>NC_083437.1:10123161-11444086 GCF_020745735.1 Hemiscyllium ocellatum
AGTAAGTGAGCTGGTTTAGGTGGGTGTCCCAGAAAGAGCGCACTCGCTCTTGATTGAGGAGTTTGGGGCAATTGTATCCAGAGCTGGCTGTTACCAAGGAGATTTTCTCTTCAAATTAAGAGCGAAGGACTTGGAAAACATTCTTTTATTTTTACCAATTTGAGTTATTATTTGGTCTACAACTGATACTTCGGAGAGAAGCTTTATTGGCTCTTGAGTGTTTGAGGAGTTAATTTGTGTGAAACGTAATATTGGGCAGAATCTACTGATATGAGAAGCATGATGAGGTGCAACTAAAGTTAATGCTTGTCAAAAGCCTGAGATAAATCCTGAGGTAAAACATTTTGGTGAAACAAACAAGGTTGGGATTTAGAGTTGAGAGGGTGGTGCTTGAAAGGCACAGCAGGTCAGGCAGCATCCGAGGAGCAGGAGAATTGACCTTTCAGGCCTAAGCTCTTCACCAGGAATGAGGAAAGGCTTATGCCCGAAATGTCAACTCTCCTGCTCCTCGGATGCTGCCTGACCTGCTGTGCTTTTTCAGCGCCACACTCTCGACTCTGATCTCCAGCCTCTGCAGTCCTCACTTTCTCTAAGGTTAAGATTTACACAATTAAAAGTAGGGCCCAGTGTCGTGTTGTAGAGCAGAGAGGTCTAGGGATTCAGGTCCATAATTCTTCAAAGTTTGCACCAATACAGACACGTGGTTGAGAAAGTGTTAATCATGCTTGCCTTCATTGCTCAGACCTATGAAGATAGGAGTTGAGACATCATGGTGAGGTTGTACAGAACATCGATGAGGCCTTTTTTGGAATAAAGTTAAAAATCACACAACACCAGGTTATAGTCCAACAGGTTTAATTGGAAGCACACTAGCTTTCGGAGCGACACTCCTTCATCAGGTGATTGTGGAGGGCTCGATCCTGATGAAGGACCGTCCCTCTGAAAGCTAGTGTGCTTCCAATTATTCCTGTCAGACTATAACCTGGTGTTGTGTGATTTTTAACTTTGTACACCCCAGTCCAACACCGGCATCTCCAAATCATTTATTGGAAAACTGTTCTGCTCACCCTGTTACAGGAAGGATAGGGTTAAGCTCATGAACGTTCAGAAAGGATTGACCAGGATGTTGCTGGAAACTGAGAGTTTGAGTTGTAAGGAGAGGCTGGGACCTTTTCACTGGAGCGCAGGAGGTTGAGGAGTGATCTTATAGAGGTTTATAAAATCATGTGCAGTATAGTTAAGGTGAATGACAGGTGTCTTTTCCTGAGGGTGAGGGATTTCAAGGCTTATTTTTAAAGTGAGAGGAGAAAGACTGAAAAAAGACATGAGGGAAAGTTATTTTACACAGAGAGTGGTTCATGTGTGGAATGAGCTTCCAGAGGAGGTGATGGATGCAGGTACAGTTAGAACATTTAAAAGACATTTGGATAAATACATGAATAGGAAAGATTTGGAAGGATATGGGCCAATTGCAGGCAGGTGGCACTAGTTTGGTTTGGGATTATGGTCAGCATGGACTAGATTCCCTACAGTGTGGAAACAGGCCCTTCGGCCCAACAAGTCCATACCGACCCTCCGAAGAGCAACCCACCCAAACCCATTCCCCTGACTAATCCACCTAGCACTACGGGCAATTTAGCAGGGCCAATTCACCTAACCTGCACATCTTTGGACTGTGGGAGGAAACCCACACAGACAGTTGCCCTCGACAGAAATTGAAACCGGGTCCCTGGCGCTGTGAGGCAGCAATGCTAACCACTGAGCCACTGTGCCACCCAAGTTGGATGGAAGGGGGTCAAGATCAGAATGGTGCTAGAAAAGCATGCCAGGTCAGGCAGCATCCGAGGGGCAGGAAAATCGATGTTTTGGGCAAAAGCCCTTCATCAGGAATGAGACAGGGAGCCTCCGGGGTGGAGAGATAAGTGGGAGGGGGGTGGGGCTGCGGAGAAGGTAGCTAAGAGTACAATATGTGCATGGGGTTGGGGATGGAGGTGATAGGTCAGAAAGGAGGGTGGAGCGGATAGGTGGGAAGGGAGATTGGCAGGTAGGAAAGGCCATGAGGATAGTGCGGAACTGGAGTGAGGTGGGGGCAGGGGAAATGAGGAAACTGGTGAAGTCCACATTGATGCCCTGGAGTTGAAGTGTTCTGAGGCGGAAGATGAGATGTTTTTCCTCCAGGTGTCGGGTGGTGAGGGAGCGGCGGTGGAGGAGGCCCAGGACCTGCAGAGTGGGAGGGGGAGTTGAAATGTTCGGCCACGGGGTGGTGGGGTTGATTAGTGCAGGTGTCCCAGAGATGTTCCCTAAAGCGCTGAGTGAGAAGGCGTCCAGTCTCCCCAATGTAGAGGAGACCGCATTGGGAGCAACGGATACAATAAATGATATTGGTGGTAGTGCAAGTAAAACTTTGATGGATGTGGAAGGCTCCTTTAGAGCCTTGGATAAAGGTGAGGAGGGTGGTGTGGGGCAGGTTTACAATTCCTGCGGTGGATGGGGAGTGTGCCAGGATGGGAGGGTGGGTTGTTGGGGGGGGTGTGGACCTGACCAGGTAGTCATGGGGGGAATGGTCTTGTTGGATGGAAGGGTCTGCTTCCGTGCTCTATGTATGGTAACCCACAGAGGAAGTTTAAACTTCTAATTTCTGGTTCTACCCTGCAATGCTGGGATTAGATGAACTTTGATAAATTCTGAATGAACAAACTGCAGAGCCTTGGGCTATTTGCCCTACATTTGTTTGCACAAATTTGTTTGGAAGTTCTCCTATTAGGTGTGAACCTGCTCAGGAACACAGCTCCACATATGCCAACTGGTGTGTCAAAACCATGGCATAATGGCGAAACTGACAATCAGTCCACCCCTGACCATGTTCTGCCCTCCCACCAGCCTTACTTACCACACTCCCAACCTCAACCCCCAACCTTCCTACTAATGATAATGTTCACACCTGCGCTGAAGCCTCCATTCCAATTTACCTTCTGGATTCTCTCCTTCCTCTCAAGCTGATGTTCCCAGTTTGACTGAGATCCATTGTACGTTGTTGGACGCATAAAAATTTGGAACCTGATTGTGTTGGGTGAGCAGAAGGGTTGAATATAGGAGGCCAGCCAAGAATCCAGTGGGATCAGTGTTGCCTAGTTTGTGTTCTGACAGGGTCACCCAGTTCCTGACCTCTTCACAGCCTTGGTTCAAATGTGGACAAAATAGCTGAATTCCAGAGGGGAGGGGAGAGGGACAATAAGAGACAATCCAAGTATGGCCCCTTGCCTTTCAATGGTATAAGCATCACTGAATCCCCAACTATCAACATCCTGGGGGGGGGAGGTGGGGGGATGCATTACCCTTGAACAAAAACTCAACTGGACTCACCACATAAATACAAAAACAAGTCAAAGGCTTGGAATACTGTAGCAGCTAACTCATCTCCCCATTCCCTAAAGCCTGTCCACAAGGCACAAGTAAGGAGAATGATGGAATTAGTCAGTTGGTGTGTCAAAGCCAGTGTCCTTCCTCTAGCAGAGTATGATGAATACTCCCACTTGCCTAAATGAGTGCCATTCCAACAGCACTCAAGGAGCTTGACACCATCCAGGACAAAGTGTCTGTTTGATTGGCATCACATCCAGAAACACCCACTCCCTCCACCACCAACCCTTCATTGACACCTGTGTGTACTATTTACAAGATGCACTGCATAAATTCAACCAAGGTCCTCAGACAGCACCTTCCAAACCCACGACAACCTCCTTCTAGGAGGACAAGGGCAGCAGGTACAAGGAAACATCACCACCTGCCAGTTCCCCTCTGAGCCACTCACCATCCCGACTTGGAAATATATTGCTGTTCCTTCACTGTTACTGGGTCAATATCCTGGTATTCCCTCCCTAAGAGCATTGTGGGTCTACATGTAGCACATGGACTGTAATGGTTCAAGAAGGCAGCTCACCACCACCTTCTCAAGGGCAACCATAGATGGGCAATAAATGCTGGGCTCAACCAGCGATACCCACATTCCATAAGAGAATGAAGAAAAGGCCCGTTGGTAATGAACGCATGATTGAGGAGTTCAACAATGGATGAACTAAGATGGGGTGAAGTTGGACAATACCACAGAAGTCACAATGCATGAATTTCAGGTTGGGAACTCATCTGAAGTCAATCCATATTGCGAGCAGATTGGCCTAATCTCAGACAATTGCCAGCTAGAGAATGGGTCAGTTCATGAGAGAACAGAGATTGTTGGGGAGACGGAAAAAAATAGGTACATTATTCCAAATTGGAGGAACTTTACTGGATGCTAGAGAGGCAGACTGATGATTCAGAGTCAAGTAGAGGAATAGAAAGGGGTGCTGGTGAGGTAGAATGGAAGTTCATCAGTGTCTGAGTCAAAAAACATGTGCATTTCGATATTGTTGGGTGGGTAGAGGGTAGACAGGAAATGGGAGGGGGCCAAGGGTAAATCGTTAGGGGACAATAGCGCTAACAGTCGGGACCAACAAGGGAAAGCATTGTAAATCCAGCTCCAATGAGACAGATAAGATTAGAAGATGGTGAGAGCAGAGAATAGTCCTAGCCTGCTGAACACAGTACAGAGATATGAGTGGAGAATGGTGTGGACAACCCCGCAAAAGGTTACAGAGAGATCAGGGAAAAGCAAAAACTCACTTTGTCACAGTCATACAAGACATCGTTTGTGACCTTGCTAAAAGATGGGCACCCGGTACCATCCCTACTGCCTGTATCATTCATTACCACCATTACCACTGTACTACTCCCTACCGCCTGTACCAGTCCCTACCACCATGACCACCATGCCTCTCACTACTGCCTGTACCACTCCCTACTGCCTGTACCACTCCCTACTGCTTGTACCACTCTCTACTACCATTACCACTGTACCACTCCCACCTGTACTATTCCCTACCATCTGTACCACTCCCTATTGCCATTATTATTGCTTACACTGTCACCGAAATGCTATCTTGAATTTTTATTTTCTAGTGCTGAGGCAGTTTGTTGAAACTTGTGGCCCTGTCAGGATTTTGTGTGACCTGCAGTATTTGTGGGGCCTCCCTGAGCTATGGGGTTAATATTAACAGACAGAAGTGGGTACTGCAGATGCTGGAGATTAGAGTCAAGATTAGAGTGGTGCTGGAAAAGCACAGCAGGTCAGGCAGCACCTGAGGAGCAGGAAAATCGACGTTTTGGGCAAAAGCCCTTCATCCGGAATGAGGCGGTTAGTGTGCAGTTTCAAGGGGAGATTTTCCTTGCAGATTGCCCTCACCCAGTTTACAATACCACTCCACACCCTACTCCCTTCAGTCGATGGCAGCCCTCTTCATGCCCTGATGTAAGCGGAAATTAGCATTCAACATTGTGTTCCCTCACACTTAGTGCGTGAGTCCACAGCTGACACTTAGAACACAGAACATAGAACAATACAGCGCAGAACAGGCCCTTCGACCCGCGACGTTGCGCTGACCTGTGAACTATTCTCAGCTCATCCCCCTACACTATCCCATCATCATCCATGTGCTTATCTAAGGATTATTTAAATCTCCCTAATGTGGCTGAGTTAACTACATTGGCAGGCAGGGCATTCCACACCCTTTCCACTCTCTTGAGTAATGAACCTGCCTCTGACATCTGTCTTAAATCTATCACCCCGCAATTTGTAGTTATGCCCCCTCGTACACGCTAACGTCATCATCCTCGGGAATAGTCTCTCACTGTTCCTCTTCTGTTCTGTCCCTGGTACAAAGCACAATCCGACACAGAAGCAGGTCATTCATCTCTCCATCCTGGTGGTGAAAAGTCTCGGAAGAGTTGAGTCCTTGGTAGTGACCAGGGAGATTACTAGAGGCTCATTTGTAGGTGAGATTATCTTTTTATTAAATATCCCACTAATTGCATGATTAAGCTCAGCATTTACCTGCACAGAACCAAATCTTTTTAGAGTTTGTTACCATGTGATCATTGAATCATAGAATCCCTACAGTATGGAAACAGGCCATTTGGCCCATCAAGTTTACATTGCACCTCCAAACAGCATTTGATTCTGCTGATAACCCTGCATTTCCCAATGTACCCTAACCTGTAATCTTTGGACGTTGGGAGGAAATGGAGCACTTGGAGGAAACCCACACAGACGCGGGGAGAACGTGCAAACTCCACACAGTCCAAGGCTAAAATTAAACCTGGTTCCCTGGTGCTGTGAGGCAGCAGTACTAATCTCATCTCTTACATCACTACTGAGGTGGCCAGCTATTTCCAGATTTGAGCATTAACCCTTTACTGTACATGCCCAGCTAAAGCACAGTGAGGTTTACCACCTACAGCAACTTTCTCTCACCTAACGTCCTGTCATCCACCACCAGCACATCCTTCACATTCTTTCCCCATCATGGTGGATCTACACTTGCCTCAAATGTGTGTTTGCAGCTTGTCTCGGTGCTCCATGTAGTAGCAAGCTCAATATTGTCACTATTGAGTTTTGAACACTTGCAATAGCTCCCTGTCTAACAATTCACTTTGTCCAAACACTGTTCCACCTGACATGGGTAGATTATTTGTTGAATGGGATGTGATATTTATTATTTGGTGTGATAGGATTAGGTAGGAATTCTCATCTCAAACAATGGTTAAGAAGTGAAGAAATTTCAGTTGTATGGCCTGCAGAATTAACCAGCTGTGGCTTCAACACCTTAAGGTTTAACTCAGGAGCATCATAACACAGTTATTAACAATCACTTGTGGTAGTCAATCAGTTCCGCTATCTACCTGTTTAATTCGATCCAATAACACATTATTATCAATCTTGCAACCAGAGGACAGATACATGCTTCGAGCTCCGAATGATGCATTCATAGACACTAGTTAAATAATGTACAATTAGAGTCATAGAGTCATAGAGATGTACAGCACGGAAACAGACCCTTCGGTCCAACCTGTCCATGCCGACCAGATATCCCAACCCAATCTAGTCCCACCTGCCAGCACCCGGCCCATATTCCTCCAAACCCTTCCTATTCATATACCCATCCAAATGCCTCTTAAATGTTGCAATTGTACCAGTCTCCACCACATCTTCTGGCAGTTCATTCCAAACACGTACCACTCTCTGCGTGAAAACGTTGCCCCGTAGGTCTCTTTTATATCTTTCCCCTCTCACCCTAAACCTATGCCCTCTAGTTCTGGACTCCCCGACCCCAGGGAAAAGACTTTGCCTATTTATCCTATCCATGCCCCTCATAATTTTGTAAACCTCTATAAGGTCACCTCTCAGCCTCCAACGCTCCAGGGAAAACAGCCCCAGCCTGTTCAGCCTTTCCCTATAGCTCAAAACCTCCAACCCTGGCAACATCCTTGTAAATCTTTCCTGAACCCTTTCAGGTTTCACAACATCTTTCCGATAGGAAGGAGACCAGAATTGCACACAATATTCCAACAGTGGCCGAACCAATGTCCTGTACAGCCGTAACATGACCTCCCAACTCCTGTACCCATTACTCTGACCAATAAAGGAAAGCATACTAAACGCCTTCTTCACTATCATATCTACCTGCTTTCCTTGTCTGCATTTCCCCTGGTCTAATGCCCTACATAACTTGTGGGATTCAGGACAAATGAGTATTTGTACTCGTGAGTGATGTCCTTCAGTTATCAATTGCTTGCTCAACTGTTTTTGTTTCTGTTTTATCATAGACTCATTAAGTACAGAAGAGGCTCTTTGGCCCATCCTCAGACAGCACCTTCCAAAACCACGGCCACTTCCATCTAGAAGGACAAAGGCAATAGCCATATGGGAACACCACCACTTGCAAGTTCCCCTCCAAGTTGTTCACCTTCCGGGCTTGGAAATATATCACCATTCCTTCACTCTCAGTGGGTCAAACTCCTAGAATTCCCTCCCTAAGGGCATTGTGGGTCTACCTAAAGCACATGGACTGCAGCGGTTCAAGAAGGTAGCTCACCACCATCTTCTTAAGGGACAAGTAATAAACGCTGGCCCAGCCAGTGGTACCCAAGTTTCGCGAATGAATACAGTTCATAAATACAATCGTCCAATGACTGCCTTTGCCATTGTAATAGTTGTGTGGTTCTGCCACTGTTTCCAACTCCACCTGATATCTAGCTTATTGACAGGAGCTGAATAAGTGGCTGGAGGCAATATTGGCTTCTGTCGAGGCACCATGCAGACAAAAAGGAGACTGCTGTACAACGTGAGTTTGGCATCGCTATTGTTAACAGTGATTGTTTTAAATGGTAGAGGTTGGATGGAGCAACAGGCAGTGGACCAGGAGTTAGGGTTGAAGTCCCATACTAGACTTAATTGCCCATAGGATATGTATTTATAATGTGACCAAACAAATTGACGAACGTCTTCCTATGATCCTGCAGACAGGTAGGGATTGAGGGAGAGTCTTCCTACAGGAGGCAATAGCAATCCACGATAGTGAGCATTGCCTCTTCCAATAGATGTCCATGACTTTGGAAATTACTACAGCAGAAAAAAACAGCCTTCAAAAGACTGCAAGTTGGAGAACAACAATGTATCTTCCACCTCAGCAGCCTAGAGCCCGGAGGACTCAACATTGAGTTCTTCAATTTCAAATAACCTTCCCACCCTTCCACCAGCTCTCTTTCCAGTCCTACCTCATCTGTTCTATCTCTTCAACTGACCCTTCCCTCCAGCTACCAACCAGATTCATCCCTCTTATTGACCAAGTCATACCCACCACCGGTATTCACCTATCACTACCTCACCACACTGCCTCTCTCCCCACCCGTAACCATTCCACCCCACCCCGCCCACCCTTTATCTGCCGCTCCCCTTACACCCAGCCTGAGTCCTGAAGAAGGATGACACCTGAAAGGTCGACATCTCCACCTCCTGATGCTGCCTGGTTTGCTGTGCTCTCTCAGCCTCCTGCTTGTCTGCTTTGGATTCCAGCATCTGCATTTTATCTCCAGCCTTCAAATAATGACAGGAATTACTAGAGAATTAAAGGAAATCTAAATACAGGTTTATTTTCAATGTAACACTTGTTTTATGTGAATCATTGTCTTTGTTCTTCTTTTAGTTTAAAAAAATATAAAAGGGATGAGAATAAGCAAAGTTGAAGAAAAGTGATGAGTAGAGGTGCTGTGTTGTCTGTGGGATGGAGTGTGAATATTTAATATCTGGGTGTCCTGAAGAGAGAGCTGGTTCACCTACAAGATTGTAAGCCAAGTGCGCTACGCAGAGTACCTCCGTGCTTGTACGCTGCCCAGGTGGAAGATAACTTATCCCTCCAATTTAAAGTCTGTTGTGGTTCTGTTCACCGAGCTGGAAGTTTTTGCTGCAAACGTTTCGTTCCCTGGCTAGGGAACATCATCAGTGCTATTGGAGCCTCCTGTGAAGCGCTGCTTTGATGTTTCTTCCGGTATTTATAATGGTTTGTTCTTGCCGCTTCCGGGTGTCAGTTTCAGCTGTAGTAGTTTGTATCTGGGGTCCAGGTCGATGTGTCTGTTGATGGAGTTTGTGGATGAATGCCATGCCTCTAGGAATTCCCTGGCTGTTCTCTGTCTGGCTTGTCCTATGATGGTAGTGTTTTCCCAGTCAAATTCATGTTCCTGGTTGTCTGAGTGTATGGAACATGAATTTGACTGGGAAAACACTACCATCATAGGACAAGCCAGACAGAGAACAGCCAGGGAATTCCTAGAGGCATGGCATTCATCCACAAACTCCATTAACAGACACATGGACCTGGACCCCATATACAAACTACTACAGCTGAAACTGACACCCGGAAGCGGCAAGAACAAACCACTATAAATACCGGAAGAAACATCAAAGCAGCGCTTCACAGGAGGCTCCAATAGCACTGATGATGTTCCCTAGCCAGGGAACGAAACGTTTGCAGCAAAAACTTCCAGCTCGGCGAACAGAACCACAACAACGGACACCCGAGCTACAAATCTTCAACCAGACTTTAAATTTAAAGTCTTTTGAAGGCTATCTTTTCTGCTGTGATACCTCGCGGTTTACATTTGCTTTTTTGCAAATTTTCTCCAAAGTTTTAAGCTGCAATTGTACATGTGACAATAAAGGACCAAATGGATTGAGGATATAGACAGGCAGCTCATGAATGAGCGACAAGTTGTATCGCACCTCCTGTGTGTGACAAGGCATCTTGGAATGACTTACAAAGGATAGAGGGAGGAATCAAAGAGGTACATGCCGAGGGAGTGCTGCACTGCCAGAGGTGTTTTTTTAAAATTAGGTTTGAATGTAAGGTCCCACCTGTACTCTCAGCTGAACATAAATGACACTACCAAGAAAAACTCAACACCCTCCAACCCAGGGGAATAAAACATCAAACTGTGGATGTTGGAAATCTGAAACAAAAAATTAAAATTGCTGGAGAAACTCGTGAGGGCCAGCAGCGTCAGTGTCCTGGTCAATGCTTATCTCTCAAGCAACATCACCAGAACAGCTCAAAAAACCCAAAGAACTGCGGATGCTGGAAATCAGAAACAAAAGCAGAAAGGAGAGGCTCAGCGGGTCTGGCAGCATCTCTGCAGAGGATTCGGATCCTTCTGAGGGTCACCGGACCTGAAACGTTAACTCAGATTTCTGTTTTTGTCACTGTAACAGGTCCTCAGGTCATTATCACATTACTATTTGTGGGATCCTGCTGTGCATTTTAGCTGTCACCTTTCCAATTTCCAGGACCTGATTGGCAAGGCCCCAGCTTCCCCTGACCTCCTCAGGAAGACCAAGGACACAAGGCCTGCGCATTTATTTATTTCCTGAACAATCTGGTCCCCACATTCTCTTTCCTGTTTCCTGTCTCCAGATGCATTGCTCATGAATCTTTTCCTATCTGTCACATAATATAATTCACAGTCTTTCATTCTTAATCAGAAACGAGGAACTCTAGGAGAAGATATTACGCTCTGAAAGAGTTAATGCTGAGGAGTTTATTAAGCACGGCTCAATGTGATGATATCAGTCCGATTTGGATGGGAAGCAATATTCCCTCTAATTTCCTTCCCAGTTGTGCAGGACTCTGAGGTCTGTGCATGACAGTGACTTCCAGAACTGAACTTTAATACCATAATGTCAAGATTAGACTAGTGCTGGAAAAGCACAGCAGGTCAGGCAGCATCTGTGGAGCAGGAAAATCGATGTTTTGGGCAAAATCCCTTCATCAGGAATGAGGCTGGGAGCCTCCTGGGTGGAGAGATAAATGGGAGGGGGCGTGGGCTGGGGAGAAGGTAGCTGAGAGTACAATAGGTGGATGGATTTGGGGGATAAGGTGATAGGTCAGAGAGGAAGGTGGAGCAGATAGGTGAGAAGGAAGATTGACAGAGAGGACAGGTTATGAGGACAGTGCTGAGCTGGCAGGTTGGAACTGAGGTAAGGTGGGGGGGGGAAATAAGGAAACTGGTGAAGTCCATATTGATGCCCTGGGGTTGAAGTGTTCCGAGGTGGAAGATGAGGCGTTCTTCCTCCAGGCGTCTGGTGGTGAGGGAACGGCGGTGGAGGAGGCTCAGGACTTGCATGTCCTCGGCAGAGTGGGAGGGGGAGTTGAAATGTTGGGACGCAGGGTGGTGGGGTTGATTGGCGCGGGTGTCCCAGAGGTGTTCCCTAAAATGCTCTGCAAGAAGGTGTCTAGAATCCCCAATCTAGAGGAGACTGCATCGGGAGCAACAGATACAATAAATGATGTGTGGAAGTGCAGGTGAAACTCTGTTGGATGTGAAAGGCTCCTTTAGGGCCTTGGATGGAGGTGAGGGAGGAGGTATGGGCACAGGTTTTGCAATTCCTGCGCTGGTACAGGAAGATGCCAGGATGGAAAGGTGGGTTGTTGGGGGGTGTGGACCTGACCAGGTAGTCACGGAGGGAACAGTCTTTGTGGAAAGCGGAAAGGGGTGGGGAGGGAAATATATCCCTGGTGGTGGGGTCCGTTTGGAGGTGTTGGAAATGATGGCAGATGATGTGGTCAGTGGGGTGGAAGGTGAGACCGGAGGTTCTGTCCTTGTTGTGGCTGGAGGGGTGGGGTTCGAGAACAGGAGTGAGGGATGTGGATGAGTTGCGTTGGAGGGCGTCTTCAACCACATGGGAGGGGAAATTGTGGTCTTTAAAGAATGAGACCTTCTGGTGTGTTCTGTGGTGGGACTGGTCCTCCTGGGAGCAGATACAGCAGAAGCGGAGGAATTGGGAATAGGGATAGCATTTTTGCAGTAGGCAGGGTGGAGGAGGTGTAATCGAGGTAGCTGTGGGAGTCGGTGAGTTTGGCAGAAGATGTCAGTGTTGAGTCGGTCACCGTTGTTGGAGGTAGAGAGGTCAAGGAAGGAGAGGGAGGTGTCAGAGATGGTCCAGGTGAATTTAAGGTCAGTGTGGAAGGTGTTGGTGAAGTTGATGAACTGTTCAACCTCCTCATGGGAGCATGAGATGGCGCCAATGCAGTCATCAATGTAGCGGAGGAAGAGGTGGGGGAGTGGTGCCAGTGTAACTTCGGAAGATGTGCTGTTCTACATAGCTGACAAAGAGACAGGCATAGCTGGGGCCCATGTGGGTGCTAATACCTTAATCATAATCCTCCAACCCTGATCAGCATGGGCAGAACATTGGAGTGGCTGCATAGAAGGAAGAACATCGAGGTCTCTTTGTAGTACTATCTATCACACCAGTGTGACTTATACCTGATTGCTGTCATATAATAAACTGCATCTTGGGGATGCAATGGCCTGGGGGTGTTATTGTGAGATTATTAGTCCAGAGACTCAGGTAACCTTCCGGATTCAAATCCTGCTATGACAGGAAGCGGAACGTGAATTCAATAGAAATCTGGAATTAAGAGTCTAATGAGGACCACGAATCCATTGTTGATTGCCAGGGAAGACCCATCTGACTAATGTCCTTTAGGGTTGGACACTACCATCCTTGCCTGGCCTGCATGTGACTTCAGACCCACAACAATGTGGTGACTCTTAACTGCTCTCTGGACAATAAATCATGGGCCCTCATCCCACAAATGAATAAATAAAATACTTGTTTACAACAAATGCCTCTTCTTATCAAACTGCCTACTATTTTTCTCCCATTACGCTCGCTAAAACAAGTCCTGTAGGTCACAACTTAAAAGGAGGATGGTGACAGAACAAGTACTAAGAGAGACCAATCGTCCAGCTACTCATATAATCTCTACAGTATGGAAACAGGCCCTTCGGCCCAACAAGTCCACACTGACCCTCCAAAGGGTAACCCACCCAAACTCATCCCCCCACTGCTCTACATTTACCCCTGACTAATGCACTCAACCTACACATCCCTGAACACTATGGGCAACTTAGCAAAACCAATCCACCTGACCTGCACATCTTTGGACTGTAGGAGGAAACCCACACAGACACAGGGAGAATGTGCAATCTCCACACATACAGTTGCAAAGGCTGGAATTGAACCCAGGTCCCCGGGTGCTGTGACTGAGCCACCATGCTGCCCAAACGTGGAGAGCGGTGGGGAGGATTCGCCTTAAACAGGAACTGGTGGAAATACTAGTCAGTGTCACCTATCGTAATAAGGAATGAGTTGAGATTTTTTAAGACATTGTAGAAAGTATGTTTTGGTTCTGAAATAATTGGGCTTTGGTCCCTGAATAACTAATGTTGACCTTTACAATAAGGAGCTGAAAAAAATATGAAACAATTATTGGCTAGGACACTGTGTTCTCATGAGGAGTCACTGGGCTTGAAATGTTAACGCTACTTTCTTCATTGCTTTTTTTTAAGCCTAAGATTGTGGGTTGATTTATAGGTGAAATTGATTTTTATGGAAGTATATAAGGTAGCATTCGTCAGGTGATTATTTGCACTGAGATCCTACACTGGTTATAGATTTTCAATAATCCTCGAAATGTTTGTTTGGGTGTTTGCAGGCCACTAAATAATTAATGAGCATCTAATTTCTCTCTTCAGCGGGTGTAGTGATTAGCACTGTGTGGAGCTTTTACTCCTCTATTCTAACCCTGCCTTCTTACTGATGTGGCCCCTTTCACACGCAAAGGCCGCTTAGGAGTAAAGTGCTTTCAGGTTTTGTCACACGGCATCCATTTGTCTCGCTGCTCACCGGGTGAAAAGGAGAAACAATTACTGTGAAACCCGCAAACTATTACCTGCCTCTCGTAACAGCTGTCGGTCCCCCTGGTGGGCATCGTTACCTCAACAATTTACACAACGGAAATAAATATTTCAAAACCCTCAATGAGGCTGGGAATATGAAAACAATTTCACCGAGCCCTCTGACCAAGCTTGATCACATAAGCTGAGGTAACATTTGCCTCTATTCTGAGGAAGGTGCACACCACTCTGTCTGTTCATGTGTCCGTGTGTACGCAGCTTTGTATTTGTTTGTGTATATGTGTGCTTCTGTGCATCAGTGTGTTTGTATTTGTGGGTCTTGGTATAATTCTGTAATTATGTGGAATGAGTGAAGCCATTGTCTTAGGTTCCTGACACAGTCTCCATCTGCTAGCCACTGCCTCTATCCCTTTTAAGGTCAACTGCCTGAGATTCCTTTCAACTTTGGAGTTGGACTACATTCGATATCACCACTGGCCATTATTATTGCCTGCTATTGCCCTAGCCTCAGCTCATCTGCTGCTCATACCCCCATCCATGCCTTTGTTACATCTAGCCTCAACTATTCTAACACAGTTTTGCAGCTTGTCTCTTCTCTAAATGTTTTCATCATCAGCTCATCCTGTGTCCTGATTTGTTTTAACTATTCATCTCTCACCTTCTGCTCCCTGACTCAGGTTGAGTCTTGGCTTAGCAATTCCTTCTTCTCATCCTCATTTTTAATTCATTGCCATGGTTTCATATCTTCTGATTTCTGTAATCCTATCCAGTCAGCGACCCTCACAGATATCTGGGCTCCTCCAATTCTAGCTTCTAGACAATGTCTGATTTTAATTATTTTGGTGACCATCATTTCATTGATGAAAATGTGTTGCTGGTTAAAGCACAGCAGGTTAGGCAGCATCCAAGGTATAGGAAATTCGACGTTTCGGGCATAAGCCCCGGCCACCATTTCATTGCCTTGTCATAAACCCTGGAAATCCCTCCTTAAATCTCTCCATCTTCTACCTCTTTTTTTCCCTTCAAAATGTTCCTTTCCAGCTCCTATTTTGACTGTATTAATATTGCTCTACATTAAATATTGTTTGGTAACTCTTGTCAATGCCTTGATACATTTTTTGATGTTACAGGAGTTAAATAACTAAGTTTTTGTTGCAATTCCCTATCCCTAAATACCCACTGTTCAGTGATTAAAACCTTATGATTTAAACTGTGCAATTTATATATATTTTGACATCATTTATTTTATAATTAATTTTAGTCATTTATGGGTTTTCTGTGGGTCTAAAGCAAATAATGAACTTGTCGGTATTTCTGTAGCCATGGCAATTTCTTTTAACACAATTCATAAGACCAAATTTGACAGCACAAATGGGTTTTTGTTTCTGTTTTGATATTTTACGATGTAGTGGGTGGCACGGTGGTTCGCAATGCTGCCTCACAGCGCCAGAGACCTGGGTTCAGTTCCTGCCTCAAGCAACTGTCTGTGTGGAGTTTGCACTTTCTCCTGAGAAGGGGAGAACATAGCAAAATGAGATTAACTTGGAGTAAGTAGATAGTGATAGTCGCAAAGTGTTGTGATAAACCTGAATGAGGTACTTGAAAGTGAGTGCATTTAAACTCAGGTATGTGATAGCCCACGGAAAAAGCTATCAGAATTTGCAGTCTAGGAGTTACAGCCACAGTTACATTGAGCCTATCAAGACATTAGGAAATGATGAGTATTAAAAAAAGGAGAGGCTTTTGGATATTGTACAAAGGATTTATTTTGGAACTTGGAAAGGAGTGTTTTGTGATTAATGGTATTATGCATTACATTTTCTAATTGGCTTGGTTAACTCTAATCTATTTCAATTCCTGTGATTAATAAACTCCTGGTTTATTATTAAAACAAAATCTGTAACTTTGCACATTTATGTTTCAGGGAGAGAGCACCTGTTAAACCAAAACAAGGCAAAATATGATCCTTCAAGCCAGGTTTCAGCTTGGGATCTGACTTGTCTAATCGTAACATCATCTAGGAATATTACAACTCTGAGGATATGCAAAGCAAGTCCCCACCCCACACCCCAGCACTTTCCAAAATGTACTTTGCTCTTGTAAATTCTACCTTCTATTTTCACTTTCCTTTTTATAGTGTTTAAATGTTCTGCTGCTTTCTGAAATAACTCGACAGAGGCCATTATTCTGTCACCAATCCACTCGTCACTTACACATGGACAGTCCTTCACACTGATCCAGCTCCCTCAGAGCCAGCTCTCAGAGTGAACTGACCCCTGACACTCCTGTTTATATCTGTCAGCCAGGGCTCCCTGATTGAACCAGGTTAACAGCCCCAATCAAGGAACTCATATTTCACCTGGGTGACTTTGTTACAATCACTACATTTCCCAAATCCATGAAGTTCCTGCTGTTCCAATGTGGTGTCCTCCAATTGGAGTTTTGCCCCTGCTACTGTATTGGAGCAGCCCTTAATAAAGCCAAACCATTCAACTAAACAATCCTTTTTGTCCATCTCAGTCTGTCTGCAGCTGACAATGAGATTGACCAATTCCCCATCCACCTCTGATACCTCTTCTCCAACACACTCTGCGAGTTTCATTGGCCAGTCATAGCCAGATGATCATATGTGATGACTCATTTTCCTGTTCTTACAGTCTTACAGGTATTTATTACTCTGTCCCATTCTATCTCCCATTTACATGTTGCTCCTTGCTGGCATCATCCAAAAACAAAGATATCAGGTTTCAAAGGTGCATTGACCACACCATTTCTACCTCAACAGTACCTCTCTTGACCTCTCCACCATCTTGGATGCGCCATACTGACCTTCCAACAGTGTAGTGCCCCCTCTGTTCTGGATAATCAGAAATTTTCACTGGCTAAATGTCAGGAAGACCAATTGTGTTCTGTCCCTGATGCAATCTCTATTCTCTATCCAACAACTTTATTTCTCTCTGTCTGTCCCTGGCTGCTGTCTGTGATAACAGACTGACTGCAGCATTGTTGTTACAGTTGACATCAAAAATGCTGCTGACCCTGCAGGCATCTGTAGCATCCCTGAGGCTGCCTTCTTCCACCTCCAGAACACAGACCATCTCTGCTCTGTTTCATTTCCTCTGTTACTGAAATCATCATCTGTGCCTCATTACCTCCAGAATTGATGAGTTCAATGCTCCATCCTCACGGCCTGACTTCCCATTCCCACTGCTGATCCACTTGAATTCATGTAAAGCTCCATTGCCCAGGATGGAACTTGCACCTTGTCCTATTCTCCCATCCTAACCCCTGTGCTCAATCAACACTGGCTCCCGATCCAACAATATCTCAACATTATTATTCTTGTAATTGTTGTCTGGTGTTCCTTGGTTTAGTCCCTCCCTGCCTTCATTAACCCTTTTTGAACTACCAGCTTCTGAGGTACTTGCTCTCTTGCACTTCCTACCACATTTTAAACCCCACACCACACCATTTTTGCCCATCCCTTTAGCTACCTTGGAACTGAACCCTGCGGTCTCTTCCCTAAAGCTCCCCTTCCTCTCTCTCTCTCTCTCTCTCTCTCATTCTTTGGGATCCTGTGTAAAGCCCTCAATTTTTGAGACCCTCAATTTGAATTGTGATCGATAATGCTATTATAATTCACCTTGTGGCATTAAAGTCACAACATAGAAACAAAAGGGAGGTAGTGCCCGTACCTCTGAGCTGGAAGAGCTGAGTTCATGTCCCATTTGCTCTGGAGGTGGATCATTACATACAGAATGATGGAGGAGGCCCAAGCCAGTCCATGGCTCCTGTTCAGATGCAGTGGTCACGGGAGCACTGGCAGACAGGGGAGCCCCGTAATCAGGACCCCAGAACCTGTTATAGAGACTCCGGAACCCGTAACAAGAAGGGGAGGCTACCTCTGAAGGAAATATAAAGATTGCTTTAATATCTTTCTAAATAATATCTGTTTCAAGGTGGCGCCAGAGGATGACGGCACTAGAATCACCTTTCACAGTATATATATATATAATATATATACACACGTGACAATAATAAATCTGATCTTAATTGAAGCTAAAATGATTTTTCTGTTTGTTGATTTAAGTTGTTGCTCAGCATTTCTGGTCTGATTGACCCCCCCCCACCTCACCCATGTAATTTCAGTTACATCACACTGTAAATTTTTGCTATAAATTCTGTGTGTTAGGATAGAGCCCTCCACTATCACCTGATGAAGGAGCGTCGCTCCGAAAGCTAGTGTGCTTCCAATTAAGCCTGTTGGACTATAACCTGGTGTTGTGTGATTTTTAACTTTGTACATCCCAGTCCAACACCGGCATCTCCACCTCACCCATGCAGGGGTAAACTCTTTCTTGTTTACAGCACAGAAGGAGGCCATTCAGTCCATCTTGTCTGTATTCGTCGACAAAGCTCTGACTACCCAAGCCCTATTTTCTAGCTGTTGACCTGTAGTCCTGGAAACCATGACAACACATTAGTGAATATTGCTTAAATATTATGAAAGATTCTGACTCAACCTCTCTGTTCATAGTGAGTAGGAAAAGGTGAGGACTGCAGATGCTGGAGATCAGAGTGGCGAGTGTGGTGCTGGAAAAGCATAGCAGGTCAGGCAGCATTTGAAGAGCAGGAGAATCGACATTTCAGGCAGAAGTCCTTCATCAGGAATTCTGATGAAGGCCTTACGCCTGAAACATAGATTCTCCTGCTCCTCAGATGCTGCCTGACCTGCTGTGCTTTTCCAGCACCACACTCTTGACTGTTGACAGTGAATTTCAGACCCTGTCTGACCTCTGAGTAATAAAAAAATTCTACACAACTCTCCTCTTAACTTTCTTTCTCTTATTTTAAGTCTATGCGTCCTTACGTTAATGACCCTTCCACAATTGGAGAAAGTACCTTCTTCTCTATCATATCTACACTCCTCCTGATCTTAAAGACCTCTCTCAGGTCCTCTCTCAATTTTCACTGCTCCAAGGAAAACAAGGCCAGCCTATTCCAACCGCTCCTTAGAGCTCCAAGCCTCCAGCCCAAGCAGAACACAACAAATTTGTCTTAGACCTAAAACAGGAGATGGCCACTTCCAGTGTGGGAAGGAAAACAGGTGATTTATAATAAGAGCTGGGCAATTTGCTGTTCTGATTAATTCATAACCCTGTTCATTGGCTTAATGTTAACACAACCGCAAATAAACAAGCTGAGGGGTCATCACAAGCAATTCTAAAGCTTACGATAGGAAGGTGAAGGAGCCATAAATAACAACTTGCTATTTAATTCCAGTTTTAAGGCAGGTACAGTTCAGTAATGTATGATCAACTAGCTCAACTCTCAGGAAACATCGCGTGAATGTTTTAATTCTCTATTGGTCAGGGAGATGTTCTTTTTAAATGTGTTTTGAACAATAGGAAAGGCACAGAATGACAGACAGGGAAAGCCTCACTGGTCTCTCCAGCTTGTCTCACCCATATTGGGACACACCCGCCCCAAAGTCTATTGGAACTCCCGGTGAAAAATAAAAGCCCTGACTAACTCATGGAATGAAAAATTCTTCACTGACTTCTGTAGGGCAGTCAAAACTAGCCAGAAGGTCAGCAGGTTTCCTATTAATGTCCTACAGTACTTTACAAAGTGATCCAACTCCTGTTGGGTGGTGGTTTGGATGATCTTTCCTGTGTATAGCAGCATACATTTAACATTTGCCCATCTTTCGGAAGGTGAGCAAGAAATGAAATGGTGTCGGACACTTCCTGTTGATGCATAGAGAGGAGAAAGGGAACAAAAGTTTCCATTGCGTAGCCACCAGGATCTTTGGAGAGGAGCTCTTGGATTTAAATTTGTGCATGCACTCGTTCACTGCACCAATTCCTGAAGAGCAAGAGAGAAAGGTTGAGTCAGAACTTGGCCACAAATGCTTTTCCAGAAAGGGAATTGCAACATCCCCCTGACTTGGTGAAGTATTGAACTCATAATGGTGCAGCCTTCAGTCATTTGGCTTTCAACAGAGTTATTCATGAATAATCACATCATAAAGTAGACAGCAGCAGGCTGATTATGAACAAAGAGCTTGTAATTATCCAAATTACACACACAGTCACTTGTGGATAGATAAAGCTTTAAATTATAAATATATCCTTCGTAGTTAGTCAGTGACAATTTCACATTGGAAAACAGATGCTACTGGTGCAAGCTTGATGTTATTAATGAGAAGGACTCCAATCCTAGTCTCTGCACCAATAGCTCTGTGCGTGTATGTGCTCACAATAGACTATATGGGCCAAAAGATGGCTCAACATCATCTTCTCAAGGTGGGCAAAAATGCTGGCTCAGCCAGTGACACACTCTCTGCAAATCTTTTTAAAAGGGGCAGCTTAAATAATTCTTGTTTAAAGGACTTAAGAGCTAGGATCTCTGGTATATAAAGGCGATGGATATGCCCCAAGCTCATGAAGTAGATCCCAGTTTGTTCCTTACTCATGAATCAAGACCCTTCAGATGTGTGCCACTGTCCATCAGTGAATGTGAATCATGGGAAAAGCATACATCTGATTAATAGCAGTGGCCATTGAGAGGAGAATCCTAGGCCTAGTGGATTGTGTCTGTGTGCATGTCTGCATGTGTGTATCTGTGTGTGCGTGTGCCTATGCATGTGTTTGTGTGTGTGCCTATGTGTATGTGCCTGTGTGTTTGTGTGTGTGTCTCTGTGTCAGTGTGCGTCTGTATGTGTGTGTCTGTGTGTGTATGTGTCTGTGTGTGTGTTCATGTGTAAACATATTTTATGTGTTTGTGAGTGTGTGTCCCTATGTGTGTGCATGTATGTGTCTGTATGTGTGCCTGTGTGTGTTTGTGTGTGTACATGTTTCTGTGTGTGGGTGTGTGTGTGTGTGTGCATTTGTATGTGTGTATCTCTGTGTGTGCATGTGTCTGTGCGTGTGTGTTCATGTGTAAACGTATGTATGTGTTTGTGAGTGTGTGTGGTCATGTAAGCGTGGATCCCTAACCTGGTTCATCAAAAGCAAACTGCTCCATATCTTTCAATTTGCACTTACCCTATTGTCCCGTAGAGCTGAGTTGACTCATTTTAGTGATCATGAGTTGGAGATGCCGGTGTTGAACTGGGGTGTACAAAGTTAAAAATCACACAACACCAGGTTATAGTCCAACAGGTTTAATTGGAAGCACACTAGCTTTCGGAGCAACGCTCCTTCATCAGGTGATAGTGGAGGGCTCGATCATAACACAGAATTTATAGCAAAAATTTACAGTGTGATGTTTTCAGTTACATCACACTGCAAATTTTTGATATAAATTCTGTGTTCCGATCGAGCCCTCCACTATCACCTGATGAAGGAGCGTCGCTCCGAAAGCTAGTGTGCTTCCAATTAAATCTGTTGGATTATAGCCTGGTGTTGTGTGATTTTTAACATTTTAGTGATGTCCACCAATTGTTTGTAAGTTCCAGATAGCTGCCTGGAATCAAAATAAGAATACCCTTCTGCCTAAAGACTTTTGTTTGAGTAACATGGAGCTATGGTTAGACTTCTTTGATCTTGACTTTTGACAACTGAATTTTGCCACAGCTCAGTCATTAATCAACATCAATGAAACAGATAAACCGGTCATTATCAAGTTGTCATTTCTAGGTGCTTGCCGTGTGTAAAATGACTGACATGTTGGCTGCACTCCAATAGTGTTTGTACTTCCATAGCACAGGAGACAGCGAGGATTGCAGATGCTGGAGATCAGAGTCGAGAGTGTGTTGCTGAAAAAGCACAGCAGGTCAGGCAGCATCCGAGGAGCAGGGGAATTGACGTTTTGGACATAAGTCCTTTATCAGGAATGATGCCCTTCATCTTATGCCCGATACATCGATTCTCCTGCTCCTTAGATGCACAGGTTGGGGATCCTTTATCGGTATGCCTGAAAACTGAAAAGACCTAAAACTGTGTTTCTTCAAAAGCCAACCTGAATGGTCCTGTAATCAGTCGGTTTGCTGTTCCCTGAGGTTTTTGGAGGGATTCCCAACCGGTACTTCACTGTATGTAATGTACTCGGGGATACCCTGAGCTTGTGAAAAGCTCTATATAAATGAAAGGCTTGCTTTAATTCAGCAGCATGGAATCAGAAAGGGCATCTAGTTTATTTAACACATACAGACATGATGGGCTGAATGGCCACTTTCTGTGCTGTAACTTTCTTCTATTTCTTTGTTAAAACTGACAATAGGAATTGAATAACTGAACAAATAACCAAAGGAAGAAATTCAAAGCAGAAAACACTGCCACATGGGAGCAGGTGGAGATGTGGAAGATATAGTTTGTTCAATTATAATAAACCACATCAACTCCACAGGGATGAACTTGCATTCTTGGTTGGAATCCTCAGGGCGATTTGATGGATGAGGATTGGAATGAGTATTGGATTTGAACCATCATTCACTGGTTTTCAAGGTAAATCTCTATCACATCTTGAGGAGATATCATTTCCATCATTGGTTTTCTCCAGTTGCATGTATTTGGTTGAGCAACACACTCTCACTCACACACTCTCTCATGGACACACACGCACACTCGCATGCACACAGAAAATCACACACGCACCCCCCTGCATATACACACCCATACCCACACACACATCCATACTCATGCACACATACGCACCCACCTCCCCCCCCCCGCCCACACACACACACGCATACGTGCACTTGCTTAAACACAAACTCCCACACATACAGGCACTCTCTTTGACACAGACATTCACACGCACTCTCCTTCACACATACACACAACAAATTCACCCATGCATACTTTGCTCACATAAGCACACATAAACACTCTCTCTCACACAAGCACATACATATATACACTCACACACACACAGACACATCAACTCCCTCACACACACCGGCACTCACACTGTCACTCACTCAGCAGAGTCTATAAACATACATATGCGAGTCACACACAATGTTCACACACTCTCATATACATACACACATCTTATACACACATCCAGTTCACACATATGCCTAGTACACACTCAGACACGCACACATACACATGCGTGTGCACACACACAGACACACAGAGTGTGGAATGGGATAGTCAGTTGGCTGCATACTTACTGGGTATCAGAAGAACATGGTTTCAAGCCTCATTGGATAATTGAGGATGACAAACCGACAGGGTGCTACCTTGCTGGAGGCATTGCCTTTCGGATGAAATCCTAAATCGTGGTTTAAATGTTGGATTTAACCTCATTGGCCAGATAGACATCTCAGACACCCAGCAATTGTGATGGGGTCAGGCCCGTTCACTCATGGCCATTCAACATGTCTCTTGGACAACATCTTCCCTGTTTCATAACGCTGTCAATCAACCTTCAAAAGATCGATGGCAAACAGCTTTATCCATTCCACCTTCCATTGTTAGACAGATAAATACGTAGGCACTTAAAAACTATTGGGGTGGGTATGGTGGGGGGGGGGCTGAGGAACATGAAGGGGCATGGAGAGGGTGTTGGGAAGCAGAAGCAATTGTGCAATCGATCTCTGATCTCATTGACCTTGACTCACTGAGTTAAGACGTTTATGAGAGAGACATAGAGAGACTCCCTACAGAGCTGATGGAATTTAGTTGCATTGAGGCTGACATGAATACAGTATAGCAGGAGGGAACATGGGGATTGGATGGTCACACAACAAGGGTGAGAGGTGAGTGAGGGCCAGACATTCATAAATACAGTTGGATTGATATCCCAGTTAAAAAAGGCAGCTCTAACTGTCCACGCACCCCATCTCTTGCCTTGAGGCTGCAATGGGAGGCAATGATCTCAACTCCAAACTATGGTTAACTTTCTGGAATCCTGGGTCCTTCTTAATGCGGAGAGTTAGCAGCACCAGAAATGTCCGCGACTCCCAATATCCATCTCCTTCACGTGAATCTAATCCCATGTTCCTGTGCCTGCTGACCTCTGCCGGATTGCAATCCAGTAAAGCCACAACTTTACACTTCACTGTCTCACGTTTAAACCTGTCCATGTTCTTAACCCACCCCAATCCGTGTCACATCCTGCAGCCCTACACTTCATTCAGAGCTCCAGTTCTGGCCCCCTGTGCATTTCCCACTTACTTTAACCCAAAATTGTTGGCTGTGCCTTCTGCTGCCCAGGCCTTCAGCTCTGAAACTCCCTCCCTCGAACCTCACACCTCCCCCCAGCTTAAAACCTACCTCTTTGTCCTCTCAGTCAACTATTCATTTATTGCCTTACATGCTCAATGCCAAAATCCATTTGATTGTGCTTCTGAGAAATGATTTGGGATGTTCACTCTTTTACAAGTGCGATATAAATGCAAGTTCTTGTTGATAGATTTGCATTATTCCTTTGAAGTCATTTTGGGATTATTGTAGAACCTTAATGACCGCCACTAGTTGGTAACTGGTTTTGTGTATTCTTATCTACTCACTGGCTGAACGCATTTGTGAAACACAGTTCACTAAAGCGAGACTCCCCCCTACTGACCTTGTGACCTTCAGTGGTTGAAATGTAAGCCAGGTTCTTAAAAACAAAAGAAACCTAAAGTCCTTTAGGACCAGAATTCCCTGCACTGGCAACATCTGCTGAAATTTGCGTTCATTTCTCTGTCGATGAGTTAGGTGAATATTTTTTCTCCTGAGAATCTCATTGGCATTTATTGCAAGATGGTAATATACAACCAGAGGAAATTGCTGCACTCTGTCAGGTTCCAAGAAACACAGGGATAGTGCAGCATTGTCTTTCGTCGTGCTGTCTTTAACCTAACGTTTAAAACTAAGGAGCCATCATGTCTGTTCAAAATTGTTTTTTGTGAAAACACAATCTTATACATTTTTCTACTTGAAATGCAAACCCCGTTGATACTTTCACAATGGATTAATCGATATCTAGCATAGTATCTTTACAGTGTGGAAGCAGGCCATCTGGCCCATCAAGTGCATACTGACCCTCTGAAGAGCATCCCACCCAGACCCACCCCATCCCTGTAACCATGCATTTCCCATGACCAATCCACCTGGCTTGCACATCGCAGAACACCACGGGCAATTCCCCATGGCCAAGCCTGCTCGTCTTTGGACTGTGGGAGGAAACCGGAGCACCCGGAGGAACCCCACGCAAACACAGGGAGATTGTGCAAACTCCACACAGCTGCCCAAGGATGGAATTGAACCCAGGTCCCTGTGAGGCAACAGTGCTAACTACAGAGTCACTGTGCCATCTAGATAGGTGGTTAATCTCAATAAAGAGAACTGAAAGTTGACAGGAATTGATTGCTACAGAATAGCAAGAAAAAAGTTTCGCACCTAAAGTTTAAAACTGGTTCAAAACTAGATTAAGACTCTTGAGCAAGTTGCACTCATCATGGGCAGCTCTGTGGCTGTTCTATGCCTATAGAATCCATATAGAACATGTGCAATATTGCAGCCTTCTAGCACTGAAAATCTGGGTTCAAGTCCCACCTAGCCCAGAGTTATCTCAGAACAGGTTGATTAATAGTAATTATAAGAAATAGGGCTGGAGTGTTTTCACTTGTGCAGCCAAATTAATCAAACTGGGGTTGTTTTGCTGAGAGCAGGGGAGAGTGAAAGAGGGACATGATCACGATATATACAATTATACGGGTCATCGATAGGGTAGATAAGAAGTAACTTTGGCCTTTTGATGGAGGGGATTGGGCACAGATTTATGTTAAAGGGCAGAAGGTTTAGAGGAAATATGAGGAAAGACCTTTTCACCCAGAGGGTGGTGGGATCTGGAACTCACTGCCTGCAAGGGAGGGAGAGGCAGAAACCCTCATCACATTTAGATATACACTTGGGATGCCAAGGCTATGGACCAAGTGCAAGGAAATGAAATTAGAATAGTTAGGTGGCTGTTTCTCACCAGGGCAGACTGCAATGGGCTGAAGGTCCTTTTTCTGTGCTGTAGATCTCTTTGACTCTATTTCAGTGTAGCAATCAGAGCAAGCTGATTTTTACCCACTTGATATCTGGGAGAGTTGCATATGTTGGAGATCTTGGGAGCTAAAGGTTAATAATCAAACCAAGAGTAACAGGTTGTCGTAGGGAGTAACCTGACAGGCTTTATCTTATAATTTTGCTGTTGGAGAATGATTGACAAAAAATGCCTTTCTAAGGAAATCAGTGACAGGAACTGCATTATCCATGAGTGATTACAATTTAAGCATAGAGCCTCAGATAATTAACGTAGATAGAGGAATCCATTAAGTGTAGTATCGATACCTCACAGCTAATGAAGAGGTTAATGTCGTTAGATCAGGAGGTCTTGTCAAAGTGAAGTAGCTTTTGAGTGAATGACTGATTTGTATGAATACATTGTGTCCAAATGATTTGAGAACAGATACATTGTGCACTATACCCATAATATATAGCTTGCAACCTGATCTTTAGATGTAATGCTAAGAAATATAGAGTTGTATCTTACTTTTTATTTTGGTTGGGTGTCCATTTCACTGGATTTCATGCAAGATCTCCCTCCGGTGAAGCCTGTGAGTTTTCTCGCGCCTTTTCCCAAACTCACCTCCTTAACTACCTACCACACTCCCTGTGACACTCCTCATGTCTGATGCCAGCTGGATTCTACCACTTGCCAATGGTGGAAGCACTTGCCGCTGCCGGGTTATCCTGAAACAGGCCCGTGGTGCTGGTGCCTGACTGTGCATGCACTCAAGCGCCTTCAGCCTGGAGCTGCTTTGCCTGGTTCATGATGTTAGCCCCAGATGTGGCAGACGAAGGGAAGTCAGTGCCCTGCTCTGGGGACAGGTCCAGCTGGACAGGATGGTGCAGAACAGGACAGCTTTCTGAAACCCACACCAGCACATCACAACAACTTGTCTTTCAGGTCCACCTCCATCCCTCTCTGTCCGTGCACGCCTGTTCATCCAACACTGATATTCCCCTTCGTCTTAATGCAATGTCAAATCCCTCCCTCACATTCACCCTCAGTAAATATTCTCCAGCCACAGGGTAAGCAAAAAACATTACCCTTATTCATAAATCTCTTCTTTTCTTACCTGGACAGAAGAACTTTCATTTCTTTCATCTTCAACAGGCTCTCCACACCCAGGAGGGACTAGTCCAGACCGCTGTTGGTGGTTCCTCAGAGTGGCAGCTTCCTCCTACACCATTGCAGGAAGTAAGTAGACCATACCCCAGATGTTTAAACTGTTACAGTGATGGTTGAGCTTTCTCCTGGTGACTTACATTTCCCAAGTGGCTGAGACCGGATGGTGGGTGAGGAATAGTCGGTCTCTGGTAGACGCTGTCAGAATGCCAGTCTCTGGTCATCTATATACAGGGCACTGTTTCCTAGGGACCATTGATCAATTGAGTTAAGTTTATTATCACATCTACCCATATGAAAAGTTTACAAGTTGCCACTTACAGTGCCATGTTAGGTACAAAGGTACAGATCCTTAAGTACAAAGTCATAGGAAAAAGAATTGGAGAAAAAAATAATTTATAAATTCCAGCTTTACTGACCTTCAAAAGTACAAAATCATAGTAATACATTACAAAAGCAAAGACATAAGAAATTAAGAATAACAGTCCTCCCACAATAAGTAATAATAAAAAGCAATTTAATGAAGAGAATTCTTCTATTGAGGACTGGGATATTCTAAACCCTGCTGAACACAGAGAAAGGTTATCAAAGCTTTTTGCCTTGCCACTTATCAGAATACATACAAGAATATCAATTTTTAGCAACCACAATTTGGCATTCTTGCATTTGCCCTGATGAGTGGAAAACATAAAGCTTCAGCAACGTCGCCCTCTATTCAATGATTCCAAGGGGAGTAATCATTAAACAGTGGCAAGAGATGGGGAGGCAGGTGTTTGAATGACACTGTCTATAATTGTAGTGAAGTCTATCTCAGGAATGACTGGTTGCTGTCCTGGGTCAGAATACCTCGACATGGAAGGAGTCACCACATTCAGGGAATACCCAAAGTGTGTCTTCCATAAATATTTATACATTGTCACAATCACCAGCTGTGTTCCCTCCGTGTGGTTAGTGAAGTGAAGGTTAATTGGCTTGTTTGTTCTCCTTTTAATGTCAATGATTCCAGTTAAAGTCGGTCAGATAAACTGTTAGTTCAAACAGATTAGTTTATCACAAGTTTTTTCTGAAAGGTCCATAGGCCTAAAGAAATTACAGATTCCAAAATTAAAAACAAGAACAAATAGGACAAATAAATACCCATTTGAGGGAAGTCCCAAGTCTCTGTGGAATACAGGTGGGGCCCACTGCTTCAGTTCCTTGTTGAAGGAGACTGGTTAATGCTTGATTTGCTATGGGAGTGGAAAGTGGCTAGCACTGTTGCCTCACAGTGACAGGGATCTGGGTCCAGTTCCAGCCTCAGGGGACTGTGTGGAATTTATACATTATCCCCGTGTCTGTGCGGATGTGCTCTGGTTTCTTCCCACTGTCCAAAGATGCGCAGGTTAGGTGAATTAGCCATGCTAAATTGCCCAAAGTGTTCTGGGATGTGTAAGTTAGGTACATTAGTCAGGGATAAATGTAGAGTAATAGGTGAGGGGAATGGGTCTTGGTGGTTTACTCCTCAGAGGGTCGGTATGGACTAGTTGGGCCAAATGGCCTATTTCCACAGTGGAGGGATTCTATTCTATTCGAAGATGTGCACTTGTGATGCTGAAATATACGAGGGCTGGAGAATGGAATTAGAAAGGTGAGGTCATTGGTTTTAACCAGCATGGATATGATGGACAGAAAGGCCTTTTTCTGTGCTGTAGATCTCTCTGACTCTATGACTGTACCCCTACTTCCTCAGCATTCTCACCAGTAATATTAGCACTCCAACACCTCCCCCAAACTTCTCTTTTTGCTCATTCGAGGAGACAGGAGGCTGCTCTCTCAATCCCTCCTCTCAATTCTCACTCTGTCCTGTAGTAATCACTACCCTGGAGACCGCGCCCAGTGAGTACTGAGTGTTTGAGACAATAGAAGTGTATCTTCACAAGACCGACTGTCCCTAGTGGATAATGGGCAATGTTGAAGCACTGCTCAGCACCACTCTTAATGGGAAGATTAGCCAGGCTTTCTGGAGTCAACCAGAGCAGAATGGGTTAAGAAACCTGGGAGTTGTGCAGAATGTGAGCACATCCTAGCACTCTGGATAGCGAGCACATACTTGTAGGAACTGTTGCCTGTGATCGGACTGCTATCATTGAGGAACTGAAACCTCTTGCTATTTCAGAGTCAGGTTGGATGATGCCAGTGAGGTTGGAACATCAGGGCAATGGTCCCTGGGAGCTGCGGCGGTTCAGCGATGGCTGACTTTCTCATTGCTTGGACACTTTAGCTCTCCGAGTCCATTGTATCCAGGAGAAATGCATCAAGGAACAACAGTTGCGTTGGCCAACTGCCAAGTGAGACTTGCCACACCAGCCAAAGTTTACAAGCAGCTGGTGGCTCAATGTTGTTGCGATATTCAGTGCCACAGGAACAGTACTGCCTCCCATGTTGCTTGTGTGCAGATCCACCTGTAGGAGGCGATGGTGCCCCTAGTTATGTGAATGCTTTTCATTCACCTGCAGGTGGCTGCATTGTCTTCGGTAGAGCCAGTCTCAGTGGTGCTTAGGAACCTGGTGGGCCTATTCAGTCATTGCTGATTCATTCACAGCAGTAGCCCCCTAACCCTTGGTTTGTTGGTGCTGGACATTTCTTCTCTTCCTCCTCCCTCACCTCAGAAAACACTGGTACAGCTGCTTGGTGAGATATTTATTTTCCATTTGAAAGGTTGAGATAGTCAAGTTACCTTATCGGGTGAATACCTGCCTTACTTGGTGAGGTGAAGGATCCACGGGTGTTTTTCTACTTCTTCACTCTGCAAGACCTTTGCATTATTTTTTTTGCAGGCGGCAAATAGCTCAATATAACTTTGGTGCTTTTCCCCAGCTTGAACATTCAGGCAGCCATGTGAATGCACATTTCCCAGTTTTGGGGAACAGTATTGCACCCAACATGTTAATGTATTAATAAATGTTCATGACATGCTAACAAAGGCCAAAGAGGTTGGGAAATCCAACTGGCCTGAAAGTTTCTGAGGACTTAATAACAAAAGTTTAACCTACCGTCTAGAAATTGATAAGCTGCTCAGAAAGTCAGCACAGTGGCTCAGACGTTAGCACTGATGCCTCATAATGTCAGGGACCTGGGTTTGATTTCAGTGTTGGGCAACTGCGTGGAGTTTGCATGTTCTCCCCATGTCCGTGTGGATTTCCTCTGGGTGCTCTGGTTTCTTCCCACAGTCCAAAGATGTGCAGGTCAGATGGATTGACCATACTAAATTGCTCGTAGTGTCCAGGTATGTACAGGCTAGGTGGATTGGTCTTGGGGAATGAAGACTTATGGGGATAGGGTAGGTGGCCTCTTGGTGTGAGGCTCTTTGGTAGGTCGGTCCGGACTTTTTCTTTTTTTTTCTTTTTTTTGCAGCAGAGAGCAGCAGGAGCTGGGCGGAGGTGAAGGCAGGGCGCAGAGCTGGTCGGGATTGTTATTTGAGTGGAGACTCTCAGATGGTTTGTTGCCTCTCGGGTGCCAGGGTCCGAGACGTCTTGGACTGTGTCTTCAGAATCCTTAAGGGGGAGGGTGTGCAGCCAGAAGTCATGATGCACATTGGCACCAACGACATAGGCAGGAAGAGGGGTGGGGAGGTCATTCAGGAGCTCAGGGAGTTAGGCTGGAAGCTAAAAGCTAGAACGGACAGAGTCATCATCTCTGGGTTGTTGCCAGTGCCACGTGACAGTGAGGCAAGGAATAGGGAGAGAGTGCAGTTGAACACATGGCTGCAAGGATGGTGTAGGAGGGAGGGCTTCAGGTATTTGGACAATTGGACTGCATTCTGGGGAAGTGGGACCTGTACAAACAGGACGGGTTGCACCTGAACCAGAAGGGCACCAATATCCTGGGGGGTAGGTTTGCTAGCATTCTTCGGGGGGGTTTAAACTAATTTGGCAGGGGGATGGGATCCGGACTTGTAGTCCAGCAAGTAGGTTAGCTGTTTTTCAGGATGTCCAAGAATGTAGGGAGGCTGTGGAGAAGGGAATACTTGCGGACACAGAGATGGGTTCAAGTGTGTATACTTCAACGCAAGGAGTATCAGAAATAAGGTGAGTGAACTTAAGGCGTGGATTGGTACTTGGGACTATGATGTTGTGGCCATCACGGAAACGTGGATAGAAGAGGGACTGGAATGGTTGTTGGAGGTTCCTGGTTACAGATGTTTCAGTAAGATTAGGGAGGGTGGTAAAAAGGAGGGGGAGGTGGCGTTGCTAATTAGAAATGTTATAATGGCTACAGAAAGGCAGTTCGAGGGGGATCTGCCTTTGGAGGTAGTATGGGCTGAAGTCAGAAATAGGAAAGGAGCAGTCACCTTGTTGGGTGTTTACTATAGGCCCCCCAATAGCAGCAGAGATGTGGAGAAACAGATTGGGAAACAGATTTTGGAAAGGTGCAGAAGCCACAGGGTAGTAGTCATGGGCAACTTCAACTTCCCAAATATTGATTGGAAGTTCTTTAGATCAAGTAGATTGGACGGGGCGGTGTTTGTGCAGTGTGTCCAGGAAGCTTTTCTAACTCAGTATGTAGATTGTCTGACCAGAGGGGAGGCCATATTGGATTTGGTACTTGGTAACGAACCAGGACAAGTGATGGGCTTGTTAGTGGGTGAGCATTTTGGTGATGGTGACCACAGTTCTGTGACTTTCACCTTGGTTATGGAGAGAGAGAGGTGCGTGCAACCAGGAAGGTTTTACAATTGGGGGAAGGGTAAATACGATGCTGCAAGACAGGATCTGAGGAGCATAAGTTGGGAGCATAGGCTGTCAGGGAAGGATGTCGTTGAAATGTGGAACCTTTTCAAGAACAGATAGGACGTGTCCTTGATATGTATGTACCTGTCAGGCAGGAAAGAGATGGTCATGTGAGGGAATCTTGGTTGATGAGGGAGGTTGAATGTCTTGTAAGGAGGAAGAAGGAGGCTTACATAAGGTTGAGGAAACAAGGTTCAGACAGAGCGTTGGAGGGATACAGGATAGCTAGGAGGGAGCTGAAGAAAGGGATTAGGAGAGCTAAGAGAGGGCATGAAAAATCTTTGGCGGGTAGGATCAAGGATAACCCCATGGCCTTTTATGCGTATGTGAGAAACATGAGAATGACGAGAACGAGGGTAGGTCCAATCAAGGACAGTAGTGGGAGATTGTGTATTGAGACGGAAGAGATAGGAGAGGTCTTGAATGAGTACTTTTCTTCAGTATTTACAAATGAGAGGGACCGTATTGTTGAAGAGGAGAGTATGAAACAGACTGGTATGCTAGAGGAGATACTTGTTAGGAAGAAAGATGTGTTGGGCATTTTGAAAACCTTGAGGATAGACAAGTCCCCCGGGCCTGATGGGATATATCCTAGGATTATGTGGGAAGCAAGAGAGGAAATTGCAGAGCCGTTGGCAATGATCTTTTCATCTTCACTGTCAACGGGGGTGGTACCAGGAGACTGGAGAGTGGCGAATGTTGTGCCCTTGTTCAAAAAAGGGAATAGGGATAACCCTGGGAATTACAGGCCAGTTAGTATTACTTCAGTGGTAGGCAAAGTAATGGACAGGGCACTGAGGGATAGGATTTATGATTATCTGGAAAGACACTGCTTGATTAGGGACAGCCAGCACGGATTTGTGAGGGGTAGGTCTTACCTTACAAGTCTTATTGAATTCTTTGAAGAGGTGACCAAGCATGTGGATGAGGGTAGAGCAGTGGATGTAGTGTACATGAATTTTAGTAAGGCATTTGATAAGATTCCTCATGGTAGGCTTATGCGGAAAGTCAGGAGGCATGGGATAATGGGAAATTTGGCCAGTTGGATAGAGAACTGGCTAACCGGTCGAAGTCAGAGAGTGGTGGTAGATGGTAAATATTCAGCTTGGAACCCAGTTACAAGTGGAGTTCCGCAGGGATCAGTTCTGGGTCCTCTGCTGTTTGTAATTTTTATTAATGACTTGGAAGAGGGAATCGAAGGGTGGGTCAGTAAATTTGCAGACGATACGAAGATTGGTGGAGTTGTGGATAGTGAGGAGGGCTGTTGTCGGCTGCAAAGGGACTTAGATATGATTTAGAGCTGGGCTGAGGAGTGTCAGATAGAGTTCAACCCTGTCAAGTGTGAGGTTGTCCATTTTGGAAGGACAAGTAAGAATGCGGAATACAGGGTTAACGGTAGGGTTCTTAGTAAGGTGAAGGAGCAGAGGGATCTTGGGGTCTATGTTTATAGCTCTTTGAAAGTTGCCACTCAGGTGGATAGAGCTTGTAAGAAGGCCTATGGTGTATTAGCGTTCATTAGCAGAGGGATTGAATTCAAGAGTCGAGAGGTGATGTTGCAGCTGTACAGGACCTTGGTAAGGCCACATTTGGAGTACTGTGTGCAGTTCTGGTCACCTCACTTTAGGAAAGATGTGGAAGCTTTGGAGAGGGTGCAGAGGAGATTTACCAGGATGTTGCCTGGAATGGAGAATAGGTCGTATGAGGATAGGTTGAGAGTGCTAGGCCTTTTCTCATTGGAACGGCGAAGGATGAGGAGTGACCTGACAGAGGTTTATAAGATGATCAGGGGAATAGCTAGAGTAGACCGTCAGAGACTTTTTCCCCGGGTACAACAGAGTGTTACAAGGGGACATAAATTTAAGGTGAAGGGTGGAAGGTATAGGGGGGATGTCAGGGGTAGGTTCTTTACCCAGAGAGTGGTGGGGGCATGGAATGCGCTGCCTGTGGGAGTGGCAGAGTCAGAATCATTGGTGACCTTTAAGCAGCAATTGGATAGGTACATGGTTAGGTGCTTAAGCTAGGATAGATGTTCGGCACAACATCGTGGGCCGAAGGGCCTGTTCTGTGCTGTATTGTTCTACGTTTATGTTTTAATGGGCCAAATAGCCAGCTTCCACACTATAGGGATTCTATGATCTTTGGTCAGCTGGTGTGGTGGGTATCCAACAGGAGTGCAAAACCTCCCCATGGGTCTGCTACTGGGCTTGTCCAAGGTGACCATGATCATGCCCAGGCAATAGGCCTTACAGGGCATTGTTAACCATGACGGCCTGCCTCTCTCCCATGGACTTAAGGCCATCAGTGAGCACTGTGGGGGCTGGACTCCATCTTCAGCCTCTGGAATGATATCTTAGTTTCTACTTTTTTGAAGTTTTCTTTTTGAAAATGCAATTTTTGTGACATAAAACAAAGAAACAAGCAATGAAATACCATCTGCCACCCTGTCCTTCCACAAAATTGTGAAGAAGCCAGACAGTGCTCGCAATTCTATAGAAATGTAAATATTTTATACCCAGATTGGCCATGGGAAATGCAGAGTTATATGGTAGGGGGATGGATTGCTCTTTGGAGGGTCAGTGTAGACTCAATGGGCTGAATAGACACACGTGAGGACTGCAGATGCTGGAAATCAGAGTCTAGATTAGAGTAGCACTGGAAAAGCCCAGCAGGAAAATCGACATTCATCAGGGCCAAAACATCGATTTTCCTTGGATGCTGCCTCAATGGGCTGAATGGCCTGCTCCCATACTTCAGGAATTCTATGGTTCAATCTTCTTCCTACTGATCAACCAGATTGACTGGAACACAGGTACACAGACAATCAGACATAGACACACATTCAGAGACAGTATAGACACAGTTACAAACAACAGCATGAAAGAATGAGTTGGTCGGTATGGGTCACATGACTGAGCAGCTACCCTGTGGGAGGATACTGTGGGGATGGCTGGGGAACACAGAAGGTAGCAACAAAATCATATTGATGTAAACAAAAGAGTCAAAGTCATGTCCTTGAAGTTCTTGGTTGTACATTTTGGAAAGTCACCTTTGTTGCCAGCTCATTTTTAATATTAAAGATGAAACAGCAATGAGGAGCAATTGGGGCAAATTGATTCCTTCGTCCAAAAATCAATTGAAGCCAGAACTCTATATAACTCAGTATCCCTGCATTGTCACCTTCACATAAAATATCCCGCTATGCTGCATTAGGGTAAACGCCTGTGATTTAGGTTGACATTGTGTGCAATGTTTACATGGCTGCTGTGTGGGAAGGCTGTTTGTGGATGGCATGGTACCAGACGGTACTCGCAGAGTAAGATTTGACAGAACCGGAATTTTCAGCAGAATTCCGTTTATCTGCCGCAAGTCTGATGATGATTGGGTGGTTGTTTGGGGAACAGTTCAGGGATTCCCCTTGACCATCCTGTTGGGGCCGTAGAACAGGATTTCAGTTGACTATTTGCATCAGTTTGGTGATACATTTCTGGCTGCACTCATGGTACACCATCACCGATCTGCACAGGTTCCTCTTTGTTAGCCCCATTCTTATCCTCTACCACTGAATGGCCGCATTCCCCCTCTCGTCCTGCCTGGTGACACCTTCTGTGACAAGCTGACCTCACAGGTTACGTCTCGGCAGACATTTTGCTGTGACAGACATTCGCTCTGTACTCTTCAACGTAAAGCGTGAAACATTGCATTGAATTGGAGAAAGTAGAAACTTTTAGAGCGCTCCGTTGTATATGTGCGTGCCTTAACTGACCCTTCTACCACATCCTATCCCGAATGCACGCTGGCTTCCTCAGCATTTAAATGTTTATTAAGTTTTGTCATAGTAAGAGACAATAATCTCTGCCTCAGTTGCTGTTTTTTGGCAAAACGTTGCCAGCTCCAACAATCCCCTGTGCAAACTCATGTCTCTTGACCTCTCCTTGTCCATTTGCACCTCTGCGTCTTCTTAATGGACATCAATGAATGGCGATGCGACTGAATACAATGGCACTACATAAAGGTCAGATTTTATTGACATTGTACAGCAGGAAGACCTTTTGTTTGTGCTGAATGTAATTATTCAGGGGATGTACATGCCTCCAGGTAAAATTAACAGACACAGATGGCGACATGCTAACTCAGGGCTGTTTGGGGTTCTCTTCAAAATGAAAGGACATTAAGTTGCATACTCAACTGCCTGTATCCTAACTTGGGTCATAGCCTGCTCACCCGTCACCTCTGAACTCACTTCACCAACACTGTCTCCTGGCTAACTAACAAACTGGTTTTAAAATAGAGTCAGACAGCAAGGAAACAGACTTTTCGGCCCAACCAGTCCATGCTGACCATAATCCCAAACTAAACTTATCCACTTGCCTGCACTTGGCTCATATCCCTCCAAATATTTCCTATACATGTACTTATCCAAATGTCTTTTAAACATTGTGGCTGTATTATCCTCAGTTTAATACCCCTTCATGCTGCACTAACATCCCCTTCCCTCCATTCCATAAATATCAGATATCCCCATTGTTACTTAATTCTGGCCCCTTGTGCATTCATTTCTCGGCCTCCCTATTACTGACCGTATCTTCAAGTTTCTAGGCTCCAATCTGTCAAATTCCCTTCCTATCAACACCTCTGCACCTCTCATTCCTCATTTAAGAGGCTTTTAAAACCACAGCTCTTTGAAAAAGTCTTGAATCATCTCTCGCACTCCTTCCATTTTGGCTTTGCAGTTGACCTTATTTTTATTAATACATCCTTCCTGTGAATTACCTTGGGATATTTTACAGCAACGTTGCCAATATGAGATGCAGAATCAAAGTTCTTGCACTCACCGGGACGAGAAACCAAACAGTGAAAGTGTACATCAATTTTTACTACACACGAAAGAATGATGATTGGCTGGACCGTTGTTGGCATGGCAGCAGGAACTGTCAATCTTAATATTATAAAGTTATTTAAAATCGTAGCAAAACTTGAGAACATTAAATGGGTGAGGGGTTATTTGAGATCTTTGCTTTACTGAGGAATATGGATAAATTAAATGATTCTCCTTGTCGTGTGGGAATGAGATGAGAACCTGAAATGTATCAAAGTTGCCTTAAATGTGGATTTTTATCCATGTGGGGTCACTGAATCTCACGGGAATACTTAGACCAGAATCCAGGGGGTGGAAAAATAGGCAACATTTAAACAGCAGGAGGAAGGAAGCGAGGTTAAAGAATTGCTCAGAACCAGTGGGAAGGCCATTGAGTCACATCAATTTAAAGATCTCAATTCAGTTGCAAATGTAATGAGAGGGTCACCAGGGTCTGTATAAATCCCGGGCCCAACAATGGCTTTCTGGTGACATCTCTGCTTTCTAATGAAACAGTTGATCTGCCTTTTACTGCAGAGCACTCCGGAGCCTCAAGTGACATTGAGAAGGTATGGCGTGCTGAAGAGAGAGGGTGTGCTCTGCGGAGCTGTGGAGCCAGAACCTTGCAAGAGGAGCTCAGCTGTCAGGAGCAAAAGGCTCACCTTGGGACCAATCCACTCCAGCAGGCAGCCATTGAAAGGTGTGAGTCAGACAGATAGAAGCAGCTGGTGCTGGGAGAGTCAGCATCACCAGTGGGATCACACGCAGAAAGCCAATACATGTCACAGGGCCATCAGCTACAGAGCTACATCTGAGTCAGCAGGGACTGCAATGCCAGGCACAAGACCAGAAGCAGCAGAATGGGACCACTGTGACCCACTGGGCAATGAGATCGATTCGAGACTGAGCTGGATGGAGTTTTGAAGAACATGGATGCCCAGTGTTATGGGGGATACAGGCAAGAAAGTCAGGCTGAGACTTCAAGCAGTTCAGCCCTGGGCAGAGTGAATCATACAGCAGGACTGAGGGGCTAAATGGCTGCTCCTGCTCACCCACTCGTCTCTCCTTCATCACCCACTCCTAGCTCCCTCCTCACTCACTCCTACCTCCCTCCTCACCCACTCCTCTCTCCATCACCACCCTCTCCTACCTCCTTCATCACACACTCCTACCTCCCTCCTCACTCACTCCTACCTCCCTCCTCACCCACTCCTACCTCCCTCCTCACTCACTCCTACCTCCCTCCTCACCCACTCCTACCTCCTTCATCACCCTCTCCTACCTCCCTCCTCACCCACTCCTACCTCCTTCCTCACTCACTCCTACCTCCTTCCTCACTCACTCCTACCTCCCTCCTCACCCACGCCTACCTCCCTCCTCACCCACTCCTACCTCCTTCATCACCCTCTCCTACCTCCCTCACAACCTCATTCCTACCTCCCTCACCACCTTACTCCTACCTCCCTTCTCACCCACTCCTACCTCCCTCACACCTCACTCCTACATCCCTGGCACACACTCCTCCCTCCCTCTTCACCCACTCCTACCTCCCTCCTCACTCACTCCTACCTCCCTCCTCACCCACTCCTACCTCCTTCCTCACTCACTCCTACCTCCCTCCTCACCCACTCCTACCTCCCTCTCACCCACTCCTACCTCCTTCCTCACTCACTCCTACCTCCTTCCTCACTCACTCCTACCTCCCTCCTCACCCACTCCTACCTCCTTCATCACCCTCTCCTACCTCCCTCCTCACCCACTCCTACCTCCTTCATCACCCTCTCCTACCTCCCTCACAACCTCATTCCTACCTCCCTCACCGCCTTACTCCTCCCTCCCTCCTCACCCACTCCTACCTCCTTCCTCACTCACTCCTACCTCCTTCCTCACTCACTCCTACCTCCCTCCTCACCCACTCCTACCTCCCTCTCACCCACTCCTACCTCCCTCCTCACCCACTCCTACCTCCTTCCTCACTCACTCCTACCTCCGTCCTCACCCACTCCTACCTCCCTCTCACTCACTCCTACCTCCCTCCTCACCCACTCCTACCTCCTTCCTCACGCACTCCTACCTCCTTCATCACCCACTCCTACCTCCCTCCTCACTCACTCCTACCTCCCTCCTCACCCACTCCTACCTCCCTCCTCACCCACTCCTACCTCCTTCATCACCCTCTCCTACCTCCTTCCTCACTCACTCCTACCTCCTCCTCACCCACTCCTACCTCCCTCTCACCCACTCCTACCTCCCTCCTCACCCACCCCTACCTCCCTCCTCACCCACTCCTACCTCCTTCATCACCCTCTCCTACCTCCCTCCTCACCGACTCCTACCTCCTTCATCACCCTCTCCTACCTCCCTCACAACCTCATTCCTACCTCCCTCACCGCCTTACTCCTACCTCCCTTCTCACCCACTCCTACCTCCCTCACACCTCACTCCTACATCCCTGGCACACACTCCTCCCTCCCTCCTCACCCACTCCTACCTCCTTCCTCACTCACTCCTACCTCCTTCCTCACTCACTCCTACCTCCCTCCTCACCCACTCCTACCTCCCTCTCACCCACTCCTACCTCCTTCATCACCCTCTCCTACCTCCCTCCTCACTCACTCCTACCTCCCTCCTCACCCACTCCTACCTCCCTCCGCACGAAATCCTACCTCCCTCCTCACCCTCTCCTACCTCCCTCCTCACCCTCTCCTACCTCCTTCCTCACCCACTCCTACCTCCTTCATCACCCTCTCCTACCTCCCTCCTCACCCACTCCTACCTCCCTCCTCACCCTCTCCTACCTCCCTCCTCACCCACTCCTACCTCCCTCCTCACTCACTCCTACCTCCCTCCTCACTCACTTCTACCTCCCTCCTCACTCACTCCTACCTCCCTCCTCACCCTCTCCTACCTCCTTCATCACCCTCTCCTACCTGCCTCCTCCCCCACTCCTACCTCCCTCCTCACCCACTCCTACCTCCCTCCTCACTCACTCCTACCTCCCTCCTCACCCTCTCCTACCTCCCTCCTCACCCTCTCCTAACTCCTTCATCACCCTCTCCTACCTCCCTCACAACCTCATTCCTACATCCCTGTCACACACTCCTCCCTCCCTCCTCACCCACTCCTACCTCCCTGCTCACACACTCCTACCTCCCTCCTCACCCTCTCCTACCTCCTTCATCACCCTCTTCTATCTCCCTCCTCACCCACTCCTACCTCCCTCTCACCCTCTCCTACCTCCCTCCTCACCCACTCCTACCTCCTTCATCACCCTCTTCTACCTCCCTCCTCACCCACTCCTACCTCCCTCTCACACTCTCCTACCTCCTTCATCACCCTCTCCTACCTCCTTCCTCACTCACTCCTACCTCCCTCTCACCCTCTCCTACCTCCCTCCTCACTCACTCCTACCTCCCTCCTCACCCACTCCTACCTCCCTCCTCACCCACGCCGACCTTCCTTCTAACTATCCACCCTCACCTGCTTTTCCACACCTTCTGGCCCCATCACTTGGTGATACTGACACCAAATCCCCCTTCCTCACCCCGCAGGGAGGGCCGTATTCCGGCCGATACATTTCGGATAGAGTGGTTCCTTACCTTTCATCAAGAACTAAGGGACAATAAAAGATTAAAAAATGGGGATCCATTCGGACTAATTGACACAGTGTGTTGAATTGCTGGCATATGTAAGAAGCAATTGAACAGAAAATATTCCCTAATACAACAAGGCAAACGTATCGTCATCATACCAGACCTAGGGGCTGCTCTTTCTTAGACAGACAGTGAGAGATAACTGGTGGGGGTTTATCCTGAAGGACACCGCACTGCAGCTGAGGGGAGATGTTGGGAAGGAGACCCCTTCACTGTAACCTCTCACAGTGCAGGGAATTGATCCCACACTCGTGGTGTTACTCTACATCACAAACCAGCCATCCAGCCAACTGAGCTTGTAACCCCATGCCATCTCAGTGACGTGAGTGGACAGCTAGCGAAACAGTTCAACGTTGCTGCCATCTCCGGCCCATCGCCCTCAGCTGGGGGTGGGAGCATCTGAACCTTACTGTATGTCTCTGTCACCAAATACACCCAACTCTGGAAGGAGCCTCCTGCAGCCCCGGGGCCTAACTCATCCAAAAGGAAAGAACGCCCCCCCCTCCCCCCCCTTGACCACTCACTCTCAAATTGCTGTTGCCCGATCCTGAGGCTAGCTTTCAGGTTTTGGAATGAACTGATGGTTTGTGGCTCCGTATTTCAGTAGAGAAAACGAGAAGTTGGGCCTAGTTTGTCGGAAGTGTCCTTAATGTGTGAGTGAGTGAACTTTCAGCCATCCCTCATTTGGAATTGGATTTAATTATTAATGGTGCAGCCACGCTCCAGCTTTCACTTTGTACAGAAGGCAGAGCCTTAGAGGCTGCTGGTTATAGTCAAATTCCGATCTCAAAGGAGCACGTTGATTTATTACTCAATTGGAAAACAATATCTATGCTGTCCTTATAGATCTAATAACACCGCTGCCTCGCTCATGAATGTGGGGGAAGTGATAGTAGGTAAGGGTTTGAGGGAGTAAGATGGCTTCCTGATTATAATAAGCCTTTAACACCGATATAAAATGGGGATTTACAGAGCTGTGGTCAGGGGTTTCACAACTGGAATACAGGAGGTGGGGGTGAGAGGAGGATAATAGAATTTTGGTGAAACACATTGAAAGCTAAGCATCAAGCAGACCACTATGTCTGCAGGGAACTCTGTCAGAGTTACAGATGACACAAAACTTTTAAGAATTGTGAACTGAGGAGGGCACTGTAGAGGTTGGTGAGCACAGAGACATCAGGAAATCAACAGTTCGAGAGGAAAGGGAGAAAACTAGATTTGAGGACGATAATAGTTATGATTTCAATGAAGGTGGAGCAGACTCGATGGGCTGAAGACATACTCTCCTCCTGTAATCGATGGTATTTCCATTTGCTGTAATGAGCTCCACACCCAGTGTCCGTGACTGAGGGAGACACGCACACTCACTCACACTCACGCACACGCAGACACAGATACAGACACACAGACACAGACATACACATACACAGACACACACACTCACTCACGCACACACACACACACACACACACACACACAGAAACACACAGTCACTCACACACACACAGACACACACATTCACACACACACGCGCTCACACACACACACGCACAGGCTCACAGACACACACACACGCTCACACTCACACACACACACGCTCACTCACACGCACACAGACACACATAGACACACACACACACACACACATACACACACACACAGGCTCACACAGACACTCACATGTTCACACTCACACACACACAGACACACACACATGCTCACACTCACAGACATACACAGACACACACACTCGCTCACACACACACATGCTCACTCACACACACATACACACACACACACACCAACTCACACACACAGACACAGACACTCACATTCACACACAGACACACACATACACACTCATTCAGACATACACACTCACTCACACACAGACTAGCACACAGACACACACATACTCACACACAGACACACACACAGACACACACACAGTCACACACACAGTCACACACACAGACTCACACACAGACTCACACACACAGACTCACATACACATAGACACACACACACACACAGACACGCACACACATACTCACACACACACAGGCTCACACAGGCACACACACACAGACGCACACACTCACATAGACACATACACACACACACACACACTTACACATACACTCGCACAGGCACACACACCCATTCACACACACTCACACACACAGACACACACACACTCATACACACACACACACACACTCACACACACATTTACACACACACACACACTCACAGACACATACACAGACACACATTCCACACACAAAGACACACACATACTCACACACACAGACACAGACAATCACACACACTCACAGACACAGACACACACACTCTCACAGACAAGCACACACACTCACACATACAGACACACACACACACACACACACACACACAAACACATAGACACACACACACACAGACACACACACAGAAACACACACACTCACACACAGACACACGCAGGCACACACACACATTTACACACACACACGCACCCAGACACACACACACAGGCACTCACATACAGACACAGACACACACACTCAGACACACATTCCACACACACCCAGACAAACACAAACACTCACCGACACACACACAGACACACATACATTTGCACACACACATACATTCCTCACACACACGTGCACACACACACAGAGGCACACACACAAACACACATACACACACAGAGACACACACATACAGACACACACACATGCACAGACACACACACACAGACGCACACACTCACATAGACACATACACACACACACACACACTTACACATACACTCGCACAGGCACACACACCCATTCACACACACTCACACACACAGACACACACACACTCATACACACACACACACACATTTACACACACACACACACTCACAGACACATACACAGACACACATTCCACACACAAAGACACACACATACTCACACACACAGACACAGACAATCACACACACTCACAGACACAGACACACACACTCTCACAGACAAGCACACACACTCACACATACAGACACACACACACACACACACACACAAACACATAGACACACACACACACAGACACACACACAGAAACACACACACTCACACACAGACACACGCAGGCACACACACACATTTACACACACACACGCACCCAGACACACACACACAGGCACTCACATACAGACACAGACACACACACTCAGACACACATTCCACACACACCCAGACAAACACAAACACTCACCGACACACACACAGACACACATACATTTGCACACACACATACATTCCTCACACACACGTGCACACATACACACACACACAGAGGCACACACACAAACACACATACACACACAGAGACACACACATACAGACACACACACATGCACAGACACACACACACAGACACACACTCTCTCACACACGCACAGACACACACACTCACACATGCAGATACACTCAGAAGTACACACACACACTCAGACACACACACACATACTCACACACACACAGACACACACATATACACTCACACACACAGACACACACACGTGCAGAGGCACACATATAGACACACACACACTCACACACATGCACACTCACATACAGACGCACACACACGGATGCACACATACACACTCACTCACACACACAGACACACACACTTCCACACACATGCACACACACACAGACAAACACACAGACGCGCACACACATACACACACACACATATACACACACAGACACACACATTTACACACACGTACACTCACAGACACACATTCCACACACAGACAGACACACACATGCACACACACTCACACACACAGACACACATATAGACAGACACACAAAGACACTGACATACACAGACAGACACACACTCTCAGACACACATTCCACACACACTCCACACACACATTTACACACACTCAGACACACACACACTCATACACACAGACACACCCACCCACACACACACACACACACACATGCACACACACGGACACAAACACAGACACACAGACACACATACACACACACACACACACACACACACGTACACGCACAGGCACAACACATACACACACAGACACACACACTCTCACACACAGACACATTCACACACAGACAATCACACACACACTCACACACAGACACACACACAGACAGACACGCACACACTCTCTCATACACGCACAGACACACACACATATACACATTTACACACACACACTCACACACAGACACACACAGCCACACAGACACACACAGACACACACACACTCACACACACATGCACATACACATTTACACAAACACTCACACACAGACACACACACACACAGACACACACACACTCACACACACATGCACATACACATTTACACACACACACACACACTCACACACAGACACACACTTACACACACACAGACACACAGACACACACACCGACCACACACACACACACACTTATCACCATGTGGTCTATGGAGACCAAGGCCTCCCCCCCTCACTTTCCTAGTCTCCAATCGGGCTCAGCTCCTGAGGAGCCCCTCCCAAGTCTCTGGGGGGTAATGCCTGTGTCTTGGTCACGGCTGCAGTGAGCCTGTGGGGACGGTGATGGATGGCAAGGAGGGTGCTCACACTCTCTGCTGGTGCTGCCCCTTCAGGACAGTGTCTGACTTCTCCCTGGGGTGGGGACCCATGGGTCACACATCTGCACAATGTCGTCTGTGTACATCTCCTCAATGCCTCAGGCACCCCAGTCCATGGCTCTGACTGCTGTAGACTGTGTGTGGCTGACCACAGAGACCCGTCATGTTCTGGGGTTCAGGATGTGCCGATCCTGTGACTGTAGAGACCCTCAGCCTCCAGGGCCTCTCCCAGTTGCACAGTGTGAGGGGGCGATGCGACACTGTGTGCTCTGAAGTTATACTCGTGATGGAGAACAATACCGATTGTTTCTCACTCTGACAAGATATACCTCCGTGAATGGGGCAGCTTCCTTTCTGATCGGACAGCATGCAGACTGATCCCTCCCCACGCTCCAGAAACCTCATTCAACACACCACTCACTCTCCATGCCCCTCACTCTCCATGCCCCTTGCTCTCTACTTTCCCCACTCTCTACTTCCCACAATTCCCACATTCCTCACTCTTCGTTGTCCATGTCCCTCACTCTAATCTCTGTCATGGAGATGGAATGACCACCCTGCTCTCTGACCAATTTGAGTGGCTCCATTTTGGTATTATCCAGGAGAGGTGTCGAGGGCCTGTGAGTGTTCCACAGGAGTATTAGGTCTGGTCTTCCTCTTCTCATCTTTGCCCTTTCTCATTGTGGGGGGACCCTTTCTTCCACAGACACCTGGGGAGAGTGAGTCTCCAGATGAGGCACCCTCAGGTCTACGGGCCTTCCGCAGGCCCAGGCTGGGTCCTTGCTACCAGTGACCTCTCAGAGATCCATTGTCATGGACTTATCGAGTCATAGAGTCATACAGCATGGAAACAGACCTCTCGTTCCAAACATAATTCCAAACTAAACTAGTCCCACCTGCCTGCGCTCGACCCATATCCCTCCAAACATTTCTTATTCATGAACTTACCCAAATTTCTTTCCAACTGTATCCATCACTTCCTCTGGAATTTCATTCCACACACGAGCCACTCTCTATGTAAAAGATATTGCACCATATATATTTTTTAAATCTTTCTCCTCTCACTCGAGAAATATGCTCCCTAGTCTTGAAATCTTGACTTAGAGAGCCCTGGCATCAGGGGGCAGATTCCTGTCACCCATATTCCTCATTGGCCCAGCTGCCAGGGCCGAGAACAGCGCCTCCTCCTGTTCCCATGCTCTCTGGGTAAAGGACCCACAGGGAGGTTTAATGAAACCCCACTCTGTGGACATTCCTCACTACATTCTTGTATTGAGCACTCCAGCACTTACTTCCCCAAACTGCTCACTGTGGTTCTGTACGTACAGGAGTTAAGTTGCAAATATGAAGTGTTCGGGTCCACAGTCAGAGATGTCCCTCCTGTGCTCTGAGCGACACAGCTGTAAAATTTCCTGATTCCTCTTGCACTGATTCCAGAAAGAGTAAAATGGGGTTTAAACACCACAGTAAAAAGTGAGGTCTGCAGATGCTGGAGATCAGAGCTGAAAATGTGTTGCTGGTTAAAGCACAGCAGGTTAGGCAGCATCCAAGGAACAGGAAATTCGACGTTTCGGGCCAGAGCCCTTCATCAGGAGCCATTCCTGATGAAGGGCTCTGGCCCGAAACGTCGAATTTCCTGTTCCTTGGATGCTGCCTGACCTGCTGTGCTTTAACCAGCAACACATTTTCAGCTTTAAACACCACAGGCATGGTTTGGTTACCACTTAAAAAAGGCACCGAGGTTGCCCAGTCAATCAAGGTGACTTGCTTTCTAGATACCTGGCACTGTCACATGATCACACAGGCTCCATGCTTCTCATTGATTGGCCGACCATCATCGTGTGGTGCCAATGGCCTCCTCCCCTCTGGTTTTCAGGCCTATCAACAGGAGCTGTGTGACTCTGGTTAAACTCCACTCTCAGTTTCTTTCTCTAGAGTGACTGCCAGATGGTTTCCGCGTCTGTAGTTCTCTGTCTTTGGCCCAGTTGACAACGTCCCCACTCCGTCCCATAATTTGAGCAAATATTGGCCAGCCGTGAGAGAGCCGTGGAGATGTGTAGAGAGGGAATTCTGGAGTTTGGTTTCATTGTAGCTGAAGGTATAGCCACCAAAAATGAGGTGAAGAACTGTGGGGTTGTGCAAGACACGATGGTATTAGGAGAGCACCTTAATTACTTTAGGAAAACTGTATTTTTGAGTTGAGGAGTGCATGAGGCCTGTGTAGCAATTTGTATTTCAATCATCGTCTGCAATAGGAGATCTGAATCCCATTCATCACTTAAAAGCCACTTATATACTTTAGGCAATTAGATAATCATATATACATAAAGTCATCAGCATCATTTATGCAGTTGTAATAATTTTGCTCTTGACATTTAAATCAAGCATATAATAAGTCTGCATTGCAAGTCTAAACATTGATGAATCCATCATAATATCCCCCATCCCAAATGAGGTGAATGCATTCCTTTCTTGGTATTTGTGCTAAAAGACCTGGCAGGTAAAACTGTGAGGTCCAAGAGACTTTCAAAACTCAAAGGCCACCCACCATTGTCATGTGCATGTTTTGAGAAGCTAAAGATCTGTTAACCTGTGTACAGGACAGACCAAGTAGGAGATATCTGCAAAGCCAGTGCGAATACCTCCCGAGCCACAATAAAACAACATTAAAGCTGGAATGCAAGAGATTTTAAGAGTTTTGGTTATCTGGCAGCAGTTGAACTCAAACTGTGCCTTCATATATTTGCTCACTCATTTTAAGGGTGTCCCAGTCTCTTCCTATTTCCCTACAGACCTGTCAAATCCTGGCTGACTTGTATTTCTCAAAGTCCCTTTGATAGTTTCTATTACATCAGTTTCAGGCGGGGCACTCCAAATAAAAATGATTTGCGCTGATGCACAACCACTGGATGTTTCGAAGCTTTTTACAGCCAACGTGGTATTTTTTGAACTGACCTCTCTGTTGTATTGGAGCAAGTATTCTAAAGGAGTGGTGGATGTGGGTACAATTACAGCGTTTAAAAAAAGATATTTGGATAAGTACATGAGTAGAAAAGGATTGGAGGAATATGGGCTAGGAGCAGGTAGGTGGGACTAGTTTAGGATGCGATTATGTTCACCGTGGTGGAGTTGGACTAAAGGGTCTGCTAAAGTGGGCGGCACGGTGGCACAGTGGTTAGCACTGCTGCCTCACAGCGCCAGAGACCTGGGTTCAATTCCCACCTCAGGCGACTGACTGTGTGGAGTTTGCACATTCGCCCCGTGTCTGCGCGGGTTTCCTCCGGGCGCTCCGGTTTCGTCCCACATCACAAAGATGTGTGGGTCAGGTGAATTGGCCATGCTAAATTGCCCGTAGTGTTAGGTAAAGGGGTAAATGTAGGGGAATGGGTGGGTTGTGCTTTGGCGGGTCGGTGTGGACTTGTTGGGCCGAAGGGCCTGTTTCCACACTGTAAGTAATCTAAAGTAAGATCATAGAAAGGGAGAGAAACCAGGTAAGTAGAGACCTCTTAGTATAATATCTGTTGTGGGGAGGTTATCTGAATCTGTCATTGAGCACAGTGAGTGGGAAATTTGAGGCGATTAGAGAGAGTCAACAAGGATTTGGAAAGGTCACGTTTAATGAACAGAATGGAATTTTCTGATAGAGTAACTAAATAATATAGAGGGAATTGTGTCGATGGATGCATTTGAAATGGAATTCCACAAGATTGGTTATCAGGTTCCACATAAAAGCCTGTTAGTTAAATTAAAACTCACTGAATTAAAGACAAGTATTGAGCTGCTTTCTTTCGACAATGAAGCACAGAGTTTAAGGATAATAGAACTGTACTCAATTTGGGAGGAAGTGACCGGTGGTGTTAAGTTGTGCTACAGGTTCAATCATTCATTTTATTTATTCGCTCCACTACTCCCGAGGCCTCTCAAAAGTAAAAGGTTTAACCCAATTACTCAAAGTCCCAAATCCTCCGGCATGATCAACTTGGATTAACAGGAAACACTGACCAGGCTTCTACACTTAACCAGAAGCTCCTGCTTATGACAAGTGAATTAATTCTAACTCTAGGCAAACAAAACATGAATGTTAACTTCAAACTCTATGCTTTCTCAAACCTCATGTATACAGCTCATAGGTTTCCTACAATGTAGAAGCAGGCCATTCAGCCCACACTAAAGAGAATTCCACCCAGACCCACCCTATCCCTGCAATTCCCATGGTTAATCCAGCATATCCCTGGACGCTATGGGCAATTTAGCAGGGCCAATCTACCATGCCATGCACATCTTTGTGACTATGGGAGGAATCTCATGCAGTTGCCTGAGAGTGGTATTGAACCCAGGTCCCTGGTACGGTAAGGCAGCAGTGCTAACCACTGAGCCACCACCCCATCGTGGATATAGATAACCAAATAATATAGATGTTGTGGGTGGAGAATAAACTACCATTGAGACACAGTTCAATAGTCCCAGTCCCACAGGACTCAATGAGGTGGCCTTTTGCTTCCTTTGAATTCTTGTAATCTTTAGTTTTCATCTTTTTAAGCCCTTTCAACTCTTTGCTGCAAACACAGAGCAATTGGTACCTTAATTATTCAGGCTCTGTGTCATTGGTTAGGAGCAGCAGCTTCTAGGCAAATGGAGAGTGAGAGTAGCTAACTACCTTCCAATGCTTTGTAACTTCTCTGCAAGGAGAGAGACAGGTGTTGTGTCTTTAGAGTCTTAAGGCTTTCTGATACTGCATTGTTCATATACAAGCTATTGACTAAACAGAGAATTTCTTTAATGACTCACCTCTCTGGTCCTGATTGGGAAAAATAAACAATCTGCAGGCTTGTCCAGGGTAAAGCTGCTCAAACACACACCCATGGTACTGATGAAACTCATACCTGAACAAAGCAATAGTAGAAATACAATTCACAATGAGTTCCAGTAACTGGTTTCAAAACTGCAATATCTCTACCTAATAGTCTCCTTGGTTTAAAGCTGTGTCTTTTTCTCATTTTGGTCTCCAACACAAGATAAAGGAAAAGAAAATTGAAACATTTGATCTTTACTGTGCTATGGATAGTATAATATGAAGCCACATCTACAAGTTTTTAGACATTCCAAGAACTCAAGTATTGGAAGCAGGAATAGACTGCATAGTGGTTCACGCTACTCCATTATCCCGTGCAGTCTTGTCTGATCTCGGGCTTCAATTCGAATTTCCTGCCTACTGCCTTGAATCCTGGATACAGCAAGCATTTTCTTGTGCAGATTATCTTAAATATATTCAATGGTGAAGCATCCACAACTCTCTGGGGTAGATAATTCCAACGTTTCCCCACCTTTTGAACGAGGCAATTTCTAATTATCTTACCGTTAAATGATCTACTTGTTGTCCTAAGACAGCATGCCTGCATTTTATATGTCCTGATGATGCAATGATTTAGGCTATAGTTAGTAGTACAGACAGTAACATAAAAGTACAACAAGACATTGATAGAGCAAGAGAATAGAGAAAGCTATGGTTTCTGGATTTCAACAGTGGTAAGTATGGACCAACATGAATACATTAATGGTGACAGTTAATAGTGATTTCAGAGTGCAAGAACTCAGATAATTAAAATATGGTCAAATGCAAAAGAACCTAAAGGTTAAATTTCATGACAAGAGAACTAGAACATGAATAAGAGGAAGTCTTGCTACAAAGCCCTGGTTCGCCCAAATTATGCTCAATTCTGGACATGATGGATTAGAAAAGATGCATTAACCTCACTGAAGTAACTACATAGAGACTGAGTCCCATTACCTAGTCAGCCTTCATTCACTAGGCATGATGTGGAGGTACCGGAGTTGGACTGGGGTAGGCAAAGTTAAAAATCACACAACACCAGGTTATAGCCCAACAGGTTTATTTGGAAGTACAAACTTCCTGACGAAACTAGCTACCTGACAAAGGAGTAATGCACTGAAAGCTAGTGCTTCCAATTAAACCTGTTGGACTATAACCTGGTGTTGTGTGATTTTTAACTTCCTTCACTAGTGCACAGTAAACTGGCTGTGGTCAGCCAGCTCAGAGCCAGCCCTCAACTGAGGAGAATCTAATCTCTGAATTATTTTGTTTTTCCTTTATTTTCCATTTTTCTTAAGAAGTGCTTTTTTATTTACACACTCTAAATCTCCTGGTTATATATTTTTTAAAGACGTGGTGATGGTGGTTCTCCTGTTTTTTTTCTTTTTTTTCCCTCTCTTTTCTTTTTTTCGAGCAGGTGTGGGACACAGTGAGAGGCACAAGGCGTACAAATCTTTAATCAATTTCCACCACCAGGAAGATAGGAAACACCCGGGTGGGAAGTCATAAACAATGCCTTTCTCATCAAAGGGCAATGCTGTGTGACCAAAAGAGTGAAGGGAAGGGGAGGGATTATCTCGTTATATTGGGCAACCAAGGCTTTCTTAACTGGCCCAGAGTTAAAACAATATATAACCAGAGTTCAGATTATAACCTGGTGTTGTGTGATTTTTAACTCTATTCACCACAGTCATCACCGGTACCTTCAAGTCATGGCAACCGTTGACACCACTGATTGGCCCTGGTTAACAACTCCAATCAAGAACCATGTAGTCAAGGTCCACCTGGTTCCAATCATTACATCTGCAATGAGTTGAACTTTACTTAAACTCACCGTCATTAACTTTAAATGCACTGGTCTGGGGGGGGATGCTCTTCAGAGGGTTGGTGCAGACTTGATGGGAGGAATGGCCTCTCTCCTCATTGTTGGGATTCTATGGTTATGCAAGGTTCCAGTGATTAATGAATGACAATGAGTCATTTCTTTTGTCATTCTTTCATAGGATATAGACATCATTAACAAAGCCAGGAATTGTTCCCTTGAACTGAATGGCTTGCTCAGCTGTTTCAGGGTGATTGTGGGGCTGCTGCCACATGTGGGCCAGACCAGGTTAGGACAGAAGATTTCCCTCCCATTTGGGATTTACAACAAACGATAATAACTGTTATGGTCACCATTACTGAGACTAAATTTATATTCCAGATTTATTGATGAGGTTCAAATTTCACCAGTTTTGGCAGGTGTTGAAGTCATGTCCACGTCACCTAACCTCTGGATTACAGATCCACTGACATCACCACTTCATCATGATTAGATTCGATTCCCTACAGTGTGGAAACAGGCCCTTCGGCCCAACAAGTCCACACCGACCCTCCGAAGAGTAATCCACCCAGACCCATTCCCTACCATATATTTACCCTGACTAATGCACCTAACACTATGGGCAATTTAGTACGGCCAATTGACTTAAACTGCACATCTTTGTGATTGTGGGAGGAAGCTGGAGCACCCGGAGGAAGCCCACACAGACACAGGGAGAATGTGCAAACTCCACACAGACAGTCACCCAAGGTTGGAATCAAACCAGGTCCCTGGTGCTGTGAGGCATTACATTACAAAGGTAAAGATTATGATCTTTGGAAAATGAAAGGTAAAGTGTAATTTGATTGATGTTTTTAGGATTTTGATTAGATTTGCTCGGACAGATAAAGAGAAACATTTCCCACCGGTGGGGGAGTTGATGATAAAAAATAATAATTTTAAGGTTAGGCATTCACAAGCAAAGTTAGCTAACATTTTTTCACACAAATGTTTGTTGAAATGTGGCACCCTCTCCTACCAAAAGCAATGGATTATTATCTTATTTAAATCTGGGATGGATAACTTTTTGCTAATCAAGGGTATTAATGGATCTGGAGTCAAGGTGATTAGATGGAGTTAGGATGTGAGCTAGCCACGACCTCACTAAATATTGGCCAACTAATGGTTGGATGGCCTACTCCATATCCCATGAATTGAAAGCTACTTGCTGCTCAGTTACATTTGTCACCTCTCCCCTTGTCATGGGAGTGTTCTTTTCAAAGGGTTGCCTCAATTTCCTCAATGCTGCAGGCTTTCGGATACATATTGGATCCAGGACAGACTTCATTCTAAGCTCTAGTGTATTCTTCAATAAAACAAAAAGGATTCCAAAGGATCAAGATAGGGCTCAATGCTAATGCTTTTTCAAAATCCAAAGAATATTCATTATGTTTTGCTTTGTTTAAATATTGAGTTATATTCCAAATTAAATTATATTTTCACTTTGTATTCCCAATATTTTCTCCTTCCCCTGGTATCTTTTGTTAATTATTTCAAATCTGTATCCTTCTGTCAACCCTCCTGCCAATGGGAATAATTTCTCAATTTTTTTTCCAACAAAGCCTTCATCATTTTGAACTGATCCTGGCCATGGGGCAAATTTTGTGAGTTGGCGCAGCTAATGTTGATTGTGGATCTTGTGATTGGCTGCAGAAATTAGTCATTCCTAATAAAGTGCTTTTGTGCGAAACGTCGATTCCCCTGTTCCACGGATGCTGCCTGACTTGCCGTAATTTTTCCAACATCACACTCTTGACTCTGATTTCCAGCACCTGCAGTCCTCACTTTTGCCTTGTAGAAATTAGTGCCCTTGACGAATTGGAATAGCCAGATTATTGTGAGGATCATGAAAGCGATGGCCCTTTTGTGGGTGACTGTTCAGTTAGCACTGTCATTATGAATGAGTCTAATTGACGCCATGGTTATCATCAGATCATGACCTTGTCAACTATGATTGCCATGTTGTGTCTCCTTTTGTCACAACCAGAATTTTTTCCTTTACATCTGACTGTGCATCTGTGAAGCACCTTGACCAGCTAATGGTACCAATCAAATGCAGGTTATTGTTGTATACTCTAAGAATTTCTCCTGTGCTTTGGGCTGGTCTGTTTAAGTAAAAGTAGAAAACCAAGAAGGTTTATGGCTATATGCGAAGTACTCAATCATTGTCAGTGCTCAGTTTAAGGCTTCTGTCTAGTTATAGATGTAATTATGTCAGGGTTTATCAGGCTTTAGCCCAGGGCAATGTGCTGACCTTCAAACAGTGTCTGACATCTGGCACTGTCACCACCTGCAGAACATTGGTTGCCTATCATTGTACATGAAAGATTGACAGGTTGGTGTAGAATGAAGTTAGTGCTGTCTTCTCCAATAGAATGTTCTTCAGCTGTTTGTATGAAATACTGATGATACAAACTGCGTTTTTGGTATTGAATTTCTTTAGAATTTCTCCAATTGCAGTGCTGGCTTTTGACACAAACCTCATTGATGCCCTTTGATACAGATTTGGCCAAATTTACAGCAGCTGTAGCTCTGAGCAACCTTGTCCCCATGCCTTATCATTTCATAGAATCCTTTTTAGATGATCAGATCATTATCACATCGCTGCTTTGGGAAAATCATCGCATTTCCTACATTACAACAGTGACTACATTTTGGGGGAGTAATGGCCGAGTGGAATTGTCACTAGATCATTAATCCAGAAAGGAGAAAGTGATGACTGCAGCTGCTGGAGATCAGAGTCGAAGTGTGTGGAGTTGTAAAAGCAGAGCCAGTCAGGCAATATCCGAGATGCAGGAGAATCAACGTTTTAAGCATTAGCCCTTCATCAGGAAATATTGACGTTTCGAGCATATTCCTGGTGAAGGTCTTAGGCTCGAAACATCGATTCTCCCGCACTTCAGATGCTGCCTGACCAGCTCCACACATTAAATCAGAAACCCAGGTAACATTCTGTGGATCTGGGTTTTAATCCCAGCACAACAGATGGTAGAATTTGAATCAATTAGAAAGAAATCTGGAATGAAGAATCTAACGATGATCATGAAAATGTTGTGAATTATCAGGAAAATTGGTTCTGGTTCATTAATGTCTCTTAGGAAAGGAAACTGCCATCCTTACCTGGCCTGGCCTACCCATACCTCCAGGCCTACAGCAATGTGGTGGACCCTTAACTGCCCTCTGGGCAATTAGGGATGGGCAAGAAATACCAGTGATACCCACATCACATTGAGTAAACAAACAAAAAACGCTTTAAACATATTTCATTGACTGAAAAGCAATTTGGGACATCCTTCTGAAAAATGCAAAATAAATGCAAGTTTGTCTTTTTGTCTGACTTTTTTTTATGTTTGCTTTGCCTGTTTGAGTCCTGATCTGTTATCACTTCATACTGTTACATAGTATTGGGCTCAGTGGTTAGCACTGCTGCCTCACAGCACCAGTGACCAAGGTTCAATTCCAGGCTTGGGCAACTGACTGTGTGGAGTTTGCACATTCTCCCCATGTCTGCGTGGGTTTCCTCTGGGTGCTCCAGTTTCATCCCACAGTCCAAAACCCACAGTACACGTTAGATGGATCGGCTATGCCAATTTGCCATAGTGCCCAGGGATGTCCAGTCTAGGTGGGTTAGCCATAAGAAATGCAGCATTACGGGGATAGGGTAGGGGAGGGGGTCTGGGTGGGATGTTCTTCGGACGGTCAGTGTGGACTCAATGGGCTGAATGGCCTGCTCCAACATTGCGGGGATTCAATGATTCTAATGTGTTATTGTACCCAGCCTCGTTGAAATGCACTGATAGTTTATCCCATCAGGACAATGGACAGCAGCATGTAGGGCATCAAGGCTTTCACTGTGCGCATTATCTCAAAATACATCACTGCATCTTGAGTTCAGCAAAACAAGGAGCAGGGAGATAGGGCTGGATTGAGTTTGTAGAGAACCACATTAACACCAAGTAACCCTTTTAATTTCATAAGCAGGGAATAGACTGCAGTGGTTAATGCAATGGGCTCACTGGCACTTTGCCAGTTTCGTAATGAGCCTAAGTGCATTTCCCAGCTCCAGAAATCAGAATGGATGCTTTGCTCAATTGACAGTTCGAATAAACATTGCTCAGAAACATGCACAGAAGCAGATTTAGTTAATCTCCCAGAGGGAGTGTGTTTGCAGGCCTGGATCATTTTTCATCTTTGCTTGTCTATTCCTGTAAGACACGCTTCATTGTGTAATAACTGTACTTTTTATGGAAGGCTGCTGATGTAAAAAGATAAGAATCACACAACACCAGCTTATGGTCCAACAGGTTTACTTGGAAGCACTAGCTTTCAGAGCGCTGCTCCTTCATGGGGTCATTGAATATTTTAAGGTGAAAGTAGATAAGATTTTTGTTAGACTGGGTAATCAGGGGTTTTTGGGATTAGATGGAAATCAAACACAAACCAATTGGGCATGATCCTCACTGAATGGTGGAGCAGGTTTGAAGGACCGAAGGGTCTACTGTTGTGCAAATTTGTACGTTAGATGTCCCACATTATTTACAAATTAAAAAGTAGAATTGGCTCTGCCATACATTACCTTTCTTACAAATTTTAATCCTAGCTTGTCCACAAGTCAAAGGTTAGAGCAGGCTCAGGTGTTTGGTTAGATTGTGACTTATTTTAAAATTTTCAGATTCTATGAAGCTTTCGTCTGCACCTTTTTTTTAAAAAAAAGGTTGGAACTATTTCAAGTTGCAGGAGCCTTCATGATGTGAAAGTAAAATGGCTTCCTTCTGTGCTTGGCAGTCTGTCAAATCTGATTGGTTTCAGCTAACCATGTGACTGACCTGCAGTCAGCACCATCAACCCAAAAGGGATGGTGCTGGACTTTGCCAGCCTTCTGTGAAGGCCTTGCATACGTGGTTCAGGAAAGTGGCTCATTGAGTACCCAGTGTCTTGCCTCCAATGTACAATTTTCCCCAGTGCAAAGGGGAAGTGTGGTGGACTGCCCTCCTGCACAGGGACAAATTAAATCATGTTGGTTTCTTTGGGAAAGCCATTTTGCTGTTTATACTGAGCCTGGCATTTTGGTGAGTTTAGACCCACAGCAGAGCAGTCTTGGAAATGTCTGAGCGAGCCGTGTTTACATTCAGGCAGGTAGCTCATCGTTCATAGAATCATAGTGGAAACAGATCATTTGGTCCCTTGAGTCCACACTGATCCTCTGAAGGGCAACCCACCCAAACCCACCCCTATCCCTATAATCCTGCATTTACCACGGCTAATCCACCTAGCCTGTGCATCCTTGGATGCCATGGTCAATTTAGCATGGCCAATCCACACAACCTGCACATCTTTAACATGGGGGAGCAAACCAAAGCACCCAGAGGAAACCTACGCAGACAATGTGCAAACTCCACACATACAGTCTGAGGCTGGAATCGAACCAGGGTCCCTGGTACTGTGTGGCAGTACTGCTAACCACTGAGCCACTATGCCACCCATCACTGGAGAGGAATTTTACAGAGGAGTCTTGAATCACATATTGAGCACCACAAATTGAACTTTATTTGGATTTCATTACCAATGTGATGTAGGAGATGTCTCTAGGACATCTGACGCGCTCCCCCCACGTACAGCATATTTATACATTTGTGATACAATGATTATATACAACATTGACATCAGTGCTTGTCACAACGCCTCTGACCAATACATCCTGTTACTACACGATCAATAATGGACAACTTCATGGTCAACCCTAGGTCCTCCCATCGTCTCAGGATGTTTGCCAGACCCCCTATCACCTGTTGTTGGACTCACACAACGCATCTTATTGTCCAGGTTCCATCACCGACCATTAAGTTCCTTCCCAGATATTTGCCAACTGCATCATGTATTTGTCTATTACTAATGACTTATTCTGCTATGCAACTTATAATCCTTGCTAACCTTCGTACAGAAGATTAGAAAGATGTAAATTTCTACCAATTGTTATCAAGTGTGTAATATCAGCTCTAATACAAGTTATTTATTAAGTTATACATAGTTACACCCAATACTACAATTTTGTGACAAAGCTGATAATTACGGGGCTATACTATGTGGTCAGTGCTGATAATTACGGGGCTATACGATGTGGTCAGTGCCATTAACCCGAGAGAGTTCTCCTTTTTTGAAAGTTCAAGCAAACACAGTCTCTCTGTCTAGCAGCCCCCATTTACAACTTCTTCTGTTTGCAAATTGTAAGATGATTTAAAACAGGAGTTTGATACTAGGATGGACTTTATTGTCATTACTTTAAATGCATTTCAGACGAGTTCTCTTTACTCAATGAGATAGTATCTATCAAATCCAAGTGATAGGAATGGAACTCAATCAGTTTTACAGCTTTATCAAATCTTTTAAAAAGAAGCTTATTTGGATCCTTTCAGCTTCTATGGAACATGATGCCTTTCCCACTCTAGACACATAATTTTTCTCGGTGGTTCTTTCCTGTTCTTAAGGCTGTCTGTTGGGTTGTTAACTGATGATTGGTTATTCTCTCGAGGTCATAGGGACTCAGTCTCACAATTGTTTCTGCACCCCCTGCCCCCACCCCGCCTTGCTGTGTTATTTGTTTCTTGCTACTGGTACAAGGTTATCTTGTTTATACTTCTTTGTTGTTCTAATCTTCCTGCTGATGAAGTGTAAGCTTCTCTCCAATGCCTACAGCTATTTATTTAAAGCAAACTCAGTCGAATCCCTTTATGTTGGTTCATAATATGGAGTGACATTAACCAAAATGTCTTGAGTTTTGTGGGAGCAGACTCTGTATTAAATAACAAACTTCAAACTAGCTGGCACCCGGTCCTTCTCAAGGTTATCTCTTTATCGAAACCAATCTTTGCGTCTAAGGCTGACTGCCTACAGAAATCTAATTAATTTTCCTAATCTCTAATGCATGAAAACTACTATTATTGTATATGTGTGTACTGTAATATGTAGTTATAATTATTTTAAATCACCCATCTAAAATGGATCAAGCTTTCATTTTCCGTTTCATATTAAAATAGGAAATTTCGAATCAGACAGTCTCCATGTGAGCTCCCTTTATCTGAAAAGAGGAGTCTTGCTGTCTGCTCCATCTTATTTTCAGCAACGTTTTGTTATCTGTCTGTGAAGGCCATGATTTGAGCTCCATGATATGCAGCATCAGCTACAATTCTCCTCAGCCATTTTGCATCAGCTCAGCAAAAACCACAGGCGGCCATTTTCTTGCGTTCAGCCCTGGGCAGCTACAACACTCACCATCACCTTCTCAAGTGTAATGGTGAATGATGAACGCAGCCTGTGAGTGAATAAATAGAAAAAAGAATAAAGTGGATGTACTCTGGACAGATTGTCACAATTGACTGGTTTGATAAAAAGAGCAGAGACCAAAGATAGGAATGTCATTCAAACGTTTAGATTCAAAGAGTCCTCCAGCACAGACAGGCCCAAACTGGTCCATGCTGACCAAAATGTCCATCAACACGAACCCCATTTCCCTGCACTTGGCCCATATCCTTCTAAACCTTTCCAGTTCATGTTATTTGTCCGAATGCCTTTTGTATGTTGTTAAGGTACCCACATCAACCACTTCCACTGCCAGTTTATCCTATACGTGTACCACCCTCTGTGTGAAAAAGTTGTCCCTCCTTTTATTTCTTTACCCTTTAACTTTAAACTTATTTGAAAATCCTTGCTATTTTACAGTTACTGGCATCTCATCTCCACTGTGTGCCCTCTTGTGATGTTGCAAGTGGAAGTTATTTCTGGTGCCAGGACCTTTATGGGGTTCACACCATGGGCACCACATTTCAATGCAGTGTATACCATTTCAAATGCCACAAGCTGGGAGCTGGCCTCCACAGTGCCTGGCTGTTCATGGCTGAAAGAGACATATTGGCAGTCTGCTTTGCAACCCAGGACCTGGAGGTCCATAACATAGAGGAGACAGAAATAGGCCAATCAGTCCACTGAGTCTGCTCCACTGTTCAAAAAAATTGCTGCTGATTATCTACCCTTATACCCACTTTCTTAAGCTCCTGATGGACTGGGTGGTGGAGAGGGAAGCTGTCCTTGTTCCCTGGGATTGTCAGGGAGAAAGTGAGGACTGCAGATGCTGGAGATCAGAGCTGAAAATGTGTTGCTGGAAAAGCGCAGCAGGTCAGGCAGCATCCAAGGAACAGGAAATTTGACGTTTCGGGCATAAGCCCTTCTTCAGGAATGAGGGTTTTCCTGAAGAAGGGCTTATGCCCGAAACGTCGAATTTCCTGTTCCTTGGATGCTGCCTGACCTGCTGCGCTTTTCCAGCAACACATTTTCAGCCCTGGGATTGTCAGAGGAGACTATGTCCTCAAACCTTGCCAGTCTGGTCTGAGGTTGCCACTCATCGAGGAATGGACAGCATTGCAGCTTGAAGGCTAAAGGTCATCACAAAGGTACATTCTGCCACCTTCTCTCTGCAACCTCATAATGTCTGCTGCACCCACCTCTCAGCAAGGTCTTCCACTCTCAATATTGCACACAAGATCTTCCTTCAATGGATCTTAGCCACCCCATTCCCCCAAATGTTGCTGACCTCTTCACTTTCCACTCTCTCACTGGGACACCTCGTTATCCTTCCTTCTGTGTCTGACCTTCAACTGCACTAAGGACCAACCCACCACTCCCTCAAAGACCCTCAGACATGGCTATTTAGTTGAGGCATATGCAGTGTGTTTGCTGTGTTAGCAGCTACCACAGATATTGACAGAGCACCATGCCATAAACCCAAAGTGTCCATCCTGTTGACTGCTCATTGCTTACAAACATGACAAGTTGCCTGGCTTTGTGTCTGCTCTAAAAGGCAAGGTAGAGATGTTGTAAGCAAGCAAATAGACACAATGTGAGTGAGTGCTAAGAAAGCAACTGAGAGCCCTCAGATATGGCTGGCCTGATGCATGAGCTAGCTGCCCGTCCCAGTGGCCTGGCAGCTGCACTATATTGTCAGTGACTATAGAACTCCAAAGCGCAGTATTGTGGTGGTGAAGTTGTCCAAGATGTGCCTTGGTGATCAGGCTGGTGTTCTGCTGATTCCCAAGTTCAGTGGCAGGAGGATTCAGGTAGTCACTGTCCATGGAGTGTGTCAGGAGATGCTGTGGAGCACTGGTGAGGATGGAATCCTGGCCCTGACACTGTCAAATTGCAGCATCGCTCGGATTTTCAATCCTTTCAGATTCTCCTTGGAACTTGGGAAAATAGTGACCTGCATCGAAGTGAGGAGAGATTAGCTCTCAATGAGATATCGATGAATACCAATAGATGGTTTGCAGCTTCTTAGCAAGGTTAGAACATAGAGTATAGAACATATGGTACAGTACAGGCCCTTCGGCACATGATGTTGTGTCAACCATTAATCTTAATCTAAGATCAACCTAACCTACACATCCCTCAATTTACTGCTGTCCATATGCTTGTCCAGCAGTCTCTTAAATGTCCCTAATGTCTCTGACTCTACTACCACCACTGGCAGTGCATCCCACACACCCACCACTTTTTGTGTAAAGAACCAACCTCTGACATCTCCCCTCTACCTTCTTCTAATCACCTGAAAATTATGACCCCTCGTGACAGCCTGGGGAAAAGTCTCTGGCTATCTACTCTATCTCTGCCTCTCATTACCTTGTACACCTCTATCAAGTCACCTCTCTTCCTTCTTCTGTCCAGTGTGAAAAGCCCGAGCTCACTCAGCCTCTCTTCATAAGACAAGCCCTCCAGTCCAGGCAGCATCCTGTTGAACCTTCTCTGCACCCTCTCTAAAGTATCCACATCCTCCCTATAATGAGGCAAGCAGAACTGGACACAATATTCCAAGTGTTGTCTAACCAAGGTTTTCTAGAGCTGCAGCGAAACCTCACAGCTCTTAAACTCAATCCCCCAACAATGAAAGCCAAATCACCATATGCCTTCTTAACAACCCTATCAACTTGGGTGACAACTTAGGGGGATCTATGTACGTGGACCCCAAGCTCTCTCTCTTCCTCCACACTGCCAAGATTCCTATCTTTAACTCTATATTCAGGATCCAAATTCGATCTTTCAAAATGAATCACTTTGCGTTTATCCAGGTTGAACTCCATCTGCCACTTCCCAGCCCAGCTCTGCATCCTGTCAATGTCTTGTTGTAGCCTGTAACAGCCCTCAACACCATCTGCAACACCACCGACCTTTGTGTCATCGACAAACTTACTAACCCACCCTTCCACTTATTCACCAAGTCATTCATAAAAATTACAAAGAGCAGAGACCCAAGAACAGATCTCTGTGGGACACCACTGGTCACCAACCTCCAGGTAGAATACTTTCCATCTACCACCACTCGCTATCTTCATTTGGCCTGACAATTCTGTATCCAGACATCCACATTTCCCTGTATCCCATACCTCCTAATTTTCTGAATGGGTACACTGTAGGGAACATCAAAATGTCTAAATTACAGAGGAGGAAGTGCTGGATGTCTTCAAGTGCATAATGGTGGATACATCCCCAGGACCTGATCAGGTGTACCCTCGAACTCTGTGGGAAGCTAGGGAAGTGATTGCTAAGCCCCTTGCTGAGATATTTGTCTCATCACGGTGAGGTGCCAGAAGACTGGAGTTTGGCTAATGTGGTGCCATTATTTAAGAAAGGTGGTAAGGACAATCCAGGGAACTATGGCTGGTGAGCCTGATGTTGGTGGTGGACAAGTTGTTGGAGGGAATCCTGAGGGACAGGATTTACACGTATTTGAAAAGGCAAGGATTGATTAGGGATAGTCAACATGGCTTTGTGCATGGGAAATCATTTCTCACAAACTTGATTGAGTTTTTTGAAAATGTAACAAAGAGGATTGATGAGGGCAGAGCAGTGGACGTGACCTATATGGACTTCAATAAGGTGTCCAACAAGGTTCCCCATGGGAGACTGGTTAGCAAGTTTAGATCTCATGGAATACAGGGAGAACTAGCCATTTGGAGCAGAACTGACTCAAAGGTAGAAGACAGAGGATGGTGGTGGAGGGTTGTTTTTCAGATTGGAGGCCTGTGACCAGCGGAGTGCCACAGGATCGGTGCTGGGTCCTCTACTTTTCATCATTTATATAAATGATTTGGATGTCAGCTTAAGAGGTATAGTTAGTAAGTTTGCAGATGACACAAAAATTGGAGATGTAGGGGACAGCGAAGAAGGTTACCTCAGATTACAACGGGATCTTGATCAGATGGGCCAATGGGCTGAGAAGTGGCAGATGGAATTTAATTTAGATAAATGTGAGGTGCTGCATTTTGGGAAAGCAAATCTTGGCAGGACTTATACACTTAATGGTAAGGTCCTAGGGAGTATTGCGAAACAAAGAGACCTTGGAGTGCAGGTTCATAGCTCCTTGAAAGTGGAGTTGCAAGTAAATAGGATAGTGAAGATGGTGTTTGGTATACTATCCTTTATCAATCAGAGTATTGATACAGGAGCTGGGAGGTCATGTTGTGGCTGTACAGGATGTTGGTTAGGCCACTTTTGGAATATTGCATGCAATTATAGTCTCCTTCCTATCAGAAGAATGTTGTGAAACTTGAGAAGGTTCAGAAAAGATTTACAAGGATGCTGCCAGGATTGGAGGATTTAAGCTATAGGGAGAGGCTGAGTAGACTGGGGCTGTTTTTCCTGGGGCGGCGGAGACTGAGCGATGAGTGACCTTTTAGAGGTCTATAAAATCATGAGGAGCAAGGATAGGGTGAATAGATAAAATGTTTTCCCTCAGGGTGGGGAGTCCAGAGCTGGCGGACATAGGTTTAGGGTGAGAGGGGAAAGATATAAAAGGAACCTAAGGGCCAACTTTTTCACGCAGAGAGTGGTACGTGTATGGAATGACCTACCAGAGGAAGTGGTGGAGGTTGGTACAATTGCAACATTTAAAATGCATCTGGGTGGGTATATGAAAGGAAGGTTTTAGAGGGATATTGGCCAAGTTCTGGAAAATGGGACTAGATTAGATTAGGATATCTGGTCGACATGGACAATTGGACTGAACAGTCTGTTTCTGTGCTGTACATCTCTATGACTCTATGACTTCAAATGCCTTACTGAAATCCATATAAATCACATCCACTGCTCGACCTTTGTCAACTTGTCTCATCACATCCTCAAATAATTCAATATGGCTTGTGAGGCATGCCCTGCCCTTCACTAAGCCATGCTGACTATCTTAAATCAAACTATGTTTTCCAAATAGCCATAAATCCTATCTCTCAGAATCCTTTCTAGTATTTTGCTTACCACAGATGTAAGACTGACAGGTCTGTAATTCCCAGGCATTTTCCTATTGTCTTTCTTGGAAAGAGGAAAAACATTCACCTCCCTCCTATCATCTGGTATTACTCCCATGGAGAGTGAGGATGCAAAAATCATCGCCAGACGTGTAGCAATCTCATTCTTCGCTTTCCCATAGTAACCTTGGATATACCTGGTCTGGTCATTGGGACTTATCTACCTTAATGCTTCCCAGAATTTCCAGCGTATCCACTGCCTTAATATCAATCTGTTCAAGCCTATTAACCTGGTCCATGGTGTTCTCACTATCAACAAGGTCCCTCTCTCTAGCGAACGCTGAAGCAACAAATTCATTTAGGGCCTCTCTCACCTTTTCTCATCGAGTTGCTGAAGTCTTGAGGGAAAATCGAACTGTGAAGTGAAAATGTAACTGGTTCTCACCAGAGTTTCTCAGCTCTCTCACCATTGCTCACGTCGTTCAGTCACTGGGTAGATTCCACTCTATAATTTTACAATCCTAGGAGTACAGGAACATTAGCGATAACATTCTGCCACTTAGCCCATCAAGCCTGCTCTGCCATTTGATAAGATCATGGTTGCTGTGTGCCCCCTCATGATCCTTGTTGATCAACGATCTAAATCAGCCTTGATTGTATTAAAAAAACCCAGCCTCACTGCTCTCTGGGGAGGAGAATTTCACAGAATAATGGCTCTCTAGGAGGAAAACTCTCACCTCATCTCCAACATATAAGCAATATGTTGATAGAAATAGCACGAGATTACAGTGTGGATTCACCATACACTGTCACTTCAGTCCCTTCCTCTAGTTGTTGGGAATTTGCTGACAGCAGGACCCCAGCTTAGTGACAGTGCAGAGGCCATGATGAAAAGCTGCCTTTTTTAGTTTTCCCCCCTCAGCAGACAGTGCATCAGGCTTGAGGATTACATCGTGGAGTCAAATTTTTGTTTTGATATGAATCTTTCATATTTATTGAAACGTGGATTAATTTACGTCAGGCCTAAGGTGTAATTTCTGGATAATTCATGCTTTTAAAAACTTATAAATCACAGCACCACGTTATAGTCCAACAGGTTTATTTGGAAGCACTAGGATCTATAGCAAAGGTAACTGAAATTATATATTGAAAAAGACCTGGATTAGAGTCATAGAGTCATAGAATTGTTTGTTAAGTCTCTCATCTTTTAGAATGACCATGTTGGTTTCAGTTCTTTCATTTGTTAATCGTAAAACCTTTTTAAAAAGTTACATTCTCAAGTTAACTTTAACAATTGGTGTCATGTTGGTCCAGATAATGCATTGAAGATGCAAGCTCTTAAAAATGTCCACTTTAACATCTGATTACGACTGTTACACAGAATAAAGTGACAAGCTAAGAAATGAATTAAAAGCCATCGATTGGGTTAAGTTAACGGCAGAACGAGTGTCTGGAATTCTGACTCAGGATTCAATGAAGGCTCAGTGAGAGAAACTGAGCTTCAAAATGGGATTTCTTTTTTATTGCCTCAAATCGAGGTGCTGGTTCAGTCCTGTCCAGGGGAGCTAGTAACCAGAGGACACAGAGTTATAAAAATCAAGAAAGGAAACACGTTACAAATAAATCATTAAGATGGGGATGAGCGAGAATCTGACTAGGTAAATGAGGGAGATTTTTACAGAAACTTTCAACAAGGAATTTGTTCTGTGCTGGAAACAAAACAATGCTTGACAAGATGATATTATTTACTGGGATGTATGTGTCACTGGCAAAACCAGCATTTATTGACCATCCCTAATTGTTTTTGAGAGACATTCTCCACCATTTTAAAGGTTAAGAGGTTAAAAGTCAACCATTTTTCAGTGGGTCAGGAGTCACACACTGGCCAGACCAGGTAAAGATGGCAGATTTATTTTCCTAAAACACATTAGTGAACTAGATGGGTTTACTACAAGTAACACGTGACAGTGGCCTCATTAGTGATTGGAACTGACTGAGATCCTTGATTCGGGTTGTTATCCTGGGCTAATCAGGGAACCTTGGCTAACAGATATCAACAGGAGATTCAGAAGGTCTCCTCATTCTAGGCACCGGCTCAGAATGGGCTGTCAGAGCCCACGTACTGTGCACATGTAAATAAAGAGTGACTTGGTGACAGGATACCAGACTCTGTGCAGTTAATACAGCTTCCCCATGATCATTAGACTTGCTGTTTAAATTCCTATCAACTAATTAAATTCACATTCCACCTTTTCACAGTGGCAGGATTTGAATTCATCTCCCCACATTATTTGCACAGACATCAGAGTTAGTGGTCTAGCAACAATGCCAGCTGCCATCACCTTCCCAACCCTTCTGGTCAGCCATCACGAATACTAAGAGTTGAATGGCGTTCTTCTGCAATATTTGATTCTGCTTATAGAATCATAGAATCATAGAATCCCTACAGTGTAGAGAATAGGCCCTTCGCCCAACAAGTCCACACCAATAATCTGAACCCAAAATGATTCCCCTACCCTATTACTCTACAGTGACCCCTAATTAACACATATCCCTGAACATTGTGGGCAATTTAGCATGGTCAATTCACCAAACCTGCACACCTTTGGATTGTGGGAGGAAACCAGAGCACCCTCAGGAAACTCATACAGACACGGGGAGAATTTGCAAACTCCACACAGTCAGTCGCCCGAGACTGGAATCGAACCCGGGTTCCTGGTGCTGTGAGGTAGCAGTGCAAAACACTGAGCCTGTTTCTATACCCATTCCAGGTCAGTGTTATATATTGGGCACTGAATTTGTTTGCTTAATGTGGAATTGGCATATGGTCACCCATATGTAACTGAGTTTGTAATCCATAGCTGCAAATGTGTTGCTGGTCAAAGCACAGCAGGCCAGGCAGCATCTCAGGAATAGAGAATTCGACGTTTCGAGCATAAGCCCTTCATCAGGAATAAGAGAGAGAGAGAGCCAAGCAGGCTAAGATAAAGGGTAGGGAGGAGGGACTAGGGGAGGGGCGATGGAGGTGGGATAGGTGGAAGGAGGTCAAGGTGAGGGTGATAGGCCGGAGTGGGGTGGGGGCGGAGAGGTCAGGAAGAGGATTGCAGGTTAGGAGGGCGGTGCTGAGTTGAGGGAACCGACTGAGACAAGGTGGGGGGAGGGGAAATGAGGAAACTGGAGAAATCTGAATTCATACCTTGTGGTTGGAGGGTTCCCAGGCGGAAGATGAGGCACTCCTCCTCCAGCCGTCGTGTTGTTGTGTTCTGCCGGTGGAGGAGTCCAAGGACCTGCATGTCCTCGGTGGAGTGGGAGGGAGAGTTAAAGTGTTGAGCCACGGGGTGATTGGTTTGGTTGGTTCGGGCGGCCCGGAGGTGTTCTCTGAAGCGTTCCGCAAGTTTCACCAATATAGAGGAGGCCACATCGGGTGCAGCGGATGCAATAGATGATGTGTGTGGAGGTACAGGTGAACTTGTGGCGGATATGGAAGGATCCCTTGGGGCCTTGGAGGGAAGTGAGTGTGGAGGTGTGGGCGCAAGTTTTACATTTCCTGCGGTTGCAGGGGAAGGTGCCGGGGGTGGAGGTTGGGTTGGTGGGGGGTGTGGATCTGACGAGGGAGTCACGAAGGGAGTGGTCCTTGCGGAACGCTGATAGGGGAGGGGAGGGAAATATATCCTTGGTGGTGGGGTCCGTTTGGAGGTGGCGGAAATGGCGGCGGATGATACGTTGTATGCGGAGGTTGGTGGGGTGGTAGGTGAGAACCAGTGTGATCGACGATGCCCTCCACCGCATCTCCTCCACTTCCCGCTCCTCCGCCCTTGAGCCCCGCTCCTCCAACCGCCACCAGTACAGAACCCCACTGGTTCTCACCTACCACCCCACCAACCTCCGCATACAACGTATCATCCACCGCCATTTCCGCCACCTCCAAACGGACCCCACCACCAAGGATATATTTCCCTCCCCTCCCCTATCAGCGTTCCGCAAGGACCACTCCCTTCGTGACTCCCTCGTCAGATCCACACCCCCCACCAACCCAACCTCCACCCCCGGCACCTTCCCCTGCAACCGCAGGAAATGTAAAACTTGCGCCCACACCTCCACACTCACTTCCCTCCAAGGCCCCAAGGGATCCTTCCATATCCGCCACAAGTTCACCTGTACCTCCACACACATCATCTATTGCATCCGCTGCACCCGATGTGGCCTCCTCTATATTGGTGAAACTTGCGGAACGCTTCAGAGAACACCTCCGGGCCGCCCGAACCAACCAACCCAATCACCCCGTGGCTCAACACTTTAACTCTCCCTCCCACTCCACCGAGGACATGCAGGTCCTTGGACTCCTCCACCGGCAGAACACAACAACACGACGGCTGGAGGAGGAGTGCCTCATCTTCCGCCTGGGAACCCTCCAACCACAAGGTATGAATTCAGATTTCTCCAGTTTCCTCATTTCCCCTCCCCCCACCTTGTCTCAGTCGGTTCCCTCAACTCAGCACCGCCCTCCTAACCTGCAATCCTCTTCCTGACCTCTCCGCCCCCACCCCACTCCGGCCTATCACCCTCACCTTGACCTCCTTCCACCTATCCCACCTCCATCGCCCCTCCCCCTAGTCCCTCCTCCCTACCCTTTATCTTAGCCTGCTTGGCTCTCTCTCTCTCTTATTCCTGATGAAGGGCTTATGCTCGAAACGTCGAATTCTCTATTCCTGAGATGCTGCCTGGCCTGCTGTGCTTTGACCAGCAACACATTTGCAGCTGTGATCTCCAGCATCTGCAGACCTCATTTTTTACTTGTAATCCATAGGCCTGGTCTAATGATCTGGAAGCCTAAGTTGATCTGTAAGGTGCACAAGGACTACTTCACTGACACCTTTCAAGCCTGTAGCCACTATCGTCAAGAAGGATAAATACAACAAACAGCTTTGGAAAACCACCTTCTGCAAGTTTCCCTCCAAACCACACAGTCTCTTGATGTGGAAATGCACCACTGTTTCTTCAGTGTCACTCGGCTAAAATCCTACAATTCCTTCCTTTTCAGTACTGAGACTCACCGTCACCTTTCCAGGGGAAGGAGGGATAGGTAATAGGTCCGGTTCCAGCCAACAGTTCCCCAGGCCCCCGAATAATTTTGTTTAAAAAGGACAAAAAGTACAGAAAAATAAAACACTGTGGCAACTGGGATATTTAAATTTAATTCGATAAATTTAGAATTTAGTAATGGTGGTTGTGATTGTAACAAGATCAGCCGGATGGGCTTCATAGAATATGAGTTCTCTGATTGTGGTTGTTAACCTGGTCCAATCAGGGAGCCCTGGCTGACAGATATAAACAGGAATGTCTTGGACCACTCAGGTGTTTTTCCTGACTTGAGCGCTGGATCAGTAAAAAAAATAACCAGGATGTTCCCCCTCCAACTCTATTTTGATTTAGTCCCTGCCCTCCCCTTCACTGTTTGATAAAAAAAAATAAACAGGAGTGTTAGAGGTTCTGTTCACTCTGAGAGCTGGTTCTGCAGAAGCCAGACCAATGCTAAGTGCTGTACACATGTGAATAAAGGCTGACCTGGTGATGGGATACTGGCCTTTGTGGAGTTATGTCTGTGGTCTGAAAGAAAACATTTGGTTCACAAGTATTTTTCAGACAAGACATGTTGGTGTTCTTACTTTTCTGGTTAAATTTGACTCAAGGCCAACAATAATGAGGTTGACTTTCATCGTCTTCTAAGTTGTCCTAGCAAGCTACTCTAAGATGGCCTGTTGTTAACACCTCAAGGGCAATTACAATAAATGCTGACCTAGCCATCAACGGTACCAACATGTTCATGAATAAAGCAAGGCTAATACACTGGGCGCTCCTTGACAATTTAATACAATGTATTGATCTCAGAATTAAAAAAAAGCCCACAAGAGCCAGAAGGTGGGATGCTTTCTCAAAAGCTACTTCGAAAGCTGTGCGATTATCCAAGCCATCGTTTCACTTGGAGCTGTGCTTTCTCTGTACGGCTTATTATAGAGCAGCATGAGTAATTGAGATTAAATTAGTTTACAGGGACAAAACCTGACCAGGCTCTGAACGAAACAGGTCAGTGGTGAATGTTGCTGTAAATGAACCCAACAATGATAATACTCCAAGAGCTCTTTTCCATACCAAGCCATTGATCAATAACGTAAATTCATGAAGGAAAAGATCAGCAGATCAAAATCGATGGACTACAGTTAACAAGGTCACATTTCTTAAACACAGCATGACCTTTTGAGTTCTCTGAAAGCTTATGTGCAATCAGCTGTTTATTACACCCAGATTACACTGTTACATTCAACTCTCAGTCAGCAATGAGGTTTCCATTTACTTCAGCATATTCTCTAGATTATGGGCTTCCTGTTCACCAACATCACTTATCTTCTCCAAGACATGTGAAACCGTAATGGTAATTAAATTTTAGTTAATATGTTCACCCCAGATAAACGTGACACTAAAAAAAGATATCCCGACGGACAAAATATTTTAAACTACTTTTTTTAAAGTTAAACTAATTTTCTAAGGAACCTCTTCAGACATGCTACATAATGTAGAGAATATATGATTCTTGCAAATGTAATCAATGTTATCTTCTGACAGAGTTCAGCTTCTGCAACACCTTCATGCCTGGAATATTAATAATGGATATAATGTCGAACTCATGCCCGACTTTTAGTTATTTAGTTCACCAACAACAATGTCTACTTTACAGCACCTTTAACATCACTAAATATTCCAACGCTCTCCATGGGAATGTTGTGCATCAATATATGACACAGAGCCATGTATTATATTATGTCAGATCATCAAAAGCTTGACCAAAGATCTTGGTTTTGAGGATTGACTCAAAGGAGGAAGATAGGAATTAAAATGGAGAGATTTTGGGAGTTAGTTCCAAAGTTTGGATCCAGGAAGCTGATGGTGGTGGAGCAATTACAGTCGTAGACAGCCAAAAGGCCAGAGTTAGAGGAGTGTAGCGATCTCAGAGAATTGTGGGTCTGAAGGAAGTCTCAGAGCCGAGATGGGACAAGACTTTGCAGTGATTTGAAAATGAAGATAGGAATTTCAACATTACTTGACTGAGGCATGTGCAGTGAACACAGGGGCAATATGTGTGCATGACTTTGTGTGAGTAAAGACAAAACAGGTGATCTAAGTGATGGTCTGAATATACTGTCAGAAACTCATTGAGGGGCCAAATATAGCACTAAGGTTGTGGCTGGTTTAGTATCAATCTGTTGCTGAAGAGACAAATGCAGGGAAAAAAATGGAATGGCAATTGCAAAAGGATTTGAGTGGTTTTGGTTTCTCCAATTTTGCAATGGAGGATATTTCTGCTCATTCAATAGGGGTAGGCAAAACAGTTTGATAATTTAGCAACTTTTAAAATGTGGTGAGAGGTGGTGGTGAGGTGATGGTTCCCCCACTGGGTGACTGTCTGTGTGGAGTTTGCCCATTCTCACCGTGTGTGTGTAGGTTTCCTCCGGGTACTCCATTTTCCTCCCACACTCCAAAGATGTGTACGTTAGGTGGATTGGCCATAGGGTATACAGGGTTACAGGGACAGGGTAGGGAGGGTTGGACTTGGGTGGGATGCTCTTTGGAGGATCAATGTGGACTTTATGGGCCAAATGATACTGTATGGATTCTGTGATTCTAGCAAAGATGTACATAGATGCTCTGAGCATCAAACATCACAGTGAGCATACTGCGCTCTGAGTGCTTCCCAATGCAACGTACGCCACAGATTGGAAATGGTTTCTGTCACATTGCATTGTGTGCGCTGTCATTGGAAATGTGATTACTGTTCTCAACATGCCCATTGAACATTGACTCCTGTTTTCAATGTTCTCTCTCCTCATTTCCATCAGCCACATACCCTCCACCAGGCTACAATTCCAGGAAGAAGAATTACGTTCCACTATGTTTTGTTTCTGAATTATTTTTCCTTCCCTGGTTTTTTTGCAGGGAAGTCCCCAGGTTCACTCATGTCAAACACCCTCCAGTATCTCACTCCGTGGCCAGTATTCTGTGTGATCTTTAGCAGCGAATGCCACTTTCACAGTGCAGGGGAATTAGAGGTGGCCTCAACACTATCCTTCTTCCTATCTTCTTATGATTGAAGTTGATTTGCTTCACTCTGGTTTGAAAGATTGAGAGGTAGGTGATGATTGCAGTTTGTGATCTGGAGAGATACAGGGCATAAATAGAACAATAGGAGAAAGTGAGGACTGCAGATGCTGGAGATCAGATTCGAGAGTGTGGTGCTAGAAAAGCGCAGCAGGTCAGGCAGTATCGGAGGAGCAGGAGAGTTGATGTTTTGGGCATAAGCTGATATGCCTGATGAAAGGCTTATGCCCAAAGCGTCGATTCTACTGCTCCTCAGATGCTACCTGACCTGCTGTGCTTTCCCAGAACCACATTCATAAATAGACCCAATACCTTATTAGAAATAAAGGTTTGCTGGCTGAGCTGGAAGGTTCATTTCCAATGTTTCATTACCCTACTAGGTAACACCTTTAGTGGGCCTCAGGCGAACCACTGCTGATAAGTTCTGCTTTCTATTTATATGTTTGGGTTTCTTTGGGTTGGTAACGTCAATTCCAGTGGTGAAGTCACTTCCAATTCTTTTTCTCAGGGGGTGGTAGATGGGGTCTAACTCGATGTGCTTGTTGATAGAGTTCCAGTTGGAATGCCATGCTTCTAGGAATTCACGTGCGTGTCTTTGTTTGGCTTGTTCAAGGATGGATGTATTGTCCCAGTCGAAGTGGTGTCCTTCCTCATCCGTATGTGAAGATACTAGTGAGAGTGGGTCATGTCCTTTTGTGGCTAGTTGGTGTTCATGTATCTTGGTGGCTAGTTTTCTGCCTGTTTGTCCAATGTAGTGTTTGTTATAGTCCTTGCACGATATTTTGTAAATGACATTAGTTTTGCTTGTTGTCTATATAGGGTCTTTCAAGTTCATCAGCTGCTGTTTTAGTGTGTTGGTGGGTTTGTGGGTTACCGTGATGCCAAGGGGTCTGAGTAGTTTGGCAATCATTTCTGAGATGTCTTTGATGAAGGGGAGAGTGGCTAGGGTTTCTGGACGTCTGGAAATGACCCTACCAGCTCAGTGAGCAAACCTACATCCAGAACCTCTCAAAACTCGTTAAAATAAAGGTTCTATTGAGAAATAGGTATATGTAATTTGGCAGGACACATGTAAGACAATAAAAACTTTTTAAAATAAAGATTCAGATGGAATTAGCCATCAAAGACACAATGTCAGCTGTCAGAAAAACTAGAAAGATCCACTTTGAAATTGGGAGAGACCTAGAAGGGAACATGAAAACGACACATCAAATTAGTAGAACAACACTCAACGCAAACAACAAAAGCAATGGTTTGATCACTGAAAATAAGGCCTGGAAAGAGACATGGCAACATCACACCCAGGCATGAAAATAATGCCAATTACAGACTGAATGCTAGAACCGTTCAGCTGGTAAGATACAGTAAAAATCCTTATCGCAGGAATGCCATTATAAACAAGAATCAGACAACACTTACAAAACTGAAACATTTTCTCCATTGATAAACCTTTAATGAAGGATTTTTTGAGCCAGTTTCTGTGGCTCAACTAATTAGCATCTGGCTGTAAAATACAGCATTGAGAGTGTGTTCCTGGAAAAGCACAGCAGATCAGGCAGCATCCGAGGAGCGGGAAAATTGGACCGGAGCCCTTCATCAGGCCTTCAGCTTATGCCCGAAATATCGACTCTCCTGCTGCTCCAATGCTGCCTGACCTGCTGTGCTTTTCCAGCACCACACTCTCGACTCTGATCTCCAGCACCTGCAGTCCTTACTATTTCCCTGTAAAATATAACATTCAGTTCTGATTTCCTTGCAATAGGAAAGATGTTGTTAAACTTCAAAGGGTGCAGGAAAGATTTGCAGGGATATTGCTGGGGTAGGAAGGCCTGGGCTATGGGGGGAGGCTGAATAAGCTGGGGCTGTTATCCCGGGAGCATCAGGGGCTGAGGGGTGACCTTGTAGAAGTTTGTAAAATCATGAGAGTCATTGATAGGGTGAATAGAGAAGGTTTTTTCGCCAGGGTGGGAGAGTCCAAAACTAGAGGGGGATAGGTTCAAGGTGAGAGGGGAAAGATTTAAAAGGGACCTAAAGGACAACTTTTTCACGCAGAGAGTTGTGTGTGGATGGAATTAGCTGTCAGAGGAAGTGGTGGAAATTGGTACAATTTTAACATTTAAAAAGCATCTGGATAGGTACATGAATAGGAAGCATTTAGTGTGATTCGGGCCAAGTGCTGGCAAATGGGACTAGGTCAGATTAGGATGTCTGGAGGAGTTTGACCAAAGGGTCTGTTTCCATGCTGTATAACTCTATGACTCTATGACTCATTGACCTGAAAGGTTAACTCTGTTACTCACTTTACCTGACAGGTATTTCCAACATATTCTGCTTTTCTTTCAGGTCCCCCTCTTATCATTATCAGCTGATGAATTCCAGAGCACAGCATAACAGGAGAACATATATCTTGATCAAAGTTGCCCCTTCATTAGTTTAAATGAACGGGAAATTGTTTGGGCTCCATTACATGTATCGACAATAGAAACCTCCTCACCCCATTAAAAACACTGCAATAAAGCATGGTCCAATATTGTTCAAGCAGGTTAACATGGGCTGCAATCACCAATGATCTTGTAAATGTCTGCATCTTTGTTTCTATAGTTATTTATATTCTTTATTCATGCTAAGAATTGAGAACTCAACATTATTTCTTTCCTGATTGTGCTGTTCATCCACCATCTGCTTGTCAGTTGATTATCAACAGAGATGTTTTTGTGTAGAGTGATTTTTAAAAATTATCACAATGGTGAATGAAAACCTTTCTGGCTCAGGTATCTAAGACTTGAAATTTTGGGAGTATTGGCTTCAGGAAAATGATGAGGGGTTTGATTAAGAAATGTGGTGATTGGCTGGTCCTGGAAGCTGTGACTGTGCGAAGAGGGCATGAGGCAATCAGATGAAGTCTTGTGTTCTGATTGAGATGTTTGTAGAAGCCAATGCCAGCTGCCTCAGGGCCAACCCATCTCCCAGTGGCACCTCAAAAGGAGTTAGACCCATTATGTGAAGCTGCAAAGAGTCTACGGTCTGTGTGTCGCCCTACTACCCTGTCTTCAGTTGAATGTGGGATACTTGGAGAGGATTCAGACAAGAGACACAAGGTTTTAAATTGTCAGAGACACTCACTGGGGTTGATTTTGACTTCAGGCTGAATATTGGACTATTACTTCCTGACTGAAAATGTGTTGCTGGAAAAGTGCAACAGGTCAGGCAGCATCCAAGGAACAGGAGATTCGACGTTTCAGGCATAAGCCCTTCTTCAGGAACACATTTTAGCTCTGATCCCCAGCACCTGCAGACCTCACTTTCTCCTTGAAGATATTGCTTCTTGACCTTCATTTGAAAGCCATGCCACTGCCTTGGAGATCATCATTAGCTTCAGGACACACATACATTTGAGTTTGTCAGGTGAGCTGCAAACAAACCCAGAGCAGTGGGAATGAACCCTCTGCTTCTCTGGGCCATGCCGTGGGATTTTCTGTGGCTTATATCTGCCTCAGCATGCCAATAGAGTTCTATTCCCAAAGCTGGCATTTCCAACAATGCAGCACTGCCTCAGAACTGCACTGGGAGCTCCACGTTATAGTCCAAGGGTAGACATATGAACCCAATGACATTCTAACTCCAGACGGGAATTGAGTTAAATTCGGTTTATTGTCATATGAGTTACAATGCAAAGTTTACAAGTCGTGACTTCTGGCACCATCTTAGGTACCATGGTGCTTCGATATAGAATCTTAAGTGGACTCCCATCTAAACAAGGCCGCCAGTGGCACCTAACCTGAACTCCTAATGGTTTTTGTATCAACCCATTCGATATGAAACTCTTAAGTAGGAAACTATTTTGGATATTGTTTTACTACTTATTAAATTTGGTGAAATAGGAAGATTGATTGTGAGGTTCTGTTAGCCCTTGCAGCTTGCAATTTACGGGATGATTTCACAGTAATTGATAATACACAATACTCCCTGAGGGGAAAATCTCACTAAGCACAACTCACAAAATCAATCCAGAGCATGAAAAATTACAGCCACTCAGTGCTCATTATTTTAGTATCCATCGAGCTATTAAAATGACGGCCTCATTCTGTCAGTGACGTGATTGATGGCAGAGTTTGTGGATATTGACTTTGTTTGGATGAATTTATGTTGATCCTTGAACTCAATGTCTATTTTATCAGCTTCAGATGGGGCAGGTGGCTCCCAAGCTGCTGCATTGCTTGTGAAGGTCAAATCGTGTCTGCTGTGCATTAGCATTTCACCTCTGTCCCATACTGCCCCTGGCTTCGAGTTCCATTCCAGGCCTGGGGCCCATAAAGTAAAATGAGTTCAAGTTTGAGACTCCAGTGGATTACCAAGAGAGTTTTGAAGTGCCACTTTTCGTGTGAATCATTTAAACAAGACCCAACCTGCCTTTTCAGGAGAATGTAAAGGAGCTCATGGCATTAGTGTGGCATGGGGGTTCAGTGGTTAGCACTGCTGCCTCACAGTGCCAGGGACCCGGGTTTGATTTCAGCCTGTCCGTGTGGAGTTTGCACATTCTCCCCGTGTCTGCGCGACCTCCCTCTAGGTGTTTTGGTTTCCTCCCACAGTTCAAAGATGAAGCCACATGATACCAGGTTACAGTCCAAAAAGTTTATTTAAAATCACAAATTTTCAGAGATTGCTCCTTCGGTATCTCCACATCATCAGCTCAAAGACATGCAGATGAGATGGATTGCCCATGCTAAATTGCCCACGGTGTGCAGGGATGTGCAGGCTAGGTGATTTAGCCATGGGAAGTGCGGGGATGGGGTAGGGGTGTGGGGCTGGGTGGAATGCTCTTCAACGGGTCAGTGTGGACTCGATGGGCCAAATGGCCTGCATCCACACTGTAGGGATTCAATGATTACTTTGAAGAAATTGGGGGAATTTGAGCTAGGAGAAAGTGAGGACTGCAGACGCTGGAGACCAGAGCTGAAAAATGTGTTGCTGGAAAAGCGCAGCAGGTCAGGCGGCATCCAAGGAGCAGGAGAATCGACGTTTCGGGCATGAGCCCTTCTTCAGGAATTTGAGCTATCCAAGTCCTGATTTCTGGAATTCCCTGTCTCTCTCTTCTTTTGATTAACTGCTCCTTGGAACTGATTTTTTAAAAAAATAAGCTTTTTGTCATCTGTCTGAGTGTCTTCTGACACGGTTTAGTCTCAATCTGTCTGGTAATCATGCTTTGATGAGGGAGTCAGGAATGTCTCTGAACATCAGTTGTTGGTGCTTTCTTCAGAAGTAGGCCATTCAGCCCATTAAGTCTGCGCCAACTTTCAATGAGATCATGGCTGTTCTGACAATCCTCAACTCTACTTCCCTGACTTTTCTCCATAACCCTTGAAATTCCTCGTGTCTAAGAACCTGTCTATTTCTGGCCTTGACTATACAGGTCTCCATAGTAAAGAATTCCTCAGGTTCACAAACATCTGAAAGAAGAAACTCCTCCTCACCCCTGTCTTAAATGGGCAAACCCTTGTTTTGAGATGATGCCATATTGTCCTGGATTCTCTCACATGGGGAAACAAATGTCTGCATCTAGACTGTCAAGACCTCGAAGTTAATGGCAGTTCCTCTCGCCCTTGTACTTATCATCTGAAGATTCAGTTTCGAGTTTACTTAGAAGAGTGGATTTTGCTGAACTTGCAAACTCAACTAACAATTAGATTCAAGCCAAGGATATATCATCATCTTGTTATGACTCCCTAATGCCTTTGGGCATTTGCCACGTCTTCTATTGAAGGCTTTATGATGAATTATCAATCTTTTTTTTATGGTGCTGCATTGTTAATCTCTATTGGGATTAGACATTTCTGCAGGTTCTGTGAAGGGCTGAAGACACGTTCGGGAGATATGTTGAAACTTTGTTCAGGCTGGACAAGGTCACAATAAGGAACGTGGCATCAGAAAACACAGATGATCTAAAATGAGAAGAATAGCAAGTCAGACTGAGAGAACTGCCTCACATTTTCACATTCTTTCTGGGATAACACCCATGGGTGTTTGCATCTCACTGCCCTGTCTCAATGCCACACACATTCCACATGGGAGCAGACAGTTGTTGAGGTTAGAGCTGAAAATGTGTTGCTTGAAAAGCGCAGCTGGTCAGGCAGCATCCAAGGAGCAGGAGAATCGACGTTTTGGGCATAAGCCCTTCTTCAGGAATGAGGAGAGTGTGTCCAGCAGGCTAAGATAAAAGGTAGGGAGGAGGGACTTGGGGGAGGGGTGATGGAGATGCGATAGGTGGAAGGAGGTCAAGGTGAGGGTGATAGGCCGGAATGGGGTGGGGGCGGAGAGGTCAGGAAGAAGATTGCAGGTTAGGAAGGCGGTGCTGAATTCGAGGGATTCGACTGAGACAAGGTGGGGGGAGGGTAAATGAGGAAACTGGAGAAATCTGAGTTCATCCCTTGTGGTTGGAGGGTTCCCAGGGGGAAGATGAGGCGCTCTTCCTCCAACCATAGTGTTGTTATGGTCTTCCAAATTTTGTTGGTCGGAATGTAGTCCGGAGTCCATGCGGCTGTTGAGGTTAGACTGTCCAGAACAGCTGAGTTGTTTGCCTTTGATAAGAATTTACAAAGATGTTGCCAGGGTTGGATTTGAGCAACAGGGAGAGGCTGGGCTAGTTTCCCTGGAACATCAGAAGCTGAGGAGTGACCTTATACAGGTTTATAAATCATGTACTGTATAGGGTAAATAGACAAGGTCGTTTTCCCAGGGTATGAGAGTCAACAACTAGAGGGCATAGGTTTAAGGAGATAGGAAAGATTTAAAAGGGGCCTAAGGGGTAACGTTTTCATGCAGATGGTGGTGTGTATATGGAACAAGCTGCCAGAGGAAGTGATGGAGACTGGTACAATTAGAACCTTTGAAAGGTATCTGGATGGGGTGAATAGGAAGGGTTTAGAGGGATATGGGCCAAATCTGGTAAATGGGACAAGTTCGATTTAGGATATCCGGTCAGCATGGATGAGCTGGACTAAAGGGTCTGTTTCCGTGATGTACAACTCCATGACTCTATGAATCTAAATGACAGCAATCCGTCTAAAGTAAGCAACATAGCTCATTTCTCCACTCCTCATTATCTTCACCTCTCCTCTCTAGTTTGTCGTCACAGTCTCCCTTGTTGAATCTCAAGTTGTCCGACATCACAATTCTTGACCTTCCTTTGGGTTTACAGTCCTCTAACTTTCTAATGACAGCACCGCACCATTCATCAGGGGGCAAATATATCAATAATAGAGTAGGGGAATGGGTCTGGGTACCCTTCGAAGGGTTAGTGTGGATTTGTTGGGCTCTTTCCACACTGTAGGGGTTTCTCTGTTCTAGGGTGGATAAGTAATGGGGTAATTAGGGATGCACATCAGAAATCCACCCCAAGAGTCGTGGAAGCTGATCTAACCATATGGTCAGATGTGGGTCTGTAACATGATGAAGATATCTGACACCATTTGTTTTATGTAAAGCAGGAATTACTATTCATTCCTAACAAAAAGCACCAGACAAAATTCTAGGAACGTTAATGATACAACTTCCTAAAGCCACAAACTAACAGCCCAGATTATTGGTTCAAATTCTTCTTCCTCGCGCGAGGCAGTACTTCAACCTGACAGACAAGACAAAGGTTGGTCTTGGAAATTAGATGCCAGGTTAAAGATAGAAAGCGAGAGTTGTGGTAAGTTTGCACCGGGGTCAGAGCTTTAAATTGAGGGGTGATAGATATGGGATAGATGTCAGAGGTAGTTTCTTTACTCAGAGAGTAGTAGGGGCATGGAACGCCCTGCCTGCAACAGGAGTATCTCGCCAACTTTAAGGGCATTTGAATGGTTATTGGAAAGGCATATGGATGAGAATGGACTAGTGTAGGTTAGATGGACTTCAGATTGGTTCCACAGGTCGATGCAGTATTGAGGGTCAAAGGGCCTGTACTGTGCTGTAATGTTCTGTGTTCTATGTTTACATAGTTGCTTTTGTCATGGCCCACATTTCAATCCAATACAATAAGACCTTCCAAATCATAGCTTAATATCAACTCTTTACTTGAGATCTCTATTCATTCTTAACCTGAGTAAATCTTTATATTTGGGGCATACACTCCTCACTGGTGTTGATGAAGTTCTGATTTCCTTATGCCTGTGAGCACCTTTTGACAATATCCCTACATTGTGACACCTGTTCTGGGTTGCTTGTCCTCCACTTTCACTCTGAGAATGGTTTCTTGTCATCTTGTCTTCTATAAGCACAATTCACAAAAACACTGAGCACTATCTGAAAAATTAGCACATTCTTTGTTCAAGGCTTATTTACCTATGGATTCAACAATTGGTGCATGTGTGGAACGAGCTGTCAGAGGGAGTGGTTGAGGCTGGTATGATTGCAACATTTAAAAGGCATCTGAATGGGTACATGAATAGAAAGAGTTTAGAGGGATATGGGCCAAATGGGTCTAGATTTATTTAGGATTTCTTGTCGGTGAGGATGAATTGGATCGAAGGGTCTGTTTCTGTGCTGTATAATTCTATGACTCTAAATTGATAGCATTATGCCAAAGGCAAGTATGTGAGAGCGTCTGTTAAGTAACTAGAGATAGTGAAGGCAGTCATGCACTCACTGATGGGCAGGCAGTTATGAGCTGACATAGCGATCTTACCAAATAACTCACTATATTTTGATGAGCCATTAGACCAGCTTGAGAGTGGAAAATGCATTACTTTAATGTCAGCTGTTTCATTTTAACAGGAGTTTGAGAAAGAGACTCTTTTAACATTCCGATTACTGAATCCCTTGCTTTAAGGTGTAGGATGGCAGAGTTGCTTTATCGATCTGGTATGATTCCAGAGGCTTGATTGAAAAGGGAAATAAAAACTTGCATTTCGAAAGCATCAAAACCACCAGGAAATCTCAAAGCATTTTACTGCCAATTTCAAAATAGATTTAAAATGTAAAATCTGTTGAGTTCGGGTTTCAGAACATACTCCTGTGTTTGTCTGCAGCAGCAGTTTATTGAATCAGCAGGGCTGTAAATTCATTTTTATTCCTGAAATAATGGGGAAAGTCAGATTAACTTTGAGGTTGACCAGTAGAAGTAAAGCGTAGCAGGTCAGGCAGCATCCAAGGCGCAGGAGAATCAACGTTTCGGGCATGAGCCCTTCTTCAGAAATGAGGAAAGTTCCAAGGAGCAGGAGAATCGACGTTTCGGGCATGAGCCCTTCTTCAGGAATGAGGAAAGATTTTCCCCATTCCTGAAGAAGGGCTCATGCCTGAAACATCGATTCTCCTGCTCCTTGGATGCTGCCTGACCTGCTGCGCTTTTCCAGCAACACATTTTTCAGCTCTGATCTCCAGTATCTGCAGTCCTCACTTTCTCCCCGTCAAAGCAAACACAATATTGGAAAAACAACTGAAGTTACAAAACAAGGATCCTGAGGATGTTTGTGAATAGTGAGTGTAGGATTGACCTTCCCATTTATTACTTGATCCTGTGATTGAAGTGGACAGTGTAGTGAAGGAAAGGATAAATAATAGCCTTGGTATGGTGCCTTTCACAATATAAGACTGAAGAATTGCTGTCAAGATTGTAAGTAGGCAGTCAATTTGCACATGGTAAACTTCAAAATAAGCAATGGTAGACTTGGTTTCTCTGGTCAAAATCACTGCCAGAATGATTTGTTCTGAATGTTGTTATTTCAAGTAACATATTCCAAAAAGACTGGGTCTTTGTTGAGACAGATATTTGAAGTTTATTCACAACACTATTTGCAGTGTTATGTCCCAGACTTACACATAGTCTAAGTCCTGAGTTTACTAATGTCCTTGTCCTTTATACAACTGACTGAGCATACTGCCCTGACTCCATTGCACTGAATGAGTGTGACTGAAAATGAGACGAATACAGAAACATGACATAGAATCCCTAAAGTGTGGAAGCAGGCCATTCAGCCCATCAGGTCCACACTGCCCTCTGAAGTGTATCCCACTCAAACTAATTCCCCTACCTATCCCAGTAACTCTGCATCGCCCATGCCAAATTGACCTAATCTGCATATGTATGGACTATGGGAGGAAACTGATGCAGACACGGGGAGAATGTGCAAACTCCGCACAGACAGTTGCCTGAAGCTGGAGTCGAACGTAGGTCCCTGATGCTGTGAGGGAGCAGTACTAACCACTAAGTCATTGTGCCATGAGATCACGTAACTGTCTTACAGATGCACTCCCTCCACAGAAACAGTCAGGGTGTTTGGATTAATGTATATCGCATGGATAGGATCCCCCACAGTGAAGCACTATTATTAGGGTGGATTGTGAGCTCAAGACTCAAACATGTGGCTGAAATGCACAATATAATTTTGACTTATTCATTTGTAGAACCTGAACGCTGCAGGGATTATTAACCATTCTCAACTTCTTTTCGAATATCACTGCCAGATCATTTCTGTTATATAAGCGTGTAAGGGTCTGAAAACGTTAATGCTGACGAGTGCCCTAAGTACCACCCATTTCAATGTTTACAGGCTAGTCATAGAGATGTACAGCATGGAAACAGACCCTTCGGTCCAACTTGTCCATATCGACCAGATATCCCAAACCAATCTAGTCCCACCTGCCAGCACCTGGCCCATATCCCTCCAAACCCTTTTTATTCATATACCCATCCAGATGCCTTTTAAATGTTGCAATTGTACCAGCCTCCACTAATTCCTCTGACAGCTCATTCAATACATGTACCACCCTCTGCGTGAAAAAGTTGCCCCTTAGGTTTATTTTATATCTTTCCCTTCTCACTCTAAACCATGCCCTCTAGTTCTGGACTCCCCGACCCTAGGGAAAAGACTTAACTATTTATCCTATCCATGCCCCTCATGATCTTATAAACCTCTATAAGGTCACCCTTCAGCCTCCGATGCCCCAGGGAAAACAGCCCCAGCCTGTTCAACCTCTCCCAAAAGCTCAAATCCTCCAACCCTGGCAACATCCTTGTAAATCTTTTCTGAACCCTTTCAAGTTTCACAACATCTTTCCGATAGGAAGGAGACCAGAAATGCATGCAATATTCCAACAGTGGCCTAACCAATGTTTTGTACAGCCGCAACATGATCTCCCAACCCCTGTACTCAATACTCTGACTAATAAAGGAATGCATACCAAACACCTTCTTCACTATCATATCTACCTGTGACTCCACTTTCAAGGAGCTATGAACCTGCACTCCAAGGTCTCTTTGCTTCGCAACACTCCCTAGGCCCTTACTATTAAGTGTATAAGTCCTGCTAAGATTTGCTTTACCAAAATGCAGCACCTCGCATTTATTTGAATTAAATTCCATCTGCCACTTCTCAGCCCATTGGCCCATCTGATCAAGATCCAGTTGTAATATGAGGTAACCTTCTTCGCTGTCCACTGTACCTCCAATTTTTGTGTCATCTGCAAACTTACTAACTATACCTCTTATGCTCACACCCAAATCATTTATATAAATGATGTAAAGTAGAGGACCCAGCATTGATCCTTATGGCACTCCACTGGTCACAGGCCTCCAGTCTGAAAAACAACCTTCCACCACCACCCTCCGTCTTCTACCTTTGAGCCAGTTCTGTATCGAAATGGTTGTTCTCCCTGTATTCCACGAGATCTAACCTTGATAACCATTCTCCCATGGGGAACCTCATCAAATGCCTTACTGAAGTGTACATAAATCACATCTACCACTCTGCCCTCATTAATAATTTTTGTTACTTCTTCAAAAATCTCAATCAAGTTTGTGAGACATGATTTCCCATGCACAAAGCCATGTTGACTATCCCTAATCAGTCCTTGACTTTCCAAATACATGTACATCCTGTCCCTCAGGATTCCCTCCAACAACTTGCCCACCACCAACATCAGGCTCACTGGTCTATAGTTCCATGGCTTGTACTTACAACCTTTGTTAAATAATGGTACCATATTAGCCAACTTCCAGTCTGCCAGCACCTCACCTGTGACAATTGATGATGTAAATATCTCAGTAAGAGGTCCAACAATCATTTTGCTGGCTTCCCACAGAGTTTGGGGCACACCCGATCAGGTCCTGGGGGAGTTATCCACTTTATGCATTTCAAGACATCCAGTACTTCCTCCTCAGTAATATGGACAATTTTCAAGATGTCACCATATATTTCCCTACATTCTATAGCTTCCATGTCCTTTTCCACAGTAAATAATGATGCAAAATACTTGTTTATTATCTCCCCCTTCTCCTGCGACTCTGTACAAAGGTCACCTTGTTGATCTATGAAGGGACCTATTCTCTCCCTAGTTACCCTTTTGTCCTTAATGTATTTGTGAAAACCCTTTGGATTCTCCTTAACTCTATTTTCCAAATCTATCTCATGTTCCTTTTTTACCCTCCTGTTTTCTCTCTTAAGTATAATCCCACTGCCTTTATACTCTCCTAAGGATTCCCTCGATCTATCCTGTCTATATCTGAAATATGCTTCCTTCTTTTTCTTAACCAAACCCTCAATTTCTTTAGTCATCCAGCATTCCCTATACCTACCAGCCTTTCATCCTAACAGGAATATACTTTCTCTGGACTGTCATTATCTCATTTCTGAAGGCTTCCCATTTTCCAGCTGTCCCATTACCTGCAAACATCTGCCCCCATTCAGCTTTTGGAAGTTCTTGCCTAATACCGTCAAAATTGACCTTTCTCCAATTCAGAACTTCAGCTTTTGGATCTGGTCTATCCTTTTCCATCATTATTTGAAACCTAATAGAATTATGGTCGCTGGCCCCAAAGTGGTCCCCCACTGACACCTCAGTCACCTGCCCTGCCTTTTTTCCCAAGAATAGGTCAGGTTCTGCACCTTCTCTCGGAGGTGCATCCACATACTGAATCAGAAAATTTTCTTGTATGCACTTAACAAATTTGTCTCCATCTCAACCTTTAACACTAAGGCAGTTCCAGTCGATGTTTGGAAAGTTAAAATCCCTTATCATAATCACCCTATTATTCTTACAGATAGCTGAGATCTCCTTACAAGTTTGTTTCTCAATTTTTCTCTGACTATTAGGGGGTCTATAATAGAATCTCAATAAGGTGATCATCCCTTTCTTATTTCTCAGTTCCACCCAAATAACTTCCCTGGATGTATTTCTGGGAATATCCTCCCTCAGCACAGCTGTAATGCTATCCCTTTTCAAAAACGCCACTCTCCCTCCTCTCTTGCCTCCCTTTCTGTCCTTCCTGTAGCATTTGTATCCTGGAACATTAAGCTGCCAGTCCTGTCCATCCTTGAGCCATTTTTCTGTAATTGCTATGATATCCCAGTCCCACGTTCCTAACCATGCCCTGAGTTCATCTGCCTTCCCTGTTAGGGCCCTTGCATTGAAATTTATCAGTCCTACCTTTGTCCCTGCCTGCCCTGACTGTTAGACTCGCCTTTGTTCTCAGATTGATCTCTTTCCTCTCTATCTCCCTGGGTCCCATTCTCATCCCACCTTACTAGTTTAAATCCTCCCAAGCAGTTCTAGCAAGTCTCCCTGCCAGTATATTAGTCCCCTTCCAATTTAGGTGCAATCTGTCCTTCTTGTACAGGTCATTTCTACCCTCAAAGAGCTCCCAATGGTCCAAGAATGTGAATCCTTCTCCCACACACCAGCTTCTCAGCCATGCATTCATCTGCTCTATCCTCCTATTCTCGCCCTCACTAGCTCATAGCAGCGTGAGTAATCCAGATATTACTACCCTCAAGAACCTCCTTTTTAAATTCCTGCCTAACTCTCTGTAATCATCTTTCAGAATCTCAACCTTTTCCCTTCCTATGTCGTTGGTTCCAATATGTACATGACCTCCTGCTGGCCCCTCTCCCCCGTGAGAACATTCTGCACCCTCTCTGAGACATCCTTGGCACCAGGGAAGCAACATACCATTCTGATTTTTCGCTGCTGGCCACAGAAATGTCTGTCTGTACGTCAGACTAGAGAGTCCCCTAACACAACTGATTGCTTAGAATCCGACGTACCCCTCATTACATTTGAGCCAGTCTCAATACCAGAAACTTGGCTGTTCATGCTACATTCCCCTGAGAATCTATCACTCCCTACATTTTCCAAAATAGCATACTTGTTTGAAATGGGGATATTTGAAACAGTGGAAGAACAGATTAGAATCTAGAAAGAATGATGTTCACCATCCTCATATTGTCTGTAACCATACCTATGATTGTGATTTCGGGCATAGGTATAATCCCATATCGAATATTGTGTGTTGTTTTGGTCTCCTTATCTGAGGAAGGATGGAAATGCATTTGAAGTGGTTCAGAGGATATTTATTCAATTAATAACCAAAACAGAAATTGCTGGAAAATCTCAGCATCTGTGGAGAAAAACCAGAAAGTGGAAACGAGTTTCAGCAAATACCTTGCCAAACGTTAAGAGCAACAGAAATTAATGACAGTGATAGAAAATCCTGTCAGAGACAGGAGTACAACTTCTTCAAGGGTATACCTGGAAGAGATGCGGCAGTGAGTTCAACACTAAATAAAACATCAAACTCTGATTCCTCGCCACAGAAGCTGCCAGACTTGCTGAGATTTTCCAGCAATTTCTGTTTTTGTTTCGGAATTCCAGCATCTCCAGTTCTTTTTTTATTAGATTGGTAGCTGGGATGACAGGATTGTCTTAATACTGGATTGGATAGACTGGACTCATTTCCACGAGGGTTTAGAAGTGTAAGGAGTGATTGAAGACTCCAAGGTTGTGAAGTGTCTTGACGAGGTGGACATGGAAAGGATGCTTTCTCTTGTGGGTCAGTTGAGAACTGCGGAACACTGTATTAAAATCAGAGGTCACATTTTCAGCACAAAACAGAGACGAAACGTTATTTTTCTCTGAAGGATTGCGTTACTTCAGAGCTCTCTGCTTTTGAATGTGTGATCATTAAATCTTTTTGAAAGTTCTTGTGAAACAGGAAAGTATTCCAAGGGTATGCAGGAATGATGAATTTGAAATACAAACAGATAACCAAGATTCTATTCAATAGCAGAGTAGGCTCAAGGGGTCGAATGGCTGACTTCTGTTCCAGTTTTGCCTTTTCATGTGAACCGACAGATTATGGGACTCAATGAGTTTGCTACACACCCACTTGAAGTGTTCCTTTTCTGCTCCACAGATGGAAATTTGGAGAAACAATTTTAGCCTAAGGAAAAAGGAATCTCCATTTGCAGTAAATCGGTCAGTGGCGATCTGGGTCAAAGGAAATGATGGAAGCTCATGTGAAAGTAACAGTTCTTTACATTACTGAGGCTCGCAGGTTTGCCTCACAGTTAAGCTTTTCTGGGAACTGGGAACTTTATTGACTGAAAGGGTCGCTTGATGGGACTGCATCTTCTCTTGAGTGAATTACTGCACTTCCCTTGAAATTTTTTTGTGGCATTGATTCTTTCTGGGGTACAATTGTTGTAAATGTTGGACTATCTCTGTGATTCTCCTCGCATGCTTCTGTCATCAGAAGTGTCCTTTTGTACCACACATCTTGCACAGATCTTGGAGTATGGGACAACTCCTCTGCAGTGGGTATAATCGTCAGCTCTTGCCCCCTTCCAAGCTTGCTTTGTGTTTTTTGATGGCTGCATGATGGGGCCAATACTATTGTCTGCACCTAAAGTTTGCAGGTGCTGTTGGGAAAAACTGGCTTTGCATTTTCTGCCATCTGCTGGTAGTGAGTCATTACCATGACCTTTCCTTTATCCCCATGAGGTCCTTTTTGGAATGCATAATGTGTTGAGGTAATCACCAACTTCGATGTCTGTTCTGATTGTTTAACCTCTGAAAGGTCTCATTCGTTGCTCTTGTTACATAATCTCTTGAGAAATTAATCATAGGATCAGAGAGTCCCTTCAATCAGGAAATAGACCATTTGGCTGAACAAATCCACACCGACCTTCCGAAGAGAAACCCAGCCAGATCCATTCCCCTACCATTTACCCCTAACTAATGCACCTAACCTACACATCCCTGAACAGTATGGACAATTTAGCATGGCCAATTCACCTAATCTTTGAATTGTGGGAGGAAACTGGAGCACCCAGAGGAAACCCATGCAGACACAGGGAGAATGTGCAAACTCCACACAGACAGGTACCGAGGATAGAACTGAACCCGGGTACCTGGCGCTGTGAGGTAGCCGTGCTAACCACTGAGATACTGTGTTTGATCCCTGTGGTTTTCCTCTAAAGTTAACTCCTACATGCAGCTGTCTTTCCATATCTTTGAGAGATCTCTCTGGTTTTCTTCAGATCAATCCAAGATATTGATTCTGTTCAACCAACTATCAGTATTCTCATGGCATGTTTAAGCCATTCTGCATCTGCTTGGAATACAAAGCATAGCTAGATCCTTTATTTAAAAAATTGGAACTTGGGTAGCAGAGTCGTGGCTTTCCAGTTCGCAGTGGGGCAATGGTATCCATCCTTCTGCTCCACCATCTCCTCACTTTATACTGACTTGGGCACACTTGTCTGTGCTCTCAGCACTGTATGTAATGTTCATTTTTACTTTTGGACTTGAAGGGCTTGCTCTGTCTCTGCATGGTTCCTGAGAGCAGCCCATTGTTTTTAAGTGGCTTAAACTTTGGTGAGCTTTCTCTTTGTTCAGCACAGGACTGACTCCAGACAGGCATTCAAATTCGAAGTAATCTTTCCCCATGTGTGAATTTGCATGAGCTGACTGATCACATGAGCCTGGCTGACTCACATCACAAAGAAATCTTATTTTCTTCTGGGTTCTGTACTGTGGGACCTTCTGGATTGCCATTATATTTTCTTTGCTTCTACTCCCCTGTGACTTTTGAGCTTGTAATGTTGCTTTTCCCATTTGATATTTCTTTTCTTTCCACTCTAGAAGGGAGAGAGTTGAGGAGAAGTGTTCCACTATTTGCAAGAAACAAAATTATGAGAGGGTCCCTGAAAACCTCCTCTGCTTAGTATCTTTCATGAAATCATTAATCCTATCCAGGTTCAGTATAAATAGCAATGCAAGTAATTCTTTTTAAACACATTGCCGTTTTGATAACAATAGACACCCAAGGCTATTCGTTCTCCTCAATGTTCTGTGTGAGATAACTTTGCAATTGCAGGAAAATGTGACAGATCATCACTCAGGATCTATCTTGGCATGTTTTGCATTGACAAACAGCTAAATTTAATCTTCCAGACCCTAATTACAATAATTAGCAGAGTGGAACAGAGCTGCTTATTAAGAATGTCTCAATGAAATCAATACACAGTTCGAATTCCAATTAGGAAGAAAAAAATGTTATCAGCAAAACTCAAAACCTTGGAATTTTCTGTCAGATTCCGCTGATCGTTGGAACTTTTCTTTATTTTTAACTCTTTCTTACTCATTAAGATAATCTAAAGACAACTTCATTGTGAAGGAGCCGGTGTTGGACTGGGATAGACAAAATCACACAACACCAGGTTATAATCCAACAGGTTTATTTGAAATCAGAAGCTTTTGGAATCCCGCTTCCAAGACGTGCAATACAAAAGGACACCTTTGACAGCTGAAGCTTGCAAGGATAACCACCCGACGAAGGAGCAGGGCTCTAAAAGCTTGTGAGTGCAAATAAACCTATTGTCATGTGACTTCTGACTACAAACAACTTCAACCAAGGCGTTGAACCTTTCTAACAATTGGCTTTATTGCACATGCTTTTGGAAAGATATATATTTTGTTTTAACGTGATGGCCCATATAAGACTTGGTGAACTGGGGAGTATTCTAGAAAAGGGTTAATCGGTTTTCCTGAGTATGATATAATTAGATTGCAAGAAATGTCCATATCACTGACATTGACATGAGAAGGAATGGCTAAGAGGTGAACGGTAAATAGAAAGATAATTGCAGTGGTTTCGGTCACTCTGTGATTTCTGTTTGGTCATTCAGAATGCTCTGAAAGCTCAATAAAGGAAGGAATTGGGAACATTCTTTCCGAATAGAATGATTATCTGAGCGACAGTTCAGAGTACACAGAGTAATCATGAAAAATGGAAGTAATGCTCTCTCCAAATAGAGTCATAGAGATGCACACCATGGAAACAGACCCTTCGATCCAACTCGTCCATACCAACCAGACTAAATTAAAACCTGGCTCTGGGGCGGCACAGTGGCTCAGTGGTTAGCACTGCTGCTTCACAGTGCCAGGGTCCCAGGTTCGATTCCAGCTTCGGGCGACTGTCTGTGTGTAGTTTGTACGTTCTCCCCGTGTCTGCGTGGGTGCTCCAAAGTTGTGCAGGTCAGGTGAATTGGCCATGCTAAATTGCCCGTAGTGTGAGGTGCATTAGTGGGAGGGAAATGGGTCTGGGTGGGTTACTCTTCAGAGGGTTAGTGTGGAGTGGTTGGGCCGAAGGGCCTGTTTCCACACTGTAGGGAATCTAATCTAACCTAAATGGAACGATTTTTCATTTGGCAGTCTTTGAATATATCCTGGCATCGAAGTAGGTCTCTGAACTGGCGAGAGACTGTGTTATTGAGAGCGTTATACAGTTGGGAAAGAGCAGACAACACAACAAAAGAAAGAACAAAGAAATTATGATTTGGATAAGGCAAAAATGGCTGGTGTTTCAGTGTTGCCAGAGCCCACCACACAGTTTAAAGGTTTCAGAAAATGGGGTCTTTACGTTCTTTGTGGCATCAGAGTTGCTATGTCTCCCACGTGAGAAAGAGACAGTCTCTTAGTGGTGTTGACCATTCTGAGGGACTCCTACAGAAAATACATATTGCTGAATGCAAGATCGAAAATGATAGAGAAATCCTATATCGTGGAATATGTGTTGTAAAAACTGAGATGGAACATTATCCCACAATTGTGCAGGAGATAATATGAGAACTTGTTACCATGTGAACTATGTCTTCTTTATACTGACTATTTGAAATTAAATGTTACTGTTTGATTGAAATAGCCTACACCTGTTCATTATGTCAATTTTTGGTGATTACTTTCATAACCAAAGTTTTGAAATCTTGGTCTATTGGTTTTATTTCCTTTTGATGTGGGGATTCCTTTCTTTGAAATATTTAATCACTTCTCAGAGGATTGTGCCACATTAGAATACAACAGTTTTACTGATAGAGTTGGTCAGTAAAGCAACTTGAACAGTCAAATTATCCTGAAGAAGATAGAAGCCCAAGATAGAAGCTCTACAGAATAGGAATAGGCCATTCAGCCCATTGAGTTCATACTGATGTTCTGAACAGCATCCCACTCAGAGTCACCTCCCTACCCTCCTCTGTAACCACACATTTCTCATGGCTAACACACCTAACCTGCATATACCCATCTAGATGCCTTTTAAATGTTGCAATTGTACCAGCCTCCACCACTTCCTCTGGCAGCTCATTTCATACACGTACCACCCTCTGTGTAAAAAAGTTGCCTCTTAGGTCTCTTTTCAATTTTTTCCCTCTCACCCTGAACCTGTGCCCTGTAGTTCTGTACTCCCCCACCTCAGGGAAAAGACTTTGTTTGTTTATCCTCTCCGTGCCCTTCATGATTTTGTAAACCTCTGTAAGGTCACCCCTCAGCCTCTGACGCTCCAGTGAAAGCAGCCCCAGCCTATTCAACCTCTCCCTGTAGCTCAAATCCTCCAACCTTGGCAACATCCTTGTAAATCTTTCCTGAAAATAAGAAAAAGTTAGGATCTAGACTAATTCACATATTTGGAGGGGTTTTGGTTTGGTCCATAACAGGATCCAAGATGGTATGGGTTGGCATTTTGGATCAGTCCATGATGTCTTTTACTTTCAGCCTTAGGGTAAAAAATGAGGTCTGCAGATGCTGGAGATCAGAGCTGAAAATGTGTTGCTGGTTAAAGCACAGCAGGTTAGGCAGCATCCAAGGAATAGGAAATTCGATGTTTTGGGCATAAGCCCTTCATCAGGAATCAGGAATAAGCCCTTCCTGATGAAGGGCTTATGCCCGAAACGTCGAATTTCCTATACCTTGGATGCTGCCTAACCTGCTGTGCTTTAACCAGCAACACATTTTCAGCTACTTTCAGCCTTACACAAGCTCAGTCTAGGTTTGTATTGGGTAGGCCATGACTGTGAGTTGTTTTGGAGTAATGCTTTACACTTTTGTAATACCAAAAGGACAGACATTAGAAATAATAGGCTGTTTTACTGAAGGGAAAGTCACAAGAAAAATTACATTTTTTTTGCCATAGAATGATCTTGTGTTCATTAATTAGATAGGTTTTATTCACTATTAAGTTCTGCCCATTCACTTTCTGCAAGTGGTCCATACATAAATTAGAATCTACTTTAATAAGATAAGAACATAAGACCATAAGACGTGGAGTGGAAGTAAGGCCATTCGGCCCATTGAGTCCACTCCGCCATTCAATCACGGCAGATGGGCATTTCAACTCCACTTACCTGCATTCTCCCCATAGCCCTTAATTCTTTGAGACATCAAGATCATAAGGGGACACTGTTGACTTACCATCAAAACAGCCCTTTAAGAAATTACCCAAAACATTTAAATCAATTGGTTGGCCCTTAGTTGAACTACTGTGTCCAATTAAGGGAATCACACTATAGTGAAAGTTGTTAGATTAACAGGAAATATTTTGTTATAGTGATAAAGGGAAAACTGTTTCTTGTAACAGATGGTTAGTAATAAGAAGGGGCTGATTTAGGTAAACAGCTTAATAAAATAAATTATAGAATCCCTATAGTGTAGAAGCAGGCCATTCAGCCCATCAAGTCCACACCAGCCCCTCAAAAGATCATCCCTCTCAGACACACTCCCCTGACACTATCCCTGCAATTCTCATGCTAACCTACCTAGCCTGCATATCCCTGGACACTATGGATAATTGTGAGTTTGGCGAAGACTTGTAGCTCAGGTTGAGGTTCTGGATGTATGCTAGCTCGCTGAGCTGGAAGATTCGTTTTTAGATGTTTTGGCACCATACTAGCTAACATCTTCAGTGAGCCTCCGGATGAAGCACTGGTGGTGTAGCCCACTTTCTATTTACGTGTTTATGTTTCTTTGGGTTGATGATGTCATTTCCTATGGAGATGTCATTTCCTATGGTGATGTAATTTCCTGTTCTTTTTCTCAGAGGGTGGTAAATAGGATCCAAGTCAATGTGTTTGCTGATAGAGCTCTGGTTGGAATGCTTACGCGTGTCACTGTTTGGCTTGTCCCAGACTACTCAGACCCCTTCACATCATGGTAGCCCACAAACCCACCAACACACTAAAACAGCAGCTGGTGAACTTTAAAGACCTGATACAGACAACAAGCAAAACTAATGTCATTTGCAAAATACCTTGCAAGAACTGTAACAAATACAATGTTGAACAAACAGGCAGAAAACTAGCCACCAGGATGCATGAACATCAACTAACCACAAAAAGACATGACCCACTCTCACTAATATCCTTACAGATGGATGAGGAAGGACACCACTTCAACTGGGACAACACATCCATCCTAGGATAAGGAACCAAACCAACCAACCTCAGGAAACCCAAGCACATCAATAGAAAGCAAGCTACACCCATCAGTGCTTCATCCGGAGACTCGGTGAAGATGTTACCTAGTATGGTGACCAAACATCTACAAACGAACCTTCCAGCTCAGCGAGCAAGCCTGCATCCAGACGATGGGCAATTTAGCATGGCCAATCCATCTAACCTGCACATAGTTGCACTGCGGAGGAAACCAGAGCTCCCAAAGGGAACCCACGCAGATTCAGGGAGAATGTGCAAACTCCACACTGACAGTCATCCAAGGGTGGAATCAAACCTGGGTCCCTGGTACCTGTGAAGCAGCAGTGCTAAGCACTGGGCCACCCTGCCACCTCAAGGAGAGAGGAGTTGAGAATTTTCTTTTCTGTTTAGAAGGCGTTGCTGGAGAGGAGAGCGGAAGCAGATTCGATAGTAACTTAGCAGAGGACGTTTGAAAAGGGACAGTGGTGGGTCAGTGGTAAGGTCTAGTGATACTTAGGCCTCAGGCCAATGTTCAGGGGACCTGGCTCTGAATCTTCATATGGAGAATGATGAAATTTGAATTCAATAAAAATTTGGCATTAAAGACTAACCTAATGGTGATCATGCCGATGATCATAAAACCCCACTGGGTTCACGAATGGCCTTTAGGGAAGGGAATCTGCCATCATTACCTGGCCTGGCCTACATGACATTCCAGACCCACAGAAGGTAGCTGACTTTGAAATGGCCCTAGCAAGTCATTGGGGCAATTATAGATGGACACTAAATGCCAGCTCATACCACATACCAAATAGAGAAAGAAATACTTGACGGAGAAAAAAAATAGCAGGTCCAGCTGGGCGGGATAATGGAAGTAATTAAATGGATCACCTCAAGAGCTAGTACAGGCATGATGCAACGAATGGCCTCCTTTATGCTGTACCATTCTGTGATTTATAGCTAATGGCAGAACCAGATTCGCTATATAACTCAGGCAATCTTTAATCATTTATAGAGTAATCTCTGGGGGATATGGTTGCCTTGTGAGTTCCACTGAGGGTGCAATAACATGTGTTAACACTGAAGCAGCTCTAACAGACTATTCCCACATTTGTAGAATTTCTGCCTGGACTAAATTAGTTTCTAACACAGCACAGCACGTTAACAGGTTCCTGACTTGTCAAACACTAATTAAAACTGGAGGCAAAAATTTGTACATTCTTATTTTCTATGATATGTCAAGGCCGCATTAAGGCAGCAGAACATGATGTAACCTAGATTCACTGATCCTATTATCTTAAATAGGTTAATGCCAATGTTGAAAGAACACTGCTTAGAAAATCTAGGACACTGTGGTACGAGAAATGACATTTTTAGTTTCTCTTCACTCGATGCTGGTGTCAGTCACCTTTTATCTTGCTTTTACATTTTTATTGCACTTCATGCTGAAAATAAAAATCCCTCTTGAGAGGGAAGGGAATTGAAGGTTTATTGAAATTCATACATTTTGAAGATGAAGGTATCAATATTTTGTAGATAACTGAATAAGATCCCATTTTACTGCTCAGAGGACACGTCTAGCAACTGTCTCCAGTACCCTGACCAGATTATCTCCGAATATCTCTCAATAAAACCAATTATCTGATCATTATCACATTGCTGTTTTGGGAGAGCTTGTTTTGTATAAATTGAACAAAGATTTGGTTTGATTTACTATTGTCACATGTACCTAAATACAGTGAAAAGTTTTGTTTTGCATGCAGTACAGGCAGATCATAACATACATACATACGTGATTGAACAGAGTGAGGAATATAAAGTCATGGCTGCAAAAAACGTGTACAGAAACTAAGATCAACATTAAATTTGAAATTTGAGATGTCCATTCAGAAGTCTAATAACAGCAAGGAAGAAGCTGTTCTTGAATCTATTATGTTTAAGCTTTTGTATCTTCTGCCTGACAGAAGAGGTTGGAAGAGATTATAACCGGGGAGGGAGGGGTCTTTGATGATGTTGGCTGCCTTTCTACACCACTGAGAAGAGCAGATGGAGCCAATGGATAGAGGGTTGATCTGCGTGATGGTCTGGGCTGTGCTCTCACCTCTCTGTAGTTTCTTACAGTCCTGGGCGGAGCAATTGTTGCACCAAGCTGTGATTCATTCAGATAGAATGCTTACCATGGTGCTTCTGTAAAAATTGGTGAGGTTCCTTATGGACATGCTGAATTTCTTTCACTTCCTGAGGAAAAAATGCTGTACAGCACAGGACCAGGCTCTTCAGACCACAGTGCTGACACATGCCTCTCTTAAATAAAAACCTTTTCCCTCTACAGAGTCCATATACCTTTATTCCCTGACTATTCATATTGGCTCCCACGATTCTGATGTACAACAGTGACAAAATCTTCACAGGCAGCAAAGTGCTTTGAGCATTCAGCAATAGTGTTCAGAGCTACATGGATTAAAATCAGGATTAAACAAGCACACAGGACAATGTGGGAGAGTATTGCATAAGTTAAAATTGCTCTCTCTATTCATGTTACTGGGTTGCCATTGCGCAAAATCATTTTCAATTTCATATTCCATATTTGACGGCATGGTGGCACAGTGGTTAGCACTGCTGCCTCACAGCACCAGAGACCTGGGTTCAATTCCCACCTCAGGCGACTGACTATGCGGAGTTTGCACGTTCTCCCCATGTCTGCGTGGGGCTGCTCCTGTTTCCTCCCACAGTCCAAAGGTGTGCGGGTTAGGTGAATTGGCCATGCTAAATTGCCCGTAGTGTTAGGCAAGGGGTAATTGTAGGGGTGTGGGTGGGTTGCGCTTCAGCGGGTCAGTGTGGACTTGTTGGGCCGAAGGGCATGTTTCCACACTGTAAGTAATCTAAAACTACACGCTATAATCCATTGCGGAACTTAACACTGACTATTATTGCGTCTTTATTAGATCCTATGGTCACCAGGTAACTTGTTGGAATATCTTGTTTATGCAACACTTATAGAACATACAAGTTTATCTCATTTTAACCAAATGTTCAAAGGTTGAGGTCAAACAAGCAGAATAGATTTTCTTTTCTTACAAGGTTACTTTGGTGTGAGAAGCTTGACAGTAAATCAATGAGTTCTAACTGAAATGCTCAAGTACTTCTCCATGTTTGCAAGTGTATCACAATGCTGTGTCCAAAGTAAATGCCACAGATTTTTTTAATCTTAATTGCATAAAAATCGCTCACCAACCTTGACAGCTTGGCTGTTTCTGTCATGGTTAACCTTTAATTGTAATTCTGACTTCCCAACACTTGACATCCTAAGAAAGGATAAGGTGAGCTCTAATTTAAACGTTTAAAGCTGTTGACTATTCTGGACGGTATTTTAGACACAGAGGAAACTTAACCCTATGGTTACAAGACAGATTTGAAGGATTTGAATTGAATGTACAAGCTGTCGATTGAGAATATTCTAGTTCTTAGCAATTTTTGGTCAAAGTGAAATGTAAATATGCTATGATGGTTGGTTAGTAAAGAACTATTTTAGTAATTTTGTTGTTGAAGTCAAGCTAAGCCACCATACCTTATAACCCAGTCAATTAATGCCCAATAGCTCAATTTTTTAAAATCAAAATTACTTTTCCCACAATGGCTTCATATAAAGACCATTTAGACCTCCCCTTCATATGGCATTATCAAAATAGGCAAAGCCAATTTACTTCATAGTCTCCCTGCTGCATGGAAAAGGCCATTTGGCCCAAAGAGTCCACACGACTTTATGAAGAATATCCCAACCAGACTCACCCCCTTTACCCTTCCCTGTCATCCTGCATTTCCCAACACTAATCCACCTTACCTACATGTCCTTGGTCTGTGGGAGGAAACTGGAGAACCCCACACAGATAGGGGGGGGGGGGGGGGGGTGAACATAGTGGGCGGCACAGTGGCACAGTGGTTAGCACTGCTGCCTCACAGTGCCAGAGACCTGGGTTCAATTCCTGACTCAGGCAACTGACTGTGTGGAGTTTGCGCATTCTCTCTGTGTTTGTGTGGGTTTCCTCTGGGTGCTCTGGTTTCCTCCCACAGCACACAAAGATGTGCAGGTTAGGTGAATTGGCCAGGCTAAATTGCCCGTAGTGTTAGGTAAAGGGGTAAATGTAGGGGTATGGGTGGGTTGCGCTTCGGTGGGTCGGTGTGGACTTGTTGGACCAAAGGGCCTGTTTCCACACTGTAAGTAATTTAGTCTAATACAACCTCTACACAGACATTAGCCTGCGGCCAGAATTGAACTCAAGTCCCTGGTACTGTGAGGCAGTAGTGCTAACCACTGAGCCACAGTGTGCAAAGCTTTTTATGACCATGTACAACTTGCATTCTCAACTAATCCTTAAGGGAAGATTCTGCTAGGAATGCCTTAAATTTGAATAAAGTTCCTTAATCTCTCGTGCTTTGTAAATTATTTCATGGAGTGTGAGTATTGCTGGTAAGCCTACCATTCATGGTCTGTCCCTAATGTACTTGACAAAGTCATCATTGTGGTCCATGATGTGGGGTGAGGTGGGCTAGAGGAGAGTGTAGATATACCCATGGCGTTAGTAGGAAGGCAATTCTTACATTTCGACCAAGCTCCAGATAAAGAATGGTGATATACTTCCAGATCAAGATAAGATGTGGCTTGAAGGAGAACTTGTAGGTGGTGATGTTCCTGGCCTTCTCCTTCGAGGTGGGAGAAGCCACATACATTGCTCCAACTCTTCACCAGTAATAGAGGGAGAAAATGGAGTGGCTATTTAGTAGGTTGCCTTGCTCTGAACAGTGTTGAGGTTTTTGGGTGTTATTGGGGCTGCACTCATCCAGGTAAGTGGGGAGTATTCCATTGCACTCCTGACTTGTGCCTTCTAGATGGTATGCTGTTGTCATGTGCTGTGGCCCAGGTCAATGCCATTTTTTTTATTTCCAATTTATCTGTATTGACTTTTGTCACCTGAGTGGCTGATTAGGCTATTTCAGAGGGTAGTATAGTAGGTCTCGAGTTATTTGTGAGACAGACTGGGTAACAGTGGCAGATTTTCTTCCCTAACAAGTGAACCTCTTAGCATTTTATCGCAGTTTGGTAGTTCTGCCATTACTAAAATCATCTTTATTTTAAAGACTGCCTAATGAATTGAATTCAAATGCCACCAGCTCTTATGGGGTGATTTGAATTCACATCATTGGGACATTAGAACAGGACCCTGGATTACTAATGCCTTAATGTTACCACCATGCCATCTTGAAAACTTGGCAGGTTCCTTGCTTTGATGAACTTCTTGTAGTCTGTCAGAGGTCAAGACATGGTGATTCAAGGAGTATTTGATGATCTACAATTAGAATTATTTGCACATACTGTAATTGGGCTCTCAATAATCTAACTCTCCTCTGAAGGAGTTCATCAACATCGTCTTTATGGCATTTGTTGTTAAGTCTATTGCACAAACCCAGTACTCATTGAAGAGAAAGACCATTTTCAATTCTTATGGCAGGCTCGTGACTTGTCAGCATTATGAGCACATTCCAGACCAGACGGACCAAGTCTAGTCTCTTGCAGTTTCACCTTGTACCTTAAAAAATTGGCTGCAATTTGGCAATCAGCAGATCAAAGGAAATTAGATATCAAGGCATGTGTAGATCGAGCAAATATTATACAGTTAGCAACGTCAGGGCACCCCAAGTTGCTTTGCAGCAACTTTCTAAATGTAGTCACTGTTGTAAAGCAGGAAAATGCCACACAGCAAGCTCCCACAGAAAGCAATAAATAGTGGGGTTGGTCAAGTATTCACCAGAATGTATTAGCCATAATAGGGTGCCACAGTGGCTCAATGGTGAGCACCGCTGCCTCACAGCGCCAGGGACCCAGGTTTGATCCCAGCCTCGGGTGACTGTCTATGTGGAGTTTGCACATTCTCCCCACCTCTGTGGGATTCCTCTGGGTGCTCCGGTTTCCTCCCACAATCCAAAGATGTACAGTTTAGGTGAATTGGCCATGCTAAATTGCCCGTAGTGCTCAGGGATGTGTAGGTTATGTGTATTAGTCAGGGTAAATGTAAAGTGATAGGGTAGGGGAATGGGTCTGGGTGAGGTACTCTTTGGAGGGTTAGTGTGGACATGTTAGGTGATGTTGTCTGTTTCTACACTGCAGGGATTCTCCCGATGTCCCCAACAGTACCCTTCCAATGACACTCACATTCGTTTGGCTGAACTGGTCCTCGCCCTTAACAATTTTGCCTTCAAATCCTCCCACTTCCTCCAGATGAAAGGAGTAGCCATGGGCACACGTATGGGCCCCAGCTAGGCCTGTCTCTTTGTTGGCTACATAGAACAGTTGATCTTCCGTTATTACACCGGCACCACTCCCCACCTCTTCCTCCGCTACATTGATGACTGCATCGGCGCCACCTCGTGCTCCCGCAAGGAGGTTTAACAATTCATCAACTTCACCAACACATTCCACCCTGACCTTACATTCACCTGGACCATCTCTGACCCCTCCCTCCCCTTCCTGGACCTCTCCATCTCCATTAATCACGACCAACTCCACACTGACATTTTTTACAAAACCACCGACTCCCACAGCTACCTGGATGCCACCTCTTCCCACCCTACCTCCTGCAAAAATGCTACCCGTATTCCTGATTCCTCTGGTTCTGCCATATCTGCTCCCAGGAGAGCCAGTTCCACCACAGAACTGATCCTCCTTCTTTAGAGACCGCAATTTCCCTTCCCATGTGGTTGAAGATGCCCTCCAATGCATCTCATCCATGTCCCACACCTCTGCCCTCAAACCTCACCCCTCCAACCACAAGAAGGACAGAACTCCCCTGGTTCTCACCTTCCACCCTACCAACCTACACATAAACCACACCATCCATTGACATTTCCGTCACCTCCAAATGGACCCCACCAACAGGGATATATTTCCCTCCCCACCCCTTTCTGCCTTCTGCAAAGACCATTCCCTCCATGACTACCTGGTCAGGTCCACACCCCACAACAACCCACCATCCCCTCCTGGCACCTTCCCCTGCCACCGCAGGAATTGCAAAACCTGCACCCACACCCCCTCCCTCACCTCCATCCAAGGCCCCAAAAGAGCCTTCCACGTTCATCAAAGTTTTACCTGCACATCCACCAATATCATTTATTGTATCTGTTGCTCCTGATGCAGTCTCCTCTACATTGGGGAGACTGGACACCTCCTAGCAGAGCACTTTAGGGAACATTTCTGGGACACCCGCACCAATTAACCCCACAATCCTATGGCCCAACATTTCAACTCCCCCTCCCACTCTGCTGAGGACATGCAGGTCTTGGGCCTCCTCCACCACGGCTCCCTCACCACCCGACACCTAGAGGAAGAACGCCTCATCTTCCGCCTCAGAACACTTCAACCGCAGGGCATCAATGTGGACTTCAACAGTTTCCTCATTTCCCCTCCCCCCACCTCACCCCAATTCCAACCTGCCAACTTAACAACATCCTCATGACCTGTCCTCCCTGTCAATCTTCCTTTCCACCTATCTGCTCCACCCTCCTCTCTGACCTATCATCTTCATCCACACCTCCAGCCACCTGTTGCACTCTTGGCTACCTTCTCCCCAGCTGAGCTGAAAATATGTTGCTGGTTAAAGCACAGCAGGTCAGGCAGCATGCATGGAACAGGAAATTCGACGTTTTGGGCCAGAGCCCTTCATCAGGCTCTGGCCCGAAATGTCGAATTTCCCATTCCTTGGATGCTGCCTGACCAGCTGTGCTTTAACCAGCAACACATTTTCAGGTCTGATCTCCAGCATCTGCAGACCTCACTTTTTACCTTCTCCCCAGCCCCACCCCCCTCCCATTTATCTCTCCACCTCCCTGCCTTCATTCCTGATGAAGGGCTTTTGCCCAAAACGTCAATTTTCCTGCTCCTCGGGTGCTGCCTGACCTGCTGTGCTTTTCCAGCACCACATTATTCTTGATTCTATGAATGCCAAGTCCAACCTTACTCCTTCTGCATATCGCTCGGGGACCTTTTACCATCCTCAAAGAGGGGAGACTGACCCCAGTCGAGATTAAAGACTGCATCTCTGACAGTGTCAACTTCAATTACATGTTTCTGCTCTAGATCGGACCATGATCTTTGTGGTTCTGAGGTAGGAGTCAACTGAGCTAAGGTTAACACATACGGACCACCTGAAGTGCATGTTTGAGCACAGCACCTTAAGTGTTAATGGCACAATAATCCAGTAAGGCTTGTGAGAATAGCGTAAAAGTACAATGTTTGGTCTCATGTTCTGATACACTCATATTCCACACCTGAGCATTCACAAGGTCAAAAACATGTGGTGTTTATTTATCGATTATATTTCAGCTTATTGTCAACATTTTTTTTAAAAATCAGAATTATTTTTCAGAAGTTGATTCATGTTTTCATGGAATTTTTCCCTTTTTGCAAAAGCGCTTCCCACAGTGTTCCCACAGTGCTTCCCACAGTGCTTCCCACAGTGTTCCCACAGTGTTCCCACAGTGTTCCCACAGTGCTTCCCACAGTGTTCCCACAGTGTTCCCACAGTGCTTCCCACAGTGTTCCCATAGTGTTCTGGTCTCAAACGTGTGGCAGTTCCAAAGGCGGGTCACTGGACTCGAAACATTGACCGTCTTTCTCTCCATGGATGCTGCCAAATCTGCTGAGTTTCTCCAGCAATTTCTGTTTTTGTTCAGTATCCGCAGCTCTTTGCTTTATTTGGTGAGTCAGATGGCATTAACCGACCAGTTTGGATTGATCTGCAGAGTCTCTATGTCACACATTTGCACAATCCATAGGTCACTTGCTGAGCTGACTGGATTTGTTGGAAATCCAAGTCTAGTTCAGCAGATGAAAATGAGTTAAGTCTGCTGTGTGTGAGAATTCAGGGTTTTATGTCAGATATCAGCTATCATTCATCGCATGATTAAAACTCAATAGCCATGTAATGTTCGTTGCTTTCCTTACCAGGTGTTAAATTGCTGCTGCTATTGTGAAGTCTAAGTTAAATACAGTAAGCAAGATTTTTAATCACTTCATTTGGCATGCATTTTTCAAGAAAACATGTGTTTAGCTCTTTTACAATTCATTAGTGAAAGCAACATCATATCTTGAGATTGTGACATCTGCAGGGTAGATTTCATTATACTCATGTGAAAAATAGTCCTTGGGATATTGCAGAATTCCTCGTTATAACTCATCTATAGTCACCCTGTCTTTTGGTTTTTGGTTCTGCACATATATTGCCAACACAGATGAGCGCCCTCAAGTGAACCTTTCAATATCGATTTTGCTTTCCTTGTTCTTTATAACTAGTTCAGCTATCAATTGTTCCTGTTTGGAATGAATGATAACATTCATAAATATCAATGGAATACCTTAGGCATTGAATAAGTACTCACTGGCATCAAAGCACTTGAATATATAGTTAGAAACTTGCAATGAAAGCCCACAAAAGCAGCTCTAAAAGGCACCATTGGAACCCACAGAAGACTCTTGTTGACATCGACTGCAAATCACAATCCGCGCATTGGACTAAAGCCTTAAATAAGGCACAGAAAGGAAATTACAGTAAACTCCATACAGCACACACAATGGCAGCCAGAGCAGGCCATTTAGCCCATCAAGCTTGCCCTGCCATTCAATAAGATCATGGCCAATCTTTTCGTGGACTCAGCTCCACTTACCTGCCCGCTCACCGTAGCCCTTAATTCCTTTACGATCCAAAAATCTTTGCCTTAAAGATTTAACGAGATAGCCTCAACTGTTTCCCTGGGCAGGGAATTCCACAGATTCACAACCCTTTGGGTGAAGATGTTCCTCCTCAACTCAGTCCCAAATCAGTCCCTCTTATTTTGAGGTTATGCCCCCAGTTCCAGTTTCACTCTCCCCCTCCCCCTGTCCCCCTCCCCAGAGGAGCTAACCTCCCTACTTTCATCTTAACTGATTGCTTCATAATTTTACATGTTTCTATCAAATCCCCCTTCAGAGTAATGGAAGCAGCATGTGAGGAGGAATGGGAATGTGTGGTAACACGAATCTGCTGGTTGAGAAATAATCTTTTGAAACTGATTGCCATTCACTGGAGCTGTTTGATGGAAAATCTTAAATCTCAATGTCAAAAGGGAAGTGTAATTTACTTGCTTGGTTCTGGTAGCTGATAGTATTTCATCAGGATCATCACTGAACAGTGTACCAAGTTTGAATAAACATTTTTGAAGAAACCTTATCAAAATGGTAAATTTTCTATGAAATTTTTGCCTGTTGTGTGTGAATTTCACATGCTTGGGTAGCAGATAATGGGGAGTTTACTATACAATGTGAGCAACAAGGTATTTTAATTTAGTGGGAAAATGTACATGACATAACATCTATAAAGCAAGAAATACTGAACAAACAATGATGAAAACCATAAAAACTGCAAACAAGAGAATAACAAGAAAGATAAAGGAGGATCTATAAAAGTATCAACAGAATAAGCTATAAAATGATGATAACAAAAAACAATTGAGCAGGTCATAAAAACAATGAAAACCATAAAAACTTCAGAACTCAGATACCCATTAGTCATTAAATACAATCAATAAGCACATCGACCTGGACCCAATATATCGGCCACTGCAGCCGACAGCAACTGACAACCGGAAGCGGCAGATACAAATCACTACAAATGCTGGAGGAAAGATAACAGAAGCGCTTCACAGGAAGCTCCCAGGCACTGAGGATGTCACCTAGACAGGGGACGAAACGTCTGCAACACAAATTCCCAGCTTGGCGAACAGAACCACAACATTAAATAACTGTAGGCTTCCGATTAGGTGAGTTAGGTCAGCCTGGTACATGGTGGGTGACCACCTCATGTTGGTGGTACAGTTATATTCCAGCACACTCATCACCAGCACTCATTTTGTTTGTGTCCTGCTGTCTCATGAAGCATAGAAAAATACCGTGCCGTTGGCTGCTTAACTCACAGGAGATTACTGTTCATCTGTGAATGTAAGTAAATCGAAGGGTACTGAAGGATTTTATGGTGTTAAAGGCAATTCTTGGAAAAAATATCTGGAATGCTGAGGCTAAGTAACTTTAATAAATCACAGAGATTTCATCACTATGACACCTTTGACAACAGATTATCTGCATGAGTTCTTGCAATGATGAACCCCACTTTTATACAGCAATGATGTATAGCCCTATCCCAGAACAGGTGGCACGTTGGCTCAGTGGTTAGCACTGCTGCCTCACAGGGCCAGGGACCCAGGTTCGATTCTAGCCTGAGGTGACTGTCTGTGTGGAGTTGGCACGTTCTCCCTGTGTCTGCGTGGGTTTCCTCCGGGTACTCTGGATTCCTCCCACAGTCCAAAGATGTGCAGCTCAGGTAAATTGGCCATGCTAAATTGCCCATAGTGATAGGTGCATTAGTCAGGGGGAAATATTGGGCAATGAGTCTGGGTGGGTTACTCTTTGGATGGTTGGTGTGGACTTGTTGGGCTGAATGGCCTGTTTCTACACTGTAGGGAATCTAATCTGATCTAACTGAGAGTATTCACATTGCCAGTTAGTTATGGGTCTTCCCAGAGAGTACATCCCTCACAATGCATGAATGTGTTGCATGTTATTTGTAACTATATGCATGTTTAACAGCCTTTTGGGGTTGAGGCTTGTTCCCTGTTACTGTTGCATGGCCTGACCAGGAGGTCCCTTGTGTCCTGCAGCTGCAGTTGGTGGCTTCTCCACTTAACCAGGTCTACCAAATGCTCGTGGGTCACAGACATATGGCAAGATGGCACCTTTCTCCTACCCATGGTTCCGAAACACGGGTATTTGAATCAGTGATGATCTGAGATGTATGACATTGCACTAAGGTAATGCTGTGGTCTTGCCGTCTAAAGAAGCCACAGCATATCTGTTTATTTTATCCGTGGAATTGTACTCTGTTCCCAGACCTACTCGTGTCCCTCATCTTGGGTTGGGTTGGTGACTGCTGTGTGGGGGTTCTCCACTGCATGTGGACCACATCACCCTTGTGTCCCTAGCCACCACTGTGTGCTTCATCACTAGCTGATGGGCACTGGTCTCCTTTATGCAAGCCATTAGAAATTGGCAATGTTTGGTTTGCCTTTAGCAGAAACACTCTCCTCCAGGTCAGCACCAATCTCACGCCAAAGACTCAGGAATGATGATACTGAGGTAAAGTGCATATCATTTACTTTGAGTGCCTTGAGGAAGCTCAGCACAATGGCTCAATGCTGGTGAGGTTTAGACTGATTGGCTCTGGCAAGGATACATGCACACCAAAGACAACGTACTCGCTCGCACTCAGATGTGCCAACACCATGAGTCTGCTCACTACCTGTTGAGCCAAGCAAAGAAGACCGGAATTATCAGCAGGTAATTTTGCTTCATTTCAGCAGCTTGTCCCCCACCTTACTTTTATGCCCCATTGATTCGTCCAGCCCTAACAGCCCCCCTCCCCCCAGCCATTCCCTGTCTTCAGTTCACCCTCTCCTAGAAACCACTGGCCCCATTAATGGCTCTACTGAAATGGGTGCTCCCTATGGTGTCTCCTTTGTGTAAGGTCTTCAGGGCCCTGGAGCAATCTTGTGTTGATGTCATGGAGCTGCACATCACTGAGAATAAATACCGCAGTGTAGGAAGAGTTAGAATACAGTAGGCTTGAATGAATGATATGGGCATGAATGTACAAGAGGTAATACATTAGTTCTTATCTGATGTAACTGTAAGGCCCTAGCCCAGTGTGTCTATGGTTATCATGTCTTACAGTGATTAGTTTTAATGTGTGATGAACAGAATTATTTTAAGTCTAAATCTGGTAACAGTTCTCTGTTATCTTCTCTGCAACCAGCCTGTCTCTACCCAAACTCACCGTGTGGCATCCAGACAAAGGACAAAGAACAAAGAACAGAGAACACAGAAATTTACAGCACAGTAATAGGCCCTTCAGCCCTGCAAGCCTGTGCCAATCCAGATCCTCGATCTAAACCTGGCACACAATGAAAGACCTCTGTTTGATATGCCAAGGTCAAAGGGCATCTATGACAGTTGGAGTAAATGGGAGGAGCTGCAGCACAGCGGATTTCTTAAATTAAGGGTAAAAGAGGCATGACCTCAATGTATCCCAGCATTCCGAGGGAATTTTGAGCAGCATGCCATAGAGAACAGAGGGACTGCAAGACGTTCAGGTCAGAATGGAACATGAGACAGCGCCTCTTTGTTAGAAGAGAATCTAGATGTAGTAGGTGGAGGGTTTTCTAATCACACAGGTGACAAAGACGACCTACTTCTCCATGAACGTGTCTCCATTACACTCTTGGAAAGCGCATTATTAACATAAACTTTTGTAATCAGGCATGGATTTCTCGGAATATCCAAGTGATTTGCTACACCTCATTGAATTACACTATCCTTCCCCAAACTCTTAACTGTGTCATTTTATGATGGTACTCTACACAAGTGTCAGTGTTGGCATGACAAAGGACAATTTGCAATTTTGAATTTATATTTTGTTTATTCATGAGGATGTCACCTGCCTAAACCAGAATTTATTGTCCATCCCTAATTGCGCAGAGGGCAATTAAGAATCAACCAAATTGCTGGCGGGTCTGGAGTCACATGTAGGTCAGACTAGGTTTACTTCTCCAAATGGGTTTTGCGGACAATCGGTAATGAAAACATGGTCATCGTTAGACTCTTAATTCCAGATTTTTATTGAATTCACATTCCACTATCTAACCATGGCAGGATTTGAACCCAGATCCTGAGAATATTACCTGGGGCTCTGGATTAATAGTCCAGCAATAATCCCACTAACCACCCAGTATTTGTTTTTAAGTGGTGTTGAAGGTGGGGACTAAAAATATACATCAAAGTTTCTTCACCATTTCCATTTCTCAGACATCTGCCTTGAAGTTATTCCTTGCTCTGAAAGTGTGTACTTACATGTGGCCCAAGATACATCAATCTGCTTTGTGTTTTCAGTCTGTCTGTCACATCTCAATACTGATGTCTCTTGTCTGATTTTTTTGCATGCCATCATGTCTAATTTCAGGTAGGTTTGAAGTTTCACTTTGTAAATAACCAACAGTATTTTTAAAGTACACATTGTGTTGAACATTTACACCATTACTGTACGTAGGTGAGTTGACTATTTTAATTATCCCGTGCTCTATGTGGCAATATTGTAACCATCACTATAATGCAACTTAGGATTGACTCGCATAATAAAATGTGATTATGCAATCATTAAAAAGTTGTCATACTTAATGTCTCCACGACCCACAAAGAAATAAGATTATGTGAGAATTCTTAAGACGCAGCCTTTAGGACTAAGAAAATAGGAAAGGTTGCTTATCAAATTGCAGTGGGAACTTTTTAAATTTTTCTTTTAATATTCAGTCAACTAAAAACACAGAAGGAAATCAGCTGATGGTAATCTGTGAATGCTTGAGTGTGTGATACACCATTTCATTTTTTTGTTTCTTTTCTTTCTTTTATAACTAGTCAATTGCATGCAATTGAGTGGTCTTCCCCACCACCAAATTATCTGTAGAAATTTTCACAGTGGCTCAGTGGCTTGGGGTGGCACAGTGGCTCAGTGGTTAGCACTGCTGCCTTACAGCACCAGGGTCCGAGGTTCGATTCCAGTTACTCGGGTAACTGTCTGTGTGGAGTTTGTACATCCTCCCTGTGTCTGTGTGGGTTTGCTCTGGTTTCCTCCCACAGTCCAAAGATGTGCAGGTCAGGTGAATTGGCCATGCTAAATTGTCCATAATGTTAGGTGCATTAGTCAGAGGGAAATGGGTCTGGGTGGGTTTCTCTTCGGAGGGTCAGTATGGACTGGTTAGGCCGAAGAGCCTGTTTCCACATTGTAGGGAATCTAATCTAAACAAAAACCACCACCAGTAAATCTCTTGTGTTTCCGATTGGTTAATTGATGTGCAATGCCCATTGAGGGCAATTCAAACCATCAAGGGTGAGGGAGCGGTAGGGAGAGAGGGAGTGGGCTAAATCAAAATGGAGGTGGAAGGCTGATGTCAATTTCTAGCTCTTCAGCGCAACTGCTATCAACTGGGAGCTAATGTGATCAGTAAGGCCTGAAAGATTATTTTCAAGAGCGATTGGAATTGTTGAAAGCAAATGATATTTAAATACATCAAAAGAAGACAAAGATCTCAGGTAAGGGTGTCAGAAACAGATAAGAGGATCAATAGTTTTACAGAAGATCAGAAAATGGGCAGGTTTGGGGGAAAATGGGAATAGCATAAACAAAGGCAAGCATTCAGATATTCCAGCTCTTTCCACCATTAAATTAGATCACAAGTGAACTATACTATTTTCCTGGCTTTGCTTTGATCCATATCTCTTCAGTCCCTCCTTAACAAAGCTCTATCCATCCTGATTTTGAAAGTTTCCCAGCTTTTCAGAGTCTTAGAGTCTGAGAGCTGTACAGCATAGAAAGAGACCCTTCAGTCCAACCCATCAATGCTGATCAGATATCCTAAATTAAGCTAATCCCATTTGCCAGCATTTGGCCCATTTCCCTCTAGACTGTTCTGATTTATACCAAACTTGTCCCACCTGCTTGAGCTTGGTCCATGAACCTCCGTACCTTTCCTATTCATATATCCCTATTCTTTTATCCTTCCAAATTGTTAAATGTTGCAACTGTACCTGCATCCACCACTTCCTCTGGCAGTTCATTCCATACACAAACCACTCTGTGTAAAAATGTTGCCCCTTCATGTTCTTTTTAAGTTGTTCTCCTCTCACCTTAAAAATACACTCCCTAATTTTGACTCTATGGAAAAGACCCGTGCTATTCTACTTATCTATGCCCCTCATGATTTTATGAACCTTAATAAGGTCACCCTGTAACCTCCTACACTCCAGTGAAAAAAAACGTTCTAGCCTTTCCAGTCTATATTTATAACTCAAGCCCTCTGTTTCAAAGTTCTGACACCATTTGGTGGAAAAGCACTTCTTGATGTTGCTCCAATGTGACCCACATCTAATTTTAAGCTCTTTTTGTTTTGGATTCTTTCACCAGGTATGACAATTTCTCTGTATTTGTTCTACTAAATTGTTTGAACATTTTTAGCACCTCAATCACATCATCTTTAAGGTCAGCATGTCTGACCTGAGGAGTAGGGCTGAACAAATATTTCGGCTCGAGTCTGAGCAAGGCTTTACACGCCTGGAGCCCAGCCCAGCCCCCTTTGTATTCCAGTGTTGAACGTATTGTTCACATCAATCATCACATTAATTCTGGATCAGGTCATTCACCCCAGGGCTTTCAAACATTTGCAGACATTTAGTTGAGCATTTGCTAAGGGAAGTGTGACAGAAATCTAATGAAACTGGATTTATCAAAAGGCAGAGTAATCCTACCTAGCGAACTGCAGTGATGTTGTGATCTAACGTAGCTTGGCAATGGATGCTTGGAATGAACAGCGAGTGAAAAATGTTTCCTGTGGCCGGATTACATTTTCATTTTGTCCAACTAGACATCATATTGAATACAAGGCAGGGCAATTCAAGAACAAGGCACACCAGTATTTATTAATAATTGGTTGCAATATTCTGTCAATACTGTAGATATGGAAGCACTGAAGTCCTCAAAACTTTACATGTTTTCATCTCCTGCCCTTATCTTACCCTATTCTCTCCCTCCATTTCTCTTCCTAACAGCCCCTAAGGTCCCCTCTTCCCCATCCTTGGGTCTTGCTTTTTCCAACTGTTGGTTTATCGTCTTCCCCCTCTTTCAGTCTCCTTTCTTCCTTTCCCTTGATATCTCCGCCCTCCACATGCTCAGTGTTAACTCTTGCCAGCTCCAACATGACCAGACATCACATGGTCAGATGGATAGTCATTGGGATGCCACGTGACCGAAACTCAAAGGGTGTATCTATCAAAGTTTGCCAAGTCTTACCATCCAGCTGGCAGGACGGCATGGTTGGCGAGATGGTGATCTTGAATATGGCGCGTGAGGCAGGTTGAAGAGACGGAGCTTTGGTGGTTGCAATCTACAGGAGAAAGTGAGGACTGCAGATGCTGGAGACCAGAGTTGAAAAATGTGGTGCTGGAAAAACGCAGCAGGCCAGGCAGCATCTGAGGAGCAGGAGAATCGACGTTTCGGGCATAAGCCATTTTGGGTCCTGAAGAAGGGCTTATGCCTGAAACATTGATCCTCCTGCTCCTCGGATGCTGCCTGGCCTGCTGTGTTTTTCCAGCACCACATTTTTCAACTCTGGTTGCAATCTACAGTCTTATTGTGAATTTCACAGCATTAATGTGTACTGCGAAAATACTATGATTTTAAGAGGTGTATTTTGTCCTGGATATTTTACAAAGAGAGGTTGAGACAGAGGGACAGAGTGGTCTGTTTCAAGCCAATAAAATTTACAGTTTGTGAGGCTTTGGAGCATTTTTTTTTAAAAGTTGGAACAATAGAAGCAGCATGAAGGGGTGGGGCCAAGCTTCCATAGAATCAGGATTTTAGTTTAATTTCCAGTAGCTGTTAGGCTATATATCTCTTCCCGCTGTAGCAAAATGCTTTGGTTCTCTTTCTCTTAGAGTTTTCTCTTAATGGTCTTTCCTCTCGGAAACATTACGTGTAAGACAATCTATTTTACTGAATTTGCCTTTGCTAAGGGTGTGTTACTATAGTGAATTAGCTAGTCAATGGTAATTAACATATATATTATCTTGTTAAGTATTGCGAGAAACTTACAGTTAAGCTAATTATTTTTTAATTTTAAATTTTATCTGTATCTTAATTGGAGTAAGAATAAAGTGTGTGTTGCTTCAAGCCTGGTAGTTTGATTAATTTAATTGCATCTGGAATGTAATGCCTTACATTTTCCTTTTACAATAAGAACAAGTTGAAGTCTTCAAATTATAGCAAGGTCACTCAGGAGGAAACTCCATAAGCCATCACCTTCTTAATATGTTTTGAGGGAGTTAGTCTGCCCCAGAACAGTAATATTTGTGAATTATTGTATTTAATTGAGGAACTCCTATAAGTAAAGACAATTTGTCAAGTCCCTTTATTAGTGTCTCTTCCAGAGCCAGGTAAATCTGTATAGATCCTGATAGTAAGGGATGTGGGGATAGTGCAGAAACCTGGCACACTGGCAGATAATCAGCCATGATCTATTTAGATGGCTGAACAGGCTTGACAGACTGAATGACCTACTCTTGACCTTTTGTTCCTTTGTATTGCACAGGCTCTGTTGGGTTAGTGTCAAAATGGAATTAGGCATCTTTGTGCATTGAGGTGCTCTTATTCACATGGCTATGCACTTCTTTGGCACCCCCAGAAGAAGACCATTAATGGTGATGGACAAAATGGCTGTTCCCTCCCTCATGTAGACCGACATGGTCAGTTCTCTGCCATTATGTTGATTTTGGGGGCATCCATTTGGGAACACGTGTCGTGTCGTGAATTCCAGTGCTAACATCATTGGGAACCAGAGGACTTTCTGTTCCTTAAGGATGGCGAAGCTATGAGTCATCTTGCTTTCAAGCCTAACTTCCAGACAGGTTTCCTGTTGATACATATTGCTTCGCTTGTCAGTGGAAGACTGTTTTTCCTCTAGTGGAGTAATCAGGAGAGGGGGATCTTCAGTTTCAAATTACAGCAAGGTCACTCAGGAGGAAACTCAACAAGCCATCACTGTTGTCTATTCTTCAAAGTGAGGGTGATGTCTATTAGGCTTTACGATTTGTTTGTCTTCGGGTGAAGCAGATGGCCAAGCTTGGAGCATTTCCACAGAGAGGACGAGATTTATCCTGAGGGAGTGGGTAGAGGGTCATTCACCGAGCCAGGAATCTGCTCTTTTGCCCTCTGTTCTTCGATTTTTGTCTCTTCTCCACATTATACTTCTTCACTTGCAAGGATTCCAACTCCTCTAACACTTTCTTTCTTGCGATGATTATTTTGTCCAATACCTCACATCACACCTCTTGGATTACTATCTCCACATCATCTCTTTCCTTTGTAAGTACAGAAGCAAAACATTCAGGTAAAATTCCTCCCATATCCTTTGCATCTTCATACAAGTTCCATTATCATCTATGATAGATTGCATTTTATCCTTAAATATTTTTTTGCTCTTTTATACTGATAAAAAATCCTAAGGTTTTCCTTTATCTTGTTTGCTAACATCTTTTAGTGTTATCTCTTTGATTTCCATATTTCTTTTCTTATTTGATCTCTGTATTTTCTATACTCCTCTCGGCTATCTGCAGTGTTGACATTTTAGTGGCTTCCATAAGCTTTCTTTTTCTGTTTAATCTTTCCTTGATACCTGGTACCCACGAGGAGGGCCTCAACCGGGACCTTGGGTTCATGTCACACTACAGGTGACCCCATTGCACTACACACACACACACACACACACACACACACACGTATACACACACACATACACACCTACAAGTACACACTCACACAGACCCTCTCTCATATACTCTCACATACACTCCTCCCCCCCCACACACACATTCCCTCTCACAGACTTATATCCCTTTACACACACACACACACACACAGACTGACACCAATAAACCCCCACCTCCACACGCACACACCCATATGCACACATACACATATGAGTTTGTGGGGTGAATTTGTACTTGCAGAATTACATCTTACTTTGCTCAAAGACTGCATTAATCCATGTAAGATTCTGTAAATCCATTTTTTAAATTAGAGTCTGTCTGACCATTGTGGCACAGACAGTCTCACACAGGGATACTCACACCTTCAATACATTATCTGGGCCGACATGACACCAACTGTTAACGTTCACTTGAGAATGTAACTTTTAAAAACATTTTGCAATTTACATATGAAAGGTAGCTGGGATTGTGATAGATGGAGGTGGGGGTAAAGGTAAAGGGTCAGAGGGGAGGGTGGAGCGGATAGGTAGGAAGGACAGGTAGGACAGTTCAAAAGGGCGGTGACAAGTTGGAAGGTTGGAACTGGGATAAGATGGATGGGGGGGGTGGGGGAAACTGGTGAATTCTGCATTGATGCCAGAGGGTTGGAGGGTCCCAAGGCAGAAGATGAGGCGTTCGTCCTCCAGGCGTCGGGTGGTGAGGGAGTGGCGATGGAAGAAGCCCAGGACCTACATGTCCTCGGCAGAGTGGGAGGGGAGTTGAAATGTTCGGCCATGGGGCAGTGGGGTTGGTTGGTGCCGGTGTCCTGGAGATGTTCTCACAAGTGCTCTGCGAGTAGGCGTCCTCTCTCCCCAATGTAGAATAGACTGCATTGGGAGCAACAGGTACAGAAAATGACATGTGTGGAAGTGCAGGATAAAACTCGGATGGATGTGGATGTCTCCTTTGGGGCATTGGACGGAGGTGAGGAGGGAGGTGTGGGTGCAGGTTTTGTAATTCCTATGGTGGCAGCGGAAGGTGCCGGGAGAGGATTGAGTTGCCAACACATCACCAACACATTCTAACACATCACCACACCTCACCAACACATGCCACCTCGATCTTAAGTTTACCCGGACCATCTCGGACACCTCCCTCCCCTTCCTGGACCTCTCCATCTCCACCAATGGTGACCGACTCAACACTGGCATCTACTACAAACCCATTGACTCCCACGGCTACCTGGATTAAACCTCCTCCCACCCTACCTCCTGTAAAAATACTATCCCTTATTCCCACTTCCTCTACCTCAACTGCATTTGCTCCCAGCAGGACCAGTTCCACCACAGAACACACCAGATACCCTCCTTCTTTAAAGACCACAATTTCCCCTCCCACGTGGTTGATGATGCCCTCCAGTGCATCTCATCTACTTTTCACACCTCTGCCCTTGAGCCCCACCGCTCCAACTGCAATAAGGACAGAACTTCTCCATGTCCCCACCTTCCACCCCACCAACCTCCATGTACATAACATCATCCTCTGCCATTTCTGCCACCTACAAACCGGCCCCACCACCAGATATATATTTCCCTCCCCGCCCCTATTCACGTTCCTTAAAGACCATTCGCTTCATGACTCCCTTGTCAGGTCGAAACCCCCCAACAATCCACCCTCCCCACCTTTCCGTGCCACCGCAGGAATTGCAAAACTTGCACCCACACCTCCACCCTCACCTCCATCCAAGGACCCAAAGAAGCCTTCCACATCCATCAGAGTGTTACCTGCACATCCACCAATGTCATTTACTATATCCGTTGCTCCTGATGTGGTGTCCTCTACATTGGGGAGACTAGATGCCTACTTGCAGAGTACTTTAGAGAACATCTCCAGGACACCCGCACCAACCAACTCCTCTTCAACTCCCCCTCCCACTCCACCAAGGACACGCAGGTTCCGTGCCTCCTCCATTGCCAAAACCTTACCACTCAACGCTTGGAGGAAGAACACCTTATCTTCTCCCTTGGCCCTCCCCCACTCCATGGCATCAATGTGGATTTCAACAGTTTCCTCATTTCCCCGTGTCCCCCACCTTATCTCAGTTCCAACCTTCCAATTCGGCACCGCCCTCATGACCTGTCATACCTGTCCATCTTCCTTCCCATCTAACTGCTCCACACCTCCTTCTGACCTATTACCTTTACCCCCACCTCCATCAACCTATCACACTCTCAGTTACCTTCCCCCTCCACCAGCCTCCACCCCCCCCCCCCCCGCACAGCCCCACCCCCTCCCATTTATCTCACCACCCCCTTGGCTCACAGCCTTATTCCTAATGAAGGGCTTTTGACTGAAACATCGATTCTCCTGCTCCTGGGATGCTGCTTGGCCTGCTGTGCTTTTCCAGCAACACATTTTCGACTCTGATCTCCAAAATCTGCAGTCCTCACTTTCATCCAATTGAGTATAAAAGTTTGCTGAATCTGTCGATCAGTTTTTTGAGACACTTTTGCCTTTGCAGAGTGAAGTAAAGTGAATTTCCTGGATCAAAACATGGAGAGATTTGTGCACTACACGCTAAATAATAATTTGATCAGGGTAACTCATTTTCATTATCTAACATTCCTTCCACAGTGGATAAGCCCTTATTCTTCCAGCTGGAGATCTTTTTGTTTTTGTTATCTTCACCTTTTTCCTCAACAACAGATATTCGTTCAGAGAACATAGTAACATGCATGATCTTTGCTCAGAGAACAAAGCAACATGAGTAATCTTCCCTTAAGAACAGAGCCACTTGAATGATTCTTCTCTGGCTGCAGCAATCTTTGTCCTGGTGCGGCACGGTGGCTCAGTGGTTAGCACTGCTGCCTCACAGCACCAGGTTTCCGGGTTCAATTCCAGCCTCAGGCGACTGTCTGTGTGGAGTTTGCACATTTTCCCTGTATCTGTGTGGGTTTCCTCTGGGTGTTCTGGTTTCCTCCCACAGTCCAAAGGTGTGCAGATTAGGTGAATTGGCCACGCTAAATTGCCCATGGTGTTAGGTGCATTAGTCAGGGATAAACGTAGGGGAATGGGTCTGGGTGAGTTGGTCTTCGGAGGGTCGGTGTGGACTTGTTGGGCTGAAGGGCCTGCTTCCACACTGTAGGGAATCTAATCTAATCCTAGCTGAGACCTGGGGAAGAATTTAGTGTGCATACTGTTATGAAGTTGAAGGTGTGTACTGCACCTTTAAGAGAGAGTGAAAGCTGGTAAGCATCTGTTATGTCACAGAGTGTGCTGAAAAATTGGAAGGTGCGATGTTTTGGCTGTCAGCCAGATACCAGTTGTTTTCATAGCAGTTCGAATTTAACCAATCCATATAAATTATGCCCCAAGATACTAAAACCCCATCAAATTTGAATTTACTGTTTTGACAACATTGAGCCAATGAGATGATCTGATGTTTGGGGTATGAAAACAAGGCATTTTGGACAGATAGCCAGAAAGAGCACCACCTGCCATTGTCAGACAGACTGCCCAAAAACACTCTCTATCAAAGGTAACTTTTTCATATGAATCATCTTTGCAGCAGAAGACCGAAGATGACCCAGGGAGATCTGCAATAGACACTGCAGATGACAGCCGCTGAGTTGCTGTAAATTTAACAGGGACTTTATCAGATCAGTCTATTGCTATAGAATGGGAGGTAGGTTACAAACCTTTAAGAGAAAGGAAGTTTAGAGTTGTAAATAGTTGTTGTTTAATGTTCACTTAGAATTAAATTGATATTTTTTGTTTAATAGTGGGATTTGGGTAGTTCTCTGTCACTCATACTTTAACAGATTATGAGGTGAAGTGAGCTTTTCTGTGTTCTTGGTATAAATTAGCAGAAGGGTTTTCAGTCTTGTAGTAACGACATATTGCACACAATTAGGAGGAGGGAGAAATGTCCCACTGAGCATGAGTATCTCATAGGATATCCCTCCAGAATTAAAATCAACAATCCGAGCTGTCAGAAGACAAACATTTCTGCACCACTTATTCTTTCTTTACCACTTTTTCACATCAACACTTCACCATTTTCAAATCCATTTGAAAACAATCAGAAAATATTGTTCTTTCTAATGAGAGGATGAATAACCAACATAACTTGTACATGTCTAATAAATTGAATTTATGAATTGTCATGACAGAGGTAAATGAATCTTAAGCATTTAGGTGAGACAGTGAATTACCAGCCACTCTTCGCGTGTCCCTTGATTTAAACACAGGAAAAGCTGAAGTGAAGCAAGCAGCCTGGTTTAATGAGTCAGACTGAGGAGGTGGGAAGACACCTTATTACAACTCGTGACAAGTTGACACGAAATACATATAACCGCAAACTGTGTTAGGGGAAAGTAATTGTTGGATCAGGCACTGCTAATGTAGTAATGAATAGCAGACCATTGCACTGTTAGTGAGCATTATCGAAGATGCATAAATCATGAGAGTAATGAGCGTGTGAGTGAAATGGTAATGGAGTAAAACAGATTAGTCTGTGTCCTTTGTATTAAGGGACCTGTGTGATGTGCCAAAACTCACATGTTACAAAAGATGCACAACAGGATCGAATAAATCAAATCTCAGTAACGCTGAACGAGGTTAAAGAATTGCGACTGCAACATATGACTTCAAATTCCTTTTGACACAATTCCCAGGGAATAGGCACCTTTATTGTGTCATGTCCAGAGCCTGAGTATGGTTTAAAAGTTATTATAGTTCCAGGCGCAATACCCTAAATTGTCACGCTCCCGGATGACAAGAGATGTACAGGTCATTCTGCTATAATGTGTGTTTCGTTAACGTGAATTCACTATAATGAGATTGACAAATTGGCAACATTGTTTCTAAAGCGTAAACTTTTAAAATGTGTGTTGGTTGTAACATGATCACATCGCCACCACTTTAAGTCCTGTTTCTAAAGCAAGGTTTTTCTGTAACATGACAAGAACGCAACCATCGCGTTATAGAAGAATTACCTGCAGTGGCTTTATTCACATATCGGCACCTGAGTTTGTCACAATGAAGTTAACTTACAAATGATTCCCTTCCTATGGATACCTGTCTCCCAGACCAAAGAAAAGTTTTAAAAGGCATCGATTTGATCAGGATTCCTTGAGATAAAAACAGGATGATGTGGAAATGCCAGTGTTGGACTCGGGTCACATGACACCAGGTTCTGTTCCAACAGATTGATTTGAAATCACAAGTTTTCAGGATGCTGTTCCTGATTTCCACTTCACCTGATGAAGGAGCGGCGTTCCGAAAGCTTGTGATTTCAAACAAGCCTGTTGGACTCTAAATTGGGATTGTGTGACTTCCGACTTTTAAAAGAAAGAGTTTATTAATTACTAAATGCAAAAAGAAATAATAATGCAACAGGCAGATTAAAATGAGAAGTGACCAAGAAAAGATAAAAGTTAAGAAAACTGATCTGATGTATCTCAGTAGGAAGGCAATATGAACTAAATTACAGAATTTGAAAGGATTGCAGGAACAGGGCAGCACGGTGGCTCAGTGGTTAGCTCTGCTGCCTTACAACACCATGGACCCAGGTTCGATTCCAGCCTCAGGTGACTATCTGTGTGGAGTTTGCACATTCTCCCAGTGTCTGCGTGGATTTCCTCTAGGCATTCCAGTTTATTTCTACAGGTTAGCTGAAGTAGCCATGCTAACTTGCCCCTTAGTGTCTAGGGATGTACAGGCCAGCTAGATTAGCCATGGGGAAAGTGTAGGGATACAGGGATAGCAAGGATGCTCTTGGGAGGATTGGCATGGACTCGATGGACTGAATAGCCTGCTTCTACACACTACAGAATCTAGAACAATCAAAGAGACTTGTCGCTATATGTTCGCAAAATCTTCAACATGAAAAGACAGGTTGAGAAAATGGCTGGAAAGTATGGGATTGCAGGATTTCTGGGGGCGGCACATTGGCTCAGTGGTTAGCACTGCTGCCTCACAGCACCAGGGTCCCAGGTTTGATTCCAGCCTTGGGAGACTGTCTGTGTGGAGTTTGTACATCCTCCCTGTGTCTGCGCTGGTTTGCTCTGGTTTCCTCCCACAATCCAAAGATGTGCAGGGTCAGGTGAATTGGCAAGGCTAAATTGCACATAGTGTTCAGGTGCATTAGTCAGAGGGAAATGGGTCTGGGTGGGTTACTGTTTGGAGGGTCGGTGTGGACTTGTTGGGCCGAAGGGCCTGTTTCCATACTGTAGGGAATCTAATCTAATCTAAATAGAGGCAGAGAGTACAAAAGCAAGCAGGTTATGAAAAACAAAATACTAGTTCAGCCTCAGCTAGAGGATTGCACCAATTCTGAGCATCACAGTTTATAAAGAACCTGAAGGTATCAGAGAGGATGTAGGAAAGACTAATGAGAATGGTTCCAGCCATGAGAGAACTCAATTCTGAGTGTAAGCTGGAGATGTTCTCCTTACAGAACACTACCCTATCCCTGTAACTCTGTATTTCCATGACTGACCAACACATCCCTAAACACTATGGATAATTTAGCATGGCCAATCCACCTGAGCTGCACATCTTTGGACTGTGGAAGGTCATGGAGCACCCGGAGGAAACCCACACAGACACGGGGAGAATGTGCAAACTCTACGCAGACAGTCACCCGAGGCTGGAATTGAAACCAGGTCCCTGGTGCAGTGAGGCAGCAGTGCTAACCACCATGCCACCCTGTTGGCGTAAAGTGCTTGGCATTTAATGTAACTGGCAAAAGTGACTCAAAATTCTTTTGTTTTAAACAAAGTGACTTTGTTTTTTTTAACATAGTGAGTGGTTAGGATCTGAGAATGTACTGCCTGAGAACACGCTAGAGGCAGATTCAGTTGTGGCTTTGGGAAGGCAATTGAATGTTTGATTTTATGAAGAATGTCTGGGGTTTGGGAAAAGCTACAATGTTCCTGTGGGAGCGAATGAGAATCTGAGAGGAACTGGCTCCTGCTTAAATTAGATTAGACTCCCTGCAGAGTGGAATCAGGCCCTTTGGCCCAACCAGTCCACACTGATCCTCTGAAGAGCAACCCACCCAGACCCATTTCCCTCTGACTAATGCACCTAACACTACAGGCAATTTAGCATGGCCAATTCACCTGAATTGCACATCTTTGAATTGTGGGAGGAAACAGCACCCAGAGGAAACCCACACAGACAGTCACCCGAGGCTGGAATCGAACATGGGACCCTGCTACTGTAAGGCAGCTGTGCTAACCACTGAGCCACTGTGCCACCCATTACATTATGATGATTCTGAGATTCGAATTTTGAGATGTGTATTTGAATGTGGGTGTGAATCTGTACCTTTCAGTTATGGATCTGCCGAGAAAGATCACTTTGCAGAGGGAAGGATTTAATTTTGCAGAAGATGTGCTGCTTTGAAATGTTATCGAAGAAATCGGTGTGTGCCTCCTAATTATGAATGCAAGGTAACATTACTTAACGTCAATGATCCTACAAGGCTGAGATTTCTAACTGTGTCTGTGGCAGTTAGTGCTACACTCTCATGAAAGAATAAATATTGATTAAATTCTGACCATATCATCTATCATTGTGAAAATGAATAGGACCTGTAGTTGGCCTCTGAAACCCTTTTCCCAGCAGTGATAGATGTGGTATATCGGATAACTGATTGATTTTCCTTCTGTCCCTCTCTCTAATTTATCACAGTGAACAAAACCTGCATTTTAGAGATAATTAAATATATTTTCTGTAAGATTGAAAGGATTGGCATTCGGCAGTCAATGTGCCATTTCTGTATCACAGTAGATAGCAGAGCAGTAAATCACTTGGAGTCTATACCCACAAGACCTTTGAGTATTTGAACACTTAGTGGCATCAATCTGGGTAATCCTGAGCTTTTACACCGAAAGCCAGATGTTTAAATGGCAAAAGTTTTCCTTTCACAAATAAAAGAATGTCTCTGAATTAAAACAAAACTAAAGGTCAACATTGCTCAGAAGGGTAACCGGGCCAGTCACGTTGGCAATGCTGCTACAGGAACAGGATAAAGAATGGATACTGTTGTCATTGATACAAAGTTAAAAATCACACAACACCAGGTTATAGTCCAACAGGTTTAAATGGAAGCACACTTGCTTTCGGAGCGACGCTCCTTCATCAGGTGATTGTGGAGGGCTCAATCGTAACACAGAATTTATAGCAAAAATTTGCAGTGTGATATAACTGAAATTACACATTGAAAAATTGATTGTCTGTTAAGCCTTTCATTTGTTAGAATACCATGATAGTTTCACTTCTTTCATGTGTAAATCACAAAACCCTTTTTTTAATAGTTGCATTCTCGGGTTAGCTGTTAACAATGGTGATCGCTAGACAATATGTTGTCATTGATAGTTCACCTTCCTGTTCCTCAAAACCTCTCCACCATCTGTAAGGTTCAAGTCAGCCCAAGACTGAAGGCAGTCTACTCACCTGGATCTATACATCTGCAGTGATGAGCTGGGAGCAGCACGGTGGCTCTGCTGTTAGCACTGCTGCCTCACAGCGCCAGGGAACCAGGGTTGATTCTAGCCTCCGGAGACTGTGTGGAGCTTGTGTGCGTTTCCTTCCACAGTCCAATGATGTGCAGGTTAGATGGATTGGCCAATGGGAATGCAGAGTTGTGGGGGAGATGCTTTTTGGAGGGTTAGTTTGGACACAATGAGTTACATGGCCTCCTCCCTCACCGTAGCGGTTCTATGAAAAGAATTATGTTCCACCTCCCTTGTCTGTACACCTTAAGGAGTTATTAATGTATTTCATATCCTGTGTGATAATTCCTGTACATAGTTCCCTGGCCTGCATATTCTGTAAATATCTGTCCTGTTTAAACCTTGTACAGCTCAAACATTTGCCATGTTGTGAAAGGATTTAAATGGAGGACTTTTTTAATAGATTAGTACATAGCCTTCTGTAAGTCCAGGTGTAATGAAACATATTCCATTCAGAAACAGGTATCCCCCAGTTTTGGAAAGTTCACTTTATGCCATTTTGCCTTTACGAAAGACCTACATTAGTACCTGTTATCACTAACTGAAAGAAATCCAAAGAGGATTGTCACTTTTACAAATTAAGGTTGAAATCCTTCCCATATAAAGTAATGTTTCTTCTCTATTTCGACTTACGAAAGGTTTCATTGGAATGCTCTACTTTCGGATAGCAGGGGATACCCATACCTCATTGAAAATGTTGTCCATTGTGTTTGATGGCAGAGGAATGGCTGGCTGTGTTGGCTCAATGGCTGGTATGTGCTTCAATATAACACCAAGCCATGTTCTGGCTGTAGTAGACTTGGGAGTTGCCTCCACACTGTCCCCCTGGAGAATGGGAATCAATGGCAAACTCGCATTGATCCACACTGCCAAGGAAACAGCACTGGATGAAGCTGAGGGCAGAACATGTGTGGAACAGACACTAGATATCTCCAGACTATTGGTAACGCTCAGGACACCTGCAAATAAACCCATGCTTCTCGCAGTAAGGCCAACATTAGGGCAGATTGGCAATGGGCAGTCCCATGGCTCAATTGGAATGCTTTTGGCTTGTTTTTCATGAGGAGTTAAATTCAGCATCTTATTTTCAGAATGGCGCCTGTGCAAATGAGATTGGGCCTGTTTATGTGCTGCCATACTATATTCTTCTCATATATTGAGAGATTTACATCCATCACTACTCTACTGAAACTGATAGGTGTTTGTGCACACACCCACAGATGCAGTCAACGATCTACCATTTTTCCACAGAAATTATCCTGAATTTCCCAATTAGGAAAACGTTGAATGGATGTGAACTTTCCCAATCTCCCCATAAAAACTCATTTAAAAAGTTATACCTTGTTCAAGGAGGTGTATCTGGGTTTTAATGGTATTTTGCTACTAAAGAGCACCAGAGTATTATATTGCAAGGTTTGTGAAGGTTTGTAGCTCAGGTTGAGGTTTAGGGTGTAGGTTTGCTCGCTGAGTTGTAGGTTTGATATTCAGATGTTTCATTACCTGGCTAGGTAACATCATCAGTGACGACCTCTAATGAAACGTCTGGATATCAAACCTACAGCTCAGCAAGCAAACCTACACCCTAGAGCATTATATTTTCTATCAGGATGGTCAATAATGTATTTAACATGCTTACCTTCATTGCTCAGTCCTTTGGGTATGGGTGTTGGGACGTCATGTTGGGGTTGGTGAGGCCTTTTCTGGAGTACTGTGTGAAGTTGTGGTCATCCTGTTATAGGAAGGAAATGATTAGGCTGTGGAGGTTTCAGAACAGATTTACCAGAATGTTGCCAGAAATAGAAGGTTTGAGTTATAAAGAAAGGCTGGATAGGCTGGGATTTTTTTTTAACTAGAGATGACCTTATAGAAGTCTATAAAATCATGAGGGATCTAGATAGAGTTAATGGTACCTAAGGATGGGAGACTTCAACACTAGGGGGGATAATTTTAAGGTGAGAAGTGAAAGATTTTAAAAAGACATGAGGGCCAGAATTTTTACACAGAGGGTGGAGTTACTTCTTGAGGAAGTAGTGGATGTGGACTCAGTTACAATGTTTAAAAGGCACTTTGATGAGTAGATGAATGGGAAAGGTTTGAAGGGATTTGGGCCAGGAGTGGGCAAGTGGGACTAGTTTAATTTAGGATTATGTTTGACATGGACTGAAGGATCTGTTTCCTATGACTCTGTGATAAAAAGATTCCACACTTCAAATCTTCTTTTTGTGACATGTTGTTTTCTGAATAAATCCCACGTGTACATTCCAATCAGTTATTTGGATAAATTCTGTAAAATGTAATTAAAAATGAAGGATGATCAGTGCACTTTACTTACAAACATGCTGTCTGTGAGAGTACTTTAATGTGATTGATTGTCAACACTGGTTCATGAACCCACTGATGCTGGCTGCCTGGAGAGTCCGTTGACCTGACACGAGCTTCAATCCAATATTGGGAAAGGGGGACTCCTTGTCTGGCAGATTGATGGATCTTCCTTCAAGATTGTTTTTTGTCACTGAGCATCAAATCAAGGATATTATTGAACCAGCCTCCATTGTCCTTTCAACAGTGTGTATCAGATTACAACAAGCTCACGGCTGGAGAGTTGCATCGTCATTGCCCCTTCACTTCTTTACAATCTCACCAAATTGTTGTCGCTGGTGGCTGCACATGGTTTCTGTCCATGTACTCTCTCAAAACCTCGCACAATTTTGATCAACTTTATTAAATCCGATTTCAGCTCAAAAGGGAACAATCTCTCGACTCTCCACAAAGTATGTAAGTTATCACGGACGGTTCCTGTCACCGTTGTCAAAACAATTCCGAAGCTGTTTTACTCAGGAATTGAAGGAGTCTCGAGTGCTTTGAAACAGGTGATTATGAAGAGGAGCCATAAAATTGGAAATGAAAGGTACAAACCTTCCTCATATTTGCATCCGGCTGTCTCGCTGTCTCTGTCAGATCACTGTCACAGTGGAAATGCTGCAACTGTTCTAATAGGCGCCTGGAGAATTGAGCCATCCTTCCCACTTTCATCTGTTTATATTGTTCAAAGGGGTCTTCAGCAAAGATCAGCTTCATCATTCAGCACCAGTTCCTGCTTTTGTCCTCAGCTGCTGATGCGCCAGTGAAAGGAGAACTTTACGAGAACAAAACTTGTACCAGCACTGAGGTTGCAAATCCACCAGGATGATTCCAGAGTCAGCTGAAAATTGGAGGTTTATCTCTAGGACCCTGACGCCAGCAAGTAGAGGACTATTGAGGGCTATTAACCAAAGCTGTGGAGGGCCTGGTGGTGCAGTGGGTAGTGAACCTGCCTCTGAGTCAGACATTCAGGGTTCAAGTCCTATGTGTTGGCCAGGGGAAATGCTTTTATACTACGATCAGACAGGAACTGAGTGTTAACCTATCAATCCTCCCAGTAGGCCTTGAGTAGATGGTAATAGCTCCTCGTCAGTCATTCTTGATATAGAGTGCTCAGGCCTTTGAATATAGGAGTTAGGATGTCATATTGAGGTTATACAGGACATTGGTGAGGCCTCTTCTCGAATACTGTGTCCAGTTCTGGTTGGCCAGTTATAGGAAGGATATTATTCGGCTGGAGAAGGTTCAGAAGATGGTAACCAAGATGTTGCTGGAATTAGAAAGTTTGAGTTACAAAGAGAGGCTGAAAGCTGGGACCTTTTTTGACTGGAGCTTGGGGCGAGGGGAAGGGGGGCAGCAGTTGAGAGGCGATCTTCTCGAAGTTTATTAAATATTAAGGGGGACAGTTAGAGTCAACCGGTAGTTGTCTTTTCCCTCGAATGGGGCATTTCAAGACAAGGGGGCACATTGTTAAGGTGAGAGGAGAGAGATTTTAAAAAGAAATGAGGGGCAAATCCTTTTTTTCACAGAGAGTGGTTCATGTACGAATGAACTTCCTGAGGAAATGGTGAATGCAGCTACAGTTACAACATTTAAAAGACAGTTAGATAAATGCATGAATAAGAAAGGTTTGGAGGGATGTGAGCCAGGAGCAGGCAAGTGGGACTAATTTTGTTTGGGATAATGTTCAACATTGACTGGTTGGACTGGAGGATCTGTTTCTGTGCTGTATGACTCTATGACTCTTTGATGCTCCTCTCGTAATGATGTTGTGATCCATGCCTGGTAAATGTGGCTGGAAACAGACAACAGCATTTATTTTATCCATTCACAAGGTATGGGCATTGATGGCTGGATCAGCATTCACTGCCCATCCCTAGTTGCCCTTGGGAAGATAGTGGGGAGCTGCCTCCTTGAACCGCTGCTGTCCCTGGGGCGTTGGTACATGCACAGTGCTGTTAGAGAACACATTCCAGGATTTTGACACAACCACACTGAAGGAATGTCTACCTATTTGCAAGATAATGTGAGGATTGAAGGGGGGTCTTACAGCTGGTAGTGTTCCCATGTTTCTGTTAACCCTTTCCATATCGTTGGGGTTTTTCCATTGGGCAGGGTTCGATTCCAGCCTTGGGTGACTGTCTGTGTGGAGTTTGACACATTCTCCCTGTGTCTGCGTGGGTTTCCTCCGGGTGCTCTAGTTTCCTCCCACAATTCAAAGATGTGCAGTTTAGGTGAATTGGCCATGCTAAATTGCCTATGGTGTTCAGGGATGTGTCGGTTAGGGGTAAATGTAGGGGAATGGGTCTGGGTGGGTTACTCTTTGGAGGGTTGGTGTGGCCTTGTTGGGCTGAAGGGACTGTTTCCACAGTATAGGGGTTCTATGAAATTCTATGATGCCAAAAATAACTGAAGACATCACTAAATTGGCTGGATTCTACAAGAAGAGGGTGGCATGGTGGCGCAGTGGTTAGCACTGCTGCCTCACAGTGCCAGAGACCCGGGTTCAATTCCCGCCTCAGGCGACTATCTGTGTGGAGTTTGCACATTCTCCCCATGTCTGCGTGGGTTTCCTCCGGGTGTTCCGGTTTCCTCCCACAGTCCAAAAATGTGCAAATTAGGTGAATTGGCCATGCTAAATTGCCTGCAGTGTTAGGTGTAGGGGAATGGGTCTGCATGGGTTGCGCTTTGGCGGGTCGGTGTGGACTTGTTGGGCTGAAGGGCCTGTTTCCACAGTGTAAATAATCTAATCTAAAGTGCTGGAGTATTAATGCACTGGAAAATATTGCTGACATTTCACAGTCATTAGTTTGAATATTTGTGAAAGTGCTGCCATTGATACAAAAAGAGAACATTAAGCAGCAATGACCTATTGTATTCAATCAATGAGGTGCTCCTTTAAGCAGCTCACTCCAAAACAGAAACTATTCCTTAAACACTGTCAGAGATGTTGTCCACCGGCATATATTATCATCTCCAATTCCAGCCATGACCTGCTATACTAACGCTAATGGTCAGATGGAAAGTCAGTAAAATACTCCCAGTGTGGCACAGCGGCCTCCCAGCAACTCTCCAGCCTCGCACCATGCCTTCCCAGCATGGCGACAGCGTGATTTAGAGCAGACGCGATGCCAGGTGCCAGCATGGTCTGTTGGACTGAACTTTGATCTTTGCAATGCTGGGCGTTTTACTTCTGTATTGTCTAATATCTTTTAACTAAAGAAGCTGTGCCTAGGTACTTCTGTATCTAAGTTGGCTCTGTAATTGGCGATGTATAAACTTTTCACTATACTCATTGTGCTAACAAAGGCTATTCTGTCCTATTCTAACACAGTGATACTTGGAAATGAACATTCTGATTGGACTGGAGTTCTGTTTTGAAGGACACAAGGTGAGGTGGAACAGTAAGTCTTCATCACCAGTTTTATTGGTTTTCCTTCTAGTGGTATCACAATGGATTCATATTTCATTGTTGAGAGCTACCCTGGATGATTCAGGCACACTCTCACTGTCAGGCTCTGCAAACTTTTACTTCTCCAGGGAGCGGTTTGAAAATTCTGTCTGGGTTTCACTGGTCTGCGATTGTTCGACCAAGTGCTACAAGTTGATAGGATTGACAGCATGAGAGGGGAAGGATCCACAAGGGGAGGAAGACAGCAGCACGGCCTTGAGTGGGGGGGTGGAAAGGGTCTACGTGTAACCTGGATTTGTCAGAGATGTAGCTGATGAAGAGACAGAGATGACCACCAGCATGAATGGGTTGAGGGGATCCGCCATTTTGTGACATTCCTCCGGCTGGAATTCATAAAGTGCACGACCTCCCAAGAAAAGCAATGAGCATGCTCCGTAAGAGCTCATAGTTCGTAACATTTCAAAACATTAATTCAATTGTAATTGTTTTGGTGCATTTGGAAATTCACTGCAGCGATGTTGTTTATTCATTAAAAATCACATACAGTTGAATGATTGGTGATGAAAAGACAAAATACATTGTCACAAAAACCTGACTGATTATATATAGATATTAAAGATGATTTCAGTACACTGAAGATGATAAATGAGGCAATAAAGTCATAAAAATCATGCAATCAGAACCATGTCCAATAAAAATTCAAAAATATAGAGTAAGAATAATATAAAACAGGAACACGAGGAGGTTATTCAACCTGTCAAGCCCACTCTAAATTCAATGCAGTCATTGTCTCCAATCCCCTGCCATATCCTTTCATCCTCTGAGACATCAAGGGAATGGACGATAAATGCAGGTTCAGCTCGTGGCACGCATGTCTTATGAATGAATAAAATAAATCCAAGCAGTGGATACAATCTCTGCTGAGTTTTGAAGCTGCCTTTCCCTAAATATTGACACTACCTATCCCATTCCTGCACCTAGAGTTCATAAAGTGCGTGACTCCCAGGAAAAGCAATGAGGTTGCTCCATAACAACTCATGGGCTGTGAGTGCTGTGGCCAGAGCAGTTATTAACAACCTTTTCCTGGTAATGAGCTGAAAATGTGTTGCTGGAAAAGCGAAGCAGGTCAGGCAGCATCCAAGGAGCAGGAGAGTCGACGTTTCGGGCATGAGCCTTTCTTCAGGAACGGGCTTCTTCAGGCTCATGCCCGAAGCGTCGACTCTCCTGCTCCTTGGATGCTACTTGACCTGCTGCGTTTTTCCAGCAACACATTTTCAGCTCTGATCTCCAGCATCTGCAGTCCTCAGTTTTTCCTGGTAATCCCTAAATTCACTGCAGTCTGCCTGGTAAAGGATGTTGTTGAGGGAGTTCTAGGATCTTAACCCAATTACAATGAAGGAGCAACATGTTGTATACATCCTGAACACTATGAGGTGATTTTGACACTGATGGTGTTAGAATGTACTTTAATGTTGTCCTGAATTGGGAAGTAATGCTGTAAAATATGCCCCAGTCCCCTTTAAAAGATTAAAGCGAGCAAACTCTGAGTTAAAATAACATTCCTCCCAGGTACATGATAACTTCAAACAAATCAACCATGTGTGTAACCAACAGCCAGAGTTGAAATATGGTTGTATCTGTTCAGTTTTCAGTATAACTTCAACAGAGAAAGCTCTCACAGCATCTACTGTGAGCTACACAGGGTAATCTGTGAAATAGATCATGCCAATCCAATGTGTCTTTTCTGTCTCGGTATGATGCAGTAACTGAAGGGAAGGCTCAGTTTCCTGTCCGTCAGCTTTTTCCTGCCTGTCACCTGCTTTCAGAACTGTCGGGTCAGCAATTGTGAGGTTTCTAGGCTGCTGGGTATAGTGCAGGGTCCTGCTTCCTCATGCACTGCTGCAAGCAGAGATTGTGACCCTTCCTACTGCATGGGGAATTCCTGTCAGGTGATGCACAGGTCCGATCCCAGAATGACGCTGGAACATCACGAAGAAGTTGAGCAACAACATGCAGGACATGAGAAAGCCTTGTTGTAATGTAATACCTTTGACAAGATATTGAAAACACATGACAGAATAAAGGTCGAAATTGGGAGCTGGAGTGGACCATTCAGCCTTTCTAACACTGCTCTGATTTTCAATACGACCATTTGATTCTGGGCACTTTCATCCCTAATTTTGACTCCTCTGTTAGTTAAGTATTTATTATCTCTGGCCTCCAAAATATTGTTCGATCTACCTGCAAATTTCCACAGATTCGTGACCTGAGAGAAGTAAAATTCTCATCTCTGTCTTAAATGCAAACCCCCTTATTTTTAAGCACTATCCTTGAGTTCTAATCTCCCCTGTAAGAGAAAGGATACTTTCAGCATTCATACTGTAAAATCCTTCAAACTATTTCAACAAGAGAAAAGTGCTTTCTTTTGAAGTGTGGTCATGATAGGAAATGGGGGCTCCAAATTTTCACAAAGCAAAGTCCCATATATGTAGGTGGGTAGTTAGCCATAGTTTGTAAAAGATTGTTAGACTTAGACACAGACAGACACAGACACACAGAGGCACACACACACACACACACACGCACACACATGCATACACATACGCACACACAGAGACATGCGCACACGCACATACACACATATGCGCGCGCACGCACACACATGCACACACGCGCATACACACATCCGCATACACTCACAGACATACGCATACACTCACGCACACACACACATGCATGTACACACAGACACACACACAGACATGCACACACACACATACGCACACACTCACAGACACACGCATACACTCACGCACACACACACACATGCACACACACATATGCGTGTACACACAGACACAGACACACACACACACATATGCGTGTATACACACACACTCACACACACACACACACACACACAGTCAGATAGCTCGGGGAGCTCCTCCCTGTGGCGAGCGTGGCGTCACAAGCCTGCCTCCTCCAGAACAGGAATTGCCCCCATGCCACTGACATTTTTCTGAATCTCACATTAGCACCAAAGGAAACCAGCTGCCCCCCACAGGTTGTAATGACCAAGTGATTCATTTCATTGGTGTTGACCAGGTCCCCAGTGACAGACCCACCATAGCATAAGAACTTTGACATCGACCTGAGAGGATCTCAGTTTGAAATCTCACCTGCAAGCTGGCATCTCTGACAGTGCAACACTCCCTCAGTACTGCACTAGTGTAACAGCAAAGGGTTTGTGCTCAATCCACATGAGTGGGTCTTTGAATGAATGAGTGAATGAATAAATTATTGTCACACATATTTAGGGTGGTACAGTGAAAAGCGCTCTGACCAGATAACCTGGCACCATCTTGAGGTACAAAAGATTAAAAACAAAGCGTTTAAATAGAGTTCATCTTCATCAGCCTGGGTCCCAAACACAGCTCCAGGAGTTCTGCTGGAGGTCAAGGACACAAGTTCTTTTGAACTAGAGGCAAAGGTGCTATTCATTGGTATATAAACTCAGCGTCGAGAGTGTGGTGCTGGAAAAGCACAGCACGTCAGGCAGCATCCGAGGAGCAGGAGAATTGACATTTCAGGCCTCTGAAATTTAGGAGACCCTTATTCCTGATGAAGGGCCTATGCGAGAAACATTAATTCTCCTGCTCCTCGGATGCTGCCTGACTTGCTGTGCTTTTCCAGCACCACACTCTCGACTCTGATCTCCAGCATCTGCAGTCATCACTTTCTCCTACATAAGCTCAGTGAACTAGTGCAGAAGTATATCTGACCCAAGACACCTAGCAATGGGAGGAACACTAAGAGATTAGATCAATTTTCCTCTCTCCCTCATACCTTGGCATGGGATTCACCAACAACAATAAGCGATTACCATCGTTCTGACATAAGGCCTGTTAGTGTAGAAACATTGAGGTAAAACACTCAATTTCTTGTAATAAATCACAGACAGTTTACACTCTGGCAGTCTCTCTCAAATGGATTTGCTTTTTCTGAGTTGAATTATGACAGGACTGATTTTACAAGCTCAGAGCAGAAAACATTTTTGCTTACGTTGAAGGGTTACTGAGCAAGCACTGGGATATTAATCTGACATTTCCTAACTGCTTGGAACAGCTCTAAACAGAAGTCATTAACACGGGAAACATGGGAGCAGGTTTACAAACCTCAGTGACAAGTAAAGACAGGCTAAAACTGGTCAGGGGAAAGTCAAAGCAATTGCTCTTTGTTTTTATTCATGTAAGGGATGTGGACATCACTGGCTGGGCCAGCATTTATTGCCCAGCCCTAGTTGCCCTTCAGAAGGCAGTGGTGAGCTGCCTCCTTGAACCGCTGCAATCCACTTACTGTGGGTTGACCACCCTTAGGGAGGGAGTTCCATGATGTTGATCCAATAACAGTGAAGGAATGGTGACATATTTCCTTTTGAGGATGGTGAGTGGCTGCTGCCCTTGTCTTTCTAGATGGAAGTGATCATGGGCTTGGAAGGTGCTGTCTGAGGATCTTTGGTGAATTGCTGCAGTGTATCTTGTAGATAGTACACACTGCTTCTGCTGAGCATTGGGTGGTGGAGGGAATGAACGTTTGTGGATGTGGTGCCAATCAAGTCGGGGGGGGGGGGTGCTTTGTCCTGGGGGGTGTTGAGTTTCTTGAGTGTTGTTGGATTTGCACCCATCCAGGCAAGTGGGGAGTATTCCATCACACTTTTGACTTGTGCCTTGTAGATGGTGGGGATTCGGGGATTCAGGTGGTGAGTTACTCGCTGCAGTATTCCTAACTCGACAAGGAACTCGGTTGTGGCAGGATACTCCCAGGAGGGAAGGGGAAACACTATAAGAGATATCCTGAAAGCCTCCCTGAAAAGGCAGAATATTCCGCCACTGATCCCCCAACACATGGGCAACACTGCTGTGACCAATCAAAATGGAGACGGTTCATCCAGCTTCATCCATTCATTGGAAGTGTGCCTGAGGTGAAGTCGAGGAGTCGGAGGAGGGATCATGCCAAACAAACCAACCACATGACCCTGAAAGCCCCACTTCCTCCGCACATGACAGAACCTGCACATTGACCTTCGGCTTATCAGCCATCTTGTAACCTATCAAACCACAAAGGAAGCAATTCATCCCTGATCCCGAAGTTAATCTGTCCCTTTCCTTTGCAAATCCACTGCAGCAGTAATAAAATTTTGAAAGGAGTGCAGGAGTAAAGGGACCTCTGGGTTCATGTAAATTATTCTCTGAAGGTGGCCAGACAGGTTGAAACAGAGTCTTATAGGATGCTTGGGTTTATAAATAGAGGAGATGAAAGTGAGGACTACAGACGCTGGAGATTAGAGTTGAGAATGTGATGCTGGAAAAGCACAGCAGGTCAGGCAGCATCCGAAGAGCAGGAAAATCGATGTTTTGGGCAGAAGTCCTTCATCAGGAATGAAGGCTTGATGAAGGGTTTTTGCTGAAATGTCAATTTTCCTGCTCCTCGGATGCTGCTTGACCTGTTGTGCCTTTCCAACGCCACACTCTCGACTTTATAAATAGAGGAATAGAGTGTAAAAGCAAGGAAGTGATGCTGTACCTCATGAAATGATTGGTCAGCCCACATTTTGAAGGATGGTGTTCAGTTCTGGTCAGGACATTAAAGTCCCGGAGAGGTCATCTCAAAGCAAATTTACCAGAATGAGACCAGGAATGAAGAATTTTAGATGCAAGAAAAGATTAGAGAAATTGGGCTTATTCTCCTTGAAGCAGGTGATCTTACTGCGGTGTTCAAATTATGATCAATTTTCATAGGGGTAACAAGAGACATTTTGTTACCAGTTGGTATGTCAGTAACTAGAGATCTTATTTCAAAATTGTCAGCAAGAAAGAGAGGAGTGAGATGAGGAGAAATTTCTTTACTCTCAAAGTAGTTAGGATTTGGAATGCACTGTGTGGGAGAGTGGTGGAAGCAGATTGCACAGGAGGTTCCAAAAGAGAGAGACATATATTTGAAAGTGATGAGTTTAGAGAGCTACGGACATAGGACTGAGCTGCCACATTGGGTTTGATACAAGGAAGCAAAGAGAGAGAGAGGGACTGGCTGGGTAGGTCTTCTGGTAGCTTGAACATACACGATGGACTGAATGGCCTTCCTCTATTCAGTAAAATACTATGATTCTAGATTTCCAAATAGGCCTGAGCCAAGAAAATCAAGGTTTTATATATTTAAAACAAAGGAGAGTGTATGGAATTAAAATGGAGATTGCATTGACTTCTGCCCACCCTGCTTCATCATCCATCCCTCTCTAACCCTGCATCACCTGAGTTATTCCTGATTCCTCACATGACAGACTACAGGAAATTAACTAGGAAAGGTATAAAATACATGCAGACAGAATGTATTGTTTTTAAATTGCGAAATGCTACTCATGGATTCAAATTGTTCACCTTCTGATGCCATTTCATATGTAAGTCCAGATCCAATTTGAACTCTGAGCAAGTGAATGGGTTTCGAGTGAGTTAAAATCTCACCCCCTCCAGATTTGTTGTTGACTTTCCCAGTTGGAAATGATCAAGCCATGTACAGTAATAACTGCCGAAAGGGTTCATACTTGGAAGGAAAAACGTGCTAGGGTTTGAGGAGCAGAGGTAGGGAATAGGAGCATTTGTGTTGGTGTTTCAATGACCCAGCACAGGCAGAGCAGGCAGAATGGCCTCCTATGCTGTCAGATGCGATCTGACATTCCCAAAACAATGGCAGATTGACCAATGAATAAATGAGTTGGATGTCTCACACAAATCGATTCAGAAAACCTATTATTTTGAGCCCGATAATTTTGGCTAGGCATGTGAAGTTTACACAGTAATTAATACCCTGTAGGTGGACTCAAGGGAGGTCTTATGGTGCAGTGGGTAGTGCCATCATCCCTGGGTCAAACATTCTGCTTTCAAGTCCCACCTCAGAGTTTGATAGCCGCAGGAGCTGTGTTTGGATTGTGGCCAGACATCGTTACCTTGAAATCCATTCACTGACAGTACCGTGGGAGAGCTTCCTGGTCAGCCATCTTGTGGAAGGCAATGACAAGCCACTGCAATACTTTTATGAAGTAATACAGTGGAAGTCCGTGATTGTCAATATTCTGTGAGGATACGGGAGAAGGAGCAACTGATCTCAGTGATTTATGAACAATCACAACCACCCTGATCTTTTATGATTTTAACCATTTCTGGCCAGGTGATTGAGCAGCCCGGGTGAAACCCAGGCTCTAGAAATCCATGATCAACTGGCCAGCTGTGTAAATGTTAAATGTTTAAGGCCCAATTCTCCAGTATTCCTCACTGATCCCATCCTAGAACTGTCTCCTCAGCTGGGCTTTTCCTGTCGGTAAAAACTTGGATCTGACTGCTCAACACCTGAATAATACAAGAGCTGGTATTCAATGTGGTCATCGTCCCGACAGGATTGGCCATTGTGGCTGAGTCAGTCAAGTGAGGGGGTGTGGGGAAGGGATCAGAGGTTCACACAGGGTGGGTAGTACATGCTTGCAATTTTACTTCCCCCATCAGCTTGGGGGAATCTCAGAATATTCTCTATGCTGCCCTGAAAGTGGAGGAAAGACTCACTCATGGTCCATAAAAATGATATCATGATGTCAAGTATTCCTCTTCAAGTGACAAGTCCTCTTGTTGAAGATGTCTGATGTCCTCTGAGACCCAATACCTCTCCCTGGTGAGTCGAGGAAGGTCTCCACTGAAATTGCTGTTGAGGCTATCTAAGGAGGTAGCTTAGTAAATGCCCCTGACACATCTGTGACATGGGGAAGAGCAGTAGAAGATTTGCCTCCTCTCCGCAGTGCAATTACACTGGGTGCTTTCACACACTGTGCCATTTCGACACAGCCATGTGCTGCCCCATTTCTGAATCAGTCCACTATGGGCAGTGTGCGGGGAGGTGGTCAGCTAGCTGCTCTCGCAACCCAAGGGGCAGAGTGTGTCCAATGGGGATCTGGAGGTGAGGTGAGCTGCAACATTGGGTTTGATACAAGGAAACAAAGAGAGAGAGAGAGAAGCAAGAGTGCAGGCAAGAAGTGCTGATGACAATCATGGGACCTAATTAACAAGGTTCACCGTGTAATGTTCAAGCACATTTTAATGACCAGATGAAATCTTGGATTACATTGTTGGCTGTAATCACTTGCTAGCTGCCGTCCTTTATGAAACACAAGGAACGTCTTCAGTGAGATGATTAAAGCTAATGAGTTTGCAAACCACATGAGCCCAGAAAGACCTGACCATTTGGTTTATGTCATTAATGCTTTTATTTTCACAATTTATTTTAAGCCTGCAACAGCTTGAATAAAAATAACACCTCTTGTCACTAATACTGAGGTAATTCCTTTTTGCTTTTGGAGTCTGGGTGCTTCTATTTCTGAACCGATGAGGTTGTTTGTGGTAAACGAAGAGCTGAAGACAGCGCAGTGTGCCAGACACGTAGCTATTAAAGAGCTGAATCCTCAAAACAAGATGCTCAGCAACTCCTCACTGATCAGGCGCTGAACATCATGAGGGAATTCCTATTTTTAAACACTTTCATGGGAAGTGAGCAAAACAGATGAGGCCAGCATTTGCTCCACCCTATAGTTGGTTGTGGTCTGACAGACTACACTGTGAGGCTTGTGGGTCTGGAGTCACACATAGGCCAAACCACGTAAGAGTAGTTGATTTCCTTCCCTAAAGGACATGAGTGAACCTGACTAGTTTAAAACAAAAATTGATGACAGTTTTATAAAGTCAGAAGTTACATATCACCAGATTACAGTCAACAGGTTTATATTTGAAATTACAGGAGAAAGTGAGGTCTGCAGATGCTGGAGATCAGAGCTGAAAATGTGTTGCTGGAAAAGCGCAGCAGGTCAAGTAGCATCCAAGGAACAGGAGAATCGACGTTTCGGGCATAAGCCCTTCTTCAGGTAAATTTGAAATTACAAGCTTTCAGAGCACTTCCGCTTTGTAAAGGTGACACAGATGCAGCCCTCTGAAAGCATGTGGTTTCAAATAAATTTGTTGACTATATTCTGGTGTCATGTGACTTCTGACTTTGTCCACCCCAGTCCAACACTGGCACCTGCACATCATGGCAGTCTTACAGCTATTAAAGCTAATATTCAATTCCAAATGTCCTTAATCACTTGGATTTTTAATTCCACAGTTGCTCTGGTGGGATTTGAACACATGACCCTGGAGCACTGGCACACCCTCTAAATTACCAGTCCAGTAACACTGTCATCTTAGACCTTCCATCTTAGACCTTAGGGAAAGGGAGCCCGGTGGGTCTCCAAGTCTGGAAACACAATTAAAAACCAAGAATATCAAAGTTGACCAGGTGACATTTTTGTAAAACCTAACACATTTTTCCAAGCATTTTATCATTTTCCCCTCCAAACTGTTCCATTGCTTCTCCTTCTCCCACCTTCTCTAGCTTTCATTTTCAACCTGATTGTCTAAGCGTGTGTTGTATTGTACCAGTCAGTTCCAGTGTGGAAGACCTACACAAGTGGTAATGTTGAGCTATCCAAACTAAGAGGTTGACCTGTCAGTGCCATGTTGCTGCACTTCAGACCTCTCATGTCATTTCAGTGAAGAGCCCGTGGGTCTACAGAAATTTAAAAATAAACTTTGCCTTGCTCCAGGAGCAGAGGGATAGTCTCAGTGCAATAGTCAAGGTCATGAATGTACGTGTGATTCAAACAACAGCAACAATAAGAAATCAACCATTTCATGAGAGTACAAAAGATGACTACTTTGTATGAAACCAATCATTCGAGAGTGACCATAGCACAAAGACCATGTAATGCTAAACTACTCTGTAGTGTCCAGGGATGTGCAGGCCAGGTGGAGGTAGTCATGGGGCTACAAGAATGAAGGGTGGGATGCTCTTCTGAGGGTTAGTGCCGACTTGATGGACTGCATGGACTCTATCTGCACTGAAGGGTTTTTTTGATTCTATTGGACAGCATGGTGGCTCAGTGGTTAACACTGCTGCCTCACAGCGCCGGGGCCCAGGTTCGATTCCAGCCTCAGGCAACTCTCTGTGTGGAGTTTACACATTCTCCCTGTATCTGGGTGGGTTTCCTCTGGGTGCTCCAGTTTCCTCCCACAATCCAAAGATGTGCAGTTAATTGGATTGGCCATGCTAAATTGCCCATAGTGCACAGAGATGTTGAAGTTACATGGATTAACCATGGGAAATGCAGAGAGGGTTACAGAGGTGGGTCTGGGTGCCCTTTGGAGGGGCAGTGTGGACCGAATGGGCTGCTTCCACACTGAAGGGATTGTTTGATTCCATAAAGCCAGATTCTAGAGGGTAACCATAACTGATAGAACTGGATGCCAAGGGGTGATAATTCTTGATAAAATCTGATCCTAGGAAGAAACATGCACTTTGCTAGGGTGTAGCTGTGTGGAGGTAATTCAGAGAATTTGGAAAATTGTTACTGGACACATTTGTACCAGCACATGGTGTCTACTAGAGCCTACAGAAGCAGTTCAATAAAAAGCAATCCATTACTTCCTCTTGGAGTTTTCAAGTTGTGTGTCGCAGATTTTTTAAGGAGAAAGTGAGGACTGCAGATGCTGTAGTAAGGTCCACGCCCCCAACCAACCCACCCTCCACTCCCGGCACCTGCTCTTGCCACCACAAGTGTAAAACCTGCGCCCACACCTCTCCCCTAATCTCCCACCTCACCTCCATCCAAGGCCCCAAAGTATCCTTTCACATCTGGCAGAGATTTGTTTGCATATCCAAACCCCTCACCTACTGTGTCTGTTGCTCTCGATTACCTTGACATTGAGGAGACAGGACGCCAACTTGCAGAGCATTTCAGGGAACAGCTCTGGGACACACGCACCAAACAACCCCACTGCCCTGTGGCTGACCTCTTCAACTCCCTGTCCCCCTCCCACTCTGTCAAGGACATGCAAGTCCTATGCCTCCTCTACCACCCAATCGAAACCTCTGACACCTGGAGGGCGAACACCTCATCTTCTGCCTTGGAATCCTCCACCTGGCACAACATTGATTTCACCATTTTCCTTATTTCCCCTCCTCCCACCTTATCCCAGATCCAATCTTTCAACTCGGCACTGCCCTCTTTGAACTGTCCTTCTTCCTTCCGACCTATCCATTCCACCCTCCTCTCCAATCTATCACCACCACCCCTCCATGTTTGTCTACCTATTGCATTCCTAGCTACCCACACCCTCTCCCTCAGCCCTCTTGCCCCAACCCTGTCACCCGCCCCCCCACCCCCCACACCCCATTCCTGATGAAGGGCTTATGGTTGAAACGTCGATTCTCCAGCTCCTCGGATGAAGCTTGGCCTACTGTGCTTTTCCAGCGTCACACGTTTAGATCCAGGTTTTTCACTGTCACCGGAACTTCACTATGGAATCATTCAACAGCATTTCTTCAGTAAGTCCTGTCCATTTTGTAACAATGAGAGGAGCCACAGAGTACAATAGCTTTGAAGGTAAGAATGGTCAAGATATCTCAGATATGCATCCATCCTCAGAACACTAAGGGAATAAAATGGCAGGCCTGACTTAATTGAGAAAGAGGAGACTGTGAATTATAGTCAAGTCAGGTTCTGAAAGAGAAATAATGGCAGGAATTTCAAGAACCAGAATTAAGTGAGTTTGATCCAAATAGGCTATAAATACTTTTAAAAGTCTTGAAGCTGAACTAAACCAGCCTTTGGCCCTATCCACTTCTGGAAGAACAACATGAAATGGACAAATAACTCACTCCTAAGGGACAGGTTTGGCCATCTAAATGTTGGGGTTATGTTGTGTTTCTCAGATTTAATCTCTTTTCCAAATTTAACACTACCAGATGTTATTTCCCAAGGCTTGGGAAAGCCAGCAGCCAAATGGAGGTGAGAGTTGTGATATGGAAACGGTAGACATCTTGCCAGCACAGCTTGTAGGCCGACAGGAATAAATGTGCTCTCCATCTGCGAATCACCACAGGTTTTCTTTTTATAGATTCTCTAATAATAGTTGGCTATTTCAAGATTGAGACTCCACAGCCCAAATTTTTCCCTTTCTGATATCGATTGGTATTGCATTAACAATAAACATGTAATTGAAAAGGGTACTTTCATTGTTATTTATGAGGCCTGACCTCCAGTGGAAATTTATTAGAAAGTTGATGTGTAAATTCAGTGAATCCTTAGACTAACTCAACTGGAGGCTTGTGTGAACTGAGGCTGGTGGATATGTTGGTGCCAAGAATGACAAATGTCATAGATCAAACAGGCAATTCTGGAGATCAACAACTTATGAAATAACACTGAGTCCCCCTGAACCCACTAGCTAATTTGTTTATTCGTACATATGATAGTCATGCAGCACTATTTATTCCCAGCAGTTTGACCCAATATATTTCTAAGTTTATTGCAGCAGTAGCTATGGGGAAAGGTGGCTCAGTGGTTAGCACTGCTACCTCACAACACCAGAGTCCCAGGTTCAATTCCAGCCTCAGGTATCTGTCTGTGTGGAGTTTGCACATTCTCCCCATGTCTGTGTGGGTTTGCTCTGGTTCCCTCCCACTGTCTAAAGATGTGTGGTTCAGGTGAATTGGCCACGCTAAGCTGCCCATAGTGTTAGATGCATTAGGCAGAGAGAAATGGGTCTGGGTGGGTTACTCTTCAGAGGGTTGGTGTGGACTTGCTGGGCCGAAGGGCCTGTTTCCACACCGGAGGGAATCTAATCTAACGTGGGTTTAGTAATACAATGTAGTTGTCCACGATATCTGAAGAGTTTCATAACTTTCACCAATATCAGCACAGAAATGTTATTTAATATTGGGACATGCATCAAGTGCTTCTATTATTTGAATTGATTCATTTATTTTAAGTGTGTGAACACCTCCCTGAGGATAATAGGGGAACATGGATGCTGGTCTTTAAAGCCACTTCCACATTTCACTCTGGGTTTCTGCCCTTCAATGCACTAGCTGAGATCCTATAGTCTCTGCAGCAGTGCTGGAGTTAAAGGCATGTTGGAATATCGCCACTACAGTAACTGAGAGAAATGGTGACCTGTTAATTGGAGGAGAATTCTGAAACTAGTGTTCCCGACCTGTCAGTGCTGTGCTGCTGCACTCCAGGCCTCTCACGTCATTTCAGCGAAGAGCCCGTGTCAAGAGGCATCTTTTTCTAAGCCTGTGGGTCTACAGAAATATAAAAATAAACTTTGCCTTGCTCCAGGAGCAGAGGGATAGTCTCAGTGCAATAGTCAAGGTCATGAATGCTTGTGAGCAGCTGCTCATAACTGCATTAATAATTCAACACTGAACATATGGGATTCTTTGTCCAGTCCTGTTATAATAGGCAGGTAGTCTGGGGCGACAATCCTATGAGATCGTGCTCATTTCTTCAAGGTCTTTAATTCCCATGGCTTACAGAGCAAATTGTTTGAAGCAATGAGTGTTGCACTGTTTGTAAACCTGGCTTACACAACGATGGATGAATAATCTGGATTGAGATTCATTCACATCATTCGCAGAAAGTCTATGATTTGACAGTAATGGAATACTTCCAGCAATTCAGAGTTGCTAAGGGCTTTCTCCTCTGTAAGCTGTTGTTAGATCAACAAGTTAGCATCACTGGTCAGGCCAACATTTATTGGCCACCTTTGCTTGTCCTTGAGGAGTGGTGGTCAGCTGCAGAATGTAGTCCATGTTGTGAAGGTACACTCAGATTTACTTTAACTGAAAGGAAAGATAGGATTGCATGCAGCCCAGAAACAGAGCATTTGTCACAGTTGGTCCATGTCAGTGTCTATGTTCCAGCCAAAACTCATCATTCCCTTTCTAACATTATCAACGCAAACTTTCATTCAATTTTCTCTTATGTACTTATATACTTCTCTTCTAAGTTCAGCTACACTGTTCACTGCAGTCACTTTCTTGGTAGTGAATTCCACATTGTCACCTCTCTCTGAATAAAGAATGGGTCTGAGTGTTTATTTTGTAGTTATCGTGATATGATTGAGTCCAATTTGCCCCTTGAAATAGGGAATTGTGAAACAATTTCCAGTCATCTAGACTGAAACAAACACTGCGGATGCCGGAAATCTGGAAGTAAAATAGAAATTGTTGGAGAAAATCAACAGATCTGACAGCATCTGTGGAGAAAAAAACAGAACTCCCATTTCAGGTCCAGCGACTATTCTGCAGAACTGAGTTCAAACAGAGATTGTCTGCAATTGTCCGGGCTGTTGGATAGAGAGTTCCAAACATGAACAATCCTCTTCAATATCTTCAACCTGTTAACCTGAGGCAGTGTCCCTGGGTTCTAGCTTCCCCAAGTCAGGTAAGACCACATCTGGAGGATTGCAACATGTTCTGGGCATTAAATGTTCGAAAGAATATATTGGCTTTGGAAAGGGCACAGTGTAGATTTACAAAGAGAGATTGTACTAGTTGGCATGTATTCCCTGAAATCTAGATGGTTAAGTGCTGAGATGATTTCGGGATATTAAGCAGATCTGCTAAGATAGATAGAAAGAATATTTCCATTCTGGGGAGTCTAGGATTAGAGGTGATCATCTCAAAATTAGCATGAGACATTTAAGGAGTGACGTTAGGATACAGTGCTACATGCAACGTGTAGTGTATGTTTGAAACTTGCATCCATAACCAGCCATTGATGTAAGATCAATGTTAAATTTAAATCTGAGGTTTATAGAATGTTGTTTACCTAAGGTACTAAGGGCTATGGGGTTAAAGTGGACACAAAAGGTTAGGTCATACATTAGCCATGATCTCATTCAATGATGGAAAAGGTCTGCGAGAGCAAACCCAAGTCTCTCAGCTCCAAGGAACCGATTTTTGCAGTTTGGCTGATTGCTTTTTATAAGTTGGAATTTTATTTAATATCTTACTTGCTTTTTTTTTGTTATTGTTATTTGTCCAGACGTATGAGACACTGTGCTGAATACATCCTTCAGCTAGATTCTTTCCTGCACACCTGACCCTCTTGCCTCTGACTGCCAACTGATTGTGAAGCTCAATCTCAATGTTACCAGGAGGGGTCAGTCTGTTTACGGGAAGGTTTTACTCATTAGGACCATCACATGGTCTTCCCGGGAGGAGGTACATTTAGGGCTTTTGGATGTCGGTTTTGAGTATCACACGCCAACAACCATGCTGCAGGAATAGGAGTTCACCTGATGGAGAGAAAATTTAACAAAGAAATCTAGAATTGAATCCCAGCCTTAGTAATGATGGCCCTTCTTCATTGGTGTTAAAAACCCACCTGGTTCACAAATGTCCTTCAGGGAATAAAATCCACCATCTTTACCTACTTACGCCAGACCTACATCGATGTAGTTCACTTTTAATTACTTCCAACACCAGCAACACTCATACTCAATGAATGGATGCTTTAAAACATAATTAAATATCTTTGACATAGATGTCAGGATAGACCGAGCAGAGTTGATGGTACAGTCGTATACTGTCAGGAGGGAGTTCCCCTGGGAGTCCTCAACATTGACTCCAGACTGAAGTCTCATGGCTGAAAATGTGTTGCTGGAAAAGCGCAGCAGGTCAGGCAGCATCCAAGGAACAGGAGAGTCGACATTTCGGGCATGAAGAAGGGCTTACGCCTGAAACGTCGACTCTCCTGCTCCTTGGATGCTGCCTGACCTGCTGCGCTTTTCCAGCAACACATTTTCAGCTCTGATCTCCAGCATCTGCAGTCCTCACTTTCTCCTTGATGTCTCATGGCTTTAGGTTAAACATGTGCAAGGCAACCTTCTCTTGATTACCACGTAGCGTCCTTCCTCAGCTGATGAGTTAGTGCTCCTCCATGTTGAACAACACTTGGAGGCAGCACTGAGGGTGGCAAAGGGCACAAAATAAATTCTGGATGGGGGATTTCAATGCCCACTATCAAGAGTGACTCAGCAGCAGCACTATTGATTGAGCTGGTCAGGTCCTGAGGGACATAGCTGTTAGACTGGGTCCGTAGAGCTGCTGAGGGAACCAACAGGTGGGGAAAAATGCACATGACTTCATCCTTGCCAATGTGCCAGCTGCAGATGCCTCTGTCCATGACAATATTGGTAAGAGTGAACACCACACAGCCCGTAGGAATGAGATCCCACCGTCCCATTGAAAATAGCCTTCATCATGTTGTGTGGCACTATCACTAATGGGGCAGACTTTGAACAGATTTTGGGCAGCACGGTGGCTCAGCGGTTAGCAGTGCTGCCTCACAGTGCCAGGGACCCGGGTTCAATTCCAACCTCCAGCGATGATTTGTGTGGTGTTTGCACATTCTCCCCATGTCGGTGTGGGTTTCCTCAGGGTCTTCTGGTTTCCTCCCACAGTCTGAAGATATGCAACTTAGGTGGTTTGGTCATCTAAACTGTCCATGGTGTCCAGGGATGTGCAGGCTAGGTGGATTAGTGATGGGAAATGCAGGATTACAGGGGTAGAATGAAGGGGAGGTGGCTCTGGGTGGAATGTTCTTCGGACCGTCAGTGCGGACTCAATGGGCTGAATGCCCTCACTGATGGGATTCTATGAACTCAAGACTGGGCATCCATGAGGCAATGTGGATGATCAACTACAGCAGAATTGTAGTCCAGCACAATCTGCAACCTCATGGTCTGACTAATCCTCTGTTTTACTACCAAGTCAAGGGATAACTGGTTCAATGAATAACGAAGGAGTCTTTCAGGAGCAGCACTGAAGATGAGGTGTCGATCTGGTGAAGCTACCAAACAGGACTACTTGCATGCCAAACAGCATAAGCAACATGTGATAGAGCTAAGCGATCGCACAACCAATGATTCTGATCTAAGCTCTGCAGTCCTGCCACATCAGGTGTGAATGGTGGTGGACAATTAAACAACTTATTGGGGGAGCAAATTTCACAAAAGATCCCCATCCTCAATGATGAAAGAACCCAGTACATCCGTGTAAAAGATAAGGCTGAAGCATTCACAGCAACCTTCAAGCCAGAAGTGCTGAGTGGATGATCCACCCTAACCCCCTCCAGTGGTCCCCAGCATTACAGATACCAGTCTTCGGCCAATACGATTCACTCCATGTGATATCAAAAAATGGTCTTCCTATAAAATTAGAATTTTGGCATCTACCTGAGAATGTGGCAAATTGTCCAGGTATGTCCTGTACACAAAAAGCAGGATGAATCCAACTCAGCCAATTATCACCAATCAGTCTATTCTCGATCATCAGTGAAATGATGGAAGTTGTCATCAACAGTGCTTTCAAGCAGCACCTGCTCAGCATTAACCTGCTCAGCGCCGCTCAGTTTGGGTTCTACCAGGGCCACTCAGCTCCTGACCCTCATTACAACATGGACAAAAGAGCTGAATTCCAGAGGGGAGGGGACAGTGACAGCCCTTGACATCAAGGTTGCATTTGACTGGGTGTAGCATCAAGGAACGTCAGCAAAACTCGACGCAAATCTCCACTGGTTGTGGAGTCATACCTGGCACAGAGAGAGATGGTTCTGGTTGTAGGAGGTCAGTCATCTCAACTCCAGGACATCTGTGCAGGTGTTCCTCAGGATAGTGTCCCAGGTCCAACCATCTTCATTTTCTTCACCAATGACCTTCCCTCCATTATAAGGTCAGAAGTGACGGCGTTCAGTGATGATTTCACAATGTTTGGTACCATTCACAACTCCTCAGATAGTGAAGCAAGTTCAAATGCAGCAAGATTTGGACAATATCTAGTCTTCACTGACAAATGGCAAGTAACATCTGTCCCTCATGAATGACTACTTCCAATAAGAAACAATCTAACCCCCTGACATTCACATTTACTGAAACACCCACTATCAATATCCTTAGAGTTACCATTGACCAGAAGCTCAAATGGACTCACCACACAAATGCAGTGACTTCACAAGCAGGTCAGCGGCTAGGAACATTGAGTAATTCACCTCCTGACTCTGCAAAGCATGTCCATCATCAATGAGGCAGAAGTCAGGAAAGTGATGGAATATTCCCCACTTTCCTGGATGGGTGCAATTCCAACAACACTCAAGAAGCTTGACACCATTCAGGACAAAGCATTCCATTTGATTGGCACCACATCCACAAGCATCCACTCCCTCCACCACCTACACTCAGCAGCAGCAGTGTGTACTATTCACAAGATGCACTGCAGAAATTCACCAAAAATCTTTCGACAACACCTTACAAACCAATGACTACTTCCATCTAGAAGGACGAGAGCAGCAAATATATGGGAACACCAACACCTTCAAGTTTCCCTGCAAGTCACTCACCATCCCTTCACTGTTGCGAGGTCAAGATTCTGAAATTTCCTCCTTAAGGGCATCGTGGTTTAACCTGCATCACTCAGATTACAGCAGTTTAAGAAGGCAGCTGACCACTACCTTCTCAAGGGCAACTAGGGACGGGCATCAAATGCCAGCCAGCCAGCAATGCCCACCTCCCATGACTGAATAAGAAAGAGATAAAAAACACGTAAGTCCTTTCAATGCAAACTTGATGCACCTCAGATGATGCTTCATCTTGAAGCGCCAATGGAATGTTGTAACCAGCGATGTTGGCTGTAATATTACAGCAGACTTATCAGATATTCACTGTGTGACGAATTGTGTCTCCGTCAGTTCTTTGTAAGAGTTTGTCTTTCACACAAACCTCTTTCCCCTAGCCTGAATATGCATCATTTTGAGATGAACATTGAGTCCCCTTTTGGAAGTCATGAATCAACGAAACTCAGAGTCAATAATGAACCGCAAACCTGTGTTCATCAGATTAATTACTCAATCAGGACCATTTTGGAAAACCCATAAGCCACTTTATTAAAAAGTAATGGAATTACATTGCAGGATCTACCGTTCAGTAATAGAGTAACACAGTACTTGCTGTGGTCAGGCTTATGTCATGAGACAGAGTCTAATGGCTGTAGTCAAGACAGTGAAACAATAGAGGTAGAGGGATCAGCATAATCACTGACTTCATAATGTGCATTGTGATTAATACGTTGTTCAGTTCAGCGATACCTGAAGACCTCGAAATCCCTGTTGGGAAGGCCAGCTCGTGTGGTTTGATTCTCCTGGTGTAGCCAGGGTCAATGCTGAGGCCCTTATTACCTCTCTCCTCTGAGAGGAAGGATCTTTGTCAGTGACAGTTTCTGAACAAACTTTGGATCTATCTCTTCAGTGGATCAGGGACTGAATTTGTTGCATCTTTATGCCAGAATGAAGACACTGGGTTGTAAGGGCAGGTTTTTATTTGGTCTTGGGGAGGTTAATGACTGGATGCTGGATAAGGTAACAAACCTGGTCCAACTCCCAGTGAGAATTTCGGCTCTATCTCTGAGCAGTGTCTTTTACTGTGAAATTGCAATGCTGGGTGATGGCACCAAGCTGTTTGAGAAACCATGAAACCATTGTCGATTGTTGTAAAAACACGTCTAATTCACTATTTGTAATAGAAAATTAACAAAATTAACATTTACTGTGAAATCTGAAAAAAGAACGTTTTGCTAAATTTAATACTTTGCTGAACTTTGCAAACACTTTGCTGAATCTTGCAGTCGAGGAGACAGCTGGACTTTGCTGAACTCTGTAAACATTCAACCGGGCCTTGTGAGCAGTCGAATTCAGCAAAACAGCTACAGAAAACATAAAGACAGTTATGTCCACGGCAAGGGAATGAGAAAATAAGAAGTCAAATGTTTCCCAGCCCTTGTCCTTGAGCATGTGACAAGAATGGTTTAAAAAGAATATGTGAATTCTGTTCATGGCCCTTACACAAGGCGTTTTTACCAAGTGTATCGGTCCTGCATGCAGAAATTTAGAAATAAAGCTTTTTCTTTGCTCTTGCTAGCAGTTGAGTTGAGTTGATTTCATTTCCACGGCATTAATATATGGAGAGGGTTCTTGGATTGCAAGTCTCTAACTCCCTGAAACTGATAACACAAGTGGGTAAAGTGGTAAAGACAGCTTATGGCATGCTTGCCTTCATCGGTTGGGACATAGACGATGAAAGTTGGCATGTCATGTTGGATCTGTCTAAGAATTTAGTTCGGCCACATTTGGAGCACTGTGTCCAGTTGTGGTCACTGCACTATAGGAAGATGGTAGAGGCTTTGTAGAAGGTGCAGAAGAGGTTTACCAAGACATTGCCTGGATTGGAGTATAACAGTGAAGTGGAGATGTTAGGCTAACTTGGACTTATATTAGAGGGTTAGAGACTGAGGGATGACTTGATACAAGTATATTAAACTTGTTGTGGTTCTGTTCACCGAGCTGGGAATTTGTGTTGCCAACGTTTCGTCCCCCGTCTAGGTGACATCCTCAGTGCTTGGGAGTCTCCTGTGAAGCACTTCTGTGATGTTTCCTCCGGCATTTGTAGTGTTTTGAATCTGCCGTTTCCGGTTGTCAGTTCCAGCTGTCCGCTGCAGTGGTCGGTATATTGTGTCCAGATCGATGTGCTTATTGATTGAATCTGATTGATTGAATCTGTGGATGAGTGCCATGCCTCTAGGAATTCCCTGGCTATTCTCTGTTTGGCTTGTCCTATGATAGTAGTGTGGTCCCAGTCAAATTCATGTTGCTTGTCATCTACGTGTATGGCTACTAAGGATAGCTACATCAACTAGCCACAAAACGACACGACCAGCTATCCTTAGTAGCCACACACGCAGATGACAAGCAACATGAATTCGACTGGGACAACACTACTATTATAGGACAAGCCAAACAGAGAACAGCCAGGGAATTCCTAGAGGCATGGCCGGATCCAAACTCTTCCTATTCACATTCTCATCTAGATGCCTCTTAAATGTTGTAATTGTACCAGCCTCCACCACTTCCTCTGGCAGCTCATTCCATACATGCCCTGCTCTCTTGGTGAAAGAGTTATCCCTTAGGTCCCTTTTAACTCTTTTTTTCTCCCCTCACCTTAAACCTATGACCTGTAGTTTTGGACACCTCCACCCTCAGAAATGGACCTTGTCTATTTACCCTATCCATGCCCCGAATGATTTTATAAACTTCTATAATGTCCCCCCTCAGCCTCTGACGCTTCAGGGAAAATAGCCCCAGCTGATTAAGCCTCTCCCGAGAGCTCGCATCCTCCAACCCTGGCAACATCCTTGTAAATCTTTTCTGAACCCTTTCAAGTTGACCAACATTCTTCCTATGGCAGGATGACCAAAATTGTGTGTAGTATTCAAAAAATGCCACGCCAGTGTTCTGTACAGCCTTCTACCTCCTACACTCAATGCACCGACCAATGACCCCTCTGTGATTTCCACAGATCAGGGCCATGTCACAAAATCCAAACCATGCTGGCATATTAGGACAAAACCCCCCTGCTCTTCTTCGAACATTTCCTCATGATCGTTCATATCTACTTGAGAATTAATCCAACTGGTTCTCAACGTTCAACATCAAATCCAACAGCAGTTTCAAGTAGACAGTAAAACGCTTTTATTCTTCATGAGAGTGAGACCACGTTCTGATGGAAGAAGCTCTGGAGGAGATCAGTTGACTGAATGTTGTGAGCAAGACCCATTGTGGTAATGTTGTGAGGACGAGCAGACGAGTAAAGTAAGCTGTCATGGGAGATGGACCTAAGGCTGAGTCCTCCCAACAATCTTCATAGTCATATAACAATACATGTCATTAGTCTAGAGAGGGACTACCTGCATTCCCTTTAAAAATTTTTCTTTCCTGGCTGTGTAGGCGGAGCTGTGCTTTCTGGGATTGCAAGTCAATTTGAAATGCTGATACCCACACTGACCCTCCGAAGAGTAACCCACCGAGACCCATTTCCCTCTGATTAATGCATCTAGTACTATGGGCAATTCTAGCATGGTCAATTCACCTGACCTGCACATCTTTGGACTGTGGGAGGAAACCCACACAGACGCAGGGCGACTGAGTAGCCCAAGGCTGGAATCGATCCTGGGACCCTGGACCTGTGAGGTAGCAGTGCTAACCATTGAGCCACCAGCATTTTCAGCATGGAAACAGGCCCTTCAGCCCAAATCCACACCGACCCTCCGAGGAGTAGCCCACCCACCTCTAACTAGTGCACCTAGCAACTATGGACAATTTAGCATGGCCAATTCACCCAACCTGCACATCTTTGGACTGGGGGAGGAAACCCACGCAGACACGGGGAGAATGTGCAAACTCCGCACAGACAGCCACCCAAGGCTGGAATTGAGCCTGGGACCCTGGGACTATGAGGCAGCAGTGCTAACCACTGTGCTGCCACCGAGGAACCAAAAACAATGGGCAGCATATACAACACCTTTCATTTAATTCACCCTTTTGATTCTACTGATGAAACTTTGGCTGGATTCCAGTTGCTGTGATACTATAAGTCCCAATTGGTTTGGTCAAAATACCGGCAGGGTTGTTGAGTTGTTTCAAGCCTCATCAAAAAAAAGTAGCGAAAACAAGTTTCGCTGTGCAATACATCTTCCTTATCAGTGGCAAGCTGTTTTCTCTCCTCTATTCACAAAGTGTAGGCATTACTAGCAAGGAGAAAGTGAGGACTGCAGATGCTGGAGATCAGAGCTGAAAATGTGTTGCTGGAAAAGCGCAGCAGGTCAGGCAGCATCCAAGGAGCAGGAGAATCGACGTTTCGGGCATGTGCCCTTCTTCAGGAATGAGGAAAGTGTGCCAAGCAGGCTAAGATAAGGGAGGACTAACTTGGGGGAGGGGCGTTGGGAAGGCGATAGGTGGAAGGAGGTTAAGGTGAGGGTGATAGGTGGAGTGGGGTGGCGGCGGAGAGGTCAGGAAGAAGATTGCAGTTAGGAAGGCGGTGCTGGGTTTGAGGGTTGGGACTGACACAAGGTGGGGGGGGAGGGGAAATGAGGAAACTGGAGAAGTCTGAGTTCATCCCTTGTGGTTGGAGGGTTCCCAGGCGGAAGATGAGGTGCTCTTCCTCCAGCCGTCGTGTGGCTATGGTCTGGCCATGGAGGAATCCAAGGACCTGCATGTCCTTGGTGGAGTGGGAGGGGGAGTTAAAGTGTTGAGCCACGGGGTGGCTGGGTTGGTTGGTCTAAGCAACTAGCAAGGTCTAAATGATGATACGTTCCTTGTGATAGTATTTATTACCTGCCTCGAATTGCCTGGAGAGGGGTGAATCACTTGCTTCAGTACAATAGAGCTGATAGCTAGGACTTCTGAGGGCTCTGAAGAGTCAAGCTCATTGCTGTGGACTTGGAGATACATATAACTGAGCTAAGTACAACAGATTTCCTTCCTTGGTCACCAACAGTTAAACAGGTGGATTTTCATGAGAGTCTGGAACTTGTTCAGTTTTGCTTCAATCACTCTTTCTCGTCATTGAAAAATTTAGAATATGGGGTCAGGGTAAATTAAAATCGTTATAAAGCTTGGTCACTAACATACCATTTGAACAATAAAAGACATGTTCAAATTGGCCTAAATTCTGAAAGTATTTATATAGTTTGACAGGATAAATGCTGAGAATGCTTCCTCTCGTTAGAACTAGGGGTCACTACTTAGTCTTAAGAGGTCTCTCATTTTTGACATTTCTTCTCTCAATAGCCTTTGGGATTCTCTTTCTCGGGGAGGAGTGGTGTCTGGATCATTGAAAGTATTCAGCATCAACTTTAATTGGCAAGAGGAGTCCAGGGAATCAAGGGTTATAAGGCAATAAAATGGTGCTCAGGCACAGCCATAGACCTCTAAATCTTTATGATACACAGGGAAACCACTCTTTTAGTTCAACCTTAATCTTACTGTATAGCAGGATTGAGGGGCTGAATGGCCTGCACTCACTATTTCTTGCGCTCTTACATGAGGAAAAAAATCAGCCATTTCTGAAGCTAAAGACTGTTATCCTAACATTAACACCACCACAAATTTGAGGAATGAGACAACTAAAAAAAAATGCATGATGGATTCATTAAAAACGTGTGTTAATTGGTTGTCAGTGAATTAATTACAAAATGATTGATATCCAGGTATTTATGAGACTGAGGAAATTGTCCATCTCTAGAACTGTCCTACGGTGGCACTGAAGCGGGAGCGATATAGTAATGGGAACAGAAGCCAAAAATAGATGGTGAAGGAGGTTCACCATTACATGCCTGAAGTCACATGACATTAGAGGTGTCCTTGAACATTGATTCACCAAGGACATTAAAGAGATGGTGTTCCTTTGCATAAGTATATGTAACTCAAATAGTGTCATCAAGACCTTCTAAATTATATCCTATAACTAAAGTCGAACTTCTTAACATTTCATTGGAAAATCATTTTTCATTTGTTTAAGCTAAACAACAAGAAAAGTCATGATTTGGATATTCCGGTGTTGGACTGGAGTGTTCAAAGTTAAAAATCACACAACACCAGGTTATAGTCCAACAGGTTTAATTGGAAGCACACTAGCTTTCGGAGCAACGCTCCTTCATCAGGTGATAGTGAAGGGCTCAATCCTAACACACAGAATTTATAGCAAAAATTTACAGCATGATGTAACTGAAATTATACATTGAAAAATTGATTGTCTGTTAAGTCTTTCATCTGTTAGAATACCATGATAGTTTCACTTCCTGCATGTGCAAATCACAAAACCTTTTTTAAAAAAGTTGCATTCTCAGGTTAGCTGTTAATAATGGTGATAGCTAGACCGCCAAACCTCAAACAGATCGTTGTTCGTAGCAAGCTGCCCGGCTCTCAGGACAACTCCATATAACCCTGTCACGGTAGACGCTGCACGACATGTCAGAGTGTGGACATAGATACCACCATTACGCCTGGGGACACATCCCACCTTGTACATGGCAGGTACTCATGCTACTTAGCCAATGTTGTCTATCTTTTACGTTGCAGGCAAGGATGCCCGGAGGCATGGTACATTGGGGAAACCGAGCAAAGGCGACAACAACGGATGAATGGGCACCGCACAACAATCAACAGACAGGAGTGTTCCCTCCCAGTTGGGGGACACTTCAATGATCTAGGACATTTGACCTTGAACCTTTGAGTGACCATCCTCCAAGGCGGACTTCGGGACAGGCAGCAGCGAAAGGTGTCTGAGCAGAGGCTGATAGCTAATTTCTGTACCTCAACTGGGACCTTGAATTCATGTCACATTACAGGGGATCACCATTGCACTACACACACACACACAGACACTCCTGCACACACACACACACTCTTACATACACACACATGCACTCCTATACATACATACACATGGACACACATATACACAGACGTGCACACAGACACCCACACACACCCTTACAGACAGACACACTCACAAATTCACACATGCACCCCCTCACAGACTTAAGACATTCTGCACTCACTACACACACACACATATACTTTCTCACACTCACAACCCCCAACCCAGACAGACAAACACACACACAGGCAGATAAAGACCCACATGCACATGTATATTTGTGGGGTGAATTTGTACTTGCAGGGTTACTTTGTACTTTGCTCAAAAACTGCATGCATTCATGTAGAACTCTGAGCTCAAAAGCTGCATGAATTCATGTAAAACTCCGTTATCTCACTTTTTAGATTAGAATCAATCTAAACATCATGGCTAGACAGAGAACACAGGGGGGCAACACCTTCAACATATTGTCTAGCTATCACCATTGTTAACAGCTAACCCGAGAATGCAACTTTTTTAAAAAAGGTTTTGTGATTTGCACATGAAAGAAGTGAAACTATCACTGTATTCAAACAGATGAAAGACTGAACAGACAATCAATTTTTCAATGTATAATTTCAGTTACATCACACTGTAAATTTTTGCTATAAATTCTGTGTGTTAGGATTGAGCCATCCTAATGAATGAAGGAGCAATGCTCCGAAAGCTAGTGTGCTTCCAATTAAACCTGTCGGACTATAACCTGGTGTTGTGTGAGTTTTAACAAGAAAAGCATTTGTTTAACCATTGAACCCCTGCTGCATGCATCTGTGCATGTACATAGTTGTGCAATCAGGCATATTTAAAGGTTTGAGTGTGCACTGAAAAAGAGGAGCTAACCTACACATGATTGGATGGTAGACATTAAAGAGCCGTTGCAAATGAGCTACAATGCAAAAATGGCACCAGACAGAGCAGTGTGATGTAAGAGCAGTGTAAGGCAAGAGCAGTGTGATGTCAGAACATTGTGATGTAAGAGCATTGTGATGCAAGAGCAGTGTAATGCAAGAGCACTGTGATGTAAGAGCATTGTGATGTAAGAGCATTGTGATTTATGAGCGTTGTGATGTAAGAGCAGTGTAATGCAAGAGCACTGTGATGTAAGAGCAGTGTGATGTAAGAGTACTGTGATGCAAGAGCAGTGTGATGTAAGAGCATTGTGATGTAAGAGCATTGTGATGTAAGAACAGTGTGATGTAAGAGCATTGTGATGCAAGAGCAGTGTGATGTAAGAGCATTGTGATGTAAGAACAGTGTGATGTAAGAGCAAATCTCCTGTGACAAGTAGCTGCAAACTGCTGCAGTGGTGTGTATAAATGATCCTATGTTTACATAACCATGTATTTACACGGGCAGGCATGCATGACCTTACGCATGCATATATGTCTGTGTATATGAGCAGGGGTGTGTAAGTGACCATATATTTGAGAAAGGGAAAATTTAGTCAAAATAGAAGTTAGATGAATCTCAAGTAGGATAGTATTTGGAGGAAATAACATGGCTTAGCAAAAATGGATGAATTAATCCAATGTCTTAATTCGCTTAGATTTAGACATGTCAGCAGAATAAACAGAGAAGAAAGGGTTAAAACAAATGGTCATTTCTTAGATGCACGAACGCATCTCACAGGACAGTGAAACAGTAACACTCCAGTGTGAATGATGCTAGGCCCTGAGCAAATTTCCCTTGAGAAAAAGGCCAGATATGCCACCCTAAGACATAAAGCCATTATATGAGGGCAGTAATAGAGAGGATGTTCCAATCAGTAAAGATTAGGAGTCCCATCAAAACAAGATTAAAGACATAACAGTTGGCCATCTGCTTAACTCCCACATTCCTCTGCATGTGCCCTGGTGTTAATCTACTGTTCAACCAAGTCATGATTTAACCTTTATGAAAAAAGAATATCATGTTTCAGGTCTCTGGATTTGAAACATTAACTGTAATTTCTCTCCATTGATGCTGCCAGACCTGCTGAGTTTTCCCAAGAACTTCTGTTTTTGTTTCTGACTTCTAGCATCTGCAGGTCTTTTGGTCTTTTGTTTAATATAAAAATCAATGTCTGCTAATGATTCCAGGAGATTCATTTCTCCTGTCACAAATACATGAAGCTTCCAAACATCTCTGTATGGTTTTTATGTGTCAATCAAATTAAGAGACTGCTTCCCCTTTCAATTTGCATTGACCAAATATGCGTATATGGTCTGTATATCTGAACAAGTGCATGTACATGACCAGAGTTGAAAAATGTGGTGCTGGAAAAGCACAGCAGGCCAGGCAGCATCCGAGGAGCAGGAGAATTGACATTTCGGGCAAAAGCCCTTCTTCAGGCTTATGCCCGAAACGTCGATTCTCCTGCTCCTCGGATGCTGCCTGGCCTGCTGTGCTTTTCCAGCACCACATTTTTCAACTCTGATCTCCAGCATCTGCAGTCCTCCCTTTCTCCTATGTACATGACCAGGTCTGTGTGTGTGACTGTGTGTGTACTTATGACCATATGTATGTATATGACCATGTGTACATTTATCATGATATGCAAATGTATGATTGTTTGTCTGTATATGATCATGTGTCAAATGGCTATGTGTATAAGTATTGTAATGATTATCATCAAACTGCAGACGTCATGAACAAGGGGAAAATAATTCAATTTCTACTAATCATATTTTGCAAAACACCTTCAATGCAGCAACATTGTGAACATACACACACACATAGACACACACACACACACACACACACACACACACACACACACACACACACACACACACACACACACACACACACTAGCACCATTGATCCACACGTTAAGGTGTCTATATTTCAGTGACATTTTGCATACAAACCAATAGTCAATGAATATAAAATAATTCAGGCCAAGTATTTTGGGGATGTTCCTGAACCATATACTCAGAGTCTGTACAGATGTAATTTCTTTTTCTTTGGGTTACTACTTCTTTTGAGAATCATTCCCTCCATTGCAACCTGCAGATATGGGACAGATGTAAAAGGCATTGCAATTCTGTCTTTTTATTTTCTTTTTGTGGAAGTGATCAATATATCTATCTTGTTCTTGATGCCAGAACATGGAATTCATTTCCTTTCAAATGTTTAGACACGGTGTTTTACTGCTTGAAACCCTTTTCATCATTTTCTGTGATGGATCCATTCTATAATCAGTTCCGAGTGACCTTTTGGGAGTAATTCCAAAAACATATGCAGCCTTGTAGAGATGTGGTATCCAGCCATTACTTCATTCCAGCCTGTTTCATTCTATTCCCATTGATCAATTTCCAGCGCAGTATGTCATCTGGATGCTTGATGTGTTTAAAGCCTGATGAAGAATACTTTTGCTGTTTCCTTGCATCCCTTGAAAAAGTTCCCTCTCTCATTAGTGTCTCCTGGGTTGCCATGTACAGAATTGCCAGAACTAGCAACCCGCTCATTATTTCCAGTCTTTATGTGTGATCCCCTGCCAATATATTCATGTTGTTCAATCACCGAGGACGTTACTGACAGAGTTGGTCATGAATGTCAATGAACTCTCTCGTAGAACAATGGTTTCCATTTGGCTTCACAAAGCGAGTGCACTTTTAATCCTTTGACTTGGATGAGGTCAGATAATCCCTCTCAGATGTGGCACATCGGAAGATGAGACTGCCAGTCAGCTCCTGTGGTTGTCGCACTATCCAGTTGGATGGTGGGTGATCTGTTACTCAACTTTATCAACGACTCACGTCTTTAACAAATCTAAAAAAAAATTAGCTGGAGAAATTCAGCAGGTCTGGCAGCATCTGTGGAGAGAGAAACAGAATTAATCTTAACTGCTTCTACATAGTGGGTAGTCAGAATATGGAATGCACTGCCTGGACATATTTAGGCATTCAAGACAGGTATTGGATGGTTATTGGGATAAAATGAATGTGCAAGGGTACAGAGAAGAATCCAGGAGATTGACACTGGGTAATGAAGCTCATTTTCAGATCTGGTATGGGCACAATGGGCCAAATGGCCTTCTTCTGTGATTCTGTGAACTGTTTGAGAACTCCCACTTGCTGTCTCTGTCACCAGATCGGAGAAACTACATCATCCAAATGCTGAGGATGGGAAACATTTCCAATAAAATACAAGTAAATTGTTGACATCTATGTGCAAATGTTTAAGATAAAGAATAATTCTGTTCTGATTTGGCTCTAGTTTAATTTAACTGCCCACACAGGTTAAATTAGTAAAACAGGATCAGTTCTATTGTCTCTTATATCGGTCTCACTCTCTCTCTCTTTCTTTCTGAGTGTCTTCATCTCTTCCATTTCCATCTCTTCTCCCACATGGTTCAGTTCCTCATCTCCGACCTTAAAGTTCAGTTGTTCTGTAGCTGTCAATTTGAAACCTATGCTCCATTCCGGGACCTTTGAACCAGAACAGAAACATTGTACAGAAGTGAGTGGGATCACTTTGGGAGATTAAAACACGCAGAGAGGGGAACTGCATCACTGCACACCATGCAATACCCGCGTCCTCAGACATTGACAGGCCATGTCATATATGACAAGGGGTGACAGTAAGCAAGACAGCTTCATGCTAGAGCACCGTGAGATGGACAGACGTTGACAGAATTAAATGACCATATTTTCTGGAGTAAAAGCCGCCCTCAATCAGCTGGTCAATATTCAGCAGTCCTATCGTTTGGACTGATGCTGTACCTGAGGGAACATCTACCAACATGAGAGGGGCTGTGGCTCAGTAGATAGTTCTGAGACAGATAGGGATTCAAGTCTCCCTTGAAGAAAACTTGATTCGTTAAAAGTCTAATCTGATTCTGTCAAGGGGGCACTGAGAGAATGCAGCAGGGACAGAAATCCAGGTCCTGATGTTGCTCCTAGACTGGCCTACCTGCCCTTGACCTGACCACAGTGCATCCCCGGAATCCTGACACACCCCCTCCTTATCCGAGACTGCTTCACATCAGCTCGGATGAAGAGGCATCTAGACTCGAAACGCTAACTTGCCCTCTCTCCATGGATGCTGCTTGAGCCACCTTGATTTTCAGCATTTTTTTGTTTTCCACTGTCATGGGTGATGCTGGTTTTGTTTTAAGGCATTAACCCGAGACCCTGTCTGTTCTCTACACAGGACACAAGCACAGCCTGCAGCACTGTATCACTGTATCAGAATCCGGTTCTGAAGAAGAGTTATATCAGAATGTTAACCATGTTTCGTTCTGCACAGACAATGAGTTTTTAAAACATTCTCTGTGTTTGTAATGGAAGGATTCTCCCTTGGCTGCTGCAGCTAACTTCATCCTTCAGCCAACATTATTCAAGCAAATGTTTTCAATTTGGCCAACATTTCTCAACAATGCTGATATTTTGGAGGTTGCAGAATGCTTGGGTCATTGCGAAAATCCTCTAGTTTGTCACCTCTCAGCTTATTTTAGTGGCCGCAGGACTTTTGCATACAACTCCCGAGATGATGTACATCGAAAACTCCATGAAACTCCGATTTAATACAGCAAAGGTCCTTCAAAATCATGCTGAAGGCACTAAATCATTTTTACGCTGCAGGCTACCCAGTGAACACAGAGAGCGTTGTGTTTACTCTCCCTCAGGGAGCATTGTCAGGATTTATCAGGTGTTGAGGTGACATTCTAATCTAAAAGGAGACCAGCTTGCATTTATATGGGGCAGCACGACGGCTCAGTGATTAGCACTGCTGCCTCACAGTGCCAGGGACCAGGGTTCGATTCTACCCTAGAGTGACTGCCCGCGTGGAGTTTGCACATTCTCTCTGTGTCTGCAAGGGTTTTATATGTGGTTCCTTCCACAGTCCAAAGACATGCAGGTGAAATGGATTGGCCATGCTAAATTACCTGCAGTGTCCAGGGATGTGCAGGCTGGGTAGATTTGTCCTAGGAATTGCAGGGTCAAAAGGAATAAGGTGTGGGTCTGGGGGGATGCTCTTCAGAGGCCCAGTGTGGACCTGATGGGCTGAATGGCCTGCTTCCACACTGTAGGGAATCTATGATGCTTATATAGGGACATTTCACAACCACTGGATGAAGTACTTAATGAAATGTAGTCATTGTTGAAATGTCAGAACCACGCCAGACAATCAGTGCCCAGCAAGATAGTAATGTGATAAATGATCAGCAGTCATCTTTTTTAATGATCTTGATTAAGAACATAGAACATAGAACAATACAGCACAGAACAGGCCCTTCGGCCCACGATGTTGTGCCAAACATTTGTCCTAGCTTAAGCACCTATCCATGTACCTATCCAATTGCCGCTTCAAGGTCACCAATGATTCTGACTCTGCCACTCCCACAGGCAGCGCATTCCATGCCCCCACCACTCTCTGGGTAAAGAACCTACCCCTGACATCCCCCCATACCTTCCACCCTTCACCTTAAATTTATGCCCCCTCTGTTGTACCCGGGAAAAAGTCTCTGACTGTCTACTCTATCTATTCCCCTGATCATCTGATTAACCTCGATCAAGTCACCCCTCATCCTTCGCCGTTCCAATGAGAAAAGACCTAGCACTCTCAACCTATCCTCGTACGACCTATTCTCCATTCCAGGCAACATCCTGGTAAATCTCCTCTGCACCCTCTCCAAAACTTCCACATCTTTCCTAAAGTGCGGCGACCAGAACTGCACACAGTACTCCAAATGTGGCCTTACCAAGGTCCTGTACAGCTGCAACATCACCTCACGACTCTTGAATTCAATCCCTCTGCTAATGAACGCTAATACACCATAGGCCTTCTTACAAGCTCTATCCACCTGAGTGGCAACTTTCAAAGAGCTATGAACATAGACCCCAAGGTCCCTCTGTTCCTCCACCTGACTAAGAACCCTACCGTTAACCCTGTATTCCGCATTCTTATTTGTCCTTCCAAAATGGACAATCTCACACTTGACAGGGTTGAACTCCATCTGCCACTCCTCAGCCCAGCTCTGAATCATATCTAAGTCCCTTTGCAGCTGACAGCAGCGCTCCTCACTATCCACAACTCCACCAATCTTCGTAACGTCTGCAAATTTACTGACCTACCCTTCGACTCCCTCTTCCAAGTCATTAATAAAAAATTACAAATAGCAGAGGACCCAGAACTGATCCCTGCGGAACTCCACTTGTAACTTGGCTCCAGGCTAAATATTTACCATCTACCACCACTCTCTGACTTTGACCGGTTAGCCAGTTCTCTATCCAACTGGCCAAATTTCCCTCTATCCCATGCCTCCTGACTTTCTGCATAAGCCTACCATGGGGAACCTTATCAAATGCCTTAGGTTAATGTTTGCCAGGAAACTGAGATAACTCTCTTTCAGAATAGCGTCATGGACTCTTTTACATCCACCCAATAGGCAGATGGGAAATAAAAAACAAAATCTGGTGAAAGAAGCAGAGTTAATGTTTCGGGTGCAATATGGCTTTTCTTCAGATAGGGTCTTCAGCTTAACATGAGACTTGAAAACTGTTGGCTGTATCAGTGCAGCATTTCCTTAGCAGGGGACTGCAGTGCCCGTCTTGCAATGTGCCCTGCTGCAGGTCTTTGACGTGGCACCTCGAAGATGGCACCTCGAAGATGGCTGTGCTACCAACCGAGCTGCAGCTGTTATCTGAATCGGCTATCACAAGTTCTCTTCCCAAACCTCACCCTGGTGACCCTCAAGGGTATATCATTGACCCCCCTGCCCCTGTTCCTCATTGCCATGGCAACACTACCTGAAAGCACAGTCGCCCTTTCCAGCTGTACACAGATACCACCTCCCCACCAGCACTTTTAACACAACTGCCTCTGATCTATCACATTGAACATGTCCGCCGCGCAGTGCTGGGTCAGCAGATAACTCCACTTGCTGAATATTGGGAGGGCTAAAGACTTCGCTTTTGGCTATGAATTCCATTCCCTAATGACTGACTCCATCTCTGTCTCTCTCTGTCTCTAGCAACTTCCCAAAGCTGTACCTGACCATTGAGAGCCTGCACATATAGTTGACAGCGAGATAAGATTCAGAGACACTTCATTGCATGGCACGGTGGCTCAGTGGTTAGCACTGCTGCCTCGGGATATGATCAGATTGCACATCCTCCCAGTGTCTGCGTGGGTTTCCTCCAGGTGCTCTGGTTTCCTCCCACAATCCAAAGATGTGCAGGTTAGGTGAATGGGCCGTGCTAAATTGCCCACAGTGTTCAGGGATGGTTAGGTTAGGTTCATTAGTCAGGGGTAAATGTAGAGCAATAGGGTAGGAGAATGGGCCTGGTTGGGTTACTCCTCGGAGGGTCAGTGTGGACTTGTTGGGCCGAAGGGCCTGTTTCCACACTGTAGGGATTCTATGATTACCAAGATTGCTTTTATTTTCCCCCTACTTCGGCTCAGCTGAAATCCTGCTGTCTACATTTACCCCCTCTAAAGTTGAATATTCTATTGCTCCCTCAACAGTCGCTCTCATCTGAACTCGTTGGCCAACCTTGCACTTGCTGTTCCATACTGGTCATGGTCAACTCGGTTTCAATTTTAATGTTCTAATCCTTATTTTCAAATCCTTCCATGGCCTCACCTCTTCTTAACTCTGTAACATCCTCTGACTGCAAACCTTTGAGCTTTGACCTGTAATAATATTGTTCTGATCTCTCCACATGTGGCGCGACGTTAAATTTTGTTTCATATCTTAACCATGTAATGGCTTGGGGGACATTTGGCGAACTAAAGGCACTACATAAATAAGTACAGCAATGGCTGTAGATTCGAAGGCCCTTACAGCCCATTGCACAATTTCCATCACTAGCATTCCTTATTTTTCCTCCTTCTCCGCAATGTGCATCCTATGTACATAGGTCTTGATTTGAAAACTGACCCTGTTGGGAGGGTGCTGGTTATGTGGGAGTTAGAATGAAGGCAGCCACATAGCCAGTCTATTACCACTGCCTTCCTGAGGTGTCCAGATAGTAAGCAGCCATTTTGATTGTGCAAAAAGGACAGCTTGTTGGAAGTTGGTGGTGTGCCTTTTTAATGGGGTATGTTGTGATGTTATAAGAGCCCAATCAGTAACTTCACTCCCTGCCAGACCAGCACTGTCAGGAAGCTGTCCCTGCAATAGAAGAAGGCTATTTTAAGTATCTTGTGGCCATGGGAAATAGGCTTTTTCAAGCTTTATGAAGCATTCAGTCTCTTGTGCTGGGCATTCACCCCTTTTCTAGGAAGGATGAAGGATGTTTGGAGATGATGACTATGTGAACAATTGCACTGCTGACCTTTCCTGATTGTTGTCTCAGATAGACATGTCTATGTCGAAGGGTGAGATATCACACTGAGCAGACTCTCTCCAAACTGACAGTGCTGTGTGTTTTCAATGCAATGCATAGTCCAGCACAGACCTTCACACAGTTTCTAAATCAAACCTTGTCAAAACATGTTCTCTATAATTATTATGCAGCCACTTATTTTCACACCCAGTGGTTGTCACCGGTAACCTGTTGAGCAGCAAATTGAAGAGAGTTGATCAATTTGTTGAGGATAAAATGGAGACGTTTTACTTGAAACTGTGCGTGTGTTTTTATTACATCCGTTCGGAACCAGACGTGAAGTGCCTTAGTTTTTCAAACCTGGATCACTTTCAGCTGATATATTGTATATAGGCAAGACTTCAGCAATACATTGTTTAGTTAATGCCCTTCCCAGATTGGTATGTACAAAGCATGGGCACAAGTACAGAATTAAGGTCATGCCAAAAGAACATTTGGATAGAATGCATTGGACGGAAACTGGCCATTTGGCCCAACATTGAAATGGAGTCGGGTTCGGATCCCCGAATATGGAATGGTGGAGATGGGCACCTCACAGCATCCTGTCCGCTAACGCAAAACAACCCTGGAGAAGCCAGTGGCAGCCCTGGGTTGGTTTCTCTTTTATTTGTCAGGTGGGCTTGGATCGGCGCAACATCGAGGGCCAAAGGGCCTGTATTGCACTGTATTTTTCTATTTTTTTTTCTATGTTTTATTTGCTTATGTTTATGTTCCACATCCTGAGTTACCTCACCCTATCAATACAGCATTCTGTTTCTTTCTCCCTCATGTACGTTTCTAACTTCCCGTTACACCCAATGACACTATTCAAGTGGTTGCAGAACATGAGGATTGTTGGAAAAAGGGACTTTACTTTGAAACATTTGGTTTTGCACAAGTTGGCACATAGTGCCTTCTTTGAATAAACAACAGCCTGGCTGTCAGTCCTTTCCTGGTACATTTCCTTTGATAATGTCAAGACCAATTAGAGTTGAGCTTCCCTGGTTTCAATTTGAACAGTAGCTTGGTGGAGAATGGTTCCCCTGCGCATCCTCCATGGCAATGCCTCGACCAATCACTTGCCAACCAATTAGTGTAGGTAACCTTCATCCTAACTCTCTTCACATGCAGTAGAAGTTACTGTTCCCTTAGGGATTTGCAATCCTTGTGATTCTGTCCTGATGAGCACAAGATTAAAACTTGTTTTTCAGCAATATTATGTCATCCACCTGGACTGTTCCATGCATTGATATGGTTAAAATAGTCTGAATTAAGAATCACACTACACCAGGTTATAGTCCAACAGGTTTATTTGGAAGTAGAAAGTTTTGGAGCGCTGCTCCTTCATCAGGAGCAGGATCATAAGACACAGAATTTAAAGCGAAAGATCATAGTGGCATACAACTGATATGATATATTGAACAAACCTAGATTGCTTTTAGAAGGGGTTGCAGGTATCAATCCATTAATATGCAATCCCCAGATATCGAGGAGAAAGTGAGGTCTGCAGATGCTGGAGATCAGAGCTGAAAATGTGTTGCTGGAAAAGCGCAGCCCTGAAAAAGGGCTTATGCCCGAAACGTCGAATCTCCTGCTCCTTGGATGCTGCCTGACCTGCAGCGCTTTTCCAGCAATCCCCAGATATCATCTGGGCTGAGCCCATGGTGGGAGGATGGTATGGTGGTAATCACTGAGGCTTATGCCCTTGGACAACCAACTTTGTGTCAAGCCAGAGCTGAACCTTCACGTCTTTGGGAGGAAACCCACGCAGACATGAGGAAAATGTGTAAACTGCACACAGACAGTTACCCAAGGCTAGAATTGAACCCAGGTCCCTGGCGCTGTGAGGCAGCAGCAGTGAGACACTACTTTTGAAATCTGGGTCTTTCTCTCCATGGGTGCTGCCTGACCCACTACAATCTCCAGCATTTTTTGGTTTCAGTACAGATTCCAGCATTTGCAGTCATATGCCCCTTCATCCTCAATTATTGTCTGCTTTGTTGTTACATCGTGTGGCATAAGAGCACAAAGGACTGGATTTTTACTCCAGAGGCCAATGCCCAGGGTTGGGAAAATATCTGATCTGACACACCAGTCACAGGGAAAGTGGATTGGAAAAACATGATAATCTCCTTCTGGGGAGAGAACGCATGGGCTGGTGCATACTGGAGTTGAACCCACTGCCCCTGGGAGACAGTAGCTAACTGTGAAAGACTACCTGTAGCTGAGGCACAGAAGTTAGATGATGCATTATTGACAGCACCTTAGGATAAGCCTAGCACATCTTCCACTGTTGTAGCTTTTCGTTTTTGTATGTCATGTGAGATTATTGGATTTTACCTTTCATAAAAATAAGAGCCAACTATAACACAGGATGTGATTTTGAAACGTTAGTAAATATTCAGAAATCCAATTTGACAAGGTCACTTTTGAAGAGATGTGCTTGATCATAACTTTGTTCCAGCTTCCTTTTCAGTTACAAAAACATTTTTTGAGGAACGAATATCTGCTCCCGAAATGTTGGAGCTGCCACCCCCACCACCCTTTGAAACCCTTGACCCTTCCTTTGATTTTGTTACATCTTCCTTGATTTGAAAACTAATTGAAATGTGTTGCACTAGGCTTTGGAATGTCAGTCATTGCCCAGTTGGTATCTCACATATTTCTGCATTAAAAGGTTGTGATGTTCAAGCCTCACTTCAGAGACTTACATAGAACATAGGACAGTACAGCACAGGAACTGGACCTTCAGCCCATGATGCTGTGCCAAGCATGACACCAAATTAAACTAATCCCTTCTGTCTGCCCTTCATCATTATCCCTTCATTTCTTGCATTTCCAAGTGCTTATCAAAAAGTCCCTCAAACAACCCTACTGAATCTGCCTCCACCATCACTCCTTGTAACATATTCCAGTCACCCAGCACTGTCTGTGTAAAATATTTGCCCCTCACATCTCCTTTGAATTTTCCTCCTCTCACCTTAAATGCATGCCCCCTAGTATTAGACTTTTCAACTCTGGGAAAAAGATTCTGTCAATCCTATCTATGCATCCCATTATTTTATATTCTTATATCAAGAGGTGGCATGGTGGCTCAGTAATTAGCACTTGCCCCCTCACAGCGCCAGGGACCCGGTTCAATCCCACACTCGAGCAACTGTCTGTGGGGTGTTTGCACATTCTCCATGTGTCATTGTGAGCTTCCTCTGGGTGCTCTGGCTACCTTGCATGGTCCAAAGATGTGCAGGTCAGGTGGATCGGCCATGCTAAATTGCCCATAGTGTCCAGAGTTAGGTGTGTTAGCCATGGAGAATATGGGGTAGAGAGATAGGTCTGGATGGGATGCTCCTCAGTGAATCAGTGTGGACTTATTGGGATGACTAGTCTGTCTCCACACTGTAGGGACTCTATGATTCTTCCCTCAGCTGCAGAGAAAAGAACCTGAGTTTTCCTGGCCTCTCCTTACAGCTCATTCCCTCCAGTCCAGGCACATCCTAGTAATGTGCACCCTCTTCAAAGCCTCTACATCCTTCCTATAGTGTGGCTACCAGAACTGAATGCAATACTCTTAACTGTGGCATACCCAAAGTCTTATAAAGCTGCAACATGACACCCTGACTCTTGTATTCAATGCCCTGACCAATAAAGACAAGCATGCCTTCATCACATGATCCAGGTAAATATTACAATGCAGAGCTGCATTGTCAAGAGTTGTTTGAATTGAAGATCTACCTGTGCTGCCTTGAGACAATTTGAATGGAGAGGGGAGCTCCCATGATGTCCTAGCCAGTAAACTCTCATGAAAAATCGCTAAGTGGGGCAGGCAGAGGTGATGGAGCGATAACATCAGAGACCCAGGCTAATTCTCAAGGAATGCTGGTTCAAGTCACACAAGGGCAACGAGTAGAATTTGATCTCAATGAATAGAAGCTGAAATTCGTAGCTTGCCTCAATAATGGTGACCAAAAAAAATCATTGATTGTTGTTGTAAGGACCCAACCTGCTTTTTAAGGAACAAAATCTACTGTCTTTACCTGTATGTGCTTCCAGACTCGCCACAATGTGGTTGACTCTCGACTGGCCTGTGGCCAACCATTAAGTTGAAAGGGGAAGCAGGGATGTTAAAAGTCAGGGATGGTTAAAAAAAAGTTGACTATGCCAATGCCTCATCTCATGAAAGAATAAAGTACAGTTGGTTCTGCTATAACAAGTGCTTCTTCAACGCGAATTGGTTTTAACGTGGTTTAGACCATTATTTGTAGAATGCAAACTTTCCTTCCACGTATTGGTTATAACGTGATTCCAGCCCTATTAGTTTAAATGGTGAGGCTATTGTATGATTTTGTTATAAAATGAGATCGCACGAGAATGGAATTATCGTGTTATATCAGAGTCAACTGTATTAAAATCTGGTTGTGATTGGATGCTTATTTGGGAAGCTTGCTGCTCTCCACTTGTTTGCTATATCATAATCTCCATTGGCTTTAGAGCACTTTGGGCAGTAAAAAAATGTGCTGTGTAAATTTAAGTTTTCCTTCTTTTTATCCTGCTGTTTCAGTATTACCTTTATCCCTCCAAACTGATATTTATCAAATCATTGGCACTCTGTGAATGAAAGTTGTATTACTGTTGCTGCAACTGTAGAGCAAAATCTTTAACCCATCCATGTGGATGGAGATAATTTTACATGATGTTGAACCAATTAGCATTACTTCTAAAGGGAATATCATATCTTCTTCAGATCAGCAAAAGCAAGGCTTTTTTTTTAGATTGCTTACAGTGTGGAATTAGGCCCTTCGGCCCAGCAAATCCACACCAACCCATTCCCCTACTCCTAACACGACAGGCAAGTTAGCATGGCCGATTCACCTAACCTGCACACATTTGGACTGTGGGAGGAAACCCACAGAGAGAACGTGCCAACTCCACACAGTCAGTTGCCTGAGGCAGGAATTGAACCCTAGCCTTGGGTGGTGTGAAGCAGCAGTGCTAACCACTGTGCCACTGCGCCTTCCCAGTCCAGAAAAGTTTGAACTTCAACAAAAGTTTAGAAAGTTCCACGGACAGCTATGGGAACTTTCTAAGCACTGTTTTGAATACATTTTCCAGATGGCAAAAGATCCAGCTATTCCAGCTGTTAGCTTGTCATTAATAATAAAACTTTGGTTGGGGAAGTGAGGTGTGGTCCTCAGCTGAGTTGGTCACAGAACCTGGTCAAAGAGCTAAGAAAGTAGTATAACTGTGAAACTAATAATATCACTCTGCATTGTCCCAACCATCAGTAAGAATACCACAGGATTATCAGCAGTTTGAGAACACATTTATTCTTTGACTTATTGCTAACTGTGTCTTTGAGACAGCCAGGTTACTGCATATAGCATTGCCTGTAATACTGTGCTGTACCGATGGAAAAACAGGCTCTTGCGACCAATAAACTGTAGGTTGCTTTTGGAATTCTATTTCACATTGTAAACCACATGAATGAAACTGGAAGGGTTAGCAGTTCTGAGTAAGTCCAATTCCTATCCCCTATCATTAATAACTTCTATAAAAGCTATAGCTGGGGTGTCATGGTGGCTCAGTGGTTAGCACTGCTGCCTCATAGTGCCAGGGACCCAGGTTCAATTCCACTTTTAGAGGGCTGCTCCTTCATCAGGTAGCTGTGAAGCAAGACCGTAAGACACAGAATTTAAAGCAAAAGATTACAGTGTCGTGCAACTGAAATGATATATTGAACAAATCTAGATTGCTGTTGTCCTTCACCTTTTAGAATGGGTTGTGGGTTTTGATTCATTTATATGTAAAGATTTTCTTTTAAGTCACATGCAGCCACTTATCAAATCATTGGCACTCTGTGAATGGAAGTTGTATTACTGTTGCTGCAATTGTAGAGCAAAATCTTCAACCCATCCATGTGGATGGAGATAATTTTACAGGAGGTTGAACCAATTAACATTTCTTCTAAAGGGAATATCATATCTTCTTCAGATCAGCAAAAGCAAGGTTTTTTTTAGATTAGATACAGTGTGGAAACAGGCCCTTCGGCCCAACAAATCCACACCGATCCGCCATAGCACAACCCACCCAGACCCATTCCCCTACATTTACCCCTGCACCTAACACTATGGGTAATTTAGCGTGGCCAATTCACCTAACCTGCACACATTTGGACTCTCTCTCTCTCTCTCTCTCTCTCACTCTCTCGCACACACACAGATATATAAGACTATGGGATGACTTTGCATCTGCAGAATTATTCTTGCAGATAGATTTTATTTTGCTCAAAAAGTGCACAATCTGCAGGCAGTCAATCCATGTAATATTTGATAAATTCCTACTTTGGAAATAGAACCAGTCTGACTCAAGATTGAAATACAGACAGTCTCTAATCTCACAGCTTTAATGCACTATAATCTTTTGTGATAAATTCTCTCTCATAAACCTGCTCCACAATCACCTGACGAAGGAACAGTGCTCCAAAAGCTAGTGCTTCCAAATAAACCTGTCGGACTATAACCTGGTGTTGTGTGATTTCCAATACTGTACGCAGTGTTAACATTATAGATGCTACATTTTTCAACATTTTCTGGTTAAACAATAGTGTAGGTTCTATAATTGCAAATAATACCATGAGCTTACAGAGTTCTAGGAAAAACAGATTATCTTTAGAGCTGCTTCTGCTGCTGATATTCTCTAATCAACCTATCCAGAGTTGTTATTACACACGTTTGGAGCAGGTGGGACTTGAACTTGGATCTCCTGGTGGAAAGGAAGGAGCCAACTTTGTAAATATTGATGGTGTTTGCTGACACTGCTCATGCATGCGATATACCACTTTAACATCATTAGCAGCTTCTGGGGCTGTAGGAGGGATCCAGGCATGAGACATTGGGAGTAGGGAGGAGACCAGGACCTGGGAGAGAGCCAGAGTGGGCAGGGAGTTGGGGGGTGGGGGGCTAAGAGGGCCAGAGGGAAAATGGATTAAGGAGTGGGGGTAACAGATCGATGATGGTGGGATAAACATGTTGGGCAGTTGGAATGGGAGAAGCTCCCCAAACGGTCCAAATCCCCTCTGGCTGATCATCCCCAGCCTAGTCTTCCCCTGCCATTTCCAATTCCTCCCTGAAAAGTCTGATCCTTTCCCCAACATCCAATTCCCACCCCCATATCCAATCCTGCTACTGTCTAAAAACAGCCCCGCCCTATCCTGGAGGTCTTTTCTGAATCCCTTTGCGAAATCACCCCTGTGCAGATGCTCAGTGCGGACTCTGCGCCTGATACAGTGACATCGAGGATCTGGAACGGCGTGCGTGCATGTTTCTGAGTGAGCGCACATACTCAGTTGCCCTGCGGTTGCTGCAGTCACCGGCTGATGTTGCTGTCAATGGTTTGAATCAAGCTGCTCAGGCGCACGGAATTGTAAAGGACAATCGTGTTTGACAAACCTATTGGGATTATTTTGAGGAGGGAATTATTCAAAAAGATCAGGGAGAACCAGTATTTGGATTTTCAGAAACCTTTTGGTATAGCTTCATGTAAGAGGTTACTGTGCAAGATCAAAGCATGGGGACTGGGTGATAATAGACAGGCTTGTTTTGAGATTCGCATGGCAGACAGGTAAGAGAAGGAAGGAATAAATGGGTCTTTTTTTGGAAGAGGAAGTGATGCCTAGTGGGGGACCACAGATCAGTGCTTGGGCCCAGCTATTCACAAAACATATCAGTGATTTGGCTGAGGGAATTAAATGTAATGTTTCCAAATTCGCTGATGACATAGACACATTAGTGTAAGCGGTGAGGGGGTAAAAAGGATTCAGGATGACTTAGAAAACTCAGCTGAGTCAACAAACACGTGGCAGGTGCAGTATAAAGTGGGTAAGTGTGAAGCTCAGACAAACAGAATAGCAGAGTATTATTGAAACGGTAACAGAATGAGAAAGGTTGATGTATAAAATAACCTGGGTGTCCTTGTACAGCAGCCGTAAGAACATGTAGGCAGCATTTAGGAAGCAAAATGGTATGTTGGCCTACATTCCAAGAAGGTTTGAATATCGAAGGAAGGAAGGTTTACTGCAGTTGTACGGGGCCTTGGTAATACTGTTCCTGGAGTATTGTGTGCAATTTTGGTCTCCTTACCTAAGATATCATTGACAAAGAGAGAGTGTAGGGGGAGAAAGTGAGGTCTGCAGATGCTGGAGATCAGAGCTGAAAATGTGTTGCTGGAAAAGCGCAGCAGGTCAGTCAGCATCCAAGGAGCAGGAGATTCGACGTTTCTGGCATAAGCCCTTCTTCAGGAATGAGGAAAGTGTGTCCGGCAGGCTAAGATAAAAGGTAGGGAGGAGGGACTTGGGGGAGGGGCGTTGGAGATGCGATAGGTGGAAGGAGGTCAAGGTGAGGGTGATAGGCCGGAGTGGGGTGGGGGCGGAGAGGTCAGGAAGAAGATTGCAGGTTAGGAAGGCGGTGCTGAGTTCGAGGGATTTGACTGAGACAAGGTGGGGGGAGGGTAAATGAGGAAACTGGAGAAATCTGAGTTCATCCCTTGTAGTTGGAGGGTTCCTTGGCGGAAGATGAGGCACTCTTCCTCCAACCGTCGTGTTGCTATGGTCTGACAATGGAGGAGTCCAAGGACCTGCATGTCCTCGGTGGAGTGGGAGGGGGAGTTAAAGTGTTGAGCCACGGGGTGGTTGGGTTGGTTGGTCTGGGTGTCCCAGAGGTGTTCTCTGAAACGTTCCGCAAGTAAGGAGAGAGTGTAGACAAGGTTCACCAGACTGATCCTTGGTTTGCGGGTTTGTCCTATGAGGGGAGGTTGGGTTCACTGGGCCTGTATGCAGTGGGGTTTAAAGAACGAGAGGGTATCTGATTGAAACAAAAATATTCTGACAGGGTTAAATAGACTGGATGATGTTTTCCCTTACCAGTGAGTACCAAGAACAGGGCTCATAGTTTTTGGATATGTCATAGGCCATTTCAGAGTGAGATGAGGAGAAATTTCTTCACTCAAAAAGTAGTGAACCTGTGCAGAATTATCTTCTACAGAAGTCATTGGAGGTCAAATCACTGATTATACTTGAAAAAGAAATAGATTTCTCGAGGATAAAGATGTTAAGGATTATGGAGAGAGAGAGGAGAGCAGCACTAAGATCGTGGATCAACCATAACCATGTGAAATGGAGAACAGGCTTGATGGGCTGAACAGCCTACTCCTGCTCCTACTTCTGATATTTCTCTATTCTTGTTTTAACAGACATTTTATTCCTAAACTATTTCTCTGGCATTCTGTCCCCTATTGTTAATCTACCTTTCCTTATATATTGTGACCATAGTTCCCCAAGCTCTCCACTATAAGGTTATTGGTGTGCATGTTGGGGTTTGTTATGGAGGAAGGAATTAATATTGATCTCTGTGAATACACAAATCTCCATTACCATTGGATCATAGTAGCCAGCAGAACGGTAGAATGTCAACTAACTTGACTCTAATCTTTTCGCGTCCATCTGTTCCCAAGGTCTGTTGGCTGTCTAACATCTACATAGCAGTGAGGCAATAAAAGTACTTGCTATACATCCCTGTTAGTGGCACCTTCCTCAACAGATTATACAAGGTTCTCAGTTTGATTCTACCAATGCACAGAGTGATGCATGGGTTAAATGGGGAGACTCATGCATTGCTCTGTGGTCGATGTTGGTTGTGGTGCTGGATTGGACTGCATGACATTGGTACTGCTTTCAGGCATGAGGAGATGTGGAGCTTTCAAATTAGACCACTAAACTCTGTCTGCAGCTCGAGTCATTCTCAGGAACGGAATTCTCAGAAATTGAAATCTTTAAGTGTTCCCAAGCTCCAGGGCTGCCTCAGGTCAGCTTGACAACAACATGGTCTGAACATTGGCAGTGAAATGGTTTATGGTGTGCCCACGTTCACTAATTGAAATGTGATTAGTCCGAGAGGATCGGGAACTATGGTCAGGCTGCTGAGCAACAATTCCCTCAGAGTAGGTTGTGAATAGAAGTCATCCCAATTAGCAAGGAAGGTTCATTAATATGGGCCAAATGTCATACATTCTCTTGTGATTTTGTGCACTCAGACACAGAGTACAGCTTCTGTTGTCACATGGGATGAACCCAGTATTTAGTAATTAGAGGCTTTGGTCAATCTGACATTGAATCATTTAGAATGGAGGTTACAGTGTTGACTTCTGCTCTGGATTGCCTATTTTGTCAAGTGATTACGCCGTGGAAGGCTTGAGAGCCGATGCTCTGTGGTTAAGGAATGGTGCTGTCTGAATTGTAGCTGTTGCCCTGTGACCCATGTGAAATGGGGCAGATTATGAATTGGGATGATAAGGGCTTAAAGATAGTTTCAGCATGATCGCACACTGAAAGCACTGCATGACTGCGAGCTTGCTTGAGTGAATAATAAAGGTCACGCTTCCAAGGCTGTCGTTAGAATGAGCTTGGCGGGAGTGATCTCAGTGGAACATTGCTAGACATTGTAGTACCTGGCAGTTAGAAGGACACAATCTGGTCAGTGTGTGTGCACGTGACCCAGAGATGTGTCTATCGGTGTGTCCAGGCAGGCTGTGTAGCTGTGAGAAATGTCCGGCCAAAATGGACAGAGAAACTATATAAAATCTGTACAACTCAGGGAGAATGAGAATGAAGGGCTCAGAAAGCTCCAACCAGAATGCTTGTATCTTCCCTTTACTCATAAAATAAATTTCTTGTTGAGGTTTGCAGATGACACCAAGATTGGTGGTGCCGTGGATAGTGAAGAGGTTTCTCTCTGAGTACAATGGGACCTCAATCAGATGGGCTGATGGGCCGAGGAGGAGCAGATGGAGTTTAATTTAGATAAATGTGAAGTCTTGCATTTTGGTAAAGCAAATCAGGGCAGGATTTATGCCCTTAATGTTAAAGTCCCGGAGAATGCTGCTGAACAAAGTGACCTTGGAGCGCAGGTTCATAGTTCATTGAAGATGGAGTTGAAACTTGAAAAGGTGCAGAAAAGATTAATAAGGATGCTGCCAGGGTTGAAGGGTATGAGTTAGGAAATGCTGAACAGGCTGGGGCTGTTTTCCCTGGCAGGTCAAAGCTGAGGGGTGACCTTGTAGAGGTTTATAAAATCATGAGGGGCATGGATAGGGTAAATAGACAAGGTCTTTTCCCTGGGCTGGGGGAGTCCAAAATTAGAGGGTATAGGTTTAGGATGAGAGTGGAAAGATTTAAAACGGACCTAAGAGGCAGCTTTTTCATTGCACAAGGTGGTGTGTGTATGGAATGAGCTGCCGAGGATGTGGTGGAGACTGGTCCAAAATACAACATTTAAAAGGCACCTGGATGGGTATAAGAATAGGAAGGGTTTAGAGGGATATGGGTCAAATGCTGGCAAATGGGGCTTTATTAATTTAGGGTATCTTGTTAGCATGGACGCATTGGACTGTCAGGTCTGTTTCTATACCAGGGCAACTCTATGACTCCATGACTTTATCAGGTAATACTTAATCTCCACCATGGTTCACAGATTTTGATTGGTAACAGTTTCTGCCGGGTTCTGTGATGCCCTCAGCAGTTATTCTACACATTCTCTCAAATAGATGTATGTGCCATGCAACCTCATTTCATCTTCTGGACAATGGAGATTGCCTATGTTCGTTATATCCAAACCCAGGAGGAAAGATGGTTACTGGAAAAATGCTGATAAATGGAGTGGTGACAGAATGGGGAGATGTTGGTGTGATGGTAATGTCACACACAATCTAGTTATCCATCAGGTCCAGCTAATGCTTCGAGAATGTAGATTAAAGTCCAAGCAGGGAATTTAAGTTCAGTAACAGATTTTTAAAAAAAAATGTGGAATTGAAAGTTAGGCTTAATAATTGTGGTTTAGGCAACTATCATCGATTGTTGTAAAAATTGATCTGATTCAGTGATGTCTCTTTAGGAAAGACAAAGTCAGAAGTCACATGTCACCAGATTATCATCCAACAGGTGTATTTGAAATCACGAGTTTTTGGAACGCTGCCCCTTCATCAGGTGGAGAAACTGTGCTCCAAAAGTTTGCACATTCAATAAAGCTATTAGCATATAACTTGATGTCATGTGACTTCTGACTTTGTCCACCCCATCACAACACCAGCCCCTCCACATCATGGGTTGAAGGAAGGAAATTGTGGTCTTACATAGTCTGGAAAGCAGTCACTCCAGATCCACAGTCTTGACTTTTAATTGAAAGCTGCGTGTATCGGGGATATCAATGATGAGTTAGCCAGCGACCACCATGCCTCCTGAGAGAATTATTAATAAACGAAGACTGCTCTGACCACAGGCCTGTGTTGTCCTGTGTCATAAACACCAGTGATTTTGTGCTGGGTGTGAGCTGCTGGAGAAATTTGCTTTAAGCGCTGCTGCTTCCTCCTTTTCCATTACCCAGTAAAGGTGACCTTGCAGTACAATGACCTTCATTATTAACTACCCACTAGTGATTCACAGCAGCTAAACCAAAACCCAGGCTGAGTAACTGCTTCTTCTGCGGGAATGTGCTCATTTTAACTTTGTAAACCAAGAGATAACTAATCAAGAGTCTATTTGACATCTCTCCCAATTGTGATTTGCATTCCCTTTAATAGAAATAAATGTCAGTGAGCTATAAAATGGGCTGTTAATTGGCTATTACCCATTTTACAGTATCACACAGTCATGATGTAACTCCCATGCATGGTGGATCTCTTAATGAGGATTTTAATTTACCCACAGCTGATTAAAACATTTGCTTCAGATAGAATATGACTGAATTTTAAAGGTTTACTGAGCGTCAGAACCAAAAGGTTTTGCTCTGATCATTTCTGATCTTAGAATAACTTTATATTTGATCAAACAATATTTGGTAATTACTCAGACCCACTAACTTAGAATGACCATCTATTCCTGGAAGTGTATTTCAATCACAAACAAAAACAGGAATGACTGGAAATAAACAATAGATGCAGGAGTAGGCCATTCTGCCCTTCGAGCCTGCACCACCATTCAATATGATCATGGCTGATAATCCTTTAGGTTCAGGAATTGACCTCGTGAACCTACGCTACACTCCCTCAACAGCCAGAATGTCTTTCCTCAAATTTGGAGACCAGAACTGCACACAGTACTCCAGATGTGGTCTCACCAGGGCCCTGTACAGCTGCAGAAGAACCTCTTTGCTCCTATACTCAATCCCTCTTGTTATGGAGGCCAGCATGCTATTAGCCTTCTTCACTACCTGCTGTACCTGCATGCTTATCTTCATTGACTGGTGTACAAGAACACTCAGATCTCTTTGTACTGCCCCTTTACCTAAATTGATTCCATTTAGGTAGTAATCTGCCTTCCTGTTCTTGCCACCAAAGTGGATAACCATACATTTATCCACATTAAACTGCATCTGCCATGCATCTGACCACTCACCTAACCTGTCCAGGTCACCCTGTAATCTCCTAACATCCTCCTCACATTTCACCCTGCCACCCAGCTTAGTAGCATCAGCAAATTTGCTAATGTTATTACTAATACCATCTTCTATATCATTAATATATATTGTAAAAAGCTGTGGCCCCAGCACTGATCCCTGCGGTACCCCACTGGTCACCGCCTGCCATTCCAAAATGGAGCCGTTTACCACTACTTTTTCTTTCCTGTCAGCCAACCGACTTTCAATCCAAGTTAGTACTTTTCCCCCAGTACCATGCACCCTAATTGTGCTCACTAACTTCCTATGTGGGACTTTATCAAAAGCTTTCTGAAAGTCCAGGTACACTACATCTACTGGATCTGCCTCATCCATCTTCAGAGTTACATCCTCAAAAAATTCCAGAAGATTAGTCAAGCATGACTTCCCCTTCATAAATCCGTGCTGGCTCTGACCTATCCTGTTACTACTATCCAGATGTGTCGTAATTTCATCCTTTATAATAGACTCCAGCATCTTTCTCACCGCTGAGGTCAGACTATCTAGTCTATAATTTCCTGCTTTCTCTCTCCCACCTTTCTTAAAAAGTGGTACAACATTAGCCACCCTCCAATCCACAGGAACTGATCCCAAATCTATCGAACTGTGGAAAATAATCACCAACGCATCCACGATTTCTCGAGTCACCTCCTTCAGTACCTTGGGATGTAGACCATCAGGCCCCGGGACTTATCAACCTTCAGACCTAACAGCCTCTCCAACACCAATTCTTTCAGTCAGGTCCTTCAGTCACTGTTACCTCAGGGAGATTGCTTGTGTCTTCCCCAGTAAACACGGATCTGACGTACCAATTCAATTCTTCTGCCTTTTCTTTGTTCCCCATAATATATTCCCCTGTTTCTGTCTTCAGGGGCCCAATTTTAGTCTTAACCATTTCTTTGCCTTTCACATACCCAAAAAAGCTTTTACTATCCTCCTTTATATTTTTGGCCAGTTTACCTTTGTACCTCATTTTTTTCTCTGCGTATTTCCTTCTTAGTAATCCTCTGTTGTTCTTTAAAAGCTTCCCAGTCCTCCGTTTTCCCACTTATCTTTGCTATGTTATACTTTTTCTCTTTTAACTTTATAGGTTTCTTAACTTCCCTCAACAGCCATGGCCACCCATGCCTCCTCCTAGGATCTTTCTTCCTTTTTGGAATGAGCTGATCCTGCATCTTCTGCATTATACACAGAAATACCCACCATTGTTCCTCCACTGTCATCCCTGCTAAGGTATTGTACCATTGAACTTTGGCCAGCTCCTCCCTCATAACTCCATAGTCCCCTTTATTCAACAGAAATAGTGTCACTTCCGATTGTACCCTCTCCCTCTCAATTTGCAGATTGAAGCTTATCGTATTATGGTTACTACTTCCCAATTACTCCTTCACTTCGAGGTCCCTGATCAATCAAAAGCATCCTGCTCAGCTAGGGCAGTGTAGTCTTCACCTTCCACTGCCGTATTCTCACATTAAAACACACCTCAGGAAGCTTCTTGTCATGTACACTCACAGATATTAAAACACACTTAATAAAAACTGCAGATTCTGGAAATCTGGCCAGCCTCTCTGTCTCAGGCTTGCTGCAGTGCTCCAGTAACGCTCAGCACAAGTTGGAAGAACAACACCTCACTTTCCGCTTGGGAACTCAACTGCCTTCTGGACTCAATATTGAGTTCAACAATTTTTGGCCTTGAGTTCTCCCATGTCCTTACCCCAACTTCACATACCAAGCCTTGTTATCACATGGTCTGTTAATACACACAACCCATTGATAGCCACTAACAGTCCCCATTAGTAGCTATTCATCCTCCTAGTTTGGCAACTTTGGATTCCAACATCTGCAGGTTTTGTGTCTATAACCAAGTTGTTCGATCTTTTTGGGCCCTATCCCCACCTATTGTTTACTTCATACTCACTTCCTCCATCCTATCTTCTGAATACAAACTGACACTTTCCCAGCAATCATCAGTTCTGAGGAAGGGTCACTTGACTCAAAACATTACCTCTGATTTCTCTCCACAGATGCTGCCAGACCCGCTGAGCCTTCAGTAGCTGAAGGACCTGAACTTAAGGGAATTTATATTTGCCAAGAATTGGTGTTGGAGAGACTGTTAGGTCTGAAGGTTGATAAGTCCCCGGGGCCTGATGGTCTACATCCCAGGGTACTGAAGGAGGTGGCTCGAGAAATCGTGGATGCGTTGGTGATTATTTTCCAGAGTTCGATAGATTCGGGATCAGTTCCTGCGGATTGGAGGTTGGCTAATGTACCACTTTTTAAGAAAGGTGGGAGAGAGAAAGCAGGAAATTATAGACCAGATAGTCTGACCTCAGTGGTGGGAAAGATGCTGGAGTCTATTTTAAAGGATGAAACTACGATACATCTGGATAGTAGTAACAGGATAGGTCAGAGTCAGCACGGATTTATGAAGGGGAAGTCATGCTTGACTAATCTTCTGGAATTTTTTGAGGATGTAACTCTGAAGATGGATGAGGCAGATCCAATAGATGTAGTGTACCTGGACTTTCAGAAAGCTTTTGATAAAGTCCCAATAGGAAGTTAGTGAGCAAAATTAGGGTGCATGGTACTGGGGGAAAAGTACTAACTTGGATTGAAAGTTGGTTGGCTGACAGGAAACAAAAAGTAGTGGTAAACGGCTCCATTTTGGAATGGCAGGCAGTGAGCAGTGGGGTACCGCAGGGATCAGTGCTGGGACCACAGCTTTTTACAATATATATTAATGATATAGAAGATGGTATTAGTAATAACATTAGCAAATTTGCTGATGCTACTAAGCTGGGTGGCAGGGTGAAATGTGAGGAGGATGTTAGGAGATTACAGGGTGACCTGGACAGGTTAGGTGAGTGGTCAGATGCATGGCAGATGCAGTTTAATGTGGATAAATGTATGGTTATCCACTTTGGTGGCAAGAACAGGAAGGCAGATTACTACCTAAATGGAATCAATTTAGGTAAAGGGGCAGTACAAAAGATCTGAGTGTTCTTGTACACCAGTCAATGAAGGTAAGCGTGCAGGTACGGCAGGTAGTGAAGAAGGGTAATAGCATGCTGGCCTTCATAACAAGAAGGATTGAGTATAGAAGCAAAGAGGTTCTTCTGCAGCTGTACAGGGCCCTGGTGAGACCACACCTGGAGTACTGTGTGCAGTTCTGGTCTCCAAATTTGAGGAAATACATTCTGGCTATTGAGGGAGTGCAGCGTAGGTTCACGAGGTCAATTCCTGGAATGGCGGGACTACCTTACGCTGAAAGACTGGAGCGACTGGGCTTGTATACCCTTGTGTTTAGAAGGCTGAGAGGGGATATGATTGAGATATATAAGATTATTAAAGGATTGGACAGTCTGGAGGCAGGAAACATGTTTCTGCTGATGGGTGTGTGCCAAACCAGAGGACACAGCTTAAAAATACGGGGTAGGCCATTTAGGATAGAGATGAGGAGAAACTTCTTCACCCAGAGGGTGGTGGTGGCTGTGTGGAATGCTCTGCCCCAGAGGGCAGTGGAGGCCCAGTCTCTGGATTCATTTAAGAAAGAGTTGGATAGAGCTCTCAAGGATAGTGGAATCAAGGGTTATGGAGATAAGGCAGTAACAGGGTACTGATTAAGGATGATCAGCCATGATCATATTGAATGGTGGTGCAGGCTCGAAGGGCAGAATGGCCTACTCCTGCACCTATTGTCTATTGTCTTTTCTGTGCTGACTGCCTGACGGGAAGTGTATGTTTAAATGGCCATTGTTAAAGATGTGGCGATAATTCTAACCCAGTCCATTTCTGTGCTGTTATGATCAGGTTAATGCTGGGTTATGGGCAGTCAGAACTACTTCAAGATACATGATGGGGACAGCAAAGGAATACTGTGAAGAGACGGATAGAAAGTACGGCAAGACAAATAGAACATAAGGCAGTGAACGTGGATCTGAGAAACTGCTTGAGGAGGACAGTGAAGCAGATTCCAATACTTATCACCAAAACAGGATACAGAAAGAATAATGAATAAAAACAAGATACCATGGATGCTGGAAATCTGAAATAAAAATACAAAGTTTTTAGTGTGAGAAACAGAGTTAATATTTTGAGACCAATATTTGGAATTAAAATTCATGTAAGTCATTGTAGTAAAACAGCAGATTAAGAAATATTGATAATAATTTCCGTTAATAGAAGCTAAAGATTTTCAAAAATGTTTTTATTCCCTTTTTTTATACTTCTCCAAAGTTATTAATTCCGAGCCACACAGGATCAATACCGTACATGTCCTATTTATAAAACAATCATCTCTACATTACATTGTCACCTTTAACCATCGATATCTGGCTGTCAAACATCCTGCGACCTCACTGTAGAAACATAGTGAGAGATTGATCTCTGTAAGTAATTTCTTTGACTCAGTCAACCCTTGAAAGGCTTGAGAGTGTTGTCTACAATATATTGCCCACATCTAACGGACAGTGTGTCAGATGCCAACGAAAGAATTTGGTTAATGGCCACGGGAACAATGTCATGTCAGTAAGTGTACAAGACTGCTTTTGTGCTAGCGATGTTACATCTGATTGCCTTAATCCAGTCTCAGTTTCAAACAACTGAACATGATATTACATGGCATGAGGGTACCCTCTCACACCTCGATTTAAAGGGAACATGAGGTACTGTCAAGTCAGCTGCTGCATTGCCCTGTATGGCTGTTGGCGCGACTCTGTGAGTTTTCCAGGTTTTCCAGGATTGGCCTAAAGTGTGAGTCTGTTGCTGAGAGGGGACTGGCTGGAATTCTGGATGAGCCACACAGAGTGTGAAGGATCTAAAAGCAGCAATGACAGCCATACTGCAGAAGAAGCAACAATGCTTTCCGCAGAGCTCTGACTGAACTCTCACAGCTCTGAGGTCTCACAGAGTCATGCAGCATGGTAACAGACTCTTCTGTCCATGTCAAACAATATCCCAAACTAGTCCCATCTGCCTGTGCTTGTTCCATATCCCTCCAAACATTTCTTTTTTCATGTCTTTATCCAAAATGTCTTTTAAACATTGTAACCATACCTGCATTTGCTAATTCCACATGAACCACTCTCTATGTAAAAAAAGTTGTCCTTCGTGTCTTTTCTATAATCTCTTTCCTGCCACCTTGAAAATATGCCCTCTAGTCTTGAAACTTCCCATCTTAGGGAAAAGACACTTGCCATTCACCTTGCCTATATCCCTCTATAAGGTCAGCCCTCAACCTCCTCCCCTCCAGTGAAAATAGGCCTCAGCATAATCAGCCTCTCTTTCTCACTCAAACCCTCCTCCATTCCCAGTAACACTTTTGTAAATCTTTTCTGACCCCTCTCCAGCTTGACGCCATCCTGTCTGTAACAGGGCGAACAGAATTGGACACAGTACTCCAGAAAAAGGCCTCACTAACATCCTGTACAAACTCAACATAATGTCCCAACAGCTAAACTCAAAGGTCTGAACAATGAGGCGTGCTAAACACCTTCTTAACTATCCAATTTATATGTGATGCAAATTTCAAAGAATTGTGTACCTGAAATCCAATGTCTCTGTTCTATAACATTATCAAGGGCCCTACCAGTAACTGCATAAATCCTGCCCTTGTCTGTTTTTACTAGAATGTAGTACCTCTAATTTAACCAAATTAAACTGCATCTGCCACCCCTCAGTCTTTTAAAACCCTTACTTCTTTTGTTAAAAAGTGTTGATAGTGTGGCCTGGTTGTTCCAAAAACCCAGTGAAAAAAGGTAGGTGCGTTTTCCATAGAACTTTTCAATACGACCACCACCCTTATTCTGACAGTCCCCTGACCCCAGCTCTTTGCCTGAGTCATCCAGTTATCCAACTCCATTCTGGAAGTTACCATTAAATGTGCTTCGGTCTCCCTTTCAGGCAGTTCATTCCAGATCGCGCCAAACGCCACGGAAAACTAAAAACATTCTCAGTTTTCTTCTGGTTCTTCTGTTGATTATTGCCATCCTGTGTTTGCTGACTCCAGTGCCAGTGGAGACAGTTTACCAGCGCTCCAGAGTAGAATCAGAGCACAAGCTCAGCTTTCAGCAGACAGAAGGGGAAATTGCAATCAAGAATTGAGAATGGAGTGGTTAAAATCCATCAGTTTGTAACTAATCAGCACGTTAATGAGATTTTTGGTAGCGTTACACTGAAAATAAAGATCAGCGAGCATCAAAGTGTTCATTTTGATCTTTCAATCAGAATATAAATTAATGGGTAGGACAGGCTGCTTAAAAGTGGGCCACCGCCAATGTAGCTAAGTCATCCACCAAGTTGTCAGTTGGCTGGTTCTGGGCAAATAGTTTAACCTGCAGCTCATTTCTGTGAAATGAAATCAGAGAGGCAATCAAAAGTCTCCAAGTGATGTCCATTCTAAGTTAATGTTCCATCCACCAATAAATCTCAAAGGTTTCAGGGGGGACATTGCTCAAGGCCATGTGCGTATTGACCGGGCTACTCTTAACTCTGTATCTACACTGAGTGGAAGCTGGAATCCATTACCAATGTGGACACATGTCCATGACACAGCATTTAACCAACTTTCACCTCACCATTGAATGAACATTTTTTGTCAGTATTCACACTGGGAAAAGACAATGTTGTGGAGGAGAATACTGAGAAACAGGCTACTAGACTAGAAGGGAGTAACATTCACAAGGAGGAGGTGTTTGCAATTTTGGAAAGTGTGAAAATAGATGCGTTCCCTGGGCTGGATGGGATTTATCCTAGAATTCTCTGGGAAGCCAGGGAGGAGACTGCAGAGCCTTTGACCTTGATCTTTACGTTGTCATTGGTTACAGGGATAGTGTCAGAAGACTGGAGGATAGCAAGTGTTGTCCCCTTGTTCAAGAACGGGAAGAGAGACAACCCTGGTAATTATAGACCATTGTGCCTTACTTTGGTTGTGGGTAAAATATTGGAAAAGGTTATAAGAGATAGGATTTATAATCACTAGAGAGGAAAATGTTGATTAGGGATAGTCAACACGGTTTTGTGAAGGGTAGGTCATGCCTCACAAACCTTATTGAGTTCTTTGAGAAGGTGAGCAAACAGGTGAATGAGGGTAAAGTGGTTGATGTAGCGCATTTGGATTTCTGTAAGGCATTTGATAAGGTTCCCCACGATAAGCTATTGCACAAAATACGAGGACATGGGATTGAGGGTGATTTAGTGGGTTAGCTCAGACATTGGCTCGCTGAAAGGAGACAGAGTGTGGTGGTTGATGGGAAATGTTCATCCTGCAGTTCAGTTAATACTGGTGCACTGCAAGGATCTGTTTTGGAGCCACTGCTGTTTTGTCATTTTTATCAACAATCTGGATGAGGGTGTAGAAGGCTGGGTTAGTGAATTTGCGGATGACACTAAGGTTGGTAGAGTTGTGGATGGTGCTGAAGGATGTTACGGGTACACAGGGATATAGATAAGCTGCAGAGCTGGGCTGAGAGGTGGCAAATGGAGTTTTGTGCGAAAAAGTATGAGGCGATTCAGTTTGGAAGGAGTAACAGGAATAACGAGTACTGGGCTAATGCTAAGAATCTTGGTACTGTAGGTGAGCAGAGGGATCTCAGTTTCCATGTACATAGATCTCTGTAAGTTGCCACCCAGGTTGATAGGGTTGTTAAGAAGCCATATGGTGTGTTAGCTTTTATTGGTAGAGGGATTGAGTTTCGGCGCCACAATGTCATGCTGCAGCTGTACAAAACTCTGGTGTGGATGCACTTGGAGCATTGCATACAGTTCTGGTCATCACATTATAGGGAGGCTGTGGAAGCTTTGGAAAGGGTTCAGAGGAGATTTACTAGGGTGTTGCCTGGTATGGAGGGAAGGTCTTTTGAGAAAAGGCTGAGGGACTTGAGGCTGTTTTAGTCAGACAGAAGAAGGTTGAAAGGTGACTTAATTGAGACATATAGGAAGGTTAGATAGGGTGGACAGTGAGAACCTTTTTCCTTGAATGGTGATGGCTAGCATGAGGGGACATAGCTTTAAATTGATATAGGACAGATGTCAGAGGTAGTTTCTTAGCTCAGAGTGTATTTGGAGAGTGGAATGACTTGCCTGCAACAGTAGTAGACTTACCAACTTTATGGTCATTAGATAAAAATCTGGATGAAAATAGGTTAGATCAGCGCAACATTGAGGGCTAAAGGGCCTGTACTGCACTGTAATATACTATGTTCTATGTTCACTGATTAATTTTGCGGTCCAATCAGGAAACCAAGCTCACATTATGTGAATTCTGGGAAATTCCTCTTAATGTGCTGAAAAGTCACACAAGGAGGGAGTTAATGCTCTCTCTCTCTGGAGGATACCCACCTATATAGGACAGCTGTCAGATGTAGTTTCTTAACTCAGAGAGTATTTGGGGCATGGAATGCCCTGCCCTTCATGACCTCTTCGCTCCAAAACTCAATCCCTCTACCAGTAAAAGCGAATACACTGCATGCTCATTCCATGCATGCACCACCTTCTGAGTGAAAAAGGTTGCCTCTTAGATCCCTTTTAAATCTTTCCCATCTCACCTTAAACTTATATGCTCTAATTTTGGACTTGCCCACCCCAGAGAAAAGACCTTGGCTATTCATCCTATCTATGCCCCTCATGATTTTATAAACCTCTATAAGGTCACCACTCAGCCTTTGACGGTCCAGGGAAACCAACCCCAGTTATTCAGTATCTCCCTAGAGATCATGCTATTGAATAAATATTGAGTTAGCTGTGCTGTCTATAGTCCAGATTCTTGCTCTTGTATTCCTTTTGTTGCTGAATAAGTAGTCAACTGCTTAACCATAGCATCTAATGTCTCTTTGTTTTTTTGTTCCTGTGGGTTAATTGTAGAAATAACCTCCGAGACTATCGAAGCTCTTTCACTCGATAACCATTTAGCACATTACCAAGGAACTAGGTGTAAAAACCTGGATTTGGAAAGCACCTTTATGGAGCAAGAGCGGATTGAAGGATATCTAGACTGATCTGAAAGCCTCCTGGAGGCAGAACAGCCATGTTCCACTCACTGCTAATCCCAGGATTTCCCCAACACACATTCCACACATCAGGACATTATTGTCTAATGGTGAGAAAGTTTTCATTGCCAGATTATCTTGGGTGTACTTAAAGTTACAAATTTTGTGATGCTTATTTAAGGTCATGAAATGGTGAGGGTTAATTTGATGGGTTCACATGATGACTGAAATAACTCCTTAGAGGCTGGTAGCCCATCACCAAGTCATCCTTTATTTACACTTGGAGAGTCCGAGACACTGATCCAGCTCCCTCAGAGCCAGCTCTCAGAGTGAGCAGAACCCCAGACACTCCTGTTTATATCTGTCAGCCAGGGCTCCCTGTTTGGATCAGTCCCAATCAGGGAACATATATTCTATGAAGTCCACCTGACTAACCTTATTACAATCACCCCAGTGACTCCAAATATGTCACAACAAACCAACATAGGATTTAAGAGCACAAGGAGGCCATTTGCCTGCTTACTCCATCATCCAATAAGATCATGGCTAATCTAACTGTTGCCTCCCCTCCATATTTCTGTCTGCCCCCCCATAACCATTAATTCCCCTAATTATCATGATGGTAACTTATAAAGTCATTCACCACTCTCTCTGAGGATTATCGCATGTACTACAGGAATCTACACGGGGGATAGACACAGAACAGCTAAACAAACAAGCGCATTGGAAAAGAGAATCCCTTGAGCTCCTGTCAAAATGTCCTGACAACTGAATCTATGTAAGTGCGGTTAATTAAACAAAAAGATTTCAATCAAACTGAAGGCAATTCTTTGTTAAAACATAAATTTATAAAAAAATACACAAGACTTTGATGTAAATGGAAAGAAGGACTTTGTGAATGAAAATGTGTTAATGTGGGATAAAGCCATCAGATGTCACCTTCAGCTTACTTCTTATCCAACTGTAATAGCTCCTCTAGTTGTTCGAATTCAATGCTTTAATGGATCGTCATGTCATTTCTAACATCAGGTACAATGTCCGGTTTACAATAGCAGTTGTGAATCTTTGGCATGGCTACATCCTCTGATAACAACTGTGTGCTAGAATTGCTGAGCAGTTGCTTGACTCTTGTCTTGGGTGAGACTCAGCACTGAAATATGTACCTCCTCTTGCTCACTTACAAAGAAACATTTTTATCAAAAGCGTGAGATCTACATTTTCATTACTTTGCATTTCCAATGAGGGAGAAACATAACAGATTTGTGCTATCATAACGGAACAATGCTCCAATTCACATAGCTCTTCCCTGTTTACTTTCTTTGCTGATTAAAAACTATATGCGAAAAGTATTCCTCATGTAATCACCTACAGTTATTCAGGAGAGATTCATCTATAAATGTCTACTTTTTGAGCCAGTTTGGAAATAAAAATAATTCAAAAGTTCAAATTAAGTGGATGTAAAATTGAGGCGGGGACGGTGGCTCAGTGGTTAGCACTGTTGCCTCATGGCGCCAGTGACCCAGGTTTGATTCCCACCTCGGAGTTTACACATTCTCCCCGTGTCTGCATGAGTTTCTACTGGGTGCTTAGGTTTCCTCCCACAGTCTAAAGATGTGCAGGTTAGGTGAATAGGCCATGCTAAATTGCCTATAGCATTCAGAGATCTGCAGATTAGGTGTATTAGTGGGTTAAATGTAGAGTAGTAGGGGAACGGGTGTGTGTGGGTTAACCTTCAGAGGGTTGGTATGGACTTGTTGGGCTGAAGGGCCTGTTTCCACAGTGTAGGGATTCTATGATAATAATATGTGCAAAAAAAATGCCAGTGGGTAGTTTGTACCTATTTAATGATCCGGTTTAAGCTTTACTTTAGACCAGGTAAGGATTAGACAAACCTGAATCAGCAGTAGTCCCTGCATGGATTAAATAAAGTGTCTCAAAGAGACCTAAACTACTGGAGAAATGATTGGAAAAGGAACCCAGATCTGCTTGGGTATTTCAGCAATGATATGGAATTGGTCATAGATGTTTGGTATAATATCTGGGAGCTTATACCAAACCAAATATCTTTCTCTATTTCAAGGAGAAATGTTGGGGTATTCCTGATGAAGGGCTTTTGCCTGAAGCATCGATTTTCCTGCTCCTCAGATGCTGCCTGACCTGCTGTGCTTTTCCAGCACCACTTTAATCTTGACTCTGATCTCCAGCATCTGTAGTCCACACCTTTGCTTATGTTGGGCCAGGAGTCAAGGTAAGAGGGGGAATGATTTTCTTTCAGTTTAGCTGTGTGTTTGTGTCACATGTCACATGGTAGAAATTTTGTCCTTCAGGCCAGCTTAAAACTTTTTATTGGGATCTTAAGCTACTTCTCTAAACATTAAGTCAGCGAGTTTTGAGAAGATTTGTAGCTCAGGCTGAGGTTCTGGATGTAGGTTTGCTCACTGAGCTGGAAGATTCATTTTCAGATGTTTCGTCACCATACCAGGTAACATCTTCAGTGAGTCTCCAGACAAAGCATTGCTGGCGATTCCTGCTTTCTATTTATATGTTTGGGTTTCTTTGGGTTGGTGATGTCATTTCCTGTGGTGATGTCATTTCATATGGTGATGTCATTCCTGTCCTTTGTCTCAGGGGGTGGTAAATCAGATCCAAGTCAATGTGTTTGTTGGGAAAGTGACAGTTGAAATGCCATGCTTCTAGGAATTCTTGTGCGTGTCTCTGTTTGGCTTGTCCTAGGATGGATATGAAGTGGTGTCCTTCCTCATCTGTATGGAAGGATACTAGTGAAAGTGGGTCATGTCTTTTTGTGGCTAGTTGATGTTCACGTATCCTGGTGGCTAGTTTTCTGCCTGTTTGTCCAATGTAGTGTTTGTTACAGTCCTTGCACGGTATTTTGTAAATGACCTTAGTTTTGCTTGTTGTCTGCAGGGGTCTTTCGAGTTCATTAGCTGCTGGTTTAGTGTGTTGGTGGGCTTGTGGGTTACCGTGATGCCAAATGGTCTGAGTAGTCTGGCAGTCATTTCGAGATGTCTTTGATGTAGGGGAGACTGGCTAGGGTTACCAGCTAAGCAAGCAAACCTACATCCAGAATCTCAACCTAAGCTAGAAATCTTCTCAAAACCCACTAACACTTATGGGCGCAATACACTAAAACTGGCTCAAAAATGGGAATGAGTGCCACCTACGAACAGCTGTATTTCCTACATGAATGCCTAAGTAAACAGGTACTACCTAAATGTCCTAAATACAAACCTCCCCGTAACACCCCACTAGCCATCAGACTAGCAGAGCAAGATGGCCGCAGAATGCTGAGAGAAATGATTAATGATGCCCACAACAGACTCTGTAAATACAACCGGAAATTTTGCACCAAAAATCTTTACTCACTCACGCAAGAGACCATGAATGGACAGACACAGCACAACAAGCCATAGATATTACACAGCGACAAACACAGAAAATGAAAAAAATTAGGCCTGCAAAATAAACTAGACAAACTTACACAAAGTAACAACACTGACAACACAGAAGCATGGATTAAAAAAAACTTATCTGATCGACCCTTAACAGACATTGATAAAGCTGTCCTGGTAAGAGGATTAAATTACAACGTCCAAGATATGGACAAGAAATATTTCTTTGCAGCATTGGAAGCAACACTGAAAGACAACCAACTCACTGAAGAAACCCAGCAAACTATCAGACAGGTAGTCACACCAACATGAAGCAGAATAAAGGAAGGAAACACACTCAATACACAAGAAAGTAAAGCACTGGAAAGACCAAAAAAAGATAAAAAACATTGTTGTCCTACCTGCAGACAAAGGACACTTGACAGTCATCCTAAGTCGAAGAGACTACATTAAAAAAATGAATGCACTACTTGCAAATACCAACACTTATCAACAAGTGGTGATAGACCTGACCGCACAACTAGAGAACCGAATTACAGTCCTACTGAAAATACTTCAGAAATCTGGAGAAATAAATAAGACCAACTTCCAAAAAGTGAAACCAAATGAATCCAACACACCAGACTTCTATGGATTACCCAAAATTCACAAATCAGGAGCTCCCCTCAGACTCATAATCTCGCTACCTAGAATACCAATTTACAGATTAGCCAAAAAGCTACACCAAAGACTAAAATACTTAGTAGAAGACTCACGCCACTCCATCCACTCCACCCAAGACTTCCTGAAGGCCATCAAAGACACAAAGATAGAAGACGATGAAATAATGGTCTCCTTTGATGTAACAGCCCTATTCACATCATTCAACATCATCCTGGCCAAGGAAGCACTGACTGCACTATTAGAAAACCCAAAGACATATACACCAAACACCACCAACTTCATCGACAAGGACAGTAGCGTCAAGATAGTGGACCTATGTCTTACCACCCACTTCACCTTCAACAACAAAACCTTCAGACAAACCAACGGAACACCCAAGGGATCGCCAATGTCAGGGTTCTTAGCAGAGGCAGTAATGCAAAGACTCGAACAAACGGCTCTGCCAACCATCCAACCCAAACCCAAGCAAAGGCATGCCAGAGAATTCCTAGAGGCCTGGCACTCCAACCACAATGCCATAAACAAACACATAGATCTAGATGCCATCTATCAACCCCTCAGAAAACGAACAGGAAATGATATCACCACAAACCCCAGGAACCCCATCCAGGAGACAGATAGAAATAGAAAGCAGGAGACAACAGCTTCGCTTCACTTGGAGGTTGTCACTGATGATGTTACCTAGCCAGGTAATGAAACATCCGGATATCAAACCTACAGCTCAGCGAGCAAACCTACACCCTAAACCTCAACCTGAGCTACAAACCTTCACACACCGGGCAAAATCCAACCTTCCAAAATCCACAGTAATTTCTGTTAACTCTTAATGATACAACTTGATGGCAAATTTAGGTTCAGGAGGAGAGCAGCCACTTCCTTAAGCCTGATCTATCATTCACTAAGCTTCTAAATCCATTCACTCACCTTGGTCCTAAAGTCTTTCCTTATCACTGTTTGTTTTGAGATTTCACTTGAACTTCAGTCACAACAGTTTTGTGAGGGGTGAAAGTGAATAAAATATTCCAGGACAATATCCTTCAGTGGCCTAGGTCCAATTTCAAGGTTGAGAAAATTAAAAACTCCATTTTAAGGTTAGCTCTGGATAACCCGATCATGGGAGAGTGTTTCTCTCTGTTGAGTCCTTTAATCAGCTTAACACTTCAATTAGATAATTCCTTAATCGTCAATGCAGCCTGGCCGCTCAGTTTAATTTAATGCCATTGTCAAAGATACCACAAAATAAGTGCTGCTTAATGCTACAAAAACTTAACACTAGCCATTATTTTCACTTGCTTTGAGTGCCGCAGAAGAAATATTCCCTGTTGAATTTCCCCGCACATGTAAGATGGGAAGTGGTGATAATTGCATTAATGTTTTTGACAAGATGCATCATCACTACTTCTTAGTCATAGAATCATAGAGACGTGCAGCATGGAAACAGACCCTTTGGTCCAACCCGTCCACGACAACCAGATATCCCAACCCAATCCAGTTCCACCTGCCAGCACCCAGCCCATATCCTTCCAAACCCTTCCTATTCATATACCTATCCAAATGCCTCTTAAATATTGCAATTGTACCAGCCTCCACCACTTCCTCTGGCAGCTCATTCCAGACACATACCACCCTCAGTGTGAAAATGTTGTCCCTCAGGTCTATTCTTTATCTCTCCCCTCTCACTTTAAACCAATGCCCTCTAGTTCTGGACTCCCTGACCCCAGGGAAAAGACTTTGTCTATTTATCATATCCATGCCCCTCATAATTTTGTAAACCTCTGTAAGGTCACCCTTCAGCCTCCGACGCTCCAGGGAAAACAGCTCCAGCCTGTTCAGTCTCTCCTGAAAGCTCAAATCCGCCAATCCTGGCAACATCCTTGTCAATCTTTTCTGAACCCTTTCAAGTTTCACAACATCTTTCCGATAGGAAGGAGACCAGAATTGCACGTAATATTCCAACAGTGGCCTAACCAATGTCCTGTACAGCCGCAACATGACCTCCCAACTCTTGTACTCAATACTCTGACCAATAAAGGAAAGCATACCAAACGCCTTCTTCACTATCCTATCTACCTGAAACTCCACTTTCAAGGAGCTATGAACCTGCATTCCAAGGTCTCTTTGTTCAGCAACACTCCCTAGGACCTTACTATTAAGTGTATAAGTCCTGCTAAGAGTTGCTTTCCCAAAGTGCAGCACCTTGCATTTATCAGAATTAAACCCCATCTGCCACTTCTCAGTCCATTGGCCCATCTGGTCCAGATCCTGTTGTAATCGAGGTAACACTCTTCACTGTTCACTACACCTCCAATTTTTGTGTCATCTGCAAACGTATTAACTGTACCTCTTATGCTCGCATTCAAATCATTTATGTAAATGACAAAAAGTAGAGGGCCCAGCACCGATCCTTGTGGCACTCCACTGGTCACAGGCCTCCAGTCTGAAAAACAACCTTCCACCGCCACCCTCTGTCTTCTACCTTTGAGCCAGTTCTGTATCCAAATGGCTAGTTCTCCCTGTATTCCATGAGATCTAACCTTGCTATTCTGTCTCCCATGGGGAACCTAGTCGAACACCTTACTGAAGTCCATATAGATCACATCTACTGCTCTGCCCTCATCAATCTTCTTTGTTACTTCTTCAAAAACTCAATCAAGTTTCTGAGACATGATTTCCCATGCACAAAGCATTGTTGACTATCCTGAATCAGTCCTTGTCTTTCCAAATACATGTACATCCTGTCCCTCAGGATTCCCTCCAACAATTTGCCCACCACTGAGGTCAGACTCACTGGTCTATAGTTCCCTGGCTAGTCTTTACCGCCCTTCTTAAACAGTGGCACTACGTTTGCCAACCTCCAGTCTTCTGGCATCTCACTTGCGACTGTCGATGATACAAATATCTCAGCAAGAGGCCCAGCAATCACTTCTCTAGCTTCCCAGAGAGTTCTCAGGTACACCTGATCAGGTCCTGGGGATTTATCCACCTTTACCCCTTTCAAGACATCCAGCACTTCCTCCTCTGCAATCTGGACATTTTACAAGATGTCACCATCTATTTCTCCACAGTCTATATCTTCCATATCCTTTCCATATCAGTAAATACTGATGCAAAATATTCATTTAGTATCTCCCCCATTTTCTGTGGCTCCACACAAAGGCCGCCTTGCTGATCTTTGAGGGGTCCTATTTTCTCCCTAGTTATCCTTTTGTCCTTAATATATTTGTAAAAACCCTTTGGATTCTCCTTAATTCTATTTGCCAAAGCTATCTCATGTCCCCTTTTTGCCCTCCTGATTTCCCTCTTAAGTATACTCCTATTTCCTTTATATTCTTCTTAGGATTCACTCGATCTATCCTGTCTATACCTGACATCAGCTTCCTTCTTTTTCTTAACCAAACCATAAATTTCTTTAGAAATCCAGCATTCCCTGTACCTACCAGCCTTCCCTTTCACACTGACAGGAATATACTTTCACCGGATTCTTATTATCTCATTTCTGAAGGTTTCCCATTTTCCAGCCGTCCCTTTACCTGCAAACATCTGCCTCCAATCAGCTTTCGAAAGTTCTTGCCTAATACCATCAAAATTGGCCTTTCTCCAATTTAGAACTTCAACTTTAAGACCTGGTCTATCCTTTTCCATCACTATTTTAAAACAAATAGAATTATGGTCGCTGGTCCCTTAGTGCTCCCCCACTGACACCTCAGTCACCTGCCCTGCCTTATTTCCCAAGAGTAGGTCAAGTTTTGCACCTTCTCTCGTAGGTACATCCACATGTTGAATCAGAAAATTGTCCTGTACGCACTTAAGAAATTCCTCTCCATCTAAACCTTTTACACTATGGCAGTCCCAGTCGATGTTTGGAAAGTTAAAATCCCCGACCATAACTACACTATATTCTTACAGATAGCTGAGATCTCCTTACAAGTTTGTTTCTCAATTTCCCTATGACTATTCGGGGGTCTATAATACAATCCCAATAAGGTGATCATCCCTTTCTTATTTCTCAGTTCTACCCAAATAACTTCCTGGATGTATTTCCGGGAATATCCTCCCTCAGCACAGCTGTAATGCTATCCCTTATCAAAAATGCCACTCCCCCTCCTCTCTTGCCTCACTTTCGATCCTTCCTGTAGCATTTGTATCCTGGAACATCAAGCTGCCAGTCCTGCCCATCCCTGAGCCATGTTTCTGTAATTTGCTATGATATCCCAGTCCCATGTTCCTAACCATGCCCTGAGTTCATCTGCCTTCCCTGTTAGGCCCCTTGCATTGAAATAAATGCAGTTTAATTTATCAATCCTACCTTGTCCCTGCCTGCCCTGACTGTTTGATTCACTCCTGTTCTCAACTGTACCAGTGTCAGATTGATCTCTTTCCTCACTTTCTCCCTGGGTCCCACTCCCCACCCTCCCCACCTTACTAGTTTAAATCCTCCCAAGCAGTTCTAGCAAATTTCCCCGTCAGTATATTAGTCCCCTTCCAATTCTTGTACAGGTCACTTCTCCCCCAAAAGAGATTCCAATGATCCAAAAATGTGAATCCTTCTCCCATACACCAGCTCCTCAACCATGCATTCATCTGCTCTATCCTTCTATTCCTGTCCTCACTAGCTCGTAGTACTGGGAGTAATCCAGATATTACTACCCTTGAAGACCTCCATTTTAAATTTCTGCCTAACTCTCTGTAATCTCCCTTCAGAATCTCAACTTTTTCCCTTCCTATATCATTGGTTCCAATGTGGACAATGACCCCCTGCTGGCCCCTCTCCCCCATGAGAACATTCTGCACCCTCTCTGAGACATCCTTGATCCTGGCACCAGGGAAACAACACACCATTCTGCTTTATCTCTGCTGGCCACAGAAACATCTGTCTGTACCTCTGACTACAGATCCCCTAACATAATTGATCTCTTGGAAGCCGACGTACCCCTCATTGCATTAGAGCCAGTCTCAATACCAGAAACTTGGCTGTTCGTGCTACGTTCCCCTGAGAATCCATCACCCCTTACATTTTCCAAAACAGCATACCTGTTTGAAATGGATATATCCACAAAAAGACTCCTGCTCTAGCTGCCTACCTCTCTTACCCTTCCTGGACTTAACCCATCTATGTGACTGTATCTGAGACCTCCCCCCCCTTCCTATAACTGCCATCCATCACATACCGTTGCTGTTGCAAATTCCTCAACATTTCTATCTGTCTCTCCAACTGATCCACTCGATCTGATAAGATTCGCATCCAACAGCATTTATGGCAGATATAATCCTCAGTAACCCTTAAACTCTCTTTAAACTCCCACATCTGACAAGAAGTACATATCACTGCAAAGGCCATTTTTGCTCCTTCACAATCTACAGACCCAGAAAATAACACCGTCTTATTCCTCGACAAACACTGCCCCAGGTTAAATTAAGATCTATAGCTTATATTTTAAGTTTAATCAAGAGACTTATCTCCAAAAACATATAATCAAGAAAGAACCCACTGTACTCACTACTGCAGCCTTTCTCTTGGACAGACTTAAAACAACAATTAACTTATCTGATTCTGTGTTGTGAACTTCACCCAAACCGGTTCCTCCAAGATTAGTTGCGAAATTCACTGTTTGTTAATTTTCCCAGATGCACGCTGATGTCCAGTGATACATGAATTCAAAAACAGTGAAGGCAGTAACTGTGCAGGTTTTTTCTCTCTCTTTCTCTCTCTCTCTCTCTCCTACACTGTCCTCACTGTGTGCTCCCTTTGCCTGCTCTTCTCCCTTTTAAACTGCTGTTGTTTTGACTTTTTTTTTCCCCACAGTTCCAAAACAATGCAACAGCATATAAAACAGTAATTGCTGCTTCTGGAGTTTGAGGAAATCATCTCCAGCACCTCAAATACCTCAAAAAAAAAGAGCAGCTCTTACAGCCAGAAAATTTTCCCATCCTCCATCTTGGAAATACCCAGAATCCTCTCATAATGTGACTGGTTTCTTTTGGTCCAGGGAAAATTGGTCATAGGACATGCTGGTTTCCTTGTAGCAACTGATAACTTGCTAAACATGCCTATGATCTACCAAAGGTGAAAAGTGTGGTGCTGGAAAAGTACAGCAGGCCTGCCCTGCTTTTGCAGTGCCACATTTTTCGACTTTGAGTTTCTAACATCTGTAGTCCTCACTTTATCTACGGTGCACAAAGCCAAGTCTCCAACTTGGAATAGGACAGCCAATGGTCTGGTGCAGTAGCAATCGGGGTTATCCCTTTTCTCTTATATGATACAATGGTGAACAATCTGAGGAAGCATCACCTGATCCAGAAACATTAACTCTGATTTCTCTCCACAGATGCTGCCAGACCTGCTGAGCTTTGCCAGCAATTTCTGCTTTTGTTTCTGGAGTAATTATTAGCCCTCTGGTCAGTTGCAGATCTAAAGGCCAAAGGTCAATAGCTGTCAGGTTTTTTTTGTCCCTTTCTTTAGCCTTGCCATCCAATGTATCAAACAAACAGTAGTTGACCTGGTGTGCAAGCTGACCTCTGACTTTGGCCCTAACAATTATACTACTATGCGTGCATCAGCTGACCCCAAACTTTTGACGAAGTTTAGTTTTCATTTATCTTATGCTAGTTTTGGGGGAAGTGGGTACAGTCCAATTGGTCATTTTCCCAATTGTTCTTGCCTTATTTTAATGTAATCAAAGCTAGAACAGGTCGTTCTCCTATAACACATGTTTGTTAAATGTGATTTGGATGTAATGCGAATTGTGAATTGAGGGCTTTTTTTATGACCTGGACTCCCCTTTGCTGTTCCGCGATTCCATTCCCAGCACGAACTGAACAGCAAAATCCAGCCTCAGGATCCTCTATCTGCAAAATGCAAATCAGTGTGTTCATCCAAAACAGGAATGCAATCAGTTCTGCAAGCCTTGAAACTGGGAATTGTAGTCTGCATTTAGAAGGAATTTTATTTCAAACCAGGTGAGAATCTTGGGGTGGACTGGACACCTGTGTCGGCATCACGTGGTCAGTATGTGTGCTTTCCAGTGAAGAGCTTCCTGAAAGGTACAATGCTGTTGTCAGTGATTTTAGTGCTAAAGTGGTACATTTACTGTATTATTTCATTAAAATATATGACTTAAAGACTTACTTAGACTGCGCTATCATTTGTGTTGGCAAACTGCTCCTTTTGTTGCAATTTTTACTGATATTTTTGATGGTTTTCCCCAATCCTGTTTTTCCCATAGGCCCTGTTATTCATTTTGCATGAGTTTCTATAACATGATGTCACACAGGAACGCAACTACTGCGTTACAGGAGAACTACTTGTTAATCACCTGGGGTAAGGGGGTCACTGCTGAATTCAGGACCACGGCCAGCACCATCATCAGGATGGATTTGAACCCCTCCAAAATGTGTTACCCATGTCAGAGCTGAGGCCGTACTATTTGCTTAAAAAAAAGGGTGTAAAAAGTTGTTTAAAAAAGTCTCAAAGATGAGACTTTTACATGAGTATATGTGGTAACACTTTTAAGAAATCATTTACAATCAGAATTTAGCCAAAGAACTGAGGTGTATGACATGTTTAAATTGCAGAACCATCGTACCTGAACTGTGGTCTGGAGAGGTGTGTTCATGACAGACATTCACAGCTGTATGAGGCAGCTAAAGGGTGATTGCAAAAGATTTGACAATATTGAGCGGAATCTGCCTCAGCTATTTCCAATTACTGGGAGCTAAAGCAGGAAAACGGATGACAACTGGCCAAATTTCAACGAGCACACTCAGCTTCTGTTTGAAGGTCTGACTTGTGTATAAATAGGATCTGGGGATTGCTGGAAACTTACAGAAGAAGGCCCATTTGAAGATGCAAGCGGTACAGGGTTTTATAGTGAAGTGGTGAAAATGTGTTGCTGGAAAAGCGCAGCAGGTCAGGCAGCATCCAAGGAACAGGAAATTCGACGTTTCGGGCATAAGCCCTTCTTCAGGAATTTCCTGATGAAGGGCTTATGCCCGAAACGTCATATTTCCTGTTCCTTGGATGCTGCCTGACCTGCTGCGCTTTTCCAGCAACACATTTTCAGCTCTGATACTCCAGCACCTGCAAACCTCACTTTCTCCTTTATAGTGAAGTGGACAAACTTGTAAGTTAAAGTGCGGTTGTCAGCTGTATGGTGCAGAGTACGAGCAGTTCTGAGTAAAAGATCTCTCTCGGAAGTTAAACGTGAAAAAATGATCTTCTCCATTGTGGAGGGAAGTATGTACTGCCAGCAGCTACGTTTCTACAGAGAACACCATTGGGGATCAGAATTACACCAAAGGTTCCGGTGCTGAGAAATAACAGGAGTAGGGATTGAAAGCAGTCAGCTCATGCTGCCTAATGACCTGGTAAGGACCACAGTCCCTCTGGATCTGGTCAGTATCCTCCAGCAATATTACTGGCTTTACAGGAGCGTGCAATGGAAATGGAAGTGTAATCAGATCCCAGGTGCTACATGGCTCCAGGACTTAAACAAAAATGAAAAAAAAATCAAAATACTTAACCTTTGTGAAATTTTTAAAAAATGAGGATCTGAGGTGTGGATACTGGTTAAATGTAAGAAACAGAGCAGTCAAATTTCACACAGTCATTTCCTATAAACAGCGATCAATGGGCCAAGAAAAAACATTTTTTATGTGTGAATAAAGGGAATCTGGAACTCACTACCTGTAAGGATGGCAGAGATAAAAATCCTCATAAAATTTAATAAATATTTAGATGTGCACTTGTAATGTCAAGACATACAAGACTAGGGCTAAACACTGGAAAATATTAATTAGAATAGTCAGGTGGTTGTTTTTGATTAACATGGAAGCAATGGGTTGAAGATCCTCCTTCTATGTTAGAATTATATAGGTCAGATTATGTAGCATTTATTTGTCCATTGGGAGGAAAATAGGAATAGAGAGGGGACAGTAAGAAGAGATTCAGAATGAGGGTTAGAGATCCTGTGGTGGGATAATATTGATGTTATTAAAAGATAATAATGAAGGTAATAATGGTTCCAATTCAAAATTAAGCACAAAAAAACCCACTTAGGTGTGGAATAGAGTTGGGTGATTATGCACACTATTGATTTCAGCAACAATCTGTCAACCATACTTCCTGACCTCTTTGGAATTGTTAGGTCTGTATCAAACTGAAACCAGTTTACCAACACTATGACAACAAGATAACCTGTTTTGCTTGTCCCGACTCTCCCTAACTGAATCATTTGACAGTTTTGAACTAAATCAAATTTAGATCCATTCCCTCATCCAAATTTAGAGAGCCCATTTGTAATATTGTAATTTAAATTTTACAAATGTGGACTCTCATTTCCAGAGTAAACAATAGAGAGTTTTGAAAAGATTTGTAGCTCAGGTTGAGATTCTGGATGTAGGTTTGCTCACTGAGCTGGAAGGTTTCTTTTCAGACGTTTCATCACCATGCTAGGTAACATCATCAGTGAGCCTCCGGAGGCAAGCAAACTTATATCCAGAAAACAACAGAGTTGGAGATTTGAAAAAAAAGATATATTTTCCCCTTCCATGTTCAGTTTTCTGTACATAATTTAAATTGAATTAAGAATTCCTGCCTTTTATGTCCTGGTTTATATTTTGATGCAGATATACAGATGCCACAGAACTAGCTATACCCCAGCCAAGGTCTGCCCGTACAGCTATAACTCTGAAATTCAAATCTGGTGGGGAATTATCCAGGTATGGTCCTCTTCATAAAAAGCAGGACAATTCCAATCTGGCTAATTACCACCTCATCAGTTTGCACTCAATTAACTGGAAAATGATGGAGGGTGTCATTGACAATGCTATCAAGCAGCGCTTACTCAAATAAATCTGCTCACTGACACTCAGTTTGGATTCCACCAAGAGTATTGACTTTCAGTCAAAAATCACTGATACTTCACTTTTCAGTGCTCATATCTCATTGCTGCTTCACTTTTGATCTTTAAGTATATCTGAACTGAATTCTTTTCAAATTTTGACTTAAACCTAAGAATGATTATACTTTTATTAAGTAAAAATTAATTATTTGTGATTGATAGCGGTATTTTCTAGGCACAGATTCCAAGGATATCCAGCAATGGATATTATTCTGCTTTGAGAGACTTAATGCCAAATTGTTTTGCATTTGTTTAAAAGGAAGAATTATCCTCACTGTATTGACACGGATGATTCTTGAACTACCTGACAGGCCAATGAATGGTCTTCCATGGATGTTCAATGAGAAGAAGTTTGATTGATGGACTGCATACACTTGAGAGACCTCATCAAGATAGACCCACAACCTGAGGTCTGTGAAGCATGCGGATTTTACTAAGTTTGTGGGAGACAAAATTCATGCTCTGTTGAGACGTTTTGGCTTTGAGAAACTGTGGACAGGAGATTGAAAAGGCTGGAATGGAGCCAGAAATCTGGGCTAAAGTGCACACTGCTTCCAGAATCCACTGCTGCCGCCAAGTGGCCAATGGGAGACCGCTGGAGATTACAGAGAGAAAGGACATTGATAGAGTGACTGATCCCCCCGTTACTTTCTATCTAGTTTTCTTCTTACTTCTTTTTAAGTATTATCAAGAATATCATCATTGACAACTGATTTTAATCATTAAATTATTATCCAAAATGTTATATTCAATGAACTTGTGCTTTAACATATTCCTGGCCATTGTCCACTGTATGACTCTGTCCTTAAGTGAGGCTCTGCAGGAACTTCACCTCCCCCTCCCACTCCAACAAGAACATGCAAGTCCTGGGCCTCCTCCACAATCAAATCCTAGCCACTTAACGCCGAGAAGAGGAACACCTCATCTTCCACCTTGGGACCCTCCAACTTCATGGCATCAACATTGACTTAACTAGTTGCCAAATCTCCCCTCCCCCCATCTCATCCCAAATCCAACCCTCCAATTCGGCACTGGCCTCTTCAACTGTCCTATCTGTCCATCTTCCATCTCACCTATCTGCATCACCTTCTCCTCCAACCTATCACCATCACCCCTCCCACTTGAATATACTTACCACCTTTCCAGCTATTTTCCCATCAGCCTCAATCCCCTCCCCCATTTATCTGTCAGTCCCCTTCTCCCTGCACCCCCTCCCCCATATTCCTGATGCAGCACTTATGCCAGAAACGTTGACTGTCCTGCTCCGCGGATGCTGCCTGACTTGCTGCGCTTTTCCAGCACCACACTTTTCAACTCTGCAGGAAGTCTCACTCTCCAAGGCCACTCAACACTTAACATTCATTATAGTCTTGGTCAAAACATGGGCAAAAGAGCTGAATTCCAGAGGTGAAGTGAGGGTGACTATCTTTGACATCAAAGTAGCGTTTGACTGTGTGTGACATCAAGAGCCTGAACAAGTTTGAAATCAATTGGAATGGTGAATTCCTCAATTAGTTGGAGTCAAATGTGAAACAAAAGAAGATGGTTGCCATTAGGCAACATTTTCCCAGCTACCATCACTTCTGAGGGAAGGTCACTCGACCCAAAAAGTTAACCCTGCTTTCTGTCCACAGATGCTGCCAGACCTGCTGAGCTTTTCCAGCAATTTCGGTTTCTATTTCTGATTTTATTTAAGGGGGTTCTGATGGTTGGGTGGCAAACACCTCAGCCCCAAGGCATGTCCTACACCAAACCATTTTTAGCTGCTTCATTGATGATCTTCTGTCCATTGTAAGGTCGGAAGTGGGGTTGTTTGCTAAAGATTTCAATGCTCAGTACCATTTGCAAATCCTATGAGAATGAAGCAGTCCAAGCATACACTCAGCAAAACTTGAACAACATTCCGGCTAAGGGTGAAGAGTAGCAAGTAACTGTTGCACTAGACAAGAGTCAGGCAATGACCATCTCCAACAAGAAGAATCTAACCAGCTCCTTAGACATTCAGCAGCATTAGCCTCACTGAGTCAACTAGAATCAAGATTCTGGGCATCACCATTGACCAGACACTGATCTGGGCTAACCACAGTGCAATACACAGTACATCAACTGTACCTTCCAAGCCCACAGCCTTTACCACCGCGAGGGACAAGAGCCCAAGAGGTACATTGAAACACAAACCCTCACAAATTCCCCTTCACGTCACATGCCATCCTGACTTGGAAATATGTCGCAGTTCTCTTACAGATTATGGTTCACAATTGTGGAACTCCCTTCTTAACAACTCTGAGGGAATAACTTCATTCAAGGTTCAGGAAGCAGCTCAAGAACATGGCACATGACCAGTTGTTCCAGGGGAATTGTGGATGGGATACAAATGCTGACCCAGCCAATGAGACCTATGTCTCATGAATGAATAAAAAGAGACATCTACTTTAGGCTTATCACAAAAAATAGCAAATAGGAATAGGAGTAGTCTTTTGGTCTTTCATGCCTGTTCTAACATTTAGCCTTAAGAATTATAGAGATTTCCTGAGTGAAAAGGTTCAATGTTTTGGCCTCAGCCATTTTCTGTGGCAGAGAATTCCATAAGCTCACCATTCTTTGGGTGAAAACATTTCTCCTCATGTCAGTACTAAACAGCCGACCCTGTGCCTTCAAACTGTGACCCCTGGTTCTGAACTCCCCGGACATTGGGAACATCCTACCTGTGTTTAACCTGTCTGGTCCTGTTAGAACTTTAGGGGTTCAATATTAAGCTATGAATCCTGACACAAACTCTGTGACTGATAGCTCCAATATTAGGATGTACTCAACGTTGACACCTTATAGTTTATCCTTCTACATTATTTTGAAGATATTTCAACACTACATCTGTGAGGAGAATAATCGCAAATCAGTAAAGCACCCGTCATTTTACCAGAATGAATTGTTCCCTTCCTCCCAAAAGGTGAAAATATTGTTCTTGACTTGAAACACCTTAATATCAGTTGCCAGAATTTTCAGAAGTCCTTTACCACTGATACTTTCATTTCTATCTTTCTGTGCCTAATTCTTACTTCAATAATGTTGAAGCTTTTTTCAGGCAGCCGCTCTGAATTTGACCTTTATTTTTGACCTTAATGTGAGTTGGGATGTTTTGCGTTTTGGCCTGCTTTCAGTGCCCATGAGTGTTGGAGGAGTTGGGAATCCAACAGCTTATTCTTGATGTTGAGGGGCCAGTGCTGGATGGGATGGACAAAGTTAAAAATCACATAACACCAGGTAGGAGTCAGATAGGTTTATTTGGAGGCACTAGCTTTCAGAGCACTGCTCCTTCAGGCGGTTATGGAGTGTAAGATCATAAGAAACAGAATTTATAACAAAAGATCTCAGTGTCGTGCAACTGAAACAATAAATTAAACAAACCTAGATTGTTGTTAAGACTTCCATCTTTTAGAATGAGTTGCAGGTTTTGGTTCATTAATATATAAACCCCAGAACCTGTTTCCAGTCACATTCTCAGGATAATTTAAGGTTTTATAAAAAGAGGTGACATCTCAGCTCAGACAATGCATTAGAATCTGTTTGTATCCCAACCTTGAGTCAGACTGATTCTGTTTCCAAAGTAGGAATTTATAAAATGTTACATGGATTCACTGCCTGCAGGCCGTGTGCTTTTTGAACAAAATAGAATGTACCTACAAATACAATTCTGCAGATGCAAGTTCACCCCACAGACTTATACAAGTGTGTGCGTGCATGTGAGAGTGAGAGAGTATAGTCTGTGTAGTCTGTTATTCACAGTTAACACTACAAGCTGCATGTTCAAAGCTGCACTTCATTTGTTATTTCCATTACTTTCTGCATGATCTCCTTTCCATATAGTGGCCCGAGCATTGACGGCATCACATCCAGGCCCTTCATTGTACACTTCCAGCCAGTATAACTTTGTTTCTTTTCTTTTCCTTTGCATTCTAAATTGTAGCAATTGTTAAATTAATTTAGATAGATGTACCGACCTTGGAAGACATGTAGCGTGGGTTTGCCGGCAGAATACCATGGCTCAAATGGTTAAACTGCAAAATGTGTTTACACAAACTAATGCCTGGAAAGTAGATGATAAAGGGCCGATCTTGTTTGGAGTTTTCAAACTGTTAAGGGGAACAGATAGGATCAATAGAGTGAAAAGCTATTTCTGTTGACAGCAGCATCTAGGATGGGGGCATGGACTTCATATTAGCATCAGACCTTCAATGAGTGAAGTTAAGAAAAGCTTCTACATGTGAAGGATGGGAGAGGTTTGGAATTCTCATCCATAATTGACAATTGATACAAAGAGTGATGGGTAATGGGGTGGCAGTATCGTTGAACATGGAATACCATTGTCCCGTTGGAGTAGATGATAAAACTTGAATTTATTAAAAATCTGGAATGAAACGCTAGTGTAATGGTCACCATTGTTGTAAAAATCCAACTGGTTCACTAATATCCTTTCAGAAAAGAAATCTGCCATATTTTACCTCTTATATGTGACTCCAGATCCAAATCCAACATGGTTGACTTTTAACTATCCTCTAGGTGACCCTTGGTGAGTTCACACCTTGAGTATTGTGTGTAATTTTGGTCTCCTAATCTGAAGAAGGATATTATTGCCATTAAAGAAGTCCAGTGAGGTTCACCAATGAGGACAGGCATATGAAGAAATTTTGGATCAACCTGGGCTTGTACTCACTGAAATGTAGAGAAATGAGGGGGAATCGCATAGAAACATATAAAATCCTGATTGGGCTGGACGGACTAGATGTGGGAAGATTGTTCCCAATGTTAGGGAAGTCCAGAACTAGGGGTCACCATAAGACTAATAGACTTAGGAGCAGAAATTAGGCCATTCGGCCCAACAAGTCTGCTCCACCATTCAATGATGGCTGATAAATTTCTCAACCCCATTCTCCCACTTTCTCCCGCTTTCTCCTCGTAACCCGTGATCCCCTTGATACTCAAGAACCTATCCAACTCCACCTTAAATATACTCAATGACCTGGACTCCACAGCCTTCTGTGACAATGAACCCCACAGGTTCACCACTCTCTGGCTTATCTCCATTCTAAAAGATGTTTCCTTTCCTCTAAGGCAGTGCCCTTGGGTCCTTATCTCTTCTGAAAATGAAAACATCTTCCCAACTTCCACACTGTCCAGGCCATTCAGAATTTTGTAAGTTTCAATTTGATTCCCCCTCATCCTTCTGAACTCCATCAAGCATATGCTTGATGGAGACCCAGAGTCCTCAAGCGTTTCTCATATGTTGAGCCTTTCATTCCTGGGATCATTCTCAAGAATCTCTTTTGGACCCACTCCAGGACTGTGACATCGTTTCTGAGGAATGGAGCCCAAAATTGACCACATTACTCTAAACGTGGTCTGACCAGAGCTTTATAAAGCATCTGAAATACATCCCTACATTTGCATTCTAGTCCTCTCGAAATGAATGTCAACAGTGTATTTGATTTCCTAACTACAAAGTCAACTTGCAAGTTTACCTTAAGAGAATGAGTCACAGTCTAATAATAAGGGTTAAGCCATTGTGAATTTCTTCACTAAGAGAGTTGTGAACCTGTGGAACTCTCTCCCACTGTAAGCTGTTGGGACAGTTCATTAGATATATTCAAAAAGGAGCCAGATGTAACTCTTGCAACTAAAGGGATCGAAGGGTATGCAATGAAAGTGGGAGTGTGATATTAAAATTGGATGATCAGCCTATTGAATGGTTAGGCAGGCTCGATAACTGCTGGCCCAAGCAGTGATGCCTATAGCTTGTGAATGAATGATGGAAGAAAGATTAATTGTTTGTGTTAAATCTGAGATTGACAGGTTTTTACTGGCCTGGGATACTAAGGTGAATTTGGGAACACTTGCAAATGTTTGGAGTTGGGTTCACTAAATGGTGAGAGATGCCCACTGGACTAAATTGATTAGCTTTTGTTTCTGTGCAATTCTTTAGTTTGAAATGTCTCAGGCCATGACAAAAATATAAAATGCCCTGAACAAATATATCTTCACTCTTCTCACTGATCTTTGCTCCTTGTGAGTCTCAAGCCTGTATTTGTAGATGGAGAGGTGCATCTTAGAGGACTGGAGTTATACCTGACTCCTGGTTGACCTCTTGCTGCTTTCCTTCAATGCTGGACAGTACAAGATTATACAGCCCACCCTTGAATCAGCTAAGACTCCAAATCACTTTACACTAATGTGACAGCAAATATTTAACTGCAGCTTGCAAACCCATTTTCTTGTCATTTTCTGGGATTGGGCTTAGAGGATGCTGGTGGAGAGAGATTAGTTAATGCTCCAATCTCCACTTTGATTGAGTGAACATTTGCAGTGGACGTGCAGTCTTTTGGAAATGTACCCGATCATCCTGGAGTCACGGTGTCCATGTCTTTGCGAATCAATTCACTCCTAATTCTGCTGCACCTATTATGATCCTTTGCCTGTGCCCTACTTCTCAGTTACGGTACTGTTTAATTCATTTGGAACCAGGCGGCTGATGATTGTGGTGACCTGGAGATAATTTAGTAGTATGTTCAGAATATCTTACTCCAGTGAAATGTACAAATTTTCAAGAGTATATAGTGCCAGAGAAAAGATTCCCTGTTTTGCTCTGGAGTTCAGAGTTTTAATAGGGCTGTGTTCAACATCCCTCACTGACATCAGAGAGATCTTCATTTGCGCTGAATTGCGTACTAAATATTTTTGGAATGTTGAGATTATCTTCAGCTAAATTTATGACAATGCTCTACCCTACTCTATTTACAGAGCATCTACATAGCATCAAAATTTAGTTCATATTGTGGGCAGATTCTCTTCCTGGGACCCCTGGGTTGGATGCGTATCAAATCATTAAAAACATTGGTAATAAAATGGGTTATGTCAGAACAACACCAAAAACTTCGAGTCATAAAGTCATACAGTACAGAAACAGAACCTTTGGTCCAACCATAAACCGAAACTAGCCCAGTCTGACCTGTCTGAGCTTGACACATGTCCTTCCAATACTTCTTATTCATGTACTTATCCAAATATCTTGTAAATGTTGTAATTGTACCCACATCCATCACTTCCTGTGGAAGTTCTTTCCTCACACGAACCACTCTCTGTGTAAAAAAATTTGCCCCGATGTTTTTTTTTTATCTTTCTCCTTTCACCTTAAACATATGCCCTCTCGTCTTGAAATCCTCCCCCTAGAGAAAGGACACCTGCCACTCACCTTATCTATGCCCCTCACAATTTTATAAACCTCAATAAGGTCACCTTAACCTCCTACGCTCCAGTGAAAAACTTCACAGCTTATTCAGCCTCTCCTTATAACTCAAACCCTCCATTCCTGCCAACATCCTGGGTGGCACGGTGGTTAGTACTGCTGCCTCACAGCACCAGAGACCCAGGTTCAATTCCCGCCTCAGGCGACTGACTGTGCAGAGTTTGCACGTTCTCCCCGTGTCTGCATGGGTTTCCTCCGGGTGCTCCGGTTTCCTCCCACAGTCCAAAAATGTGCAGGTTAGGTGAATTGGCCATGCTAAATTGCCTGTAGTGTTAGGTGAAGGGACAAATGTCAGGGAATGGGTCTGGGTGGGTTGCTCTTCAGAGGGTCGGTGTGGACTTGTCGGGCCGAAGGGCATGTTTCCACACTGCAAGTAATCTAATCTAAACCAAATGTTTCCTGAATCCGCACCAGTTTAGTAATATCTGTCTGTGTGATGCCTTCCCATTGTACAATCTCAAGGTGTGTCATTTAACTGAAAACTGGATGAAAGAGGAGTGTCTGAAATGAAACAACAGAAAGAGAGAGGGAGAGGTGGAGTGAGAGACTTTGAGAGGTTACATTCTTGGCATCGCAGGGTAGAGTCACCGGCTGTCAAAATCAAAGTTATTTGAAGCCAGGATGAATGGAACACTGATACTTTGGAAGGTTGTGAGGCTGGAGGAGAGCATGGAGGAAGGGATGGGCAAGCAATTTGAAGTGAAAGCTGGAGAGTTGAGGGTTGATTTTATTGGGCGCATCGGGACCATAATGTTGCATAATACATGGGTCTGAAGCCTGGACTGAATGGGCAATGTTACTGCAGGTAACCTCCTAACTGACCAACTCCAAGATCACCTCCTGATTAAAGATGGCAGGAGGTCCTCTGATGATGTTGGAGTAAAGAGGGCCATGCACATCATCACCGCCCTGACCCAGGGAGGCCTCATCCACCATGGGGATGATGCCCTGGTCGGGGGAACCACATCTTTACCCAATGAGGCGCACCCTCCTGCAGGCCCACTGCTGAAAGGCAGTGCAGGTTTAGCTGCCAGTCTCTGTGTGTGGCAGTTGGAGAAGATGCTCCACCACTGGCACTGTGCCAACAGCAATGTCAAATGGCGCCCACTTGGTCGTTTAAAAGTGGGAAGAGGTTGCCTGCTTTATGGAGATGGCTGCCCCTCAGCTTCTGGTCCTGAGCTCAATGGAGAGGTGGTGTTTAGGGGAACCAATCTGGCTTGGATTCCCATGCTATCACTGGCTCCATCACCTCTTCACCCATTTCCTGGAATGGGAAAACTCCCGGGTGGAATGTGTGTTGTAACTAAGAAAAATACAGAGAACGAATGTATAAAATACATACAGTGCCCCTGCAGATAGACTGACTACATTAACCTCCAGTTTATTCATTCCAAGCTATCAATAAGCTTCCCTTGGGAACAAGGAGCCAACTATTGAAATCAAATATTCCTTCTTATATTATCCACGTTCATTTGGCATGCATGCATGCATTTAACTGGCACATCACAGGCTGCTATGTAATTACAGTGCTGAATAACTTATCTGCTTATCCTACATATCTTCGCTCTCACATGCTCCATTTTGGATGGTTTAATGACAAGGTCACATTCTTTAGCAGCATTGGTGATGAATTTGCTGATGATAAGCACAATGATTTGAGTGCTGTGTGATTTTTCATTCACAGTTGTTGACAGGGTGTTACTGCTTATAAAACACCATAACCAAATTAATCTTGTGCACTTTCTTTTTCTTTTTTTCCTTCACAGCTATATTTATATTTAAAGTAAATGTGTAACTGACAAAGACACACACTTTCTAGTCCAGAGCCCAACACACATTTACCAGTACACATACAAACACATCTAACCAGGCTCACAGAATGCATGAATCCTACCTTCCACAACAACAAATATACACCAAGACATGCATATATACCTCATTTAATTCTCACTAATCAACCCCAAAACACATACCAGAACACATACCTTACATTCACAAATATACCAATGGACACACTTACCTTAATACCAACTTGTGTATGCACTCACATGCATGCGCACACACACTCATGAACGCAATCATGCACTCACCAAAAATGACTGAACAGTCTAAGATGCTGGATTTAAGCTCCAGTCTCTACAGAGACACTAGTGTGAATCCTGCCCCTGCCACTTTTGCTGATAACTTGTCCCACTGAGTCTTGGATGAAAGAGCTAAGTTTAAGTTTCCTGCCAGAAATGTAACACACACCTATTGTATTTGAATAAGCTTGGACTCTGGAACTGCAGCTCAAAAGAATAACTCTAGCTTTTCACTGGCAGCTAGCTTCACCAAGCTAAAACTGCCTCAAGGCTTTTTCCCTAATCTTCCATCTGGCTCAGTTGCCCTCAGAGAATATGGCAGCTTCAACTCCCAGTCTATATTAGTATGAACTATCAGTGAGCATACTGTCCCTCCTGGCTTCTCATAGCTTCCAGGGCTTTCCAGATTGTAGAAGACATCAAGTGTTTTTAATGATATAAAAACTGAAAGAACTGTGGATGCTGTAAATCAGAAACATAAACGGAAATTGCTGGAAAAGCTCTGACAGCATCTGTGGAGAAAAATCAGAGTTAACATTTTAGGTTGAGGAACCCTCCTCATTCCTTATTATTTCATTAGTATATAACAGTTTCTTTGGTGATCCTCTCCCTGACTAGAATGTAACTTGTGCAGTCAACAATTGCATACAATAATGTAACGACCTATTCATTCCCTGGTTTTATGTTGAGGGTTAATCCAGTATGGTATTTGCTAAAGCTTTGTCTGACAATGACATTTTCATACTTGTTCTGTCATTAGTTGCCACGTCATGCTCGTGTTGATATCACCATGTTAATATTGAATATATACCATCTCTGCAAATGTAAGGAAAACCTTAATTTTATTTCAAGAGTATCTTACTATAGTTTTTCCTCACCACAATGCTGTAAGGGAAATAGCAAGATCATATGACATTGCATCACTTCCTGTGATGCTGACCGCTATCTCATGACCATGTTACACAGTTGCAATTCTCCATCACCTGACCAAGCACACCAACACACACATTTCAACACGCAAATCCAAGAATTAGAATCAGATTTATTGTCACATGTAATCAAGTTACAAAACGAACAGGAGTACAGTGAAAAGTGTACAATGTCGCGAACGCACGGCACCATCTTCGATACTAAGTACCTAGGTACGAGGTACAAAAATACAGAAAATAATGAAAACGGTTCCAACAATCCAGAATGACAAGGAGCCACAATAAAAAAAAACATGTGCATACATGTCAGAAAACACCACAAAACACACCAACACTTATGCCAAGGTTAGATGTAAAGGCAATGGCCCTGCCCAGTGGTTGCAAAGCCAGAGATGAGCTCACCTTTTCTGTCCTAAGTACCCCTTTAAGGTGATGTTTTCAGCATTGGATCCATTAATGTGAAGCCACACTGTTGCCTCTGAGTCAGAGGGCAGTCTCTAACATTGCACTCACTGCTTCACTAGCAGCCCATGTTATGAGGAGTGAGGATCTCTCGATGAGTCCTTGCAGACTCCAGACTCATGATCAAGGCATCTTCCCGAAAACTTCTTTGAGCCTTTGAGTGAGTAAAAGTGGAGTTAAAGCCACATCGCGTCAGCCATGGTCTGGTGAAGTAGGTTAGAGGGGCTGAATGATCTACTCTGCTCCGAGATCTAATATTCTTATAATTCTTGCAAATGTTCATTGGTCAGGAAATGGAAATTATATAGTATTGCAGCATTTGGGTTAAAAACTGAAGCACTGTATTTCCAGTTTTCCCTTAATGTCCCCAACCCAGTCTTAATTCAGTAGCACTTGAAAATCGAGAGTGAGACTGAGAGCAGATGTCTAATTCCAATCACTAATCATAGAATCATGCAGTTATAGAATCAGACAGTTATAGAATCATACAGCACGGAAACAGACCCTTTGGTCCAACAGTTCATGTCAACCATGTTCCCAAACTAAACTAATCCCACCTGCCTGCATTTGGCCCATATCCCTCCAAATCTTTCCCAATCATGTACTTATTAAAATGTCTTTTAGACATTGCATCTACACCTGCGTCCATCACTTCGTCTAGCAGTTCATTCCACACATGAACCGCTCTCTATGTGGAAAAATGGCCACTCAAATCCTTCTTAAATCTTTCTCCTCTCACCTTAAAACTATGTCCCTAGTTTTGAACCCACCCAATTCTAGGGAAAAGACCCTTTGCCTTTCACCATATCTGTGCCCCTCATGATTTTATAAAACACCTTTGTGTCACCCCTCAACCTCCAATGCTCCAGTGAAAGAAGTTCCAGCCTATTCATCCTCTCCTTATAATTCAAACCATCCTGTCCCGGCAGTGTCCTGATAAATCTTTTCTGAACCCTTGCCAATTTAATAATATCCTTCCAACAACATGATCACGGATTATGTGGACAGTGGGAAATAAAATAGATGGAATGTCAAGGGAACAGAGAAAGTAAAAAAAAAGTGATTTCGGAGCAATGAGAGGCATTAATATTCCTGAAGAACAAGAAAAGCAGGAGATATTAGACTAATAGATTGAAGTAAAGGTTTTGATAAGATTTTTCATGGTTGCAATATCTCACCTTATCTGAAAAGTTATCCAAAGGTAATTTATGATCATAATTCAAAAGGTATTTCTCTTCAAAATAAACTTTAGAATTGCCTCAGCGAAGACAAATGATTTATTAAAAATTCAATGTATGTCATTGGGTTAATTCATTAAGTTGCAAGATATTATGAGTCTGTCAGTCTTTCATTTATTGGTGCAAAATTGATAAGTTTGAATATTTTGTTCTCATTACTTATGTAAGAGCAAAATATACAACGGTATTTGCCAGGCATCAGTCTGAGGAGCACTATTCTTTTTACTAATTGTTATGGTGCAGAAGGAGACCATTCAGCCCATACTGCCTAGACCAGTTCTACCACCTAGCACCAATATTGGGCAGCATGGTGGCTCAGTGGTTAGCACTGCTGCTTTACAGCACCAGGGACCTGGGTTTGATTTCCACCTGTGTGTGTGGAGTTTTGTCCCACACTCCAAAGATGTGCAGGTCAGGTGAATTGGCCATGATAAATTGCACATAGTGTTAGGGTGTTAGTCGGAGGGAAATGGATCTGGGTGGGTTACTCTTCAGAGGGTCAGTGTGGACTTGTTGGGAGGAAGGGCCTGTTTCCACACTGTATGGAATCTAATCATCTCCTTGCTTTGTTTCCATTTCCCTGCACATCAATTTTATCCAAGTGATCATGTACAATAAAGACCTAATATTGGATATACGAGGCATAATTACAGCACCAATGGAGGATAGTAGCAAGACATTTTAAAAATTATCTTTTAAAACATGAACATCACATTTGTTGCCCATCTCTTATAGCCCCTGAGGTTATAGAGTCGCAGAAGTTTACAGCATGGAAACAGGCCCTTCGGCCCAACTTGCTCTTGATGTCTGGTTTTCATAATTAATCTAGTCACATTTGCCTGCATTTGGTCCATATCCCTCCATTATCTTTCCCATCCGTGTGCTTGTCTAAATGTTTCTTAAATGATGGAGTTATATTCGCCACCGCAACTATCTCTGGCAGCCTGTTCCAGACACACACGACCCTCTGTGGGAAGAAATTGCCCCTCTTGACTCTTTTGTATCTTTCCCCTCTCACCTTAAAAGGCCTTAAGGTCCTTGCAAGTTGAGAATGGGCTTTGAGAGTTTGGACAGTCTCTTGGCTACCGTGGTGACTGGAGTTTCAGTAGTGATGAAGTGGCTTTAACAGAGGCAACATTCCCAGTCTGGTCAGTGACAGTGAGGGCTGGCTCATAGAATCCCTACGGTGTGAAAACAGGTTATTTCACCCACCAAGTCCATACCGACCCTCCAAAGAGTAACAACCCCAGACCCATTCCTCTACCCTAATGCTTTACATTTCCCCCTGACTAATGCAGCTGACCAACACATCCCTGAACACCATGGGCAATTTGGTATGGCCAATTCAGCTAACCAGAACATCTTTGGATTTTGGGAGGAAACTGTAGCACCCAGAGGAACTCATGCAGACACGGGGAGAATGTGCAAATTTCACACAGATGGCCACCTGATGCTGGAATCGAACCCGGGTAAAATAAGTTTTTTGCAAACCATGTGCTTCCTCCTTGGTGTAGCTGTCTCAGAGACAGCTTTAGCTGCTGTGAAGTTAGGCAATCCTGGAGCCACTTAGGAAATCAAGAAGCTGTAGTTGGAACAAAAAGTGAAATTTGCATTAACTCTTTTTGTATAATTTATGTAACTAAAGTCATGCCAGATTCATTATGGCAACTTATACACATTTTGCTATTTTTTCATAAATACATGTGTCAATAGATTGCTATTATTGTTTAGTCACTTCAGTTTAGAGTCAACTGCATTGGTCTGGAGTCACATGTAGGCCAGACCAGGTAAGGCTGACTGATTCCCTTCCAGAACTCATCTTTAATCGGGGACAGGAATGTTTCATGCTGTTGCTTCACTGTCACTGGGTCAAAATCCTGGAATTCCCTCCTTAAGGGCATTGTGGATCAACCTACAATATGGGAACAGCAGCAGTTCAAGAAGGCAGCTCACCAGCACCTTCTAAAGGTCAGCGAGGGACGGTAATAAATACTGGCCAGCCAGTGATGCCCACATGATGACTGAATGAGGAAACACTGCAAAGGGGTAAGTACAATACACACAAGATTTTGTTTCTCATTTATTGTATATACACAGCAGTCCAGTCTGCACTTATGGTCAGAGAGACAGAGTTAAGATGGGATCAGGTTAATGGCCCTTCATCAGAGATGGGAAAAAAACCCCAATGGGTAATTGGTTATTTGCCAAATGAAAGGAGGGAGGGTGGGAAGAAGATCCAAGCAAATGTCTGGAACAGGGTGGAGGAGATCGTGCAATGGAATCCTGCCCCCCCCCCCCCCCCTCAAATCAATCAAAGTTGATAACATTCCATATTTAGTCCTAACTCTAATGTAAGGCTGGGCTAGAATTTCGTTAGCAGGCTGGGTTTGGGGGCTGGAGCTGGGTTAAGGATTAATGTGGGCGCTGGTGTGAGTTTGCCATTAAGGCACTAATTCGAACAAACTATGATAGAATCCCTACAGAGCAGATGGATGCCATTTGGCCCATCGAGTCTACACCAGCTCTCCAAAGAGCATCCCATCCTGACCCACATTCCACATGAAGTTTTTGACCATGGCCAATCCACATAACCTGCATATCTTTGGACTATAGGAGGAACCTCATACAGATAGTCCACACAGGCAGTCCCATGAATGGAACCCAGGTCCCTGGCGCTGTGCACCAACAGTGCTGACCACTGAACCACTGTGCCACCCACAACATGACTTGTGTTATGTACAAGCATTGCATTCTTCAGACACATAAGTGTCTGTGCCAATATTATTAGCTTACATCATGTTTCCAGTAGAATGTCATGCTTCACATGGTCTGAAGTCAGATGGAGTCTGGGATCTTTATGCGCTCAGACTACATGTTGTGATGCATTGATGACATCATGAGCACGTCTCTTAAAGGTACCTTGAGATTGGCCATGACACACAAAACATAGTTTAAAAAATCTTAGAATAGTTCTAGGTTGTCACAGGACCCCAATGCCTTTGGGACAGTTTTGGATCTCAAATGGACAGCAAGAGGGAGTTTGAGTTTGATTTATTGTTGTCACATGTACTGAGATACAGCACCACATAAAGTACATCAGGGTAGCAGAACAGAGTGCAGAATACAGTATTACAGCTGCAGTGATGGTGCAGAGAGATCACCATTAGCATATGAGAGGATTGGTTAAAAGTCTAATAACAGTGGGGAAGGAGCTGTTCTTAAATGTATTCGTACGTGTTTTCAAACTTTTGTATCTTCTGTCCTACAGAAGAAGGTGGAAGAGAGTATAACCAGGGTAGGAGTGGTCTTTGATGTTGGTGGTTGTTTTCCCAAGGTAGTGTGAAGTATAAATAGAGTGAATAGATGGATGGCTGGTTTGTGTAATGAACTGGGCTGTGTTCACAACTCTCTGTAGTTTCTTATGATTATGGGAAAATCAGTTACCAAACCAGATTCCTGATACCAATTCCTGATGAAGGGCTCTGGCCCGAAACATTGAATTTCCTGTTCCTTGGATGCTGCCTAACCTGCTGTGCTTTAACCAGCAATACATTTTCAGCTACCAAACCAGATATATCCAGATAGGATGCTTTCTACGGTGTATGTATAAAAATTGGGAAAAATCTTTGTGGTAATTCATGAGGCATCAATTAGTGATGCCACAAACTCCTTATTAAGAGGGTAATATGGAGCAGAATGGAATTGTCAAAAGGTTTTCAGGTGAGCACCACAAGTCTTGAGCAGATATAGGTAAAAATGTGTTTTACCGTAATTTATTACCCATCTCTAATTTCCCAGAGGGCAGTGGAGAGTCAACCACATTGCTGTGAACCTGGAGTCACACGTAGGCCAGACCAGGAAAGGACACCTGTTTCCTTCACTTAAGGACATTCGTGACCCAGATGGATTTTCTTTCCTGACAATTGACAATGGAATCATGGTCATCATTAGATTCTTAACTCCAGATTTTCATTGCATCCAAGTTTCACCATCTGCCATGCTAGCATTTAAACCCAGGTCCTCAGAACATTACCTGGACTATGGATTAGTAGTTTAGCAAGAATACCATTAGACCATCGCCTACACTAAATTCTGTTCCTAACCCTTGTACCTTCAAGTTGATGATCCAGAATCCAAATCCTTGACCTGTCTTAACTCTTTGTCTTTATCAAGGGTTCTTTATCAATTTGTTCTTGATAAATTGATTCTTTATCAATTCTTACCTGAACATTCTCCCTACTTTGTTGATTCCATTTTCAGATTTTCCTTTTATTGGAAATTTCCTTTGTTCCTGTGGTGTTGAAGGGCTTGTGATATTACAATACTGGTTAAAGTGTCCCAGTAGCCTACATCTAAACCATTCAGATCCCCTGGCAGGGACTGGTGATTCTGATTTGACTTATTTGGACAACAAAATATGGTGCAGGAATTTTGTTGGACATTTGAGAGGATATGATGAATTTTTAGAGCTTACCCATCTGGACCATGTCAGAAGAATCCTCGACAGTTCCTCATACACTTGATCAGTTTTGGCTTTCAATTTTTGCTGGTGCAGTGGTTCAGGTTGTCTATTTCTTCCTTGGATTGAAGAAAGTCATAGTCATAGAGTCAGAGAGTGTACACATGGAGACAGGCCCTTCAGTCCAACCTAGTACATGTCGATCAAAATGTCCTCCCACGCTAACCCCATTTCCCTGCACTTGGTCCATATCCTTCTAATGCCTTGTTCAAATGCCTTTTAAATGTTGTTAATGTACCCACATCAACCACTTCTGCCGGCAGCTTGTTCAATGCGCATGCCACCCTCTGCCCTTCAGGTGCCCTTTTATTCTTTCCCCTCTAACCTTAAACTGATGCCCTCTAGTCCCTTGATTCCCCAACCCTGGGAAAAAGACCCTATCCATGCCTCTCATTATCTTGTACACTTTTAGAAGATCCCCCCCTCAGTCTCCTATGCTCTAAAGAAAACAATCCTAGTTTATTCAACTTCTCCTGAAACTCAGACCATTGAGTCCTGGCAACATCCTTGTAAATTTCTTTTGCACTCTTTCCAGTTTAATAACATCCTTCCTATTACAAGGTGACCAAAACTGAACACAATACTCCAAGTGTTGCTTCACCAACGTTCTGCACAACCGCAACATAACTTTCAACTTTTATATTCAATGCCCTGACTGATGAAGGCCAGTGTGCCAAAAGCCTTCTTCACTGCCCTGTCTACCTGTGACTCCACTTTTGGAGAAAGTGAACTCCAAGATCCCTCTATTCCACAACATGCCTTAAAGGCCTACCATACACTATGAATTTGACTTTCCAAAATGCAAGACCTCACACTTATCTAGAATAAACTCCATTTGCCATTTCTCGGCCTACCTCCCCAACTGATCAAGGTCCAGCTGCAATTTCTGACAACCTTCCTCACTCTCCACAATACTGCCTATTTCAGTGTCATCAACAAACTTACTAATTATGCCTTGTAGATTCTCATCAAAATCATTGGTATGGGTAACCAACAGCAGTGGGCCCAGCACCGATTCCTGAGGCACTCCACTAGTCACAGGCCTCCAGTCTGACAAGCATCCTTCCACTATTACCCTCTGCTTCCTACCATCAAGCCATTGTGTATCCAATTTGCCAGCTCGCCCTGGATTCCATGTGATCTAACCTTCCAGAGCAGCCTATCATGTGGAACCTTATCAAAGGCCTTACTGAAATCTACATCGACTACGTCTACCACTCTTCCTTTGTCAACCTTCCTGATCACTTCATCAAAGAAATCTAACAAATTTGTGAGGCATGATCTCCCACGCACAAAGTCTTGCTGACTACTCCTAATTAAACCCTATCTTTCCAAATACATATATATCTTATCTCTCAAAATCTTCTCAAGTAACATATATACCACAGCCGTTAGGTTTACTGGTGTATAGTTCCCAGGTTTTTCTTGGTGATCTTTCTTGCATAAGGGCACAACATTCACTACCTTCCAGTCTTCCAGGACCTCCCCTATGGCTAACGATGATACAAAAATATCAGCCACAGTCCCCGAAGTTCTTCTCCAGCCTCTTGCAGTGTTCTTGGATATATCTGGTCACGACCAAGAGATTTATCTAATATGTCCAACACCTCCTCTACTGCAATATGGACTGTTCCCAAGATATCGCCATTAACTTCCCCAAGTTTCCAAGTCTTCATGTATTTCCCCATGGTAAACACAGAGGAGAAATGTTCAGTTAGGACCTTGCCCATCTCCTGCAGTTCCACTCATACACATCCACTTTGGTCCTTGAGGGGCCCCATTCTCTCTCTAGTTATTCTTTTTCCTTTAATGTAATTAAATAACCTCTTTGGATTCACCCTAATCTTCTCAGCCAAGGCTATCTCATGCCTTCTTTTCATCCTCCTGATTTCCTTCTTCAGTAAACTCCTGCATCCCCTATGTACCTCTAGGAATTCCCTTGACCCTAGCTGCCTGTACCTGAGCCACACCTCCTTCTTTTTTTCTGGTCAAAGCCTCAATATCTCTTGTCATTCAGGTTTCCATAATCCTGCCAACCTTGCCCTTCACCCTCACAGGAGCATATAGATCTTGAACACTAGCTAGCTCACTTTTAAAGGCCTCTCACTTGGCGGAGATCCCTTTGCCTGTAAACAAACTACTCCAACCAGAGTCTAACAGATTCACATCCATCATATTGACAACGATACTGTCTGTATTCATCTTTTAATGCTCTGTATCCACAACATCCTGCTAAGTCCATTGGAAAGACGTCTGTCAGTCCGTCCAGTTGTTGAGCTGACTGGCTGAATCTCACCTTTCTATGACTAAATTTCATTTGGACTAAAGAATATGTCATCTGCTTTATTAAATTAGTCCTACTTCATAATATTGCCTTACATCCTTTATCTTACAGCAACATTACAGTCTATAAGACCCACAATATATAAAATGTGATAACTTGGTGGAATCCCTACAGTGTAGGATGATGGCCATTCAGCCCATCTAGCCCACACCAATCCACTGAAGAGCATCCCACCCAGATCCACACCATCCTGTTAACCCTGCAGTTCCTATGGTTATTCTACCTAGCCCGTACCTCCCTCTGGGCAATTGAGCATGGCCAGTCCACCCAACCTGTACATCTTTGAACTATCAGTGGAAACCAGAGCACCCAGAGGAAATCCAGACAGGTTAGGGGAGAATGTGTAAACTCCACATAGGCTGAGGTTGGAATCCAACCTGGGTACGTGGTGCTGTGAGGCAACAGTGCTAACCACTCAGCCACCGTGCTGTGATGGTGCCATTCCTTTGGATGCAAGCCTGATGCAGCTCTGCAATACTGAAGCACTGCTTCTAAAGTTCCTGTTTCTGGCTTCAGCATGGGCCTACTGTCTTTGTGAATGATTGCGGTCAAGGTAAGACTTTCACTGGAGCTGCCATCCCTATGGACCATTGCCCCGTGCTGACCTATGTGAACACTTGGGTCTTTCTGTCAAACTGTTGCTTTTCTGTATTTGCACTGGCCAGAGTATTGCTGACTTGTGATGTTGATTCAATTTCCTCTAACCATTTCCACCCTTTGAAATCTTCCCACTCTGTTGTCTAATGCTTGAAGTCTTCTGAAGTTCTTTTCCTGACCTTTGGAACATTCTCCTTTTCCAGTTTTTTTAGTTGAAGTCTTTCAAAATTCTTTTCTACATTTGGGGTCTTCCTACTTTGCAGTTGTGTTACACAAACTCCCATCTAACTCTGGAGGCAATGGCCAAGTGGTATTATCACTGGACTGTTCATCCGGAGACCCAGGAGATGTTCTCGGGACCTGGGTTTAAATCCAACCACGGCAGATGGTAGAATTTCAATTCAATAAATGTCAGGAATTACGAATCTAATGACTACTATAAATCCATTGCCAATTGTCAGAAAAAACCCATCTGGTTGACTAATGTCCTTTAGGAAAGGAAATCTACCATCCTTACCTGGTCTGGCCTACATTTAATTCCAGACCCACAGCAATTAGGGATGGACAATAAATGCTGCCTAGCCAGTGACACCCTCAGCGTGTTACGGAATAAAAAATCCTGACTTTGGAGTTTTCTTTAGCTGTTGTGATGCTTTATTCAATGGTAGATTAGTATTGCTCATAAAACAGCTCAGAGCACTTCTTACTCCATGATATAATTGCCTAGATATACTTTCTGTCTGAGGATCTTTGGCTCCTTATCTTTGATTAAGTCTCTTCCGTCCTTGATGTACTGAAACACTTTTTTATTTACATCTGTACATGGCAAGGTCTTAACTAAGCTTCTCTCTTGTAAAGTCTAAGACCTCTTTGGTTTGTTTTCTTGTAGTTTCGTGTCTTTCTCTCAAACTGTATCACTGACCTTCTTCAGTCTCAGCATTTGGGAGAGACTGTTTAGGACTAAGATGATCATTCACTCAAAGGATAGTGAACCTATGGAATTCTCTACCACAGACTTGAGGCAAAGTTATTGAATATTTTCAAGGAAAAGATGGATAAATGCCTAGATTGTACAGGCATCAAGGAGTACAGGGAGGAAACAGGACGACATCATTGAGACAGAGGATCAACCGTGTTCATATTGAATGGGCTCAAAGGGATGAATGGCCTACTCCTGCTATCAGTTTCCATGTTGCTATCATAATCTGCATTTCCCTTTATACTGCTTTGTGGGAGGCAGTGTGTAGGAATGATATATAGCTTTTTACTGGGCACTGAACACAGATTGCTGGTGATTAAACATGTGGTCCCTGGGTGTTTGTGATGGATAATGGAGGATGATGAGGGGAAACAATAATGGTTTTAGACCAGGGAGAAAATGGAAAGGGACTTGTCATAACAGTGCGAGGGTGGGGAGAGATCAGGATATGAAAGGAATCGGAAAAAGATCTGGAGGTGTTGGACACCTGGTCAGGCATCTTACTGTGGTCTTGCAGTGGGGGAGGGATCTGGGGGATTGAATGTGGCAGCACTGGGACAGTGGCAGTGGGATGGGGGAACGTAGGACAGCGGACTTGTTTATTAGAAACTCTGGGAGAGAATTTGGAAGTGTGCCACTGACAAATGTGCAATTGCTGGGTTTTCTCAAATGTGGTCGGTCAGGCAATGACGACAAGATTCCAAGCACCCTGCCTCTGTTGGCTGCCTCCATGTGCAAGTCCACATACAACAGACAGACATGACCTGAATAAACTTTGACAAATAGATAGGTAAAAGAAAATGAGTGCAGAGTGTGGTGCTGGAAAAGCACAACAGGTCAGGCAGCATCCGAACAGCAGGAGAATCGGATACTGTTTGACCTGCTGTGCTTTTCCAGCACCACACTCTCGACTCTGATCTCCAGCATCTGCAGTCCTCATTTTCTCCTAGGTAAAAGAAAATGTGGAATGAATAAAAGGAATGATTAGCTGCCCTACAGTGTGGAAACAGGCCCTTTGGCCCTACAAGTCCACACCAACCCTCTGAAGAGTAACCCACCCAGACCCATTTCCCTGTCACCCTAGCATCTAACACTATGGGCAATCCACCTAACCTGCACATCATTGGACTGTGGGAGGAAGCCAGATCACCCAGAGGAAACCCACGCAGACACTGGGGAGAATGTGCTCACTCCAAACAGACAGTCGCCCAAGGCTGGAATCAATCCCGGATCCCGGGCGCTGTGAGGCAGCAGTGCTAACCACTGAGCCACTATGCCACCCCAAAAAGTATGCAGCGCTTCACCAATTTGCATGTCATGAATGACAAGGAAAACAGTTACCAAATGGACAGCAAGAGGGATTTGAGCCATGAGGGTAAGTCTGAATTAGGTCATGTACAGACCAGAGCTAATCTAAACCCACAACGAAGATTCAAAAAAGCATTGCTTGCTGACACATAGCGGCATTTGTCAGTTAACTTGATTCCATTACACTGTGACTTTCTGTCTCAGTAACCTCTGTAATATTTTTATTTCTGTTCGCTAGTGTGATTCATTGATTCAATCAGTCTGCTACATAACGGCGAGGAGCATGGACAAGCGATCTACAATCGGTTAAAACCACTAGATTAGTTCTCGTGAGGGGATGGATTTGAATTCCACTGCTGCTAGCTGGTGTTTGCATGCTGAAGGAAGTTTTACCCTGTGAAAGATGTGGTACAAATGCAAGTTGTTGTTACATCTCAGACAGGGCTAAATCGCTGGCTCCTCCGGTGCACAGACAGACAATCGCAAAGATCAGAACTTGCTTCACAGATCCAGTCTGTTCAATACTTCAATAAGACCTCACTGTAAATATCTGAAGAACTTTACAACTTGTCCCCCCATCAGATAAACAATTGTATACTGATTGTCATCTTTTATCACCCTTTCTGGTTTTCAGGTCGTAATTCGTTGTAACAGCTCCCATTTATTTCTAACTAACAATACGACAATTTATTTTACATGTCTACCTATTGTCAAAATCTATCATTACTAAGCTGATCATAGAGCAAAACATTTGATCATTTTCATGTTACTCCCAGTCAGATAAATGTAGCCGCCGTGTCCCATGAGCAGCTAGAATAATGGAATTCTCCACAAAATCGCATTATCAGCAGCAAAACAAGCAACTGATTGATTTAACAGTCATTTCGTTACAAAGCGATTCACTTCAGATGTTGCCGTGAAGAAAATTACAAGTCAATGGACTGAAAACACTATTTTTGTTTCCTCATTCTCATCATTCTGTATAGTTTGCCAGCCGTCGGTCGGTGACAGTGAGGCAGCTCAGGTGATGGGTTCCTTCAGCCATGGCAACAGATGCTGACCCATGTCGAGTGTATTTCTGGGGATAATTGAGGCATGACCACACACCCTACCTCTCTCACATTCCTGAAACTTGTCAACCAATACCTGCCCACCCCTCTGGTATGCCACCTTCTGGTGCCAGTTGGACGGCATGCACACCAAACATTATCTGATTGGATAATTCTTACCTATCAGTTGTTTGGCCTTTCAACTAATATTGAGGCTCCAGACGATGACCTCTCGCTCTCAAGAAGGGTCACAGGACTTGAAACGTTGACTCTGCTTCTCTCTTCACAGATACTGCCAAACCACCTGAGTTTCTCCAGTACTCTTTATTGTTTAAACATAGAATCTGTACAGTACAGAAACAGGCCATCAAATTCACATAACCCCCTGAAGAGCATTGCACCTCAGCCAACCCACCCCCACACTCTCCCTGAAACCTGCATCTCCCATGGGCCAACCCATCTAGCCAGCACATTCTTGGCACTATAGACAACCTTTTAGCAAAACCAGTGTACCTAGCCTGTGCATGTGGCTCAGTGATTAACACTGCTGCCTTATGACATCAGGGATCCAGGTTTGATTTCGCCTTTAGGTAACTGTCTGTGTGCAGTTCACACATTCGCCCTGTGTCTGCGTGGGTTTCCTCAGGGTGTTCTGTGCTAGTTTCCTCCCACAGTCCAAAGACGTGTAGGTTAGGTGAATTGGCTGTGCGAGATTGTGGAGGCGAGCTGGGGTAGCTGTGGGAAATGTAGGGTTATAGAGATAAGATAGTTGGTTGTGTCAGGGTGGGATAGTCTTCAGAGGGATGGCATGGACAGGATGGGATGAAAGGCTACTTCACTGGAGGAATTGTAAAAACATTCCCCTACTCACGGAATATGTTAAAACCCCACTATCTGACCCCAACGCCTATCTTTCACAGACACGTGTTGTGGAGACCTCAAACCTATCTGAACTAGTCACTCAGAATGGTGTAGGTGGATAAGAGCAGGAAGGCTGACCTGGGACTGCACTGAAATGAAAAGAAGAAGATCAACAATAATATCCTGAAGCTCCTCATACTCAGGGGCAGGTGCCCAGAGGGAACTGCATTGATATCACAATCCCAGTAGGCACTGCACTGACATGACGGTCCCAGAGGGCACTACATTGACATGATGGTCCCAGCAGGCACTGCATTGAGGCACTGGTCCCAGCAGGCACTGCATTGACATGATGGTCCCAGAGATAACTGCACTGACATGACGGTCACAGTAGCAACTGCACTGACGTGATGGTCCAGTAGGCACTGCACTGATATGATGGTCCCAGAGGGCACTGTATTGACATGATAGTCCCAGTGGGCACTGCACTGACTTGACGGTCCCAGCAGGCACTGCACTGACGTGGCGGTCCCAGTAGCAACTGCACTGACATGACGGTCCCAGTAGCAACTGCACTGACTTGACGGTCCCAGTGGGCACTGCACTGACGTGACAGTCCCAGTGATAACTGCACTGACACGATGGTCCCAGAGAGCACAGCACTGACATGACGATCCCAGCAGGCACTTCACTGACATGATGGTCCCAGAGGGCACTGCACTGACATGATGGTCCCAATGGGCACTGTACTGACGTGACGGTCCCAGGGGGCACTGCATTGACATGATGGCCCCAGAGGGCACTGCACTGACATGACGGTCCCAGTGGGCACTATGTTGACATGATGGTCCCAGAGGGCACTGCACTGACATGGTCCCAGACGTCACGGCGCTGACATGACAGTCCAAACAGGCACTGCTCTGATATGATGGTCCCAGTGGGCTCTGCATTTGCATGATGGTCCCAGCAGGCACTGCATTGAGGCACTGGTCCCAGCAGGCACTGCACTGACATGACGGTCCCAGAGGGCACTGCACTGACATGACAGGCCCAGTAGCAACTGCACTGACATGATGGTCCCAGCAGGCACTGCATTGACATGATTGTCCCAGAGATAACTGTACTGACATGATGGTCCCAGTGGGCACTGCACTGACTTGACGGTCCCAGCAGGCACTGTATTGACATGATGGCCCCAGAGGGCACTGCACTGACTTGACGGTCCCAGGAGGGGACTGCACTGACATGATGGTCCCAGCAGGCACTGTATTGACATGATGGTCCCAGTGCACAAGCAATGACTTGACGGTCCCAGCAGGCACTGCACTGACGTGGCGGTCTCAGTAGCAACTGCACTGACGTGATGGTCCCAGTAGGCACTGCACTGACATGATGGTCCCAGAGAAAACTGCACTGACATGATGGTCCCAGTGGGCACTGCACTGACGTGACGGTCCCAGCAGGCACTGCACTGACGTGACGGTCCCAGAGATAACTGCACTGACACGATGGTCCCAATGGGCACGGCACTGACGTGACGATCTCAGAGGGCACTGCATTGACATGATGGTCCCAATGGGCACGGCACTGACGTGACGGTCTCAGAGGGCACTGTATTGACATGATGGTCCCAGCAGGCACTGCATTGACATGATGGTCCCAGAGATAACTGCACTGACATTATGGTCCCAGTAGGCACTGCACTGACATGATGGTCCCAGAGGGCACTGTACTGACATGATGGCCCCAGAGGGCACTGCACTGACATGATGATCCCAATGGGCACTGCACTGACGTGATGGTCCCAGGGGGCAATGCATTGACATGATGGTTCCAGAGAGCACTGCACTGACATGACGGTCCCAGCAGGCACTGCACTGACATGATTGTCCCAGAGGGCACTGCACTGACATGATGGTCCCAATGGGGACTGTACTGACGTGACGGTCCCAGGGGGCACTGCATTGACATGATGGCCCCAGAGGGCACTGCACTGACATGATGGTCCCAATGGGAACTGCACTGACATGATGGCCCCAGTGGGAACTGCACTGACATGATGGTCCCAGATGACACTGCGCTGACATGACAGTCGCAACTGGCACTGCACTGATATGACGGTCCCAGTGGGCTCTGCGTTTCCATGATGGTCCCAGCAGGCACTGCATTTACATGATGGTCCCAGTAGTCATTGCACTGACGTGACGGTCCCAGAGGACACTGCACTGACATGATGGTCCCAATGGGCACTGCACTGGCGTGACAGTCCCAGCAGGCACTGCGCTGACGTGATGGTCCCAGAGGGCACTGCACTGACTTGGCGGTCCCAATGGGCACTGCACTGACATGACGGTCCCAGGGGGCACTGCATTGACATGATGGTCCCAGCAGACACTGCACTGACATGATGGTCCCAGAGATAACTGCATTGACATGATGGTCCCAATGGGCACGGCACTGACGTGACGATCTCAGAGGGCACTGCATTGACATGCTGGTCCCAATGGGCACGGCACTGACGTGATGGTCTCAGAGGGCACTGCATTGACATGATGGTCCCAATGGGCACTGCACTGACGTGATGGTCTCAGAGGGCACTGCATTGACATGATGGTCCCAGTGGGCACTGCACTGATGTGACGGTCCCAGTAGCAACTGCAATGACATGATGGTCCCAGCAGGCACTGCAGTGACATGATGGTCGCAGAGATAACTGCACTGACACGATGGTCCCAGAGAGCACAGCACTGACATGACGATCCCAGCAGGCACTTCACTGACATGATGGTCCCAGAGGGCACTGCACTGACATGATGGTCCCAATGGGCACTGTACTGACGTGACGGTCCCAGGGGGCACTGCATTGACATGATGGCCCCAGAGGGCACTGCACTGACATGACGGTCCCAGTGGGCACTATGTTGACATGATGGTCCCAGAGGGCACTGCACTGACATGGTCCCAGACGTCACGGCGCTGACATGACAGTCCAAACAGGCACTGCTCTGATATGATGGTCCCAGTGGGCTCTGCATTTACATGATGGTCCCAGCAGGCACTGCATTGAGGCACTGGTCCCAGCAGGCACTGCACTGACATGACGGTCCCAGAGGGCACTGCACTGACATGACAGGCCCAGTAGCAACTGCACTGACATGATGGTTCCAGCAGGCACTGCATTGACATGATTGTCCCAGAGATAACTGTACTGACATGATGGTCCCAGTGGGCACTGCACTGACTTGACGGTCCCAGCAGGCACTGTATTGACATGATGGCCCCAGAGGGCACTGCACTGACTTGACGGTCCCAGGAGGGGACTGCACTGACATGATGGTCCCAGCAGGCACTGTATTGACATGATGGTCCCAGTGCACAAGCAATGACTTGACGGTCCCAGCAGGCACTGCACTGACGTGGCGGTCTCAGTAGCAACTGCACTGACGTGATGGTCCCAGTAGGCACTGCACTGACATGATGGTCCCAGAGAAAACTGCACTGACATGATGGTCCCAGTGGGCACTGCACTGACGTGACGGTCCCAGCAGGCACTGCACTGACGTGACGGTCCCAGAGATAACTGCACTGACACGATGGTCCCAATGGGCACGGCACTGACGTGACGATCTCAGAGGGCACTGCATTGACATGATGGTCCCAATGGGCACGGCACTGACGTGACGGTCTCAGAGGGCACTGTATTGACATGATGGTCCCAGCAGGCACTGCATTGACATGATGGTCCCAGAGATAACTGCACTGACATTATGGTCCCAGTAGGCACTGCACTGACATGATGGTCCCAGAGGGCACTGTACTGACATGATGGCCCCAGAGGGCACTGCACTGACATGATGATCCCAATGGGCACTGCACTGACGTGATGGTCCCAGGGGGCAATGCATTGACATGATGGTTCCAGAGAGCACTGCACTGACATGACGGTCCCAGCAGGCACTGCACTGACATGATTGTCCCAGAGGGCACTGCACTGACATGATGGTCCCAATGGGGACTGTACTGACGTGACGGTCCCAGGGGGCACTGCATTGACATGATGGCCCCAGAGGGCACTGCACTGACATGATGGTCCCAATGGGAACTGCACTGACATGATGGTCCCAGCAGGCACTGCATTTACATGATGGTCCCAGTAGTCACTGCACTGACGTAACGGTCCCAGAGGACACTGCACTGACATGATGGTCCCAATGGGCACTGCACTGGCGTGACAGTCCCAGCAGGCACTGCGCTGACGTGATGGTCCCAGAGGGCACTGCACTGACTTGACGGTCCCAATGGGCACTGCACTGACATGACGGTCCCAGAGGGCACTGCACTGACATGATGGTGCAGTGGGCAGTGCACTGATGTGACGGTCGCAGATGACAATGCACTGACATGACGGTCCCAGTGGGCACTATGTTGACATGACGATCCCAGTGGGCTCTGCATTTACATGATGGTCCCAGCAGGCACTGCATTGAGGCACTGGTCCCAGCAGGCACTGCATTGACGTGACGGTCCCAGAGGGCACTGCACTGACATGATGGTCCCAATGGGCACTACACTGATGTGACGGTCTCAGAGGGCACTGCATTGACATGATGGTCCCAGAGAGCACTGCACTGACATGACGGTCCCAGTGGGCACTTCACTGACATGATGGTCCCAGAGAGCACTGCACTGACACGATGGTTCCAATGGGCACTGCACTGACGTGGCGGTCGCAGAGGGCAATGCATTGACAAGATGGTCCCAGCAGGCACTGCATTGACATGAAGGTCCCAAAGATAACTGCACTGACATGATGGTCCCAGTGGGCACTGCAGTGTCATGACGGTCTCAGAGGGCACTGCACTGACATGATGGTCCCAGTGGGCACTGCACTGACGTGACGGTCCCAGTAGGCACTGCACTGACATGATGGTCCCAGAGATAACTGCACTGACATGATGGTCCCAGTAGGCACTGCACTGACATGATGGTCCCAGAGATAACTGCACTGACATGATGGTACCAGTGGGCACTGCACTGACGTGACGGTCCCAGCAGACACTGAACTGACGTGACAGTCCCAGAGTTAACTGCACTGACATGATGGTCCCATTGGGCACTGCACTGACTTGACGGTCCCAGCAGGCACTGCACTGACGTGGCGGTCCCAGTAGCAACTGCACTGACGTGACGGTCCCAGTAGTCACTGCACTGACATGATGGTCCCAGAGATAACTGCACTGACATGATGGTCCCAGTGGGCATTGCACTGACTTGACGGTCCCAGCAGGCACTGCACTGACGTGACAGTTCCAGAGCTAACTGCACTGACATGATGGTCCCAGTGGGCACTGCATTGAGGCACTGGTCCCAGCAGGCACTGCATTGACGTGACGGTCCCAGTGGGCACTTCACTGACATGATGGTCCCAGAGAGCACTGCACTGACATGACGGTCCCAGTGGGCACTTCACTGACATGATGGTCCCAGAGAGCACTGCACTGACACGATGGTTCCAATGGGCACTGCACTGACGTGGCGGTCGCAGAGGGCAATGCATTGACAAGATGGTCCCAGCAGGCACTGCATTGACATGAAGGTCCCAAAGATAACTGCACTGACATGATGGTCCCAGTGGGCACTGCAGTGTCATGACGGTCTCAGAGGGCACTGCACTGACATGATGGTCCCAGTAGGCACTGCACTGACGTGACGGTCCCAGTAGGCACTGCACTGACATGATGGTCCCAGAGATAACTGCACTGACATGATGGTCCCAGTAGGCACTGCACTGACATGATGGTCCCAGAGATAACTGCACTGACATGATGGTACCAGTGGGCACTGCACTGACGTGACGGTCCCAGCAGGCACTGAACTGACGTGACAGTCCCAGAGTTAACTGCACTGACATGATGGTCCCATTGGGCACTGCACTGACTTGACGGTCCCAGCAGGCACTGCACTGACGTGGCGGTCCCAGTAGCAACTGCACTGACGTGACGGTCCCAGTAGTCACTGCACTGACATGATGGTCCCAGAGATAACTGCACTGACATGATGGTCCCAGTGGGCATTGCACTGACTTGACGGTCCCAGCAGGCACTGCACTGACGTGACAGTCCCAGAGCTAACTGCACTGACATGATGGTCCCAGTGGGCACTGCACTGACTTGACGGTCCCAGGGATAACTGCACTGACATGATGGTCCTAGTAGGCACTGCACTGACATGATGGTCCCAGAGATAATTGCACTGACATGATGGTACCAGTGGGCACTGCACTGACGTGACGGTCCCAGCAGGCACTGAACTGACGTGACAGTCCCAGAGCTAACTGCACTGACATGATGGTCCCAGTGGGCACTGCACTGACTTGACGGCCCCAGCAGGCACTGCACTGACGTGGCGGTCCCAGTAGCAACTGCACTGACGTGACAGTCCCAGTAGTCACTGCACTGACATGATGGTCCCAGAGATAACTGCACTGACATGATGGTCCCAGTGGGCATTGCACTGACTTGACGGTCCGAGCAGGCACTGAACTGACGTAACAGTCCCAGAGATAATTGCACTGACGTGATGGTCCCAGTGGGCATTGCACTGACGTGATGGTCCCAGCAGGCACTGCACTGACGTGACAGTCCCAGAGCTAACTGCACTGACATGATGGTCCCAGTGGGCACTGCACTGACTTGACGGTCCCTGCAGGCACTGCACTGACGTGGCGGTCCCAGAAGCAACTGCACTGACGTGACGGGCCCAGTAGGCACTGCACTGACATGATGGTCCCAGAGATAACTGCACTGACATGATGGTCACAGTGGGCTTTGCACTGACATGACGGTCCCAGCAGGCACTGCACTGACGTGGCGGTCCCAGTAGCAACTGCACTGACGTGACGGTCCCAGTAGTCACTGCACTGACATGATGGTCCCAGAGAGCATCGCACTGACATGATGGTCCCAATGGGCACGGCACTGACGTGATGGTCTCAGAGGGCACTGCATTGACATGATGGTCCCAGTGGGCACCGCACTGATGTGACGGTTCCAGTAGCAACTGCACTGACATGATGGTCCCAGCAGGCACTGCATTGACATGATGGTCCCAGAGATAACTGCACTGACATGATGGTCCCAGTGGGCACTGCACTGACTTGACGGTCCCAGCAGGCACTGCACTGACGTAGCGGTCCCAGTAGCAACTGCACTGACGTGGTGGTCCCAGTATGCACTGTACTGACATGATGGTCCCAGAGGGCACTGCACTGACTTGACCGTCGCAGCAGGCAATTCACTGACGTGACAGTCCCAGTGATAACTGCATTGACATGATGGTTCCCCAAGAGGGCACTGCACTGACATGATGGTCCCAATGGGCACTGCACTGACGTGACGGTCTCAGAGGGCACTGCATTGACATGATGGTCCCAGTGGGCACTGCACTGATGTGACGGTTCCAGTAGCAACTGCACTGACATGATGGTCCCTGTGGGCACTGCACTGACCTGACGGTCCCAGAGGGCACTGTATTGACATGATGGCCCCAGAGGGCACTGCACTGACTTGACGGTCCCAGCAGGCACTGCACTGACGTGGCGGTCTCAGTAGCAACTGCACTGACGTGATTGTCCCAGTAGGCACTGCATTGACATGATGGTCCCAGAGAAAACTGCACTGACATGATGGCCCCAGTGGGCACTGCACTGACGTGACGGTCCCAGCAGGCACTGCACTGACGTGACGGTCCCAGAGATAACTGCACTGACATGATGGTCCCAGTGGGCACTGCACTGACTTGACGGTCCCAGCAGGCACTGCACTGACATGATGGTCCCAGAGATAACTGCATTGACATGATGGTCCCAATGGGCACGGCACTGACGTGATGATCTCAGAGGGCACTGCATTGACATGATGGTCCCAATGGGCACGGCACTGACGTGATGGTCTCAGAGGGCACTGCATTGACATGATGGTCCCAATGGGCACGGCACTGACGTGATGGTCTCAGAGGGCACTGCATTGACATGATGGTCCCAGTGGGCACTGCACTGATGTGACGGTCCCAGTAGCAACTGCAATGACATGATGGTCCCAGCAGGCACTGCAGTGACATGATGGTCGCAGAGATAACTGCACTGACATTATGGTCCCAGTAGGCACTGCACTGACATGATGGTCCCAGAGGGCACTGCATTGACATGATGGTCCCAATGGGGACTGTACTGATGTGACGGTCCCAGGGGGCACTGCATTGACATGATGGTCCCAGAGGGCACTGCACTGACATGATGGCCCCAGTGGGAACTGCACTGACATGATGGTCCCAGATGACACTGCGCTGACATGACAGTCGCAACTGGCACTGCACTGATATGACGGTCCCAGTGGGCTCTGCGTTTCCATGATGGTCCCAGCAGGCACTGCATTTACATGATGGTCCCAGTAGTCATTGCACTGACGTGACGGTCCCAGAGGACACTGCACTGACATGATGGTCCCAATGGGCACTGCACTGGCGTGACAGTCCCAGCAGGCACTGTGCTGACGTGATGGTCCCAGAGGGCACTGCACTGACTTGGCGGTCCCAATGGGCACTGCACTGACATGACGGTCCCAGGGGGCACTGCATTGACATGATGGTCCCAGAGGGCACTGCACTGACATGATGGTGCAGTGGGTAGTGCACTGACGTGACGGTTGCAGATGACAATGCACTGACATGACGGTCCCAGTGGACACTATGTTGACATGACGATCCCAGTGGGCTCTGCATTTACATGATGATCCCAGCAGGCACTGCATTGAGGCACTGGTCCCAGCAGGCACTGAATTGACGTGACGGTACCAGAGGGAACTGCATTGACATGATGGTCCCAATAGTCACTACACTGGCGTGATGGTCTCAGAGGGCACTTCACTGACATGATGGTCCCAATGGGCACTGCACTGACGTGACAGTCTCAGAGGGCACTGCATTGACATGATGGTCCCAGAGAGCACTGCACTGACATGACGGTCCCAGTGGGCACTTCATTGACATGATGGTCCCAGAGAGCACTGCACTGACACGATGGTTCCAATGGGCACTGCACTGACGTGGCGGTCGCAGAGGGCAATGCATTGACAAGATGGTCCCAGCAGGCACTGCATTGACATGAAGGTCCCAAAGATAACTGCACTGACATGATGGTCCCAGTGGGCACTGCAGTGTCATGACGGTCTCAGAGGGCACTGCACTGACGTGACGGTCCCAGTAGGCACTGCACTGACATGACGGTCCCGGGGGCACTGCATTGACATGATGCTCCCAGAGGGCACTGCACTGACATGATGGTGCAGTGGGCAGTGCACTGACGTGACGGTCGCAGATGACAATGCACTGACATGATGGTCCCAGTAGGCACTGCACTGACATGATGGTCCCAGTGGGCATTGCACTGATGTGATGGTCCCAGCAGGCACTGCACTGACGTGACAGTCCCAGAGCTAACTGCACTGACATGATGGTCCCAGTGGGCACTGCACTGACTTGACGGTCCCAGCAGGCACTGCACTGACATGGCGGTCCCAGAAGCAACTGCACTGACGTGACGGGCCCAGTAGGCACTGCACTGACATGATGGTCCCAGAGATAACTGCACTGACATGATGGTCCCAGTGGGCTTTGCACTGACATGACGGTCGCAGCAGGCACTGCACTGACGTGGCGGTCCCAGTAGCAACTGCACTGACGTGACGGTCCCAGTAGTCACTGCACTGACATGATGGTCCCAGAGAGCATCGCACTGACATGATGGTCCCAATGGGCACTGCACTGACGTGACGGTCCCAGCAGGCACTGCACTGACGTGACGGTCCCAGAGATAACTGCACTGATGTGACGGTTCCAGTAGCAACTGCACTGACATGATGGTCCCAGCAGGCACTGCATTGACATGATGGTCCCAGAGGGCACTGCACTGACTTGACGGTCCCAGCAGGCAATTCACTGACGTGACAATCCCAGTGATAACTGCACTGACATGATGGTCCCAATGGGCACTGCACTGACGTGACGGTCTCAGAGGGCACTGCATTGACATGATGGTCCCAGTGGGCACTGCACTGATGTGACGGTTCCAGTAGCAACTGCACTGACATGATGGTCCCTGTGGGCACTGCACTGACTTGACGGTCCCAGAGGGCACTGCATTGACATGATGCCCCAGAGGGCACTGCACTGACTTGACGGTCCCAGCAGGCACTGCACTGACGTGGTGGTCTCAGTAGCAACTGCACTGACGTGATTGTCCCAGTAGGCACTGCATTGACATGATGGTCCCAGAGAAAACTGCACTGACATGATGGTCCCAGTGGGCACTGCACTGACGTGACGGTCCCAGCAGGCACTGCACTGACGTGACGGTCCCAGAGATAACTGCACTGACATGATGGTCCCAGTGGGCACTGCACTGACTTGACGGTCCCAGCAGGCACTGCACTGACGTGGGCCGTCCCAGTAGCAACTGCACTGACGTGACGGTCCCAGTAGTCACTGCTCTGACATGATGGTCCCAGAGATAACTGCATTGACATGATGGTCCCAATGGGCACGGCACTGACGTGATGATCTCAGAGGGCACTGCATTGACATGATGGTCCCAATGGGCACGGCACTGACGTGATGGTCTCAGAGGGCACTGCATTGACATGATGGTCCCAGTGGGCACTGCACTGATGTGACGGTCCCAGTAGCAACTGCAATGACATGATGGTCCCAGCAGGCACTGCATTGACATGATGGTCGCAGAGATAACTGCACTGACATTATGGTCCCAGAGGGCACTGTATTGACATGATGGCCCCAGAGGGCACTGCACTGACATGACGGTCCCAGCAGGCATTGCACTGACATGATGGTCCCAGAGGGCACTGCACTGACATGATGGTCCCAATGGGGACTGTACTGATGTGACGGTCCCAGGGGGCACTGCATTGACATGATGGTCCCAGAGGGCACTGCACTGACATGATGGCCCCAGTGGGAACTTCACTGACATGATGGTCCCAGATGACACTGCGCTGACATGACAGTCGCAACTGGCACTGCACTGATATGACGGTCCCAGTGGGCTCTGCGTTTCCATGATGGTCCCAGCAGGCACTGCATTTACATGATGTTCCCAGTAGTCATTGCACTGATGTGACGGTCCCAGAGGACACTGCACTGACATGATGGTCCCAATGGGCACTGCACTGGCGTGACAGTCCCAGCAGGCACTGCGCTGACGTGATGGTCCCAGAGGGCACTGCACTGACTTGACGGTCCCAATGGGCACTGCACTGACATGACGGTCCCAGGGGGCACTGCATTGACATGATGGTCCCAGAGGGCACTGCACTGACATGATGGTGCAGTGGGTAGTGCACTGACGTGACAGTCGCAGATGACAATGCACTGACATGACGGTCCCAGTGGGCACTATGTTGACATGACGATCCCAGTGGGCTCTGCATTTACATGATGGTCCCAGCAGGCACTGCATTGAGGCACTGGTCCCAGCAGGCACTGCATTGACGTGACGGTCCCAGAGGGCACTGCATTGACATGATGGTCCCAATAGTCACTACACTGGCGTGACGGTCCCAGAGGGCACTCACTGACATGATGGTCCCAATGGGCACTGCACTGACGTGACAGTCTCAGAGGGCACTGCATTGACATGATGGTCCCAGAGAGCACTGCACTGACATGACGGTCCCAGGGGGCACTTCACTGACATGGTGGTCCCAGAGAGCACTGCACTGACACGATGGTTCCAATGGGCACTGCACTGACGTGGCGGTCGCAGAGGGCAATGCATTGACAAGATGGTCCCAGCAGGCACTGCACTGACATGAAGGTCCCAAAGATAACTGCACTGACATGATGGTCCCAGTGGGCACTGCAGTGTCATGACAGTCTCAGAGGGCACTGCACTGACGTGATGGTCCCAGCAGGCACTGCACTGACATGGTGGTCCCGGATGTCACTGCACTGACATGACGGTCCCAGCAGGCACTGCACTGTCTTGACGGTACCTGTGGGCTCTGCATTTACATGATGGTCCCAGCAGGCACTGCATTGAGGCACTGGTCCCAGCAGGCACTGCACTGACATGATGGTCCCAGAGGGCACTGCAATGACATGATGGTCCCAATGGGCACTGCACTGACGTGACGGTCCCAGCAGGCACTGCAATGACATGATGGTCCCTGTAGTCACTGCACTGACGTGACGGTCCCAGCAGGCACTGCACTGACGTGATGGTCCCAGAGGGCACTGCACTTACATGATGGTCCCAGTGGGCACTGCACTGACATGGTGGTCCCAGCAGGCACTGCACTGACATGGCGGTCCCAGCAGGCACTGCACTGACATGATGGTCCCAGTGGGCACTGCACTGACATGGTGGTCCCAGCAGGCACTGCACTGACATGGCGGTCCCAGCAGGCACTGCACTGACTTGACGGTTCCAGTGGGCACTATGTTGACGTGACGGTCCCAGTGGGAACTGCACTGACATGATGGTCCCAGATGGCACTGCGCTGACATGGCTGTCCCAGCAGGCACTGCACTGACATGACGGTCCCTGAGGGCACTGCAATGACATGATGGTCCCAATGGGCACTGCACTGACGTGACGGTCCCAGGGGGCACTGCATTGACATGATGGTCCCAGTGGGCTCTGCACTGACGTGACGGTCCCAGAGGGCACTGCACTGACGTGACAGTCCTAGAAGGCACTGCACTGACGTGACAGTCCCAGCAGGCACTGCACTGACATGGTGGTCCCAGACGTCACTGCACTGACTTGACGGTCCTAGTGGGCACTATGTTGACATGACAGTCCCAGTGGGATCTGCACTGACATGATGGTCCCTGATGGCACTGCGCTGACATGACAGTCCCAACAGGCACTGCACTGATGTGACGGTCCCAGTGGGCTCTGCATTTACATGATGGTCCCAGCAGGCACTGCATTGAGGCACTGGTCCCAGCAAGCACTGCACTGATATGATGGTCCCAGTTGGCAATGCACTGACATGATGGTCCCAGCAGGCACTGCACTGACGTGACGGTCTCAGAGGGCACTGCACTGACATGACGGTCTCAGAGCGCACTGCACTGACATGATGGTCCCAGTGGGCACTGCACTGATGTGTCGGTCCCAGTGGGCACTGTACTGACATGATGGTCCCCGAGAGCACTGCACTGACATGATGGTCCCAATGGGCACGGCAGTGACGTGACGGTCTCAGAGGGCGCTGCATTGACATGATGGTCCCAGTGGGCACTGCACTGATGTGACGGTCCCAGTAGCAACTGCACTGACATGATGGTCCCAGCAGGCACTGCAATGACATGAGGGCCCAGAGATAACTGCACTGTCATGATGGTCCCAGTGGGCACTGCACTGTCGTGACGGTCTCAGAGGGCACTGCATTGACATGATGGTCCCAGTGGGCACTGCACTGACTTGACGGTGCCAGCAGGCACTGCACTGACGTGACGGTCCCAGAGATAACTGCACTGACATGATGGTCCCAGTGGGCACTGCACTGACTTGACGGTCCCAGCAGGCACTGCACTGATGTGGCGGTCCCAGTAGCAACTGCACTGACGTGGCGGTCCCAGTAGTCACTGCTCTGACATGATGGTCCCAGAGATAACTGCATTGACATGATGGTCCCAATGGGCACTGCACTGACGTGACGGTCTCAGAGGGCACTGCATTGACATGATGGTCCCAGTGGGCACTGCACTGATGTGACGGTTCCAGTAGCAACTGCACTGACATGATGGTCCCAGTGGGCACTGCACTGACTTGACGGTCCCAGAGGGCACTGCATTGACATGATGCCCCAGAGGGCACTGCACTGACTTGACGGTCCCAGCAGGCACTGCACTGACGTGGTGGTCTCAGTAGCAACTGCACTGACGTGATTGTCCCAGTAGGCACTGCTCTGACATGATGGTCCCAGAGATAACTGCATTGACATGATGATCCCAATGGGCACGGCACTGACGTGATGATCTCAGAGGGCACTGCATTGACATGATGGTCCCAATGGGCACGGCACTGACGTGATGGTCTCAGAGGGCACTGCATTGACATGATGGTCCCAGTGGGCACTGCACTGATGTGACGGTCCCAGTAGCAACTGCAATGACATGATGGTCCCAGCAGGCACTGCATTGACATGATGGTCGCAGAGATAACTGCACTGACATTATGGTCCCAGAGGGCACTGTATTGACATGATGGCCCCAGAGGGCACTGCACTGACATGACGGTCCCAGCAGACATTGCACTGACATGATGGTCCCAGAGGGCACTGCACTGACATGATGGTCCCAATGGGGACTGTACTGACGTGACGGTCCCAGGGGGCACTGCATTGACATGATGGTCCCAGAGGGCACTGCACTGACATGATGGCCCCAGTGGGAACTGCACTGACATAATGGTCCCAGATGACACTGCGCTGACATGACAGTCGCAACTGGCACTGCACTGATATGACGGTCCCAGTGGGCTCTGCGTTTCCATGATGGTCCCAGCAGGCACTGCATTTACATGATGTTCCCAGTAGTCATTGCACTGATGTGACGGTCCCAGAGGACACTGCACTGACATGATGGTCCCAATGGGCACTGCACTGGCGTGACAGTCCCAGCAGGCACTGCGCTGACGTGATGGTCCCAGAGGGCACTGCACTGACTTGACGGTCCCAATGGGCACTGCACTGACATGACGGTCCCAGGGGGCACTGCATTGACATGATGGTCCCAGAGGGCACTGCACTGACATGATGGTGCAGTGGGTAGTGCACTGACGTGACGGTCGCAGATGACAATGCACTGACATGACGGTCCCAGTGGGCACTATGTTGACATGACGATCCCAGTGGGCTCTGCATTTACATGATGGTCCCAGCAGGCACTGCATTGAGGCACTGGTCCCAGCAGGCACTGCATTGACGTGACGGTCCCAGAGGGAACTGCATTGACATGATGGTCCCAATAGTCACTACACTGGCGTGACGGTCCCAGAGGGCACTGCACTGACATGATGGTCCCAGAGAGCACTGCACTGACATGACGGTCCCAGGGGGCACTTCACTGACATGATGGTCCCAGAGAGCACTGCACTGACATGACGGTCCCAGGGGGCACTTCACTGACATGATGGTCCCAGAGAGCACTGCACTGACACGATGGTTCCAATGGGCACTGCACTGACGTGGCGGTCGCAGAGGGCAATGCATTGACATGATGGTCCCAATAGTCACTACACTGGCGTGATGGTCCCAGCAGGCACTGCACTGACTTGACGGTCCTAGTGGGCACTATGTTGACATGACAGTCCCAGTGGGATCTGCACTGACATGATGGTCCCTGTTGGCACTGCGCTGACATTACAGTCCCAACAGGCACTGCACTGATGTGACGGTCCCAGTGGGCTCTGCATTTACATGATGGTCCCAGCAGGCACTGCATTGAGGCACTGGTCCCAGCAAGCACTGCACTGATATGATGGTCCCAGTTGGCAATGCACTGACATGATGGTCCCAGCAGGCACTGCACTGACGTGACGGTCTCAGAGGGCACTGCACTGACATGACGGTCTCAGAGCGCACTGCACTGACATGATGGTCCCAGTGGGCACTGCACTGATGTGTCGGTCCCAGTGGGCACTGTACTGACATGATGGTCCCAGTGGGCTCTGCACTGACGTGACGGTCCCAGAGGGCACTGCACTGACGTGACAGTCCTAGAAGGCACTGCACTGACGTGACAGTCCCAGCAGGCACTGCACTGACATGGTGGTCCCAGACGTCACTGCACTGACTTGACGGTCCTAGTGGGCACTATGTTGACATGACAGTCCCAGTGGGATCTGCACTGACATGATGGTCCCTGATGGCACTGCGCTGACATGACAGTCCCAACAGGCACTGCACTGATGTGACGGTCCCAGTGGGCTCTGCATTTACATGATGGTCCCAGCAGGCACTGCATTGAGGCACTGGTCCCAGCAAGCACTGCACTGATATGATGGTCCCAGTTGGCAATGCACTGACATGATGGTCCCAGCAGGCACTGCACTGACGTGACGGTCTCAGAGGGCACTGCACTGACATGACGGTCTCAGAGCGCACTGCACTGACATGATGGTCCCAGTGGGCACTGCACTGATGTGTCGGTCCCAGTGGGCACTGTACTGACATGATGGTCCCCGAGAGCACTGCACTGACATGATGGTCCCAATGGGCACGGCAGTGACGTGACGGTCTCAGAGGGCGCTGCATTGACATGATGGTCCCAGTGGGCACTGCACTGATGTGACGGTCCCAGTAGCAACTGCACTGACATGATGGTCCCAGCAGGCACTGCAATGACATGAGGGCCCAGAGATAACTGCACTGTCATGATGGTCCCAGTGGGCACTGCACTGTCGTGACGGTCTCAGAGGGCACTGCATTGACATGATGGTCCCAGTGGGCACTGCACTGACTTGACGGTGCCAGCAGGCACTGCACTGACGTGACGGTCCCAGAGATAACTGCACTGACATGATGGTCCCAGTGGGCACTGCACTGACTTGACGGTCCCAGCAGGCACTGCACTGATGTGGCGGTCCCAGTAGCAACTGCACTGACGTGGCGGTCCCAGTAGTCACTGCTCTGACATGATGGTCCCAGAGATAACTGCATTGACATGATGGTCCCAATGGGCACTGCACTGACGTGACGGTCTCAGAGGGCACTGCATTGACATGATGGTCCCAGTGGGCACTGCACTGATGTGACGGTTCCAGTAGCAACTGCACTGACATGATGGTCCCAGTGGGCACTGCACTGACTTGACGGTCCCAGAGGGCACTGCATTGACATGATGCCCCAGAGGGCACTGCACTGACTTGACGGTCCCAGCAGGCACTGCACTGACGTGGTGGTCTCAGTAGCAACTGCACTGACGTGATTGTCCCAGTAGGCACTGCTCTGACATGATGGTCCCAGAGATAACTGCATTGACATGATGATCCCAATGGGCACGGCACTGACGTGATGATCTCAGAGGGCACTGCATTGACATGATGGTCCCAATGGGCACGGCACTGACGTGATGGTCTCAGAGGGCACTGCATTGACATGATGGTCCCAGTGGGCACTGCACTGATGTGACGGTCCCAGTAGCAACTGCAATGACATGATGGTCCCAGCAGGCACTGCATTGACATGATGGTCGCAGAGATAACTGCACTGACATTATGGTCCCAGAGGGCACTGTATTGACATGATGGCCCCAGAGGGCACTGCACTGACATGACGGTCCCAGCAGACATTGCACTGACATGATGGTCCCAGAGGGCACTGCACTGACATGATGGTCCCAATGGGGACTGTACTGACGTGACGGTCCCAGGGGGCACTGCATTGACATGATGGTCCCAGAGGGCACTGCACTGACATGATGGCCCCAGTGGGAACTGCACTGACATAATGGTCCCAGATGACACTGCGCTGACATGACAGTCGCAACTGGCACTGCACTGATATGACGGTCCCAGTGGGCTCTGCGTTTCCATGATGGTCCCAGCAGGCACTGCATTTACATGATGTTCCCAGTAGTCATTGCACTGATGTGACGGTCCCAGAGGACACTGCACTGACATGATGGTCCCAATGGGCACTGCACTGGCGTGACAGTCCCAGCAGGCACTGCGCTGACGTGATGGTCCCAGAGGGCACTGCACTGACTTGACGGTCCCAATGGGCACTGCACTGACATGACGGTCCCAGGGGGCACTGCATTGACATGATGGTCCCAGAGGGCACTGCACTGACATGATGGTGCAGTGGGTAGTGCACTGACGTGACGGTCGCAGATGACAATGCACTGACATGACGGTCCCAGTGGGCACTATGTTGACATGACGATCCCAGTGGGCTCTGCATTTACATGATGGTCCCAGCAGGCACTGCATTGAGGCACTGGTCCCAGCAGGCACTGCATTGACGTGACGGTCCCAGAGGGAACTGCATTGACATGATGGTCCCAATAGTCACTACACTGGCGTGACGGTCCCAGAGGGCACTGCACTGACATGATGGTCCCAGAGAGCACTGCACTGACATGACGGTCCCAGGGGGCACTTCACTGACATGATGGTCCCAGAGAGCACTGCACTGACATGACGGTCCCAGGGGGCACTTCACTGACATGATGGTCCCAGAGAGCACTGCACTGACACGATGGTTCCAATGGGCACTGCACTGACGTGGCGGTCGCAGAGGGCAATGCATTGACATGATGGTCCCAATAGTCACTACACTGGCGTGATGGTCCCAGCAGGCACTGCACTGACTTGACGGTCCTAGTGGGCACTATGTTGACATGACAGTCCCAGTGGGATCTGCACTGACATGATGGTCCCTGTTGGCACTGCGCTGACATTACAGTCCCAACAGGCACTGCACTGATGTGACGGTCCCAGTGGGCTCTGCATTTACATGATGGTCCCAGCAGGCACTGCATTGAGGCACTGGTCCCAGCAAGCACTGCACTGATATGATGGTCCCAGTTGGCAATGCACTGACATGATGGTCCCAGCAGGCACTGCACTGACGTGACGGTCTCAGAGGGCACTGCACTGACATGACGGTCTCAGAGCGCACTGCACTGACATGATGGTCCCAGTGGGCACTGCACTGATGTGTCGGTCCCAGTGGGCACTGTACTGACATGATGGTCCCCGAGAGCACTGCACTGACATGATGGTCCCAATGGGCACGGCAGTGACGTGACGGTCTCAGAGGGCGCTGCATTGACATGATGGTCCCAGTGGGCACTGCACTGATGTGATGGTCCCAGTAGCAACTGCACTGACATGATGGTCCCAGCAGGCACTGCATTGACATGAGGGCCCAGAGATAACTGCACTGTCATGATGGTCCCAGTGGGCACTGCACTGTCGTGACGGTCTCAGAGGGCACTGCATTGACATGATGGTCCCAGTGGGCACTGCACTGACTTGACGGTGCCAGTAGGCACTACACTGACATGATGGTCCCAGAGATAACTGCACTGACATGATGGTCCCAGTGGGCACTGCACTGACATGACGGTCCCAGCAGGCATTGAACTGACGTGACAGTCCCAGAGATAACTGCACTGACATGATGGTCCCAGTGGGCACTGCACTGACCTGACGGTCCCAGCAGGCACTGCACTGACGTGGCGATCCCAGAAGCAACTGCACTGACGTGACGGTCCCAGTAGTTACTGCATTGACATGATGGTCCCAATGGGCACGGCACTGACGTGACGGTCTCAGAGGGCACTGCATTGACATGATGGTCCCAGTGGGCACTGCACTGATGTGACGGTTCCAGTAGCAACTGCACTGACATGATGGTCCCAGCAGGCACTGCATTGACATGATGGTCCCAGAGATAACTGCACTGACATTATGGTCCCAGAGAGCACTGCACTGACATGATGGTCCCAGAGATAACTGCACTGACATGATGGTCCCAATCGGCACTGCACTGATGTGACGGTCCCAGAGGGCACTGTACTGATATGATGGTTCCAGAGGGCACTGCACTGATGTGATGGTCCCAGTGGGCACTGCACTGATGTGACTTTCCCAGAGGACACTGCACTGACGTGACGGTCCTAGAGGGCACTGCACTTACATGACGGCCCCAGCAGGCACTACACTGACATGATGGTCCCAGACAACACTGTGCTGACATGACAGTCCCAACAGGCACTGCACTGATATGACGGTCCCAGTGGACTCTGCATTTACATGATGGTCCCAGCAGGCACTTCACTGACATGACTTTCCCAGAGTACACTGTATTGCCATAATGGTAGGTAGGTTCCCATGAGCAGAACACTACTTGGCTGGATCTGGTTAGGTGTATTGCTATCACAATAGGTTCCATCGGAGTGAAAATCTGGTAGAGAACTACTCCTGAAGGATATTATCAAAGAGGGAACAGGGGAGAATCGTTGTTCAATTTCAATAGCAGGATAATGGCAGCTTGAGACTCTTGAGTCATATTTATAACAAAGAGTTGAGTAAATCACCAGATAGATTGCAGCATGTAGATTCACTTCTCAATGGAAGCAAATGAGACGTACTTTGTCACATAACTGTAACTATTTACATGCTCCAAGGATATGGTGTATTTTATTGCAGAGACCATGAACAGGACCTGATCTTAGGTCTCATTCCTTCAAGATCGTTCAGGACTCTCCTCCCCAGTCCTCTTGTGATCATCACAATAAATCGTGATGGTGGCACTCACTCAATCAGTATTAACCCTTTCAGACTCATAGACAATGAGAGGTAAACTTTCCCTGATGCATTGTATTCCCAAAATGATACTTTGAAATCTAGACCTTTTTTTATAAGCTGTGTGAGTCGGCAAGTATTTTACCGATTTAATTTTGCATGGCTCTTGTGGTACAGTGGTTAATGTCACTGTCTCTGAACTCAGGATGTAAATCCCAGCCCAGATCTTGAGGGCTAAGGAAGCTGGATTAAAACGGTGGTGAAAGAGTTTGTGTACTCACTTGTAAATCCTCCCAAAACCAAAGGGTACAATGGATACAAAGTTGGCATCTCATTTCACTGTCTCAATTCAGGCTCTAACAGCATGTTACCACAGGAGCACAGACTCCATAGCTCATCACTTCCTCCCAGCTTTCAGTTTATACCATTTCAGGTCAGTAGAAACATAGAAACAGAAAATAGGTGCAGGGGTAGGCCACTTGTGATCATGCAGTTACAGTATCCCATCCTCTACACACCTTGATCCCTTTACCCCGTTCAGCTTCCTCTTGAATATATCTCACAAACTGGCCCAACAGCTTTTTGAGGTAGAAAAATAGCTGTAAAATTGGATGCAGCATATTGCGGTGCTTTCTCTTGATGTGCCTTAGCACTTCATGATGGGCACTGCATTGACATGAAGGTCCCGGAGGGCACTGCATTGACATGACTTTCCCAAGCAGGCACTGTACTGACATATAGTTTTCAATGTGCTATTTTCTATGCAATATGGACCACAGAGTAGGGAAGGGATGGGATGGGGACAGGAAGGGTGGGGGGGGGGGGGGGGGGGCGGGGGGGGGGGAGGGGGGTAGGAGGAGAGGGGTGAGGGGGTATATTTGTATTAGTATATTTGTGCTGTATTTGTATTGACACAGATATCTGAAAGTTAATTATCTACTAATTTTGTATATTAATATGACATCTCAGGCTTAAACGTACAGTCTGGGTTATATAGGCAAAGTGAGGACTGCAGGTGCTGGAGATTAGAGTCAAGATTAGAGTGGTGCTGGAAAAGCACAGCAGGTCAGGCAGCATCCGAGAAGCAGGAAAATAGATGTTTCGGGCAGAAGCCCTTCATCAGGAAACAGTCTGGGCTAATTGCTGATTTAGACTACAATATGCTTACTGACTGGTTAGGTGGCTCACTGCTAACTAACTAAATGGACAGAGAAAAATGGAGACTTCTTATCTAAGGCCTCAATTGGGGTATTATGTGTAGTTCGATCACCACATTCCATAAGGATGTAATTGCTCTGGAGAAACTACAGACAAGATTTACAAGAATGTTACCGGGGCTGGAGACTCGTAGCTCTGAGGAGAGGTTGGAGAAGTTGGGGTTGTTTACCTCAGAACGCAGACGGTTGAGGGATGGCATAGTTAAGGTCTACAAAAGAGTATGGGTTAGAGATAGAGCAGATAGGAGGAACCTGTTTCCCTGAGCACAGAGTTCAAAAACCAGGGGTCTTAGATTCAAGCAAGTGGCAGAAGGATTAGAGGGGCTTTAAGGAAAATTGTTGCTATGCAGAGGGTGATGGGTGATTGGAATTCGCTGCCTGAGTTGGTGGTGGGGGCAGAGACCCTAAACGCTTTTAAAATGTACCTAGATTGCACCTTAAGTGCTGTAAGCTGCAGGGTTAAGGTCTGTGGCAGGAAGATGAGATTAAAAAGGGCACCTGGGTCCTTTGGGTTGGCATGGACAAGATGGGCCAAATGGCTCCCTTTTGCGCTGTCTCATTTCTATACCACTATGATCTAAGAGCACCACATATCTTAATGTCATCAAGCTGTCTTAAAGGTATGGTGCTTCTTCTGAGATTTCTATAATAGTGCAGCTATTGGGAAGAATAATGGGCACAGCCTACTGAGTCCGTACTGAGAAGAGTTCTGGTTACTGTAGTCCTTTATGATTTATTTCTCTTCTTAAGACATGCAAGTCAAAGTAATTGGAACACTCTCTTCTTTTAGAATGCATGATGATTTAACACACTCTCATTTTCCAGTGAGTGATGTGGCTCAGGAGTTGAGATGAAACAGATTTAAGACACATTAGAAGCCATTGCAAGCTGCTTCCTGGCTGCCTGCACCCTGGTGACATATCCATCCACAGTAATACCAAGAGGAAAGAAAACACCACTGACACTTATCAGTAACACTGACAGCATCTTAACGTTTATTTTCTTGTCTTGAGAAAGCACTTGTTGGATGCTATAATTATTTAATTTTTATCATAAATTAAATACAGTGCTGCTTTTTTCATCCAGGTGTGCCACTTCATTTGAAATATTTCCTCTGCTTCTGCAATATTCAGAAGCAATTCCTTCGAGCGGTTGGTAAACTTAGACTCACACTCATACATGATTAAACATGTGAACGCTGATTTGGCATCTTAATAACAGAAAACAGCTTGTTCAATTCAAACTAGACTTCACAAGATCAACACGATCATTGCGAGAAGGAGCATGCTGGGAGATAGACGTGCCCTCACATGCAGCTATTCTTGGCAGTTTTGTAAACGCAGCAAGCAAACTTCACAAGTGGCTTCTGCTCATTAAGCTCGTGCTTTGATTTTAACTTCCCCTCTCTTTGCAAGGCCTCTATACAGAACAACCTCAGTTATCTGAATGTCGATTATCCAAATTTCGGATTATCTGGACAAGATCTCAAGTCCCGATGGTTAGATAAATTGTGTTATCCAAACAATTGATTATCCGAACATTCGATAATCCGAACCAAATACTCCCTGTGACACAGCTCCACATGGCTGGCCAGTCTCTAGGAGTGCAAGAGACGGAGGCTGTGGATAGTGAGTATCAGCAGGGTGTACATCCGATGAGAGCTACCAGAATTCAATTGGATTCTATCCCCGGAGCTTTGCTGATATTTACCCTAAGCCGGATGGATTGTGATTGATGAATTCAGCTTCGATCTTATGGACTGAATCTTGAAGCCACACAAACACACAAACACTCCACTTGCAAAGAAACCATCAGATCCTATAAGTGAAAGAATATAGTCTTCGTAAAAGGAAATGGAAACCCAGTGAGGAGCAATTTCATCACAATACATAACCACTTCCTTTCACATTTGACACAAAGAAGATATCAGATGCAATTTACTTTCACTGTATACACAGCATGTGTGTTCAATAATTAACGATGCATTTAGCCATTCAACTTCCTCCTTATTCCTACAGCATTGATCTTGTTGGGAACCTAAAGCTGTTAAAACTGAAAGGCCAGTGAAAATGATAAACAGATGAAGCATCTTTTCCTCATTCAATGTTTTGCTCAGAGCTTATTTTCATCTGTTAGGAAGTCATCCTGAAGATTGGTTGGAAGGATATCGAAGTTCAGTGGGTAATAAGAAAGTGGGTAAATGGAAGGTCGCCTTTATTCCAAAGGGAATGGAACAAAATAGGAAGGAGGTTTTGCTAAAACCGTACAGGTGCTAGTCAAGCTGGAATACTGTGAAGGCGTTTAGTCTTTTTATCTAAAGGAAGATACATTGGCACAGACAAGGTTCATGAGGTTGATCATGGGTAGGAGACATTGAATAGGTTGGGCTTGTATTTATTGGAGTTTAGAAGCATGAAAGGAGACTTTATTGAAACATACAGATCAACTTCGATTATCCAACCAACACAAGCGGGGAGTATTTTGTTCGGTCAGTCGAATGCTCGGATAATCGAATGTTTGGATAACACAGTTTACCCAAGCATCGGGGCCTTGAGATCTTGTTCAGATAATCCAAAATTTGGATAATTGATGTTCAGATAACCGAGGTTGTTCTGTACATGTTTCTGAGGAGATGTGGCAGGGGAGATAGGGAGAGTTTGTATCCCCTTGTTGGAGAGCCTAGATCCAGAGGGTGCAATCCCAGAGGAAGGGGGTTGCTCATTTGAGACGGAGATGAGGAGGAACCTTTTACCTCAGACGGTAGTGAATCTGTGGAGTTCTTCACCACAGTAGGCTGTCAAAGTTGGGCCTTTAAGAATATTCAAGGCCGAGGGACAGATTTTTAATCTGTAAGGAATCAAGGGGTTTTGGGGAAACGGCAGGAGAGTTGAGTTGAGGCACGATCTTATTAACTGACAGGGCAGTCTTGATGGGCTGAGTTTCCTGTTTCTACATCTATTCCATACAGGATTATGGAGAGATGATGGTAACTGATCAAACGATAGTTTACTATTTCACTTTGGTCAATTGTGTTGTGATCTCAGATTTCAGACACTTAGCTCCTGTTGTTCATTGAGTTGCCATGTGGCTATTTTAGTTGCAGGAGTTGATTCAGGCACCCAGGGCAACACATAAGAAGGCACTTCACCCTTCTCCTTCACACAAACGATTGTGCTTCCTGATGTCAGGGACAGCTGACAGGGTTAGAATATAAATGCCAGTTTACTTAATGTCAATCTGTCAGATTTAATCCATTTAGGAATTAAAGGATAAATAATCTTTGATAACATTCGGCTGAATCTAAATCGCTGTTGCTGTCACGTGTCTTTTTTATTCATTCGTGGGCTGAGGGTGTTATTGGCTGGCCCAGCATTTATTGCCCGTCCCTAATTGCCCAGAGGGCAGTTAAGACTTTTAATTCCAGATTTTTTTGGTGTTGAATTTCGCCATCTACTGTGGCAGGATTCAAACTCGGTTGGTCCCCAAGAACATAACTGGGGTCTCTGGATTAACAGTCCAGCGATAACGCCACGAGGCCATCGCCTCCCTTGAAATGGTCTTACCAATTATGGGGCAGATCATGTCTGGCACAGTGAAGTCAATAAAAGTGTACAGATGCAAATGTGCCTCCATATCGCCTACTTCTGTTGGTTTTGGGTTGAACTTTAGCCTCTTGAGTGAAAGTTAAGGGAAAAACAATTGTTAATTAACTGCTATCAGAGTGAGAAGAGTATCCGTAATACTCCATAGTAGCAATGTGGATCATATCTGGTCAGCATGGATGAGATGGGTCAAAGGGTCTGTTTCTGTGCTGTATATCTCAAGACTCCATGAATATCTTTCTGAAATGGTGAGCTCCAGTACTTCTGGAATAAAATAGCTTCTGCCCATGAACGTGTTACCAGTCGATGCACATGAATAAACTGACCGCCAATCCTAATTCTGCTCTTGAGTTGTTCACTATTCACATGGCTGATCCTTCAATAAGGGGCGTATGTTTCGCCTAGTGATTGGTTTGTTTTTATCAGTTAGGATCTGTGACTCTTCATTGTGCAAGTAGCAAGGTGATTGCTTTAATAGCCTGGACAGAGTTGATAAGAGGCTTAAAGCCCTCTTGTGTAATCACTAAAAACCCTGGATCCTGGTTAAACCCACCATCAATTACAGCAAAGCAACATGTGCATTGGACACAGGTCCAGACAATGATTATCATGTCATTTTAAGAGATACAATATTGAATTCCTACTATTTTAGTATTCTGATATCTTCTAATTAAATGTCATCTTCTGTCGCAGGTAAGTAAGATTCTAAGGCTTTTGACTTGTCCCGCGTTTTAATGACTTGCTTGGAAGGCAGTTTGTACGTAACCTTTGAAAGAAGATAGTTTGGGCAATAGTGTGGATTTCTTTCAGGCTAAAGTAGTAATGTGTGGATGAGGTGAGCCATCTTTCTGGTCAAACGAGAAGATAGTTGTGGAGGAGCTGGTGTTGGACAAAGTTAAACATCACACACCACCAGGTTATAATTGGAAGCACTAGCTTTCGAAGTGCCACTCCTTCATCAGGTGGTTGTGTTGTATAAGATCATAAGACACAGAATTTATAGCAAAAGATTACAGTATCATACAGTGATAAGACCATAAGACATAGGAGTGGAAGTAAGGCCATTCGGCCCATCGAGTCCACTTCGCCATTCAATCATGGTTGATGGGCATTTCAACTCCACTTACCAGCGTTCTCCCCGTAGCCCTTAATTCCTCGAGACAACAAGAATCTATCAATCTCTGCCTTGAAGACATTTAGCGTCCCGGCCTCCACTGCACTCTGCGGCAATGAATTCCACAGGCCCACCACCCTCTGGCTGAAGAAATGTCTCCGCATTTCTGTTCTGAATTGACCCCCTCTAATTCTAAGGCTGTGTCCACGGGTCCTACTCTCCTCGCCTAATGGAAACAATTTCCTAGCGTCCGCCCTTTCCAAGCCATGTATTATCTTGTATGTCTCTATTAAGTCTCCCCTTAACCTTCTAAACTCCAATGAATACAATCCCAGGATCCTCAGCCGTTCCTCATATGTTGGACCTACTATTCCAGGGATCATCCGTGTGAATCTCTGCTGGACATGTTCCAGTGCCAGTATGTCCTTCCTGAGGTGTGGAGACCAAAACTGGACACAGTACTCCAAATGGGGCCTAACCAGAGCTTTATAAAGTCTCAGTAGCACATCTCTGCTTTTATATTCCAACCCTCTTGAGATAAGTGACAACAATGCATTCGCTTTCTTAATCATGGACTCAACCTGCATGTTTACCTTTAGAGAATCCTCGACTAGCACTCCCAGATCCCTTTGTACTTTGGCTTTACTAATTTTCTCACCATTTAGAAAGTAGTCTATGCTTTTATTCTTTTTGCCAAAGTGCAGGACCTCGCATTTGCTCACGTTGAATTCCATCAGACATTTCCTGGACCACTCTCCCAAACAGTTTAGATCCTTCTGTAGCCTCCCCACTTCCTCAGTACTACCTGCCTGTCCACCTAACTTCGTATCATCTGCAAACTTCGTTAGAATGCCCCCAGTCCCTTCATCCAAATCATTAATATATAATGCGAATAGCTGTGGCCCCAAAACTGAACCCTGAGGGACACCGCTTGTCACCGGCTGCCATTCCAAAAAAGAACCTTTTATCCCAACTCCCTGCCTTCTGTTAGACAGCCAATCCTCAATCCATCCCAGCAGCTCACCTCGAACACCATGGGCCCTCACCTTGCTCAGCAGCCTCCCATGTGGCACCTTATCAAAGGCCTTTTGAAAGTCTAGATAGACCACATCCACTGGGTTTCCCTGGTCTAACCTACTTGTCACGTCTTCAAAGAATTCCAACAGGATTGTCAGGCATGACCTCCCCTTACTAAATCCATGTTGACTTGTTCTAATCAGACTCTGCTCTTCTAAGAATTTAGAAACCTCATCCTTAATGATGGATTCTAGAATTTTACCAACAACCGAGGTTAAGCTAATTGGTCTATAATTTTCCATCTTTTGTCTTGATCCTTTCTTGAACAAGAGGGTTACAACAGCCATCTTCCAATCATCCGGGACCTTTCCTGACTCCAGTGACTCTTGAAAGATCTCAACCAATGCCTCCGCTATTTCCTCAGCCACCTCTCTCAGAACTCTAGGTTGTATCCCATTGTGGCCAGGAGATTTATCAATTTTAAGACTTTTTTACTTTTCTAGCACTATCTCTTTTGTAATGGCAACCACACTCAACTCAGCCCCCTGATTCCCTTTAATTGTTGGGATATTACTCATGTCTTCCACTGTGAAAACTGATGCAAAGTACTTGTTAAGTTCTCCTGCTATTTCCTTATCTCCCATCACTAGACTTCCTGCATCAGTTTGAAGTGGCCCAATGTCTACTTTTGCCTGTCGTTTGTTTCTTATGTACTGAAAGAAACTTTTACTATCATTTCTAATATTACTGGCTAGCCTACCTTCATATTTGATCCTCTCATTTCTTATTACACTCTTTGTTATCCTCTGTTTGTTTTTGTAGCCTTCCCAATCTTCTGATTTCCCACTGTTCTTGGCCACTTTATAGGATCTCTCTTTTTCTTTAATACATTGAACAAACCTGGATTGTTATGTGTTCCATCTTTTAGAATGCAGGTTTCGGATCATAAATATATAAACTTCTTTTAAGTCATCTTCTCAAGAAGACTTGCAGTTTGGCTGGGATTATCATTCTGACAGTCTACAGTCTGTATTTGTCTCTTTAACCAATCTCCGGTGTTTCTTTCTTGGCGATCTTTGCTGATGCACCCCTCATCTTTATAGTGGTCGGTGCTGTCCTTGCTATAACTGGTGATTTCATTTTGTAGTACCTTGGATATTTGCCTGTTGTTTTCCTCTTTTTATTGAGTTTACCATGGAGCTATTGCACATCCTTAAGTGGTGTCAGTGGAGTCTTGTTCAGAATCTGCCTGTCAATCTGGGCTGGGGGCGCGGGGGCAGATAGATATAGATAGACTTCTTACATGAAATACATAAATATTTTGTGCTTCCTCAGGGAATGGTGTTTACTGCTCTCAATTCAGTATTAATCCTTTGCTGAAAAAGACATATTTTATTAAAACCTATTGTTTGCAGTCATCAGGACAATTTGCAAGAATACCAATTCAGGGGGAAGATTACACCATTGCCAGTACTGATCACAAGTAAATTGCTGGAATAGCTCAACATCAAATCAGAGTTAATGTTTCAGGCCCAGAGGCCAGTTTAGAACTTGTTTTAAAGTTCTGAAGAAGGGTCACTGGACCCAAATAATTCACTCTGCTTTCGCTCCCCACATGCTGTTAGCCTTGCTGAGTTTTTCCAGCAATTTCTGATTTTGTTTCCGATTGCCAGCATCTATAGTTCTTTGTGATTTTTTCCCTTGTATTGATCAGAGTCCACTTGCCAACAAATTAACACTCTCCTTTCATAAAGTTATGAATTTCCTCTTACATTGGTATGGTTGTGAATTTTCCTGATGAGTTTAAGATAGAAATATTCGATAATTTATGCCCTTTTCAGAAATATTCAAATTCCATGCTGTCAAGTGACTCTGTTCATGAATCCTTTGGAACCAGAGTCAACAGGTTTGACCAATAGGGTTATGACTTCTCCAGGATTGTACTAACCATCTCTACAAACAATCTGGGAGTAAAGCCATAGTAGTCATAAACAGTGTTTTTATATAATTCTTTTTCCATTTTCTTCACCTGTTAGTTGTAAAAATGTTGGAGATGGCCAATAGGTTATGGCACAGGCAGCCATGAGTTGTGTACAGCAAAGGGACTGATTGCTTTCTGATTGGTGAGGGAGTGTCATGTCCATATAGGTGGTCATGTGATGAAACCTCCAGAAATATGTTAAACTAAAGTTAGTAACCTTACCAGTGGTGCTCACGTTTGGGTGGGTGACTGTGCGGACTGGTTCAGGATTCTATTCTATTAATAACGTAGATTGGTTGGATTCCAAACTTGAGAATAAACTGGAGGAGCATTTGTGCTGATAGTTACATTAAAGCCTGTGACTTACTGTTTATGATAGTAACTATAGCAAGACCACATGGCGCATCTTGATATAAGTTTTCAAGATATCAAAGGGAACAGTTAGGAAAAATGAAAATTACTTGGGGACATAGGACGGAAGAGCCTATAAACTGGAGTATGACCTCTCAAATCAGAATTAGGATTGTTGAACTTAAAAACTCTTTTGCAAATGACAATTATTGGAAGATCAGTTGTGAATTCTAAATCTGGGCTTGATAGATTTTTACAATCCGAAGCAGTTATCCTCTAAGGATTACAGGTTCTATTTACAGAAACTAAGCTCTCTGAGTCACACCTAAACCACCATCCTATTCCATTTCTTCAGATGTCCATCTCACTGCTACGCCATGCCTCCTGATCCTTTACAATAATTATACCATGATTTTTGTCTTGTTTTTCTCAGAAACAAACGAGTATTCAGCTGCAGAACGAAGCCATTTGACCCATTGCTCCTGCATGGGCTCTATTACTTAGTCCTGCTTTTTAACGAGAGCCAATCTTCTGCCCTTTCCCCATAACCCTGCACATGGTTTTTATCCGAATAAACATTCAGTGCTCTCTTGAATGCCTGAGTTGAAATCATAGAATAATAGAATCCCTACAGTGTGGAAGCAGGCTATGCAGCCATTGAGTTCATGACCCCTCACCCTTTCTGTGACTAGATTTAATTTGGGACTAAAGTATATGCAATTCACTTTATTCAATTAATCATTCTGCACAGCATTTTCTATACCCTTTATCTTATCAGAACATCATCAGCCTGAGGACCTGCAGTGTATGAAGTATAGATTCCTTACACTGTATAAGCAGACCATTCAACCCATCAGGTCCACACCAACCCTCTGAAGAGCATCCCACCCAGACCCATCCTTCTACCCTATCCCTGCATTTCCCATGGCTAATCCACCCAGCTGCACATCTCTGGGCACTATGGGTAATTGAGCATGGCTAATCCACCCAGCTGCACATCCCTGGGCACTATGGGTAATTGAGCATGGCTAATCCACCCAGCTGCACATCCCTGGGCACTATGGGTAATTGAGCATGGCTAATCCACCCAGTTGCACATCCCTGGGCACTATGGGTAATTGAGCATGGCTAATCCACCCTAACCTGCACATCCCTGGGCACTATGGGTAATTGAGCATGGCTAATCCACCCTAACCTGCACATCCCTGGGCACTATGGGTAATTGAGCATGGCTAATCCACCCTAACCTGCACATCCCTGGGCACTATGGGTAATTGAGCATGGCTAATCCACCCAGCTGCACATCCCTGGGCACTATGGGTAATTGAGCATGGCTAATCCACCCTAACCGACACATCTTTGGACAGTGGGAGAAAATCCACATAGACACGGGGAGAATATGCAAAGTCCATGCAGACAGTTGCCTGAGGGTGGAATCAAACCTGGATCTCTGGCGCTGTGAGGCAGCAGCACTAACCACTGAGCCGCCATGTCACCCCATATTGCTTCAACTTGCCTCCACCACATCTCCAGGCAATGATTTCCATACAATAACTACTCGTTGTGTGAAAAGGCATTTTTTTTGGTCATATCATCCTTGCTTCATTTGCACATCCCTTTAAATCTGTGTCCTCTCATTCTTGTATCTTTCAAAAGCAGAAACTACGTAAGAAGTGAATTTTGTCAGTTTGACCATGTATTGAAAGTGCATCTGTTTTTTGTTGCACTTGATGGAGCATCATTAGAATAGGGCACCCAGCCCAAGAAATCTTGACTAATATTTTCCCTCACAAAGTTACTTAATCTTATTGCCTCGCTCAGTCTCCATGAATATCACTCTACCTTTTGCAGTGTTTCTCATCAGCTTGAGATAACTTGAAGCTTTTTGCAACCAGTAAAGAATATTTGAAGCATGGAGAATGTAGTACAATCTGTGCTCAGCAAGGCTCCCATGTGCAGTGTTGAACTCAGTCATGATAGTTGAAGGAGGTTGCTCAGCCAGGAGAATCCAAATGTTCTCTGCATGTTAACACTGGATCTACACACTCCCTTTGGAGGGGACAAATGGGTCCCCCACTCCTCAGCCGATCTGACTGGATCCCTGTGACGTCTCTTAGTTGTCAGCTAGTATATCACCTGCATGACCATCTGGACCGGGTGAGATTTGAAATCACAGCCGAGCAAAGTTGCTGCCAATTGAGCCAAAGTTAATTTCAGGGAGACCTCCACTCTCCTTGTGTTTGGTGTCACTTAAGAGCAGAAGAAGTGTAAGAGGTAGGAGCAGGGGTAGGCCATCTAGCAACATCAAGTACAACAAGTAACAATTCTCACAACTGTCTTCTGCAGTTAAGAGAGCGGGTCTTCAATGTTGTGATTGATATTGATAACATTCCTTGTTTGATTCTAAAGCCATGCTCTCATGTTACGACTGTGGAAGTGTGGAGCTGATCAGAGAAGTTGAGAGTGAAGTGGAGCAGGTTAGTTGGAGATTTAATTGGAGTATCTACAATAACTGGGGCTTTTTGTAGAAGGAGGCACCCATCCCCTCCACTGTAGTTCAGCATTCATTTACTCTGTGCATTGCCTTGGGGTTATCTCAATAGATGCCAGAGAAGACAATGTTGAAGTTCCTGCTGGCCTTAGAACTGAGGTTGTCATTCCTTTAACAAGCCTGAGCGAGTTACGTTTCCAGCAAAGCCAGCAGACTGTAACAGATGTGGAGCTATCTCATTTCATCCTGTCAGTGTATCTTAATTGAGTAGGGCTCTCGCATGGTTGTTAATCCATTTGGTGATCAATTCTGTTCCCTCAGCCTGTCAATAAAGCTAGCTCTCTGACAAAAATGAGTCTCAATTTATCATTTACAGAAATCAAGCATAACGACGGTTTTAGGAACCAGTAAGCTATCTTCAACTAATTTGTTGTTGAATAACAGCACGCATCCTGTATACTGCTCAAGGCAGACTGAAGGATGATCCATTTGACAAGGGCTGGAGCATTCTGATGTCTGAGGCACAATCAGAGTAAATGGCAAGATATTGCCTCCCGGCTCAGGACAATGTCCCAGTCTCAAACAGAAGTCTGAAATCTGTACAGCTGGAGTGGTGATGTTACCCAGTTTCAATAATTGAAGATGTCAGTTGAGGTTAGACTACACACCCCTGCTAGCTTTTACAATTTGAATAGGAAAATTCAAAGCAACCTGGTCACTATAGGATAGGGGCTTATGGCTGTAGCTAGTCCTAGGCAGGCTGACCATATTGCTAACCCTGTCTGGGAACCTGGGAAATTCCTACAAACTTCTGAAAACAAGCTGAAGTGAGCTCTTAATCAGCTCCCCCTTAATGGCACAATCAAGGTACAGGGTACGATGGGATCAAGTATTCGTTCACAGGATTTCTGTGTCACTGACTAGGCCAGTATTCAATGCCCATACCTAATTGCCCAGAGGGCAGTTAAGAGTCATTCCCGTTGCTGTGTGTCTGGAGTCACATGCAGTCCAGACTGGGTAAGGATGGTAGTTTCTTTTCCTCAAGGACATCAGTGAGCCACATGCATTTTTTCACATGCAACAATTGCTGCCTCGTGGTGCCAGGAACCCGGGTTCGATTCCACCCTCAGACAACTGCCTGTGTGGAGTTTGCACATTTTGCTTATGTCTGTGTGGGTTTCCTCTGGGTGCACTGATTTTCCCCTTCACAGACCAAAGATGTTCGGGTCAGGAGGTTTGGCTGTGCTAAACTACCCATAGTGTTCAGAAATGTGCAGGCTAGATGGATTAACCATGAGAAATATGGGGTGGATCTGGGTGGGATGGTCATGGAGGGTGTGTGTGGATTCTATGGGCTGAATGGCTTGTTTCCACACTGTAAGGGGGTTCTTTGATAATTGACAATGGATTCATGATCATCATTGGACTCTTGATTCCAGAATTTTATTGAATTCAAATTCCAGCATCTGCCATGGCAGGATTCAAACCCAGGTCCCCAGAACATTACCTGGGCCTCTGGATTAACAGATAATACCACGAGGGCATCACCTCCCTTATATGTCAGCCCATGGCACAAAATACCTGACTACCCAAGCTCCTGGGGGGACAAAAAAATTCTTTTCAGGCCATAATGGCTAGAAATATCAAGTGTCAATTGTGAAGAAGATGCAAAGAGTCTTTAAGTGGATTTGGACAGGCTCAATGGCTAATCAAGCACATGGCAGATGGGACACAATATGAATTAGGGTGAAGTTATTCACTCTGGTTGAACAAAACAGAAAGAAGAGTATATTTTAAATGGTGAGAGGTGGGGAATATTGGCATTCTCGTTACTGAGTGAATAATCAATAAGGAGAAACAAATGGTATTTTGTTGCAAATTGCCTTTGAGTACAGCAGTAAAGGTGCCTTGCTGTAATGGTATAGGTGAGCTGAAAATGTGTTGCTGGAAAAGCGTAGCAGGTCAGGCAGCATCCAAGGAACAGGAGACTCGACGTTTCTGGCAAAAGCCCTTCTTCAGGAATGAGGAAAGTTTCCTCATTCCTGAAGAAGGGCTTATGCCCGAAACATCGATTCTCCTGCTCCTTGGATGCTGCCTGACCTGCTGCACTTTTCCAGCAACACATTTTCAGCTCTGATCTCCAGCATCTGCAGTCCTCACTTTCTCCTGTAATGGTATAGGGTCTTGATGAAACCATACTTGGAGAATAGTGTTCAGTTCTACTCTCCTTATTTAAGGCAGGATATATTTACTCATGGAGAGAGTGCAATAGAGATTCAGAAGGCTAATCCCTGGGATAGCAGGATTATATTTTGAGGAGAGATTGAAGAGACAGGGATTACATTCCCAGAGAATGAGGGGTGAACTGAATGTGACAAGGTGGGTATCGATAGAATGGTTGTCCTGGACAGTGACTTTAGAACCTGGAGGCATATTTAACATTGAGGGGCAGCCTGGGATGAGGAGGAATTTCTTCACTCAGAGGATAGGGAATTTTTGGAATTGTCTATCCTAAAGGGCTGTGGAAGCTCAGTCATTGAGCAGCTTTCAGACAAAGATCTGGACGCAATGAGGACCGAGGGATATGGAGATAGTGCAGGGAAATGCCATTGAGGTAAATGAACAACCATGATAAAGTTGAATGGAGGAGTGGACTTGATGGGCTGAATGGCCTACTCCTGTTCAAGACTGAGTACAGATTGCCAGCAGATTGCCAGCAAATGACAGGATCTCTGACACAACTTTTGTAAAAGATGTTTCTCATCTTTGAAACACACTTAGCTTCTCAGTTGTGATTTCTCAATTGCAATAATTGCAAAAACAGTAAGGTTTGAGTTAATTTTAAACAAACTGGCAGACTGAGAAATGTCTGGCTAGGTGATTTTCCTCTCTATTAAAGCCAACGAAATATTGAATTGGGTGGGGAGAGTCTGGAGCAGGGAGGGGTGGGAGTAAATTGTGAGTTGAAAAATGTGGTGCTGGAAAAACACAGCAGGCCAGGCAGCATCTGAGGAGCAGGAGAATCAACGTTTTGGGCATAAGCCCTTTTTCTGGAATCAGCCATTCCTGAAGAAGGGCTTATGCCTGAAATGTCGATTCTCCTGCTCCTCGGATGCTGCCTGACCTGTTGTGTTTTTCCAGCACCACATTTTTCAACTCTGGTACTCCAGCATCTGCAGTCCTCACTTTCTCCCAGGTAAATTGTGAGGTCAACCCAAACACCTGTCTATTCCCTATGTGACAGGATTGGTGACAATTACCCCCATGAATCCTGTGGTTTTAAATGCATTAGGAATGATAACCCAATTCCCTGACAGAAGCCAGGCAGGAAAACAATTAAAGTGTCACTTTAAACGGGATGTCCTTGGGCCGTGGCTCTTAGCTTAACCCATGGCTTGAGGCAGAAAATGGCTGCCCTGGTTACGGATCGGGAATGGACAGTGCCAAATCGAGACAACCCCCGTGGAGCACAATGAGAGAGGGGGTGGTCTCCTATCCCCTGTACTGTTTGGTACTCTATCCCCAGCCAAAAGCAGGAGTCCCCACCCCAAACCCATCTAATCACAACTGGCTGACCACAGGGGGAACTGCCCTTTCAAATCCTATATCTTTATTTTTCCATTCAATTGCTTGGAAATTAGTTGATGATGACGTGCCAGAGTTAACATTGTAGTGGTCTCCTTCATCACTGACGAGCAAGGTGGTTCAGTCCAATTATAAACAGCATGCCATGACCTCTAAACTGTAGCCATCTTGAAACACGAGGTCCTAAAAACTAACAAAGGTCTTCACAGGTCAGAAACAGGCCATTCTGCCACTGAGTCTACTTCAATGTTCATGTCCCATGCCAACCTCCTCCAACCCCGTCCTACTCCAACCTGCACAATGTTTATTCAAAGCAGAATTAGACAGAGTTTGATCGATAAAGGAGTCAAGGGTTATGATGGGGGTAGATAGAAAAGTGGGGTGGAACCCACAGCCATGATCTTACTGAAGGACAGAGCCGTCTACAAGGCCTGAATAGCCTACTCCTGCACCCAAGTTCCTAGAACATCCTTCAATACATTTGTCCTTCATGCCCTTATCTAGTTTCCCCTTAAAGAAATCTGAAATTCACCTCATTACCCCTTGTCATGGTCATTGTCACATTCTAACCATTCTCTGGGTTGGGTCTCTCTGACTAACTTTGATAAGTAACACCCAGACATGATTGAAGAGACCCTGACCACTGCACAGTAGCACCCTGGTTGATGATACAAATCCTCCTGACTGTTGGTGCTGGCCCTTCAGGACTGACCTCTGAACAGGCTGTACTGGGATCCAACTGGTGAGAACCCAACTCTCTGCTGGCAGGAGTCATACCTGGCACATAGGAAGATGGTGGTGGTTATTGGAGGTCACTCTTCTCAGCTCCAAGATACCTCTGCAGGAGTTCACCAGGGTATTGCCCTAGGCCCAACCATCTTCAGCTGCTTCATTAATGACCTTTCCTCCACAATAAGGTCAGAAGTGGTGATGTTTGCAGATGAATGCACAATGTTCAGCACCATTCACAACTCCACAGGTACTAAAGCTGTCCGTGTCCAAATGCAGCAAGACCTGGCTTGGGCTGAAAAGTGGAAAGCTATATTCTTGGCACACAAGTGCCAAGCAATGAGCATCTCTAATAGGAGAGAATCACCCATTACCCTTCAACACTTGATGATATTATCATCATTGAATCCCCCGTTATCCACACCCTGGGGGTTACCATTGATAAGAAACTCAACTGGACTAACCACATAAACTCAGTGGCTACAAGAGCAACTCAGAGGGCAGGAATATTGCAGCAAGTAACTCACCCCTTGAAACCCCCAAAACCCGTCCACCATCTATAAAACATGAGTCAGGAATATGATGGAATAATCCCGCTTGTCTGAATGAGTGTGGCTCCATCAACACTCAACCTTGATACCATTCAGATCAAAACAGTCCACCTGATTGGCACCACATCCACAACCATCCACTCCTTCCACCAACAATGTGCAGTAGCAGCAGTGTGTCATATCTACAGAATACACTGCAGAAATTCACCAATGAAGACAGATGCTGAATGTTAGTGTCTGTGGATGAGAGTGCATTACACCTTGTGTCCATGGACTGCAGTTTGGTCATAGGTAAGAAGGAGATTGCCCAGAGTAAACAGTCATTCAGGTTTTCCCTGCTACCTTCCCCCCCAGCCCCACCAGTCCCTCCCATTTATCTCTCAGCCCCCTTGGACCACCCCTCATTTCTGATGAAGATCTTATGCTCGAAACATTGTTTCTCCTGCTCCTCAGATGCTGTGCTTTTCCAGCACCACACTGTTTGACTCTGATCTCCAGCATCTGCAGTCCTCACTTTCTCCTGCTCAGGTTTCCTTGTCAGGTTTCCCTGATGTCAACCCCATATGGTGAGCATGTTAAGATAGGAGGTTAAGTTGAATATTAATGATGCGATTGTAGCATTAACAAGATGTTTGACACTCAATAATCATCAGCAACTGGCTGCTTTCTGCTGCTTAGCCAACATCTAGCCATGCCCCGTGTCAAAAACAGGAGCGATGGGCTGCTCTGGACTGCATCTGATTTTGCCAGAAATCTCCCCATAGCTCACATCTCTTAGACCTCGATAAGATTCCATCCATCATTCTGATTTGACTGCCTTTATTTTAATGCCTCTCTTATCAGCCTCAGCTTTATTATCAGTGTATGTTATATTGTTTTTCCATTTCTTATTTTCCCCTTTTATTGTTATCATTACTGACTAATTCATTCTTACTTCTCAGTGGGATATATTTCTTTTGGACTTTAAATGTTTCCCATTTCTTTCTTAAGCAGCAAATTTGTTCACTTTTATTTTTCTAATTACATTCTCAACTCTTAAAATCAGTTTTAATGCAACTTATTCCTTCAGTTGAGGCCCTTCTCAATTGTTAAAATCTTACGTCTTATTATGTTGTGATCGCTCTTTAAATTTAAATAGATTTAGTTAACCTCCAGCATAAAGAAGTTCATTTCTGTTCCATTTAGTCGGTAGAGAGCTCTGAATGAGAGGTCTGCAGTTTTGTCTTTATTCTGCACTAATATTGTACTGGTTGCATCATTGATCAAATTAGGAAAGATGTGGAAGCTTTGGAGAGGGTGCAGAGGAGATTTACCAGGCTGTTGTCTGGAATGGAGAATAGGTCGTACGAGGATAGGTTGAGAATGCTAGGCCTTTTCTCATTGGAACGGCGAAGGATGAGGGGTGACTTGATAGAGGTTTATAAGATGATCAGGGGAATAGATAGAGTAGTCAGTCTCCAGGTATAACAGTGTGTTACAAGGGGACACAAATTTAAGGTGAAGGGTGGAAGGTATAGGGGGGATGTCAGGGGTAGGTTCTTTACCCAGAGAGTGGTGGGGGCATGGAATGCGCTGCCTGTGCGAGTGGCAGAGTCAGAATCATTGGCGACCTTTAAGCGGCAATTGGATAGGTACATGGATAGGTGTTTAAGCTAGGACAAATGTTCGGCACAACATCGTGGGCTGAAGGGCCTGTTCTGTGCTGTATTGTTCTATGTTCTATGTTCTATAAATGATTGAAGGACCCCTGGGAACTCATTCTGTTCATCCAATCTACAAAGGCCATATAACAGTCAAGAATGAGCAGATAAAACTGTTGTTGTTTATTGGCAGACTTGCAACAGGACCAACCAGGAGTGATTCCCAGCATGAATGTCATTTTGAGGACATTTGCAGGAAATTGCTGTTAAAATGAATGGAGAATTCACAATGGACCCAACCACGAATTCATGGACAGTCTCCTGTGGGGTGGGATCACTTTTGGGTAAATTGTACATTGTGATACCTGCTTGGGGGCGATGATTGGGCCAACACATCTGGCACACGGACACTGTCTGATGCTGTCAACCACATCGTGTGAGAGATGGTGAACTCTGTATTTAAATACCAAAAGAGAAAATGCTGGAAAATCTCAGCAGGTCTGACAGATGCTGCCAGACCTGCTGAGATTTTCCAGCATTTTCTCTTTTGGTTTCAGATTCCAGTAATTTGTTTTTATCTGTATTTAAATAAGTGAGCAGTAAAGGGGGTGGAGTGGGTGGGGCGGCACAATTTCTCCCAACAGAAGGGTGAGCCAAAACTGCGAGTGACTATGAGCTTTGAGATTTAATGAAACAATAGCTGCAGTATGCAGATGGTGAGCTGTAAGACCCAAGCACCCGTTCTGGGCCTTGACTTTAGATGTTAGCTGTTTGTAAGGGGGAAAGACATTAACGTATTAGAACAGAAACAGCCCTGTTTTGTTAAGAAACCACATCCAGCAGAAGTTGTGCGTTATCAAATTTGACAAGAAGAGCTGCTGGTAATCCTGCCAACTTCAGGCATTGTAGCTGAACATTGGATGGTAATTAAATGGGAAGGGGCTGCTAATGCAGATATAAAAAAAATCATATTCTTAGAGTGCAAATAAGGCCAATAACAGAATCACTGCTCTTGTGTTGTGTAGCTCACTGCAGGTGGGCAATCGATTGTAACAATGAGTGAACTAATTTCCCCCTCTTACTGGCACTGTGCCAATGACCTGGCTGACAGCTAGTACAGTACGCCTTGTGGTTATGTTGTACAGGATTAGTATTATGATGTAGAGTTGGTGACAGAAGGACCACACTCAAAGAGTTAATTCACTGATCTGGGCCTGTTCAATGGCGTCTGATGCTTCACCTCCTATCTATTGTTCCCAGCCTCTCATTGGTGTTCCTTCCCAACTCTGAGTCGCAACTTCTCTCCTATTTCCCCTTCCTCGCTCTCTCTCAGTTCACTTTTCAACAGGGTCATCTCTGCTTCCATTCTGAACAGACCTGTCAGAACGTATATGTTTGACAGCAACCCCCCTGTTGTCCTCCCAGTGAAGAGAGGGTCAGAGGACCCAATGTATCCTTGTACGACAATCCAAGGTGGTCATAGTTTGAACGTTTTGAAGATACTCAGCAGCGAGCTCAGGTTGGAGGAGAGATTGGGGTTCGAATGAAGGAAGTACCACAAGTGCTGCTGCAGGAGATTCTTGGTAATAAGTGACACTGGTGGCGAATGGAAAATCCCCAACCTCAAGGACTTCCCCATAATGTTGCTCAAGGTTGAATGATCTGACAGCGGCTGCTATGGGAACCGTGTGTCGATGCTAATTAATGCTAGCAAAGTGCAGAGACAAGTGCTCCCTGTGTGATGTAAATGGCCCAGTACTAGTCTGTGGAGGGCACAGTCAGCTGTCACCCAGATGTTATGTACTTATCCATGCAACGCTTGTGTGGTTTCTTTTCCATGTTATGTTTGCTGAATATTTGAGAATTTCAAGAGACTTTCTACGTATCAATTCTGTGGTTATCACTGCAGCAGATCCCTGAAGGGTGAAGGAAAAGTCTCCATTGTCAAAGGGCCGCGCTCTCATTAGAGAAAGAGGTGCGTTTATTTAGCCCTCGTTACATTGTCATGAAGCCCCAGGGCACATTATGGCCAGTGAAGCAGTTCTGAAGTGCAGCTACTCACACAACATAAGAAAGGTGACCACCCGCGTATGCAGAGCAGTTCCCCACAAACACAGATATGATAATGGTCAGCAGTTGCTGATTGAAGGAGAACTACCAGACAGAACAATGCAAAAGCAACAAACTGCCATGCTCCTTTCAAAGTTGGGCCTGTCCCAAACCCAACAAACAAACTAAAGGACTCAGTTCCAGAGGACAGCACAGCTGGCAGTGCAGCACTCCCTCAGTACTGAACTTATGTCTCAGCTTGGAATTTGCACTCAGGTTCTGTGTCGTGGGATTTGAACCCACAGCTGTCTGACTGCGACGCCGGAACTGTCACTGGCATCGGAACTCCGAAGGTCTCCATTATCCTACAGATTAAACAACGTGAAATTCAGAGATCCAGCAGGGAAGATTCCTGGACGTATCTGCCTCCCCTTCCCCCCTCCGGTCCATAATTCAACACCCTCCTCCCCCATCACACCCATGAAGTGGCACAGAAAAAGCCATTTCTGGGTGAAATGGGTTGTGTAGATGATGAACTCCGACCGGGTGAGGTACAATACACAAGGACATCGAAGGGTTTGGCAGAAGAAGAGGCAGCTTGGCCTGCTTGATGGAGAAGGCATGGTTAACACCAGGTTTTGGAGCAGATGAACATTGACATCTTGGCTATTTTCTCAAGAGAAAGCAATTAACAGGGACGTGGTCATTTCTCTAATGTGTACTAGTGATGTCTAACTGAGGAAAAGCCTACTCATAGAAGTCCTATATTGTGGAAGTAGGCCATTTGGCCCAATGAGTCCACACCAACCCTCTGAAGGAGACCCCACCCAGACTCAACCCCCAACTCTCTTATCCTGCATTTCCCATGGGCAATCCACCTGACCTGCACATCTTTGGACTGTGGGAGGAAACTGGAGAACCTGGAGGAAACCCACAAAGACACAGAGAGAAACGTGTAAACTCGATGCAGAAAGTTGTCTGAGGGTGGGATTGAGTCGAGGTCCTTAGCACTATGAAGCAGCAGTGTTAATCACTGTGGCACCTTGAGAATAGTATGGTTGTTAACCCACTGTAGTCTAGAGTTAGTATTACTAAGATAGTCACCTCTCTCTATCTTCTCTAAAGGGTGGCCACTAGTCTGTAACGTCATAGTCCCAGTCTCCCAAATTACAATGAGTGAGTGGGAATACCTCCCTCCCCTTCCTGGACCTGTCCATTTCCATTAATGATGACCAACTTGATACTGACATTTTTTACATACCCACTGACTCCCACAGCTACCTGGATTACACCTCTTCCCACCCTACCTCCTGCAGTTCCTCCGCCTCCACCGTACCTGCTCCCAGGAGGACCAGTTCCACCACAGGACACACCAGATGGCCTCCTTCTTTAGAGACCGCAATTTCCCCTCCCACGTGGTTGAAGATGCCCTCCAACGCATCTCATCCACATCCCGCACCACTTCCCTCAAACCCCACCCCTCCAACTGTAACAAGGACAGAACGCTCCTGGTGCTCACTTTCCACCCCACTAACCTTCGTATAAACTGCATCATCTGCCGACATTCCCACCACCACCAAACAGACCCCACCACCAGGGATATACTTCCCTCCCCACCCCTTTCCACTTTCCACAAAGACCATTCCCTCTGTGACTACCTGGTCAGGTCCACGCCCCCCCAACAACCCACCCACCTATCCTGTCACCTTCCCCTGCCACCGCAGGAATTGTAAAACCTGCGCCCACCTCCTCCCTCACCTCCATCCAAGGCCCCAAAGGAGCCTTCCACATCAATCAAAGTTTTACCTGCACATCCACCAATGTCATTTATTGTATCCATTGCTCTCGATGCCGTCTCCTCTACATTGGGGAAACTGGACACTTTGCAGAGTGCTTTAGGGAACATCTCCCGGACACCCGCACCAATCAATTCCACCGCCCTGTGCCCCAACATTTCAACTCCCCTCCCACTCTGCCGAGGACATGGAGGTCCTGGGCCTCCTCCACCACCGCTCCCTCACCACCCGACGTCTGGAGGAAGAACGCCTCATCTTCTGCCTCGGAACACTTCAACCCCAGGGCATCAATGTGGACTTCACCAGTTTCCTCATTTCCCCTCCCCCCACTTGACCCCAGTTCCAACCTTCCAGCTCAGCACTGTCCTCATGACCTGTCCTACCTGCCAAACTTCCTTCCCACCTATCCACTCCACCCTCCTCTTTGACCTATCACCTCCATCCCCACCCCCATTCATCTATTGTACTCAGTGATTTCAAATGGTACGTTGACTGAAATTTTCTACTGGGCAAAAGTGAGGACTGCAGATGCTGGAAACCAGAGTTTAGAATAGAGTGGTGCTGGAAAAGCACAGCAGGTCAGGCAGCATCCGAAGAGCAGAAAAATCGACGTTTCCGGCAAAAGCCCTTCATCAGGAATAGAGGCAGGGTGCCTGCAGGGTGGAGATATAAATGAGAGGGGGGTGGGGGTGGGGAGAAGGTAGCAAAGAGTACAATAGGTGAGTGGGGGTGGGGATGGAGGTGATAGGTCAGAGAGGAGGGTGGGGGAAGGTAGCAAAGAGTACAATAGGTGAATGGGGCTGGGGATGGAGGTGATAGGTCAGAGAGGAGGGTGGGGGAAGGTAGTAAAGAGTACAATGGGTGAATTCAGCTATTGTACTCTTTACTACCTTCCCCCATTCTCCTCTCTGACCTATCATCTCCTCTGTTCACATCACTCATCCAAATCTCCTGTTGTTCCGCCCAACATGAGGGGCTACAAATTTATGACAGGTAAATCCGAGCCGGCTCCAGTTCACTGAATGCCATACAGCTGCTTCTTCAGATAAATGCTGTTGTAACCTCCATGGCCCCCATCTCTTTCAGCATCTGCAAACCATCAGCCTTCGCCACATTATCATGCCCTCTCACAGATCAACTCAGACCCTACCTCAGCTTTTCAACACCTTGGAGCTGATTTGCATACTTTTGCATTATACACAAGGGCAACCATAAATCTCATGTATCTCCACAGAATGCTTTAGCACTGACATGAACATGCTCAGCTTATGGCTCTTGGCTTGATTTTCTGATGCAGACTGATGTTAGCATCGAATTAGAAACTTCTAGTCTCCACACAGCCACATTAATATGTTAATGCACAATGTCCTTGGTGTTCAGTTGTAAGCTACTGTCTTCAGTTTGATGTTTAGCTCTGAGTGAGAGTCAGGCACCTTTTGATGCTGGGAAGCACTGAACAGTCATCCTATCAGACTAGGGGGGGGGGGTGGGGTGGGAGGTCGGGTGAACATGTCACTGTATAACACTGAGTTATATTAATGCCAGTGCTGCAGCTTGTTCTTGCGGCTTACAGGGCAAGCACATTCGCATGTGCCTTCAGCATATGGCCCTGGGTGAAAGTCAAAGGACTACAAGCCTCGGTGGGGCTCCCATGTGATAGAGGCAGCACAGTACCCGATAACATTAGGTATCTCCTCTATCTGTCATTCCAGGCTACTGACTGCTTCTAGCAACTGTGTCCAATGTTCCCATATCTCTCTGCAGGTTCACAAAGTTATTGATGATAAAGAAGAGGAGCAATCTTCTGCCTGGGGCTGAAACATTGGAAATAGGAGCAGGAGTAGGCCATTCAGCCTATCAATTTGCTAAGCCATTCAAGATGACCATCCATCTCAGTACCTTGTTCCAGCTTTCTCCCTCCTCACACTTCGATCCCTTTCGGTCCTAAGAGCTACAACTGTTTTGTTCTTGAAAACATTCAATGTTTTGGCTTCATCCGTTTTCTGTGGCAGAGAATTCCACAGGCAGAATCCCCACAGTGCGGGAACAGGCCATTCAGCCCAACAAGTCCACAGCAATCCTCTGAAGACCATCCCAACCACACTCCCTATCTTATCCCTGTAACCTGCATTTCCCATGGCTAATTCACCTAGCCCACACATCCTTGGACAATATGGGCAATTTAGCATGGCCAATCCACTTAACCTGCACATTCTTGGACTGTGGGAGGAAACCCACACAGACAATGTGCAAACTCCACACAGACAGTCACCCAAGGCTGGAATTGAACTTGGGTCTCTGGCGCTGTGAGGCAGCAGTGTTAATCACTGAGTCACCATGCTGCCCCTAAGGTGCCTGCTCTCCAACAGTCCTCTAAGTGTCAGAGATCAGGAGACATTTCTTCCTTGACAAGCGGTGGAGATGTGTCAGTGATGTGCTCATTAGATTGTGCCGAGCTGCTGGTCCCTGAGTGTTATCCAGAAAGAGGACCCATTGGTCTGAAGGTATCTGAGCTGGCAAAGAGTTGGGGTGGGGCAGGGGTGGGAGGTGGTAAGACCTTGCCAGTGTAACCTCTGATGGTTCATGGTGGAGGTGGAGCTGAGGGTCTCCTGTGCTGGCCCCTTCTTAGCAGAGGGTGGCTGGATGCCACTAGTGCCTGGATGATCGAAAAGAGGGCATTAGCTGTGTCGGGGGGATAAAGGCTGGCACAGGTTAAGAATGCATTAATGTCGACAGTAATGGGAGAGTGGCACAGCACAATGAAGTTGACTGGATGTGTCACCCATTGGCATCTCCCTGTACCCAGCTGAAGGAATGTGCTCTTTTCTATCCAGTTCAGGAATTTTATCCTCCATCCCGTCCCTCTGCAATTCATGGCTCTCTTAGTGTGGTCTTGAGGTAACCGTTACTGCAATCAGAAAAGCTGAGGGGTTGGGAATGATCCAAGTGGTTGCAAGAGTGGTCAGCGGTGAGAGCTGAACGGGGGAGGTGGTGAGGTAAATGCAGCAAGTGAGTAGGAAGCACAGACAGCAGCAATGGTTCACAGTTTGTTTCATTTACTCACAGGATATGGGCAGCTAAAAGACAGCATCTCCAACAATCCCTCTGTATTGCACTGGATTGACGGCTCAGATCATTCAAGTGACATTTGAACTCAAAGCAGTCAGATTTAGGGATGACAGTGCTCCTGGCTGAGCCACCTCTGACAGACAATACCTGAAAGAATTCTAATCAACACATCTATAAGAGAGCACCTAGTCACCTCCTTGTCTGGCATTGACTTTGCTATCACGGAATCTCCCCTGGCAGATCACCATTGACCAGACACTGAGCAAGATCAGTTATACTTCAGTAAAGCAGACCTGAGCTCAGGGAACCTGAAGGGGAGTTGAGAGGGTGGTGCTGGAAAAGCACAGCAGGTCAGGCAGCATCCGGGAAGCAGGAGAGTCGACGTTTCTGGCATCAGCTCACCGGATGGTATCATTCCAGCACCACACTCTCGACTCTGATCTCCAGCATCTGCAGTCCTCACTTTCTCCTCCTGAAGGGGAGTGGCTGCAATCTGAACCCCAAAACCTTCTCTAACACTAACGAGACATATCAGTAATGCAATGGAATGCTCCCCACTTACCTGCATAACTACAGCTGCAACAACAGTATTGGGGGGTTGAAACATCCCATGGCAAAGGAGATGAATTGTTTCTTATTTCACCACCCTCCCCTCAGCCTTGGCGTTATTCGCTTCACCATTGCCACTCAGTAGCAGCAGTAATATCCAATACCGCAGTGACTCATCAAGACTACTTTGATAACTTTTATAGAAGAACAAGGCAGCAGAAACTTTGAGATGTCCCAATCACCAGACTCACCTCTAAGTTCCCACGCTATCCTGACTTTGAATTAAATTGCTGCTCCTTCAATGATGCTGGATCCAAATCTTGGTTCTCACTGCCTAACCTGACTGTGACTGTATCCATGCCACATGGACTTCAGTAGGTTCACCGTCCAATTCTTGTCAGAATAATGAGGAATACACAATAAATACCAGCATTGCTGGAAAGACAAGCATTTGAAGAATGTTAAAAAAAAACTTGTTTAAGACCCACCGTTGCACAACGTCATTTCATAGCCAAGGAGATAGATTGGAAAATAGTCCCCTTCTTCAAAAAGGAATGATTCACCTTTAATCCCAGAGTGGTGTGTGTCCCTTTCAAATGGACGAGAATTGATATTATGGTAAATGCAAGATGAAAGGAGCAGCATGGTGGCTCAGTGGTTAGCACTGCTGCCTCACAGCACCAGCATCCCAGGTTTGATTCCAGCCTTGGGTGACCGTCTGTGTGGAGTTTGCACATTCTCCCCGTGTCTGTGTGGGTTTGCTCCGGTTTCCTCCCACAATCCAAAGATGTGCAGGTCAGGTGAATTAGCCTTGCTAAATTGCCCATAGTGTTAAGTGCATTAGTCCGAGGGAAGTGGGTCTGGGTGGGTTAGGGCTGATTTTCAAGGTTGAGAGGTGTCATAGGGCAGGAAAGGAATTAAATAAACCTTTAAAAAAATTTATCATCTTTGAATTTTTTTACAGCTGCTTTGATGAATTGGTAAAAGGCCATTTATGCTCAGGAGATTTTTAATGAAAACTGTCCCTGAATTGTACCAGTACCTCCTTAAAAGGAGATATATACTTACATACATATTAAACATGGACAACCCAAGCCATTCTGAGGTATTTTCTAATCCCTATTAATTCCTGCTCTGCCAGTGACAGTTGGAGGGTCGGTGTGGACTGGTTGGGCCGAAGGGCCTGTTTCCACACTGCAGGGAATCTGATTTGGGCTTTCACTCTAATAGTAGTGAAGAATGCATCACATTCTCAACTCTTACAAAACTTAAAATCAACACTAACGTAACGCTCCTCTCTTTCAAGATGCAGATAAGCACTATGCAACAGATGTGTCCATTATGAGGAAGGATTAGGTTCAAAAACAGGCAAAAAAAAATCTCTTACAAAGCAGCATTTTGACCAGTTGCTGTAAAATACAGGCAGAGTTGCAGCTTTCAGAATTTTCAACTGTTTTTCTTTCACTCAGCGTGGCATTTTCGAGAGGGCATGCATTTGTATTGGAATAGCAGAATTTCTTGCTGCCCTAGGGGACTTGTATCAATGACACTTTAGAACAAAGATTGTTTTTTGATCCGTTGAAATTCTTGTCACCCAATTTCTTTTTGAGTGAAACTCTGTTTCCATTGATGGCATGGCTGTATAAACTCACCGTGTGTTACTCTAAATGCATTGCTCTGATGTAAAATGGCAATGATAAAGAACATGGAAAGCTCTGATTACCATGCGAGCTGAATGAGGCTATTTTTTGCATTCAGTGAAGTACATTTTGTGTCAATGTAATGTATTTGCTAGGGGTCAGGCAGGATATTGTAAAACCGAAGTCTCTCTTCACATTCTGAAAGAGATACCTTTTTTGTGTCTTTGTAAGACCTTTACTTCAATGTCTGCACATCATTCGCATCAAAAGTCCTTACCTTCAAACATCTTCACATTTCATGGATTGAAGAGATACCATCATTTCTTTGTCTTATGGGGGAGGTAATAACCTTTCAAACACTGAGCTAGTCATATGGAACCAAGACCTTTCCTTTATTTACAATGTTCTTAAAGTGTGATTCTAATCCAAGGTATCTCTGCTGTTCTTTAAAGGTTAGGAGAAACATATGATATTTTGTAAAGTACAAAGGTTCCCAAAACCCAATGAATAGAATAAATTTTGGTTCTGTGTAATATCGTCTGATGGTAGCCTGTGATCTTTAGAAATGAAACTCTTTACCTCTGTTCAAACTTGAGATTTGAATCCAGCATTGAGCTTTATAAAACCTAGACTTCAGGAAGAAATTGCTTTAAAATTAATGGTAATTTTATTTCACTTGATATTTATTGGCTTATAAGGTAAATGCTTAGGCTTCACTTGCAAGTGTAAGATGCTTATAAATCTAATAAAGGAATTGGGGAAACTTGTTTAGCAGAGAGCAATTGCTACGATAAGGAGTAGTTGAAGCAAATAAAAAGGTATCACTTAAACAGAAGCTAGATCTGTCGGTGAAGGAGTAAAGTCTGGAAGGATATGGTTATACAATAAAGAGCACAAGGAGACCTGAGTGGACCATTGACTCTTGTTGGGGCTTGAATGGTTTGTTCCTGTGCTGCTTATTCTTGTGTCTACAATAAAAGCACAAGCACCAACTGAGCCAAACTAAAAAAAAAGGAGCAGGAGTAAGCCATTCAGCCCCTCGGGCCTGTTCTGCTGTTCAATTGAATTATGTCTGATATGGTTGTGGCCTTTCCTGTCTGCTCTCCATAACCCTTTCCTTCCTTGTCAAAGATGAGTCTAACTCAGCCTTCGATATCATTACTGACTCCAGTTTTTGCTGAGGGGTGAATTCCAAGCACTGACCGCAAGAAATCCCCCTCTCCTCCATCTTAAATAGGACACCCCCTTTTTAAAGACTGTGTCCCCTACATGTTGATCCCCCCAAGAGGACAATCGTGCTCTCTGCATCCATGTGGTCAAGGACTCTCAGAACCTTATACACTTAAAGAAGATTCCTTATCAGTCCTTGGAACTCCGATGGAATGCCATGATGGCTCAATGGTTAGCACTGATACCTCGCAGTGCCAGGAACCGGGGTTCGATTCCTGCCTCAGATGACTGGCTGTGTGGAGTTTGCACATTCTCTCCGTGTCAGCATGGGTTTCCTCCGGGTGCTCCGGTTTCCTCCCACAGTCCAAAGATGTGCAGATTATTTGAAATGGCCTTGTGAAGTTGCTCAGGGAATTGCAGGTTAGATAGATTAGCCATGTGGAATGGAGGGTTACAGGAATGGGGTGCATGGGGGTCTGCTGTTGGAGGTTTAGTGCAGACTTGATGGGCCAAATGGCCTCTTCCTGCACTGTAGAGATTCTATGATTATCATTTGGGTCCAAACTGCTTAACCTCTCCTTGTAAGGCATTTTGAAAACCCACTGAATAACAAAGCTGCATCTCATTAGACTAATCAGTGTCTACAATGTGTAGAATTAAGAGATGTTCCAGATTTGATCCCACCACGTTTCTGATTGCTCACTGCTGGTTTACAATTAGACTGAGTGACTGTAGTGTATTAATGTTTTGCTGTTGATTTTTTTACCATGTTCAGGGACAGCACTGCATCCACTGGAAGAAAACAAAACAGGATCCACTGTTCACTGAATCTCACTTGAAGGCTCAGCCTCAAACAGTTCAAACTATGGGCTGCTGGAGTCTGTAATATCTTGGGTTTGTGTCAATAGGCTATTTCCATCCTGTCAGTATCCAACAACAGCACTTGCATTTGTATAGTGACACAATGCAGTAAAACATCCCAAGATGCATCACGGGAATATTAACCATTTGCGTCAAAACACATTGACTTGCAGCAGCAAGGCGCACATTAGTGAGATCTCTGTCTTCAAATCTCTTCGCAAGGGTAATCAGTTTTCGCTAATAATCATCTCCTCCACCTCTTCCCACACAAATAGTAGCATCTCTCTTTCTCTCTTCAGGGTCTCTTCCTGATGAAGGGCTTTTGCCTGTAACGTCAATTTTCCTGCTCCTTGGATGCTGCCTGACCTGCTGTGCTTTTCCAGCACCACTCTAATCTAGACTCTGGTTCCCAGCATCTGCAGTCCTCACTTTTGCCTCTCTGAACCTGACGGCCTGAATGTCTGTGACTCTACCCAAGCCAATGCCAGCTGTCCTTTCAGTTGGTAAACCTGGCATCTGACTTTCAAACCCTGAGCTGCCTGTCTCCAGGATAACCACTGGCTCCTTCTTGAGTAGAACAATTAGCAAGTCACGTTGCTCCATTTTACCTTGAGTTAAAGAGAGAGTTTAAAACATGACCATCTTATAAAAGCTCACATTCATTGCACCTTCATGGTGTATACAGAGCTGTGGTGGTACCCACCTTCGTATATGGCTCCAATATCTGGACTGTCTACAGCAGATACCTCAAGGTCCAGGAACAGTTCCACCAATGCTGCCTGCACAAGATGCTGTGAATCTGCTGGGAAGACAGGCGCACCGACACCAATGTTCCCCATCAGGTCAACATCCCCAGCATTGAGTCACTGACCCCTCCTTGATCGGCTGCGCTGGGCTGGGCACATTGTCCGCATGACCGACACGAGACTTATTAAACAGGTGCTCTCTTCCCAGCTCCAAAACAGCAGGTGAGCCCCAGGTGGGACAGAGGAAGCACCTCAGGGACACCCTCAAGGCCTCACTGGGGAAGTGCGGCATTCCCACAGGCACCCGGGAATCACAGGCCCAAGACTGTCCAAAATGGAGGAGAAGCATCAGGGAAGGCATCAAACCCCTCAGACTAGCCATTGGGAAGAAGTGGAAGCCAGGGTAAACAGTGTAAGGAGTGGGCTGTCATACCAACACCCACCCACCCTCTTCCAGGAACCATCTTCTGCCCCAAGTGTAGCAGAGTCTGTGGAAGCTGCATTGGTCTGTACAGCCACTTACGGACTCACCTTAAGTGTGGAAAGCAGCCATCTTTGACTCCGAGGGACCTCCAGTGATGATGTTGTACACTTTTAAAAAAAAGTCTTTGTGGAATTTGAGTGTTGCTGGTGAGATCAGCAACCATGGGCCATCCCTGACTGTCCTCAGGAAGGTGATGGTAAGCCTGAACCATTGCAGTATATGTCCCATTGAGGTAAGTTCAATTATCCAGAACACTAAGGGAGCTCCAATGGGTTCCATTGGATATCACATATCTTTCTAAACAGGCAGAAAGAAGCACCCCTCCTACTATATGGCACTCTTTCAGAGCTGCACTGATCTGTCAGCCCAGATTTTGTACTCAAACCCTGCTGGGTCCTCAACCAATGCCATAGTACCACAACTTAGGCAAGATATTGGCCTTGAAACTTTGATAGAGAGTCATATGGGACTTGAAACGCTAACTCTGGTTTTCTCTCTCCACAGATGCTGCCAGACCTGCAGAGTGTCTCCACTAATTCTCATATTGTAATGGTCCTTTAAACTATTTAATCTGTAAGGTGAATAGTTCCATCAGTACCCAGTTCCTAGTACTCATTATAATCTCTCCAATCCATCTGCTTTCATTTGGCAGCCCCAATAAAAGTTCAGATTCTCAACATGCTCAGAGCCCGCAGGGGAGACTGTTAAACCCCAAATTATGCCAAATAACATGGAACTGAAGGCTGGTTGATTTGAAACTTGTTAGTATGTGTGTTCAAGTGTGGTCTCCCTGCTATAGGAAAGATGCTGTTCAACGTGAAAGATCTCAGAAAAGACTTACGAGGATGTTGTCAGGGTTAGAGGGTTTGAGCTATAGGGAGAGGCTGAATAGGCTGGGGCTGCTTTCCCTGAAGTGTTGGAGGCTGAGGGATGACCTTATAGAGGTATATAAAACCATGAGAGGAGTAGATAAGGTGAATAGCAAAAGTCGTTTCCACACAGTGTGCAAGTCCAAAGGTCGAGGGTGTAGGTTTATGGTAGGGGCGGGGGGGAAGATTTAAAAGTGACTTGAGGGGCAGCGTTTTCACGCAGAGGGTGGTACGTGTATAGCACAAGCTGCCAGAGGAAGTGTGGAGGCTGGTACAATTACAGCATTTATAGGCATCTGGATGAGTATATGAATAGGAAGGGTTTGGAGGGATATGGGCCAAGTGCTAGCAAATGGGACTAGATTAATTTAGGATATCTGGTCAGCATGGATGAGTCATTTCCATGCTATACATCTTGATGACTTTATGACTCAATGGTACTTAAAAAAAATAAATATCCAGATTATAACTTATATTTATTTTTACACAAAATACATTGCAAGATTTTACAGGTATGCATCTAAGTGACAGAATCACTCAGATACACATTCAATTTGAATTCTCCTCACATCTTTTTGCATATATGTTTCCCCCTTTCTTCGCTTTCTCCTTCAATCTCACACAGCGTCCGAAATTAAATATATTCATCAAAGAGGTGAATTTTGTCTGTGCACAGAAGTGACACAACTGAGCTACAACAAACCATGGACAATGAAAGGATCTTAAATTTAATGGCGATGTATTGGGCAAATGGCTCAGTGTATTGATTGGCTGAACGTTATTGTTTCATTAATCTGAGCAATGTTTGGAACAGAATATCCAAGTCCCTGATGATGTGTATGAATAATAGTACCTTGATATTGCTGTGTGGACTGGGAATACTGTTTATTTCCTTTGGTAAAGAACTAATGTTGGATGTGTTTGACCAGAAATACTTCATTCCTAATTGTCAATCTGATGGAGTCTTCAAAAGGAACTGAGTGAATTGATCAAAAAGTCATTGTTCACTAGAAAGGATTAAATCCACTGGAATAAAAACAGAAAGAACTGCAGATTCTGGACTTCAGAAACAAAGGCAGAAATTGCTGGAAAAGCTCAGTAGGGCTGGCAGCATCTGCGGAGAGAAATCAAAGTTAACGTTACGGGTTGAGTGACCCCTGTGAAGAAGTATCTGAAGGAAGGGTCACTGGACCCAAAATGTTAACTCGGATTTCTCTCCACAGATGCTGTCAGACCTGCTGAGCTTTTCCAGCAATTTCTGTTTTTGTTTCAATCGATTGGATTGTTCCCATGCCATTGAATTATAGCAGGCTGGCTCTTGAAGTGAATACACCGTCTGATTGTCTGCTTAAAGGGAGTGAATACAGCACATTGCTACAAATGAAATATTTTGGAACTTTAATGTCAAATCTTATGAAGTCAGATGAGACGCTTTTGGAAATTGTACATGGGAGATGGTGTCACAATAGTTATGTCACTTGATTAGTCATAGAGTCATACAGCATGGAAACAGGCCCTTCTGTTCATCCTGTCCAGGCTGACCATAATCCCAAATTAATCTAGTCCCACCTGCCTGCTGTCTTGGATATGAGCTATTACTTCTGTTGACTGCTCAGGGAACACTAAACTCGGTGGGTGTGTACTTGAATTTTCAACTTGCATGAATTGCACGCCTTATGTTAATCTTTTCTTAATCAAATGTGTGAATTGTACATCTGTTTTAATAAAGGTTTTGGTTAGTTGATAGACTTGACCCTTGTCCTCTTTGTGGAGAAAGTGAGGTCTGCAGATGTTGGAGTATCAGAGCCGAAAATGTGTTGCTGGAAAAGAGCAGCAGGTCAGGCAGCATCCAAGGAACCGGAAATTCGACATTTCCTGATGAAGGGCTTATGCCCGAAACGTCGAATCTCCTGCTCCTTGGATGCTGCCTGATCTGCTGCGCTTTTCCAGCAACACATTTTCAACCCTTGTCCTCTTTGTGCCAAGATTGCCTAGGGCGGTAACCAGGCAACACTTCTTAAATGTTCTGAGCTTTTTCACTTGTTAGACAGGGAGTTCCAGATACTCACCAGCTTTAAGATGAAAATTACTTCCTCAAATCCCCAATAAACGTTCTGCTCATAAAGCCCTTCTGCCCACATTTTAAGAATTCTGCTGCCTCTGTTCCTTCCACACCTTGTGTATCCCAGATAATATTGGGGTAATTGAAATCCCCTACTCTTATTACCTATTATTTCTATGCTTCTGTGAGCTTTGTTTATATATCAGTCCTTCCATCACTATCTGACTATTTAAGGGTCTGTAATGCACCACCAGCAATGTGAGAGGCCCATTTTCATTTTTAAGTCCAACTCAGGTGACCTCATTTGAGGTGCCTTCTAAGGTCTCATCCCTCCCTATTGCAGTAATTGATCCCTGATCAATATTGTAGCATTGCCTCTTTTACACCCTGCCCACTGGCCTGAAGCTTCTGCCCCATGGAAGGGCTCATGTTGAACTGTTTCTCCACCATCTCTGACTCCATGCTCACTTCTTCAGGCAAGAAACCTTGCTCCATCTTACTGGTCCCTTCACCCACCTGCAGTATTCACCCTTCGCTTGGACCTCCTTCCTCTAGCCTCTTACCTGCTCCCCATCTCTTCACTCAAAACGATTGGTGTGACATCGGCCTTCTCAGTTTCTCTGCTTTTCTAACCCACTCTAACCTGTCCTGCTCTGAAATCTCCATGGATGCCTGACCTGCTTCGATTTCCACATTTTTTGCTTTCAGTAGTGTTGCCAGTCTGCCACTCTCTCAACCATGTCTCCATCTAGCCATGGTATCACATCCCATGTGCTAATCAACACCATCAACTCATCTGTGTTCCTCACAAGACTCCTTGCATTAAAATGAATACCATCCAGCCTTGCCAGGATTCATTGTGCCTTAACTTGATGAAACTCACATTGTTTCTCAACTGTTTTAGTCCTTCTTTTATATTTGTGCATCACATCGTACTGTGCCTCCACTATCCCATTCTGCTGCCAAATTAGTTCAAACCTGTGACCATCACTGTACTAGCAAATCTTCCCAGAAGAATGATGGCCCCATTGTGGTTCATGTGCAAACCATCAGACTTGTTTAGGCCCTACCTTCCCAAGAAATGAATCTAGTGATCCAGAAACCTAGAGGCCTCGCTCTGTTCCAGCACAAACATCTATTCCGCCTTTCCCCAAATTCACCAGCACACACCACATTCAGAAATTGCAGCTGTTGAAGGTCCTGCTTTTTCATTCTGCTACATAGTTCCCTAAATGCCTGTTGCAGGACCTCTCTCCTCCTACCACCTATGTTCTTGGTACCAATGTGAGCCACCTCTGACTGTTCGTCCTTCACCTTCGGAGCAGTTCACTGACATTCTTGACCCTGGCCCCAGGAAGTCCCCATCCTGGAGTGACATCTGTTACTGCAAAAATGCCAGTGAGCCCTCTCAATGACTGAGTTTCTTGTCATTCTTGTCCTCCCTTTCTTGCTGTTCCCCACCTCGAGCAGCTGAGCTCTGTCTGTAGTCCCCAGAGGGACTGTCACTCTTATTATTTTCTGACGCAGAAAATCTCAAGATGCACCCTGGGGATTTCCTGAATCTCTGTCTACCTCCTTGTTTCTGACTGGTGCTCACTGTCAGTCAGAAGCACTTAAGCTATCAGATGACCACATCCAAGCTCTGGAACCCCGTTCTCAAGCTGAATGAACAGTGCTGCTTCCTGCAGTGTCGGAAGTCACTGGTTATAGTCCGGCAGGTTTATTTGAAATCTCAAGCTTTCAGAGCACTGCATTTATGTGACACATACAGGTCCAACGATATTGCCACAGTTTATTTTATAGTGCAACAATACTGATTGACAATAAAATGATTTCTTTGCAATATCCACAAATATAACCGGGGGAAGGATCCATTGCTTTTATGAACTGAAGGCTCTGGGTGAGATCAAACAGTATTATGAAAAGGTATATGTTTTTGGTTCAGTTTCTGTTACAAAGGCGAGGATGTGGATGTGATCAATTCTTGTTACAATGTCCATGATCTGGAGGAGATCAATGCTGATACAAACTTGAGGAACTGGGGAGATCACTTGGCGAGGATCTGACATGGATCAGATGCTGTTCCAAAGATAAGGATCTGAAGGACATTAGATGTTGTGATGAAGGTGAGAAAATTCATTGGGTATTACACAAACATTGATATTCAGATGATCTGTTAGCATTTTGAAGATGAGGATCTGGAGCAAGGGTCTGGATTAGATTCAGAGCCTGATGGACTGAGGCCCCATTTGACTGCTGGACAGCAACAATTGCCAATTAATATTTGGTACGAGGAGGTCCATCAGGTGAGTCGGAAGTGATGTGCCTGCTTTGTGAGCCATGATGCCAAGGCCACTGTATGATGGTGCAGATGGTCCTGTTTGGAGCTGAAGGGGACACAGGCTGAGGTGTAAGAATTCACCATCGAGCACCATCACCATTAACAGGTTGATGTGAAATGCACCTCAGAAAGTCCAGCTTGGCTCCTCCAAATACCTTTCAATTAAGGAGCAAGCCTTTGTAGATCTAGTGGATGAGAAGATCACATGCAGTGTTGTACTACACCGTGGGATGAGTTTTTCACTCTCATTGCCCAAGAGCAACAGCAAGCACATGATGTTGGTGTGGGTCTGTTGCTGAAAGTCACCAGACTCCCCAAACTGGCCACAATTCCTAACATTTGGAAAGCTTTCACTGAGATTTGCCCACTCCCTGCCCCAAAGAGTAGCTGAGTCCTGGTGAGGATTGAGTTTAAAAAGGGCTTGTTTGTTCCTGCTGGTGCCTGGAGAATGTTTTATTCACAGGCAAGACAACATGTGAAGTGCGAATACATCAGGGTCGTCTTTATTCCCCAACAGGCTCACCAATGCATCTGTCACTCTCCAACGGCATCACCTCACTTCAAAGTTAATGTTTTCTAAAGCTCTGACACAGACCAACTGGATAATGGATGAGGAGATGTACCAACACCGTTGTACCTGTCGATCAAGCTGTTAATGGCAGAGTCTCTGTGAACCCCACCTCGGAAATACACAGGGCTATCAGGAGCTCCCTGAAGAAGACGATCACAGGAGCTGCCTGACAGTCTCAGAGCTGAAAGATTTGGGAAGCTAGTTGATGAACAGCGTCACACAAATCATCATTGGCAGATGCAGTCATTTTTCTGGCCAGCAGAACGACTCCCTGATCAAATGTAACCTCTACTAGCTGCGACGATCCTCCTAGAGTCGCCATCTTGTCACAGACACCACTTTGATCAAACAGAGCCTCGAGTGAGCACCCAGACTTTGCATTCAGTGACGGATTTGTATCAACATCAAACCCAGCTGTGAAACCTCTCCACTGTGATTCAATACCCCGATCCCTGGGCAGAGAGAAACTCACCCCACTGGTGAAAGATACAAGTAGGCCACTGAATATCTGTGGGAACAACATCCTCACCACATCTGCTATCCTGGGTAGAGTGAGAATCTCATATATTCCGTGGATCAAAGTCATTGAGACATTGATAGGGCAAGATTTTCTCTCAAGTGATTACACAAGATTTTTAGTTGTACTCATATCCCGGATGAACTTGTTCCCAGGGGCAGGCGGATGGTGGGAGGTGGGGGGCGTGGGTGACAAAGCAGCAGCTGGGATATAGCTGATGTCAAGTTCTGTGAGGTCAAAGCAGTTTTCCCTCATAGAAACTACCGCTTCACCCCCTGGTGACGGATTAACTCCAAATGAAGCTTCAGCACACGAAGGATATCCGAGACCCGGTCCTGAAATTATTGTCTCTATCGTAGGAAGAAGCTTTTTCGGAGCAAGGAAGGGACCCAGGCCTAGCTGAGATGCTGGTCAGATGAGCTTCCACAGACCATGAGCAGCACGTTCTCCAGTTGACCATGGGGTGGACTCCGACAAATCACCTTTGTGACCTGGTAACACTTCGAGAACTGGCCTTATTCAACAGGGTCTGTCAGTTCTTTCAGGAAGGGTCTTCCGAATCCCTAAGCGGGTCTAGGCTTCACCCACTGACTGGATGGAGAGGATGGTGTAGACTGCGTTGAAGGCTATCTGTTGAACAACAAGGGAACGATCAGCACAGAGTGGAATCGATCCTCCAAAGCTGCGCCGCACATGATTTTCTCTGCTGACATTGAACTTCCTTGAATTAAACCAACAGCGTGTTGGAAATTGGGTTTATTATAGTCTCTTGCTCACTAACTTCCATTGACAAGATCCTCTCTTCAATCGTCTGGATGGTTATCTTCCTTCCCAGTAATGATCTTCTCTACTGCAATAGAAAATAAATGAATCACAGGCTTTGTTGTTCAGTCTGCTTTCGAATACGTTCGAACTCTGCTGATTCAACTCTGTCTGCTGTCTCTCCCTGGAGTTGGGAAGGTATGGATTGTGTTTCCCAGAGCACTTGGCTTGTTGTCCTCTTTGGTCATGTCTCCTGCACAAGTGCACAGATCGCTTCAGTTTGTTGCGTTCTCTCTGACCGGGTGATGATTGTGTTGTCATGGTTCTCATTCTAGTAGCAGTGGCCTTCTGTTGGGACGTGGTCTTGAGTTCTCAGTGGGTGTTGTAGGCCTGGATTTACAAAAACAAATACTCAGTGAGGAGTCATGGAGGTTATGACACAGAGTGAGGGCTCATGTGATTAAAGTGAAAGTATGAACATGGATTGAGTGCTGGTTAACAGACAAGAGTACAGGAGTTCTTAGCCTTTACTGGTCTGTCAATGATTTCTCTGCTGGAGGATCTTTTATAGATTCATACAGCACAGAAACAGATCCCTCGCTCCAACCAGTCCATACTGACCATAATTCCAAACAAAACTGCCTGCGCTTGACACATATCCCTCCAAACATTTCTTATTCACGTGCTTGTCTAAATGTCAGTTTTGTGTATAAAAGAACTAAAAAATGAATCAACATAAAAATCTTATATTGCTGAAATGTAATAACTATAAAAAATCTAGAAATAAATCCAGAAATAAGTCTGAATGTCAGGAGTAGCTACAAGATCCACCATTTTAGAATTTTTATTTTTCTTTCCAATGTTCCCTCAAGATGGATGCCATTCCCGCTAAAAGCAGTTATTGGCCCATTCCTTTATCGGGGAATGCTTTCTCACTCAAATTCCTTTCACTGAGGAACTCTTCCCATTACATCATTCAGGGGATCTTTAATGAGATGTGGCACAGTGGCACAGTGGTTAGCACTGCTGCTTCACGGTGCCAGAGACCCGGGTTCAATTCCCGCCTCAGGCGACTGACTGTGTGGAGTTTGCACGTTCTCCCCGTGTCTGTGCGGGTTTCCTCCGGGTGCTCCGGTTTCCTCCCACAGTCCAAAGATGTGCGGGTCAGGTGAATTGGCCATGCTAAATGGCCCTAGTGTTAGATAAGGGGCAAATGCAGGGGTATGGGTGGGTTGCGCGTCGGTGTGGACTTGTTGGGCTGAAGGGCCTGTTTCCACACTGTAAGTATTCTAATCTAATCTAATTCCTGGTGAATTAGATATCTTCACATCCTCAATCATGTTAACTTACTGTTTATTTCATATTACCTCTGTCAATGGTAGTGAAAATTTTTCCATGGAAGATGAAGGATTAGTATCTCCCTCTTGGACTTGGGTCATCTCATCACCTGACATTAAAGTCAAATCTGCTGTATAATTGGTTCACCACATTGCTTTGCTGTGTGAATAACTTCAGTTAAAGACTCATCCATGAGCTCAAGTGGGTGTAACTTCTTTCTCTCCTCATCTGCATCAGCTTGCAAACTTTGGCGATGATGTCAACTTTGTAATGTTGAAGTTTCAGAGTAATGGGAGCAGAGCGATGATCAGGTTTGTTGTTGAGGCGTTGTCACAACGGTTCTCATAGTCCAGGTCCCGAAATGCATTTGGATGGAGTTGGGGAGAACATGGATGGAGGGTGCCTGTGGATGGAGTCTTTTACCATGAGGAGGTCATTGTAAGGCAAGCATTCAAGCAGAGAGAGCTATTGGTCCAAAGGATAGGTAAAATCAAAGGTGACTGGAGACCAGGCTTTGCTGTAGGGTTAGTGGGATGGGCTAATGAAGACTCATCTTCTGCTAATTATTACCACTCACTACTGCAGCAGAGTAGGAGATGGGGGCCAACAGTATCTGGCCCATCCAGTATCGAACCTTCCACTGATTTGATGCCATTTGCCTGGCAGACGCTGGGGTAGGAAAGGCCAGGCATTCTCGATGTCTAAACAGCAAAGTAGCAAAGCCCAGGAGTCTCCGCAGTTGACGATGTGGAGTGCGACACAAGATGGTGGTGGAGCCACTCCAGGCCTAGGCACTGAACCACCAGAGCCTACACTGGCAATAACCAATCTGCAGGTACCCCACCCAGATCCTCCTCTTCACCGTCTCCAACGGCAACAACCAATCTGCAGGTACCTCGCCCAGATCCTCCTCTTCACCATCTCCAACGTCAACAACCAATCTGACGGTACCTCGCCCAGATCCTCCTCTTCACCGTCTCCAACGGCAACAACCAATCTGCAGGTACCTTGCCCAGATCCTCCTCTTCATTGTCTCCAACGACAACAATCAATCTGCAGGGACCTCAGCCAGATCCTCTTCTCCACCACCTCCACCGTGAATGCACTCCCGGTAAGTGGGTCCAGGAGCTGGAGAACCAAGAACTGAAATGATAGCTTCTGTCATTCACATTCCTGCAGATCAGTGGACATGTGGGTGTACAGCCCTATGAGAATGGCAGTAGAATGATCGGTGCTGAATAAAAGTCTTTGCACAATTGAATAAGGCACTGGTGAGCTGGAGAGCTGACACATGGAAGCTTAATGTTGTGGCAATATTAAGGTGCATTTGAGAAGAAGGTGGATGAGTATAACAAAGAGAAAAGGAAATAGTTAAACTGGTAAAGCATAAACATCTACTTGGACCTGTTGAGCTGACTCACTTGTGCCTGTGCTATGCAAATCTATGCAAATACCATTGTCTAAGTATGATCATAGGGGTCAATGAGTAGTAAGTCCTGTGTAAGAGGGTGCAGAGATCTGTAACTGCTTATTGGAGGAATATATGCTCCTGGTATGTTGTTCTTCAAACAGATGCAGGGAAGTGACTCTTGGGCAGGACATCTATTAGATGCAGTTCGCTATTAGGCATCTCACCTATTGTCTTTTATTTCATCCAATTGCTGTTGAGGGTATCTTGTGAGATGACCATGCCTCTTGCATCAATGACTCCTCCATCCAAATGAAGCTGTCAATGCATCAATGGTAAAGCTTCCTGAGGGCAAATAAGGAAATCATGAGAAAGCAATCATCTGGAAGCTGGAAAGCTCCTGGTGATCCAAACTGCGAAATGATGCAGAGACTGATCATGGAGACACAGCTTCCAAAGCTGCCTTCGGAACTGGTAGAGTTTGGAAGTCGAGAAATAAAATCAGGAATTGAGAGCTAGTCCCAGTAACAGTGGCCATGGCAACCACCGATAAAACCCTGTATGGTTCACCAATCTCCTTCAGGTAAGTAAGTCTGTTATCCTGACATAGAACACAGAACATAGAAAATTACACCGCAGTACAGGCCCTTCTGCCCTCGATGTTGCGCTGATCCAAGCCCACCTAACCTACACTAGCCCACTATCCTCCATATGCCTATCCAATGCCTGCTTAAATGCCCATAAAGAGGGAGAGTCCACCATTGTTACTGACAGGGCATTCCATGAACTCACGACTCGCTGAGTAAAGAGTCTACCCCTAACGTCAGTCCTATATCTACCACCCCTTAATTTAAAGCTATGCCCCCTCGGAATATCTGACCTGGACTAGCAAGCTGCTCAGTTCCTGATGAATCAGGAATGAAGGTAAAATGTGGGCCTTGCCAGTGACACTCACATAAACAGTTTATGTCCATTTGACAATCTGAAGCACTCCAGAAATCTACACAGGATTTGATTAGGTACAGGATACAGCAACAGGCCATTTGGCTCACCCAGTCGATTCTGATGATTATACTCCACTCAAGCCTCCTTCCATTAATCATGTTAATCACCATAACCCTCTATTCCATTATTTTTTTTGACATACTTGTTATGATTCCTGTTAACCAGCCCCTGTGCTGCTGAGTTCTACATTCTTATCAAATGATGTGTTAAGAACTTTCTTCTGAATATCCCACTAGATTTGCTGGTGACTATCTATTATCGAGGCCTCTAGTTATGCCCTTCTCTGCAAGAGGAAATATCTTCTCTGAAGCTACTTGATCAAAACCTTTCATTATTCTCTTAGATCACTCTTCTACAGAAAAGAACAAGACTCAGCCTGTCAATCCTTTCCTGTTCGGCTCCAGTTTCTGACACCCAGTAGTGTGTAAACTAACAGCAATATCTCTCATAGAGTTACAGAGCTTTTACAGCACAGAAAAAGGCTCTTCGGCCCATTGTGTCCGCCCTGGCTGACGAGCATCCATCCATGCTCATCCCATTTTCCAGCCACTAACCCAACACCTTGGATGCGGCGGAGTGTCAAGTGCTCCACTAAATGCTCTTTAAATGTCTTGAGGGTTCCTGCCTCTACCATGCTTTAGGCAGTGAATTCCAGCTACCCAGCATTCTCTGGGTATTCAGAACATTCTCAAGCCTGCTTTAAACCTCCATCTTAAAGCTGTGACCCCAGGTTATTAATCTCTCTATTAAAGGGAAAGACTTCTCCCTATCTGCCTACTTATGCTCCTCAGAGCTTTGTGGACCTCAATCAGATCTCCCTCAGCCTTCTCTCCTTTAAGGAAGTAAACCCCAGCCTAACCAGCCTCTCTTGATAGCCGAATCGCTCCAGCCTGGGTGATATTCTGATGAATTTGATGTGCCCTCTCTAAAGCAATCACATTAGGGCGGCACGGTGGCACAGTGGTTAGCACTGCTGCCTCACAGCGCCAGGGACCTGGGTTCGATTCCCGACCCAGGCGACTGACTGTGTGGAGTTTGCACGTTCTCCCCGTGTCTGCGTGGGTTTCCTCCGGGTGCTCCGGTTTCCTCCCACAGTCCAAAGATGTGCGGGTCAGGTGAATTGGCCATGCTAAATTGCCCGTAGTGTTAGGTAAGGGGTATATGTAGGGGTATGGGTGGGTTGCGCTTCGGCGGGTCGGTGTGGACTTGTTGGGCCGAAGGGCCTGTTTCCAAACTGTAAGTAATCTAATCTAATCCTTTTTACAGTGTGGTGACCAGAATTGCATATACCACTCCAGTGGTAGCCTAGATAATGGACGCTGGAAATCAAGCAGCATTCGATGCTGTAGTTGTGAAGAAGAGTCACTGGACCTGAAACATTAACTATGTTTCACTCCCCACAGATGCTGTCAGACCTGCTGAGTCTCTCCAGCAATTTCTGTTTTTGTCCCATTCTAACCTCTTGCTCTTGTATTCAAAGCCTTGTCTGATAAAGACAAGTGCCCCATATGCCCCATACCTGTCCTACTGTTTTTAAGGATCTATAGACATGCAAACCAAGGGCCCACCATGGGGTGGCATGATGGTTCAGTGGTTGACGCTGCTGCCTCACAGTGCCAGGAACAGGGGTTTGATTCCAGCCTCGGGCGACTGTGTGTGTGGAGTTTGCACATTCTCCCTGTGTCTGTGTGGGTTTCCTCTGGGAGGTCTCGTTTTCTCCCACAGTCCAAAGATGTGCAGGTCAGGTGGATAGGCTGTGCTAAATTGCCTGGGATGTCCAGGGGGTGTGGGGTGGGCCTGGGTGAGAATGCTGTTCAAAGAGTAGGTGCAGACTTGATGGTTTGAATGGCCTTTATCGGCACTGTAGAGATTCTATGATAATATCAATTCTTAGAGGATTGCGCTACATGGATACTTTGAAAGTGGTCACATAGTGTTTTAATAAGGAATATCTTGTTCATAAAATTGAGTTGAACAGTTTTTGTGTCCCTTTGTCTGCCTAATTGACAAGAGCGCTTGGGTAACGTGTTTTTAATACATCAACTGATCAAAGTGTCCAGAGCATGGAGAACATTAGGCAGCTCCTGCCATAAGGAATCGAGCTTTAGGCCTTTATTGGTGCTGACAGGCCACAAAGTGGTTCAGACAGCTACACTCAGACAAATTCATTCAGGACAGGCAGAGACAGGAATAAATGCACTGGGTCGGGCACTGTCTCAGGAAGTTTGGCATATTGGCAGGAACACTAGGACCACATTCTAGATGTCAATATGACAGGAGGATCTCCGATGAGCTTATCATGTAAGACTGGTGGTAAGGTAACGTTCAGTTTTTATCAAGGTTAACAGTCTTTGGAACAGTTAATGGTTTTGAATCTATTCCATTTGTCTAATAATAAATATGCTATCTGCGCTAACTGAACTTGCATGAAATAGTTTTTCTAAAAGCTTTAATGGATAGATTGCTGAATTTGTTTCATATAAAACAACAGTAGTCAGTTGCTGTGTTTTAAAATACGGTGCGGCACAGTGGTTAGCACTGCTGCCTCACAGCGCCTGAGACCTGGGTTCAATTCCCGACTCAGGCGACTGACTGTGTGGAGTTTGCACATTCTCCCCGTGTCTGCGTGGGTTTCCTCCGGGTGCTCCGGTTTCCTCCCACAGTCCAAAGATGTGCGGGTCAGGTGAATTGGCCATGCTAAATTGCCCGTAGTGTTAGGTAAGGGGTAAAATGTAGGGGTATGGGTGGGTTTCGCTTCGGCGGGTCGGTGTGGACTTGTTGGGCCGAAGGGCCTGTTTCCACACTGTAAGTAATCTTATCTAATCTAATATCGCATTGGCTTTTAAAAGATTTAAACTCCAAACGGACTGAGGGTAGGATCATCCAGACCCGCAGGAGGTGAGGAAGAAGACCCTGTACACATAAGCCTAAAGGGGGATAGTAGCAGTAAATCCATCACCAGGTGAGCAAGAACAGAGCTATTCATGAAATATGATGAGAACATGGTGAAGATCCATTACACAACGTGGTGAGCTGCGGTGTGCAAATGTCAGGGTAGACAGCTTCAGGGCCCGGGACAGGGCGTTACATCAGGGCTCAATAATCGGTGCCCAGTTCACCAGGGATCAGGCTGGGGCCAAAGGCAGGCCCTGGAGGGGAGAGGATTGGTGAGGATTTGTCCCTTTAGCTGCTCCATCCTTGTACCCAGCGTGATTTCCAATGAACTCAGAAAAAACTTTCAGATGCAGCTTTAAGAGAATGAGTCATGCAGAGAGTCAACAGTGGAAATAGTTGAATAATCCAGAAGCCTCCAGAAGGGCAACTCATGGCAAGGTAGTATCAGCAGACAATGTTAAAACCATTTCAGACCTGGTAAGAGAAGTGCAGAAACAAGAGTAAGCTGGATGGTACCTGGAGCTGGAACATGACTCAACTTGAGCTAATGTCTGGTGGTTTTACAATGATATGGATAGGATTCGATTGCGTAGAAATAAGCAACTTCCTTTGCCTGCATTATAGCAGTGAATACATTCAAGATACATCAATTAATTGTGAAATTGTGACTGGTTGTTAGCATGATAAGGCACTATAGAAATGTAATTTCTTTCTTTTATGATTCTGTTACAGAAGCTAAAACTTTTCAATTATTCTTTTGATACAGTTTTCTGAACAGTTTAGAGAAAAGGAAGCATTTAAGAATCAAAAGAGCAGAGGAAATTGGAGCAAGAATTTGCCATTTAGTCCTTTCAACCAGCTCTGCCATCCAACTCAAACATGACTGAGTTTTTACCTCAACCCCATTATCCTACACTTCCCCCATATTGTTTGATCTCATTAAGATTGAGAAATCCATTGATCTCTATTTTAATTTTATTTGATTTATTATTGGGCCATGTACCTAGGTACAGTGAAAAGATTTGTTTTGCATGCTGTAGAGCCAGATTATACCATATATAGTGCATTGAGGGCAATAGAACAGAGTGAGGAATACAATGTTACGGCTCCAGAGAAGGTACACAGAGAGCGAGATCAACATTAAATTAAAATTAGACTGGTCCATTCAGAAGTCCAAACAATGGGGAAGAAGCTGTTCTTGAATTTGTTGGTACGTGTGTTTAAGCTTTTGTATCTTCTACCCTCGGAAGAGGGTAGAACTGAAGTGGGAGGGGTCTTTGATGATGTTGGCTGCCTTCCCAAGGCAGTGAGAAGTGTAGATGGAGTCAATGGGTAGAAGGTTGGCTTGTGTGATGGACTGAGCTGTGGTTACAATTTTCTGCAATTCCTTATGGTCCTGGGCACAGCATTTGCCATATCAAGCTGTGATAGAATACTTTCTACGGTATATGTATAAAATAAATCATAAGAGTCTTTAAGGACATGCTAAGTTTCCTTCACCTCATGAAGAAGCAGAGGCATTGTTGTGCTTTCTCGACCATAGTTTCAATGTGGTTGGATGATGATCATCACTCCAAGGAACTTGATGGTCTTGACCATTTCTACCCCAGCACCATTGATGTAGACAAGGGCAGGTCCTTCTGAAACCCATTATACTCATTAACTTCCCTCAAGTGTGGAGAATTCCAAAGATTCACCAATCCCTGAGTGAAACAATTTCTCTTCATCCCACTCCAAAGTGGCTTCCCTCTTATTTGGAGACTGTGTTCTCGACATCTCTCTAAGGAAATATCCTGCCTTTCTATCAACAACAGTGTGTCAGTCAATGAGCTGGACGGGAGGAGAGTATAATTCATGACTGACTGTCTATCTGACAGGGATTAGTCTCTTGAAAAATCAGGTCTATTTGAAAATGGGTCGGAACAATTCAGGACTAAAACTTCAATAAATACCCTAATCATGGCCGGATTATTTCTCCAGCATAATGCAGTGAGGGGAGGATAGTTCCAGATCTATTATCCACCAATACTCAATCCCCAAACTTACAGTAGTATGGGAAATGTCACTAGAACAGAAATGTTAACTCTGCTTTCTTACCACAGGTGCTGCCAGACCTGCTGAGCTTTTTCCAGCAATTTCTGCTCTTGTTTCTGATTTCCAGTTGTTTTTTGTGGAACATGTCTAGTTATTTTTGTTCTGGTGAGCAAGAGTGTTGTCACTATATGCAGTCTATATGATTCATCTAACTAAAAGGCTTCTAATAGGTAACTGGTTTAACGAATTAATAAATTAGAAAACATCCCAGCCCATCAAAGAAAGGCCTAAAGGCTAATGGTCTAAAGGCCTTTGTCTTGTGGTCTTTTTGCAGTTGATACCAAACTACACACCCTCACTACCAATGTCCCTTGAATGCTAACCAATGCTGGCGTTGGACTTGAACCTGGAACTCGTAATCTGGAGACAGAGTCAGATCATTGCATTAATCAGTGATAGAAAAGGCTTATACCACACACTACTTCAGTATTGCTGTCTGGTGTTAACTACTTGCCTCATGAATTAATCTTCATTTGATATCACTTTTGTGAAAGGATGGTGCAGATGCTAACTGGGTGCTGGGTTCGGTTGCTCCTGTTTGAGGGGCTAATTCCATTTTGAGTTTATGTGCAATGTTTTGATGATCATGAAGTGAACATGCCTGAAGATGCTCAAACAGAAAGCTGCAAGTTTAACACTTAGGCACTTGCTCGACGATGCATTGGAAATGTGCAATGAGTTAGCAGCAGCAAACACCACTATACATTTCAGTATTTCTCAGGAACTGTTAGAGAGGGTGAAGGACATGGTGAAGGAGGTCTGGAGGAAGAGCAGTATCCTGTATGTGGGAGCTGGTGAAGGGGTCTCCTTCAAAGCACAATTCCCTGCGCCCACCCCATCCTCAGCTTCTCTGTCCTCCAATAGGGCACACTGCTTCTCCTCTGTTATCCTCTCCTTCCTCCTATAGACCAAGTTGAGTCCTGGTAAGATGTTACTGAGATGTTCCTGAACATGGGTTCCTGCCCATCCCCAGCCACTCTGTTTATTTAGAGGATGGGCAGCATTAAAGCATAAAGCCTTACAGCACAGAAACAGACCCTTCAGTCCAACTTGGCCATGCTGACCAGATAAACTGATTTAGTTCCATTTCCCAACATTTGGCCTATATCCCTCTAAACTCTTCATATTCATGTACATAACCATGCATATTTTCTCAGAAACGTTGAGTGCTTCCATTGAAACTGATCCAATTGGGTTGATTTCACACAATTTTTAGGTGATTTTTTTTTCCCCAGGAGGGTCCCATCAGATGTTTGAACCATCGCTTCTTCAGGTGGTACTGAGTTGGAAACTTGTTAAAGGTGGTGGGCTGTTCCCAAGAGTTGCCCACCCAATTGAAGGACTGGCAGCTCAGCAGCGCCACCAGGAGGTGGGAGAGTCAGTGCCAGCAAACGACCTCGCTGTTTGCATTTTGGAAATAGATACCGAGGAACCTCGATTATCGAAAGGATACGGGTGGGGAGTATTGTGTTCTGTTAATCGAATGCCAGATAATCAAATGTCGGATAATATAGTTTAGCCAAGCATGGGGACCTTGCGATCTTGCCGGATAATCCTAAATTCAGATAATCGAATGTTGGATAATCGAGGTTTCTCTGTATTTGGACCTATACCTCCAAAGGGGAGATAAACAGTGTATTAGACTGGACTTTAATGGTCAGAGGTGGAACAGTGATGAACGGTCCCCACAGAGATCACATGATGGAAATTCACTTGTTGACAACAATTTTAAAATTGCTTAATATCCTTCAATGTCTATTTAGATTTTCAGGCAGCAAAATAAATGATTAAGAATGGCTCGAATTGGGTACGTACAGTTAGTGAAGGACAATGAAAGCAAGCAAACTCACGTTCTAATTATGATTTTCTTTTTAAATGTAAAACTGAAATAGAGCCATTTGTTTTAAAAATGTCCAAAATATATGGAATTTTTAAAATCATAATGGAAAAAACTGTTAATTCACAAATTAATTTCCCAGATGAGTATGCATGTTCAGTACATTCAGCAGTAATTATGAAGTTAGTATGCTTTTAGTAATCTGTTTAACAAGGTCTAACTTTTTCAAGAGTTTCTACAGTGTAGTTAGTAACATGTAAATGGAGGTTCCAGACAATTCAATTGATTTCCACATTAGTCTGCACATGCACAGACTCAGGAAGTTGTTGTCCATTTCTGTGGAATGATATTGGTGAATGTTGGCAGCTCAGTGTCACTACCTCTGCAAAACAATTGTAATGACGGGGGGTAAACCCTCCTGCTTAATTTAAAGCAGCAACTCAGAATTTATTCCTTGCAGTAATCTGTGAAAATTCGAGAGGCCAAGAACTATTTAAAGTAAAAATTACCAATTTTATTTCTTAAAATATAATAGAGAATAATTAACTAACAACTATTTACAACTCCTTCCTCGAACCTATCATTTACTTTCCCTTCCATAATACTAGTCCAATAAACCCCGCCCCGATTAAGATTAACCATAAATTCAAATTTCAACACCAGCCAGCTGTTGAATCTTCTCTTTGTATCTTCCTCTGTAGATTTGCTCTCCAGGTTGGTATCAATGCTTTTACCTCTGTGCAAGCTCATTCTCTCAACAGGTACCTCTTAGAGAGTTCTTACTAGCAGCCTTCTCTTGGTAGTTCTCCCTCAACAGTTCACGTTTTCTCGGTCTTATACACCCAGAGCATCGAATTGTATCATTGCTTTTTAAGATTATTGATACACTCAATTCAAATTTGATTGGAATTTAGGGGATTTTTGGTGTCTTATTTAAACTGATTGGCCTAATTTGAATTTGTTTTTGTCTCCAGGCAACCAGCTACACTAACTGCTGGACCAAAAGGTGACATTGTATCTTGTTGAGAACACTTGGTACTGCCAGGTAGTCCTGCTTGCTTTTAACTCTCTTAAAGGTACAGTACACTTTAACACCTTCATAACACAATCTAAGTTGTTAAAATTCATAATTAATGAGTTCTTATCACCAACAAAGTAAACTCGAAGCTAAGGTTAAAGTCTTAATTACCTCTCCTTCACACTCCCAGTAGGAAACTGCTCCAGGGTCAAAATCCTCAAACACACTTTTTAACAACACCATGGGTCTAACTCTATAACATGGACCATAGAAGTTCTCCAGACCTCATCACCTTTCTCCAGGATAATTTGGGAAGGTGCTCACATTTCACAGATGAATAGAACATAAACTGTTCGATCTCCTGTCCACTGGTAACTCTGCATTTAGCAGATGATCGCTATCCTGGGACTTCAATTAGTGACTCCCAACCAGGGGAATTAGTGATGGGGAAAGAGAAGAAATAGCTATCATTTGCAATATAATCAAAACTGGACTGGATCTATTAAACTACAATCAAGATGTAACCTTTAGAATTCATATTAAACCAACTCTGATTCAGAGACACGATCCAATGCGGCCTTTACTTGGTGCAGGTTAGAATTAACAATAGGAAGATTATACAAAGGCGTACAGGCGAGAGGTGTCAGAACCAGACGTGGATTATGTCAATCTTAGTAAGTGTCAGAGGGTTGATAGTAAAACTAGCTTGTCACTTCCCAGACAATCTCAGAGATATTTACTGCCTTTTTCAATTACCTTTCGGACAGTCAGTGCCGAGAGTGGGAAGGGAATATTAGCTGTTTCCTTATCATTTCCAAAGGAAATGAGTGGAAATATTGTTGCAGTAAATTCAATTGCAGCTCTGCTTTGTGATGAGTAGAAAAAGGTCGATGAAATCCTGCCATCAAACGGGAAATAAGTCCACAACTTAATCTCCATCAGGTACTAACTGAACTAGCATAGAGACAGAACTAAACACCATCCTTTTAAATTAGAGGCAGCAATCTGACCCAGAAGCTCTATTTGGACGTGAATCTTGTGGTGTTTGTGGATGCTGTCACCCCCCTGTTCCCTGGTTTGGGTCTAAGGGTCTAGATGGTTTCTGATGGTAGAGGAACAGACTCTTAACAAGTAGAGGTATTTACCTTAATAAGGTGCACCTTAATTAGGTATAAGGTTTGGAACTTAATATTGATTTGATTTAGTAATGTCCCATGTACCTAAGTACAGTGAAAGGTTTTGTTTTGCATGCAGTACAGACAGATCACACCATAAAGATTGCATTAGAGCAATAGAACAGAACGAGGAATACAATGTCACAGCTGCAGAGAAGCTGCACAAAGAGCAAGAGCTGTTACATTTGAAATTAGACATAATTTGGTGTAAGGTACAGCCTAATCTGGTAAAAATGTTAGTTAGACATTGTTACAAACAGTATTAGGTATAGATGACATGTCTGCTCCCTTTAATATTCAGATCTCCTCCCAAGATTGTAAGACATAATTAGATTGGGTGAAACTTAGCATACTCTTCAACATTAACCCTTTTAAGAATCATTATCTTATGCAACTTTTCAGCCAAGCTCTCTCGTTCCCGTAGCTGACATTTATACATTGATTTATATAATTACAGTTACCATGAACCTATTTCCTCTAAGTCACTGACTTCTCAAATTCAGGTTAATGATAAGCTCAGAGTCAAGTCACTTTACAATATTACATGCAGTTCTGCTAAGACATCAGTGGGAGGAAAGGGGTCACCTACTCTCCGAATCAGGAGGGGAATCAATGTCTAATCCTTTTCTTTGTTCTTTGGGACATAGTTTTGTACATTCAGTCTTTAATGTGTATGTAGATGCAGTGTCACACCGGGGAAGGATGGCAAATTTCCATCCTGAAAGATATTGGAGAACCAAATGGGCTTTACAATAATCCTTGAATGGTATGATCATTTGTAATGGTGACTAAAACATAGCTTTCCCCCCAGTCTCAGCCGAATTCCCTTTATGGATATGCTTCAGTCAGCTTATTCACATGTGTAAGAACCCATCTCTGGAACAGAGAAGACGAGAACACAGGCCTTCTGCCTCAGAGGCAGGGACACTACCACTACACCAGAAGAGTTCCTGCACTCATTTTACATTTAGAAGGCAATAAATTAATCAGTTAACAACACGTGCTTCTTTTCCATCAATATGCAACCACTCAATGTATTAACATACCTGATTGTGATCCAACGACAATGAAGGGAGGGTGATACATTTCCAAGACAGGACGCTAAATGGCTTGGAGGATAACTGGTAGGGGGTGGTGTTCCCATTTATCTGCTGTCCTTCTCGATGGAAATAGTCATGGATTTGGAAGGTGCTGTCTAAGGATCGTTTGCAAATTTCTGCTGTGTGCCTTGAAGGTAGTACACACTGCTTATACTGAGCATAGCTGTGAAGGGAATGGATGCTTGTAGATGTGATGCCAGTCAAGTGGGCTGCTTAGTCCTGGGTGGTCTGCAGCTTCTTGAGTGTTATTGGAGCTGCAACCATTTAAGCAGGTAGGAGATAATTCCATCAAACTCCTGACTTGTGCCTTGTAGATGGTGGCCAGGATCTGGGGAGCCAGGAAATGAATAACTCGTTGCAGAATCCCGAGGCTCTGACCTGCCCTTGTAACCATTGTACTTGGACAGCTGGCCCAGTTGGGTGTCTAGATTAGAGCGGTGCTGGAAAAGCACAGCAGGTCAGGCAGCATCTGAGGAGCAGGAAAATCGACGTTTCGGGCAAAAGCCCTTCATCAAGAATGAAGGCAAGAAGCCTCCAGGATGGAGAGATAAATGGGAGGGGGGTGGGGCTGGGGAGAAGGTAGCCAAGAGTACAATAGGTGGGTGGGGGTGGGGATGAAGGTGATAGATCAGAAAGGAGGGTGGAAAAGTGATGGATCAGAGAGGAGGGTGGAGCGGATAGGTGGGAAGGAAGATTGACAGGGAGGACAGGTCATGAGGATGATGCTGAGCTGGAAGGTTGGAACTGGGGTAAGGTGGGGGGAGAGGAAACTGGTGATGCGCTGGGGTTGAAGTGTTCAGAGGCGGAAGATGAGGTGTTCTTCCTCCAGGCGTCGAGTGGCGAGGGAGCGGCGGTGGAGGAGGCCCAGGACCTGCATGTCCTCAACAGAGTGGGAGGGGGAGTTGAAATGGTGGGCCACGGGGCCCAACCCCTTTGTATGAATTATCAAAGTAGATGTGGCTGGAAGATATTGAAATGTGCCTTGCTATCTGGGGATCCTTAGTCAAATAACACTTAATCAATCTTTAATACAATATTATTTATTTAATAATTAGTCACTAGGAAGTTTGAAAAGACTAGCAGGTTCTCCAGCACAATCTTGCTTCTCTTGCTTTTGTTAGATCTCGGCTGATTGCAGTGAGAGAGAGTTGGGGAAGAAAGCCTTGCTAATGAATTAGTTTATCTGAGGAGCCGTGAGCAATAGAGTAGATTCCCATATTTGACTGACCTTCAATCATAATTGTGGATAAATTGACAGAGGCACACATGACGACCTGTCAGTTAGTTTGCTTCTTCGGCAATTATCATTACTTCACCCTGAATCTACCTGATGGAGGGGAAGCTAATGCAGAAACTCTCTCCAGCAATGATAGGACTGACAACAGTGTTCACAGAATCATAAACAATCGTTCAGTTCTCCATGTCAGTTCCCTCCTGCAAGTCTGGACTCTCACCTCTCTGTAAGCCTGGCATAGCTGTGTGGGGAAAAGATCTTTTTTTTCTCTACCGTAATCTCCTGTTTTTTTTTCTAAAGGGCAATGCTGTGTGAACCGTCTGTTTCTTTTTTTTTCTTTTTTTTAAATATAACTAACCCCCACACTACCGCCGAACTGCGGTACTGCTTATTTGTTCCCAGGCACCCATGGTGTGTGTGTGTGTGTGTGTGTGTGTGTGTGTGTGTGTGTGTGACGCAGTGAGAGACACAAAGTGTACGAATCTTCATTCAATTTCCACCACCAGGAAGTTAGGAAAACACCCGGGTGGCCAGTGACAAGCAGTGCCCTTCACATCAAAGGGCAATGCTGTGTGATCAAGCAGTGAAGGGGAGGGCAGGGACTAAATCAAAATGGAGTTGGAGGAGGAAATGATGCACTCCCCCAGTTTGTGTGTTGGTGTTCCTGGTAGTGATACTATGGGTCTGGGTGGGATGTCTGGTTTGTGTACTTTAGTTAGTCCATAGAATCTGGGGGTGTTGTTGCTTTCTGGTTTCATTCTTTGTAGGTCAGACCTGGTTATCTGTCCGTTTTTTTTTCTATGGACTACCTAAAGTAGACATCCCACTCAGACCCATAGTATCACTACCAGGGACACCATCACACAAACTGGCTAAAGAGCTACAGCAGAAACTGAAACACCTGATCACGGATCCAGACACTCTATATAATCAACACAGGAATTCTTGGACATCATCAGAAATATACACATAGACAAGGAAGAAACCATGGTCTCATTCGATGTAATGGCACTGTTCACTTCTATTGCCAAAACCCTAGCCAGAGAAACAATATCCAACCTGCTGGACATACATAACAGACAACAGGACATTGAACCTATTAACAAAGACGGCATACTTAAACTACTGGACCTGTGCCTCACAACACACTTCACATTCAACAACCAGATATATGAACAGATCGACGGAACACCCATGGGCTCATCGATCTCCAGACTCATAGCAGAAACAGTAATGCAAAGGTTAAAAAAAACAGTTTTAACGCAAATACAACCCAAACTCTGGGTCAGATACGTGGACAACACCTTTGTAATCATTAAAAACACTGAAATAGAGAACACACACCGGATCATCAACGCCACACTCACAGGAATCCGATTCACGAGAGAGGAAGAAAAGGACAACCAGCTCCCATTCCTAGACGTGATGGTACAGAGAACACCGAATGGAGAATTCACCACGAAGGTATACAGAAAAGCCTTACACACAGACCAAGTCTTGAACTATGAAAGCAACCACCCTAACACACACAAACGAAGTTGCATCAGGACATTATTCAAAAGGGCCACAACACACTGCAGTACACCTGAACTACAAAAAGAGGAAGAAGAACACCTATACAAGGTATTCAACAAAAACGGATACCCGCGCAATTTCATCAACAGATGCCTCAGGGAAAGACAACGAAATGAGGACATGCCACAACCCAAAGGACTAGCCACACTCCCATACATCAGGAGCATTTCTGAACTGACTGCTGTGACCACTAGGACTCATAACAGCACACAAACCAACAGCCACGCTCAGACAACAACTCACCAGGACAAAGGACCTGATACTCAGCATGAGCAAAACCAATGTAGTGTACAAAATCCCATGCAAGGACTGCACAAAACACTATACAGGACAAACAGGAAGACAGCTAACAACCCGCATCCACGAACACTAACTAGCCACGAAACGACACAACCAGCTATCATTAGTAGCCACACACTCAGATGACAAACAACATCAATTCGATTGGGACAACACTACTATTATAGGGCAAGCCAAACAGAGAACAGCCAGGGAATTCCTAGAGGCATGGCACTCATCCACAAATTCTATCAACAGACACATCGACCTAGACCCTATATACCGGCCACTGCAGCGGACAGCAACTGACAACCAGAAGCGGCAGATTCAAACCACTATAAATGCCGGAGGAATCAGCACAGAAGCGCTTCACAGGAGGCTCCCAAGCACTGAGGATGTCACCTAGACAGGGGACGAAACGTTTGCAACAAAAACGCCCAGCTCGGCGAACAGAACCACAACAAGGGGCAGGGAGTCGGCCCTAATGACCCCCTCCACGGCCCGCTGCCTGGACCTGTTTATGGCCAGTTTGGCCAGGCCCAGGAGCAGACCCACGAGGAGGTCTTCAGACCTGCCCTCCCTCCTCCGCACTGGGTGCCCGAAGATCAGGAGCATGGGACTGAAGTGCAACCAAAAGCAGAGGAGGAGGTTTTTCAGAAAATCAAGAAGGGAGTGCAAACGCCCACACCCAATATACACATGGTCCACGGACTCCACAGCACCACAGAACAGGCAGTTGGGCAGTGAGTCCGTGAACCATCGCAGTCTGTGATTGCAGGGGACTGCTGCATGCAGCACCCTCCACCCCAGATCCCCGAGAGAAAGGGGGAGAACTCCCGCGTAGAGGGCCCTCCACTGGGGATCCCTACCGCCTGGTGGCAAATGGGCACGCCAAGGCGTGTCCGGATGGGAAAGGATCATTATGTGCCATTGTGGAATTGTTGATTTATTAATGGGCTGGCCCAGCCATTGTTGCCTATCCATCACTGCCCAGAGGGTTGTTAGTCTGGATTTCCTTTCACTGAACCAGATGTGTTTTTAATTACAACTGACAATGTTTACATGGTCACCATTAGGATTACAAATTTTGTTTTTAATTGAATTCCAATCTTGCTGAACTTAATGTTCTCGGTATATCTTGCATTTGTATTGATCAAGGAGAAAGGCGTGGATGATGATAAGTATAGAGGCGGATTTGGTTTCCTTTTAGGACAAAGAATAGAAGGAGCTTTGTTCTTTATCTAAGCCACATCCTTGGAGTGTTTGATGGGGGGAGTGTCAGGGAGCTTTAAGCCCAGTTTTAAAAAGTGGAGGGGGCTTTACTTTGTATCTAATCCAGTGCTGTCCCTGTCCTTGGAGAATTGGATAGACACAGTGGACAATGAACTTTATTCCGTATCTATTCCTATCTTTACCTCTCCTGGGAGTGTTTGATGAGAACATTCTCAAGGAAGCTTTAGTTTCTGTTTAGTTTTAGTTTAAAATAGTAGGGGAAGATTTAATCCGTTTCTAACGCTGTGCTGTATCTGTCCTGGGAGTGTTTGATGGGTAAAGTATTGAGTTCTGTTCCTTGGATGCTGTCTGACCTGCTGTGCTTTAACCAGCAACACATTTTCAGCTGTGATCTCCAGCATCTGCAGACCTCACTTTTTACTCAAAGTATTGAGGGAACTTTACTTTATGTTGAAAAGTGTAGAGGCAGCTTTACTTGCAGTTTAAAAGAATGAAAAAGGGTTTGTTGATACCCCACGGCTCCCGATATTAAGAAGGAGGAGGTGTTTAGTATCTTGAAAATGTCAAGGTAAATAGGTCCCTAGAGCTTGAGGGGATCTATCCCAGGATACCGAGGGAGACAAAGGAGGAGATTGTGGAGCCTTGATAGAGATCTTTGTATCCCCTTTATCCACAGCTGAGGTCCCAGAAGACTGGAGAATAGTCAAGGTTGTTGCTATGTTCAAGAAGACAACTGACCTGTTCAAGACCATAAGAAACTGCAAAGAGTTGTGACTGCAGTCCAGTATAATGTACAAGTCTACCTTCCACCCATTGACTCCACCTACACTTGTCCCTATCTCGGGAAGGCAGCCAACATCACTAAAGCCCCTTTCTGCGGTTACCGGGGCGAGCTGTCCTAGAGGTGATTGAAAGGCGTGTCAGGGTGGACCGAGAACTGGAAGGGGCATGGGGTGGACTGAGAGCTGGAATGTGCGCAGGGACGGGTTGCTTGAGAGTGGCCGGAAGGTGGGAGGGACGGGGAGGTGGCCTTGCTGGGTTTTCTGGGGGACTGTATTGTATGCACGGTTTTTTTATGTAATTGAACTGTCTTATATGTACAAATATCATTGTGACTGTTTGTAATGAATGAAACTGGGATTTGAGGCTTGTCCTAATTTCACTGAAAGCTAGTTGAATGTTAGGGTTTGGGGCCTGACTTTGCTGTCCCTCTCCCTTGTAAAATTGCTGCCTCTCTGTAAACAGCTGTGAATTTTAATTGTTTTGTAAACTGTATTGTTTAATAAAATATAAAATAAACAGGAAAAAACATCAAAGCCCCTTTCCATGCCGATCAGGAAGAAGATTCAAAAGCTTAAACACTTGGACCAGCAAGTTCCAGAACAGTCTCTTTCCTGATGTTCTCAGACTTGTGAACGAACTCTCCAATTTTAAGTTTAATGTTGATCTCGCTGTCTGCGCGCAGCAGGTCAGGCAGCATCCAAGGAACAGGAAATTCGACGTTTCGGGCATAGGCCCTTCTTCAGGAATTCCTGAAGAAAGGCTTTTGCCCAAAACGTCAAATTTCCTGTTCCTTGGATGCTGCCTGACCTGCTGCGCTTTTCCAGCAACACATTTTCAGCTCTGATCTCCAGCATCTGCAGTCCTCACTTTCTCCTCGCTCTCTGTGCACCTTCTCAGCAGCTGTAATATTATGTTCCTCCCTTTGTTCTATCGCCCTAATGCACTATGCATGGTATGATCTGCACACAAAACAAAACTTTTCATTAAGTACATGAGATAATAATAAACTAAACCAAATCAAGGATAATCCAGGAAATTATAGGCCACTGAGCCTTACATCAGCGGTAGGAAAATTAGTGGAGAAGTCTTAGGGACAGTATTTACTTGCACTGCTTTAACAGTGGGTCCAAATGGTATTAACTTCATCAGGTCCCTTCAGGCCTCGGTCTCATGCAGACACCATGGTTCTCAATGTTAGCTTGCTGCAATTATTACAGCAGCAGCTGGTGCGGCAACAATGCTATTGGAGTAGGAGAACAGCTGGAGGACCATCGAGGTTTCAAATCCCACCGTGCCGTCTGGTGAAATCCACTCGGCCCGTGGCAACTATCGTCCATCTGGCTCACTAATGCCCTTTAGGGAAGGAAACTGCCATCCTTCCCTGGTCTAAGCAGGAGGCTGGAAGAACACAGCTATCCAGGCAGCATCAGGACTGGGGGTGGGTGTAGGTGGAGCTGCATATAAAGGGGGTGGCAGGCGCAGGGGGTGGGGTTAGATGAAGACAGGTGGAGGGTACGACCTGGTCGGTCAATGGGAGGAATGAATCCGGTTGGTGGCAGGGAGCAGTGGAAGGGAGGGGGTGGGGCTGGGAAGGGAGTCGGGGGATGGGAAAGGAGACTATTTGGAATTGGAGGCTACAGTGTTGAGTCCTCTGGGCTGTAGGCTGCCCAGGTGGAATAGAGCTGTAATTTGTTTTGGCAAAAGAGGGACGACGAGGATGGTCATGTCAGAAAGGGAACAGTTAGGGGAATTGAAATGGGCGGTGACTGGGAGATCTGGTTGGCCTCTGTAAGCCAGGCCGAGATGCTCGGTGAACTGTTCCCTAAGTTAACGTTTGGTCCTCCTAATGTAGAGAAGACCACATCAGGAGCGGAGGATACAGTAAACAAGGTTGGAGGAGAGGCAGCGGAACCTCTGTCTCACCTGGAAGGACTGTATGGAGCCCTGGATAGGAGTGAGGGAGGCTGGTGGACCAGCAGGTTTTGCATGTTTTTCTGCTTGCAGGGGAAGGTCCCTGGGGGTTCAGTAGCAGGGGTGACATGAACCAAGGACTCTCAGAGGGAATGGTCCTTGCGGAATGCAGAGAGGGATGGGGAGGGGAAGATGTCCTTGGTGGTGGAGTCTATTTGGAGTTGGCGGAAGTGTTTGAAAATAATGTGTTGGGTGTGGAGATTGGTGGGGTGGTAGATGAGGACAAGAGGGACCCTGTCTTAATTGCATAGGGAGGGGGTGGGGGGATTTTAGAGCAGTAGAGTGGGGAATGGAAACAGTGTGGCAGAGGGCTGTCTGGATGACGGAGGAAGGAAAAGCACATTGATCAAAATAGGTGGACATCTGGGATGCTCACAAGTGATATGTCTCCTCGTCCAAGCAGATGTGGCACAGAGAACAAGATGGAGTTCTTGCAGGATACTGGGCAGGAGGAGGTGTAGTACAGGTGCTTATGGGAGTCTGTGGGTTTGTCTGGAAACTGGTGGAAATGGTGAGGTCAATAAAGGGAAGGGAGGTGTCTGAGATGAACAGAGTGAAGTTGAGGGCAGGGTGGACCTTGAGGGTGAAGTTGATGAACTGCTCCAGTTCAGCCTGGTTGCAGAACGCTTCATCAATGCAGTCATTGATATAACAGTGGAAGAGTTGGGGCACAGTGTCTGTGTAAATATGGAGGAGGGACTGTTTGACCTAGTCTGACCTTCCTGTGAATTCAAGCCCACTGCAAAATGGTTGATTCTTAACTGTGCTTAAGTGTAATTGGGGATATGCAATGCACATAAATGAATTTATAAAAATCAAAAGTTGCCAGACAGGAGATAGTGAAGAGGAGATTTATTGGTACAAGGTGTGGAGAGACCTTTACAGCTGCAGTTCGTCTCTTTTATAGCAGGAAGATACATATTTAAGAGCTGTTAGTGAGAGGTTTTAATACAATGACAATGAGGAACTGTTTCCATGGGTGTGGAGACAGAGATTTCAGGCAAATGGATAAAGAACCAAGCAGAATAAGCAGAAATTTTTTCATCATGTGATGATTTGATCTGCCATGGAACACATTGCCTAAAGGGTGGCAGTTGCAGATCTAATAGTGACTTTCAAAAAGTAATTGGGGTTATACTGTTATGAAGATGTGGGTGTACTGCACCTTTAAGAGAGTTAAAAGCAACAGAACTCCTGAGAACAGCAAGTGTTCTGGAAAAAAATATAATGTTATCTTTGGTCCAGCTGGTTGCCTGGCGATAAAGATAGATACAAATTAGGCCAATCAGTTTAGACTATACCCCAAAAAAACAAATTCCAATCGGTTTGAATTTAGTATATTGACAATCTTAAAATCAATGACATAATCCGATGTTTTGGTGGGGGGGGGGGGGTATAAGAGCGGGGAGAATTGAACAGTTGGGAGGAGAACTGCCAAGCCACCAGCATGTGGAGACTGCCCAAAACAAAGCTCTCTTAAAGGCACCTTGATCGATCAGTAACCAGTGAAGCAGGATCCCGAAGAAGAAGAAAAGAAGACAGGAATACAGGGAAGAACCAAAAGCTGCCCTGGTTTTGAGATAAGACGTTTTGTTTGTAAATCTTAATTAGGATTTTTATTGGACTAGTATTATAGCGGGGAAGGTAAAAGTGGGATGAAGGAAAGGAGTTATAAATAGTTGTTAGTTAATTATTCTCTGTTATACTTTGTGGGCGGCACGGTGGCACAGTGGTTAGCACTGCTGCCTCACAGCGCCTGAAGACCCGGGTTCAATTCCCGACTCAGGCGACTGACTGTGTGGAGTTTGCACGTTCTCCCCGTGTCTGCGTGGGTTTCCTCCGGGTGCTCCGGTTTCCTCCCACAGTCCAAAGATGTGCGGGTCAGGTGAATTGGCCATGCTAAATTGCCCGTAGTGTTAGGTAAGGGGTAATGTAGGGGTATGGGTGGGTTTCGCTTCGGCGGGTCGGTGTGGACTTGTTGGGCCGAAGGGCCTGTTTCCACACTCTAAGTCTAATCTAATCTTTAAGAAATAAAGTTGTTAACATTTTACGTTAAATAGTTTTTGGCTTCTCCAAATTTCACAAATTACTGCACAGGATCAATCTTTTCTCTGCTGCTGCTTTAACTTAAACAGGGGGACAGTTTACCCCATGTTGTAACAATACCCATTAAGGCAAAAATTGTGAGAGAGTCAGCTGCATCAGAAAGTTCTTTCAAACAGCCAGCACAGGAAGGATGGGCCAAGTGGCCTTGTTCTGTGTGGTGAGATTCTTTTATTTGACACGGTCAAAGTTCAAATTGGTCTGGAGGCTGATATAATGGACTGTTGCTTTCTGGCTGCAGCTGATACACATGTATTGGCAGCCGACAACATAGGAACCACAATACGTTCAGCTGAAAGGCAACGTTAACAGTCTGGCATTATATCCTTTAGTTGTCACTGGATGTCAAGAGTGCACTGATCCAGTTTGCCAATTATATTTCATGGCATCCACCCCCTGGCAGCAGAATGACTCTCTAATATGTGCCACTTCCTTGGGAGTAGTGCAGCTGATATCTATTAGGTGCTAAACCAGATTAACTTCAAATTCATTCTTTGAACATGAGAAAATGTAAATGAATCCTTTGTGGAAGATTGACTGAAATTCTGCTTTGGCAATTTGGCAGTGGGGAGGCAGAGGCCTAGTCATATTATTGGTGGACTGTTAATCTGGAGTCCTGGGTTCAAATCCCACCAGGGGCAGGTTGTGGAATGTGAATTCAATGAAAAATCTGGAATTAAGAGTCTAATGATGACCATGAAACAATTGCTGATTGTTATAAAACTTCTTCTGTTTCACTAATGCCATTTAGGGTAGGAAACTGCTGTCCTTACCTGGCCTGGCCTACACGTGACTCCAGTCCACAGCAATGTGGTTGACTCTTGGGGATGGATGATAAATAATGGGCCAGCCAGAGATTCCTTCATCCTATGAATGAATAAAAAAACAGACAGGTTAAAAGGCACTCCCAGATATGACCTCAGTACCATGAGAACTGTGAGATATTCCAGTTCCATTTTAATGTCATCAGATTGGTTCTGATGAGAGAATTCTGAGGAAGGGTCACCTGACCTGAAACATTATCTTTGATTTCTCTTCACGGATGCTGCCAGACCTGTTGAGCTTTTCCAGCAACTTCTGTTCCTGTTTCTGATTTACAGCATCTGTAGTTCTTTTGGTGATTTTCACTGGGCTGTTGATAAAAGTAAAAAAGTGCTTTATTTCTGATATCTGTCATAAAATGATTTCAAGCAGCTATTGTGTATTGTACAGTGTAACAAAGTTTTTTTTTAAATTTAGTGCAATGAACTTTTATGTTCTTTTGTTAAAGGCAGCATTTTGAGAATATGCTCAGTGGCTGATAGCCATGGTAAACTAATAGCAAGAATAAAACTTACGGTCTATCAAGTCAGGGCTCACACCTTGTTCTCATTGTTCCAATTTTACCAATAGCTAATAACAAATTAAATGGACGTGGTGCAGTCATAGAGTCCAAACTCCTGGGCAGGGATGCCTGGGTTCAAAGTCCACCCGCTCCAGAAGCGCACAATAACATTGCTGAGTGGTTGATTAAACAAAAGGTTAAATAAAAAAATTGGTAGCCCCTTTTGTGGCACAGCGGTATTGTCCCTACCCCTGAAGCAGGAAGCCCAGGTTCAAGACCTACCTGCTCTAGAGGTGTGTAATAACATCTCTGAGCAGTTTGATGAGAAAAATAGATTAAATTGAAAAAAAAACAGATTAAATGGGCTCAGACAAAAGTGAATACACTACAGGAAGAGCTGGACACCAAAGATGAAGTAAAGAGCAGACATTTAAAAACTGAATAAAGCTGCATAGATATAAAATATACTCTAACGGCAGATGATAATGCTGAGATGAAGGATTTCTACAAAATAATGGAGCACAAACATACTCCCTGAAAAGCAACACTAGCCCACATTCTCTGCAGCTTCAAGCAAGGGTTTGAAATCTTCAGACAAATCCGATCTAAAATATCCTAACTCTTGCAAATACTGCAGGCATTTTGAGAATGGGAAATAGGAACCGTTTCTGGGTTCTGAACTCAACCCCAGGGGAAATAGTAACTTGAAGGAGTTTTAATCCAAGATGATGCTTTAATTGGAACGGAGATAGGTTCCCCGTTCAGTTAAGGGCTCTCAAAGTTAGATTACTGATGAAACAAAACATGGAATTTTATGAAGCTGCAAAAGACTTAACATATCAGCAGTGATTTATTTTCCAATCTTGTTTGGTTCTGAGTACTTCCAGCTTTGATTTAAATTCCATTTTGAGCCATGGCATAGTTAGTGTTGTCTGTATTATTTAACTTTGCCATTTGTTAAAATTCTTTCTACCCGTCACCAGAAAGACAAATGTTTTCTGTACAATAGAGGAGATAATAAAGAATCTGATACAGTCAGTCCTGATCACATAATCCATACCTCTGCCCAGCATCACTGCTAATATTCCAAAACCAATCCCATTGACTGCTATCTTTCACAGCTCACTGGTTGACTAACAGAAGAACTTGTTATATTATTCAGGCATTATTAAAAGGCTCTGACATGAGAAGATGCCTTCATTGGCAAAACCAATATTTTTTGCTGCTAATCCCTAATTGCTTTCAAGTTGATTGACTCTCCAGATTATTTTAGAGGGCAGTTAAGAGGCGACTACATTTCTGGGTTTGGAGTCACATATAGATCACAGTAGGTCAGGCAGCATCCAAGGAGCAGGAAAATTGACGTTTCGGACAAAAGCCCTTCATCAGGAATTCATGATCATTCCTGATGAAGGGCTTTTGCCCGAAACATCGATTTTCCTGCTCCTCGGATGCTGCCTGACCAGCTGTGCTTTTCCAGCACCACTCTAATCTAGACGCTGATTTGCAGCATCTGCATACCTCACTTTTGCCTCACTTATAGATCAGTCTGGAGAAGGATGACAGGTTTTGTTCCCTAAAGGGCATTAATTAACCAGATGGAGGCCAGACCACATAAGAATAATAGATTTCCTCCCTTAAAGAGCAAAATGGGCTTTAATTACAGTCAACAATGGTTACATAGTTGTATTAGACTAACTTTGTTGTGGTTCTGTTCGCCGAGCTAGAAGTTTTTGTTGCAAACGTTTCGTCCCCTGGCTAGGCGACATCATCAGTGCTCTGGAGCCTCCTGCGAAGCGCTTCTTTGATGTTTCTTCCGGTATTTATAGTGGTCTGTCCTTGCCGCTTCCGGGTGTCAGTTTCAGCTGTCTGCTGTAGTGGTTGGTATATTGGGTCCAGGTCGATGTGTTTGTTGATGGAGTTTGTGGATGAATGCTATGCCTCTAGGAATTCCCTGGCTGTTCTCTGTCTGGCTTGCCCTATGATAGTAGTGTTTTCCCAGTCGAATTCATGTTGCTTGTTGTCTGAGTGTGTGGCTACTAGGGATAGCTGGTCGTGTCGTTTCGTGGCTAGTTGATGTTCATGTATGCGGATTGTTAGCTGTCTTCCTGTTTGTCCTATATAGTGTTTTGTGCAGTCCTTGCATGGTATTTTGTAAACTACATTAGTTTTGCTCATGTTGGGTATCGGGTCCTTTGTTCTAGTAAGTTGTTGTCTGAGCGTGGCTGTTGGTTTGTGTGCTGTTATGAGTCCTAAGGGTCGCAGTAGTCTGGCTGTCAGTTCTGAAATGCTCCTGATGTATGGTAGGATATGATTTATGGTATAAACGCTACCATACATCAGGAGCATTTAAGAACTGACAGCCAGACTACTGCGACCCTTAGGACTCATAACGGCACACAAACCAACAGCCACGCTCAGACAACAACTTACTAGAACAAAGGACCCGATACCCAACATGAGCAAAACTAATGTAGTTTACAAAATACCATGCAAGGACTGCACAAAACACTATATAGGACAAACAGGAAGACAGCTAACAATCCGCATACATGAACATCAACTAGCCACGAAACGACACGACCAGCTATCCCTAGTAGCCACACACTCAGACAACAAGCAACATGAATTCGACTGGGAAAACACTACTATCATAGGGCAAGCCAGACAGAGAACAGCCAGGGAATTCCTAGAGGCATAGCATTCATCCACAAACTCCATCAACAAACACATCGACCTGGACCCAATATACCAACCACTACAGCAGACAGCTGAAACTGACACCCGGAAGCGGCAAGGACAGACCACTATAAATACCGGAAGAAACATCAAAGAAGCGCTTCGCAGGAGGCTCCAGAGCACTGATGATGTCGCCTAGCCAGGGGACGAAACGTTTGCAACAAAAACTTCTAGCTCGGCGAACAGAACCACAACAACGAGCACCCGAGCTACAAATCTTCGCACAAACCTTGAAGACTAACTTTGTTCTAGATATTATTGAAGAAGAATTTCACTATGTGCTATGGTAAGATTTGGACCCATGACTACAGAGCAATAGCTTTAGACTCTGGCTTACTCATCCAGTACCAATACCACTCCACCACCATGTTCCCTAAGATTCCCAAAAGTGTTTTAAAAAGAGTTTCATCAGAGAGAAAATGAACATAGGCCACATGAGGAGGACAGCTGTTAAGTTGCCTTTAAGAAGAGAAAGTAAAGTTAGCCCAAAGAGTATGTTTGATGTCACAGGTACAACAATGCACCCAGGGAACACACAAGAGGCTGAGATTAGACGACCGCAAAGGATTGTAGTGTAGCAGGGACATACACTACCTGACAGAGGACTGAAGCACTCAGAGCAGGAAAGATCTGTGATTTGTCCATGAATTAAATAATCTCAGCAGAATGCCAGTGGAGATGTGACAGCACACACCCCTTGTAGATTGGACAAAATAATATTAAAATAATGATTTCATCCCACATGGTTTGCATGTCTTTTATAGACAACGCTACATCAACTCAAAAAGGATCATTTAAAATCAACATCACGTCACACTGTTGGCAAACACCTTACCTATCTCAGAGGTGGGAAGTCTCCTTTCCCAGGAAAAGACTTACATCACCCCTCTCTGACCGTGATAAAGTTTCCCACTTGCCACTGAGTGTACAAAACAAAACACATTATTAAGGCCCATGCGAATTATATCTCATGTTATCTCCCTCTTGTCCATCGTTAGAAACGGTTAGTGTCTTGATTGACTGAACACTGTGGAGAAAATCTCTGATTTCTTAAGACAAAAGATTCAGGGAGTTCCTGAAGGTCTTTGCTTCTTGTCCCTCAGCATTAATAATGTTATGTTGCAAAATTGTGATTGATGTTGTGATATTTTTTAGTCAGGAGTTCCCCTTGCTGCAAAGAAGGCTAAAGGCAGACCTGATAAATGGTGGACAAAATTATGACAGACTTAGGTAAGGCCAACAATAAGGTAACCTTATTATTGCTGAGGGACAAGAAGCAAAGACCTTCAGGAACTCCCTGAATCTTTTGTCTTAGGAAATCGGAGAGTTTCTCCACAGCGTTCAGTCAATCAAGACACTAACCGTTTCTAACGATGGACAAGAGGGAGATAACATGAGATATAATTCGCATGGGCCTTAATAATGTGTTTTGTTTTGTACACTCAGTGGCAAGTGGGAAACTTTATCACGGTCAGAGAGGGGTGATGTAAGTCTTTTCCTGGGAAAGGAGACTTCCCACCTCTGAGATAGATAAAGTGTTTGCCAACAGTGTGACCTGATGTTGATTTTAAATGATCCTTTTTGAGTTGACGTGGCATTGTCTATAATAAGGTTACCTTGCAAAATTGTGATTGATGTTGTGATATTTTTTAGTCAAGAGTTCCCCTTGCTGCAAAAAAGGCTAAAGGCAGATCTGATAAATGGTGGACAAAATTATGACAGACTTAGATAAGGCCAACAAGAAATCATTGTCCCTTTCAGCTCATCTCTGTCCAAGGCCTCAAAGGATCTTTTCACATCTGGCAGAGATTTTCCTGTGCATCCACCCTCTTCATCTACTGTGTCCTTTGCTCTCAGTGTGGTCTCCTCTACACTGGGGAGACAGCACACCAATTCATGGAGCTTTTCAGGGAACATCCTTGGGACACACGTACCAAACAACCCACCGCCCTATGGCCTACCATGCCAACTTCGCCTCCCACTCCACCAAGGACATGCAAGTCCTGGGCTTCCTCCACCGCCAAATCTAAGCCACTGACACCTGGAGGAAGCATGCCTCATCTTCTGTCTTGGGACCCTTCAACCAAACGGAATCAATGTTGATTTCACTAGTTTCCAAATCTCTCCTACTCCCATTTTATCCCAGATCTAACCCTCCAATGTGGCACTGCCCTCTTGAACTGGCTACCTGTCCATCCTGCTTCCCACCTATCTGCTCCACCCTTCTCTCTGACCTATCACCATCACCCCCCACCTGCATCTACCTATCGCCTCCCAGCTACCTCAGCCCACCCCCACCCTCCTATTTATCTCACACGCACGCACGCGCGCGCGCGCACACACACATATTCCTGATGAAGGGCTAATGCCTGAACCATCGACTCTCCTGCTCCTCGGATGCTGGCTGACCTGTCACGCTTCTCCAGCGCCACACTTTCCGAACTTGATCTCCGACATCTGCAGTCCTCACTTTCTTCTGGTGGCTCTGCTGGCATGTCAAACTCCAGAGTTTGCAACTGGCATTGTTCTCCTCAGAGCACGTTGAAGATGATAAGAAATAGGAACAGGAGGAAGCCATTCAGCCCCTCAAGCCTGCTCTGCCACTCACCAGCATCATGGCTGATCCAATACTCCTCACCACCCACTTGCCAGCTCTTTCTCCCTATCTATCGATTCAAAACCCTTCATAGCGTCGGAGCCATTAGTGAATCCCTCACTCCCTGCACTGAAAAGAACAATTCTTGCTCCACATCAAAGACTTATGAGAGTTTTTAGGATTTTACATTTTCAAATAAAAAGTCCAAAGTTGATTGCTGTGAATCAGTAGCTCAGATGCTCAGTCTGCAAGGATGGGCACCATAGTAATTCAGAAGTCAAATGGTGAGCAGGGATATCACTGTGGACACAGCACTAGCACAGAACGACAGGCTGTCCGTGTTACACATTCTTGTGAAGAATTGACTGCAGGAATGTGGCCTTTTGCCTTTCAATTTATGAGGCAACTTCATTATTAACATTCCTCATTTTGATTTCACGTCATCTCTAATGTGTAAATAAATTAGATTAACTTCTGCGCTCCACAGGCATTCCGTAGAAGAATATCATTTGATGTTGTCTAATAAATTCTAGCACTTAGTCAGTTTGAACACTCCTTGATAGAGGTTATTCCTGTAAAGACGAGATGAAAGGAAATACTGAAGATGCTGGATGTACACATTGAGTCAGTGTGTATTTGTAAAGAGAATAGTTAAGCCCAGTCCACAACTGGACATTGAATTTAAGAAGAAACATTTGCATTGAAGTAGTGTCAGGATGTCTCCGAACGCTTTAGTCAGTGGGATATCTTTGAAGCATAATCACCATCATTATGTCGTAACTATGGCAGTCAATTTTCACACAACAAGTTCCCACAAACTACAAAGTGATAAATGACTGGATAATCTGCTTTTCAGATGTTATTGCTCAGGATACCAGGGACAACTGCATTGCTTGCCTTTAAAATAATGCCATGGGATTGTTTATGTTCAGCTGAGATAGCAGAAGCGGCTCAGTGGTTTGACATGGAATCTGAAAGACAGCACCTCTGGCAGTGCCGTGCTCCCTCAGTACTCGACTCGACTGTCCGCTTGTATCCACTTGAAGCAACTTTGCTTGGGTCAAAAGATTGGTGCTGGAAAAACACAGCAAGTCAGGCAGCATCTGAGGAGAGGAAAATTGACGCTTTGGGCAAAAGCCCATCGTCAGGAATGCTTTTCCAGCACCACACTCTTGACTCTAATCTCCAGCATCTGCAGTATTCACTTTCATCTCGTCAACTTGATTTGAGGCTGATATAAATTTTGCCTCAGTTGGTAAAACGATGTATTGTTTTTAATATCTCATAATCTATGAATTTAATCAGTCCCTTGACATATTAAAGAAACCAAAAAGAGTGTAGAAGGAGAAACAGCAATTGTCATTTGAAAAAAAATCTTCCCACAGCTTCATCCTTGAATAGCTAGAGCCTAGGATTTGATATTTAGCGGTTTCCTGTTCTGTCGAGTCAAATGAATCTATCAAAGCAGAGGCGCTACTTGAAATTGCGTAAATCATACTCCAAGCAAATTGAGATATTGGACTGAACCTTACGTTGCATTTATTTCGCGTTCAGCTTCTGCAAGTTTGAGAAACTTTCTCTCTGTGAGACCCAATGTGTTTTCTCACGGCATCTTATCACTCTTGCATGATGAACCACTTCACAATCAGGGAGCCCATCCCACCCTATTCTAGACCCCTCCAACCATTTATTGCACCCAGAGGAACTTACCAGTCACTGGATATCCCCAAAAGACCAGCGTCACTAGCATCCATGCCACCTGTGTGCCCAGCCAAGCACTGGAAATCTGAAGTTGCCCTGTTCAGTGACAGACAGTAGTTCTGAAGGCATTGGAGAAGGGGAAAATGTCTTTGCAATTCTCAGGCAGGGATCTTGAGGTACGGATAATGCCAGTGTCCAGAGGAGAGTCACCCTCTTTGCAGAGGACCACTAGTAGAGGGCATACCCTGGCAGCCTGGTCCCAAGGTAACTGCCCAAGTTCGTGCTGAGGAGTAGTCAGCAGTAGCAGAAGAAAACCAATGACCTCCTTCATTCCTCCAGGGTCAGTGTTCTCTGCCACTCTCAATTAATCTCAGTTCCCACCAAAATCTACCACTCTCAATATCACCTTCCATTTCAGGAGCAAACAGCCGTAAACCTAACAGAGACAACAGACATTCAACTCGTCACCTCCAACAAGGAGAGATTCCTGGTTCTCATTGAAGAGACGAGAACCATTCCTGTAAGCACACTGAGACATTTACATCCCATCAACCGAATAGATCCCATTCCTCACCCTACTGCAACTCTGACAGTAACCCCACTCCCCAGATGGCCTCCGGGTGTGGTCACTGCCACCTTTTTTGACATCGTGAGTCTTGGGACTGCCCAGGTACAGACTGACTGAGCAAGAGCAGCCCAGCTGGTCCCTGACTGTGGCCAGTCCCCTGGACCTTTGTTGCCGGAGACCCCTCCTGACTGGTGTGTGTCTCTATAGACTTCCATAATAAATCCTTCCCCTAAAAGTTAGAGACAGAGGATGTTTGCCCCATAAGCCGCTGGCACACGTTGTAGGTGGTACTCAGCCCTACAGCAAGATGTACCCCCTCTTTGACCTAGGTCTGCTGACCAGCAGGGCACGTTATCTGGTCACATGACAGCGCGAACAAGAAAGGCAAGATAAGGAAGGGTGCTATGAGCAGGCGGGGATAAGATTTAAAACGAGTGAGCGAGTGGCTCTGAGATGTTGTTTGGTCTGATCTGAGGAGTCTGGAATCCATCTGGGCACACACAGTATCCTCACAGCAGCCACCTACTCCAATCTGCCAGTGCGCTCTGGAATGCAGGTCTGTGCTTTCTACAGAGTCTGCCAGTGAATGGGAGAGATGGCACGAGGCTCCTGAGAGATTAACAATGAGAGAGTGTGTGCCCATGGATCATACCCTGTAACACTATTGCATGGTGACTGGTCACTGCCGGCGGTGAGCTGAAGTCATCAGGAATTCTGACAGCCACGTCGAGAATGCTCAACAACGACTGCGTTCAAAGCCACATTTTAATGAGATGAGATGTGTACTTCAGACCAAAATCAGATCCTGCTGGAAAAACGCAACACACCTGGTGGCATCTGTGGAGGGAGAAAGCAGAGTTAGTGTTTCAGGTCCAGTGACCTCACTTTCGAACTACACGGATGATGCCAGCCCTGCTGAGTATTTCCAGCAATTTCTGATTTCCAGCATCTACAGTTCTTTGGTATTTTTTGTTTTGAGTGCAATTAATAAGCTTATTACCAGACAATATTCCCTCTTTTATTGATTCCTGAGGGTGTCACTGGCAAAGCCAGCATTTACTAGCCAGAGGGTAGTTAAGAGTTAACCACATTGCTATGGGTCTGGAGTCACTTGTAAGGTAGACCAGGCAAGGAAGATAGTTTCCTTCCCCGAAGGACATTGGTGAACCACATTGGATTCATGATCATCATTAGACTTCTAATTCCAGAATTTATTGAATTCAAACTGATACCATTTGTCATGGCAGGAATTGAACCCAAATCCCCAGAACGTTACCTTGGTCTCTGGATTAACACTACAGTAATAATACCACTAGGATATTGCCTCACCTCTTGCTACTGCCTAGCATGAATCTTTTTGTTGCGTGGAGGTTATATAAAGGGGGATGTCCCCAATCTGGAGATGTACCTCACTGAACCTCTCGCATGATTCTGCCCCATTTCTCACCATAGCCGATGTGTCTCAGGCCCCTATAAGATTCCACCGTAATATCAACTGATCCCTTTGAGTTTGCTTCAGTCTGCACTTTGGTGCGCTGACGAACCATCACACCTTCCGTGGCTTAATCGATTAAGAATATTTCTTTGCAAGTGTGGGACTTTGGGAGCACCACACTGTTGGAGGTGACAGCACCGCAATGAGAAAAACAGATGATCTGGGGTCATAATCACAGTGCTGCTCATGGGATCTTGCTGTGTGTAAATTAACTGAACACTTCCTCACACTTCAACAGAGACGACACTTCAAACCTGATCTTGACTGCACTCTAGAACGTTCTGGCATCGGGAAATGGCTGTATAAATGGCAGGTCTTATTTTACTTTCTGTGTAATTCAGGAATTTCTACTCGCAGCACCTTCACGGTGAACAATTCTACTGAAAAGTTTTGTTCACAAACTGGCTGATTACAAAATAATTTACATCCTTGCCACTTTAATTGTGTTGAGTATCCTGAATGACTAACAATGAGCCTGCTGAGCAATGCGTAATGTACCAGCTGCTCCTGGCAGCTGCCCACCAGCCAACCAGATGTTGCTGGTCTTGTTTCTTTAAGTAAGATGTATCACGTCTCAAAACCAAAATCTCCCCGCTGTTCTTCAGTCAAAACGCATGAAGCTGCTTCCTGACCAGCGAGATACTCCTGCTCGCTCTGAACTTAAGAGCAACTTCTATAATTACAGATCGCAACCATCGCTCCAATTTCCTTTTCATTAATTCATGGGATGTGGGCATCCCTGACTGGGCCAGCATTTATTGTCCATTCCTTGATGCCCCTTGATAAGATGGTGGTGAATTCCAGGAATGTTGACCCAGCACCAGGGAAGGATCAGGTGGGCATTGGTCATGTCTCTGACCTTATTATTTTCCTCAGATGGCAGTGACTAGCATGAGGGGAAGTAGCTTTAAATTGAGAGGTGTTAGATATGGGACAGATGTCAGAGATAGTTTCCTTTCTCAGAGAGTGGTAGAGGCATGCAACAGTAGTAGACTCACCAACTTTAACGGCAGTTAAATGGTCTTGGCATATGGATGTGAATGGGGTAGTATAGGTTTGATAGGCTTCAGAATGGTTTCACAGATCGGGCAACATTGAGGGCCGAAGGGCCTGTACTGTGCTGTAACGTTCTAACTCCTATAGAACTATTTTTTATTTCTTTCCTTGTCTCATTATTATCTTCATTTTACCTCTTTTCATCATCCCTTGAAGCGTTCTTTCATAGAATCACAGAGTGCAGAAAGAGGCTATTCAGCCCAATGAGCCCTCTGAAGAGCATCCCTCCCAGTCCCATCCCTCCACTGTATTCCTCATGGCTACTCCACCTAACCTGCACGCCCCTGGACTGTGGGAGGAAACTGGAAGCCCATGTAGACATGGGGTGATTGTGCAAACTCCACGCAGACATTTGCCCAAGGGTAGAATTGAACCTGGGTTCCTGGCGCTGTGAGCAGTTCTAACCACTGAGCTACTGTGCCACACTTCCTGCCATTGTGTCACAGGCCACTCCTTTTGGATTTCTCCTGTGTCTCTGTACAATGAACACATTTCTAAGCAAAGCTAGTTCCGACAATTGGTGATCGACTTGACCTTGCAACTGCATTTCTCTCTCTACAGATGCGAGCTGATTTCCTTCTTCTTCCAGGCTTGAATCTCCAGGAAATCCCTCAAACAACTGAAATGAGGAGGGCTGGTTTCTGGCCTTTATATAACGCCACAGCCAACCTGCCTCAGGGCTGCCCTATGTTGGATATTCCAATCGGGTGAAAGGACATCATGACTGACTGACATCCTCGCACATCGGTGTTTACAGCCTCAGAGGTAGGAGTTACAGTAAAACCACTGCCCTGCCATTCGTGACAATCCTGACTGATCTTCACCTTCAAACCCTCTTTCCTGCATGCTCTCCAATTGCCTCACTTTCCCGAAGGACGAAATTCTGTGTCTCAATCATAAGAATATTCAATGATAGATCCTCCACCACTCTCTGGGGTAGACAATTCCAAAGATTCACAAACTTTTGGATAAAGCACTTTCTCCTCATTTCTTTTCTTATTCTGAGATCACGCCTCCCATGTTCTAGATTCCTCAGCCTGAAGAGATAACCTCACTGCATCTACTTTGTAAACCCACTCAGAATCTTGGATGTTTGAACGAGATCACCTCTCATTCATCCAAAATCTAGAGAATATAGGGACAATGCACACAGCTTCTCACATGGGACAATGCTGTCATCCCAGTGAACCTTCACTGTACCACCTCCAATACAAATATTGCCTTCGTTAAATATGGAGACCAAAAGTGCACATAATTCTCCAGATATGGTCTCACCAAATCTCTGTACAATTTTCACAATTGTATCCCAGTTCCCTTGCTAGAAAGTCTTTTTTTTGATTACTTACAGTGTGGAAACAGGCCCTTTGGCCCAACAAGTCCACACTGACCCGCCGAAGCGCACCCACCCAGACCCATTCCCCTACATTTACCCCTCTACCTAACACTGCGGGAAATTTAGCATGGCCAATTCACCGAACCTGCACATTTTTGGACTGTGGGAGGAAACCGGAGCACCCAAAGGAAACCCACACAGACACAGGGAGAATATGCAAACTCCACACAGTTGGGAATTGAACCCGGGTCTCTGGCGCTGTGAGGCAGCAGTGCTAACCACTGTGCCACCGTGCCGCCCATACTTAACTTCTTCATTAGGTCAATTTTCTGTGAATAATGCAAGAACTTAAGTTCCTCTGGACGTCAACATAGGCAAACTTCATAGCTTTTAACAAAAGTAATCTGTTTTATTTCTTCTTTCGACCAAAATGAATGAAAATTCATGCATGAGTCTTATCATTGATGTGGACAGCTTGTGATAATGTGTTGCCATGAGAAGTGAATGTATCCACAGCTTCAAGTTTCTGGTCATGCCCTGCTACCTTCAGCTTGCTTCCTTGGAGTGGACATTGCTTCAGTTTCCTTTGTGTTGAATGTAAGGCTGAAGTTGGAAAACAGGTTCACAGCACACTGTCCAGCTCTGAACTGACAGCATCCTCATTCAGCAAGCAGGAAATGGTGAAGTGTGTCCTGGGAGACCTTTCACAGAGTCATAGAGTACAGCATGGAAACAGACCCTTCAGTCCAATTCGTCCATGCTGACCAGATACCCTAAATAAATCGACTCCCATTTGCCAGCATTTGGCCCAAATCCCGCCAAACCTTTCTGATTCATATACCCATCCAAATGTCTTTTAAATGTTACAATTGTACCAGCCTCCACCACTTCCTCTGGCAGCTCATTTCAGACACACTGCATGACAAAGTTGCCCCTTTGATCCCTTTTAAATCAATCTCCTCTCACCCTAAACCCTATGCCCTCTAGTTTTGGACTCCCCAGGTAAAAGTCCTTGTCTATTTATCCTATCCATGCCCCTCATGATTTTATAAACCTCTATAAGTTCACCCATCAGCCTTTGATGCCCCAGGGAAAACAGTCCCAGCCTATTCAGCCTCTCCCTGTAGCTCAAATCCTCCAATCCTAGTAACATCCTTGTAAATCTTTTCTGAACCCTTTCAAGTTTCACAACATCCTCCCGATAGGAATGTCATGGCAGAATTTGAATGTAGGCCTCAGAGCATTATCTGGGCCTCTAGATTAACAATAATACCACTAGGCCATCACCTCCCGGCTCAAATAGCAAGCTTGTACCCCAGTTCCCTTGCTAGAAAGGCCAATAATTGTACTTGACTTTTCAATTGCAAGATGACCTCCCAACTGCTATACTCAATGCTCTGACCATTAAAGCATACCAAATGCCTTCTTCACTGTCCTCACTACCCATGACTTTACTTTCAATGAACAATGAACCTGCACTCCGAGCTCTCTTTGTTCAGTAACACTCCCACAGGAACTTCCCATTAAGTGTGTATGTCCTGCCCTGATTTGCTTTTCCAAAATGCAGTACCTCACATTTATCTAAATTAAACTCCATGTGCCACTCCTTGGCCCTTTGGCCCATCTGATTGTCATTTTGCCTGATTCTGCAATGGAGAGATTGGGTCTGGCCTGCATTCTCCTGATGTTCAAAGGAAGTGCTGCAAGATCACTTTAAAGTCTACACTTGAGACTTTTGCTGTTGAACCTGAGTCCTGGATCACTCACCAGGTTTGCTGCACCTTGTGCAATTCAATAACAGAGGGTCCAAGCTCCTTTAAAAGCAATCACATTCTAAAAGTAGGGAGAAAACACAGGAGTAAAAAATCTCAACCTGGTAACTTATCTAAAAAACAACACATCCTCCCAACTTGCAATAGAATTTACCAGAATAGCAGCCTCAACATTAGCCCATCTCTCAATGGAACCCGACCAAATGTCCTCGTGGATGAACAATATGAATAACCTTACATTTTGTCATCTTCTGCTCCATAATATATCTTCTTGACATATTCTATTCCCTTAACCTGCCTAAATCTCTCTTGGGGTCTTTGTATCCTCCTCACAGCTTACATTCTCACCTAGTCTTACACCATCAATAACTTTAACTCTCTATCTCTTTTCTAAGTTATTAACAGACATTGTCATTGGCTGACATCCCAGGACTAATCCACACAGTATCTCCCTGGCCACAGCCTGCCACCTTGCAACAGCCCTGTACTCTGATCTTCTTGTCATTAATCAAACTCTTGTCCAGGTTTAGTTCAGTTGGCTGGACAGTGGTTTGCAATACAGACTGATGCCAGCAGTGGGAATGACAATGATGTTACCATGACAGTCCTGCCTTCACCTGAGGGCTTTTGTGGTACAGCAATAGTGTCTCGGCCACAGAGATCCAGCTTCAATTCCCACCAGTTTCTGAACGGTGTTATAACATCTCTAACTAGGTTGGTTAAGACAGTGGCTCAGCCTTGTCTGAGGTACGTTGGCACTTAGGTTAAACTCCACACCAACTGTCTCTCTCTAATGAGAGAGTGAGTCTATGGTGACTTCGCATTCATATTACACTCAACATTCCCAGGTCCATACTCTGCATAAGCTGTATTGAATGCCTTTTGGTAATCCAAGTCAACTTCTTCTATCCGACTAGTTACATCCTCATAACCCTCCCTGTCAAGGCTGATTAACCTTCCATAAAATTATGTTGACTTTGTCGAAATGTTTTGTTTAGAGTTCACTAATAATGGAGTCCAACATTTTCTCAAATTGTGATACCAGACTACTCCACCCATTATGCCCACTTTACTCTTCTCCCTCCTTTCCTGCATAGAGTTACTAAACTAAACTTAACCTTAGGGCATTTGGAAAATTATAGCCAGTGCACCTTTTATCTCTTCAGTAGTCTCTTTTAGAATCCTTTGATGTAAGCCATCTTGGGAATTTGCTGAAATTTAGTCCATTAGGTTTCTCTAATCTTTTCTCTCCAGTGATATTGATATCCCTAACTTGCAAACTTTGATCAATCCCTAAGCTATTATTTAACTTTGGTACACAACATGTCTTCTACTATAATTCAGACACAAAGTATTTCACAAACATTTCTGCAAATTCATCATTCCTTGTGATACTGTCCCTTTCTCTGTCCTTGAGAGTTAACATTTACTTTAGCCTTGTTTTCTGAACTTGTAAAAGGTTCGATATTCTGCTCTTATATTCTTAACTAACTTACTCTCATTTTCAAATATTCTGCATATGGTAATCTTTTTAGAGTTCCTTTGTGGGTTTCTAAATCACGCAAAATCTTCAGATTTACAAATATTCATTGTAACATGATAAACCTCTTCTAACCTAATACAGTCCCAACAATGATCCTAATCCTAACCATAACCATAACTCTAATTGTAACCCTAACCCCTACCCGAACCTTAACCCTAACCCTAACCTTAACCCTAACCCTAACCCTCACCCTAACCATAGCTCGAATTGTAACCCTAACCCCTACCCGAACCTCAACCCTAACCCCAACCATAACTCTAACTGCAACCCTAACCCCTACCCGAGCCTTAACCCTCACCCTAACCCTCACCCTAACCCTCACCCTAACCATAACTCTAACTGCAACCCTAACCCCTATCCGAGCCTTAACTCTAACCCTAACCCTAACCCTCACCCTCACCCTAACCCTAACCCTAACCATAACTCCAACTGTAACCCTAATCCCTACCCAAACCCTAACCCTAACCCTAACCCTAACCCTAACCCTAACTCTCACCCTAACCATAACTCTAGCTGTAACCCTAACCCCTACCTGAACCTTAACTCTAACTCTAACCCTCACCCTAACCCTAATCCTCACCCTAACCATAAATCTAACCCTAACCCTAACTCTCACCCTAATCCTCACCCTAACCATAACTCTAACCCTAACCCTAACGCTAACACAGTCCCAATCATAAATCTAAGCCATGGATAAAAGCTTCTTGTTTTATATCTGTTTTTCATGGGATGTTTTGTGTTTGAAAACCATGTATCATTTCTTTCAATGGTTCACTTTATTTACTAACATGCCACTTAGTCTATATACTCAATCAACTTCAGCCAAATCTCCCCTCGTACCCATGCTTGGCTTAAGTTTAAAATTCCTATACGTGATTGACATTGTCAAATTACTGTAAAATTCCACTGTACTACAACAACCAGAGTCCAGAGTGTGGCGCTGGAAAAGCACAGCTGGTCAGGCAGCATCTGTGGAGCAGGAGAATCAACGTTTCGAGGATAAGCTGTTCATCAGGAATGAGTTAACTGTCACTTCCAGGAAGAGCCTGGGATCCCCAGCTCAGGATCCACGGGAAGCCGATCTAGATTGAACCAGTGCGATTCGAGTCAAGGTGACTGTGAAACAAGTCAGGAACAGGGTCAAGTAAGGGAAGAGCAGGTTTATAAATCTAAGACAAAAGGGAGAGAAGGGCAAAAGTGTAAGTGTGAAGTGAAATAGCGAGGCAAGGGCACACTTAAGGTAAATATGCAAGTAAGCTTTTTTAAAATTTAATCTAAATTAATTAACTATAAAATAAATCTGAATTGATTCATGAGCAATGAAGTCAATTTATAACTTATGCAACTAAAATTAGTGGTTGATTAATCAATCAGATCAAGGGGATGAAGTTAAATCAAGTAATTGGTGATTGTGAAACATACCTAGTCTACATTTTACAGCAAAATAAAATAAGTTTGTTTTTAGCTGGTTTGAGTTCAGTAAAAACATTTCAATTAACTGTCCCATAAAATAAGCTGACACCGATCCAAGAGAAGCCGCTAATTGGTGAGTAGTTGGCGAGTCTTTATTTATTGAAGCAGGGTGCTTCACAAATTATTAATAATAATATTAATAAATGCATGATAGGACAGCTGGCCCTGAGGTGTATTACAGACCAGGTCAGACCCCCTCAAAACATTTCAAGAAGGTAGCCCAGACCCTAACCTTTCGAGTAGCTTTGAGCAGGTGTATAGTGGATACTCCAGGAGCGATGCAGCTGGTCAAACCCCTCAGTTTTAAACAAAACAGAAATAATTTTACACGGCACCGAATGAAACACAAACAGGAAAGAACAGAATACAGAATAATTTAACCTGTCTGAAAATCCAACAGACTATCCCAACTTAATGATGTTGTCCGAAATTCCTGCAATAATCTCCATAAACATGCCTTGGAACAAAAGAAAAATCAAACACAGGGTCTTGCAAGAGAGAAAGCTGGCAGGGAGATTCAGTATGGAATACCTTAGTCCAAGTAATTGTTTCTTTGACCATCACTATCATCAAGCTGACAGACTGCTTGCTAAAATAAACCCCAAACCAAACTAGAGAGAAGCAGAGCTTGGAGAATTGGCCACACCCCTTTCATTGTACCAGGGTTTGGTTAACAACTGAAAAGCTTCTTCAAGTAGATAAACCTCTGAACAAAAATCCAAGGACACCCTAACCTTGCTAAAGGAGCAGCATCGTCACCAGGTGTGTGAATTCTGTACCATGTGGGGAGTTGCAGATTCTTCTTATATTTGGGATAGCCAAATATCCCAGTTCAGCTTTGGTTTCGAAAGTTCAAATAGCAGCTAGCATCCCTGCAGTACAACTGTGTGAATGAGAGTATTGTGAATAGCACTTTTAGAGAAATGAGCATCCTGCAGTTCATGAGTCTGCAGGCAGTGAGTGAACTGGTGACCATTCAACAGTTAAGAGTAACAGACTAGTGCAGGACTATGCTGAGAGTGCACTCCAATCAGTATTCCATTTTGGATCCTGGTGAAATAAAGATTCTTTCTAGGGAGCATAGCCATACTGGGAAGGCGTGGCATGGTGGCACAGTGGTTAGCACTGCTGCCTCACAGCGCCAGAGACCCGGGTTCAACTCCCACCTCAGGCAACTGACTGTGTGGAGTTTGCACATTCTCCCTGTGTCTGCGTGGGTTTCCTCCGGGTGCTCCAGTTTCCTCCCACAGTCCAAAAATGTGCATTGGCCATGCTAAAATTGCCCGTAGTGTTAGGTAAAGGGGTAAATGTAGGGGAATGGGTCAGGGTGGGTTGTGCTTCGGCGGGTCAGTGCGGACTTGTTGGGCCGAAGGGCCTGTTTCCACACTGTAAGTAATCTAATCTAGTCTAGTCTAGTTGATTCAGCTATTGTTGGGGCTGGTGTGGAGGAGGAAGAGCAGATAAGGGGGAGCAGGCAGATATTTCTGAGGCTGTAGAGGTGAAGATGGATTGACAGCTCCCCAGTCCCATAGTCAAGGAAGCCAATGAGCAGACTGCAAGAGCACTTTGAGAGGCGAGAGTGATCTGCCAACAGATGTGGTCAATATCAAGACCAATAACATCAATAGATGGAGGGATGAGATCCTTCAGGCAGGGTTGAGGGGAATGAGTGAAGATCAAACTTCCCAGTATCATGAATCAGTGAGTCAAGAAATCAGAGATCCGGAAGGCAACTATACAATTGGAAATGTGTGGCGGGAAGGAACACTTTAGATTTTTGGGATATTATGGCTAGTTCTCAGAGAAGTGTAATCTGTAAAAGCCAAAACAGCTGTACCTGAACAGAAATGAGCCCAATATCATTGTGAGGTAATTTTCCAGTTGTACAGCAGAGTGTTCAAACCAACTGCACCAGGGGGCATTGGAGCCAGGAGCTGACATTTATAGAGAAAACCCAAACATTGCTCATGGCACTGGGGTGAGAGATTCTCTTTTAGGTGGAGTGAAAGTAGGAAGACATGTAATAAGCTTTAAATTAGCTTAACTGTGCATGGAGCTGAATGCACAGATTGTAGTAAAAAAAACAGCTGATGAACTGCAGATGCAGATGGAGATATGATGCTGTAGCGATAATGGAAACTTGATTCAAAAAATGCAGGACAGGGTATTCAATATTCCCTGATACAAGGTGCTCAGGAATGATAGGGAAGGCAAGAAATGGGAGGGGGGTGGTGCAGTAGCAATATTGATTTCGGTGAACATTATAATGCTGTAGAACAGATGCCCTTGAGGATGTCAAGGACAGAATATTTTTTGACAACAGCTGAGAAGCAAAAGAGTTACCATTGTACTACTGGGTGTGTTCTCTAGGCCCAGAACTAGGAATAAAGCTGCACACTTGGCATTTAAGGGATATCCAATAAAGCTATACAAAGGGTACACTTGTAAGGAAGTTGCAGAGAGGTGCAATAATTGTACAATAATTATATCGAGGCTGTTCAATTATGTGAATAAATGCTGGGAAGGTAACAATGTAAAGGAGGCAGAGAGAGGAAAATGTTTCACTGGAAAAACCAGCCAATTTGTTTTACAAAGGTGCCCCATCATGTGCTGCTCTTGGTTAGGAATGGTTAGGTTGTTGACTATGTTGGATCTTCCTACAGCCATGGGAACCTGACGCATACGAGTTGAGGGTCAATGTGGCTTTCACAACTTTATGGATCTTAACTCCTGTCCTGAAAATCTGGACACTGGCTTCCTTCCTAAACCTTTAGCCAGACTGAGGCACACTTCGACCGCCATTCCCAGGAAATCTGTGACTGGAAAGAGACTTGCTGAGTCACACTTGATGGCACCTGACATCAGTGGCACTCTCCTGACTGTTAGCAATGTTCCTCTGTCAAGCGCAGTGCAGTAGGAGCTCTGAACACTGGCCCCATTTTAAATGAGCGCCTAATGAACTGATGCATCACCTCTCAGTCAGTACTGACAGGCAGCCTGTAGCTTGAAGGCATGTTTGGATTAATCTGAGTGCTGGCAGCATTTCTTGCAATTTATATTACTCTGTATTTAATGAGCCATTATAGTGATGATGATTACCTGAATGGAACATATCTTCAGTGCATTAACACCTACAGCCACATCCGTGAGTAACTAGTGTAGCAGCAGGAACTGTGCGTTACTCTGTGTTATAAATCAATAAGAGAGAAGAAGGAGACAGATGCATAACAGGCATGTCACCACTTTTACTCAATTACAAAAGTCAAAATTAGCCCTAATGATCTCCCATGGATAGCCCAAACCACACTTTCAAAGTTTGTGCATAATTTTATTTCATTTAGCGAGATCAAATTTCTAGAGTCAAGCAACAATCTGCTCATTTTCTGAGTTTAAGGAAATTCATTTGGTCTGCAGGAGGGACATTAGTCAGTAATGTGCAGTATTCTTTGTGTTTTGCCACAAGTTCATCGGGGCGTTGAACTGAGGTTCCAGGTGGCGGAGATTGGCTACACAAGTGCCCTGGCTTGTTCGAAGCCAGTTTAACAAAGACCACTTTCTTAATAGAAATTCAAAGCCTGGTATCTGTGTTGGGGAGGTGATGGCCTCGTGGTATTGTTGCTCATCTAGAGGTCCAGGTAATGTTTGAATCCTGCAATGACACTCCTCTAGGAAGGATATTGTGAAACTTGAAAGGGTTCGGAAAATATTTACAAGGATGTTGCCAGGGTTGGAAGGTTTGAGCTAGAGGGAGTGGCTGAATAGGCTGAGGGAGGGGGAGGTTTAAAAAATCATGAGGGGCATGGATAGGATATATAGACAAGGTCTTTTCCCTGGGTTGTGGGAGGCCAGAACTAGAGGGCATAGGGTTTAAGATGAGAGGGGAAAGACTTAAAAGAGGCTTAAGGGAAAACTTTTCAAGCAGAGGGTGGTGCGTGTATGGAATGAGCTGCCAGAAGAATTGGTGAAGGCTGGTACAATTACAACATTTAAATGGCATTGGATGGACAAATGAATAGGAAGGGTTTGGAGGGATATGGACCAAATACTGGCAAATAGGACTTGGTCACACTGGGATATCTGGTCAGCATGCATGAGTTGGACTGAAGGGTTTGTTTATGTGCTGTACACCTCTATGACTCTATGACAGATGGTGGAATTTGAACTCTATAAAACTGGAATTAAGAGTCTAATGATGGCCATGAATATATTGCTGATTGTTGGAAAAACTCATTTGGTTCATTACTGTCCCTTTAAGGGAAGGAAATCTGCCATCCTTACCTGGTCTGGCCTGTATGTGACTCCAGACCCATAGCAATGTGGATGACACGTAACTGCCCTCTGGGCAATTAGGGATGGGCAATAAATGTTGCCTAGCCAGGAATGGCCTCATCCTGTGAATAAATAAAGAAAAAAAATGACATAAAGGACTTGTCAATGATTTCCTGTGTTTAGCATTCCTGGTGGTGGGTCTGTATCAGATAAGTTACTCTGTTTGGGACATCTCCATTTGAGATTGAAGGTAGGCAGTAGGTTGGTTGAACATCATAGAGTGAGTAAGTGAGGTGCAGCAATGATACACTGATCAATAACTGTTTGCTTGCGATCAAGTCATAGGGAGCATCAGAGCAGTGTCCTTATCCTGAATTTGAATGTCCACCAAAGGATGCAAGTGTTGTCACTCCCAGGAACGCTGAGGCAATATTGAATGACTGAAAGATTTTATTGTGACATGTATTTGGGTAAATACAATGAAAAGTGTATTGTTGCCTTCATCTTCTGTTCAATTGACAGAAAAATAATAAGGGAAAAAAAAGAAATAATGCTCAAATTTACAGCTATAGAGATGTACAGCACAGAAACAGATCTTTCGGTCTAACTAATCCATGCTGACCAGATATCCTAAATTAATCCAGTCACTTTGCTAGCACTTGGCCCATATCCCTCTAAATCCTTCCTATTCATATACTTATCCAGATGCCTCATAAATTTTGTAATTGTACCAACCTCCACCACTTCCTCTGGCAGCTCACACACCACCCTCTGCATTTGTCCTTTAGGTTCCTTTTAAATTTTTCCCCTCTCACCTTAAACTTATGTTCCCTAGTCCTGGACACTACCACCACTGGGAAAAAGTCCTTGACTATTCACCCTACTCATGTCCCTCATGATTTTATAAACCTCCATAAAGTCACCCCTCAGGCGCCTGTAGGAAGAGCACCTCACCTTCCACCTTGGGACCCTCCAACTACACATCTCCACTCTCGCCACCTTATCCCAGGTGCAACCCTCCAACCTGGCACCATCTTCTTGAATTGTCCTACCTGTCCATTTTCCTTCCCATCTATCCACTCCACCCTCCTCTCCGACCAATCACTATCACCCCCACCTCCATCCATCTATCGCATTCCCAGCTACCTTACCCCCAGCCCCACCCCTCCCCTCCCATTTATCTCTTAGCCACAAGCCTCATTCCTGATGAAGGGCTTATGCTTGAAATGTCGACTCTCCTGCTCCTCGGATGCTGCCTGACTGGCTGTGCTTTTCCAGCGCCACACTCTTCACCTCAGGGCTTCGTGTCAAGTTCGGCTCTGGGTCATCTGAAGGTCTCCATGGTTTCTGTAAGCTGTTCTGGTCTCCAGGTTGCAATGAGACCCTATTCTGGGTCCAGCCAATGCCCCAGAATTCTCCAGCTCTGCAGCCAGCACCTCGCCAACAACATTGCTCCAGGCCTAAAATAACCACAAGTACCTGCTCCAGCCTTCTCCACAATAACACCTCCTCCACCACTGACAAGAGGAAGATGAAGAAATACATCACTGAATACTGACAGCGCAGCAGGAGGCCATTCGGTCTAGCTGCTAACTCAATGCAGGAGATTTAACAGAACAATTCAGATATCCATCCTCAATGTTACGTTGCTATGTCTTCAGGTGAAATGGCCTGTCACTTAATTGGTTGCTGTCATAGATTGTTGTCCATTGAATTCTCAGCCACAATATTGCAAGCTTATCACAAAGTGCCACACGTTGTCATCATTAATCACAACAAGCAGAGAACAGAAAAGACCCAGTGCAAGTATAGGAAAGGACAAAGTCACTGCCAATTACAGCATCGCACATGAATATTTACTTTCCCTGCTTCTATGAGTGAAAGCAACACAGAGCAATACTTCTTCGCAAGTCATTAGCTTCTCCAAATGGAGTAACAAATCCAGGTAATTCCCGGTAAATTCCTCACACTCGGATTAGGATACAGACTGATTCCTTAGAATAAGAAGGGGACAGCGTCTGTATTGGAAGGCTGGCAGTGATTATGAATAGTTTACAATGTCACACGAACCAGGCTATTGATTGTAAATTGCATAATGAATCCATTTGCAAATAGTAAGGATAACAACAAGGACCAATTTGCAATGTTTCTATATCTCAGAGGATTTAATCAATTCTGCAGCCACTGAATAATAATGCAAAGCATTTTGTGATAAGCTTGCAATCTTTTACAGGAGGTTGCTGGTGTCAGAAACCCTGATGCATTTGCTGCTGGCAATATTTGTTGAACTGAGCAACTACATGATGAAGAATTGTGGTATTCTTATCAGTTAAGGAAGAAACATTTGCATTTATGCATTGATTTCAGCAGAAGGGGGTAGAAGAACAAGCAAACTGATTGGAAAATTAATGGTTTGCGGTAATGCCCTTCACAAATTACCAGTGTTTCAATAATCTTTAAGAGGAGTCATGTATTTTTGGAATACAATTAGTATGATGTTGTAGAGAATGTGGCAAGCAAAGGACACAGTGGACAATCCCACAGGTAGCAGAAAGATTAAGGAATGAATGATTTGGTTCAAGGATGTTATTTGATGGAGAAGTATTGTCGGGGGATCTTTGTTGTTCCCCTTCCAGTTGTGCAATTGGAATTTTTACATCCACCTTCAAGGGTAGATGGGGCTTAACTTTCCAAAGATAGCACCTTTGACAGCACACCCAGTCAATCTACTGAACTGAAGGGTGAGCCTACACTATGTATTTAAGATTCTATAATGGAGCTGAACCACTCAACCTTTGAATTTACTGCAATTCTCTGAAGACATTACGAGTGCGGTGGACAATGTGGACCCAGTGGATGTGGTGTATCTCGATTTCCAAAAGGCCTTTGACAACGTGCCACACAAAAGGCTGCTGCGTAAGATAAAGGTTCATGGGATTTTGGGCAATGTATTAGCATGGATAGAGGATTGGTTGACTAACGGGAAGCAAAGAGTGGGGGTAAATGAGTACCTCTCTGGTTGGCGATCAGTGACTGGTGGTGTGCCTCAGGGATCAATGTTGGGATTGCAACTGTTTACAATTTACATAGATGATTTGAAGTTGGGGACCATGTGTAGCAAGTCATAGCTTGCTGATGACACTAGGAGGAGTGGTAGAACAAAGTGTAGAGAGAACTCCGAAAGTTTGTTAAGGGACACAGATAGTTTAAGTGAGTGGGCAAAGGTCTGGTAGATGGAATACAATGTTAAAAAATGTAAAGTCATCCATTTTGGTAGGAATAACAATGAAATGGATTGTTATTTGAACAGCATGCAGCATGCTGCTGTGCAGAGTGACCGGGGTGTCCTTGTGCATTAGTAACAGAAGGTTAGTCTGCAGGTGCAGCAGGTACTTAAGACAGCAAATGAAATGTTTTCCTTCATTGCTAAAGGGATTGAGTTTAAAAGCAGAGAAATTATGTTGCAGCTATACAGGGTGCTGGTGAGGCCACACCTGGAGTACTGTGTGCAGTTGTGGTCTCCTTACTTGAGAAGGGATGTACTGACACTAGAGGGGATGCAGAGGAGGTCACTAGGTTGATTCCGGAGTTGAGAGTGTTGGTTTATAGACAATAGACAATAGGTGCAGAAGTAGGTCTTTCTGCCCTTCGAGCCTGCACCACCATTCAATATGATCATGGCTGATCATCCTTAATCAGTACCCTGTTCCTGCCTTATCTCCATAACCCTTGATCCCACTATCCTTGAGACCTCTATCCAACTCTTTCTTAAATGAATCCAGAGACTGGGCCTCCACTGCCCTCTGGGGCAGAGCATTCCACACACCCACCACTCTCTGGGTGAAGAAGTTTCTCCTCATCTCTGTCCTAAATGGTTTACCCTGTATTTTTAAGCTGTATCCTCTGGTTCGGCACTCACCCATCAGTGGAAACATGTTTCCTGCCTCCAGAGTGTCCAATTCTTTAATAATCTTATATGTCTCAATCAGATCCACTCTTATGTGGAGAGACTGGGATCATATTCATTGAAATTTAGAAGAATGAGGGGGGATCTTATAGAAACATTTGAAATTATGAAGGGAATCAGTAAGATAAATGCAGAGAGGATGTTTCCACTGGCAGGTGAAACTAGGACAAGAGGACATAGCCTCAAAATTAGGGGCAGCAGATTCAGGACTGATTAGATTACTTAAAGTGTGGAAACAGGCCCTTTGGCCCAACAAGTCCACACCGACCCACCGAAGGGCAACCCACTCATTCCCCTAGATTTACCCCTTTACATAACACTACGGGCAATTTAGCATGGCCAATCCACCTAACCTGCACATCTTTGGACTGTGGGAGGAAACCAGAGCACCCAGAAGAAACTCACACAGACACAGGGAGAACATGCAAACTCCACATAGTCAGTTGCCTGAGTCGGGAATTGAGCCCGGGTCTCGGGCACTGTGAGACAGCAGTGCTAACCACTGTGCCACCGTGCCGCCCACACCATGCTGACTGAGTTGAGGAGGAATCTCTTCACCTGTGGAATCTGTGGAATTCCTTGCCCTGTGAAGTGGTTTAGGCTTCCTCATTGAATATTTTTAAAGCTAAGATAGATATCTTTTTGAACAGTAAAGGAATTAAAGGTTATGGTGAGAGGGTGGGTAGGTGGAATTAAGGTCACAAAAAGATCAGCCATGATCTTATTGAATGGTGGAGCAGGCTCGAAGGGCCAGACAGTCTACTCCTGCTCCTAGCTCTTATGTTCTTATTCTCTGACTCAAAAGCAATACGATTCAGTCAAAGCATTATTTAAAAACACTGCTTAAACATAGAAAGTAGGACAATGCTTACCTTGACATTCAATATGATAATGGCTGATCATCCTACTCATTACTGTCTTTATGCTCTCTCCCCATACCCTTGGATCCATTTAGTCCTCAGAACTATATCTAACTCCTTCTTGATAATGTTTTATCAGTAACCGCTTTCTGTAATAGAGAATCCCACAGACTCATCACGCTCCAGATGAAGAAATTTCCCTTCATCTCAGTTCTGAATGCCCTACCTGCATTCTTCAACAGTGACCCATGATTCTGGACTCCCCGGTCATTGGAAACATCAGTCCAGTCTTTATCCTATCTAATCCTGTTAGAAGTTTATACATTTCTATGAATTCCCTCTCATTCTGCTAATACCTTGTCACTTCCTTGTCTCAAGCATTTTGCAACCAAATAATTACTTTGTAGTCCATTATTATTCAATGCAGGGAAATTGTGCACAGCTAGACTTCACAAGCATTGATGAATGGAAGTCAGACAGATCTGTTTTGGGTGTGTTGGGTGAGAGAAGAATGCTTGTTAAAATATTGGGGAAAACACTCACTATATTCAAATGGCACTGGATGAATCTGATGTCTCCTCACCACCAGCAGAGGACCAAAAATCTTCAAAACAGCTTTGAAAATGTGACTCTTCTTCGGAGTAACAATAGATTATTATCTTTGTTAAAATCTTAAGTGGAACCATGATCCCCTGGCTAGCCTGAAAAATCAATCAGATGTCAGTGGCATCAAAATACATGTTAACTTACATATGTGTAGTTGCTAGATCTTCTCCATTGGTTGTCATAGGCAACCCTTAGTTAAGATGTTGCATAATCAGCCATGTTTAGCAAAGTGAGATTAAGTTGTTGGTCTGAAATGCATTTCCCATTCATTATTGTCAACTGCTGTTACAGTCTGAGCTTGTGAGGAGATGAGGCAGAAATGGGTGATAAATATATCAGGGCAGTCCATCATCAGCAGAATGACAAATCAACCATACTGAATCAAAGCTCAAGTCATGGATGATGCAAAGGATTATGAAAATTCACTCAAAATTCATGATTGCAAACTTGACTGAATAAACTGTAGAAATTAAGGACTGTCCAAGGCAGAGCTCAGTAGTATAGTGACTTGGATGCTTATTTTACAAATAATTCATAAGTGATCTATTTATATTGTTCTAAAGGTCAGCCAATGATAATTTCTATAATGTGCTTCAATTGTTGATGTACGTGGCTTTGCTGTCAACAGCTCCCTTCAGGAATCAAGGAGAAAGTGAGGACTGCAGATGCTGGAGATCAGAGCTGAAAATGTGTTGCTGGAAAAGCGCAGCAGGTCCGGCAACATCCAAAGAGCAGGAGAATCGACGTTTCGGGCATGAGCCCTTCTTTCAGGAATGAGGAAAGATATTCCTCATTCCTGAAGAAGGGCTCATGCCCGAAATGTCGATTCTCCTGCTCTTTGGATGCTGCCTGACCTGCTGCGCTTTTCCAGCAACACATTTTCATCCCTTCAGGATTCATCCCAGTATTTAACATAAAAACAGATAATAGGAGAGGGAGGAGGCCATTCGGGCCTTCAAGCCTGCACTGCCATTCGAGATCGTCATGGCCAATCATCCAACTCAGCTCCCTGTTCCTGCTTTTGCCCCATGCCCTTTGATCCCTTTAGCCCCAAAAACTGTTTCATCTGGAATGCATTTGCTCACTCACACAGCTGGTCCAAATCACACTGAAGCATCGCTGCGTTCTCCTCGTAACTAACCCTCCCAACCAACTTTGTGTCATCTGCAAATTGGTGATATTCCATTTATTTTCCTCATCTGGGTGCCTGTATCAGAGGTTCCAAATACCTTTATGGAGATAAGGCTTTAAGCTTTACAATCTGGACGTCTTCTTATCTTTGGCTCTCTTCTCTTTTTTTTAATTCTGGCTTTGTAACCAAGATGGTGCTGGAGACTTGGTAGACTTTTCACTGCACCCATGCATTCCTGTACTTGAATCCACAGGACAGTAAAAACTAATTCTAAATTCTAACATCTCAGTCCAGACCCCTCTCCAGCTCCTGTGCTCCAATGAAAACCTGCCAAGTCTGTCCAATCTGCCTTTGCAGCTCTAACTCTCCTGTCCAGGTCACATCCTGGTAAATCTCCTTCACGTTCTCTCCAGTGCAAGCACATCTGTCCTATAATGCAGGTTCCAAATCTGGACACAATAGTCTCGCTATGGCCTAACCGACATGTAATACAGTTCTAGTGTAACCTCCCTGTTCTTACACTCTATACCTCGCCTATTAAAACTATGCCTTCCCAACTACTTTATCCATCTGTCCTACCACATTAAGGGACTAGTAGGCAAGCACACCAAGGTCCCTCTGATCCTCAGAGCTTCCCAGGGCCCTGCTGTTCAACATGTTTTTCCTTGCCTTATTTGCCCTGCCCAAGTCACCTCATATTTCTCTAGAGAATTCCATTTGCCACTGGTCAGTTAATTTGACCAGACCATCTATATCCTCTTGTATTCTAAGGCTACCCTTCTCACTATTTAACACCCCACCAATTTTTACATTGTCTGCAAACTTACTGATTAACCCTTCCATATTCAAGTCTAAATCACTTATATAAACCTCAAATAACCGACACTGACCAGGATCCACACAGTCTATGGAGAAATAATTTCTCGATGCTAAATTGAGATCCCTTATTTCTAAACGGTGCCCCTTGTTCTAGTCGCTTCCACATGAGAGATCCTTTTCCCTCACCATACGCCAGAGAGGGGAAAACAGAGCAGTGAAACGTTGTAGCTGCAAACAAATGGTTAGAAGCAGTGGTACAGAGAATGAATGTACTCTTCAGAAGGGACTTTGAGCAGTTTCTGCAGTGGCATCTAACTTAGAGATGCAACAAGGCTGTTAAAGGGTTGTGAGTAATTAGCAATGGTATTGAAAATGTGAAGGATTAATAGCAGGATATAACTGTTGTGCAATGTGCAGTATTTTAATACAATATATAAATACATCTAAGATGTGACATTCCAATAACATTTGGCATGAACTGCACTAATATTAATATCTTATGAATGACAGTATCAATCATTTCTCACATGAGCAGCTGGCGAGATCAGGAGCCTTTACAGATTACAAATGTATCAATAATTGATGAGCGATGGCTCTGTGCTGCCTGGGTTCTGGGGACTATATTCATAACTCGCGAGTGACATTATTAATAATTCTTCACTCCCTTGAGTTTCCCACTGACGCGACACACATCCCAGTCACAAAGTCAGTTGGAACAACAAGCACTTCAGAAAGAGAATGCGCCGTTTTTAAAGCTCCGATGAGCTCCTTCCAGTCGGCCCTAGTGGTAGTCTGTGAGGAGACAATAACATGAAATAGTTGCAGTAGGTATTTCTAAGCAACCTAGTGGGCGGCACGGTGGCACAGTGGTTAGCACTGCTGCCTCACAGCGCCTGTAGACCCGGGTTCAATTCCCGACTCAGGCGACTGACTGTGTGGAGTTTGCACGTTCTCCCCGTGTCTGCGTGGGTTTCCTCCGGGTGCTCCGGTTTCCTCCCACAGTCCAAAGATGTGCGGGTCAGGTGAATTGGCCATGCTAAATTGCCCGTAGTGTTAGGTAAGGGGTAAATGTAGGGGTATGGGTGGGTTGCGCTTCGGCGGGTCGGTGTGGACTTGTTGGGCCGAAGGGCCTGTTTCCACACTGTAAGTCTAATCTAATCTAAAAAAAACCTACTGTTACACATCAGGGACTTGAACTCTAGACCTTCTAGCTCAGAGGTTGGGACACACCCACTGCACCACAAGAACCATCACATTGCAATTGGAGTCTACTTACTGCTGAGAGGGTTGAACTCATGTGGCAACATGTAGCTGGTATAGCTGCATATTACCTTAAATGCTGGTGCAAACTTTATGATCTGTTGTGGCTTCAGATTGCTAAAATAAGACCATTCCTCCCTGGATTACGCAAACAGATATACAAAATAGGAGGAGTAAGCTATTTCGCCCTTACTTTGCCATTCATGAGGCCATGGATCTTCTGACAGTTGCCTCATTTCTGGAATCCTGCCTCCCTCTAATAACCATTGACTCCCAAAGTTAAGGAGGGAAACTGAGGACTGCAGGTGTTGGAGAAATCAGAGTCGAAAAATATGTGGCTGGAAAAGCTCAGCAGGTCAGGCAGCATTCGAGGAGCAGGAGAGTCGACGATTTGGGCCTAAGCTCTTCATCAGCATCCTGATGAAGGACTTATGCCTGAAACATCGATTCTCCTGCTCTTCGGATGCTGCCTGACCTGCTGTGCTTTTCTAGCGGCATATTTTTTGACTCCCATAGTTAAGGATCTATCTACATCTGGACATAGTGTCTTTAATGACCCATCTTTCACGGCTTTCTGAGGAGGAGAGTCCCGATGACCCATGACCCTCTCAGAGAAAAAAATAAATCTTTCTTATCTCAGTCTGAGATAAGAGATCACTTTATTAAAAAACACTGTTTCCTCTTGTTGTTGTCTCTCCGTGTCAAATCTCTTCAGGATCTTGTATGTTTCAGTATGATTTGTGAGACAGCACATGAATGTCTGGCTGCAATCTAACATTCCGCACACACACAACTGATACCAGTCGGATGTCAGCAAACATTCACGACGGTGAGGTACTTGTCACATTAACCATTGACTCTGCACTATCGCATCCATTGTAATCGGAAGATGAAATTAGAACTTGCTCACAGTGAGTTGGCAGACCATTTTTACCCTCCGACCGACTTCCCTCTTCATGATAAATTCCCAATCATTCAAAAGAGAAAGGTTGTGTGGAGCTGAAATACTGATGTAGATCAATCAGGACAAATGACCTGTTCTTGAGCTACAGATTGTACATTGTATATAATTCCACCTCCTGATTCTGACTTGGAGCAGAATAAAGGGTTGCCATAGAGAACTTGAAAGGCTCTGTCACTGCATTTACTATTTCTTGAGTTGTTTCTCAGATGATTTTTTTTTGTATCTCATTTCGCAGGTCGTGATGTGATGTCATCCTAGTGCTGATAGGAAGACAATGCAATGCAAGAGGAGACTGGCATTCATCTGAGTGAAGAAGGCACATGCTCAGGGGAAAATGAGACAACCATGACTAATAAGAGCAGGTGGGGATGGCATGAAAGCAGAAAAGGAAGCATACAATGTCACAAAGGTTAGGGGGAAGGCAGGTAATTGAGGAGCCTTTAAAGCCCAGCGCACAACAGCTATGAAAGCAATGAAAGGAAAAGATGAAATATGAGAGCATGTCAGCAAATAATATAAAAGAAGATTGCAAGAGGCTTTTTTAGATATATTAATGGTAAGAGAGAGGCAAGAATTTACTTTGGAATACTGGAAACTGAGGCAGGTGAAGTCCTATTGGGGATCAAAGAAATGGCGGAGGAACTGCATACCTACTTTGCTTCAGTTTTCATGGTGAAAGACACCAGTAAGGTACCAGAACTCCAAGAGAATTGGTGGCAGGAGTAAATGTCTTGGCCATCACTGAGGAGATGGTGCTGGGGAAGCTGAAAGGTTGAAATGTCAATTACATTGGGAAGGTAGGTTTAAGATAAGAGGGGAAAAGTTTAAAAGAGGTGTGAGTGGCAGGATTTGTATACATAGTGCCATGGAATGCACTGCCAGAGGAAGTGGTACACGTAGATACAATAGTAATGTTTATGAGGCACCTTACAGGTAGATGAAGAGACATGGGATAGAGAAATACGGACCACGTAAAGGCAAAAAGGTTTTTAGTTCAGAAAGATGCCATGTGTCCCTGCAGGCTTGGTGGGCTGAGGAGCCTCATCCTGTGCTGTACGGTTCTTTGAGGAGAAAGTGAGGTCTGCAGATGCTGGAGATCAGAGCTGAAAATGTGTTGCTGGAAAAGCGCAGCAGGTCAGGTAACGTCCAAGAAACAGGAAATTCGACGTTTTGGGCATAAGCCCTTCATCAGGAATCCTGATGAAGGGCTTATGCCCGAAACATCGAATTTCCTGTTCCTTGGATGCTGCCTGACCTGCTGCGCTTTTCCAACAACACATTTTCAGCTCTGTATGGTTCTTTGTTCTTTGACTGAAGACAGATGACTCACCCAGTCCAGATGCACCACACCTCAGGGTTCTGAAGGAGATCGCTGAGGAGACTGTGGTGGCACTGGGTGTGATCTTTTCAGAATCACTGGAATCAGGGAGGATCCCAGAAGACTGGGAAATGGCTAATGTCCAGTCCTGTTAATGAAGGGAGGGAGACAGAAGACAGGAAATTGTAGGCTGGTTAGCCTGGCCTCGCTTGTTGAGTATACATAAATGGGCCCTTCAGCCAATTATTTTGTGCTGAACATGACGCCAAATTAAACTAAAGCTTTCTGCCTGCCCTTGTTCCATTCCTTGCATATTCATGTGCAATTTAGAGGATTCTCTAAAAGTAAACATGCAGGTTGAGTCCATGATTAAGAAAGTGAATGCAATGTTGTCATTTATCTCAAGAGGGTTGGAATATAAAAGCAGAGATGTGCTACTGAGACTTTATAAAGCTCTGGTTAGGCCCCATTTGGAGTACTGTGTCCAGTTTTGGTCCCCACACCTCAGGAAGGACATACTGGCACTGGAACGTGTCCAGTGGAGATTCACACGGATGATCCCTGGGATGGTAGGTCTAACATACGAGGAACGGCTGAGGATCCTGGGATTGTATTCATTGGAGTTTAGAAGATTAAGGGGAGACTTAATAGAAACTTACAAGATAATACATGGCTTGGAAAGGGTGGACGCTAGGAAATTGTTTCTGTTAGGCGAGGAGACTAGGACCTGTGGACAAAGCCTTAAAATTAGAGGGGGTCAATTCAGAACAGAAATGCAGAGACATTTCTTCAGCCAGAGAGTGGTGGGATTCATTGCTGCAGAGTGCAGTGGAGGCCGGGACGCTAAATGTCTCCAAGGCAGAGATTGATAGATTCTTGATGTCTGGAGGAATTAAGGGCTACGGGGAGAATGCGGGTAAGTGAAGTTGAAATGTCCATCAGCCATGATTGAATGGCGGAGTGGACTCGATGGGCCAAATGGCCTTACTTCCACTCCTATGTCTTATCGTCTTAATTTTAAAAGTCCCTGAAATGCCCCTATCGTACCTGCCTCCACCACTACCCTTGGTAGTGCATTCCATGCTCATACCTCTCTCTGTGCAAAAACCTTTCCCCATCTCACCTTAAATGCACGTCATCTAGTTTTAAACATTTCAACTCTGGGACAAAGATTCAGAACGTCAACCTTATCTTTGTATCTCATAATTTTATAGATTTCTATCAATTCTCCCCTCAGCCTCCACTGCTCCAGAGAAAGCAACCTAAGTTTTTCTAGTCTCTCCTTATAGATCATATCCTGTAAGGCAGGCAGACAGGTAAACCTCTCCAAAACCTCCACATCCTTCCTGTAATGTGGCGACCAGAATTGAACACAATACTCTAAGTGTGGCCTATCCAAAGTCTTATATAGCTGCAACATGACATCCTAACCCTTGGACTTAGGGCCCATTATGAAGAATGAAATTGTGCAGTACTTAAAAGAGTGTGGTAAAGCACAGCAGTTTGTCAAGGGGAGGTCATGTCTGACAAATCTGTAAGAATTCTTTGACAGGCTAATGAGCAAATTAGACAAGGAAAGCCAGTCAATGAGATCCATTTAGATTTCCAGACGGCTTTTGACAGGATGCCACACATGAAGCTGCTAAATCAGATAAGAACCCATGTGCTGGGGAAAGGTACAGGTGCAGATAGAGGATCGGCTGACTGGCAGAAAACTGAGAGTGGGGATAAAGGGGTCATTTTCAAGATTGCAGTCGGTGACTAGTGGAGTTCCTCAGGGGTCACTTGGGACGAACAATTATTCACGTATACATTAATGATCTGGATGAGGGAATCGAGGCATTGTTGGTAAGTTTGCACACAGGTTGAGTGGCAGGGAGTGTTGAGGGACAAAAAAGAGACAGATAGAATACCACATGAGAAAATGTGAGGATATGCATTTTAGTAAATGCAGAGGCCCGTGCCATTGTCTAAATGGAGAAAGGCTTTGTAAATCTGAAGGACAAAGAGACTTAGGAGTCTGATTCCAGAATTCTCTTAAGATTAACATGAAGTTGGCAGTTCAGAAGACAAATTAAATGTTAGCATTCATTTCAAGAGAGCTAGAGTACCAGAGCAGGATGCACTGCTAAGGCTGTGGACAGACTGCATTTGGAATACTGTAACAGTTTTGGGCCCTGCACCTAAGGAAGGATGTATTGGCCTTCGAAGGGACCCATGCGAGGTTTACGAGAGTGATCCTGGAGATGAAGGTCTTGTCATATGAGGAGCAGTTAAGAACACTAGCTCTGTACTCAGTGGAATTGAGAAGGATGAGGGGGATCTGATTGATATTTGTAGCATACTGAGAGGCCTGGAGACAGTGGCTGTGGAGAAGATGGGTCCACTTAGTTGGAGAGATTAGGATCTGATGGCACAACCTCAGAGTGAAGGGACTACCCTTTAGAAAAGAGATGAAGAGAAAGTCCTTCAGCCAGACGGTAGTGGATCTATGGAACTCATTGCTGCATAAGAATGTGAAGGCCAAGTGATCGAGTGTATTTAAGGCAAAGTGAGATAGCAGTTTGATTTTAAGGGGATCAAGGGGAAGTACATTGGGGTTGAGAAACACATGAGCCATGATTGAGTGGTGCAGCAGAGTCCATGGGCTGAATGGCCTCACACTGCTCCTGCATCTTATGATCTTATGGAAACTCAGCCAACAGGCACTCTACACCTTTAGCGCAGAATGTGTGCTCACTTTACCATCCAAGCTTCTTTCTCAAACTGTTCCTCATGGACTCTGGGCAGAGATTGGAATTGCAACCCATCTTTCCAATAGTTGCTTTTACAAAATAACATCAAGCATCAGGTTTGAAGCTATTGCTGGATATTGCCGAAACATCCAAACCACTGGCTAATGCTTTCTTAAACCAAGTTTGGTAATGAGACAAACCATATGCAGTGCAGATTTAAACCAAGGTTTGCATTGAGATAGCACCCGATATAATTGCTAGACATGATAAGGTGATTCAAACCAATAAATTACTTCAGAAATGCAGTCACTGTTGTAATGTAGGAAGTGATTTTTTTTGACAGCAATATCCCAAAACGACAATGTGGAAATGGTAAGATACTCTGCTTCATGTGAAGTTGATTGTGAGATTACAAATTGGCCACAACGCAGAGAAAAGCCTTGCTGATCTTCCCCCAAGTAATGACACTGGATCTTTTGCATTCACCTTAGAAGGCAGCCATGGCCTCAGTTTAATACATTGTGCAAAAGCCCACAAATCCAACAGTGCAGCATTCCCACAGCATTGGATGGTCCACCTTAAATCCTGAGCTCAGCACTGAGAGTGGAATTTGAATCAGCAATCTTCTGAAACCAAAGTAAACATGGTGCCCACTGAACCAAAGCTGACAACTGAACACTCGGTGTGCCAAAAACCCAATACCAGTAATCAGACTGATTCCTGGGATGGCAAGACTGAAGATTAGGTTCCCTACATTATGGAAACAGGTCATTCAGCCCAACAAGTCCATACCGACCCTCCGAAGACTAACCCACCCAGACTCATTCCCCATATTTATCACCTAACAATTTAGCATTGCCAATTCACCTGACCTGCACATCTTTGGACTGTGGGAGGAAACCACAGCACCCGGAGCAAACCCACACAGACATTTGCCCAAGGCTAGAATCATACCTGGGTCTCTGGTGCTGCGAGGCAGTAGTGCTAACCACAGAGCTACCGTGTCACACCTAGAGTGACTGGATTGTCTGGAGTTTAGAAGAATGAAGAAATTCTAACCGGATGAGAGAGGGTAACTGCAGGAAGGATGTTACCAATGATAAGGGAGCAGAGCCAGAGGTGACAGGGTGAGCCATTTAGGACTGTGATGTGGAGAAATGTCTTCACCCAGAGAGTGAGGAGCCTGTGGAATCTCCTGCCACAGAAAGCAGTTGAGGCTAAAACATTGAATGATTTCAAAAATGAGTTAGATAAAGATCTTAGAGCTGCAGGGATCAAAGGGTATGGATGAGAAAGCAGGAGCAGGGGATCGAGTTGCATGGCCAGCCATGATCATGTTGGATGGCAGAGCAGGTGCGATGGGCTGAATGGCCTACTCCTGCACCTCTTTTCGATGTTTTTGATGTTCCTATCAGGAGGCAGCAAGCATGCCATCATGTGAAGTTTACACTGGATTGATCCTGTAGAAGAAGGGCTTCCTGAAGAAGGGCTTATGCCCGAAACGTCGAATCTCCGGTTCCTTGGATGCTGCCTGAGCTGCTGCGCTTTTCCAGCAACACATTTTCAGCTCTGATCTTCAGCATCTGCAGACCTCACTTTTTCCACTGGATTTATCACATCAGTGAAATAACTCCATAAAGGCCGGTATCCTGTTGGTCAGCCAAATTTTATCTACACGTGCACAGTACATGTCAGGGACCCAGCTAGCTCAGAGCCGGCTCCGAGAGTGAGCAGACCCCCAACACTCCTGCTTACATCACACAATCCCCACAGTGTGGAAACAGGCCATTCGGTCCAACGGGTCCACAGTGACTCGCCAAAGAAGAAGAAGTCTTATTCCAATAGCTTTGCATTTGCCATGGCCAATCCACCCTAACCTGCTCATCCCTGAGCACTATGGGTAATTTAACATGGCTAATCACCTAAACCTGCACATCCCTGGGCACTATGGGTAATTTAACATGGCCAATTCACCTAACCTGCACATCCCTGAGCACTATGGGTAATTTAACATGGCCAACCCACCTAAACCTGCACATCCCTGAGCACCATGGGTAATTTAACATGGCCAATCACCTAAACCTGCACATCCCTGAGCACTATGGGTAATTTAACATGGCCAATCACCTAAACCTGCACATCCCTGAGCACTATGGGTAATTTAACATGGCTAATCACCTAAACCTGCACATCCCTGAGCACTATGGGTAATGTAACATGGCCAATTCACCTAAACCTGCACATCCCTGAGCACTATGGGTAATTTAACATGGCCAATCCACCTAACCTGCTCATCCCTGAACACTATGGGTAATTTAACATGGCCAATCCACCTAACCTGCACATCCCTGAGCACTATGGGTAATTTAACATGGCCAATCACCTAAACCTGCACATCCCTGAGCACTATGGGTAATTTAACATGGCTAATCACCTAAACCTGTACATCCCTGAGCACTTTGGGTAATGTAACATGGCCAATTCACCTAAACCTGCACATCCCTGAGCACTATGGGTAATTTAACATGGCTAATCACCTAATCCTGCACATCCCTGAGCACTATGGGTAATTTAACATGGCCAATCACCTAAACCTGCACATCCCTGAGCACTATGGGTAATGTAACATGGCCAATTCACCTAAACCTGCACATCCCTGAGCACTATGGGTAATGTAACATGGCCAATTCACCTAAACCTGCACATCCCTGAGCACTATGGGTAATTTAACATGGCCAATCCACCTAACCTGCTCATCCCTGAGCACTATGGGCAATTTAACATGGCCAATTCACCTAAACCTGCACATCCCTGAGCACTATGGGTAATGTAACATGGCCAATTCACCTAAACCTGCACATCCCTGAGCACTATGGGTAATGTAACATGGCCAATTCACCTAAACCTGCACATCCCTGAGCACTATGGGTAATTTAACATGGCCAATCCACCTAACCTGCTCATCCCTGAGCACTATGGGTAATTTAACATGGCCAATTCACCTAAACCTGCACATCCCTGAGCACTATGGGTAATTTAACATGGCCAATCCACCTAACCTGCTCATCCCTGAGCACTATGGGTAATTTAACATGGCCAATTCACCTAAACCTGCACATCCCTGAGCACTATGGGTAATGTAACATGGCCAATTCACCTAAACCTGCACATCCCTGAGCACTATGGGTAATGTAACATGGCCAATTCACCTAAACCTGCAAATCCCTGAGCACTATGGGTAATTTAACATGGCCAATCCACCTAACCTGCTCATCCCTGAACACTATGGGTAATTTAACATGGCCAATCCACCTAACCTGCTCATCCCTGAGCACTATGGGTAATTTAACATGGCCAATCCACCTAACCTGCTCATCCCTGAGCACTATGGGTAATTTAACATGGCCAATCCACCTAACCTGCACATCCCTGAGCACTATGGGTAATTTAACATGGCCAATCCACATAAACCTGCACATCCCTGAGCACTATGGGCAATTTAACATGGCCAATTCACCTAAACCTGCACATCCCTGAGCACTATGGGTAACTTAACATGGCCAATCCAGCTAAACCTGCACATCCCTGAGCACTATGGGTAATTTAACATGGCCAATTCACCTAAACCTGCACATCCCTGAGCACTATGGGTAATTTAACATGGCCAATCCACCTAACCTGCACATCCCTGAGCACTATGGGTAATTTAACATGGCCAATCCACCTAAACCTGCACATCCCTGAGCACTATGGGCAATTTAACATGGCCAATCCACCTAAACCTGCACTTCCCTGAGCACTATGGGTAATTTAACATGGCCAATCCACCTAAACCTGCACATCCCTGAGCACTATGGGTAATTTAACATGGCCAATTCACCTAACCTGCACATCCCTGAGCACTATGGGTAATTTAACATGGCCAATCCACCTAAACCTGCACATCCCTGAGCACTATGGGTAATGTAACATGGCCAATTCACCTAAACCTGCACATCCCTGAGCACTATGGGTAATTTAACACGGCCAATGCACCTAAACCTGCACATCCCTGAGCACTATGGGTAATTTAACATGGCCAATTCACCTAACCTGCTCATCCCTGAACAATATGGGAATTTAACACGGCCAATCCACCTAAACCTGCACATCCCTGAGCACTATGGGTAATTTAACATGGCCAATTCACCTAACCTGCACATCCCTGAACACGATGGGAATTTAACATGGCTAATCACCTAACCTGCACATCCCTGAACACTATGGGAATTTAACATGGCTAATCACCTAACCTGCACATCCCTGAACACGATGGGAATTTAACATGGCTAATCACCTAACCTGCACATCCCTGAACACTATGGGAATTTAACATGGCCAATCCACCTAACCTGCACATCCCTGAACAATATGGGAATTTAACATGGCCATTTCACCTCACGTGCACATCCGTGAACACGATGTGCAATTTAACATGGCCAAGTCACCTAACCTGCACACCCCTGAACACTATGGGCAATTTGACATGGCCAGTTCACCTAATCCGCACATCCCCGAACACTGTGGGCAATTTAACATGGCTAATTTACCTAACCTGCACCTCCCTGAACACTGTGGGCAATTTAACATGGCTAATTTACCTAACCAGCACATCACTGAAAACTAAGGGCAATTTAACATGGCTAATTCACCTATCCTGCACATCCCTGAAAACTATGAGGATTTTAACATGGCCAATTCACCTAACCTGCATATCCCTGAACATTACAGGCAATGGAACATGGCCAATTCACCTAACTTGCACATGCCTGGACACTATGGGAATTTAACATGGCCAATTTACTGAACCTGCACATCTCTCTACACGATGGGCAATTTAACATAGCAAATTCACCTAACGTGCACATCCCTGAACACTAAGGCCAATTTGACATGGCTAATGAATTTAACCTGCACCTCCCTGAACACTATGGGCAATTTAGCATGGCCAATTCACTTAACCTGCACATCTCTGAACACTATGGGCAATTTAACATGTCTCATCCACCTAACCTGTACATCTCTTATCACTATGGGCAATTTTGCATCGCCAATTCACTTAACCTGCACATCCCTGAAAACTATGGGCAATTTAGCATGGCCAATTCACCTAACATGGACATCCCTGAACACTGAGCAGTTTCACGTGGCTAATTCACCTAACCTGCACACCCTTGAACACTACGGGCAATTTCCCATGGCTAATCCACCTAACTTGGCATTTCTGAACACTGTGGGAAACTTAACATGGTCAATTCGCTAACCTGCACATCCCTGAACACTCTGGGTAATTTAACATGGCCAATTCACCTAACCTGCACATCCATGAAAACTAAGGGTAATTTAACATGGTTAATGAATTTAACCTGGAACGCCCTGAACACTATGGGCGATTTAACATGGCCAATGCATCTAACTTGCACCTCCCTGATCATTATGGGCAATTTAACACGGTTAATTTACCAAACGTGCACATCCCTGAACACTATGGGCAATTTAACACGGCCATTTCACCTCACGTGCACATCCGTGAACACGATGGGTAATTTAACATGGCCAATTCACCCAACCTGCACATCCCTGAACACTATGAGATATTTAACATGGCAAATTCACATACCCTGCACATCCCTGAACACTATGGGCAATTTGACATGGCGAATTCACTGAATCTGCACATCCCTGAACACTAAGGACAATTAACATGGCCAATTCACCTAACTTGCACATCCCTGGGCACTATGGGAATTTAACATGGCCAATTCACCTAACCTGCACATCCCTGAACACTATGGGCAGTTTAACAAGGCCAATACACATAACCTGCATATCCGTGAACATTACGGGCAATTTAACATGGCCAATTCACCTAACCAGCACATCCCTGAAGACTATGGGCAATGTAACATGGCCAATACACATAACCTGCACGTCCCCGAACACTATGGGCAATTTAACATGGCCAATTCACCAAACCTGCACATCCGTAAATACTACGGGCAATTTAACATGGCCAATTCACTTAACCTGCACGTCCCTGAACACTATGGGAATTTAACATGGCTAATTCACTTAACCTGCACGTCCCTGAACACTGCGGGCAATTTAACATGGCCAATTCACCAAACCTGCATTTCCCTGAACACTGCGGGCAATTAAAAATGGCCAATTCACCTAACTTGCGCATCCCTGAACAGGAAGGACAATTTAACATGGCCAATTCACCTAACCTGCACATTCCTGAACACTATGGGCAATTTAGCATGGCCAATTCACCAAACCTGCACATCCCTGAACACTATGGTCAATTTAGCATGGCTAATCTACCTAACCTGCACATCCGTGCACAGTATGATCAATTTAGCATGTCCAAATCACCTATCCTGTTCATCCCTGAACATTATGGGCAATTTAACATGGCCAATTCACCAAACCTGCACATCCATAAATACTACGGGCAATTCATAGCTAATCTACCTAACCTGCACATCCGTGCACAGTATGATCAATTTAGCATGTCCAAATCACCTATCCTGTTCATCCCTGAACACTATGGGCAATTTAACATGGCCAATTCACCTATCCTACACATCCCTTGATACCACAGGCAGACAGTCATGGAATCATAGAATCCCTACAGTGTGGCAACAGGCCATTTGGCCCAAGAAGCTCACACCTAACCTATTTCCCGACCCTTTTATTCTACGTTTTCCCCTGACTAATGTACCATTCTTGAACACTATGGGCAATTTAGCATGGCCAATCCACCTAACCTGCACATCTTTGGACTGTAGGAAGAAACTGGAGTACCCAGAGGAAACCCACACAGACACGGGGAGAATGTGCAATCTGTACACAGATGGTCGCCCGAGGCTGGAATTGAACCTGTGTCCTTGGCACTGTGAGACAGCAGTGCTAACCACTGAACCACCGTGCCACCCGCTACTCTTGTTTATTTTTTTTTCTCTTTTGGTGTGTGTGCGCAGGTGTGAGACACAGTGAGAGACAATCTAAGCCTACTGCACCTGGTATTCCCAGGCGGTCTCCCATCCAAGTACTAACCAGGCCTGAGTCTGCTTAGCTTCCGAGATCAGACGAGATCAGGCGTTTTCAGACTAGTATGGCCGTAGGCAACCACCGTGCCACCCGATACTCTTGTTTATGGCTGTGAGCCGGGGCTTCCTGATTGGAACGGATTAACAAACCAGTTAGGGAACTCATTCCATGAGGTGCACTGACCCACCTCATTCCAATCACTCTGGACAGGATCATCTCTGCTGTGTTGCGTCTTTTTCTTAGTTTAATTATCTTGAGAAAATGTGTGAATAGTATTTACTACATTCTGTATGCTGAGTTGTACATTCATTTCCTGTAATGTTACTGTGATCATTTGTTATGCTGAATTAATGTCTCAGATAATTTATTACTCTCCAGACATTCCACACACTAAACCTCATTAGTTCTCTGTAGCATTCAAGTCTTTATCTATTTCCAGAACTCCAATTCATTCTGGATTATCTCTGAAGTTTCTTTCACTGATTGACTGTGTGCTAGAAATTGCCCTTCAACTCATACATCCTCCTGAGTTGGAAATTTATTGGGATTTCTTTATTATTGCTGAGTTGAAATCCTGGAATTCCTCCCGAACAGAACAATGGTAATACCTGAAATACTAGGACTGCAACAAACCTGAGTGTGGGAAACCAGAAATAAGCAATAAATGCTGAACTTGACGCCAACACTAAGCTACAACGCTGGCATCTACCCGACAATGTGAAAAATTGCCCAGGCATGTCCTGTGCATAAAAAGCAGGACAATTCTAACCCAGCTAATTACTGCCCCATCAGTCAACTCTCGACCATCAGTAAAGTGATGAAAGGTGTCAGGAACAGGGCTGTCAAGGAGCACCTGCTCAGCAATAACCTGCTCAGTGACGTCCAGTTTCTATGCCACCAAGCCTTGTCATTACAGGAGGGCTGTGTTCCAGGGCAGAGATGTCAGTAACTGACTTCGATGTCAAGGAGACATTTGATGAGTGTGGCATCATGGAGTGAAGGGGAATTAAGGGGCAATTTCTCCACTGGTTGGATTCATAGCAAGATGGTTGTGGTCGTTGGGGGATCAGTAGTCTCAGCTCCAGGACATTTCTGCAGAAGTTCCTCTGGGTTTTGTCATAAGCCCAACCATTTTCAGCTTCTTCATCAATAACCTTCCCTCCATCATAAGGTTAGAAGTGGGGATGTTCCCTGATTCCAACTCAGTGTTCAGCACCATTTGTAACTCCTCAGATATTGATGCAGTCCATGTTCAAATGCAACAAGATCTGAACAATACCCAGGATTGGGCTGACAAGTGGCAAGTAACATTCATGCCACACAAATGCCAGGCAATGCCCATCTCAAGTACGAGAGAATATAATCGTCATCCCTTGACATTAGTTGGAAGTCTTAATTTCCAACCACATTCAAATACAGAATACATTTCACTTGTATATGTCTTGGCTCCAGTTTGAAGTTTTCACTAATATTAAAGCAAAATACATCCGATGCTGGAGATCTGAAATAAAAACAGAAAGCGCTGGAGAAACTCAGCAGTTCAAGCACCATCTACAGAGAAAGACACAAGAGTTAATATTTGGAGACCAATGGCTTGTCTTTAGAAGAAACATACTTTCCGTTTAAATATTTGAAGACCTCCCTAACTTACTCAATGTTATTCTTTTCAAACATTCTTTAAATAATCAATGACTTTAGGCTGTGGTCAGTCCTGGTTCATTGATAACACTGTCTGTTCTGATATTGCCATAATAATATTGAACAGCACAGCTGGCTGAGTGATTGACTTCTGCTCCTTGTTTCTCTATTTCTACAAATTCTATGGTCAGGTCAGAGACTGGGAATCCTTAGGCATGTAACTCACTCCTGACCTCCAAAAGCCTGCCCACTATCTATAAGGCACAAGCCTGCAGTGGGAGAACCCCTCACGTAGCTGGGTATGTTTGCATCCAGCAGTGCTCAGAAAGTTCAATACCATCCAGGATGAACCAACCCACTGGACTGGCACTCCATGCATCTCCTGAAATGTTCAGTCCCTTCACCATCAGCGTACAGCAGCAAATGTAAATGGACTGCACTGACTCATCAACCACATCTTCCACACCCACAACCTCTACTTCCCAAAAAGGACAGGGACAGCAAGTACAGAGCAACACCACCAGCTGCAACTTCACCATCCAAACTATTCACCATCACAACTTGGAAATATATCACTGTTTCTTCGCTGCCCTCTCTAACAGCTCTGTGGTTGTAACCATGCCCACCCAAGCCCTCCATTTTTTTCCTCTCCAGACGTCTCCAACAATACCCTTCCACCGACACTCTCATTCGTTTGGCCGAACTGGTCCTCACCCTTAACAATTTCTCCTTTGAATCCTCCCACTTCCTCCAGACCAAAGGGGTAGCCATGGGCACACGTATGGGCCCCAACTATGCCTGTCTCTTTGTTGGCTTCGTAGAACAGTCGATCTTCTGTAATTACACCGGCACCACTCCCCACCTCTTCCTCCGCTACATTGATGACTGCATTGGCGTCACCTCGTGCTCCTGCAAGGAGGTTGAGTAATTCATCAACTTCACCAACACATTCCACCCTGACCTTAAATTTACCTGGACCGTCTCTGACACCTCCCTCCCCTTCCTGGACCTCTCCATCTCCATTAATGACAACCGACTTGACACTGACATTTTTTACAAACCCATTGACTCCCACAGCTACCTGGATTACACCTCTTCCCACCCTATCTCTTGCAAAACTGCCATCCCGTATTCCCAATTCCTCCGCCTCCGCCGTATCTGCTCCCAGGAGGACCAGTTCCACCACAGAACACACCAGATGGCCTCCTTCTTTAGAGACCGCAATTTCCCTTCCCACGTGGTTAAAGATGCCCTCCAACGCATCTCGTCCACATCCCTCACCTCCGCCCTCAGACCCCACCCCTCCAACCGTAACAAGGACAGAACGCCCCTGGTGCTCACCTTCCTCCCTACAAACCTTCGCATAAACCAAATCATCTGCCGACATTTCAGCCACCTCCAAACAGACCCCAGCACCAGAGATATACTGCCCTTCCCACCCCTTTCCGCCTTCCGCAAAGACCGTCCCCTCGGTGACTACCTAGTCAGGTCCACAGCCCCCTACAACCCACCCTCCCATCCTGGCATTTTCCCCTGCCACCACAGGAACTATAAATCCTGTGCCCACACCTCCTCCCTCACCTCTATCCAAGGCCCTAAAGGAGCCTTCCACATTCATCAAAGTTTTACCTGCATATCCACCAGTATCATTTATTGTATCCGTTGCTCCCGATGCGGTCTCCTCTACATTGGGGAGACTGGGGGCCTCCTAGCAGAGTGCTTTAGGGAACATCTCTGAGGCACCCACACCAATCAACCACACCGCCCCGTAGCCCAACATTTCAACTCCCCCTCCCACTCTGCCGAGGACATGGAGGTCCTGGGCCTCCTTCACTGCCGCTTCCTCACCACTAGATGCTTGGAGGAAGAACGCCTCATCTTCCGCCTTAGAACACTTCAACCCCAGGGCATCAATATGGACCTCAACAGTTTCCTCATTTCCCCTTCCCCACCTCACCCTAGTTCCAAACTTCCAGCTCAGCACTGTCCCCATGACTTGTCCCACCTGCCTATCTCCTTTTCCACCTAACCACTCCATCCTCTCCTCCCTGACCCATCACCTTGATCGCTTCCCCCACTCACTCATCGTACTCTATGCTACTCTCTCCCCACCCCCACCCTCCTCTAGCTTATCTCTCCACACTTCAGGCTCACTGCCTTTATTCCTGATGAAGAGCTTTTGCCCAAAACATCGATTTTGCTGCACTTTGGATGCTGCCTGAACTGTTGTGCTCTTCCAACACCACTAATCCATATGTACTGTAGCCATCCAAAGATTGTCCATGATTTGGAGATGGACAATTAAAACTGTCAGTATCAGAGATACTAATATCCTATAAATGAATAATAATACTTTAAAAATCTGATCATCTAATCATGACCACATTGTTGCTTTGGTACGTTGCGGGGCGTAGATTGTCTACATTCTTGACTGATTCAAAAGTTCTGTATTAGCTGTTCAGTACTTTACAGGGTGCTATTTAAATGCAGGTCTTTCTTTAGTGAAACACCACGTTTGTGAAGAAACAGCAAAGTGTGTCTATACTTTCATTCCTTTAACATGTAAAACATGGAATAAATGCAGTGAAATCAATAGTTCTGTTTCATTTCAATTTGTGCTGCAGCCCACGTTAAAACAAAGCTGAGCACAATATTCTGGGAAAAGTGGCTACTTAATTTGACTGGCTGTCAGAAAAATGAATGATTGCCAAAGCATTAACAATTCAAAGGACATTGAGAGGGGCTTGATTAAACCTGTGTTGCTAGATGTAAGGTCCATCACGAAATGAGATTGGGGCAGTTCCATTTCCTTATAGATATGAACCATGACTGAAAACGACTCATAACGTGCCCTTAAATTGGCAATGTTGCCTGAGGAAGCTGTAAAATGGATGTTAAAGTCATGCATCTTTTTAATAATGGGTTCCCTTAAGTGGATCTGTCAGGCACAATGGACTCAGGGATATTATAATTGTTGAGCAGTTTATTGTCACGTGCATTTTTATAAAAAAGTGAACATTTTTCGAAGTTGCCATACCACAGTGCCGTATTAATGACAGAAGGCATAGATGAGAGAAAAAAGTAAAATTAAAAGGAAAAGTAAAACACATCTCAGATCAATTTCAGTTGGGAGAAAGCCAATTTAAAATGGCAAATGCTGGAATACTGGGAAAATGTAGCTGAAGAAGACCACCAAAGAGAGACTGATAAACCAAGACTGCCCATCCAGAGCAAGGCAGCTGCTGACCAAGGCCAAGACTGGTTGCCAGGCTGTTGGATTATCCAGAACAAGACCCCTACACTGGGACCAGACCTCCACACCTGCACACTGAGATCAGATCTCCGTACTGGGACCAGACCTCCACACTGGGACCAGACTCCCACACTGGGACCAGACCTCCACACTGGGACCAGACCTCCACACTGGGACCAGATCCCCACACTGAGACCAGACTTTCACACTGGGACCAGATCTCCACGCTGGTACTAGACCTCAACGTTGGGACCAGACACCCACACTGGGACCAAACTTCCACACCAAGGTCAAACCTCCACGCTGGTACCAGACCTCCACGCTGGGACCAGACCTCCGCACTGGGACCATACTCCCACACAGGGACCAGGACCCCAACGCTGGGACCAGACCCCAACACAGGGATCAAACTCCCACACTGGGAACAGGCCTCCACACTGGGACCAAGCCCCAACACTGGAACCAGACCACTTGCTGGGACCAGACCTCCCATACCGTGACCAGACCCCCACATTGAGACCAAACTCCGCACTGGGACCCGACCTCCACAGTGGGACCAGACCCCAACACTGGGACCAGACCCCAACACTGGGACCAGACCTCAGCACTGGGACCAGACCCCCACATTGAGAACAGACCCCACACTGAGACCAGACCCCCGCACTGGGACCAGACCCAAACATTGGGACCAGATCCCCACATTGAGACCAGATGCCCACACTGAGACAACACCTCCACACTGGGACCAGACACCCACACTGTGGCCAGACCCCCAACTGAGACCAGAACTCCACACTGGGACTAGACACCCACACTGGGACCAGAACTCCACACTGGGACTAGACACCCTCACTGGGAAGAGATCTCCACACGGGGACCAGAATCCACATTGAGATCAGACCTCCATACTGAAACCAGACCTCCACGTTGGGACCAGACCCCAACGCTGGGACCAGACCTCCACACTGGGACCAGACCTCCACGCTGAGACCAGACCTCCACCTTGGGATCAGACCCCATGCTGAGACCAGACCTCCACATTGGGACCAGACCTCCACGCTTGGACCAGACCTCCACACTGGGACCAGACCTCCATGCTGAGACCAGACCTCCACGCTGGGACCAGACACCCCACACTGGGACCAGATTTTCACACTGAGACCAGACGTTGACACTGGGACCTGACCACACACTGGGACAAGACCCCCACACTGGGACCAGACCTCCACGCTGGGACCAGACACCCACACTGGGACCAGACCTCCACACTGGGACCAGACCTCCACACTGAGACCACACCTCCATACTGGGACCAGACCTCCATGCTGGGACCAGACCTCCATGCTGGGACCAGACCTCAACACTGGGACCAGACCTCACGCTGGGAACAGACCCCCACACTGGGACCAGAACTCTACACTGGGACCAGACCTCCACACTGGGACCAGACCTCCACACTGAGCCCAGACCTCCATGCTGGGACCAGACCTCAACACTGGGACCAGACCTCACGCTGGGAACAGACCCCCCCCCCCACTGGGACCAGACCTCCACACTGGGACCAGGCCTCCACACTGGGACCAGGCCTCCACACTGGGACCAGACCCCAACATTGGGACCAGACATCAACACTGGGACAAGACCACCAGCTGGGACCAGACCTCCCACACCGGGACCAGACCCGAACATTGGGACCAGACCCCCACATTGAGACCAGATGCCCACACTGAGACAACACCTCCACACTGGGACCAGACACCCACTCTGGGACCAGACCCCCAGCTGAGACCAGAACTCCACACGGGGATCAGAACCCACATTGAGATCAAACCTCCACAATGGGACCAGACCTCCACGCTAGCACCAGACACCAACACTGGGACCAGACCTCCACACTGGGATCAACCCCTACGCTGGGACCAGACACCCCATACTGGGACCAGACTATCACACTGGGACCAGACGCCCAGACTAAGCCCAGACCTCCACACTGGGACCAGACCTCCACACTAGGACCAGACCTCCACACTGGGACCAGACATCCAAACTGGGACCAGACCTCCACACTGAGACCAGACCTCCATACTGGGACCAGACCTCCATGCTGGGACCAGACCTCAACACTGGGACCAGACCTCAAGCTGGGAACAGACCCCCACACTGGGACCAGAACTCCACACTGGGACCAGACCCCAACACTGGGACCAGACCCCAACACTGGGACCAGGCCTCCACACTGGGACCAGGCCCCAACATTGGGACGAGACCTCCATGCTGGGACCAGAACTACATACTGGGACCAGACCCCAACACTGGGACCAGACCCGAACATTGGGACCAGACCCCCACATTGAGACCAGATGCCCACACTGGGACAACACCTCCGCACTGGGACCAGACCCCTACACTGAGACCCGACCTCCATACTAGGACCAGACACCCACACTGGGACCAGACCTCCATACTGAGACCACACCTCCATACTGGGACCAGACCTCCATGCTGGGACCAGACCTCCATCTGGGACCAGACCTCAACACTGGGACCAGACCTCACGCTGGGTACAGACCCTTACACTGAGACCAGAACTCCACACTGGGACCAGGCCTCCACACTGGGACCAGACCCCCACACTGGGACCAGGCCTCCACACTGGGACCAGACCCCAACACGGGGACCAGACCTCCACACTGGGACCAGAACTCCACACTGGGACCAGACCCCAACATTGGGACCAGACATCAACACTGGGACAAGACCACCAGCTGGGACCAGACCTCCCACACCGGGACCAGACCCCCACACTGGGACCAGACTCGAACATTGGGACCAGACCCCCACATTGAGACCAGATGCCCACACTGAGACACCTCCGCACTGGGACTAGACACCCACACTGGGACCAGACCCACAACTGAGACCAGAACTGCACACTGTGACTAGACACCCACACTGAGACCACACCTCCATACTGGGACCATACCTCCATGCTGGGACCAGACCTCCATGCTGGGACCAGACCTCAACACTGGGACCAGACCTCACGCTGGGAACAGACCCCCACACTGGGACCAGACCTCCACGCTAGGACCAGACCTCCACACAGAGACCAGACCTCCACAGTGGAACCAGACCTCCACACTGGGATCAGACCTCCATGCTGGGACCAGACCTCCATGCTGAGACCAGACCCCCCTGCTGAGACCAGACCCCCACACTGAGACCAGACCTCCACGCTGGGACCAGACTTTCACACTGGGACCAGACGTTGACACAGTTACCAGACCACACACTGGGACGAGACCCGCACACTGTGACCAGACCTCCACGCTGGGACCAGACCTCCACACTGAGACCAGACCCCCACCGTGGGACCAGACCTCCACACTGAGACCAGACGCCCACAGTGGGACCAGACATCCACTCTGGATCGAGACTGCCACACCAGGCCTAATCCCTCTCCCGGCACTTCTCACTCAGTCACTCAGATATTACACTGTACCTGGCTGTGCTGTGCTGAACCTTTGAACACAGGTGCTAGCCCAGATTCTAAAGGAAGAATGGCAGTCCATTTTAAACACTGGTGATGCTAAGCTTAATGGACACAAAAATATAGGGTGGAATCTTACAGGAATCTCACAGGGATCTGGTTCTGGTGAGCTTTATGGTCGAGTCAGTTGTGAGGATTGGTGAAGGCCACCCCAATGTCGTCTCCATCCTCTGAGCTTTAGGAGGGTGGTGAGGTGACTCTTTAGCTGGGCAGTGATAGGTTGCCCATTAATGGAGGTTATTGCTTGTTAAAAGCTTTGTTAATGACCTGATTTGCTTCACTAACATTCAGTTTCCTATCATATCCAAGTTGCCAAACAAGCTGGATGCTGAGAGCCTAATGAAGGGCTTTTTGCCTGGAACGTCAATTTTTCTGCTCCTCAGATGCTGCCTGACCTGCTGTGCTTTTCCAGCATTACACTCTATTCTTGATGCTGAGAGCTCGTGACATGCAAGTCAGAGAGGGTACTTGGAGACTTCATCTCGTCACCGAATGTGACCATTCTCCATCAGCAGCGGAGGGCATTGTCCAGCCATATTCAAACACCGGTCCACTGACAGTGGCATTCACCATTTGCCACCATGGCACCTCTCTGCCGTACCTGCAGCTTGCTCAGGAAGCACAGAGCTGCATTGCAGGGTGCACTGGCAACCAAGATTGAAAGGAAGAAGCAAGGATACGTTGTGTATCGAGCTCATGGAATGGAGCAAGCTGCAGAGTTGCTCTCTTAGCGCCCGTGTGTACCAGCAACATCCATGCCTTGCCTTGTCTATTGGGCCATTGGCATTCCAAACAGAACCGAAGGCCATTGGTCCTGCTGCACTGACACACGGGCAGCCTTCTTGTCAGCAAGAATCTGTCTGGGGTAGGGGGACATCTTGATGTACACTGAGACATCGATTTAAATCCTACAGCATGTAACAGGTGTTTGTCTGGCAGGGACTCTGTACATTTATTCAACCAAAGGGCTAGATGGCAATCTGGTTGGAAGCTAGTCTTCAGTCCATTGCAGGGATGACCATTGTCAGTCCAGTCACAGTCCCGAGGCTTGGTCATGATCAGTTGTCCAATTGGGCTCTTCAGGGGCAGGCCGTCTGCCTAACTGCCATCTGAAGAGGACCTTGCGGTGCAGTGGGAGTATCCTTACCTCTGGGCTGCAAGGTCCAGGTTCATACCCCCACCTGCTCCAGACCTGTGTCATAACAGATTATTTCGAAAGTATTTGCCAATCGTAGTCCAGGGAATGATCAGTGGCCTGTTCTGTAGTGTCAGTGCCTGCAGCCTGGGGAACCATTGCCAAAAGGAGGGGGGAGTCAAGGCTGGGACAAGGGGGAAGCAGATGCATTTGTTAATGTGGGAAAAACAATGGAGACAGGTGGGAATCCCAGTGTATGGAGGGTGGAGTTTGTGGAACAACATCAGAGAGCATGGTAGGCTATGAAGGGAGTTCGTTGGCAGTGAGCACAACCACAGGAGAGGAGTAGAGTGGTAAGGTGGGTATTATTAAGGTGTAATGCCATGGTTCAGAGACATGGAGGACAGTTGGAGGTGAATTGTGGTTGGTCTTCACATGGGGCACTGGAAATGGTCTGTTAGGGTTGACCAAATTAAAAGGCGATGAGGAGCCTCTGGAGGACACTGGTGAGTAAGTGGAATGCTGTTCTGTCAGTGAGGATCTGCAGAGTAATGAGTCATTTGGGGAAAGATGGGAATAGAATTGGGCATGAGCTCTGATGGGAGTAATCTAGTCTCAAAAGGTTAGTGTGCTTTCTCTCCATGGATGCTGCCTGATCCACTGTACTTTCCAGCATTTTGTTTTCGATCCAGATTCCAGCATCTGCAGTAACTTGCTCCTAACTTTGCTTTTTAATTACTCCTTCCATGTTGCCTTCTGTCTTTCCAGAGTACCAATATGGTTTGGCAAAAGTTGGAATGACAGGGCCCTTAGATTGTTGATTCAGGCCATGTAAGATGGATACTAATTAGAATCTGTAAACTCGTCTGAAAATGTAAAATGAAGTGTTCCATCTTTCTGTTGCTTCATTGGCAGAGCCTGTTTGCTTATCCCTCAGAATAAGTACCATCTCCTTTTCGACAATGAAGTATTTTCTAAAATGTAGCTATTGTTGTGATGTAGGAAATGGAGGAGCTAACCTGTGCATAGCAACCTTCATGATGAGGATCAATGGATCCATTTTAGGTCTCAGCAGATACATGTTCTTCCTTACATAGGAGACATTTTAGGATCTGAGAGATGTAGGAAGGATATTATAAGAGAGTTTAGAAGAGATTTACCAGGATGGTGCTGGGTATGGAAGGTTTGAGTTATAAAGGAAGGCTGGATAGGCTGGGACATCTTTCGCTGGAGTGTCAGAGGTTGAGAGGTATCATTATAGAAGTTTATAAAATAATGAGAGGTATTGATAGAGATAATGATAGTTGTCCATTCCCTAGGATGGGGATTTCAAGACTGGAGACACATTCTTACAGTGAGAGCAGAGAGATTTATAAAAGACATGAGAGGTATATTCTTTACATCGAGGGTGGTTCGCGTATGGAAGGAACTTCCTGAGGAAGTGGTAGATGTGGATACAATTACAGCATTTAAAAGACACTTGGGTAAGGACATGAATAGCTGAAAATGTGTTGCTGGAAAGGCGAGCAGGTCAGGCAGCATCCAAGGAGCAGGAGAGTCGATGTTTTGGGCATGAGCCATTCATCAGCACAATGCAAACTGCTTAGAGTCAACATGTTAGTGACAAGGGAATACATGAAGAAGGGCTCATGCCCGAAATGTCGATTCTCCTGTTCCTTGGATGCTGCCTGACCTGCTGCGCTTTTCCAGCAACACATTTTCAGCTCTGATCGCCAGCATCTGCAGTCCTCACTTTCTCCTAAGGACATGAAGAGGAAAGGTTTGGAGGGATATACACTGAGTACAGGCAGGTAGGACTAGTTTGGTTTGGGATTATGTTCAGCATGCACTGGTTGGGATTATGTTCAGCATGCACTGGTTGGACCAGAAGGTCTATTTCTCTGCTGTATTACTCTAGGACTAGGGGCTTCCTTCAAAATCTCATCTGAAGGACAGCTCCTATGACAGTGCAGCACTCACTCATTCAGTACCAGACGTTGAAAACCCTAGGCTAAGAAATATTACAGAAAGGGAAGTGGAATGATTTGATACGGGAATGTAGGAGCGTACATTGAGGAACATTAGGATGGAAAGTCATGGATTGGGTGTCTATGCTGCATCCTCTCTTCCCGCCTGATTTATGGAAATATTCAAGGGCATGGAGTCATCCTTGTGGACCCTTCCCCCAAATATACAAGCTGAAAATGTGTTGCTGGTCAAAGCACAGCAGGCCAGGCAGCATCTCAGGAATAGGGAATTCGACGTTTCGAGCATAAGCCCTTCATCAGGAACACATTTTCAGCATTCCTGATGAAGGGCTTATGCTCGAAACATCGAATTCCCTATTCCTGAGATGCTGCCTGGCCTGCTGTGCTTTGACCAGCAACACATTTTCAGCTGTGATCTCCAGCATCTGCAGACCTCATTTTTTACCCAAATATACAAGGACTAATCTTGTTCAGTGTGACAGAATGATGATATTGGTGCTTTTTCCTTCACTCAGTTGCCTACATTAGAATAGTGGCCTAAAATATTTCCTGGGCCATTGACAAAGAAAAAGGGCAGTATTGGATTGACTAGTGATTCCACCCGATATTTAATTCTCTGCACAAGAATGACATGAGACTAGATGCTGTATTTAACAGGTAAGGAACTATTTGCCACCTCCTGCTGAAGATGTATTTTGACCTGACATATTTCACACCAGTGGCTTTTTCAGAAACCTGATGAGCTCAGAGTGATCCTCGCAGCTGTTGCTATGGGGCTCAGTCACAAATGTTCAATCAGACCTGGAGGAAAGCTTCACTGAAATCCCAATTTCATTTCTTGGAGCTCGTAAATTACAATTGGCCAACATAAATTATCCCAGATGTATTCCCTTGTCACTAACATATTGACTCTAAGCAGTTTGCATTGTGCTGATGAATGGAATCACTTAGAAGGGCACTGGTTATATTTCTAATGGCTTGTCTCCTTGATTCCAGACCCCTGTAACTATTGATTCACATTATGAATAAGTCCTTTGCTCAATTTGTCTAAATCAGACACAAGAGATGAATCGCATGATCAGTAATTAAAGCTGTCTCCTGCAAGAGATCCATGGGTTATGTTGCAGTAATCAATGAAATAAACCTCATGTGTCATTAACTTTATTAACAATGATACTGTCTCATTTCTTTTAATTCATTTGTGGAATGTGAGCACTTTGCTGGCTAGCCAGCATCTATTGTCTGTCCCTAGCTCTCCTTGTGAACGTGCTGGTTAGCTGCCTTCTTAAACTGCTACAGTCTATCCACTGTCCACAATGTCCTTCGGGAGGAAATTCCAGGATTGTGACCCAGCAACGGCGAAGGAGCGGTGATGTATGAGTGGCTTGGAGGGGAATTGCAACTGGTGGTGGTTCCTTGCATCTGCTGCCCTTGTCCTTCTAGATAGAAGTGGCCGTGGGTTTGGAGAGTGCTGTCTGAGGATCTTTGGTGAATTTCTGCAGAATATCTTGTAGATAGTACACACTGTAGCGAGTGAGTGTCCGTTGTGGCGAGAGTGGACATTTGTGGATGTGGTGCCAATCGAGTAGGCTGCTTTGTCTTAGATAGTGTCAAGTTTCTTTTGTGCTGTTGGAGCTGCCAATGTCCAGGCAAGAGGAGAGTATCCCATCATACTCCAGATTCCGCTTTTATAGATGGTGGACAGATTTTGGGGAGTCAGGAGAGGAGTTACTTGCTGCAGTACTCGTAGTCTATAACCTGCTCTGTAGCCATTGCATTTATATGGTGAGTTCAGTTGAGTTTCAGCTCCATGGTAACCCCAAGGATGTTGATAGTGAGGCACTCAGTCATGGTAATAGCATTGAATGTCAAGGGGTGGTGTTCAATTGTCTCTTATTGGAGGTGAACATTGCCTGACGTTTGTGTGGGGTGAATGTTACTTGCCACTTCTCAGTCCAAGCCTCGATATTGTCCAGATCTTGTTGCGTTTGAACATGGACTACTTTGGTATCTGCCAAGCTGCACATGGTGCTGGAACATTGCGCAATCATCAGCGAACATCCCCACCTCTGACCTCATTGTGGAGGGAAGGTCAATGATGAAGCAGCTGAAGACGGTTGGGCTGAGGACGCTAGCCTGAGGAACTCCTGCAGAGATGTGCTGGAACTGAAATGACTGACCTCCAACAACCACGACCATCTTCCTATCTGCCAGGTATGGCTCCAACCAGCAGAGAGTTTCCCCCCCAATACTCATTGATGCCAATTTTGCCAGGGTTCCTTGATGCTACACTCAGTCGAATTTAACATTGATGCACGTAAAGGAGAGGCACAATGGGGTCATCAAGTCATAGAGTTATACAATATGGAAACAAACCCTTTGGTTCAACTTGTCTGTGCCAACCAGATACTCTAAACTAATCTTGAACCCTTTTGCCAGCACTTGGCCCATGTCCCTCTAAACCCTTCATGTTCATATACCCATTCAGATGCCTTTTAAATGTTATAATTATACCCACCTCCAAAGCTTCCTTTTGATGGCTCATTCCATGTGCACACCACTCTCTGCGTGAAAAAGTTACCCCTCAGGTTGCTTTAATATCTTTCCCATCTCCCCTTCAGCCTATGCCCTTTCGCTATGGACTCCCCTACCTTGGGAAAAAGACCTTGACTATTCACTCTATCCATGCCCCTTATAATTTTATAATCCTCTATGATGTCACCTGTCAGTGTCCTACACTCCGTAGAATTTTAGAGGTCTCTATATGGCTCCCCCCCATACCCCTACAAACTCCCGTAATTACAATCCCATCTGATCCAATGTCTTCCCACACATCAGTCCTGCTATCCCAGGATCCAATCTGATGTTGAAAAGCCTTACTTACTGATAAGGAACAGCCAGCCTCAGGGACAGTGTATATGCAAACACCCATAACTTATGATACTCAAGACTGATAGTTCAGCCTGGGTTAGAAAGTGTGGCGCTGGAAAAGCACAGATGGTCAGGCAGCGTCCGAGGAGCAGGACTGTCCAGTTCCCAGCATGAGCTCATCATCAGGATTCTCCTGCTCCTCAGATGCTGCCTGACCTGCTGTGCTTTTCCAGCAGCACACCCTTGACTCTGATTGCCAGCATATGCAGTCCTCACTTTCTCCTCCCTGATATTTCAGTCCAAAGGTAGCAGAATCAGGGTAAAGCAGAAACAAATTTGCCTCTCTTTCTCTCTCTCTCTTTCTCTCTCATTCTCCAGTTGGTTTGCTCTCTCTCCCTGTTGCCTCTTTCACACCAACCCTCTTGCACAATCTACCGAAAGAACTGAGGAGGCTGGAAATCAGAACCCAAAACAGAAATTGCTGGGAAAGCACAGAGGTTTGGAAGCATCTGTGCAGAGAGAAAGCAGAGTTAACATTTCGGGTCCAGTGGCCTTTCTTCAGTTCCGCTGAACTTGGGTCACTGGATCCGAAACGTTAACTCTGCTTTCTCTCTGTACAGACCTGCTGAGTTTTTCCACCAATAAGTGGGCAGTATGGATAAGTTGGGCCGCCGGACCTGCTTTTGTGCTGTATGACCTGTGCAATCTTCCTTGTTGGGAGACTCGCTGCGTTAAAATGGTTTTCTGTCTCCTTTACGTTTTAGACAAAGGAAACTGTCATTAGATTGATTTAACTCCCACACTGAGGGAATGTTCAAGTCATTTCCACCATGAGCAGTCGGAATTTGTGATCAACTCCACAAAATAATCAATGTTTCTGTCCCTCCCTTTGGCTGGTGTGGATGTAACACTGTCACTGTACAACTGAAAGCAGGATTCTTCTTTACACTTTGCAACTTAATATTGAGTCAAACACCTTCGAGTTGTTTACCAACTCTCATTCCTTCCCTTTCTTTTCACTTCATCTGCTACATTTCTGTTATCATGTCCTCTATCCCCCTACCCCACCCCTGGCAGCTAGACACACTATTGATCTTCCATTCTCACATTCCAATCACTTAATCGGTGCAATCAAAATCTTTCTCCCCCACCACTCCAACCACCCCACCCTCAATATTCCCCCTTCCACATTTCATTCCAGTTCTGATGACGGGCCATCTATGTTCGCAACATTAGCTTACTCTCGCTCCGTGGATGCTGCCTGACCCACTGTGATCTCCAGCATTTGTTACTTTCAATTTTTTCTTAACAGATGTTGCTTGGTAGATTTATTTTTCATACAACCTCCTGCTAGGTCATGATTTGTAGACGTCGGTGTTGGACTGGGGTGGACAAAGTTAAATATCACACAACACCAGGTTATAGTCCAACAGCTTTATGGGCGGCACGATGGCACAGTGGTTAGCACAGCGCCAGAGACCGGGGTTCAATTCCCGCCTCAGGCGACTCTGTGTGGAGTTTGCACATTCTCCCCGTGTCTGCGTGGGTTTCCTCCGGGTGCTCCGGTTTCCTCCCACAATCCGAAAATGTGCAGGTTAGGGTGAATTGGCCATGCTAAATTGCCCATAGTGTTAGGTGAAGGGGTAAATGTAGGGGTATGGGTCTGGGCGGGTTACACTTCGGCGGGTCGGTGTGGACTTGTTGGGCCGAAGGGCCTGTTTCCACACTGCAAGTAATCTAATCTAATCTAATCTAGGTTTGATTGGAAGCACTAGCTTTTGGAGAGTCACTCCTTCATCAGGTCATTGTGGAATGCACATTGTAAGACACAGTATTTATAGCAAAAGTGTGATGTAACTGAAATTATACATTGAAAAATACCTTGATTGTTTGCTAAGTCTCTCATCTGTTAGAATTACCATGACAGTTTCACTTCTTTCATATATAAATCACAACTTTTTAAAAAAGTTACATTCTCAGGTTAACTGTAACAATTGGTGTCAGTGCAGATAAGATGTCTCATCTGGGTTACGACAAAAGCTGAGGAATTCTTTTCCTGGGCTATTGGAGTTGCATGTGAGACTATCTGTGTTCTGAATTTGCGTTTTGCTAAGGGTGTGAATATGTGCTTGTTAGTATATTGGAACAGTTATAGTGACTGTATCTATTATTCTGTTACATTTTCCAATAGAGTTAAGTTATTCCAATTCTTTCTTTTGTTGCATTTTAACTACATTGTTTGAATTAATTGTGTTTTGCTTTAAAACCAGTAGTTTGACCAATTGAATTAGATCTGGAATTTAACATTTTGCATTTACCTTTAAAAATAAGAAAAACTTAGCTATCTTCTGACTATTTTGAGGGGGTTTGGTCTGGTCCATAACGGTACATTGGTTGTAGAAACTCTGCACTAAGTAATAAGTATCTTATTGGTGTAGCATATTGTGTCCCTCTGATCCACATCAAAGCCAAAAGGCTGGCAAACATCGCTGACAAATGCCATGTCTGAACAAATTAAAGTCAGGGTTTACTTTGCACACTTGCTCTTCCAGAGATCAATGGATGAATGACAGCAACTTAATTGACATTTATCAAAAGAGCTATAGAAAAGGGCATAATCGTAATCTGAGTGGGTGATAAATGTAGGAATTGAGGTACAGTTGTTCCTAAATGTGCTAATGAACCAATGAAGGGAGTAGGAAGGGCATTGCTTGTCATTGGCCACTCGGGTGTTTCCTTTCTTCCTGGTGGTGGAAATTGAATAAAGATTTGTGCACCTTGTATCTTATACTGTGTCTCACACCTGCACACACACAACATGAGTGCTGGGGAAAATATAAGCATGACCACAGTTAGGCAGTAGAGTGGGGGTTTCAAAATAAAAGAGAAAAAAAAGCAAAAAATAACCAGGAGATTGAGAACCTCCTTAGTTTAGGGACTGTTTCTATGCTGGTTGGGTTACAGCAGTGGGGTTACTGCTGTTGTGTGGAGAACCTGATTGTTGAACTGGCTGAATTATTTAGCCAGTTTGTTAACTGGTATTCCTTCAGTGAGGACTGATAAAAAGGGCGTAGGAAATACTAGCTTGTCTCCCAGCTGCTGATGTTATGGAAGTATAAATATCTGCTGTTACACAGTTATACCCTTTTGATTTTTAATTCAGCCCCTCCCCCCATAAATAGAAATGGTTGAGGAAGACTATTTGATCCTTGGTAGACCCTCATGGGATGCAGGCACCTTTTAAATCATCCCCAGTGCATATCCTCAGCTATCCTATCTAATTTGCTAACAGTTAAATATTCCTGATGAAGGGCTTTTGCCTGAAATTCGATTTCGCTTCTCGTTGGATGCTGCCTGAACTGCTGTGCTCTTCCAGCACCACTGATCCAGTATCCTACCTAAAAGCCTAGTTGTGCGAGGTTCGATGAAATTCTCTGGGTACAAACGGGGGTTCCAAGGGTGTTATATTTAACTGTTAGGAGAAAGTGAGGACTGCAGATGCTGGAGATCAGAGCTGAAAATGTGTTGCTGGAAAAGCGCAGCAGGTCAGGCAGCATCCAAGGAGCAGGAGAGTCGATGTGAGCCCTTCTTCAGGAATATTTAACTGTTAGCAAAGTTCAGTTCAGCCCAGCAATGAGAGGCGACTTTTAGCAGGTGTTTTGCTCAGTCACTCAGCACAGTTCAAGTGTCAATTTCGAGGGTGTCAAAGATTGCATGTATTTCGAGAAAGAGACAGAGTTAGAATCCATGTTCGGAGTGCTTACATGTATTTGTACTTTTGGGAAGGCAACTGAACTGCTCAGACTCAGTGTAGGGCACTCGGTGAGGTGTCAGACATGGTTAGATGGCTGTCTTCTGTTAGAATTTGGGGTGAAGATCGAGGAAGTAGTAGTCATGATTTGGAGGTGCCGGTGTTGGATTGGGGTGTACAAAGTTAAAAATCACACAACACCAAGTTATAGTCCAAGAGGGTTATTTGGAGTCTCCTGTCTCTCAGATTTTGTCTACTTTGAAAATAAACATTACTGGCCACCAAACAGATTGTAACACATAAATGGTGTTCTGTGATTGTAACAGAACCTTGAATTGCAAACACCTAAAATGAGCCACAAAATTATCATGATTCTCCACAATCACTTGATGAAGGAGCTTTCAAATAAACCTTTTGGACAATAATCTGGTGTTGTGTGATTTTTAACTTTGTACACCCAAATTTGTGTTCCCTTGCTCTCTTTGCTGTGCTAAAGTGGCTTAATTTGAAGTAATGTTCAGTCGATATTCAGGAAATTTAGACATTTCAAGATAGAACTTTAATGCTCGTTTGTCAAGAAGGTTACAAAATGGAATTGAATCTTTCATTTCATGGTCAAAGAAAACAGTAAAGATAGCCAGACGACCCAAGCACTGCTCTCTCATTAGAGAGAGATTAGGTTAGATTAGATTCCCTACAGGCCTTCGACCCAAGAAGTCCACACTGACCTTCCAAAGAGTAACCCATCCAGACCCATTTGGTTTAACGGGAGGGTCACCATATCTTGGGTGAGGGGAAAGGTTGAGAAGGAGAGTACTTCACAGAAACCACACCCGGTGTGGGGATTGAACCCACACTGCTGGCATCACACTGCATCACAAACCAGTTATCCAGCCAACTCAACTAATCAACCCCCAAAACAACATGGTATGGTCAATTTGAGCAATATCATAACACTGGGAAATTAGGGATTGACAAGCCCTGGAAAGGGACGATGGAATATCTGTTTAGAACCAAAATGGGCTGCATGCAGTTGTGCAGAATCAGCAACAGGGGGCGTATCAATGAGTCTGGCCATGGTCATCTACAAGACCTGAGTAACAGATAGCAGGGAACAATGTAAACAGATACAGAAATGGGATTAAGGCCTGACAAGTGAAAAAGAGTTCTTTACTGCTAGAGCAGGCTTGTCTAAAACATTCCCCACACAATGGAATGTGCCCCCTGAAGGCTCTTATCCTGCCATTATGCACATGTCAGATCCTAGTATGAACATGTGGAAGATTCTGCAAGGAACTGCTCATCCAATCAGAGGGCAATTCTATCCTGCCTTTACCTAGTGAACCTATTAGTAGCTGAACATGGAAGGGAAACACCTCTGATTGGTGGAGCAGTGGGCTATGTGAACAGTCCTGCCTTTGTTCAGCCTGGATTGAGGGAATGGAGGTGAATGTGTGGTTGTTTGTTCATTGATCAAGAGAGAGAAAGAGATTGGAAGGGCAAGTGTGTGTGCATATGCATGTGCATGTAAAGGCATGTCCATATGTGCCTGTGTGTGAATGCATATGTGCATGTGAGTAGGCATGTGTTAGTGAGTTTTGAGAAGATTTGTAGCTCAGGTTGAGATTTTGGATATAGGTTTGCTCGCTGAGCTGGAAGGTTCATTTCCAGACATTTCGTTATCCTACTAGGTAACATCTTCAGTGGGCCTCAGGCGAAGCAATGCTAAAAATTCCTGCTTTCTATTTATAGGTTTGGGTTTCTTTGGGTTGGTGATGTCATTTCCTGTGGTGTGTATGTGCCTATTTGTGTGTGCATGTGTGTGTGAGTAATAGAAGGGTGGATGGATGTGTTGTGAAAGTGTTGGGATTGAGAGGGAGAGCTTGTCTTGCCATTGAGACTGAGTGAGTCAGAAAGACAATACTAATTGGATTGAAATGCAATTGTGTGCCATTGTCCCTCCCGGTCTGCTGTTGTCACGTGACCTGGACCACAAGGCACACTTACTGTCGGCATTTCAATAAAAGAAAACATTGTTCTGATCAGTCTGCTGTCCTGTGAGAAAAAAAAAGCAGGGAGTCAGAAGTGAAGCTGAGACTGAGAGTAGAAGAGCTATACAAAAGGATAGCCCCTGACAGAGGGACACCAGAATGGGTTAAAGCTGTCAAAGCTACCTCAAGCAAGTGAAATAAACCAAAAAAAAGGAACAAGGAATCAGACCACAGCTGAAACACTGGGCAATAAAAAACTGTAGCTGGAGTTGTTCCTTTCCCAGCGCTGTTCAAGACTACAGGTGATGTGGAGCAAAACTGGCTGGTTTCTCCTCCATGACAACACATGTATCAATCAGTAAGTATAAAGGCTTTGCCTTTAATTGAGGATTAAAGTCAGAAAATAATTGTTTGAAAAAAAACAAGAATTGCTGCAGGACTACTTCATGTTTTTGAAAGCAAGTAAGCAGCCCTTCATTGTGGACATTGTTTACCTGTGCAGCTAATCTGGTTCCAGCAATAGTTGGAGTGCAGTTCCCAGGTGCGTTGGAGCAGAAAGGGTGTGTACGAATGAAGGTTCAGTTGGTAACTAGTAGTTGATTGGTCTGTCAAGTAGCAACCAGTTATCAATGACAAATTCATCCGACATAGCAACAACTCAGTGATTGGTTCTCAGTTAGCTAAACAAGACAATAATCAGCCTTCATATCTTAACCAGCTCAGGAGTTCTCTTTGTTCTCTGCAGTAAAAATTACTTCAAGCCTGAAGAAAACCAGTTTGATTTTCTTGCAGCAAACGTCATAAGCCAGAGACCTTTTTATAAATGTGAACCAGTCACCCAGTGCCTCCTGAAAACCAAATTGAAAGCATCTGGAAAAGAAAGAGCAAGAAGCAGAGTTGTGATCAGCACCAAGAATCGTCCCAGCAAACCATGCAGACATAGACCATTGAACTGTCTTCCCTGTCTCTCCGTAGCACCAGCTATTTTTTCCTGCATTGTGTGTGTGTGCATGTGTGCTAATGTGTGTGTGTCTGTGTCTATGTGTCTGTGTGTGTGTGTGTGTGTGTGTGTGTGAGAAAGAGAGAGAGACTGTACAGGTGTGTGTGTGTGTGTGTGTGTGTAAGGAGGAATTCATAAGGGAGTTAGTGTTTTAATTCGTACTGTTAGATGCCAATGGTTCATAAATGTTTACCTGAAGCTAGAGTCTATTTGTAACTTGTAATTCAAGTTAACTACAGAAACCTGGTAAAACTCTGTCAACCTGGGTCTAAAAAGCACGCAAATTGGGGAATGTTGTGTACTTCAATAAAATCTTTAATTTCTGTGATGACTCTGGGAATAGTGGGTTTTGATTTGCAGTGAGCGGTCCAACTGAAACTTTACACAAACAAGAGAAAGGAAGCATCACTAACCTATTGTGAGCATTAGGAAAAGATGTTCCAAATATTCCCAATGCTCCCCCGAATCTCTTGAAGAACAAAAAAAAAGCAACAAATATTTTGAAAGTCTTGAAGGCATACTTGGAACCCCAATGAATATAACTCATGAAAAGTATGTGTTCATTGTTTGAGTTTAAGATGAAAAGCTGTCCTGTGATCAACACGAAACCACATTAACTCAGACCACAGAACCTTGTGCATTTGCAGAACTTAAAGATGACCTGATCGAGAGTGGTTTGTAGTAGACATAAACGATCCTGCAGTGAGAGTACATCTATACAGAGAAAAGAAGCTCACTTTCAGGAAAACCAGTGACGTGTCGAAGTTCTGAGGGTTTAAACCTGAAGTTGGAGCACAACAGACCAAGTTATGCTGATGGATACTCCATGCCCAAAGGTCAGAACTATCACAAACAAAGAACAAGACTGAAATACCACGGAAGACATCATGCAAAGGAGAGGAAGACACATCCAGCCCTGGGAAAGCATTGTTTTCATTACAACAAATTCTGTACGCTACAAAGAAACACAACAAGCGGATGTAGATGGCTGCCACTGTGATTTCAGCGAAACAAAAACTCCAACAAATCACTCCACACTATATAACAAGTTAGATCAGTCATGTCTGTAGGTGAGACATGGTTTGTGGCTGTTGGAATGACAATTGCAGCAGGTTTCCAAGAACTCATCTATCCAGGATATCAATACAAATGGAATAATGTTGTGCACACAACAAGAGAGAATGCCTGTCCATTGGCTTTCTTTGTGAACATTTTCTTCAATACCCAACTGGAAGTGACAAAAGTGACAGTTGAGTTCGACCATAAGCCACTGAAAACTATTTTGTTCAAGCTGCTAAAACCTGCTCCAAAGTATCTTCAAAGAACGTTATTCCTCTTACAAAGGAACCATGTGGATGGGACATGCAAGCAAAAGACACGGGTGTACATTGCAGCCATGCTGTCAACAACAGCACTCCGAAAGCAGAGAGTAAAGGATCCTTCAATACATTTGGTCGATTCAACATGAAACAGCAGCTCATTATGCTCCGGAAATCATTAAGCTAACAGAGACACTGGATATAACAGATACCAGCAACTTATCCAACTCCCTGAAAGTTGCACCAAGTTTTGAAGAAAGGAAGGCTTGAAGGCTGCCAGGAAACACCTGATGCTATAAGGGCAAATCAGGCAGATCGAGATGAACTGACAGCCCACCGTGGCATATTGTACAGGAAACAACTGCACCCACGCACACCATAAAGAGAGCAACATGAATTGAACACTGTGTATGACATGCTTATGCAGAGACTGCAGAGAAAATTAAACTGCTCATGCATAGGCACAATCATGGGTAACCTGGGGGATTGCTAACGTACATGACAATATGCAAGTCTCTGGGTTTTTTTGTTGACATAGAAGGGGGAGGTTTGCATTGAAATGCAAACACACTAAATATCACTTTCTAGTCTGTCATAGTCACGTGACAGCTATCATGAGGCAGCCATCTTGGAGGCAGCTTCAAAGAAGAGAGATCTGGCTTGTGATCGCACAGCATCCATCTTTACCCACTTACACCTCATTCAAAAAAAAACCTATCCCACAAAGCAAGGATGAGCTGGGAGGAAAACCAAGGCTGAAAGGTAACCTGCTTCCAACAACAGCCTGCGGCACAGTGGTAGTGTCTCTCCTACTAGTGCAGGAGTCCCTAGGTTTAAGGCCAACTTGCTCAGAGCAGTGTCAGTGAACAGTTTGATGAAAAATGTTGTTGAGGCAGTGTTCAAGATTTCTTCAGCAGTAAACAAGACCAACTGGTCAGCATAGCCCTGGTTCTCCTTTCCTTCCCTGGTGATCAGGATTGGGGCATTGATCTGTCTCTTTCCAGCCGTGCTTCTTAACTGCAATGATTAGAGGATTTATCAATCCATTCTGCAGCTTGGCACTTTTTCATTGTCATTTTTATTAATTACTCGTTGATTCGAATGATCAATTTATCGCTTTCAAATTTACTTTTGTCTTTTCGCCAAAATGTGCTGAGAGGCCCCCGAACTTTAAAAGTTCACCCACCCCATGAAAAAGAAAGGTTCAACTAGCCTGAATTAGAATTTCGGAAGCAAGCCGCATTTAATGGAATGGTCAAAGGCAGATTTTGAAGTGAGAACGTATAAGACTGCCCATTCTGCAACAGCTCTTGAGGGAACCATTCAACATTGAGACGTGATAGTTCAGGAAAGCAAGCTTCATATTCTGCTAAGAATGAATGCCTTGATCTATCCTTCATCCTTACTTATAGTTGCTAGAAAATGATATTTGCTAATCTATTTTCTTTCTGGCAATAACTGCATGTCAAAATAAATTATTTTAAGTTAGATAATAACGACAGTGTCTGACTTGATCTTTGCCCCGTAGAATTCTGAACAAAGAAGAAAAAAACAGTCTCCAATGTCCATAACTCAGTCAACACAGTCAGATGCATTATTTTGTTTCAGAATCTCTTTCTTTATTGTAATTTCCTTTGGTCATAAATCGAACTTTATTTCATTCCTTTCAAACAGTGGGTTAGCTGGAAAATAGAAAATATCTTCTACTCATTCCTGTGAATACTGACTGTTCTGCAAAATCGCGGAGCGCAGTTAATATTTCCAATCTGTATGGCCCCAATTAATCTTCCAATGTTTGTTAATTTCCATCCGAAAAATAAAGCAAGGACAGTTGTACCAAGACTAACATGCTCTCAAATAAAATGACAGCTCAAAATTGACCCTGATTATCGATCGTATAACGCACAAAGATGCATTAGGAAATGGATAAGTCATAATTAAAGTTACAGATTTGCCCGACAATCAATAAAAATTTTTTAAAACTTGCATTTATATAGTGCCTCTCATAATCTTCGAATATCGCATTTACTCTAATTGAATGTATTTGAAGTGCGGTGAGTATTTAAATGTAGGAAAGGTCAGAGGCAGTTTGTGCATACACAAAGCAACTGGAAACTTGCAGATGACTTGTTTTTGTGGGATGTTTTGGAAAGGAGTTATCAAAGTTGAGGAAAAGGAACCAAGAGGCAGAGGAATGAAAACAGCATTAGAGTCTTTATTATAGGAGGGTTGTCATTTATAAGTAGGAATGTCTTGCTACAGTTGTATGTGGTTTTGGTGCAACAGATTGGTCTGTAAACCTAAGAATGCTTATACTTGCCTCAGAGGGAGTACAATTACCTGGTCTGGCCTACATGTGACTCTAGACCCACAGCAATATGGTTGACTCTGGGGAATTAAGGATGTTCAATAAATGCTGCCTAGCCAGTGATAAAAGATCTGGATAGTAGTAAGAGGATAGGACAGAGTTAGCATGGATTTATAAAGGGGAAATCATGCTTGACTAATCGTCTTGAGTTTCTTGAGGATGTAACTCTGCAGATGGACAAGGGAGATCCAGTAGATGTAGTGTACCTGGACTTTCAGAAAGCTTTTGATAAAGTCCCACACAGGAGGTTAGTGAGTAAACTTAGGGCGCATGGTATTGGGGGCAAAGTACTAGATTGGATTGAAAATTGGTTGGCTGATAGGAAACAAAGGGTAGTGATAAACGGCTCCATTTCGGAATGGCAGGCAGTGACCAGTGGGGTACCGCAGGGATCAGTGCTGGGACCGCAGCTTTTTACAATATATGTTAATGATATAGAAGATGGTATCAGCAATAACATTAGCAAATTTGCTGATGATACAAAGCTGGGTGGCAGGGTGAAATATGATGAGGATGTTAGGAGATTACAGGGTGACCTGGACAAGTTAGATGAGTGGTCAGATGTATGGCAGATGCAGTTTAATGTGGATAAATGTATGGTTATCCACTTTGGTGGCAAGAACAGGAAGGCAGATTACTACCTAAATGGAATCAATTTAGGTAAAGGGGCAGTACAAAGAGATCTGAGTGTTCTTGTACACCAGTCAATGAAGGCAAGCATGCAGGTACAGCAGGAAGTGAAGAAGGCTAATAACATGCTGGCCTTCATAACAAGAGGAATTGAGTATAGAAGCAAAGAGGTACTTCTGCAGCTGTACAGGGCCCCAGTGAGACCACACCTGGAGTACTGTGTGCAGTTCTGGTCTCCAAATTTGAGAAAAGACATTCTGGCTTTTGAGGGAGTGCAGTGTAGGTTCAAGAGGTCAATTCCTGGAATGGAGGGATTACCTTACACTGAAAGACTGAAGCGACTGGGCTTGTATACCCTTGAGTTTAGAAGACTGAGTGGGGATCTGATTGAGACATATAAGATTATGAAAGGATAGGATACTCTGGCAGCAGGAAACATGTTTCAGCTGATGGGTGAGTGCCGAACCAGAGGACACAGCTTAAAAATACAGGGTAGACCATTTAGGACAGAGATGAGGAGAAACATCTTCACCCAGAGAGTGGTGGCTGTGTGGAATGCTCTGCCCCAGAGGGCAGTGGAGGCCCAGTCTCTGGATTCATTTAAGAAAGAGTTGGATAGAGCTCTCAAAGATAGTGGAATCAAGGGTTATGGAGATAAGGCAGGAAGAGGATACTAATTGAGGAATGATCAGCCATGATCATATTGAATGGCGGTGCAGGCTCGAAGGGCTGAATGGCCTACTCCTGCACCTATTGTCTATTGTCTATTGTCTATTGATGCCCTTATCCCATGAATGAATCACAAAAAAAAGATTGATTCCATGTTGAGAGAGTTGTCCTAGGAGGAAAGAATGAGATCTTTGTAATTTTACACAATGAGTGATCATTAATTACTAGGAAGCCGTTTCTCCAGGCTGGAAAATCCAGAACTCAAAGTCATTGCCTTCGGGTGAGCAGTCAGCCATTGAAGACTGAGTTGAGGAGACATCTCTTCAATGAGTAGGTCATAACACTTTCAAATCCTCTATTCCAGAGAATTGTGGATGCTCAGTTGATGAATCAAGACTGAGGTGGAATTGAGTTTGAGGAAATTGAGGTATCGGTGGCTCTTGCAGGGATGTGGAGTTAAGATATAATCTTTTTGAAGGTCATAGCACACTCTACACAGCCATGCAGCCTACTTCTACTCATTTTGTTCCTATGTGTTCAAACGTATGTGAGTTACCAGTCATTAAAAGCTGAATTTTAGCACCTTTATAACTTACAGGGAGCAAAATGGCAGACACAGCAGGTTAGGTCGTGTTTGGGCTCTAGGTCCATCCACTCCCTTTAGCCTCATCCTTTTGTTTTTATTATTTCTACTTATTATTATTCTTAATTTCATCTCTCAGATCAAACCCATCCTTTCTTCTCTCTGTGGCTGAGGTGCAGCAGTTTCCATTAGACAGTCCCAGGTTCGCAGCAGTTTCAGCAGGCCCCTGTCGTCAGCAGTTTCAACAAGGCCTGGTCCTCAGGGGTTTCAAGTGGCCCCCATCCTCAGGGGTTTCAACAAGACCTGGTCCTCAGGGGTTTCAAGTGGCCCCAGTCCTCAGAGGTTTTGACTGGGCCTAGTCCTCAGTGGTTTCAAGTAGCCCCAGTCCTCAAAAGTTTTGACTGGGCCTAGTCCTCAGCGGTTTCAAGTGGCCCCAGTCCTCAGAAGTTTTGACTGGGCCTAGTCCTCAGCGGTTTCAAGTAGTCCCAGTCCTCAAAAGTTTTGACTGGGCCTAGTCCTCAGTAGTTTCAACAAGGTCGGTGTTTTCGAAAGGCCCTGAGTCTTGGCATCTTCGAGAGTCTCCTGGTCTTTGGCTGTAGCTGGTTATTATCCCAGAGGCCTTGGAATGAACAAAAAAATGATGTTTGTCTTGACCTGCTCTCATTTTTCAGATATAATTTATGCAATTAATGGTGCTGTTTTGATGACAATTAATACATATTTTACTATCATTTCACAACTACAGGTAACAATAACTTTGTCTATCTATCTACTACTCGCACAGAGCAAATCCTCATGGTAACAGTGAGGGGGAGAAAAATAATTTGAAACCAATTCTACCTCTGATTCATGTGCAACTAACAGTGAGAGAAGAGAGACCTTTTTCAATTCATGGTCACAGCCTATAACTCTCATGAGGAAAAGCTGCTTTCTCTCCTTAAACACTGTCAGCCTGACACAGGGTTGAGAAGCTAAAGGCAGCCTCCAATAGCTTACACACACACGGGAGAAAACTGGAGCAGAAACAAGATAACGATGGAACAAGAAGTGGTGACAAGTTGCCGGGTTCCGATGTCATCTTTGCTGAAGATTAGCATTTGTGCAAAAATCCTTAATGACTCGGCCATCATCAATCCAAAGTTGGAATGGATTTGCTTTGAAAAGGATGTTGCCAGGGTTGGAGGATTTGAGCTAGAGGTAGAGGCTGAACAAGCTGGGGCTGTTTTCCCTGGAGCGTCGGAGGCTGAGGGTTGACCTTATAGAGGTTTACAACATTATGAGGATCATGGATAGGGTAAATAGGCAAAGTCTTTTCCCTGGGGTCGGGGAGTCCAGAACTAGAGGGCATAGGTTTAGGGTGAGAGGGGAAAGATATGAAAGAGACCTACGGGGCAACTTTTTCATGCAGAGGGTGGTACGTGTATGGACTGAGCTGCCAGAGGATGTGGTGAAGGCTGGTACAATTGCAACATTTAAGAGGCATCTGGATGGGTATATGAATAGGAAGGGTTTGGAGGGATATGTGCCGGGTGCTGGCAGGTGGGACTAGATTGGGTTGGGATATCTGGTCAGCATGGACGAGTTGGACTGAAGGGTCTGTTGCCATGCTGTACATCTCTATGACTCTCTCTGTGACTCTATGCTGGGCTGAAATTTGAGAGTTTCTTAACTACCGAGTGAGAAGTTAAAAAGAAAATTTGCCCCAATCTGCAAAGACGATGACAGTAAATGCAGAAAGGGTAATGTTGGCAAAACAAAAACTTAATGCCCAACGGGCTCAGGGGCACATTTTCAGAGAGATTGGCACAATCTGTTAACAATAAACATTCTGATAAGCCATCAGATGTTTTGTGATGTTGCAAATGTTATTGACAGATGTTTCAGAGTCAATCCGCTGTGTCCAAATGTGAACGACCATTTGTGTAATGCAGCAATCATTTAATCTGGGAAAGTCTTAATCCTTTCAGTACAACATGCCGCGTATATTACCAAAGAAAGGATTTTGGCAGCTGATTCTGAGTTAAGGAAATAGTCTTGACAAAGTGCCAGTGACACTTCATTTACCTCCCCGTTCTCCTGAAATGTCTGACTCTTACTGGGCTACAATTTACATTGGTGAAATTTTCTTAAGCTAATAACAAGTGTCACTCTTCATGCCCATGGATAGTTATGGAGGTTGGGGTTCCTTATGTGATGAAGATCCTGACACTCCTGTGGCATGGTGGATATTCTGTCACCACCCCGCTGTTTGCCTTACCTCCTCACACCACCTAATGGTTTGTCCTAATCACAGTTGGTTGTCTCGAGTCAGTCAATTCTTCAAATTGTTTTCCCCCACCCAGATCCCAGCTGATTGCCACCTCTGCTTGGACACCCATCTAAGGGTGGGTACAAATCTCTGGCACTGGCACTGACACTGCCCATGTGGATCAGGGTCCAGGGTCAGCATCAGGGAGTCCCTGCAGTCCATCCTGGGTGTCCTCCTCAATTGCCCTTTGATCATACGTGTTGCCATATTTCTGTGAGGTAGCTCTAACGTACCCTCCTCCAGTCTGTACCGAACGTTCCCTCTGAGCTACGGAGGGTGTGTGGCTGCCTCATTGTCCCAAAATGAACGGCACAGGTGAAAGACAGGCTGGGACCAAGGAAAGGTTCCTTTCAGGGATGTGTTATGCAAAGCCGTGTGGGAATCTTCAAGGGGACACATCAAGAGGGACGAAGCCTGACTGAGCCATAAACACAGTGTGTGGCGTTGGGAATTTGATTCAAGTGAGAATTTGGGGCAGGGGGCAAAAACGATGCTCCTTTTCCTGCCTTGTTTTAGCCTCCAGCAGTTGTAGAAGATACATAAGTTACTTTCCAGAAATAGAGGGCCTGCTAGCTGCCCACTACAGATGGAGTCCTTGGTGACATGGTGTAAAGATAACAATCTCTCTCTCAATGTTAGCAAATTTACAGCTGATCACCCACCTCAGGACACAAAGGAGGAGGACGTGCCCCTATCTACAGGAGTTGAGGTGGAGATGGTCAACAGCATCAAGTTCCTAAAGGTGGCGATCACCAATGATCTGTCCTGGACCACCCATGGTGATGCAATGATCCAGAAGACACAACAATACCTCCTCCTCCACAGGAGGCTAAACAAATTCAGCATTTCCATAAGGACCCTCACTGTCGTTTACCGATACAGTATAGAAAACATTCTATCTGTATGCATCTTGGTACGGCGACTGTTCTGCTCAGGACCATACACAACTACAGAAAGTTGAAACACAGCCCAGTCGTAGAGTCATAGAGATGTACAGCATGGAAACAGATCCTTTGGTCTAACTCGTCCATGCCAATCAGATATCCTAAATTAATCTAGCCCCATTTGCCAGCACTTGACCCATAACCCTCTAAACCCTTCCTATTCATATACCTATCCAGATACCTTTTAAGTGTTGTAATTGTACCAGCCTTCACCCCTTCCTCTGGCAGCTTATTTCATACACGCACCACTTTCTGCGTGAAACCGTTGCCCCTTAAGTCCCTTTTAAATCTTTCCCCTTTCACCCATAACCTATGGGAAGCCTTCAGAAGTAAGATAACGAGAGTTCAGAGAAAGTATATTCCTGTTGGGGTGAAAGGCGGGTAGGTATAGGGAATGCTGGATGGCTAAAGAAATTGAGGGTTTGGTTAAAAAAAAGAAGGAAGCATATGTCAGGTATAGACAGGATAGATCGAGTGAATCCTTAGAAGAGTATAAAGGCAGTAAGAGTATACTTAAGAGGGAAACTAGGAGGGCAAAAAGGGGTCATGAGATTACTTTGGCAAATAGAATTAAGGAGAATCCAAAGGGTTTTTACAAATACATTAAGAACAAAAGGATAACTAGGAAGAGAATAGGGCCCCTCAAAGATCAGCAAGGCGGCCTTTGTGTGGAAATGCAGGAGAAGGAGGAGATACTAAACAAGTATTTTGCATCAGTATTTACTGTGGAGAAGGACATGGAAGATATAGAATGTAGGGAAATAGATGGTGACATGTTGAAAAATGTCTATATTACTGAGGAGGAAGTGCTGGATGTCTTGAAATGCATAAAAGTGGATAAATCCCTAGGACCTGATCAGGTGTACCCTAGAACTCTGTGGGAAGCTAGAGAAGTGATTGCTGGGTCACTTACTGAGATATTTTGGGCGGCAAGGTGGCACAGTGGTTCGCACTGCTGCCTCACAAGCGCCAGAGACCCGGGTTCAATTCCCGACTCAGGTGACTGACCGTGTGGAGTTTGCACATTCTCCCCGTGTCTGCGTGGGTTTCCTCCGGGTGCTCCGGTTTCCTCCCACAGTCCAAAGATGTGCAGGTCAGGTGAATTGGCCATGCTAAATTGCCTGTAGTGTTAGGTAAAGGGGTAAATGTAGGGGTATGGGTGGGTTGCGCTTCAGCGGGTCAGTGTGGACTTGTTGGGCCGAAGGGCCTGTTTCCACACTGTAAGTAATCTAATCTAAATTTGTATAATTGATAGTCACAGGTAAGGTGCCAGAAGACTGGAGGTTGGCTAACGTGGTGCCACTGTTTAAGAAGGGTGGTCAGGACAAGCCAGTGAACTGTAGACCAGTGAGCCTGATGTTGGTGGTGGGTACATTGTTGGAGGGAATCCCGAGGGACAGGATGTACATGTATTTGGAAAGGCAAGGATGATTAGGGATAGTCAACATGGCTTTGTGTGTGGGAAATCATGCCTCACAAACTTGATTGAGTATTTTGAAGAAGTAACAAAGAGGATTGACGAGGCAGAGCAGCAAATGTGATCTATATTGACTTCAGTAAGGCATTTGACAAGGTTCCCCATGGGAGACTGATTAGCAAGGTTAGATTTCATGGAATAGAGGAAGAATTTGCCATTTGGATACAAAACTGGCTCAAAGATAGGTGGTGGTGGAGGCTTGTTTTTCAGACTGGAGGCCTGTGACCAGTGGAGTGCCACAAGGATTGGTGCTGGTCCTCTATGTTTCATCATTTACATAGATAATTTGGATGTGAGCATTGGGGTATAGTTAGCAATTTTGCAAATGACAACAAAATTGGAGGTGTAGTGGACAGTGACGAAGATTACCTCAGATTACAACAGGATCTTGACCAGATGGGCCAATGGGCTGAGAAGTGGCAGATGGAGTTAATTCAGATAAATGCGAGGTGCTGCATTTTGGGAAAGCAAATCTTAGCAGGACTTATACACTTAATGGTAAGGTCCTCGGGAGTGTTGCTGATCAAAGAGACCTTGGAATGAAGGATTGCAGCTCCTTGAAAGTGGAGTCGCAGGTAGATAGGATAGTGAAGAAGGCGTTTGGTAGGCTTTCCTATGTCAGTCAGATTATTGAGTACAGGACATTTGTTAGGCCACTGTTGGAATATTGCGTGCATTTCTGGTCTCCTTCCTATTGGAAAGATGTTGTGAAACTTGCAAGGGTTCAGAAAAGATTTACAAGGATGTTGCCAGGTTGGAGGATTTGAGCTAAAGGGAGAGGCTGAACAGGCTGGGGCTGTTTTCCCTGAAGGGTCTGAGGCTGAGGGGTGACCTTAGGTTTACATTTTATGAAGGGCATGGATAGGATAAATAAACAAAGTCTTTTCCCTGGGGTGGGGAGTTCAGAACTAGAGGGCTCAATCCCTACTCACTGACATGACCCTGTCAAATAGAGTTCAGAACAGTCAATCCCTACTCACTAACATGACCCTGTCACAGGCGATTCAGGACAGTCAATCCCTATTCACTTACATGACACTATCACAGGGAGTTCAGGATAGTCAATCCCTCATCGATCTTCTTTGTTACTTCTCCGAAAAACTCAATCAAGTTTGTGAGACATGATTTCCCATGCACAAAGCCATGTTGACTATCCCGAATCAGTCCTTGCCTTTCCAAATACATGTACATCCTGTCCCTCAGGATTCCCTACAACAACTTGCCCACCACTGAGGTCAGGCTCACCGGTCTATAATTCCCTGGCTTGTCCTTACCACCCTTCTTAAATAGTGGCACCACGTTAGCCGACCTCCAGTCTTCTGGCACCTCACAATGATACAAATATCTCAGTAAGAGGCCCAGCAAACACTCCTCTAGCTTCCCACAGAGTTCTCGGGTACACCTGATCAGGTCCTGGGGATTTGTCCACCTTTAACTGTTTCAAGACATCCTTCACTTCCTCCTCTGTAATCTGGACATTTTGCAAGATGTCATCATCTATTTCCCTACAGTCTATATCTTCCATATCCTTTTCCACAGTAAATACTGATGCACAATATTCATTTAGTATCTCCCCCATTTTCTGTGGCTCCACACAAAGGCTGCCTTGCTGATCTTTGAGGAACCCTATTCTCTACCTGGTTACCATTTGTCCTTAATATATTTGTAAAACCCCTTTGGATTCTCCTTAATTCTATTTGCCAAAGCTATCTCATGTCCCCGTTTTGCCCTCCTGATTTCCCTCTTAAGTATACTCCAGTTTCTTTTTATTCTTTTAACGATTCACTCGATCTATCCTGTCCATACTTGATATATGCTTCCTTCTTTTTCTTAACCAAACCCTCAATTTCTTTAGTCATCCAGCATTCCCTATACCTTTCACCCTGACAGGAATACACTTTCTCTGGATTCTTGTGATCTCACTTCTGAAGACTTCCCATTTTCCAGCCGTCCCTTTACCTGCGAACATCTGCCTCCAATCAGCTTTCGAAAGTTCTTGCCTAATACCCTCAAAATTGGCCTTTCTCCAATTTAGAACTTCAACTTTTAGATCATATTCTCGGCTTGTTTTAATTTAATCAGGGTGGAGCTAGTAATTATTTTTGTCACATTCTGGATGGTATGAATGAACCTCAAGCTTAGATCATTAGCTAATTCTCATTAGCGAACATTTGTCTGCATTTCTGCTAACTCTGAAAGCGCTGTGGACTTAGGTTGCCGAAATACAATTCAAATGGAGTTTTACATGAGAATGAAAGAAGGTAACTAACTCAGAGAAGACAAACCAAAACGTACTAACAATCTTCCATCCTCCTGGCATGAATGTCTCAATTTTCATCACAGGAGCTGCCATTGGAGATTTTTGTCGGGCTCTTGTTATATCCTCCGGCCAGTAGGGGTGCTGTAGCTTTTCAGTTTATCCTCCCAGATCCTCAAAGTTCATATTGCATCTTCAAGGAAGGATTTCCAGCTCTTCAGTTGACAACAAATGGAGTGTGCAAGCTGCTGCCTTAGATATGACCTCTGATTTTTTTTTTGCCAGTTTTATATTTGTTCATTTATCGGATGTGGGCCAGCATTAAATATCCTTTCTGAATTGACAAGGAGATGGTGAGCATCTTTCTTGAACTTGATGGAACCAGAAACCAAAGGACAGCAAGGGTGTGCTCAACAGATGATGTTAAGGGTTTAGAATGTAGGTAACAAGAACAGGCAGCCTCTTTCAGCACTGATTACAGCGGAGTGTGTGTGTATTTCACCTCTTTTTCACTGCTAGGGCTGACAGATATCAATTTGCTTTTCGTATATATTAATTCGCTCATGTCATTGGCTGGGTCAACATGTATTACCCATGCTTAGTTGCCCCGGAGGTGGTGGTGAGTCTTGAATCACTGGCGTTCACTTGATGCAGGTAGAACCACAATGCCATTAGGCAGGAAATTCTAGGATTCTGACCTAGCGACAGTGAAGGAACGATGATGTATCTCCAACTCCGGATGCAGAGTGGCTTGGAGGAAGTGTGCAGATGGTGATCGAATCCCCTACAGTGCAGAAACATTCAGCTCTTGGGGTCTGCACCGACCCTCCAAAGAGTAATCCACACAGACCCATTCCCCTACCCTATTACTCTACATTATCTCTGACTAATGCACCTAACCTGCACATCCCTGAACACTACGGGCAATTTAGCATGGGCAATTCACCTACCCTGCACAGCTTTGGACTGTGGGAGGAAACGGGAGCACCCAGAGGAAACCCACACAGACACGGGGAGAATGTGCAAACCTCACACCGACAGTCGCCTGAGGGTGGGATTGACCCTGGGTTCATGATGCTGTGAGGCAGCAGTGCAGACCACTGGGCTGCCGTGCTGCCCATTATGATATCTTCTTGTATCTGCTGCCCTTGCTCTTCTAGGTAGAAATGCTCATAGGTTTGGAAAGAAGTGTAAATGGATCCTTGCTCGTCTTAGGGACAGTACATACTGTTGCCACTGTGAGCCAGTGTATTGTTTATTCATTCAGTGGATGTGGGCCTTGCAGACCGGACAGCATTGATTGGCCATTCCTCCTTGCCCTTGAAAAGACAATCGTGAGCTGTCTCTTTGAATTGCTACAGTCCATTTGCTACAGGAACATCCAGAATGCCAAGGAGGAATTAGGGATAGAATTCCAGGATTCTGAACCAGTGACAGTGAAGGAACTATGAAATATTTCCAAGTCAGGATAGTGGGTGGTTTGGGAAGAAAACTTGCAGTTGGTGATGTTCCCATGTAGCTGCTGGTCCTTATCCTTGTAGATGGAAGTGGTCATGGATTTGGAAGGTTCTGTCTAAGTATCCTTGGTGAATTTCTGCACTGCATCTTATAGATGGTGCATTCTGCTGCTTCTCAGTGTGGGTGGTGGAGGGAGTGGATGTGGTGCCCATCAAGTGGGCTGCTTTGTCCTGGATGGTGTCAAGTTTCTTGAGTGTTGTTGGAGCTGCATCCATCCAGGCAGGTGGGAAGTATTCCACCGCACTGCTGACTTGTGCCTTGGAGACGGTGGACAGGCTTTGGGGAGTCAGGAGGTGAGTTACTCATTGCAGGCCTCTGACCTGCTCTTGTGGCCACTCTGTTTATATTTACTTAGATTACTTACAGTGTGAAAACAGGCCCTTCCACCCATCAAGCCCAAACCGACCCTCCGAAGAGCAACCCACTCAGACCCCTTCCCCTACATATGCCCCTTCACCTAACACTACGGGCAATTTAGCATGGCCAATTCACCTAACCTGAACATTTTTGGACTGTGGGAGGAAACCCATGCAGACTCAGGGAGAATATGTAAACTCCACACAGACAGTTACCTGAGGCAGGAATTGAACTCAGGTCTCTGGCACTGTGAGGCAACAGTGCTAACCACTGTGCCACCCGGTGGTTAGTCTAGTTCAGTTTCTGTTCAATAGTACCCTCCAGGATGTTGATGGTGAGGGACTCAGTGATGACAATTCCCCTGAGTGTCAACAGGCATTGATAAAATTCTCTCTTGTCAGAGATGGTCATTGCCTGACATGTGTGAGACACAAATGTTATTTGCACTTTTCCTGTTAATCCTGGATAGTGGTCAGACCTCGTTACATTAGATCATGGATGGCCTCAGTGTCTAAGCAGTCATGAAGCCTGCTAGACATTGTACAATCATCAGAAAACACTGTTCTCCAGTGAGCTGTTTGATTGTCCACTACCATTCACAGCTGGATAAGGCAGGATTGCAGAGTACAGGTCTGATTTGATGGTTGTAGATTTGTTTAGCCCTGCCTTTCATTTGCTATGAGACAAAAAAAAACTGCAGAAGCTGGAATCCAAGGTAGACAGGCAGGAGGCTGGAAGAACACAGCAAGCCAGGCAGCATCAGGAGGTGGAGAAGTCGACATTTTGGGTGTAACCATAGTTCGGGACTGGGTGTGGGTGTAGGGGAAGCCAGAGATGCAGGGGGTGGTGGGCCAGGGTGGTGAAGACAGGTAGAGGGTACGACCTAATTTTTAGGAATGCCTGGGTGCTGCTCCTGGCGTGTCCTCCTGTTGTCTCTGTTGAACCAGGGTGATCCCCTAGCTTGACGGTCATGCTAGGAAAGGCCAGAGCATGAGATTGTGGATTGTGTTGAAGTATAATTCTGCTGCTGTTGATGGTCCAAAGCATCTCATGGACGCCCAATCTTGAGTTTCTCAATCTGTTCACAGTCCATCTCATTTAGCATGATGATAGAGCCACACAATATAATGTAAGATATTCTCAAAGTGAAGTCAAGACTTTGTCTCCACAAGGACAGTGCCTCTTACTGAGGCAGTGAAGAACAGCTACATCAGCAGTCGGCAAGTTAGTCAGGTCAAGTGCCTTTCTTCCTCCTGTTGGTTCCCTCACCACCTGATGAAGACCCAAACCATCAGCTGTTTCCTTTAGGACTCCATCAGGTCAATAGGTAATCCTGCTATGAGCCGTTCTTGGTCAGGGATACAGGGATCCGACATTCTACAAGATATCCTGTACCATTCGACCTTCAGTACCTCCTCCAGGTGGTGTTCAACATGGAGTAGATTGTACACACTGCTGTCATTGTGTCCCTGTGTGTAAATGGTACACACTGCAGTCATTGTGTCCCGGTGTGTAAATGGTACACACTGCTGTCATTGTGTCCTGGTGTGTACATGGTACACACTGCTGCCATTGCGTCCTGGTGTGTAAATGGTACGCACTGCTGTCATTGTGTACCGGTGTGTACATGGTACACACTGCTGTCATTGTGTCCCGGTGTGTACATGGTACACACTGCTGTCATTTTGTCCTGGTGTGTACATGGTACACACTGCTGCCATTGTGTCCTGGTGTGTAAATGGTACGCACTGCTGTCATTGTGTACCGGTGTGTACATGGTACACACTGCTGTCATTGTGTTCCTGGTGTGTACATGGTACACACTACTGCCATTGTGTCCTGGTGTGTAAATGGTACACACCGCTGTCATTGTGTCCTGGTGTGTACATGGTACACACTGCTGTCATTGTGTTCCAGTGTGTACATGGTACACACTGCTGTCATTGTGTCCTGGTGTGTAAATAGTACACACTGCTGTCATTGTGCCCCTGTGTGTACGTGGTACACACTGCTGTCATTGTGTCCTGGTGTGTACATGGTACACACCGCTGTCATTGTGTCCTGGTGTGTACATGGTACACACTGCTGTCATTGTGTCCTGGTGTGTACATGGTACACACTACTGCCATTGTGTCCTGGTGTGTAAATGGTACACACCGCTGTCATTGTGTCCTGGTGTGTACATGGTACACACTGCTGTCATTGTGTTCCAGTGTGTACATGGTACACACTGCTGTCATTGTGTCCTGGTGTGTAAATAGTACACACTGCTGTCATTGTCTTCCTGTGTGTACGTGGTACACACTGCTGTCATTGTGTCCCGGTGTGTAAATGGTACACACTGCTGCCATTGCGTCCTGGTGTGTAAATGGTACACACTGCTGTCATTGTGTCCTGGTGTGTACATGGTACACACTGCTGCCATTGTGTCCTGGTGTGTACATGGTACACACTGCTGTCATTGTGTACCGGTGTGTACATGGTACACACTGCTGTCATTGTGTCCCGGTGTGTACATGGTACACACTGCTGTCATTTTGTCCTGGTGTGTACATGGTACACACTGCTGCCATTGTGTCCTGGTGTGTAAATGGTACGCACTGCTGTCATTGTGTTCCTGGTGTGTAAATGGTACACACCGCTGTCATTGTGTCCTGGTGTGTACATGGTACACACTGCTGTCATTGTGTTCCAGTGTGTACATGGTACACACTGCTGTCATTGTGTCCTGGTGTGTAAATAGTACACACTGCTGTCATTGTGCCCCTGTGTGTACGTGGTACACACTGCTGTCATTGTGTCCTGGTGTGTACATGGTACACACCGCTGTCATTGTGTCCTGGTGTGTACATGGTACACACTGCTGTCATTGTGTCCTGGTGTGTACATGGTACACACTACTGCCATTGTGTCCTGGTGTGTAAATGGTACACACCGCTGTCATTGTGTCCTGGTGTGTACATGGTACACACTGCTGTCATTGTGTTCCAGTGTGTACATGGTACACACTGCTGTCATTGTGTCCTGGTGTGTAAATAGTACACACTGCTGTCATTGTGCCCCTGTGTGTACGTGGTACACACTGCTGTCATTGTGTTCCTGTGTGTACGTGGTACACACTGCTGTCATTGTCTTCCTGTGTGTACGTGGTACACACTGCTGTCATTGTGTCCCGGTGTGTAAATGGTACACACTGCTGTCATTGTGTTCCAGAGTGTACATGGTACACACTGCTGTCATTGTGTCCCGGTGTGTAAATGGTACACAATGCTGTTATTGTGTACCGGTGTGTACATGGTACACGCTGCTGCCATTGTGTCCTGGCGTGTAAATGATACACACTGCTACTATTGTGTCCTGGTGTGTACATGGTACACACTGCTGTCATTGTGTCCTGGTGTGTAAATGGTACACACTGCTGTCATTGTGTACCGGTGTGTACATGGTACACACTGCTGTCATTGTGTCCTGGTGTGTAAATGGTACACACTGCTGTCATTGTGTCCTGGTGTGTACACTGTACACACTGATGTCATTGTGTCCCTGTGTGTAAATGGTACACACTACTGTCATTGTGTTCCTGTGTGTACATGGTACACACTGCTGTCATTGTGTTCCTGCGTGTACATGGTACACACTGCTGTCATTGTGTTCCTGTGTGTAAATGGTACACACTGCTCTCATTGTGTCCTGGTGTGTAAATGGTACGCACTGCTGTCATTGTGTCCCGGTGTGTACCTGGTACACACTGCTGTCATTGTGTCCCAGTGTGTAAATGGTACACACTGCTGTCATTGTGTCCTGGTGTGTACATTGTACACACTGCTGTCATTGTGTCCCAGTGTGTAAATGGTACACACTGATGTCATTGTGTCCTGGTGTGTACATGGTACACACTGCTGTCATTGTGTTCCTGTGTGTAAATAGTACACACTGCTGTCATTGTGTCCTGGTGTGTACATGGTACACACTGCTGTCATTGTGTTCCTGTGTGTAAATAGTACACACTGCTGTCATTGTGTCCTGGTGTGTACATGGTACACACTGCTGTCATTGTGTTCCTGTGTGTACATGGTACACACTGCTGTCATTGTGTCCTGGTGTGTAAATGGTACACACTGCTACCATTGTGTCCTAGTGTGTAAATGGTACATACTGCTCTCATTGTGTCCTGGTGTGTACATGGTACACACTGCTGTCATTGTGTTCCTGTGTGTACATGGTACACACTGCTGTCATTGTGTCCTGGTGTGTAAATGGTACACACTGCTACCATTGTGTCCTGGTGTGTAAATGGTACACACTGCTACCATTGTGTCCTGGTGTGTACATGGTACACACTGCTGTCATTGTGTTCCTGTGTGTACATGGTACACACTGCTGTCATTGTGTCCTGGTGTGTAAATGGTACACACTGCTACCATTGTGTCCTGGTGTGTACATGGTACACACTGCTGTCATTGTGTCCTGGTGTGTAAATGGTACACACTGCTACCATTGTGTCCTGGTGTGTACATGGTACACACTGCTGTCATTGTGTTCCTATGTGTACATGGTACACACTGCTGTCATTGTGTCCTGGTGTGTAAATGGTACACACTGCTACCATTGTGTTCTGGTGTGTACATGGTACACGCTGCTGTCATTGTGTCCTGGTGTGTACATGGTACACACCGCTGTCATTGTGTCCTGGTGTGTACGTTGCTGACTGATGACAGAACCTTTTAATAGAGCCCTCTCGTGGCTTATTGTTAGTGTCCCTTTCCTGGATCAAGAGATCCCAATTCAAATCCAATCTGCTTCAGAAGTATGTAATAACATGTCTAAACAGATTGATTTGGGAAATAGGTTAATTAAAAAATATACATTCACAGCCTTGTATTCTGTGATTCAGAATGCGCTGTGTCCCCCAGGTTAATTTTTCCTTTCTGAGACCTTTCTCCCATCTGTCAAATATTCCTTCTCTTTCTGCCATGTTCAATCTCTGTCCTGGACGGGCAAGTCAATCTCGCCCTCAGCCTACCAATGATGGCCAAATAAATTTATCATCCAGTCCACTCTCGTCAATAAGCATTGCTCAGCCATTTAAGTTGTCCTAACACTGTGTCAGATTTAGCAAGGCACGTTTATCTTTAATTCTCTTCATGCTGGATGAGGTAAAGGAAGAGAAGAATTTGAGCAGACTTACATTCTTCTCTTCCTCGTGTCAACACCTGACACCTTTTAATACCTTCAGTGTGACATGACAGATATGATGTTAATCTTTTTGATTAATCTCTTGGAGTCTAAAGGGGAGAAATAAAATACATTAGAACTACGTCAGACCTTTTTTTTGTGGAAGTCGTTTGCCAGGAGAATTTATCCTTTGCGTTTGTCATCCATTTTCTGTGGTGTCACATGAACAAATCCATACATCTCACCTCCAAACATAATTGCTTCTAATGCGCCTTTCTGCTACCCGTCAAAATCCAATCTTAAATCCTAATGACTTTCTACAACACACAACAAAGATTCTATCATCGTTTGACTGCCACCAGGACCTTATTTTCACTCTCACAATGGTCCCATTGACTGACAGGAGTGGATGAGAGGAGAAGCTTTTCTCATTGAAGATGGGGTTTGTGTTCTCTCTGTCTTATCCTGACTTCGAAAGTGAGAGCAAAATGGAAAAAAAGCTGGACACAAAACCCTTCAGGGAGTCTTTCTTCTTCAGAACTGAGGATGGATAGCAAGCAAATATTTCACTTGGTTTAAGCCGAAGATGTGAGGGGATGCCTCAGGATGGCATTGCATGCATGAAGAGGACGTTGGCTGACAACTAATCTGCTTGGCAGAAGAAGAGGGAGATTATTAATCATCGTTTGAAACATCCAGCAGCATTAATAAAACAATAAAAACATATAAGAACTGAGTGAAGAATGAGTGACTGGTTTAAACTGATGGTGCAATACAGTCCCCATTTGCAGATTTAATGTTCTGTCCCTTACTCTTACATCATGTTTGTATTTAGTAACAAACCTTGCATTTACTGCCAGGGTCTTACAGTACTTTAAGACAGCGGTATAAAATCTGACAGGAGTAAATTTCTGATTGCACCTGTTTCCAAAAGAATGAAAGGGGCGTTGTTAGGCCGGTACAAAAGAATGCAGGAGTACTTTGGGCCTACAACTAGGCCTTCCTGGCTTAACTGCTAGGCTAGGCCTCTGCTTCACCAAGTGTCCCACTCCGGCTGCTCCTCTTCATGAAGTCACCTTCTCCTCTGCTGCTGACAGGAAGAAGATGAAGTAAAAGGAAAAGAAAGAAGACAAAAAGGGTCAGGTAAGAAGAGAGGAAGTGGCTTCCTGGTGTGGACAGGCCCAGGAGTCCAAACACTGTCTACCTTACAGGTGCTGCCATCTTGGATTCTAGCAATGGTTTTCGGATGATTCAGCAAGCCGATGGAGCAGGACGTTTTGAGGAATGGATTACAGCGGGTTCGGGGTCAGCTCGGGAGTTACTGCAGGCATTTTGTATAAGCAATGGAGACTTTCCTGGAATACAGAGTTTGGGCACAAACTAAGTACTTTCCTTTGAAAGGACAAAAATGGTGTTTCCAAAATAGATGAGGCCTGGATAACAAAGAAACTTTAAACTAAAATGAAGGTTGTGTGTGTGGCCAATTCCACCAGATGGTGGAGCAATGGATGAACTCTGGGGTCGAGGCTGTACCATTTTTAAACTAAGATGGCTGAATTAATCAGGAGGTGAGTTTTGGCATTGAACGAGAGGAGGTATGAGAAAAGGTGGGTGGTGGGCACCTTCAAGGTAATCATTTCTTTGGTATTTTCAACAGGCAATTCTTGCACAGAGGTGGATCTTGCTGCATCATGGTTTGGTTAAACTCTTGTTGACCCCACAGACCTGTTGAAACAATTATTACAAATTCAGTTATTCAGTCCAGTGCATTAATTCTTTGAAAGTGCATCCAGAGCTATGTAGCCTTTACAAAGCAAGACGATTCACTCATAACATAAGATTAGGGGTGCTACTGCTCATGTGCAGAGGTATCTCGGCAGCCATTTTGATGAGTCGTACCCTTCACTTGCATACAAATTACATTCTGTAGGCAACAGAGTGGCTGAGTGGTTAGCCCTGCTGTCTCACAGGGCCTGGGTCCTCGATTCAATTCCAGCTTTGGTCAACTGTCTGTGTGGAGTTTGCACATTCTCCCTGTGTCTGCATGAGTTTTCTCTGGGTGCTCTGGTTTCCTCTTCACAGTCCAAAGATGTCCAGGTTAGTTGGATTGGCCATGATAAATTGCCCCATTGTGTCCAAGGATGTGCAGGCCAGGTGGGCTCAACCATGGGAGATGCAGAGTTACAGGAATAGGGTGATTATGGATGGGATGCTCTTCACAGGGCTCGTGTGGACTTTATACACTGCAGGGATTCTATACAATAAATTAGAAAAAGGTTTATGAAATGTATCAGAATTAAGATTCTGTTAACAACTGGGGAGATTATGTAAAGTACTGAAGAACTAAATTCAGAGTTTACAAACAAAGGTTAGCTGACAACATTAAGTTATGTCCCAAATTGTTTCCCCGTGAGTTGTTGGGATCTGGAATGACCAATTGCAAAAGGATTGGGTAATTGATCCCAAAAATCTTTTGTGAAAAGGGACTGGCTAGGTCCTTGAGCAATGTACGGAGGCAGAAGTGTGGGACTGAGTGTGACTCAGAGAGCTGGCTACAGGAACCAAGGGCCAAATGGCCTACTGCTGGTTAAGGCATAATCAATGGCTTCTATCTTTCCTTTGCAGTACTTTTGCAAATAAAAACCAAACCTGTATCCCAGTGTGTGTTCAGGAGAGGCATCAAGCAAACTCCGTTCAAAAAACCTTTATGTATGAATATGCATATGAATATGAATCAGCAGATCATTCCAAATTTGAGGGTGCACTTCCTTTGTTGTGATTGGTTAAGATTTCTTTTTCACAGCCTACTTGTTTAAAATGGGCTGATTTGTTTGATGTCTTCAGAGTGATTCAGGAAGTCTCACTCACACACACAGAGAAATGGAGTTGTTCCAATATTCACAGTTGTGTAGGTCCATTGTACTTCTGGGAAGATGATAAATGCCAGGCAAAATAAGCCCTTCCGGACTGTCTCCTCCAACTTTGCTGTCTTGTGCGTAAATATATTACATAGACACTCCCTGCCCTACCTAAAACCTCAAATTTCTTGGGAGAAATCAGAAAATCGATAGATAAAACAGGTCAGTTGGAAGAAAGAAAACTGTGGAATATTCCTCTCTGACCCCTGTACATCAAAAAGTGCCCAGAACCTCACCATGTCCCTGATACTGCCACAGGACGCCAGCCACTTGTACAAAGTGATCTCCAGTCCAGTTGCAAGCAAGCAATTCAGAGAAAGAGCGAACTGCATCACCTCTGGAATCTAACTTCGATGTCTCCTTATAAAACTTACATTTCTCATCTTCATTCATCGTTGAACTTTGAAGCAAATTGTCTGTAAGAACCGAGCATCTCTTAAATTGTGATCAATCCTAAATCTGTTTGCAAAGTGTGTTCAATTGTTTAGTGTTTGATTCTGTCTGCCTGTTGACTCTTTACTGCACTGAATGTTCAGCCTGGGGATGGTAACTGGCAAAAGAAATTAAACTGAGTCAACATGTAAGTATGAGACAGCAAACATTTTAAGGCATTGAATAAAACTTCCATTACACACTTTTTAAAAGTTCATTCATTGGAAGGGGGCATCATTGGCTAGGGAGGCATTAATAAACCCTAATTGCCCAGAGGGCAGTTAAAAGTTGACCACGTTGCTGTGAGTCTGGAATGATATGTAGGCCAGACCAGGTAAGGATGGCAGTTTCCTTCCCTAAAGGACATTAGTGAACCACTAGGGGTTTTCCAACAACTGCCAATGGATTCAAGGTCATCATGAGATTCTTAATTCCAGATTTTTGCTGATTTCAAACTCTGCCATTTGTTGTGGCAGGATTTGAACACAGATTCCCAGATGACCAGTCTGGGTAGTGATAATACCATTAGGCCGTTGCCTGTTCTATAAATGGAATAGAACAGAATTTTCCACCATGTAGTCTAGGTTCAGTGGAGAGTGTGGGAGTGGGTATCACTTCTGCTCGGGGTGTGGGGGGTTGTGGGTCAGTCTCTCTCACACGGTTACATGTCAGTCATTCGTCCCCTATGCAATGTGCGAGTATTTTGGTGTATTGAGCAATGGAGGTGATGGGAGGTCCTTGCCTCCAAACAAGAGCTCATGGGGTTCAAGGCCCTGATGTTATATTTAACGTTGCTTCGAAGGATAATACCCGACAATGTAATTGCCTGTGAAACCTCTCTGACATGTAGCTGCACTGCTCACATTGGCATGTAACTCTTCCACCCTTTTCTGGTTAATCTTCCACCCTTAGCGAACTTCCTTGACCCATGTCTGTGGCGTACCAGCCTCACCACCTCTGTGCCCGGTGCAACGGATACCCAATGTCAATCATGGCCCAGCATGGTTCCCAAAGCAATGGCTACTCACTGCAAAGTCCAACTGGGTGACCAACCTTTCTGGTGGGTGCTTTTGAGGTCATGAGTCTCACTTGTAGTTACTTTTTGCTATTTAATCTGGTACACCATCTTTCAACAAATTGCCTGGGCCAGGTCAGGTTTGAACCCAGGTCTTCTAGTTCGATGGTATGTACAGTAGAAACATGCCACAAAACTCCTGCACAGAACCTAATCATGACGGGGACATTAGTTCTGGTCAGCTCAACTTGCGTAAGATGCAAAGTCGTGCAAGAGGCTTCCCAATGTTAGCCACTAGGAAACTTTAAAGTTCCAAAACCTTCATTACAAAGGTTCATCCCATCATCTAGTTGTGAGCTTTAGTCTCAGACAGAGTTAGGCTCTTGGTTTGCCTTAATCCCTTCTCCTGGGAGCAGCTTAAGATTCTGTCAGTCCAGCTGGCGTTGCACCTTTGTATCTCTCTGAGGCATGAAATCCCCACAGTGCAGACTCTTGTTTGTTTTGGATCATTTACTGGAAACAAAATTCAACTAGTTGGCAATTTCACATCCTTTAGTTGCTGGGTTTTTAATCTTACCACGAAAAGGCTGTGACTTCATTACTTCCTGGAATGGCCGACTTCGAAGACCAAGGATGTGGTGTACCGCAAAACGTACTTTCAGCAGAAATGCCCATCCCTCCTCTGAGCTCTGCCTTTGTTTCAGTAGTAATTGTCTCCTAAGTCAGGGATTCTGGGTTTATTGCTTAATTGCCTGCAGACGCCAGACTCACAACACCTGAAGCACTTCACAATGGTGTACTTAATTCCCCTTAATGTGGAGTTGCTGGTGTTGGACTTGTTAGAAATCACCCAACAACGGATTATAGTCCAACAGGTTTATTTGGAAGCACTAGCTTTCGGAGCGCTGCTCCTTCGTCAGGTAGTTGTGGACCATAAGATCATAAGAGACACATTCTGTGTCTTATCTTATTTTCCACAACTACCTGATGAAGGAGCAGCGCTCTGAAAGCTAGTGTTTCCTAATAAATCTGTTGGACCATAACCTGGTATGGTGTGATTTCTAACTTAATTCCCCATGTTATGTGAAGAAAATGGAGTTAAATTGAATTCAGTAGATTTCTAAACTTGTAATCAGAATTACACCTCCGTTCTTGCAGTTGCCACCTGTGTCGCCCCTGACGATTGTCTCATGGAAAGTTCCTGTGTGTCTGGTCTTTTATTTCAATTAGTCGAGACGTGCAAATTGACAAGATCAGGCTGGGAAACATTTTGAACACATTTGACAGCAGATCAGGAGAGGGAGGTCCCTCACTGTCCATGTATCTTGGTGGACTACCCTCAGAAAGTTGCTGGTCTCAAAGGTGGTGCTGACCATATCGCTGGGCCGCCCGAACCAACCAACCCAATCACCCCGTGGCTCAACACTTTAACTCCCCCTCCCACTCCACCGAGGACATGCAGGTCCTTGGACTCCTCCACCGGCAGAACACAACTACACGACGGCTGGAGGAGGAGCGCCTCATCTTCCGCCTGGGAACCCTCCAACCACAAGGTATGAATTCAGATTTCTCCAGCTTCCTCATTTCCCCTCCCCCCACCTTGTCTCAGTCGGTTCCCTCAACTCAGCACCGCCCTCCTAACCTGCAATCCTCTTCCTGACCTCTCCGCCCCCACCCCACTCCGGCCTATCACCCTCACCTTGACCTCCTTCCACCTATCCCACCTCCATCGCCCCTCCCCCTAGTCCCTCCTCCCTACCTTTTATCTTAGCCTGCTTGGCTCTCTCTCTCTTATTCCTGATGAAGGGCTTATGCTCGAAACGTCGAATTCTCTATTCCTGAGATGCTGCCTGGCCTGCTGTGCTTTGACCAGCAACACATTTGCAGCTGACCATATCGCTGACCAACTATGATCAAATTATTGAAGCATTGTTGAAATCGTGGTTCCTTGAAAAGTGCATTTTTCTCATATTTCCTGTGTCGCATGAAATCTCATTTAACTGCTGTTTCAGCAATAACCATTCCTTCTCAAACATAAACAAATTCTAGCACATAAAGACAAAAAGGGGGGCACAAAGAAAATCAAAAAGAATCACATGGGGTTGTCAAGGTCATGATATTCCATTGAAACTGTTGTCAAACATTTGGACAGAAGTGGATAGGAAAACTTTAGAAAGATGTGGGCCATGTGCATTCAGATGGGAGGAAATCTGGTCGGAAGGATTAGTTGGACCAAAGGATCTGTTTCTATGCTGTATGACTCTATTCACCCGGCACCATGATACCCAGATTAGCAGAGCACTGTTTGGAACTTAAGAAGACTTGTTCTTCAATATAATGAAGATGAAGGCAGGCCAGAAGATAATAGCCATCCTGGTAATATGTGCAGCTGTCAAAGAGTGTGGCGCTGGAAAAACACAGCTGGTCAGGCAACATCCGAGGAGCAGGAGAGTCGATGTTTCAGGCAGAAGCCCTTCATCAGGAATGAGGCTTGTGGGCCGGGAGGCTGAGAGATAAATGGGAGGGGGATGGGGCTGGGGGAGAGGTAACTGAGAGTGTGATAGGTGGATGAAGGTGAGGTTGATGGTGATTGGTCGGAGAGGAGGGTGAAGCGGATAGGTGGGAAGGAAGATGGATAGGCAGGACAGTTCAAAAGGGTGGTGACTGACCTGCTATGCTTTTCCAGCACCACACTCTTCGACCTTGATCTGCAGCATCTGCAGTCCTCACTTTCTCCTAATATATGCAGCTGCCCAGGATAGGTGATTGACACCACACCCAAAATAGGGTATACTATTAAATGCTGAGAGTCAATGGGAATCCCTCACAGGGAGCTAGCATCCTTAAACTGGGTCAGGAGAGAGGAGAAGGAATCATAGAACCCACCCCACCCCTGTGCAGAAAGAGGCCATTTGGCCAGTCGAGTCTGCAATGACCCTCCAAAGAGCTGTTGAGTTCTGGTCTTGTGTTTGTTGGCCAGTTTCATGGATGTGGTCATTAAATTACACTGAGTTGAACTATCTCCCACCCACACAATGAGCCTGTGTTAATAGTGTGCTCCAGGAGAAAGTGAGGACTGCAGATGCTGGAGATCAGAGCTGAAAATGTGTTGCTGGAAAAGCGCAGCAGGTCAGGCAGCATCCAAGGAACAGGAGAATTGACGTTTTGGGCATGAGCCCTTCTTCAGGAATCTTAATAGTGTGCTCACCTCTTTGGAGGAGGTTGCTAAACAGAAGCGGTTGAATACGCTCCAGTTAAGTGTAGGAATTGGTACGTTGACACTAACATCAGGCACACTGGCACTTTGGCTGGTTTGAATCCCTCCCCCAGGTGAACACTTCCTCCAGACTTCCCCTTACCACTCCGAGGTGTCTGAAATGCAATCAATTCAGTCCATTTAGAACCATATTGCAGGCCCAAAACTCAGCCTCAGTTGAAAAGGTTCAAGGAAACTCATGGAAATATGATCACATTGTGCTGGTGGGACAAAGCCTGCCCACTGTGGTATTGCCAATTGACAAGCAGGAGGCTGGAAGAACGCAGCACACCAGGCAGCTTCAGGAGGTGGAGAAGTCAACATTTCAGGTGTAACCTTTCTTCAGGATTGGGAGTGGTGTAAGGGGAGCTGCAGATAAAGGGGGTGGTGAAGTGGGGATAGGTGAAGACAGGTAGAGGGTATGACCTGGTTGGTCAATGGGAAGAAAGAATCTGGTTGGTGGCTGGGAGCAGTGGAAGGGAGGGGAGGGGCTGGGAAGGGAGTTGGATGATGGGCTGTAGGCTGCCCAGATGGAAGTTGAGGTTTTGTTCCTCCAATAGGAGCTGGGGTTTGTTTTGGCAGTACAGGAGGCCAAGGATTGGAGTGGGAAGGGGAATTGAAATGGGCGGTGACTGGGAGGATGGTCAGCCCCTGCAGGTCTGGCTGAGATGCTTGGCGAACTGTTCCCTAAGTTTACTTTTGGTCTCCCCGATGTAGAGAAGACCACATCGGGAGCACCTGATGCCGTAAACGAGGTTGGAGGGGAGGTAGGTGAACCTCTGTCTCACTTGGAAAGACTGTTGGAGGCAATGGATGGAGGGGAGGGGGGTGGTGAGCCAGCAGGTTGTGCATCTTTTCTGGTTGCAGGGGAAAGTCCCTGGGGTTCTGGGGGGGGGGGTTGGTAGGGAGAGTGGCACAAACCAAGGCCTGTCGAAGGGAACAGCCTTTACGGAAGGCAGAGTGGGGTGGGGGAAGAGATGTCCTTGGTGGTGGGGGTCTAGTTGGAGGAGGTGGAAATGTTTAAGGATGATGTGTTGGATGCGGAGACTGGTGTGGTGGTAGGTGAGGTCAAGGGGGACCCTGCCTTTATTGTGTTGGAAGAAGGGGGGCGGGGTTCACAGCATTGGAACGGGGAATGGAGGTGGTACGACAGAGGGCTGTCTGGATGATGGAGGAAGGAAAAACACCTTGTTCAAAATATTGTAAACAGTTTACTTTCTACACTTTTAAGGTTTGTGTACATTGCTGTATGCCACATGTGATGAACCATTACAGAGACCAATATCATCTCAGGTTCAATCAAGGTCTCAAATATTAATGGGTCTTAGTGCAGTGTAAGAACACAGGAGACAGTTACTGGGAAGATTATCTCGACCAGCATCTTTTAGCTTTTATTCATGATTCAAACAACATTTTGTGCTGGCAATGTTTGGTTGTCGGGACAATACCAGTCAAAGGCTGTGACTGCTTTGTTAATTTTAATAATAGATTCACGTTCTCAATTTTAACTGTGTCAATCTGGTGTGAAATGCAGAGAACATGCATGGTTGGCTGTTTGAATTTTAAGGAATGTGGCTACCGAAAGTAAGTGGCTCTTAATGCGTGCAAACATAATTATCAACTTTTACAAATCTTTTTATGGAGCTGGAACATGTGACAGAGGGGGGAAAAATATTAAATGTTCAAGAAAAGCCTGCATTTATCTGATGCCTTTCATGGCCATTGATCATTGTACTTTTGACCTGTCGTGCTGCAGGAAATGTCGCAGCCCATTTATATATCGCCAGGTCCTACTAGCAATTGTGTGATAATGACTGGCGAAAGTGAGGACTGCAGATGCTGGAGATCAGAGTCGAGAGTGTGGTGCTGAAAAGCACAGCAGGTCAGGCAGCATCTGAGGATAGAAGAGTCCACATTTCAGGCAAAAGCCCTTCCTCAGGGAATCTGTTTGACTGGCATGGATTGAGGGATAAATTCTTCTACCAGGGATATCTCGCAGATTTGCCTTTCTTCAAAACCTTGCCATGGAAGTCTTACAATCAGTTCTGCTGTGATATGATGGCTGCATTCTTGTGCAGCTCCACACTATAGGGAAATCATGCTTTAGAAACAGCGCTTAAAGTGTTGGTGATGTAATCGCGTTCCAGCCAACACACGCTTTAAAGCACACACACCATAAGACCATAAGACATAGGAGTGGAAGTAAGGCCATTCGGCCCATCGAGTCCACTCCGCCATTCAGTCATGGCTCTGGTAACAATGTCCCCAGTTTATCAACTGTGATACAGCGAATTCATGTTGAGGAAATGCATGTTATAGCAGAATAACCTGTATATCCATCTGAGAGCATGGGCATCTGAGAGATGATACAGCTAATGGCATGACCATGCTTAGTATGACAAAGGAGTATCAACATTGCTTTTTTTATGATCAAGTCCTGGACTTAGACTTTAACACACAACCATCATTACTCAAAAGGAAACAGTGCAATACCACTGACATTTTAAACATACATTTTTAAAATTTTCTTTATTCTTTCATTGGTTTCGCTGGCAAGATGAACGTTGCTAATTGCCCTTGAACGGAATAGGCCATTTCAGTGGGCATTACTACGGGAGGGGAATCACATGTCGGTCAGACCAGGTAAAGACGACAGATTTCCTTCCCTGAAAGTGAGCCAGACATTCATTGATGGATTCATGGTCATCAGACCATCAGCTTTCAATTCCAGATTTATTTATCAATTGGGTTTAAATTCACCTGATTGCCATGTCCACCATGCCTTGGTCAGGATCACTAGGTTACTAGGTTAGTGACATTACTATGACACCACCATCTCCCTTGAAATGAAGTGGGTGGTTACTGAATATGGAAATGAGAAGTGCAGTTTTTTTTCAAATTGCCTTTAGCTCCTACTGTTCCAATCACTGCAATGTTGGTTTAGTTATTCTCTCCTCATAATGATGTCTGTTAGTTTGGCACAACAGCCGAGGAAATGGGCATTCTGTCTTTGATTGGCACAGTGGCTCAGTGGGTAGCTCTGCTGCCTCAGAGCACCAGGAATCTGGGTTCAATTCCACCCTTGGGTGTCTGTGTGTATGGAGTTTACACATTCTCCCTGTGTCTATGTGGAGTTTGTCTGGATGCTCTGGGTTTGCTCCCACAGTCCAAGAATCTGCAGGTTAGGTGGATTAGCCATGGGAAATGGGTAGGGTATTGGGGTGGGATGGTCTTTGGATGGTTGGTGTAGATTTCATGGGTTGAATGGCCTGTTGCCAACACAGAGATTTGATTCTATGATTTTAGGCTTTTCATGGTGGACTGTTCAGAAATGTCCAATGTATTTCACCTCTGGTTTAAATAAAGTCCACTGGTGATCCATCATCACCTTATTATTGTCGTCACTGCTCTTTATTGAGTATCCACTGTTCCACTTATACCTAAAATGTGCAATTATGTCGTGCCTTTCATGTAGTGAAAGGTTACACCAACCATAATCCAGATTTTAAGGTGTACTTACTGTTCTGCACTATCTCATGGTTTGACACCACCATCATTTTAAATTCAAAGATTTGTTCTAAATCCCTCTGTTCTTCATCCAACTAGATCTCTGTCAACTTCTTTAGCCTTAAAACTGCTGTGCTGTGTCTCAGAGCTGATGTTTCATAGAATCATAGTCATATGTCACAGAAACAGACCCTCCAGCCCAACCAGTCCATGCCAACCAGAATCCCAAACTAAACTAATCCCACCTGTCTGCTCCTGGCCCATATCCTTCCAAACCTTGCTTATTCATGTACTTAGCCAAATGTCTTCGAGCATTATAACCACTTTCTCTGGAAGTTCATTCCACATATGAATCACCCTCTGTGTAAAAGTTATTCCCCATGTCTTTTTTAAACCTCTCTCCTCTCACCTAAGAAATATGTCCCCTAGTCTTGAAATCTCCCATCGCAGGGAAAAGACAACTACCTTTAACCCTACTTATACCTCTATAAGGTCACCCCTCAACCTCCTATGCTCCAGTGAATAAAGTCCTACCCAACCCAGCCTCTCGTGATAACTCAAACCTTCTATACCAGGCAACATCCAGATAAACCACTTCTGAACCCCCTCCAACTTAATAATGTCTTTCTAATAACAGGGCAATCAGAACTGGACACGATATTCCCGAAAATGCCTCACTAACATCCTGTACAACCTCAAGATAAATTCCCAATAGCTATACTCAAAGGACTGAACAATGTTAAATCCCTTCTTAAGCATCCTGTCTGCATGTGACACAAACTTTAACTTGCCTTGAAGAAACATGCTCATAACACATGACTGGAGGGTATAAAGGTCTCAGACTCCATCTCACCCTGGATCAGCTAAAGCATAACCTTCTACATGAAGCATGCTGCTCTGCTGTACTGGCTTAATGTTAGCCTAGATGTTAATGAGCCCAAAGATCAGAACGTTTGTATCTAATAGTTCAGTGTAGCAAATATCTGTTGGATTCTTCAATACCATGCTATCCATGCTCAGTTTCTTGCATTACAGGAAATAACATGAACGTTGCTGATTCACAGTAGACACACACACACACGCACATACACAGTCACACAAACACACACGCAGACACACACACAGACACACAAACACACCAACACAGACACATACAGACACACACAGATACACGCACACACTTACACACAGACACACACGCATACACACAGATGCACACACAGACACATAGACACACACACACACACACACACACATAGCCTCTCTTATTTTTAATCCCTACCATCGGGAGCAATGCTTTCAGCTGCTAAGGTGTTAGGCTCTGAAATTCTCTCCTTTAGTCAATCTTTCTCTACCCATTTAAGATGCTCACCCCTGACGTTTGAGCTCTTTTTCTGGCTCTGTGTTTTTCTGGAGTGCCATGGAGTGGTTACCCACTTTAAAGTTACTATATCAATGCAATTTGTTTTTGTGTCTCAATAGCCTCCCTGAAAATACAGGGTCACCGAATGTACCTGATTCCTGGTCATTTCCTGCTTTCAGTATCTGTGGTGAAAAAGCTTAGCAATCTCATCAGATATGGCACCACCTGAGTTTCCAACACCAGGGGCCCACAACTTTTGCATAGAATTTTATCAATTATCTTTCTGAAAGTCTAAATTCACCACCTACATACATCATAATGTCACTGGAGATTTTGATTGCATTAGTCAAGAACAACTTGACCTTTATCAATTTGCATTGATAGTCCCTGATTAACACACATCGAGTAAGTGTTCACTAACATTATTTCTCATCATATACTCCAGCCGTTTACCTCCTACTGATGTGAAATTAACCGGTCTATATTTACCTTTTTTTGTTGATAAAGAGCCTACAACAATGACTACTATTTAAAACATCTGATTGCTTCAAAGAAGTGGGTTACTTTTCATTTCAGTTGGTGGGAAGTGGACATCCTTGACTGATCCAACATTTATTGCTCATTCCTAATTACCTTGGAGAAGCTGGTGGTAGAGAAAGCGGGGACTGCAGATGCTGGAGATCAGAGTCAAAATGGTGGCGCTGGAAAAGCACAGCAGGCAGGCAGCATCCGAGGAGCAGGAGAGTCGACATTTCCCGAAACTTCCTCAGAAGCTGGTGGTGAGTGGCGTTTTGGAGCCATTTGGAGACCATGTGGGTGTACATGCACTGCTGTGAGGGAAGGAGTTCCAGGATATTAACCCGACACCAGTAATGGAACAGCAATATTTTTATTTAGAGTCATAGAGTCATAGAGTCATAGAATATACAGCATGGAAACAGACCCTTCGGTCCAACCCGTCCATGCTGACCAAATATCCCAACCCAATCTCGTCCCACCTGCCAGCACCCAGCCCATATCCCTCCAAACCCTTCCTATTCACATACTCATTCAAATGCCGCTTAAATGTTGCAATTGTACCAGCCTCCATCACTTCCTCTGGGTGTTCATTCCAAACACGTACCACCCTCTGCGTGAAAAAGTTGCCCCTTAGGTCCCCTTTATATCTTTCCCCTCTCAGCATAAACATATGCCCTCTGGTTCTGGACTCCCGACCCCAGGAAAAAGACTTTGTCTATTTACCCTATCCATACCCCTCATAATTTTGTAAACCTCTATCAGGTCACCTCTCAGCCTCCAATCCTCCAGGGAAAACAGCCCCAGCCTGTTCAGCCTCTCTCTATAGCTCAAACCCTCCAACCCTGGCAACATCCTTGTAAATCTTTTCTGAACCCTTTTAAGTTTCACAACATCTTTCCGATAGGAAGGAGACCAGAATTGCATGCAATATTTATTTCTCTGTTTTCTAATTTATTCCTACAATTGGTTATGCTGGATTTTTTTATTTCTTTATTTTTCTATTTCTTTTCCTAAGAACCTGTAGTGAAGAATCTATACCCAGGTACCTTATACCTAAGATGGTGCCATAAATGGTGACTTTTAAATACTTGTAAACTTGGGGCAGCATGGTGGCACTGTTGCCTCACAATGCCAGGGCATGGGTTTGATTCCACCCTTAGGCCACTGTCTGTGTGGAGATTGTGCACTCTCCCTGTGGGTCTCCTCTGGGCACTCTGCCTTCCTCCTACAATCCAAAGGTGTGCAGGTTTGGATTGGCAATTCTAAATTAGCCAAAGTGTTTAGGGATGTGCAGGCCAAGTGGGTTGGTTATGGCAAATGCAGGGATAGGGTAGGAGATGCTTTTCAGAGGGCCAGTGTGGACCTGATAGGCCCAATGGCCCGCTTCCACACTCTAGAAATGCTATGATCTATGATCTCATTTGAGGACAATAAAGCTAATTCAATTCAATCTATTTCTGAACCAGGTGGACTGTGGCTTGCAGAGGGATTTATGCAATGTTGAGTTCCTGTGTATTTGCTGTCCTTGTCCTTATAGAAGCTAGTTATTCTGGGGATGGAAGAGCCTTGGTGAGTTACAGCAGTGCCCTTAGAGATGGTATATAATGCTGCATGGAGTAGTGGAGGAACCAGGGGAGGAGGCAAACGTGGCTTTGATCAATGCAGCCTGTGTCTTCAGACATCACTGATTTGGGTATCATAATATTTGTGACTAATCAGAGCAAGGCCATCATTGTAATTTAAACAGAACTGCAGAGCTGCTCTAATCACAAGGTGTTTCTGTCCTACATTTGGTGCTCATAGGTTCTCTGAGAAACAAATGGATCAGAGCACCAGCCTGTGATTTAACAATCACTTTGCAAGGTGGTTGATGGTGGTGCATGAGGGTGGCTCAGTGGTCAGCACTGCTGCCTTACAGAACCAGGGAATCAGGTTCAATCCCACCCTCGGGCAACTGTCTGTGTGGAGTTTGCACATTCTCCCCATGTCTGTGTGGGTTTCCTCCGGGTGCTCTGGTTTCTTCCCACAGTCCTAAGATGTGCAGGTTTGGTGGATTGGCCATGCTAAATTACCTATAGTGGCGAGGGATGTGTTGTCCAGGTAGTTTAGCCATGTGAAATGTGGGCATACAGAGATTTGATGGAATGCTTTTTGGAGGGTTGGTATTGGGCGAAATGACCTATTTCCACACTGCAGGGATTCTACAAGTTGCTGAGATTGTTGTCAATATTCAGGGTTTGCAAAGCATTGTTGTGCTTCACAGGGATTGCTGTCAGCTGGGTCTGGGGACTACTACATGGAGAGGCAGGGAGAAAATGATAGACTGGAGTGGGGGAAATGAGGAGGTTGTGGTGGATTGGAAGGAGGAGGCTGTATAGAGAAAAGGGCTCAGAGGTAGAGATAACAGTTTTAAATCTGTCAACAATGAAATACTCTTCCTGGCAGCAAGAAAACTCGGAGATACCGAGGTAATGAATTCCTTGCAAGAGTTTTTAATCTCTTGTTTAAGGCTGTATACAATTAGAAACTACAGTTGGGGAGGGGTGTGCAGGATGTTGTAAACAATACTGTCAATTGTAATCATTAAACCTGCGATTGAGATCTGAGATGCAGTAAATCATGCACTGATTAAAATAATACGCGATGGAACACACTAACGATGTTACCTCAAGAGCCTAGAAAATGTATTTAGAGCAATGGCACTTTTTGCACAGATTTGTCTTGCAGTTATTTTGAAGTCTGCGTGCATGTTTTTGCTTGTTGTATCCCTCAAGAAAATCTCAAGAAGAGCAATTGGGAACCAAAAAATATTCTGATGCAAGGTCAGGTTCAATGATGGATAGCTGGGTTTATAAATTAAATGAGCAAATTGTGTGTAAATTGACAAAGTTAAAAATCACACAACACCAGGTTATAGTCCAACAGGTTTAATTGGAAGCACTAGCTTTCGGAGTGACGCTCCTTCACCACATGGTTGTGAAGATTAAGATCATGCTCACCGACTTTATAGCCAAAGGAATCCTGTGTCATGGAGATGTGATGCAGTGAACAATCTTAGATCAAAGCTTTCATCTTTTACAATGGGATATGCTAGTTTCTGTTCTTTGATATGTAAATCCCAGAACTTTTAAATTATATTCTCAAGAGAGCTCAGCTTTTTAAACAGTAGGTGTGAAGTCTGTCTGTGTCTCAATACTATGTCAGACTGACAAACCTTCTGTCTAGTTTTACAGAGTTTTACATGCAGTTTTTGAGCTAAATAAAGTGTAATTCGGCAAAAACAAATCCACCCCATAAGCTTCGCTGTGTGTGCATGCAGGAGTGACAGATTGAATGTGTACGTGAGCGTGTGCCTGTGGGTCTGACTGCACGTGATCGAATGTGTGTATATATATGTGTCTGTGTAAGCTTGGTTTAAGTATGTGTGTGAGTGTGATGGGGTATGTGTGAGAGGGTGTGTGTGTCAGTGTGAGAGTTGGGGGGGGAGTGTATTTTTGTGCACATGAAAGCGATCTTTTTGTTTGAGAGAGGTGTGTGTGTGTGTCTCAATGTGTGTCTGTGTATGTGTCTGTGTGTGTGTCTGAGTGTGTGTCTGTGTGTGTGTCTGTTTGTGTGCGTGTGTGTGTGTGTGTCTGAGTGTGTGTGTGTGTCTGAGTGTGTGTCTGTGTCTGTGTGTGTCTGTGTGTGTCTGTGTGTGTGTCTGTGTGTCTGTCTGTGTGCGTGTGTGTGTGTCTGAGTGTGTCTGTGTGTGTGTGTGTGTATGCGTCTGTGTGTGTGTGTGTGGGTGTGTGTGTGTGTGTGTGTGTGAGGGGGGGGGTGGTGTGACTGATGAGGTATGTATTCCGAAAGCTAGTGCTTCCAAATCAATCTGTTGGACCTGGTGTTGTGCGCTTTTTAATTTTGTCCACCCCAGTCCAACTCTGGCACCTCTAAGTCATTGTAAATTAACAAAGCTGTGATTGTAAAGTGTAGCAAATAGAAAACACAACTTTCAATGGGTTTCAGATATAGAGACATAGAGTACAAAACTAGCAAGGCTTTTGCTGGATCTCCATCAAACGGTTAAACCCTATCCTTTCCAAATCTATTCCCCAAAAGAGTCTGAAGACTTTGTGGAGGAGTCAGAAGTGATTTATGAGAACAGTTCCATTGATGATGGATTAGACAGAAGCTGAGATTATTCTCCTGTGAGCTTGGAAGCATGAGGGAATTGATAGAGGTGTCCAATCTTCTGAAGGGCTTAGAAAGAACAAATCAAACCTGTTTCCAATTGTCAAGAATCGACCCAGATTTAACTCAATTTAAGTTGATTGGCAAACGAAACTGAGGTGACATGAGGAAAATGCCTCACACAGAGAGTGGTTGGGATTTGGAAAACACTCTCTCCCTGATAACATAATGGATACAGATTCAAATTAGTGTTCCAAAGGAAATTGGAGAAATACTTGAAGAAATAAAAGAAAGGCAAAGGATGGGTTGGGAAGAAGGAAAGGTGGTTGTACTGGTGGGAAATCCCTTGAAAGGACGTGATGGGCTGAACGGTCTCCTATTGGACTGAACGTCTATTGCAAATATGTGTGATTGGACAGTCAAGGGTTGGTGGCGAGGGAAGGAATGGGAACAGGAGATTCATTCGGACTCCTGATTTCTCTCGCAGGCCTGTGGGTGGGGTTTGAGAATGATGAAAGTGGTGTACAGAGTGCAGACCAAATGGGTTGCTTTGGCCTGGATGGTGTTGGGCTTCTTGAGTGTTGTTATCACTCGTTTTATCTTTGCTTAGTTTCCTGTGTAACTTGGTGCCATTTCCTCTGTAAAGTAGTGGAGATTGGATCTGCTTAGAATGCCACAGTTGTTAAATGCGGCTGCTTTTAAATTGTACTCAACACCATTAGCAGCACTTTTCAATGGTCTGCTTTTGTTCGGAACTATTCACTGAGGTGAATTCAAGCTGCAATTCGCCAATACGCAAGGTCAGGGAAACATTTCAGTCGCCATGTTTGAAGTCTATAAATGTTCCTTTCCTTAGGATCAAAGAACTGGGTCAAACCTCACATGAAGAACATTAGAATGTAAGGACTAGGAGCAGGAGTGGATCGTCTGGCCATTCGATTCCATAAGATCAGGGCTAATCTTTCAGTAAGATCGGGGCCAATCTTATCATGGCCTCAGCTCCTCTTACTCGCCCTCTCACCGTAACCCTTAATTCCTTCACTGTTCAAAAAATTATCTATCTTAGCTTTCAAAACATTGCTGAGGAAGCCTCAATCACTTTGCTGGGCAAGGAATTCCACAGATTCACAACCCTCTGGGTGAAGAAGTTCCTCCTCAATTCAGTCCTAAACCTGCTCCCCCTAATTTTAAGGCAATGCCCTCTTGTTTCACCCACCAGTGGAAACATCCTCTCTACTTCTATCTTATTGATTCTCTTCATTATTTTATATGTTTCGATAAGATCACCCCTCATACTTCTAAATTCCAATGATTTTAATCCCAATCTACTCAGTCTCTCCTCGTTAGCCAACACCCTCAACTCCGGAACCAACCTCCTCTGTACCCCCTCCAGAGCCAGTACACCCTTTCTTAAGTAAGGAGACCAAAACTGCAGGCAGTACTCCAAGTGTGGCCTCACCAGCACCTTGTACAGCTGCAACATAACCTCCCTGCTTTTAAACTCAATCCCTTTAGCAATGCAGGACAAAATCCCATTTGTCTTCCTAATTACCTGCGATAGCTGTAGACCAACCTTCTGTTATCCATGCACAAGGACTCCCTCTGTACAGCAGTTTTTAGGTCAGAGTTGTGCTGGAAAAGCACAGCAGGTCAGGAGCATCTGAGGAGCAGGAAAATCGACATTTCGGGCAAAAGCCCTTCATCAGGAATGGAGGCAGGGAGCCTCCAGGGTGGAGAGATAAGTGGGGGAGGGTGGGGTTTGGGGGCTGGGGAGAAGGTAGCAAAGAGTACAATAGGTGAATGGGGGTGGGGATGGAGGCGATAGGTACATGGTTAAAGAGCTTTAGGGCAGAGGAGATGACCTGGGGTTACAGTGAGAGTGAGTCTCACTGAGATTCTTGTGGAGAGAGGAGGGGAACTTCTTCAAGGTAGGCACCCTTGCAAGAGGATTCGCAGATAGGTTAAAATCAACTCGGCAAAAGTGAGGGCTGCAGATACTGGAAACCAGAGTTTAGATCAGAGCGGTGCTGGAAAAGCACAGCAGATCAGGCAGCATCCGAGGAGCAGGAAATTCAACGTTTCAGGCAAAAGCACTTCATCAGAAATGGAGGCAGGGAGTCACAAGACTCTCAGTGAGTCTCTCTCTCTCACTGCAACCCCCAGGTCATCTCCTCTGCCCTGAAGCTCTTCAACCATGTACCTATTACCTCCATCCCCACCTCCAATTCACCTATTGTACTCTTTGAAACCTTCTCCCCAGCCCCATCCCCCCTCCCCCGACTTATCTCTCCACTCTGGAGGTTCCCTGCTTCCATTCCTGATGAAGGGCTTTTGCCCGAACCGTCACTGTCACTTTGCTCTCCCACTTGTTTGAGTGTCATCCACAAATGTTGACGCACCACAGGCGGTCCCCAACTCCAAATCATCTATGTAAATTATGAATAATTGTGGTCCCGATGCTGATCCCTGAGGCACACCACTAGTGACTGATTGCCAACAAGAATAGCACTCATTTATCCCCGCTCTTTGCTTCCTGTCAGTTAACCCAATCCTCTATCCACGCTAATACATTGCCCGTAAAACCTTGCATCTTTATCTTATCCAGCAGCCTTGTTGAATGACTGACACAATGACTGACAACCCTGTCTCTCTCAGCTCCTAGGCAAGAATCAAAGCTAAAAGAAAGTAAAATAGTTCTGAGGCAGTGTCACTGACTCGGAACGCTAACTCTGTTTTCTCCCCATAGATGCCGCCAGACCTGATGGGTTTCTCCAATTATTTCTGTTTTGTTGGAATCAAAGCTATTTTGGTTTCCAAAATGTTGAGTAGCCTCAACCATTGAGCCTGAAAATGACGGCCAAACCCTCGCTATCGAATTAAAGATGGTGTCCATCACTTTCCAAGCAGAAAGCTAGGAAACTGTTCGTCTTGCCAGCATCACCGTCAGAGGGCAGTCACAGTGCAGGACAATGAAGGTGGAGTCTTCAGTTGAGGTACTATCAAAGGAAAGGTCAACTTTTTCTTACACTAGCTTGGGCCAGGAGTGCTGGTGATAGTGGGTATGCTGAGGATCGAGCTGGTGATGGCAATGATGGTTTTGGTGCTGGAGAACTACAGCAAGTTTTGCTGGGAGGTGAATCTGGGTGAGGGACAAACCTCAGGAAGTGTGGGTCCTGCACAGACTCAGGGCTGTGGGGAATGCTGGGTAAGGAGGGAACCCATTGAAAGTGAACAGAGGACTGGAAGAGATGGCATCTCTGTTAGTCAAATGGGGATATGGCCAAATCCAGTAGATACCATCTTGAAACCCAGCTCCACCAGTGAGGGATACAATGTCAACCCCACCCTCACTCTCACCCTCATCCTCACTGTCACCCCCACCTTCACCCTCACTCTCACCCTCACCCTCACTGTCACCCCCACCCTCACTGTCACTCTCACCATTACCGTCATCTTCATCCAACCCCTCACCCTCGTTGTTACCCTCACCTTCATCGTAACTCTCACCCCTACTCTCACTGTCACTGTCATGTTCACCCTTACTCTCATACACGGTGTTGTGTCATCCACACCTACAGCATCATCCACATCTATCATCGACCCTCACACTCACACCCTCACTCACACTCACACACTCACACTGATACCCTCACACTCACACTCACCCACACTGATACTCTCACTCACACTCACACACTCACACTGATACCCTCACACTCACACAAACCCACACTGATACCCTCATACTCACACTCACTCACACTGATACCCTCAAACTCACACTCACATTCACCTACACTGATACCTCACACATACACTCACCCACAATGATACTCTTACACTCACATTCACCCACACTGATACCCTCACACACACACACTCACCCACAATGATACCCTCACAGTCACTCACAATGATACACTCAAACTCACACTCACATTCAGCCACACTGATACTCTCATACTCACACTCACTCACACTGATACCTTCAAACTCACACTCACATTCACCCACACTGATACCTTACACACACACTCACCCACAATGAGACCCTCACATTCACTCACACTGATACCTTCAAACTCACACTCACATTCACCCACACTGATACCTCACACTCAGACTCACCCACACTGATGCTCTCACACTCACACTCACTTCCACTGATACCCTCACACACACATTCACTCACACTGATACCCTCACACACACACTCACCCACACTGATCCCCTCACACTCAGCCACACTGATAAGCTTACACTCACATTCACACTCACTCACACTGATACCCTCACACTCACACTCACCTACACTGATACCCTCACACACACTCATCCACACTGATACCCTCACACTCAGCCACACTGATAAGCTCACACTCACTCACACTGATACCCTCACACTCACACTCACCCACATTGATACCCTCACACATACCCATACTGATACCCTCACACTCACCCACATTGACACCCTCACACTCACCCACACTGATAACCTCACACTCACACTCACTCATACTGATACCCTCACACTCACACTCACAATCACTGATATTCTCACACTCACACTCACCCACTGCATCACCCTGCACTGTGCTGTTGCCCTCAACCTGCCCCTAGATTTTCACACAGCCTTGACATCATGTATCTTGTGTCGTTAGAGATTCATTCAGTGCCTAGCAATATATAATATTTATCAGAGGACAGAGATTTGTTGGGGATTTATGAGGCTCATCAAAGAACGGAGGCTGAGTGAATAATTCCTTCTCTACCTCACATTTCATTCAAAGCTGAGCATCATGCTCTTTTCTGTCAGAGATGTTCATTTAAAATTGATATAACACAACCTTATGACACACAGCATCTTAGTATTCAAGGCTGATATTAATTTGTACTGAAAAGCCAATATCATTAAGTTGTCCAAAAACTAAAACTGTAAATTAAGCGGGAGTTTAAAACATATGTTTTCTGCAAAAGAATGCCAATTAGTTCCAGGAACAAAGAGCAGTCAATCTGAACATGTCAGCTACAATGATACTTCAGCATTTCTCAAGCCACTAACAAGCCACTGAGCGAACGTAAAAATGGAAAAGTTTGCTTTTCCAGCTGTGATCAGTCTGAATAGAGGAGTGCAATGAGGTATGGCAGCTGACAAAGTCCCAAATTATCCATAAGGCATGGAGAACTCCACCCAGTGAGAGCGCTCCTTTCCCTGCATTCGAAGGCTTGATGTCGAACATCAATGAAGAATCAAAGTTTATAAACGAGCCATTGAATCCCAACAGAATCCCTACAGTGTGGAAACAGGCCATTTGGCTCAACAAGTCCACACCGTTAATGCGAGTACCCTGAGCTGCTGCCTCACTGCCTGGTTTGTGAATTGCACCGTGAATTTCCGGACTGTAAGACCCCACAACGGATAGTGAAGGCAGCTGAGAAGATCATCGAGGTCCCTCTCCCCTCCATTACAGACATTTACATCACACGCTGCATCCAAAAGACTAAGAGCATTGTGGAAGATTCCACACACCCCTCACTCAAACTCGTCTCCCTCCGCCATCTGGCAGAAGATACCAGAACATTCGGTCTCTCACGGCCAGATTGTGCAACAGTTTCTTCCCCCAAGCCATCAGGCTCCTTAACACTATAGGATCGGATTCTTTCCCATCTTTGCTTGACTTCAAATTGCTGCTAGAAAAATGTCTATTATTTATCATTCTTCTATTGCACTGTAACTTGTGTGTTTGGGAATTCTTATACACTTTGTGCCGTGTATGATTGTGTAGTTTGTGCTGTTTATGTAGCACCCTCAGCCATAGAGTCATAGAGTCATAGAGATGTACAGCATAGAAACAGACCCTTCGGTCCAACCTGTCCATGCCGACCAGATGTCCCAACCTAATCTAATCCCACCTGCCAGCACCCGGTCCATATCCCTCTAAACCCTTCCTATTCATATACCCATCCAAATGCCTCTTAAATGTTACAAATGTACCAGCCTCCACCACTTCCTCTCACAGCTCATTCCATACACGTATCACCCTCTGCATGAAAAAGCTGCCCCTTAGGTCTCTTTTATATCTTTCCCCTCTCATCCTAAACCTATGCCCTCTAGTTATGGACTCCCTGACGCCAGGGAAAAGACTTTTTCTATTTATTCTATCCATGCCCCTCATAATTTTGTAAACCTCTATTAGGTCACCCCTCAGCCTCTGACACCCCAAGGGAAACAGCCCCAGCCTGTTCAGCCTCTCCCTGTAGCTCAAATCCTCCAACCCTGGCAACATCCCTGTAAATCTTTTCTGAACCCTTTCAAGTTTCACAACATCTTTCCGATAGGAAGGAGACCAGAGTCTTGGAGGAATGCTATCTCGTTTTTACTGTATCAGTTGTATGTGGTAAAAATGACAAATAAAAGCTGCTCTACTGACTGTCTGAAGAGTAACCCACCCAGACCCATTCTTCTACTCTATTACTCTACATTTGCCCCTACCTAATGTAGGAGAAAGTGAGGACTGCAGATACTGGAGATCAGAGCTGAAAATGTGTTGCTGGTAAAGCGCAGCAGGTCAAGCAGCATCCAAGGAGCAGGAAAGTCGATGTTTCGGGCATGAGCCCTTCTTTAGGAATGGTTCCAAGATTCCTAATGAAGGGCTCATGCCCGAAACGTCGACTTTCCTGCTCCTTGGATGCTGCCTGACCTGCTGCGCTTTTCCAGCAACACATTTTCAGCTCTGAATAGAAGACATACCCTGGAGAGTTAAGAGATGAGTTACTCGCTGCAGGATTCCTAGACTCTGACCTGCTTTTGTAACTACAGTATTTATCTGGAAAGTCTAGTTAAGTTTCTAGCCAATCACCAGGATGTTAATAGTGAGAGATTCAGTGATTGGATTGCCATTGAATGTCAAAATGAGGGAAAGATTCTGTCTTCTTGGAGATGGTCATTGCCTGTCAGTTGTGTGGTGCAAATGTTACTTGTTGCTTGTAAGCCCAAGCCTTGACACTGTCCAGATATAGTTGGATTTGACAAATATTTGAGGAGTTGAGATGGCATTGAACATTGTGCATTCATCAGCGACCATTCCTGCTTTTGACCTTACAGTGGAGGGGAGGTCATTGATGAGGTAGCTGAAAATCACTACCCTGGGCTGAAGTCACTACCCTGAGGACTTCCTGCAGAGAAATCCTGGAGCTGAGATGAATGACCTTCAAAAACCACAACCACCTTCCTATGTGCCAGCTATGACTCCAACCAACGGAGAGTTTTCCCCTGTTATCCATTGATTCCAGTTTTGCCAGGGCTCTTTGATTCCCCACTCCATCAAATGCAGCCATGATGTTAAGAGCTCTCCCTCTCCCCTCCCCTCTGGAATTCAGCTCCATTGTCCATATTTGAACCAAGGCTGTAATGAGATCAGGAGCTGAGTGGCCCTGGCAGAACCTAAACTGGGCGTCACTGAGCAGGTTATTGATGAGCAGGTGTTGCTTGATAGCACTGTTACTGACACCGTCCATCACTTTACTGATGATCGAGAGTAGACGGATGGGGGAGTAATTGGCTGAGTTGGATTTTTCCTGCTTTTTAAGCACAGGATACAAATGGGCAATTTTCCACATTGTTAAGTGGATGCTAGTGTTGTAACTGTCCTGGAACAGCTTGGTTAGGCATGTGGCAATTTCTGGAGCACAAGGTTTCAGAACTGTTGCTGGATTTTGTCAGGACCCATAGCTGTATCCAGTGTCTCCATCCGTGTCTTGATAACGTGATATCATATGGAGTGAATCGAATTGGTTGAAGACTGGTATTTAATGCTGGGGAACCCTGGAGGAGGCCAAGGTGGATCATCCACTTGGCACTTCCCTGAAAGACTGTTAGAACATAGAACATCATGCTAGAACATAGAACATAGAACATAGAACATAGAACAATACAGCACAGAACAGGCCCTTCGGCCCACAATGTTGTGCCGAACATTTGTCCTAGCTTAAGCACCTATCCATGAACCTATCCAATTGCCGCTTAAAGGTCGCCAATAATTCTGACTCTGCCACCCCCACAGGCAGCACATTCCATGCCCCCACCACTCTCTGGGTAAAGAACCTACCCCTGACATCCCCCCTATACCTTCCACCCTTCAACTTAAATTTATGTCCCCATGTTGTGGCTGTGCAGGACATTGGTTAGGTCACTTTTGGGATATTGTGTGCATTTCTGTTCTTCCTCCTATAGGAAGGATGTCATGAAACTTGAAAGGATTCAGAAAAGATTTACAAGGATGTTGCCAGGATTGAGCTATAGGGAGAGGCTGAATAGGCTGGGGTTGGAGCATCGGAGGCTGAGGGGTGACCTTATAGAGGTTTATAAAATCACGAGGAGCACCGATAGGGTGAATAGCCAAGGTCTTCTCGAAGGTTTTAAGGTTTCTAAGGTTTAAGGTGAGGGAGAAAGATTTAAGAGGGACCTAAGGAACATCATTTTCATTCAGAGGGTGGTGCGTGTGTGGAATGAACAGCCGGGGAAGTGACGGAGGCTGGTACAAATACAACATTTAAAAGGCATCTGGATGGGTATATGAATAGGTAGAGCTTGGAGTGATATGGACCAAGTGCTGGCAAATGGAACTAGATTAGTTTAGGATATCTGGTCGGCATGGATGAGTTGGACCGCAGGTCTGTTTCTATGCTGTGCACCTCTATGACTCTATGAATGCTTCAGCCTTATCTTTTGCAGTGATGTGCTGGGATCTTCCATCATTGAGGATGGAGATCCTTGTAGAGCCACCTCTTTCAGTGAATTGTTTCATTGTCTCCCACCATTCCCAACTGGATGTGGCAGGACTGCAGAGCTTAGATCTGATCTGTTGGTTGTGGGATCGCTGAGATCTGTCTATCATTTGCTGTTTATACTGTTTGTCACCAAAATAGTCCTGTTTGGTGGCTTCACCAGGCTGACACCTCATCTTCAGGTGTGTCTGGTGCTGCTCCTGGCATGCCCTCCTGAACTCTCCGTTGAACCAGGATTGATCCCTTGGCATGGTGATAATAGTTGAATGAGGGATATGCTGGGCCATGAGGTTATAGATTGTGCTGGAGTATGATAGTGCTACTGTTGATAGCCCACAGCACCTCATTGATGCACAGCTTTCAGTTGCTGGATTTGTTTGAAGTCTGTCCCATTTAGCACAGTGATAGTGCTACACAACACAATGATGGGTTTCCTCAATGTGAAGACAGAAATTTGTAACAAAAAAAATGAGTGATGGTTACCGTTACTGATACCGTCATGGACAGAGGCAGCTACAGCTGGCAGATTGGTAAGGAAAAGGTCAAGTATATTTTTCCCTCTTGCAGGTTCCCTCACCATCTGAAACTGTCCTAGTCTAGCAGCTATGTCCTGACCAGCTCATTCAGTGTGCTGCAGCTGAGCTACTCTTGCTGTTGGTTGTTCAAAATCCCCCACGAAAGGACATTTCGTGCCCCTGTCACCCTCAGTGCTTTCCCCAAGTGTTCCTCATGAAGAAGCACTGATTCACAGCCCAGGGAGGATGGGATATAGTAGTCAGCAACATGTTTCCTTGCCAATGTTTGACCTAATGCCCTGAGGTGGCATGGCATCCACACACCATGCTGATGAATCCTGGAGCGCTCCCTCATGACTGTATGCCACTGTCCTGTCACCCCTCCCGGGTCTGTCCTGTGGGTGGGAAAGAACATATCCAGAGATGGTGATGTTGGCGTCTGGCATATTGTCAGTAGGGATGATTCTTTAAATATGATCATGCTGCCACAACTAACCTGTGAGACAATTTTAGCTCTAGCTTCTAAATGTTAGCAAGGGGGACTTTGCAAGTTTCCTCTTGCCTAAGTCAATGCCAACTGGGTCTATCCAGTTTTATTTCTTACTTGAGACTTCTTAGCAGAGGCCATCATTTCAGAATAAGAGGTCATTTATTTAAGCCCTAGATGAGCAAGAATTTGTTCTCTCAGATGTAGTGAAGCAGTGGGATTCTTTACCACATTGTTGCTTGATGTTGGATCATTAAGTATGTTCAAGGCTGAAACAGATTGATTTTTAATCAGGAAGGGAATCAAGTGATATGGGGAAAAGATAGTCAAATGGAATTGAGGATTTTAACCATTGCAAGGACATCATCTCACCCTCAAAAACTTCCCTTTAATTCCTCTCATCTTCTTCAGGTGCCAGGGGTGGCCAGGGGTACCCTCATGGGTGCCAGCTATGCCTATCTGATTATAGGGTACGTGGAATATTCCTTGTTCCGGTCCTATTCCAGCCCTACACACAACTCTTTCTCCGATCATTGGTGCTGCTTCCCTCTCTGGTCTGGAATTGGAAAAGTTAATTGATTTCCTTCCAATTTCCACTCTGCCCTCACTCTCACCTGATCTATCTCTGACTCCTCCCTTCCCTTCCTCGACACCTCTGTTTCCGTTTCTGGGGATAGACTGGCTGCTAATATCGACTTTAAACCCATCGACCCCCACAGCCACTTGGACTATACATCCTCGTACTCTGTTTCCTGTGAAGACTTTATTCCATTCTCCCTGTTTGTCTGTCTTCCAATCACCCACGATCTCATTGATGGGCAGCATGGACTCAATGGGCCATATGACCTACTTCTGCTGCAGAGTCTAATAACTGTGGACAGAACGTAATGGACTGTGTGTTAAATAAAGGCTGTTCTTCACTGCTGATTTTACTTCATTGCCAGCAAAACGTTGTTTGAATGTAGTTTTCTCTATCCTGAAGATCACTCATTCTGTGCAAACTGTGGGGTATAACTTTGTGAACTTACATTGACAATGGCACCCTGCTCTGCACAGCTCACTTATAGGAACAGGAGCATTTATTTTCTCTTGTTATTTTGAATTGAAGTTGTGTCTAGAATGCATAATCTATTCTCTGAAGTCAATGTTTTGGCTATGAAGTGGCCTCTGTGAGTTTCAGTCATGTCACACTAGCTTATTGATGTTGGCATTCCAGTCACAGTCACCCAAGCAAAATTGATTGCCTTGGTGCGAGGGAAGCTGCCTCAGGCTACAGGGATAAAATCCATTTTGTCAAGCTGCTGGACAATCAGATTAGCAGCAAAGTCACTTTCCAACCTGCAGAGGAACTGTGAGCTCCCTACTGTTGTCGAGAGAGTGACAGACAGAAAGCCTCAGATGGGTGGTTTGATTGTAGCCATTGAATAACGAGTACATGAAATCTGAGGCTAAAGTCAATGGAGATCAATAGGGTGTTCCTGTCTGAGTGAAAACGGGCAAGAGTAGACCTCTGTACCTCAAAGCTCTTCTTCCTGTGGATTCCTGAGTAATGTTAAATAATGAAAACCTGCTTGTGATTTGTATTGAAGCTGATTCTGCAATAATTACCTGATAACACCTTATGTGCTTGAGATTAGCATTTTGCAGGTTATTTTTTAAAAATTCATTCACAGGATGTGTGTGGCACAGGCTAGGCCAGCATTTATTACCCTTTCTTTATTGGCCAGATAGCAGTAAAGAATCAACCATGTTGTTGTGGGTCTGGAGTCACATACAGGCTAGAACAGGTAAGGGCATTAGTGAACCAGATGGGCTTTCCCCCAACAAGCAACAGTGATTTCATGGTCATCGTTCAACTTGTAATTCCAGATTTTTGTTGAATTCAATTTCTACCATCAGCTACGGTTGGATTTGAACCTACATCCACAGATCAATAGTCTAGCTATAACACCACCACACCACCGCCTATCCCTATTCAGTGCTGTGGTCTAGTCAAGGTGGACTTGATGACCATCAAAGTTTACTTTGCAAAGGTACAAACAGATGAATTTGGAGAATCTCACTCCCCCCTCCCCCCCAGGCCTACTCTCCCCTTCAAAAAAATCATAGCTGATCCGATTATGCCCTCAACACCACCTTCCCATTCTCCCTGAGGCTGTGTGAGTTTCCTCCGGGTGCTTCAGTTTCTTCCCACAGTCCAAAGATATGCAGGTCAGGTGGACTCACCATGCTAAACTTCCTATTGCGTCCAGGGATGTGCAGGCTATGGTTGCTTAGCCATGAAAAATGTGCGGTCTTGAGACAAGGTGGGGCGTGTCTTTCTTCGATGTTCTTCGGAGGGTTAGTGTGGACCCAATGGGCTGAATGGCCTGCTTCCACACCTTAGAGATTCTAAAATTCCAAATATCTGTCCACCTTGGTGTGGAAATATTGAATGGTGCCACATTCCCCCCATTACTGCCTGTGGAAGAGAGTTCCATAACTCTCTTAATTCTTAATTAATTCTCCTCATTTCCATCTTAAAGCCTCATTTTTTCACCTGTATCCTTGATTCTCGTCTCTCCTGGAGAGGAAACATCTTTCGATGTCTCCGTATGATCACCTCTCATTCTTCGAAACTCCAATTTGTACAGACCCAGTCAGCCCGACATTTCCTCATAATATACCTCTTCTATCCAAGTTATCAGGCGAGTGAACCTCCTCTGAATTGCTTTTAATGTACTTTCATGTCAATAGATTATGAATAAGGATCATTTTCCTTTTGGAAAATGCAGTTTGTTTTCTTAATTTCTAATGGAGTTTATTGGACTAAAGTGGCCACCACCAATCACATGATAAAAGTTGATGACAATGCTGGGAAATTTTAACAGTAATTATGAAGTCTAAGCTTGGGACCATCCTGCCAGCATTTCAGATCTTTCATCACGTTAGCATTGTAGTCAACAGACAAAAGGGAATGGAGGAGGAAACTGAGGGCTGTAGATGCTGGAGCTCAAAGTTGAGAGTGTGGTGCTGGACAAGCTCAACAGGTCAGGCAGCATCCGAAGAGCAGGAGAGACAATGTATCGGGCATAAGCCTTTCATCAGGAATGAGGCTTGTGAGCCAAGGAGGTAGAGAGATAAATGGCTTTGGGAATGGTCATCAGTATATCAAACCTAGCAGCGTCTAGCAACAAAGGGAGAGTCATTCAGCCTCATTATACTTACAAAGACATTAATGGCTTGATGAAGGGCTTATGCCCGAAACATCGCCCCTCCTGCTCCTTGATATTACCTGACCTGCTGTGCCTTTCCAGCACCACGCTTTTCAACCCTAAGTGCCTACCTACTACCTAGAGTAAAGAAAGGATTCTTGACCAAAGGGATAAAAGTTAATTGGTGAATTGAAATGGACTCCTCATGGGTCCATCACATGATCAAAATGCCTATGACCTTGGAAAAGCTTTATTTATACATTGTTGAACTCTGATTTTGCTAAGAATCTAACTGGCTGGTAAAACAGCAACCAGACTTCAGATTTACAATAAACCTGCATCAAGTCTGAGTATGCTTTGCCCATCATTTGTCTCTGTTTTCAAAGTGTAAGTTAATAATTTCTTCCCAAAAACTGCAGTTACTACAGAGGAACTTGGTGAGGTTACTATAACTATGGTGGAGGTATTAAAGGCATGGTCTCATGGCCATCACTTTAAGGCATGAAAGGACATGGCAGTAGAGATAGCAGATGCATTTGTGATGATTTTCCAAAATTCTCTGGATTCTGGAAAGGTACCAGTAGATAGGAAATAAGTTACTGTGACACCCCACTTACTCAGAAAAGAAGATAGGCAAAAAGTGGGAAACTAGAGACAGTTTGACCTCAGTTGTGGGGAAGTTACTGAGGTTACTCATAAAGGAGGAGATTACTGAAGACGTGGAAAAACAAAGCTCAATTCTCCAGTGTCAGCACGGTTTCATGAAGGGCAAGTCCTGCTTGACAAACTTGCTGGAATTCTTTGAGGATATAACAGCAAAGTAGATAATGGGGATCTGATAGACGTGGTATATCTAGATGTCCAGAAGACATTTGACAAGGTGCCACATAAAAGACTGATCCAGCAGGTTAGATCCCGGGGGCTAAGGGCAGAGTATTGACTGATTGACAGAAAGCAGAGGGTTGGGATAAATGGGCCCTTCTCTGGATGGTGAAATATAACTACTGTGTGCAGCAGGGTTCAGTTCTCAGACCTCAACTATTTACAATCAATATAAATGTTCTGGAGGCAGGGGCAGAGTGTGACATAGCACATTTCTGGACAGTAGTAAAATAGGTAGGAAAACAGGTTGTGATGAGGAGATAAAGAGCTTCCAGATGGATATTGACAGGCTAGGAGGATGGGCCTGAATCGGGCAGATGGAGGTTAATCTGGATAACTGGGAGGTCATCCATTTTGACTGGAAAAACAAAAGGCCAAATTATTATTTTAATGGGAAGCAGATTCGAAGTGTGTCAGTGCAGAGCGATTTGGGTGTTCTTATGCATGAATCGCAGAAAGTGGGTATGCAAATGCAGCATGAAATAAGATAGGCAAATAGAATCCAGGCATTTATTGCAAAAGGATTGGATTATAACAGTAAAGAAATGTTATTACAAGTATGTAAGTTTGCTCACTGAGCTGGAAGGTTTGTTTTCAGACTTTTCGTCCCATACTAAGTAACATCATCAGTGAGAGATTCCAGTGAGACCACATCTGGAGTAATGTGTCCAGTTCTGGTCTCCTTATTTGAAGAGGGATGTGGTGATACTGGAGCTAGCTCAGAAGACGGATACCAGGTTGATTCCAGGGATGAAAGTGCTGTCGAAAGAGGAGCAGTTGAGTAGTTTGGGTCTGTACTCTCTGGAGTTCCGAAGACCGAGGGGGGAATCTAATTGAAGGATATAAAACGCGAAAGGGAATTGATGAGGTGAACATTGAGCAGACATTCCCCTGCATGAGACAGTTTCAAACAAGAGCACATAGAGAGAGTGAGAGGAGGTAGGTTCAAAACTGAGATGAGGCAAAACTAATTCTCTCAGAGGGTTGTGAATCGGTGGAACTCACTGCCTCAGGGTGCAGTGGAGACTGAATCAGTCAACAGATTCAAGAAAGAAATCAATATGTTTCTGATGAAAAGTGGGTAAAGGGCGATGGGGAGCAGGCAGGAAGTGGAGCTGAGACCAGGATAAGATCAGCCATGATCATATTCAATGGTGAAGCAGGGTAGATGGGCTGAATGGTATACTCCCATTCCCAATTCCTATGTTCCTATGTAATCTATGTATCAGAACAAGCAACAATCCAGCCAAGTTACGCTTGCCTCAAGTACAAGTCTCCTCAGAGTCTAGTTCCTAAAGGGAATCCTTGTATTCACCTGCTTCATGACCAACTTTCACGAAATTCTGCAACATTCTGTCAGTCCTGCCAACCATGTCCTATTTCCGTGGATTCTGAGAATCGTGTGAATTAATTCTATGTTAATGGTTTTAATACTCACTCTGAATTAATAATGGTCTTGATTCAAAACTAAGAGAGAGCAATTGATTTCACAAAAGTTGGGTTTGAAAACATTCTGTAGCCTATTTGAATGAATCCTCCTGGCTTACAAACAAAGATAAGGTGAATAAATGGCTTCAATATACCTCTCTGCCCTATCCACAATTACATTTAAAACCGTCAAATAAGGAGACAAAAACTGCACACGGCCCTCCAGATATCATCCCAGCTGGTGTTGAGCTTCTTGTATGTTGCTGGAGCTACGTTCATACGGGTAAGTGGAGAGTACTCCATCATACTTCTGACTTGTGCATTGCAGATGTGCCTTTGGAAAGGTGTGATCTAAGGAGTCTTGGTAAATTTCTGCAGAACATCTTGTGAGTGGTGGTCCTCATCGCCTCCAGTGCCAGTCTATCGTTCCTTAACTAAGGGGACCTAAACTGTTCAGAGTTTTCCAACTGACCAGTGTCTTGAGTAGTTTTAGCATGACTGCTCTATTTTTATATTTCATTCCCGTTGCACTAATGGCTATTGCTCCATTTGGCTTCTCTATTACCTGCAGAGTTGAACTGTGTCACTGAGAAATTGTCAAGTCAATCATTCAGCCTGATGCAGTTTCTCCCAAAGAATCAAGTCTGTTTGATTGTCCCAATATGGATTTGATACCCAGTTGGTTTTCTAAGGGATTGAGAGTCCACACGTGCAATATTGGCGGCTGCGCTTTCTTGACATTGCTAAAAGATCCATGCCATTCTCGCAAGGGCTTAACTTAGAGCGATGCTATCTCAAGCTCAGTAATGCCTTTATTTACACTAAGGTACATGCAACACTCAATAAATCATCTTGCCTTGCTCTTCTTCTCATCTATGAGTCTCAATTGCATGTTTCCCACCTCTGCTGATTCTGTTGTGGCACACTTATTTACATCCTGGTCTTTAATTTATTCATTTCATGTTTTATTAAGTGGATGACACTCACAAACAAGTGTTTATTGCCAATGCCTGGTTGGCACCAGGGAATCAAGAATTATTCACATTGTGTGATTCTGGGCTTACATGTTGTTTCTTTCGAAATACAGCAAACTTTGTTTTAACTGGCACCTTACAAACTGGCACCCTTGATAAATTGGCAAAAATTATGTACCTCAAATACAGTGGAGTTTCCAGTACTCTGTCTAATTACCACAAGTTTTAATTTAATTACCTCAATGAAAATATACTTATTGCTCAATTGACTGGCCACATGAAATACCAACAGTTGATTCGACTTTAAATCGATTTCTCCTCTAATATTGTAATGTCTGAGTAATTGTAGGTTTAGGTGAGTTCTGTTGGTAAGTTTTATTTAAGAATAGGTTGCATACTATTTAAATGGTTTATGCTGTACATAAAGTATAACAGTGATGTGTATATCCCCTGTATTATCCATTGTGTGTTTTTACATTGATTTTGTGGACTCTTGATTAACCAGAATGTTTGACCAACTGACACACTTCTGGTCCCATCGATGCTGGTTAATAAAAAGTTTACTGTATATTTTTTCGTGAGATGTGAGTGAAGCTGATGAGCTCAGGATTTGTTGCCTACCCCGAAATGCCCTGATGTCATGATAAAGTGGGTAAGAACAGCAGGTTCCCTGACATTATCTGAGTCTTACCAATCGTCTAAACTGCAACAGAAATTGCAATCATGCAATGCCTTGGAATCAACTCCACAAGCAACTATAAAGTGATTCCGTTTCAAAGCAGAATTCACATTTGCCAAGCAGCATTATTTTTCCATAAAAAAATGTACTTCTCAGAGGCTGTCGAGGTGCCAGTTAATTAAGGCATCTGTCCAAATAGTTTGAAAAGAGCAACAATCATTGGATCAAAGCTGCTGTCTCCCTTTAGATCTGTGCAGAGTTGTTAAAGGCACTGTGATTTACTCCCTGGCTCCTCCGCCTGTGCATTTCGAAGATTTTGAACATTAATTGAGGTTCCCAAAGAGAGAACATTGACCCTTCTTTGCAACGCTCTTCTTACAGCTATTTGTTGAGTTCCTGCATCATGAATTACCGTGGAATGCTGTTCCTTTTAAAAGGTGGGACTCTCATGAAGTCCAAATTTAAATAACTCTGCAGAGGCCAGCAATTCACCACCTCACCCTTTAGTTACACATGTATGGGTGCACAATACTGACCCATGATGTGGAGGTGCCAGTGTTGGATTGGGGTGGACAAAGTTAAAAATCACACAACACCAGGTTATAGTCCAACAGGTTTATTTGGAGGTACTAGCTTTCGAAGCACTGCTTCTTCAACAGGTTGTTGTGGAGCAGAATAAAAAGACACAGAATTTATAGCAACAGGAGTGCAGCGTCATGAAACGTAGCGTTAAATTTAGCTTACTGACCCAGATAGCTCAGAGCTAGCTCCCAGAGTGAGCACAAGCTCTGAAACTCATGTTTATCAATTTATCTTTTTTTTTGTACAGTACACTGGTTGTGGCCAGTCAGCTCAAAGTCAGTTCTCAAAACTGAGGAGATTCTAATGTCCTGGCTATTTTTATTTTTGTTTCCCAACACTCCTGTTTATATTTGTCAAACAAGGCGTCCTGACAGGACTAGATTAACAGCCCCAGTCAGGGAACTCATATTCTATGAGGGTCACTTGGCTGACCTTGTTACAATCACAGCACTAATATCTAAACTTCAGCCCTGCTGCCCTGGTCCAGTGACGGTGAATGACTTTTAAAGAAACATTTGCTTTATCCATGGATCTATCATGAAAAAAAAACTCTGAATCTTTTCCTCACTCACACTGTGATTCTATTTGAAATGTTATCTAGATCACTTTATACTGCGTGGTTTTATGCACAGATCCATGAGTTTGGGGTTCAACACAGACAGGTAGGGAATTGCTTTATGATAATGTCTATTCCATATTAAGGTGAAGAAAAGGTGGAACTAAGAGTCTACCAATGACCATGAATCCATTATCAATTGTCAGAAACACACAGCTAATTCTCTAACATCCTGTAGAGGAATCTGCCATCCTTACCCGGTCTGGACTACATGTGATTCCAGACCCCCAGCAACATGGTTGTGTCTTAACAGCCCTTGGGCAATATTGCGTAGACAATAAATGCTGTTCTAGCCAGTGACGTCCTCATCCTGTGAATGAACAAAAAGAATAACAATACAATACCAGAAGTATACCAGGCTTTAAGCTGTTACATTATTGAAAAACTATCTACAAACTCCACTGCCTCATGCTTGTTAGTCTACTTCACATGTGCTTCTAACATTCACATGGATTAGGTTTCTGTCCAGCTCTCCATGGGATGTTTTTCACTCTTTTCCCTCTTTAACCCTTCCCACTCTGTACTATTTATATCCAGAGAGGAGCCGCTCTATGACATCATCACAAGGTTGCTCCATGGTCTCAAAGCCTTATGCAATGGAATCCCATTGTCATTATAGTCACCATTCTGTAGGTGTGGACACTGACATGGAACCTTACTGGGCTGTTGGGTTAACTGTTGGGTAAGCCTGATGCTGTCATTATAGTCACCATTCTGTAGGTGTGGACACTGACATGGAACCTTACTGGGCTGTTGGGTTAACTGTTGGGTAAGCCTGATGCTGTCATCACTTCATACGTACACACAAAAAAAAAACTATCTGACTGAGGTAACTCAAAGGTAATAAAGAAAGAATACAGTCATCCAAATTCAATGTTACTTTCTCAGGATATCCCAGAGTGTTCTTGCAACCAACCAATTAGATTTTATGATGCTGGAAAATGTGGTAACGTATCTGTGCTCAAGCAGACCACACAAGCAGATAAGACGAGTGATTGTAGGATCAATGTTGACCAGAACACAGATAGAATTGCACTGTACTTCCGCAATACCTTGTTGCAAGATATGGCACAATCCTGCGAGTGGGCCTTGGTTCAGCACCTCACGACAATACAGCACAACCATTTTTAGATGTTACTAAACTGAAGAATCACAGAGGAGGCTCATCGGGTCATACTGCATGGAAGCAGACCCTTCAGTCCAACTCGTCCATGGTGACCAGGTCTCCCAAACTAAACTAGGACCACCTGCCTGCATTTCCTATTCATGCACCTGTCTAAATACCTTTTCAATGTTATAATCATACCAGTCTCCACCACTTCCCCTGGCAGTTCATTTCACTCTCTGTGTGAAAAGGTTGCCGTTCAGGTCCCTTTCCAATATTTGTCCTCTCACTTTAAAATTATGCCCTCTAGTTTTGGACTCGCCTGCCTTAGGGAAAAGACCTTTGCTACTCACCTTACCTATGGCCCTCATGGTTTTATAAACCTCTCTAAAATCACCGTTAACTCCAGTGAAAGATGTTCCAGACTCTCCAGCCCCTTCAAATCAACTTTTAATTCCTCTTCTCATTCTTGAGCTGTTGAGACTGGCCACAAAGTCCCAGCTACTGCTCCAGTTGAGAAAACCTTGCTCAGTTCAATAAGATGGCTGAGATAACTGCACAGAGGCTGTATGCTGTACCCTTACTTACATGGCACTTGTACATGGGCCCTGACAAGCCAACTCCAAGTCAGTCCCTTGGATCAGGAGACAATAAAGACAAACAAAGGAAATTTACCATTCAAAACTTCCAAATGGTTCAAGGTAGTTCACAGTGAATGATGTCCTTTTAATCTTTAGTTACTGTCATAATGTGAGAAATGTGGCAGCTATTTAATGCACAGCTATCTCCCACAAACATAATTCTAATAAATGGACATATAAGCTGTTTCAGAGATATTGGAGAAGGAACATGTTGGATATCTGAATCTCCTGTTTATGTCTGTCAGCCAGGGCTCCCTGATTGGCCCAGATTAACAACCCCAATCAAGGATCTCATAATCAATGACACCCACCTAGCTCTCATTCCAATCACTACAATGGCAAACCCCAGACTGTCTGCCACATGGCATAACACCAGAAGTGCTCTCCAAGGATTATTGTGGAATGTGCAGTACAGAAATAGTCCATTCAGCCCATCGTTACACTCAAGAGCATCCACCTATACTACTGTATCTAACTCTATCAATCTCGCTTTCTTTCTCTGTCTCTCATGTGTTTATCAACCTTCCCCTTAAATCGGTCAATTCTACTCAGTACTGTGAATCTTGTGATAGTGAGTTTACAATTTCAATCACTCCCTGGCTACAATGATTTTGGCTCAAAGTTACTGGAACATCCGCAGTAATGTTTAATCTAAACATAAGCGTTTCAATAGTTATTGGTGCTTGATATTATTAGCCATGAGGCCTATTGTTATAACGCACGTTTAATATTTTAAACAACGCTTTCTGGCCCATCAAGCTGAGTTCCTGCATTAATTAATTCTTACATCCCAAAGAATTAGCTTCTGATTCAGTTTGTCATCACCTGAATACATTCACAAAGACACATGAATAATATTTTCTGAGCTTTGAAAGAAAGATTAGTGTTTGCGGCACGAGGCTGTCAGCATTTCAGTAATCACCACCTCAGCAAGATGTGCTATTTGAGTTAATGTGACAAAAAAAAACACTGAATGCAAGGAATTAAATGAGCACCAGTTATCTCAAGAGTGCTCTCATGATACCCTTCCTGCCATGAATTATCAAGTGAATGATATCTTCAGATGAGACACTGAGCCCAATCTGTCCATTCAGGTGAATGCAAAACAAAAAAATAACATGCCTAATCTCAGTGTTGGCTCAGAGGTTACACTGCTGCCTCACAGCACCAGGGATTTAAGCTCAATCTTAGCCTTGGGTGTGTAGAGTTTGCATGTTCTCCCCATGTCTGTGTAGGTTGCCTCTGGATGCTTTGGTTTCCTCCCACAGACGGTTTGTTCAGTGCGTACAGGGAAATTTTCTGATTCCGCATTAGATTCCCTACAGTATGGGAGCAGGCTCTTCAGCCCATAAAGTCCATACCGACCCTCTGAAGAGTAACCCACCCAGACCCATTCCCCTACATTTATCCCTGACTAATGTACCTAACACTATTGGCAACCTGTCAATGCCAATTCACCTAACCTGCACATCTTTGGATTGTGGGAGGAAACCAGAGCAGCCGGAGGAGACCCCCACAGACACGGGGAGATTGTGCAAACTCGAGACAGACAGTTGCCCGAGGTTGGAACCGAACCCGGGTCCCTGGTGCTGTGAGGCAGCAGTGCTAACCACTGAGCCAACATGCTGCCTCTAAATGCGAATGTGGATGTACTTACTAGAGAAGGTGCAAAATATCACCTACTCTTGGGAAATACGGGAGGGCAGGTGACTGAGGTGTCAGTGGGGGAGCACTTTGGGGCCAGGGTCCATAATTCTATTAGATTTAAAATAATGATGGAAAAGGATAGACCAGATCTAAAAGTTGAAGTTCTGAATTTGAGGAATGTCAACTTTGAGGGCATTAGGCAAGAAGTTTTAAAAACTGACTGGGGGCAGATATTCGCAGGTAAAGGGGCGGCTGGAAAATGGGAAGTCTTCAGAAATGAGATAACGAGGGTCCAGAGACAGTATATTCCTGTTAGGGTCAAAGGCAAGGCTGATAGGTGTAGGAATTAGAGAAATTGAGGGTTTGGTTAAGAAAAAGAAGGAAGCATATGTCAGGTATAGACAGAGGAGACCGAGAGAATCGCAGAAGAGTTTAAGGACAGCAGGAGTATACTTAAGAGGGAAATCAGAAGGCCAAAAAGGGGACATGAGATAGCTTTGGCAAATAAGATTAAGGAGAATCGAAAGGGAATTTTTCAATACATTAAGGACAAAAAGGTAACTATGGAGAGAATAGGGCCCCTCAAAGATCAGCAAGGCAGCCTTTGTGTGGAGCCGCAGGAGATACTAAACCAATATTTTGCATCAGTGTTTACTGTGGAAAAAGATATGGAAAATATAAAATATAGGGAAATAAATGGTGACATCATGAAAAATGTCCATATTACAGAGGAGAAATTGCTGGATGTCTTGAAACGCATAAAAGTGGATAAATCCCCAGGACCTGATCAGGTGTACCTTCGAACTCTGTGGGAATCTAGAGAAGTGATTGCTGGGCCTCTTGCTGAGATATGTGTATCATCGATAGTCACAGGTGAGGTGCCGGAAGACTGGAGGTTGGCTATCGTGGTGCCACTGTTTAAGAAGGGCAGTAAAGACAAGCCAGGGAACTGTAGACCGGTGAGCCTGACCTCAGTGTTGGGCAAGTTGTTGGAGGGAATCCTGAGGGACAGGATGTACATATATTTGGAAAGGCAAGGAATGATTAGGGATAGTCAACATGGCTTTGTACATGGGAAATCAAGAACTTGATTGAGTTTTTTGAAGAAGTAACAAAGAGGATTGATGAGGGCAGAGTGGTGGACATGATCTATATGGATTTCAGTAAGGTGTTCAACAACGTTCCCCATGGGAGACTGGTTAGTAAGGTTAGATCTAATGGAATACAGGGAGATCCCACCATTTGGATACAGAACTGGCTCAAAGGTAGAAGACAGAGGGTGGTGGTGGAGGGTTGTTTTTCAGACTGGAGGCCTGTGACCAGTGGAGTATCACAAGGATCGGTGTTGGGTCCTCTACTTTTCATCACTGATATAAATGATTCGGATGTGAACATAGGAGGTATAGTTAGTAAGTTTGCAGATGCTAGCAAAATTGGAGGTGTAGTGGACAGTGAAGAAGGTTACCTCAGATTACTTTGGGATCTTGATCAGATGGGCCAATGGGCTGAGGAGGGGCAGATGGAGTTTAATTCAGATAAATGTGAGGTGCTGCATCTTGGGAAAGCAAATCTTAGCAGGACTTATACACTTAATGGTAAGATTCAAGGGAGTGTTGCTGAACAAAGAGACCTTGGAGTGCAGGTTCATAGCCCCTTGAAAGTTGAGCCGCAGGTAGATAGGATAGTGAAGGAGGCATTTGGTATGCTTTCCTTTGTTGATCAGAATATTGAGTACAGGAGTTGGGAGGTCATGTTGCGGCTGTACAGGACATTGGTTAGACCACTGTTCGAATATTGCATGCAATTCTGGTCTCCTTCCTATCGGAAGGATGTTGTGAAACTTGAAAGGGTTCAGAAAAGATTTACAAGCATGTTGCCAGGGTTGGAGGATTTGAGCTACAGGGAGAGGTTGAATAGGCTGGTGCTGTTTTCTCAGGAGCGTCAGAGGCTGAGGGGCAATCTCAGAGAGGTTTATGAAGTCATGAGGGGCATGGATAGGGTAATAGACAACGTCTTTTCCCTGGGGTGGGGGAGTCCAAAACTAGAAGGCATAAGTTTAAGGTGAGAGGAAAAATATAAAAGGGATCTAAGGGGCAACTTTTTCACACAGAGGGTGGTGTTTGTATGGAATGAGCTGCCAGAGGAAGCAGTGGAGTTTGTTACATGTGCAACATTTAAAAGGCACCTGGATGGGGATATGAATAGGGAGAGTTTAGAGGGATATGGGCCAAGTGCCGGCAAATAGGACTAGATTAGGTTGAGATATCTGGTTGGCATGGATGAGTTGGACTACAGGGTCTGTTTCTATGTTGTGCAGCTCTCTGATTCTACAGGTTAGGTTGATTAGCCATGCTAAATTACCCATAGTATCCAGGGATGTGCTGGCCAGGTGGATTAGCCATGGGAAATGTAAGGTGACAAGCGTAGGGTTAGGGGTTAGTCTGTGTGGGCTTCCCTTTGGTGAGTGGCTGTGGAATTCGTCATTTATCTCAACAGGGTTGGAATACAAAAGCAGCAATGCACTTCTGAGACTTTATAAAGCTCTGGTTAGGCCCCTTAGAATACTGTGTCCAGTTTTGGGCCCCACACCTCAGGAAGGACATACTGGCACTGGAGCTTGTCTAGTGGCGATTCACGCGGATGATCCCTGGAATGGTAGGCCTAACATATGATGAACAACTGTAGATCCTGGGATTGTTTTCATTAGAGTTTAGAAGGTTTGCGGGAGATTTAATAGGAACTTACAAGATAATGCATGGCTTAGAAAGGTTGGACACTGGTAAGTTGTTTCCGTTAGGCGGGGAGACTAGGCCCATGGGCACAGCCTTAAAATTAGAGGGGGTCATTTTAGAATGGAAATGAGGAGACATTTCTTCAGCCAGAGAGTGGTGGGCCTTGGAATTCATTGCCACAAAACACAGTGGAGGCCGAGATGTTGGGTATCTTCAAGGCTGAGATTGATAAATTCTTGATCTTACAAGGAATTAAGGGCTACAGAGAGAGTGCGGGTAAGTGAAATTGAAACGCCCAACAGCCATGATTAAATGGTGGAGTGGACTCGATGGGCTGATTGGCCTTCCTTCTACTCCTATGTCTTATGGTCTTATAATTGGCTGAATCTCCTGTATCCACACTGTATGGATTCTATGATTAATGTTTCTTGTTCTTTTGTGAAACAGCAAGAATGGTCTCTGTGCTCTGCTCAACATTTATTCCTTTCCAACATCACTGAAACAGCTTATCAGTTCATTTGTTAGAATTCTGTTTGTGGAGATTGCTGTGTACTAAATAGCTGCCACATTTCTTACATTACGATGGTAACTAAAGATCAAAAGGACATTATTCACTGGCAACTATGTTGGAACATTTGGAGGCTTTGAATGATAAACTTCAGTCTTTTTTTTCCCTTTATTTGCCTTTATTGTCTCTGGTATGGATTCATTAAGATCTAGACTGAGTTAATTAATCTCAGATTGTGTTAGATTGACCTCATCACGATATTGTACCATCTGTCAGGATAGTAACTATTGCAAATTAGACAGTTGTGATGCACCTTACGGTGGAATGTCCATTCATGTGGGACTTTGCGGCTCACAACACAGAGCTGCTGTGGGAGTTTGTTACTGCTCTAGGAAAGCCTATGTAAGGAGGCGGACCAGCTGAATGCATTACCCCTCAGGTAAGAGCAGCTATGTGATCCTGAGTCTATATACCCTTTATCATGATAAAGATTCCAGACAAACCAAACCAAAAACAGATGGAATCCTGCACAGAAAGAGGTAACATTGTCAGGTGCCTATTTGGAGCTCAGAATATTCTGTTATGATTGCAAATACAGTAGCGCCTCCACATACGAATGGCCCCGTTCACATACAAATTGGTTTACGAACAGGATTGTACATAAAATTTTGCTTCAACGTATGTACAAAATTCAAGTTACGAATGCAAAAAGCCTGTGTGCGACCTCGTGGTTTCATTGTTCTGCTTTGCTATGCGGTGGTTGAACGTAAAAGCTCTCGGGCCCTGCGTGATCTCATTCAGTTTGTCATGCGCTGTGAACGGCCGTCCAAGCATTCTTACGCTATCCGAACAATAGGAAAAATTGATTCAGTTCGCAACCTTTTCGATTTGCGATCCGGGTCCCGGGACGGATTAAGTTTGTAAGTTGAGGCGCTACTGTAGTTGGTTGGAAATACAGAACTGGCACATTACTGAAGAAAGAGATGTGTTGTTCAAATCTTTCATCCTGTACTCATCAGGACAATGTGCAAGGGTGCCAAATTTCCAATGAAGCAACAGTTTAGATTGTATGAGTAAAAGGTGCTGATTGGGAGACAGATCAATTCTGATTGGTCATAACATAACCATGGAGAATGCAGCAAGGAACTATTTGGCTTGCTAACCAATCAACACCCCTTCCCCATGCTGCATGGATTGTCGTTCCCTTTAAAATTTGATATTCTCATGTGTGTCATGATGAGTGCAAGATGAAAGGTTTCTGTCTCAGCAATACTTTGATATTGTCTAGGTTTTTAAAAAGTCCAAGCGAAATGGTTCTGACTGATAGATAGGGGGTGAAAACCCCTTTCATGGACTCTTGCTGGTCTATACGCTATGGGTTTGTGGAGATACAGGCAGCAGCAATGTGAATGCAGACATCAATGTTGGGATCTTAACAATAATTGGAAAGAAAAATGGGGCTTTTATAACTCCATGAAGTATGGGACAAAATACAAAAGTGAGGAAGTTCTGCTAACCTTTAGCAAATCACTGGTTAGGCTTCAGAAGGAAGTCAGGGCCTAGGGTGCAGTAGAGAGAGATTTACTCAAACAGATCCTGGGAGAGGGGGTTGGACATGGAGATGAAGCTGTTCCTGAGGGCAAAGAGGAGAGTTAATAGAGGCTTTCAAGTGATTAAGGATTATTTTTGTTAAATAAATACGAAAGCAGGTTCTCATTGGCTGGAGAGAAAATAATCAGAAAACAGAGGTTTAAGACAGTGGCAAATAAACCAGATGGAAGATGAGGTGACTATTTTTATGCACCAAGTTGCTATGGTGCGGAATGCCTTGGTTGACAGAGTACTGGAAGTTGATTCAATAATAATCCTCAGAAGGTAAATGGATATTACCTCAAAAAGGAGACATCTCTTGTGGTTTTCAGGAAGGGCAGAGGAGGTAGGACTGATGGAAGAGTCATTTTGAAGAACTGGTACAGGTACAATGGCTTCAAGATTGTTTCACTCTCCTACGCTATTTGAGAAAGGTGGCTTTGAAAATGGCTTCACACAATGGCCATCCTCCAAGGTGACAGGCTCATCTAGAGATGGAGGAAAATCATTTTGCAAGAAGTTCACAGAGCTCTCGTCACTCACACATTGAAGGGTGAAGTGCCAACTGATGTTCAAAAGCTGATTACTGGCACATGAGAAAGAAATCCACTTCTTTGATGGGGCATCTCAGAATTTCCCGCGATGGCAGTATGGGTAATGATTGGTGTACTTAAAACCGACCCTTACATTTCTGTACAAGGCCACGTACTTTTGGGAAATGCATGAACATTCAACCACTTGGGGAGCCTGTAGCATTCTAGAGTCAATGTTGAGTTCAATAGCTTGAAGGCTTGCCTTTACCACAGCCACCACACGCTAGGCCTCATCATCACTTGGTCTGCTATTAAACACAACCCATTGTTAGTCAATAACAAAACCCATTAGAAGACATTCATCTTCCTAATCAAATAGTTATCTACTCTAACTGCTCTTCTCTCTCTTTGGGTCTAACCCCACCTATCATTTACTCCTTAACCTGACCCCTCACCCTATCTTCTGCATATGAAGAAACATTCTCCAAGCTACCATCGGTTCTGAGGAAGGGTCACTTGACACGAAACGTTAACTTGGGTTCCTCTCCCCTGATGCCACCAGACCTGTTGAGCTTCTCCAGCAATTTCTGTTTTTGTTTCTGATTTACAGCATCAGCAATTCTTTCGGTTTTTATTTAACATACAACACGTGGCGGCACGGTGGCACAGTGGTTAGCACTGCTGCCTCACAGCGCCTGTAGACCCGGGTTCAATTCCCGACTCAGGCGACTGACTGTGTGGAGTTTGCACGTTCTCCCGTGTCTGCGTGGGTTTCCTCCGGGTGCTCCAGTTTCCTCCCACAGTCCAAAGATGTGCGGGTCAGGTGAATTGGCCATGCTAAATTGCCCGTAGTGTTAGGTAAGGGGTAAATGTAGGGGTATGGGTGGGTTGCGCTTCGGCGGGTCGGTGTGGACTTGTTGGGCCGAAGGGCCTGTTTCCACACTGTAAGTCTAATCTAATCTAAAAAAAAACCATGTTCAATATAGCACTCAAAGAGTCTTTGAAACAGTGATACATCTATGGATCTGATTTGTCTTTGGGAAACTGTGCCCGATTAATGGAAATTAATCACTCTTTAGAAAATAAAGAAATCAACAAACTTCCAGAATTAATAGGGAGGAAATGGTCTTAGAGATTCTTCAAAAACAGCTTTGCAGTAATCTCCAGTACTTTGAAAATCATAATATACAAATCCTCAATTGCAATCCAATCACAAAAGTATAATTAGTACCTGCGTGTTCTTTTACTGGCTTAACATCAAGATGATGAACAAACTCCCTTTCTCACAACAGGCAACCATCCTCTAAAACCTCTCTTTAAATCAGTTCACTTCATCTGCTCCCTCTGCTAGCAAATTGCACATTTCCACCTCTCTCTGGGTAAAGTGTTTCATCTGAATTTCCTATTTGATTTTTTTTTGGCCAATATTTCGTATTTGTGACCATCAGTCTTGACCTTTTCCATAATAGTGAAAATATCTTTAAAGCCTTCAATCAGTCTGTCCACCTGCTTTCTTTGCTTAATAGGACAGTGCCCATATTCATCCTTCCCTGTTTGGTCATGGAGGCAGCCACGGTGACGGCAGTAGCTGGTGGCTCAGAGCAGGGACTTAGCCAGTCGGCCGCAAGGTGGTCGGTGTGCCCGCACAGAACTCTGGAAGTGTAAAGAGCTGGAGGCCCAGAGCAGCACCAGAACAGGATTCTGGCAGCCCATGGTGAGGAAGCTGGTGAGTTCGGTTAGCGGTTGGCAGTGAGATGGCAGCACTGAGGCATTAGGATTGAGAGATTGAGCTCAGAACGCAGGCGAGGGGAGAGAGATCGACCTCAGTGTGGGAGGAGGGGTGAGATACTGGGTCCAGTTCCAGAGGAGAGAATGAGCCTTGAGCTCGGTGCTGGGGGTGGGAAATTGAGCTTAGTGCTGGGGAAGAGGGGGTGGGGAGACTGAGCTCAGTGTTGGGGGGGGGGGGGGCGGGAGGAAAGATCAATCTCAGTGTTGGGGAGGGTGAGAAATCGAGTTCAGTGCTGTGGCGGAGAGATTGAGTTCAATGCATGGAGGGGGAGATTGAGCCCAGTGCAGGGTTGGGGGTGGGGAGTGGGGATCAATCCCAGTGTGGGGCTGGGATATCAAGCCCAGTGCAGGGGTGGGGGGGAGGGGGAAATCAAGCCTAGTACGGGGGGTGGGGTGATTGATGCCCATGTGGGGGGGAGATGATTGAGCCCTCATGGGGGCAGCCCAGTGTGGAGCAACTGCAGACCCATGGCTAAAGAAGGACTGAAATTGGAACTTTTAACTTTATTTATTATTTGCTATTTTCTACTGAGAAGAACTATAATTTTGAAATTTTAACTTATTTCTTTATTTTATTATTTGTTTCCTAAGATATTTTACCTATTGTTAAGACATTGGTAGTGAACCCCTCTGTTAATCAAACTAAACACCCAGGAAAGCTGACCTAACCTCGTAATCTGTTCAAATATGAGTGACAAAGAACTCCCAAATTCCTCTATTTAAAGAAAATAACATCACTTTATTCTTTAACTCTAAAAGTGAACATTAAACAACAACTTTTGATAACTCTAAACCTCCCTTTCTCTCAACTGCTTATTACCTGCCTCCATCTCAATAACAACATGCTGTTCCAATTAAACATTTATTAAAATTACATCAACTTCATTTCAATTCCATATAACAGCTGTTACATTCTGTGTCTTTCTTCTTCCAGCTAAAATCTCCTTGGGTCATCTTCTTTCTTTTTACAGTCACTATATTTCAATGAAAAGGTACCTTTGATATAGAGTGGTTCCTAATTTCTTGGATCTATGTTGATGGCAGTTGCTCTGTTTCCAATTTTCAAAATACCTGCATTTTTATATCCCCAATGTCAGATTGTCTCATTGATTCAATCTTGGCAAAACAATGAATTAAAACGCAATTGGGTTTTAGTACCCTGGGGCATAATTTAAACTGATTGGTTAAATTTGAATTGTTGTCAAAACAGCAATCAACTCAGGTATCCATTTCACAGCCAAATGTTACATATGTTCAATTTTCGAGTACGCTCTGAGATTGCCATCGAATCATCACGGGTGCTTGTCAGCTCTCAGTTCAGAACAGCAGTCACTCTCTCTTAAAGGTACAGTCCACATCTTCAACTTTGTAACACTTGGCATCTTGTACTTAAGATAGCATCATGAATGGTGACATTGTACACTTTTCACTGTACTTGAGTATACATTGCGATAAAACCTAATCACAACTCTATTCATATTTCTGTATCATCCTTGGAAATCTATTTATCCCCATTTTCTGTTGCTTTTACATCCTTGTGGTGACTGGAACTGTACACAGCACTCAAGGTGAGGTCTAACCAAGATTTGATAAAGGGTTTAGTGGTATCATCTCTCTATTTCTCAATTCTATTGCTCTAGAAATAAATTCTCATTTGTGGTTTGCTATGTTATGACCTTATAAATCTGTCTCACTACTTTCAATGATTTGTGTATTTGTACACCCCAATTCCTTTGTTTCTTTACCTCATTTAGCTTTGTATTTTCCTCATTGTAATGTGACTCATCTTTCCTATCAAAATGAATTAGGGTTACGCATATCAATGATGAAATCTATTTGATCATTGTATGAATTGTGTGCCCATTTATCCCTGTACACATATAGAAATTGTGCTTTTAACTTTAGATATTTTCTAATCAACCTGTTCAGAGATTGTATAGACCTATGGAGCAGAAACACTATATCGGTACTACAAGGGCCCTGTGGTGTTGATTCCAAATTACTAATATAAATGGTCAACAGCACAGATCTTGGAGCCTACTTTCTGCCCTTTACATTCTTCTAAGTATTCCAAATACCTACTGCTTACTTCCAGGCCAGTTAAGTATTCTTTCTGCTATCTATCCTCTTACTCCGCATAGCGGGGGTGGGGAGGAGGGTTCGAATATATTCTTTACTGTGTAGCACTTTGTCAAAGAACTTTCAGAAATCTAGATCCATTGCTTTCACTATATGATTCTGGTTTACTCTCTTTCTCACCCCTTTAAAGAATTCAATGAGATTGATCTCACAAAACATTTCCATTCGGAATCCATGCTGGCTATCATGGTTATTAGATTTTTAAATTCTAGTTGTTTTTTCTACTTTATCCTTAAGTACGAATTTAGTAAATTTCCATTAACATGAACACCATCCTCCCAGAGCAGAGATATTACCATTTTTGAGTTTTTCTTAGTTTATTTAAAATGTTCCCTCTTTTTACTAAAATTCAATCACATCGTTTTGAATCTCGCCTTCTGACTTCTGATCTATTTGATCCATTTCTTTGATAAATATGAAGCGAACTAGTTGTTTAATAATTCTCCCTGTGATTTTATCCCCTTTGTGAATATAAATACACAAATTACTAAAAATAGTGACACAAGTTAGCTCTTATGATTTGATTTACATTCAGTCTTTTCTTGTTGCTCTTTTATTTTTGTACCTGGACAATATTTTACTATTTTGTTTCACGTTCCTGGATAACCTGATTTCATGCTCTCTCTTTGCCTTCCCAATTAACTTTTAATCTCTTTGTTTCTTTGTCATGTTCCTGCCTGCCCATGTACTTACCTCTTACACACATTCAGTTTCTCCCTAATGTCTTCATTCACCTACAATGTCTCATTGTTTTTCTGCCAGAAAACAGTTTTGTTGTGCTCTGTTGGATACCATTTTAAAGCTTGCTATGCTGTCCGACACAATTGTTTCAATTTATTTTTCTACATTCCATTGTCAGCTAGGTGATGTTGTGTAACGTCACTGGGCTAGTAATCCATAAACCCAGGCTAATGTCTGTGTTCGAATCCTATGATGATGATTGGCGAAGTTTAAATTCAGAGTCAAAAAGTGTAATGCTGGAAAGGCACAGCAGGTCAGGCAGCATTGAGGAGCAGGAGAATCGATTTTTGGAGCATAAGGGCTTCATCAGGGATGTTGTTCACTTCCTGTTCACATTTCTGATGATGAGCTGATGCTTAAAATGCCAATTCTGCTGCTCCTCGGATACTACCAGACCTGCTGCGCTTTTCCAGCACCACACTCTTTGACTCTGATCTCCAGCATCTGCAGTCCTCACTTTCTCCCAGTTAAATTTAAATTCAGTAAAAAACAAATGGGATTAGAAAGCTAGGCAATTCATACCTATGGTTAACGGTCACAACACCCCTTGTGGTTCACAGAGAATGGAATCTTCCATCCTGAGTTGATCTGGCCTGTATGTGACTCCAGACCCACAGCAATGTGGTTTGCCTTTTGAAGGACAATAAATGAACTAACTGACCCTCCATAGCATAAACCTTGTCATCAGCAGCTACATCTCGTGAGCAGTAAAACAAATGTTTCGATCTATTAACTTGGTTTCAGTCACCTTGTTAGCTGATGCAATTAACTTACTTTATTTATAACTTCCTTTTTGATTAGATTACTTACAGTGTGGAAACAGGCCCTTCGGCCCAACAAGTCCACACCGACCCGCAACCCACCCATACCCCTAACCTAACACTACGCGCAATTTAGCACGGCCAATTCACCTGACCTACACATCTTTGGAATTTGGTAGGAAACTGGAGCACCCGGAGGAAACCCACGCAGACACGGGGAGAACGTGCAAACTCCACGCAGTCAGTCGCCTGAGGCAGGAATTGAACCTGGGTCCCTGGCGCTGTGAGGCAGCAGTGCTAACCACTGTGCCACCATGCCACTCACTTGTTTAATGATGAACTGTTAATTCTTAGGTGCTTCGATCCAGCAATTCTTGGTTCCATTGAACATCCTTCCTAAATAACACCCTTACTCATTGAGAGACAATAGGCATTGATTTTCCCAAATACGTTTGACAGGATGTCGATCAAATTGGTCTCGAAATGAAGTTTCCGTTCCAAGAGATGGTAAGAATGGATCATTTCGTGCCTCATCGTATCAGCTACGAGCAGGCGGTATGGTAATCCTGAGAACCAGGATCTACGTTCAGATCATACTGAGAATTAAAATGCAATTCATAAATCTGCCAATGGGGAGAAAAAGCTAGTATGTGTGGTGACCATGGAAAATTAAATTGATTGTTGTAAAAACCTATGGTTCACTGCTTCTTTCCTTTAACAAAGGAACTTTACCACCTCATGTTACCCAAGAAGCCATTTCTGATACCCTGTGGTATATCAGGCAGTATCCAAGGAGCAGGAGAATTGATGTTTCATTTGTAAGCCCTCCATCATTCCCGATGAAGGGCTAATGCTAGAGACATCAATTCTCTTGCTCCTCGGATGAGGCCTGAGCTGCTGAGCATTTCCATTACCACACACTTGACTGTGACCTCCAACATCCACTGTCCTCACTTCCTCCACCCTTTATTATTTGCCCACATGGTATGTGTGGTACTGGGTATGGGTTTTTGCTGGTCATTCACTACCACTAGTCCTCCATTGTCCCAGGTCTATATATTGGTTAGTGGGAGAAGTCACACCACTGTAAAGTATCTAGATATTTCCAATCAATCTGTTTGGAGATATGATGACACAAATTCTGGATTAGATGGGACTTGAACCCTGCTGTCCTGGCTCAGAGGTAGGGACACTACCACTGCAGTACAACGGCCTTCCCTACAGGGTATCTACAAAGAAGCCCAGTTCTTAGATAACAAGAAAGGTCACTGTGCGATAAAAATGAGGACAACAATATGAAACAATTGTGATGACCTAGTGGTATTATTGCTACCTTTGCTTCTGGAGCCATGACTCACCTTCTCTCAGCCTCGTATAAATACCTCCCTATTTCTCCCTTTTTTTTAGCTTTGACAAATGGTCAGTTAGACTCAAAACATCAGCTCGTTTCTCTCCTTACAGATCTGGAGACACCGGTAATGTTCTGGGGACCCAGGTTTGAATCCGGCATTGGCAGATAATGGAATTTGATCTCAGCAAATATCTGAAGTAAGACTTGAATGATAACCATGAAACCATTGTCAATTGTTGAAAAACTCCATCTTGTTCATTCCTTTATGGAAGGAATCTGCTGTCCTTGCCTGGTCTGTTCTACATGTAACTCCAGACCCATAGCAATGTTGTGAATGCTAAACTGCCTTCTGAGCAAGTAGGTGTGGATAGTAAATGCTGGCCTGGCCAGTGACAGCCAAATGCCATGAATGAATTTGAAAGAACTGGTCAGGTCTAATTACTAGGACCACAGGGAGCTGCTAAAGATACATCTTCTCCTTCCAAAAGATAGAATTGAGTTCCTTGTTTTCATCCACAGACTGTATGTGACTCAAGAGAATAGTAGAAGCCAATACAAGTAGAAAATTAAATTCACCATAGCCCCCAAAGAGTCATAGGACTTCTTATGTAGAGAGGGAGGACTGATGGTGGCTTAGCCTGAGGGTCACCACACCTCAGGCAAGGGAAGGGCTTGAGAAGGGAAGTACTTCACGTAACCTCAGCTGGTGCAGGAATTGAACCTACACCACTGGCACCATCCTGCATTATAAACTAGCCAGCCAACCAACTGAGCTGAGCTGCCAGAGGAAGGTGAAGGCTGCTAGAATTACCACATTTAAAAGGCATTTGGTTGGGTAGAAGAATAGGAAGGATTTAGAGGGATATGGGTCAAATGCTGTCAAATGGGACTAGGTTAGGTTAGTTTAGGATGTCTGGTCAGCATAGATGAGTTGCACCAAAGGATGTCTTTCTGTGTTGTACATCACTATGACGCTATGACCCGATAACTGATCCACTGCAACATGAACATTAATGCCTTCAGAAACATTACCTTCTGCACTAACACTGCTCCAGTAATTTTGACAATAGTTCATTATTTTGTACTGGCATTTTTTTAATGGAATCCCTTCATTGTGGACAGAGGCCATTCGGCCTAATAAGTCCAAACCGACTCTCCGATAAGCATTCCCCCAGACCCACCTACCTATATTTCCCATGTCTAATCCACCTAACCTACACATCCTTTGACTGTGGGAGGAAACTGGAGCTCTCTGAAGGGACCTATGCAGGCACAGGGAGAAAGTGCAAACTCTCCACAGTCACCCAAGGGTGGAATTGAACTTGGGTCTCTGGTGCTGTGAGGCACCAGTGCTAAACACTGAGCCAACATGCCGCCCTAAGTATAACTATATTACATTAATAATAGTCTCCCCCAAGTCCATAATGTCACAAATGCTGGTGGTTTGGGTATTTGACAGCCTTCACTTAACCCACTCCATTTGGACTTGGAAGAATGGGGCAGCACAGTGGCTGTATCAGTGTTGCTGTATTTTCATTCTTTCCCGAGCCCATAGTTTTGGCCCGGAGCTTCTTACCAGCTTCTGAAATAAGTTTTAACTTTAGAATGTGAGGTGTTGTAGTTTGGTAAGGCAAATCAGGGAAGGACTTATACACTTAATGGTAGGGACTTGGAGAGTGTTGCCAAGCAAAGAGACTGAAGGGTGCAGGCTCATAGCTCCTTTAAAGTGGGTAGGATAGTGAAGAAGGTGTCTGACATGCTTGCTTTCGTTGGTCAGTGCATTGAGTGGGAGGTCATGTTGCAAATGTACAGGGCATTGGTTAAACCACTTTTGGAAAACTGTGTTCAGTTCCGGTCTCCCTGCTATAGGAAAGATTTTGTGAAAGTTGAAAGGGTTCAGAAAATAAGGGTTTGGAGGGTTTGAGCTTTAGGGAGAGGCTGAATAGACTGGGGCTTTTCTCCCTGCAGTGTCAGAGGCTGAGTGGTGACTTTATAGAAGTTGATAAAATCATGAGGGGCCTGGATGGGCTGAATAGCCAAGGAATTCCCCCAGGGTAGCAGAGTTCAAAACTAGAGGACATAGGTTTAAGATGAGAGGGGAGAGACTTAAAATGGACCTAAGGATCAACATTTTCACACAGAGGGTGGTACGTGTATGGAATAAGCTGCCAGAAGGAGTGGTGGAGGCTGGTACAATTACAACATTTAAAAGTCATTTGATTGAGTAGATGAGTAGGAAGGATTTCAAGGGATATGGGTCAAATGTTGTCAAATGGGACTAGTTTAATATAGCTATCTGGTCAAAAGGTCTGTTTCCGTGTTGTACAACTCTATAACTCTCTATGGCTGTATGCTGAGATTACAGGTCGTTCTGTTATAACCAGCATTCCATCAATACAAACTCACTGTAGCACGATTAACGAATTGGAGGTGCTGTTTCTACTGCGTGATTTTTATATAAAGTAGGGTTGCACAGGGACACAACCATTGCATTATAGAAGAACTGATTGTATCTTTCTGCTGTGACCGTGATAGCTCTGTCTCTGTCAGTAATTATGCTCTTAGATATTATATGATTAACAATTTACACACAATTCAAAGACTGGCAGTTCACTTCCACCATGTAGATATTTTCTAATCAACCCATTCAGGGAGGAGGTGGGACTTGAACTTGGGTCACCTGCCCTAGTGGGAAGGACACTACCACTGCACCACAGGAGCCCAATAGCTTTCACTGTGTATGATTGAGATGGTAACTACTCTCAGTAGATTGGGCTGATTCTGGTTGAGATTATTGAAGGTTTATACTGTGACCAGCTCTCCATTGCTCAACTCAGGCAATGAGTTTTGTCTGAATGATTTTTTTCCCCTTCTAATATTTCACGTTTATTTGTCACTTATGATTGTTAATCCCTTTCAGTATTGGGAAGTGTAGTTTGTGTGTGGTGTGACATTAGTCTTTGTACTGGACTATTCTCAGTATGTCCACTTCCCCTTCTGTACAACTGTGCATATTTATCAGTATAAGGTTAACTTGGATAACACACTGTGGAAATGATAATGAATGCATTTCTTTGCTTGCTTTTGTATGAAGACAACAGCATCCATCTTACCCTCAATTCCATAAAGATATAATACAGACAACGTTGAACTCTATTGAACCTGGAACTCTGTGCATGTGATTGTGATTTCCTTGGATTTAATATTGTGCAGTAGGCAACATCCTACCTGTATTGTTGCATTTGAATTAAACCTTTACTTTTGAATGTGTGCAAACAGTATATTTTCCTTCAGTTTTCACCCTTACTATTATCAGTCTTTCAGTTGTCCTTCTCAAGATCTGACCTCTGGGTTGTATTATTTTCTGTCTGAAAGCTGGGATATAATCTTGCTTCTCACAGACATGACGAAGAGCCAGAGCATCACGACAAACAAACTCGAATGTGTTTTGACTAATCTATTGTTTGCACTTGGGATTTGTGACCCACTTAAATGATTCCTCTCAATGGAAACTGTTTTCTTGTGATGCATCTAATTTCTGTCTCTCAGTGTATTGGATGTCTCTTCCTGGGAGTGAGGTGGCACAAATTGTCTGGCTTCTTTTAAATAAAACATGTTTCAGGCTCCAGAGATCCTTGATTAAGTGTCACAACTTTGGCAAGGTCACAGTTTGGACCAAAAGTTTATTTTCTTCATCAATTTTATCATTTGATGTGATTTGATTTACTCTAGCTACATGTACAGTGAAAAGCTCTCCGGGCAGCTGTATGGGAAGGTTATAGCAAACAAGGACATACGGATCTTAGAGTGCTTAGACAGAGCACATAAGGTATGGCTGCACGGGGGGTGCACAAAGCAAGACCAGCATTAGCAAGGTCAATATTATCTAAAGTTAGAGAGGACCACTCAGCAGCCGAACAACAGCTGGGAAGAAGCTGTTCTTGAACCTGTTGGTGCGTGTTCAAGCTTCTGCGTCTTCTGCATGATGGAAGAAATCGGAAGAGAGTTGGGATGGGTCTTTGATGATGTTGGGATCCTTTCTGCAGCAACAAGAATGTAATGGAGTCAGTGGATGGGAGGACGTTCTGGGCCGTGCACACCATCCTCTGTAGTTTCTCACTAACTTTGTCTGCCCTTCTCTTCATCCTGTCAGAGACCCTCCTTTTGGCTTCTTTACTCTGTCCCACCAGTGTAACCACTCCCCTATCCTCTGTGTTTGCTCTAAACTATTTCCATTTCAAATTATTACCCATATGAAACTGTTGAGCTTAATTTCCCTCTCCACACATATAGCTTGGCCTACTTTGAGTATTTTTTTTAACAATGTCTTGTTTTATTTTGGACTGTGAAAAATAGGAATAACTGAGTCTCCAGGGGATGGAAAGTCTTGGTTAGATTGAGCATAATGTTGGGAGTCTACTATTTGAAAGACTGATTTCAATCTTGTTTGAGTGATACTGAGAGAGCAAATGGTCACATCCATTCCAAACTAAAGCTTTACTGGAGTTCTGAGGAAGGGACACTCGACCCGAAACGTTAACTCTGATTTCTCTCCACAGATGCTGTCAGACCTGCTGAGCTTTTCCAGCAATTTCTGTTCTTGGTAAAGATTTACCTTGTTGTTTTGAAACACATGCAAGGTTGAATGACTCACACTCAGGGCTGGATTGGTTGACTGAATGGGTTGTTTTGCATGCTGGGCGCTATGCAGTTAGCTGCTGCCTTCCTCAGCTTTGTTCCAACTGACCCAGCAGATGTCACCAATCAAGATGTGAAAGGGATTCCCTATTGTAGCAAGCCAGGAACTGGGCTTGGTGAGCGTGATCAGAAAGGCATTGAGGCCCACATTGCAAATGTGCACTCATGGAGCACAGCTTCACTCAACGGCTCAGGGGACAATGTCAGGTCTCTGCTCCTCCCTTCCCATTGACTTTATTGGAAAACCCTAGAGACTGGGTGCCTACCTCTCAAGGGAGTGAAGCTCAGGCAGACAAAACTTTGCTGAAGGACTTTAACATCTCAAGACTGTTCTGCCTGCTAAACAGACCAAGTGTCACCTCTATCTCACAGATCCCTCTTTGCCTTGTTCCTCTTATAGTTCACAAATATCCATTAATCCCATCTTTAAAATGAACAATTTGTTGAGAGTCAGTGCAGAAATGAGTTTCAAACTTTTACCTCCCTTTGTGTAATTTCAATTCTTTTTAAAGAATCACCTTTAAATCAAGTTGATCCACACCAATGCTGGCAGCTAATAGGGAAAGGTGTCACCTTTTAATGACCTTCAGAGTAATTCTAACACTTGGTTTGATTAAACATTAATATGAAAAGGTAAATTGTACCAGCCAAGTGAAATAGATCAGTAAAGGCACTGTGCCAACTAATACTCTACACTACAAAACAATCATAAGTCAACAGGATTCATAAATCCACTGTGCAATTTCAAGCTTATTTTAAGTTCCATCCCAAACCCATTCTACATTTAGGTACTTGCTTTCAGTCCACTAACATCTCCAATTTAAAAGTTTCCATCCTTGTGCTCAAATCCGTCATTGCTCAGTCCTTTGCGTACTGCAGTTGGTATGTCATGTATAAGTTGTGCAGGACATTGGTGAGGCCACTTCTGGAATACTGTGTCCGGTTTAAGTTGCTCCATTACAGGAAGGATATTATTAAGCTGGAGAAGGTTGAGAAGAGATTTACCAGGATGTTGAAAGGTATGGAGCCTTCCAATTCTAAGGAGAGGTTGGACAGGCTGGATTTTTTTTCACTAGAGCATAGAAGGTTGTGGTGTGACCTTATGGAGGTTTATAAAATAGTGAGGGATATAGATCAAGTGAACGGCAGGTGTCGTTTTCCTAGGGAGGGGGAATTTCAAGATGAGAGGTTATATGTTTAAGGTGAGAGGGAAAAGATTTAAAAAAGATATGAGGGGCAAATTTTTTACACCAAGAGTGGTTCATGAGTGGAATGAATTTCCAGAGGAAGTGGGGAATGCAAGTGCAGTTACAACGTTTAAAAGACATTTGGGTAAGTACATGAAAAAGAAACATTTGGAGGGATATGGGCCAAGCGCAGGCAGGTGGGGCTAGTTTGGTTTGGGAGTATGGTCAGCATGGACTGGTTGGGCTGACAAGTCTGTTTCCATGCTGTATGACTCTATGATTCTATAAATCCCTTTAATGCCCTCCGATAATTCTGCCTTGCTCCAAGTCCAGCCACTCGTGTATTCTGAGGTCCTTTGTTTCAATGCAAATGGCCCAGTCTTCAAATGCTTGAGACTTGAAATTCTGGAATTCCATCCCAAAACTTCTCTGCCTCTCTCTCTCTCTCTCTCTCTCTCTCTCTCTCTCTATCTATCTAACTCTCTCTCTCTCTCTCTATATATATATATCACTCTCTATTTCTCTCTCTCTATATATATCTCTCTCTCTCTACCTCTCTATCTATCTCTCTCTATCTCTCTATCTTCCTCTTGCTCTCTTGTGCTCTCTATCTCCCTCTCTCTCTATCACCCTCTCTCTCTTTCTCTCTCTCTCTGTTTCTTTCTCTCTCTATCTCTCTCTCTCTATATCTCTCTCGCTCTTCCTTCCTCTTCTCATTTAAGACAATTCTTGAAACCTGCCCCACTATGAAGCTGTTGGACACATCCTAACATTTCTGTCTTTGTCTAACTATCAATTATTGTCGACTTGCATATCTGTGAAGGCCATTGTGGGAAATTTCATTGCGTTAAAAGTGCTATAAAGATATCGGTTTTTGATGTTGACTATGTAAATGCATCACTTAGTAAGATATGGGGACCAAGGTATTGTTTAGGTTCTGCTGCATTTGGAGATAGACTACTTGACACCATCCAGGAGAAAGCAGCTCACTTGATTGGTAGTCCACCCACCACCTTCAACATTCAGTCTCTTCATTGCTGAGGTTTGGTGCCAGCAGTGTGTATGATCTACAAGATACAGTGCAGAAACTCAGCTAATCTCCTATGATAGCTCGACCACTGTCACTTAGAAGGAGGAGGACTGATGATACATTGAAATGCCACTTTCTACAAGTTCTCCCCCAACTCACAAACCATCTTGACTTGGAACTATAACACAGTTCCTTCATCGTCACTAGAACTCCCTTTCTAATAGCATTGCTGGTGTCCTACTCCCCTAGCCTCATTGACTAAGGGACATTGTGGTAGCCCCGTGTCTCGATGTAAAAATTCAAAAACAAGTTTTTCAGTAGGACAAACACATCACAATCCTCCACTTAATCACCTCAGGACTCTCCTTGGCCTCAGTTATATTGCTACATAAGAATGGGAGCTTGGAGAGTATCCTCTGCAAGACAGCAGGGAAATTGATCCTCTGGCTTAAAAGAGCGAGGACATAGAGATTGAACTAGACTTCATCTTGAGTCACTAGTTGCTCCTTCATCTCACCTTGAGTCGGTCTTTGACACAGAGGACACAAAACAACCATTTTGTATTGAATATGACGGAGACTTGACTAGACTGTCCTTGTGGTGAGTGTTCGCCTAACCCTCCTCAGCCAGCTTCAGAGAATTGCTGCAAAGGGTTTATTCTTCTCATTTGCATTTAAATGAGAAAAAAATGTCAAAAAAAAATGCTGAGTTAAAACGAAATAAAGAAACACTGGATGTCAGCAAAGTGCTGATGCTTTGTGAGACAGGTTCCGCTTAAAAACTGAAATGAGTTTTAATTTTGAAAATCTACTTACATCACTGCTTGTCGGGCAGACTGCACAGTACATGTGTCAGAGTGTCATAAGATAAACAAAACACTTTTATCAAACATGCCAGGTACAGCAAGCAGAGTAAGTCATTGATTTCCATTTCTCTTTAAGTCTTATGATGGGGATTTAAGAGGAATAAAATTGTCCTGCTGTTGACACAGATGGTGTACAGCATTATGCTATTTCCACTTAAGTACAAACTCAATCCCTTTGTAAGGGCAAGAAAGGGTATGCCAACTCCTAGCAGTAAAACTAACAGTGAGACTCCTCCACTGGGCTCTCAGTCTCCTGTCCATCTAGTGCCAAAGGCTGACATCTCCTGTGCAGCATTTGGATAGCTACTCAGGCCTGTGCAGATTGACCACATAAAAGTGTTCGCTTGACAATTTAGCAAAAGGGCTTTCATCGTCATCCAGCTAGGGGTCACTAGCTAAAGGAATGATCTGGGCTGACACTCGAATGAACTACCGAGGGGGTGCTACAGTGCTGGAGGAACCCTCCTCCGGGTAAGAGTTTTAAATCAAGCCTTAAGTGGCTTCGCAGATTGACATTGAAGACCTCATTAAAGAGGAATAAGGAAGCTTTTCTCAGTACCCCAACTACCATCTGTCCCACGGTTACCGTCAGTTAGAAGAATCCAACAGCGATTGCACTGACTTGTGAGACGAGAGCATATTTTGTTCAGGAGGTGAGGTTGGAGTTTACATTTGTAGTAAATTCAGGGCAAGAGCAATAGCACAGGACGGAAGGACAACAGTCAGGTGGTGGTAGTTAGGATGGGATAGAGAAGGAATGCAAGATTGTCGATGCACCAGGAATATGAAGGAAGATTCTGTCCTCAATAAGTTCCTCCTTTGTAAGTTCTGACAGCCAAAACTCTATTCTTGTGTTTTCTTAATGGAAACTCACAAAGTTCTGAAAGTTGATAGAGGTCCATTTATTTGAAGATTGAGCCTAGGATGTTCATGAGATTGATATGTTCAGTACTTGCAGTTAAAGAGGAACATAACCACCACCCTTAATACTGGAGTGTTGCCCCCTGGATTGACTACAGCTGCTAGTCAGATGGTCTACATCCTGAATGCCATCCTTGCCTCTTACCTTGCAACCACAGCAACTTCAGACACTGCTGGATGACATCACTGCTGTTCCTCGGTGTGTTCATGTCTCTCGCTCCCCTGCTACTCAGTTTCCTGTCCATCTAGTGCCAAAGGCTGACCTCTCCTGTGCAGGGGCAGCATTTGGATAGCTACTCAGGCCTGTGCAGATTGAGCACATAAAGTGTTCACTTGACAATTTAGTAAAAGGACTTTCATTGTCATCCAGCTGAAGGCCACTAGCTAAAGGCAACAAATACTAGCCCTTCTAGCTGGTAAGTGGTTTAGTTAGAGCAAAGTTAGTACAGACATCTGGTGCAAGATCAATGTGTTATAACATTTGCCAGGATAATGGACACAGAAGACACATTGATTTTAGTAGCAAACAAGCTAGAATGATGTCCGGGGTGGTGAGTATAGATATGATGGGCTGAATAGACTCACAGATGTTTGCAGCACAAAAGGAGGCCAATCAGCCCATTGCACCTACACCAGTCAGCAAAGACCTGACTGAACTAGTGAGATTTCCCAGCTCTTGGCCCATAAGCCTGGAGGTGATGCTAACATGAGTGAATGTTGCAAGAGTTTGATACTCAACCTCCCTTTCAGGCAATGAATTCCAGACTCCCACCACCCGCTGGGTGAAAACATTTGTCTGCAACTCTCCTCAACCTCTCAGCTGAAATCTGTGCCCCCTGGTGAATGACCCCTCTACTAATAGAAAACATGCCTTCCTGTTCATCCTTTCTAAGTCTCTCCTAATCGACTGGCCTCTCTCAATCTTTCTCCTATAAGGGTGACAACCTCAGTCTGTTTCCTAATAGCTCAGACCCTCCAGTTCAGGCAGCATCCTGGGCAAGTCTCTTCTGCATCTTCCATAGTGCAACCACATCCCTCCTATAATGTGGAATTCCAGAACTGCAGGCATATTCTAGTATTCTGTTTTATATAATTCAGCTCACTGCATTTGTATTCAATACCTTTGCTAATAAAGGCATTATTCCAGAATTTCTTTTTCTTGAATTCCAATTCCACCATCTGCCATTGTGGGATTCGAATCCAGGTCCTCAGAACATTACCTGGGGCCTCTGAAGTAACAGTCCAGTGATAATACCACTATGGCATCACCCCCACCTCTGCATTTCCTTCATTGTCACTGGGTCGAAATTCTGGAATTCCCTACCTCTGGCATTATGGGCCAACCCACTGCAGAAGGACTGCAACGGTTCAAGAAAGCAGCTCACCCCCACCTTCTCAAGGGCAATTAGGAATAGGCAACAAATGCTGAACCAGCCAGTGACACCCATGTTCCAGGATACATTAAAAAAAAGCAAGGAGCCCAACACTGAGACTTTAGGCCATATACAGACACGGAGGACATGTCTGCCATCACACTCTGTTTACAGCCAATTTCAGATCCAGTGCACCACTCTGCTTTGGGTCTCATAGACTCTTGGTTTCTTGACCAGCCAACCATAAGAGACCTTACCAAAGTCTTGCTGAAGCCCACATAAACCTCATCAACATTCCTGGTTGCCTCCTTATAAAATTCATGCAAATTTGTCAAACGTGTCCTTGCCTTGATGAATCCATGCAGACTATCCTTGATTAGTCTGCGTCTCTTCGAGTGCCAATGTATTCCATCCCTCAGAATTCTTTCTAACGCCACCCTCTGAGGTTAGAACTACTGCTCGACTGATTGGAATCCTCTGTGCTATACCCATTCGGTGATTATATGCAAGCAAATGTGGGTGCAGTCCATGGAATCTTAAATCCAGGAACCAGGTAAATCCGCTGGGTTCTTGATAAACTTGATCAGGATTCTTTTTAATGGGGTATGAGAACAAGGTTGGCATACCTTGCTTATACCTAGGACTTGCTGTCAAAAGATGGAGGATTCTTCAGTGGTAAACAAACAGTGGACAGCTCATAGTTTAACTCTCATTGTGATGGATGTGCTACTAGTCTCATTACTCAGTGAGTTTGTCTCACAGAGAGAGAGAGAGAGAGAGAGAGAAAGTAAACTGAACGTTTTAGGGGTGCTGTGAATGGTTTGGATGGAAATGTAGTACGTGCACTCAAATATCCAATTATTTAAGAAGCTGTCCAATGAGACAGAGGTCACATGGGAAATGATAAACACTTCCTGTCGCTCAGCTTGTTCCTGTTCATGTAAAAGTGCCTCCTCTATCAATGGGCATCTGTTCAGTTTGATCAGAAAATCGTCAACCGTCATTGAATCATTTTTTTGTGAAGGGATCTACAATTTTATCTTTTGAAGTTAAGTATGATCACATCAGTCTCTGGTGTAGAAACTGGACTTGTCATCAGTCGTGTCCTTTGTGCAACTTCAGGCAGAGTGTGCTAAAGGAGAACTTGCTTACGAAACTAAAGTAAGGTTGCGATGGACCAGTCAAATCAACCATCCTTCAATTGCCAGACCAGATCAGGCAGCTTTTTTGTCTGAGTAAACTGACCCACAATATTCTAAAATGTGAATTCTTGCCTGTGAAAGATAGGATGGTGTATGAAGGAAATGCCACCATTATAACTAAACCCACTCGTTCATGGTGGCACTTATTGTTTTATTTTTGTGCTTTAAGTCTATGCTGCTCCCTGCACATTGTTGTGCTAGTCTGGAGTATCCCTGAAGCTGCTTTGTTCCTTATCTCTAAGTAAGGCACTTCAACACCTTCTTTATTGATATCTTCACATATCCGGTTCTCAAGTGTATCAGCCTAGTCTGGTATCAAAATCCTTTCTCTTCACACCCTCTCTGAGATTGGTGTCTTCCCTCTGACTGAGGTCAGATTCATGTGATCATCATGATTTAAACCACATTTGTCAGTGCTGGTAATTCCCTTTTTAAATCAGTCAACCTATTCTGACAGATCATGACACACATCTGGTTCAGGCATGACTTATCTGACCTTTCTAGCTTAGAGATATGGACACTACAACTACACTACAAGAACCATTGATGGTAGTAACTTTTGTTGACTCCTAAAGTCTTATTTTTTCCCCCAAATCCTATTGTTATAGAGTCATACAGCACAGAAACAGACCTTTTGGTCCAACCAGTCCATGCCAACCAGCATTCCAAACTAAATCGGAACAAATTATTGCAGATGCTGGAATCTGAACTGAAAACAAAAAAATGCTGGAGATTACAATGGATCAGGCAGCATCCATTGAGAGAGAACAAGCTAATGTTACGAGTCTAGATGTCCCATGAAGAGCATCCCATCTAACGATGAGAGTTATACTATGAGCTGTCCACTGTTTGTTTACCACTGAAGAATCCTCCATCTTTTGACAGCAAGTCCTAGGTATAAGCAAGGTATGTCAATCCCATCCTCATCCCCCATTAAAAGGAATCCTGATCAAGTTTATTAAGAACCCAGCAGATTTAGCAGATTTTATAATCCCAAACTAAACTAGTCCCACCTGCCTGCAGTTGGCCCATATCCTTCCAAACATTTCCTATTCATGTACTTATCCCAATGTCTTTTAAATGTTCTAACTGTACCCGCATCCATCACTTCCTCTGGAACTTCATTCCACACACGAATCACAATCTATGTGTAAAAAGAAATTGCCCCTCATCTCTTTTTTAAACCTTTCTCCTCTCACCTTAAAAATACATCCCCTAGTCTTGAAATCCCCCACCCGAGGGAAAAGACACCTGCCGTTCACTTTATCTATACCCCTCATGATTTTCTAAATCTCTATAATGTCACCCCTCAACCTTTTACTTTGCTAATTTTATTTTGACAACAAGAAGGAGAATGACATGGACTTAATCTAACCTTCAGGCTCCAACAGGAGGTACCATAGAGTCATTGTTGAGTCTAAAGATTAGAAGCAATGGGTGGACATGTGCAGAACAGCATCAATGTTGGCATTTGCAGCAAGATTCTTCATGCTTCTATAGATCTCCCATGGGGTACAAAAGGCTGGTGATTGCTGTTTAATATGAAGGTATTTATACTATATTGATAAATATATTTCTGTGGTAGATTAGACCAGAAGGGGGCAATACCTACAAATCCAACAGATAGGATGGAACAGGGCATGTATACTGAAGCAATCTGGTGTCAAATGAGGAGGTTTCTTTCGGAATCCAGTCAATCATAGATGAGGAAATGTAGATTTGATAAAAATGTGGTTCATGGGTTGTGAGCGTTGCTGGCTGGGTCAGCATTTATTGTCCATTTGAGATTGCCCTAGAGAAAGTGGTGGTCAGTGCTTCCTTTAACTATGCCTGTCCATATGATACAGGTTGACCTATAATGCTGTTAAGGAGGGTGTTCCAGGATTTGACTCGTGGACACTGAAGGGGTGTTGATATATTTTTAAGTCAGGACGGTGAGTGGCTTGAGGGTCAACATGCAGGTGATGGTGTTCCTCTGTATGTGCTGCCCTTGGTAGAGTTTGCAGGTTTGGAAAGTGCTGTCAGAGGAACCTTGGTGAGTTACTGCAATGCATCTTCTCGATGATACACACTGCTGCTGCTATTACAATGAATTGGAGGTGGTGGGAATGAATGGTGAGGATGTTAGATGGGAGTTTAATAGTTGGATTCACTCTTGTTAGAGATGGTACAAGGGACCACATATTTTACCTCTTAGACTATAAATGGGAAAATGGAAACACAAGTTGTGTAGCTAAAATATGTCAGGAGAGTTTTTTTTCTTTCTGTAGCTTAAAGATCATGTGGTGTACATTTTTGCTAAGCAAGACAATGTTACTTTTGAAAGCAGTGAGATGGGTTCCTTATGTTAAGGAAAACCTGCCTCCCGACAGCCTTCGGATTGGTCCAACTGCGGTTTGTTATGGCTCTATGAGTACAATGCACTCAGCGACATCCTGAAGCCTGAAAACAAGAATTGCCCCTCTGCCTTCTCTCTGTAAGTGAAGTAAAATCAAAAACAAAATCCTAGAGACTCTGGTGAAAGAATTTGAAAACGAAAAGATAGTGCAGTCATACTTGCTCTATGGACAACAACACATCGCCACGACTGAAATTTGAATAAATCATGAGAAATAATCCATCCTGCTCTTATGATGGGGCCTTTGATCTAAGAATTTATTTTTTCCAGGCTATATTTGTGAATTGATGTGTGTCTGTTTGGGGCTTTAACAGAATATCACAAATCGTATTCTAGTAACTTGATAATCTTTGTTACCCAGTTGTTAAAGAATAAGTTTGGTTGTAAATAAATGTATTTTCTTGTTAGCAATGGAACCTGATGAGATGTGTTTTGCTCCTGACTAGCAGTCCTGCAGTAGTGTATGATCTTGGTGGTTTGATTGGGTAGTTACCCACTGGTGAAGGCTTGTAAAATGGCAAGGCTTGGGTATGTTCCCTATCGAATCCCAAAAATGGTCATTGCCTAACACTCGAGTGGCTTGAATGGGCTACTTGCCATCTGTCAATCCAAGACTAAATGTTATCCAGATTTTGTTCTGTTTAGTCATGGGATGCTTCAGTACTTGGGAAGTCACAAACACTAATGCAATCATCAGTGAACATCCCTACTTCTGACCTTATGATAGAAGGAAGGTCATTGATGAAGCAGCTGAAGATGGTTGGGCCTACGACTCTACCCTGAGGAACTCCTGCAGAGATGTCCTGGAGCTAAGATGCTTGAAGTCCAATAATCACAACCATCCTCCTTTGTTCTCCAACCAACGGGGGGAGTTTTCCTCGATTCTCATTGACTCTAGCTTTTTCAGTTCTCCTTGATTCCACCCTTGGTCAATTGCTGCTTTGATATCATGAGGCAATCACTCTGACCTCACTCTTTCTGAAGCAAATGGGGAAAATGGGCTAAGGAACACTTTGAATTCTGATTCTTACATTCTGACATGTTTGAAAATATCATCTGATTTTGAGCTGATCTGGAAGAGAATAGACAAATTTTGAAATAGTCTGCGACTTATTCAGCTTAGCCGCTCTAATAGCTGGCAAATATTCTACTCCCTTTAATCTGATCTAAACATGCTCCCTCCCTTCACACTACCATTCATGGTCAACCCTTTATGTTACGTGAGACCTAATCTCTGGCATTTTCTTTCCCTCTCTCCCCAGAGATATCTTTTAGCTCTCTAATCTCTTTTGGCGTTAGCATGCTTGGAGAATTCACCTCTTTTAACCCAACTTTCCAACCCCGTTAACTGAATTCTACATCTCCCGGCTTGATGTACGTTTCCGCTCGCCATGTGTGTGAAAGGCCGCAGGTCATTTTCCCCTTCCATAAATTCAGGATGCCTTTCGAAATGCATTTACACTTTCAAGCCCTCACAGTTAATTAACTGAAAAAAGCTGAGCTGGTTTGAAATCGATGTGTAAAGCTGTCCGCGTCTCACTAATGGCGACTAGGCATTTGCATTAATATTGCCTTCTGCTAACAGTCCTTGAGATCAGCAATTCCTTAATGTGTAATTAAAGCACTTACAACTGGTTTCAAGTCAAATAATCTAATATACAGATCATGCTTACATGTCTTTGGAGAGCGCTTATTGTGAGGCAAGTGTTGTTGCTTTGTAGACAGATAGTGCTCTTTGAGACACAAATCTGGCCTGCGGGGTCTTGTGTTTCAACAGCACCATTAATTGGTAATTATTTAATTCCTAGAAGCATTCACTGTGGAAAGAAATCTCCATTATTACACTTTGAATCACTACTCTCTGTTTTCGTCAGAAACGAGGATGTTAGACTGCGGAGAACAAAACGGTAGGAAGCCAGAAATTATTGACAGGCAAATATCGATCAATTGGAAAAGATTAGAGCACTGTTCAGACCCCCAGGACAGTCCACTGATGAGCAGTTAGCGTACACCAACATCACACAGTCACTGAATGACGTGGAAGAGCTTTATTCATTCTTGAGATTGAGAGTGCCATTACTACTAATCCCTGATTGCTCATCAGAACGTGGTAACTTCTTGTACTCCACCTCCAGGGGTTTTATCCAACTCAACAGCTTGTCGGGCCAGGTTCAGAAATGTGAAGTCACCCAGACTTCCGTGGGGAGTTTGTATATTTGCCTTGTGCCTGCGTGGGTTTCCACCCACTGTCCACAGATGTGCAGGTTAGGATGGATTGGCCAGGCTAAATTGCCCATAGTGTTCAGGGATGTGCAGGCTAGGTGCATTAGCCATGGCAAATGCAGGGTTACAGGGAGAGGATACAGGGGTAGGTGGTGTGCTGTTCGGAGGATTGGTGTGGACTCGATGGACCGAATGGCTGGCTTCCACACTGTAGGGATTCTATGTAAATGCTCAGAGGTAAAATCCCCATTGCCCCAGCAGACCATTGGGGCTGCTGTATCATTAGAGAGAGATGCATGTAGGGAATGAGCTGCCAGAGGAACGGGTGGTAGCTGGTACAGTTACAACATTTAAAAGGCATCTGGATGGCTGTATGAATAGCATGGCATTAGAGGGATATGGGCCAAGTGCTGGCAAATGAGACAAGATTAATTTAGGATATCTGGTCAGCGTGAACAAGTTGGACTAAAGAGTCTGTTTCCATACTGTATGTCTCTATGAGTGATAGCAGTTTACCCTGAGGGTCACCACACCTCAGGTGAGGGGAATGTTTGGAAAGGGGCTGGGTGACCCAGGGATGAGGGGGAGGGGGCTGTGTGACCCTGGGATGAGGGGGAAGGGGGCTGGGTGACCCAGGATGAGGGGGAGGGGGCTGTGTGACCCTGGGAAGAGGGGGAAGGGGGCTGGGTGACCCAGGATGAGGGGGAAGGGGCTGGGTGACCCTGGGATGAGGGGGAAGGGGGCTGGGTGACCCTGGGATTGAGGGGGAAGGGGGCTGGGTGACCCAGGATGAGGGGGAGGGGGCTGGGTGATGCAGGGATGAGGGGGATGGGGCTGGGTGACCCAGAGATGAGGGGGAGGGGACTGGGTGACTCAGGGATGAGGGTTATGGGGGATGGGTCTCCCAGGGATGAGGGGGAGGGGTGCTGGGTGACCCAGGGATGAGGGGGAGGGGCTGGGTGACCCAAGGATGAGGGGGAGGGGACTGGGCAATGCAGGGATGAGGGGGGAGGGGGCTGGGTGATGCAGGGATGAGGGATAAGGGGGAGGGTGCTGGGTGATGCAGGGATGAGGGGGAGAGGGGCTGTGTGATGCAGGGATGAGGGGGAGGGGACTGGGTGACTCAGGGATGAGGGGGAGTGAGGCTGGGTGATGAGGGGGAGGGTGCTGGGTGATGCAGGGATGAGGGGGAGAGGGGCTGGGTGATACAGGGATGAGGGGGAGGGGACTGGGTGATGAGGGGGAGGGTGCTGGGTGATGCAGGGATGAGGGGGAGAGGGGCTGGGTGATACAGGGATGGGGGGGAGGGGATTGGGTGATATAGGGATGAGGGGGAGGGTGCTGGGTGACCCAGGGATGAGGGGGAGGGAGCGCTGGGTGACCCAGGGATAAGGGGGAAGGGACTGGTGACCCAGGGATGAGGGGGAGGGGGCTGGCTGATACAGGGATGAGGGGGAGGGAGCTGGGCGACCCAGGGATGAAGGAGAGTGGGGTTAGGTGACCCAGGGATGAGGGGGAGTGGGCCGTGACCAAGGGTCTGGGTGTGGGGTGTCTGGGTGACCCAGGGTCAAGGGGGGAAGGCGCCGGCTGCTGGAAAGGGAGCAGGACACGTCTCTGGCACTTGGTGACCCTGAACCCGTCCTGATGGAGCCCAGTGGGGGAGGGGGCTCTTGACTCTGGAGGTGTTGCCCTGGGGGGATCCCTTGGGGGTGTAACTTTGGGAGTGGTGTCCCTGGATGTGATGTCCCTGGGGGGAGGGGTGACCCTGGGGTGGGGTATTTTGGAGGCAGTGAGCCGGGGGGGGTGGGGGGTGGGGGCGGGGGGTGACTCTTGGGGTGATGCCCGTTTTTGGGAGTGACTCTGGGGAAGGTGTACGTAGGTGGGTGGAATTCTTGTGGGTGATATCCCTGGGGTTGGGTGACCCTGGGGGTGGAATTCCTTGGGACGGGTGACCCTGGGGGTGGTATTCCTTGGGACGGGTGACCCTGGGGGTGGGATTGCTGGGTGGAGGGAGGGGTGGGTTGACCTGGGGTGGGTGGGTGTGACCCTCGGGGTGGTGTCCCTGGTAGGTGCAGGTTGAACCTGGGTAAACAGCTCGAGCTGGTGTCACTGACCCACCCGCCTCTCTCTCAGGGACTGGTGTTCAAGGAGAGTGAGGGCTCGGTGCTGGGCATTGGGGATGACACAGCACCAGTGCCCAGTGAGGATGAGCGTTCCCAGGTGGCCCTCACTCAGCCTCCCCCCACTTCACCCCCCTGGCTTGTTTGAGCAGAGCCCAGTTGGCTGTGGAGCCCCGGTATGATCCTGGGCTGGTCTCTGGTCCACCTGGGCACCTCACAGTGTGCACACGATGACTGGCAATGGTTCACAATGTTCTTCACGGACCTCTTGGCACTGATGAGAGTGCTGTATGACATTCCTTCTCCTATACACTGAGGGAGGAAGGGCTGATGAAGGGCTTATGCCCGAAACGTCGAATTTCCTATTCCTTGGATGCTGCCTAACCTGCTGTGCTTTAACCAGCAACATATTTTCAGCCCTATACACTGAGGTTTAGTTTGGTGATGGTTACACAGTGCTGCTGGCATGAAGACTACCACAGCCAGCCTCAACACCCGCCAGCAGCAGGAAGCCGCAATGCCAATTCCAGAACATCCTGGTCCTCCAGGATGGGAAGTATGTGGTGTGCTTCCTTCGGGAAGCCCTCACTGATCTGGGAGACAAAGCCACCTGGCTCCTGGAGTGGCAGGGAGTGGTCTACATGAGTCACCACGCCACCAGTTCTGGCGGGGTGCCCACCTGGTTGGCTCTGCATTTCCAGCCAGAGATTTGGGGGTGTCAAGGAGCTGGTGCCAGGCCATTATGGGGGTTCGGTGTTTTACTTTGTGAATGTCTATGCTCCTCTGATCGGGCCGAAGCAAACGCCCTTCTTTGAAGAAGTGTCTGCTCACGTTGCCCCCATTAACAAAGGCCAGTGCCTCATCCTCAGGCCAGGGGGATTTTAACTGCCCCCTTGAGGAGCAGGAGTGCTGCAGTGCCCAGTCAGGCCTAGTGTCGGGGAGGAGGTTGGGGGATGAGGTGCACATCTGGCAGAATCTCCATCCTGGCTCCATTCTGTCCCAGGCTGGGGACTAGCCTCTGTACACCATGGGTAGTGGCTCAATTTTGCTGTCCAGCAATAATTGAGGGGCTGAATGGCCTACTCCTGCTCCTAGTGCTATATTCCTATATTAATGTTCACCCCCACACTCTCTTGGCACCGCTGCCCTTGCTGTGAAAACCTGTCTCTCTGAGGTTTTCTTTTGTCTGTCTGTCTCTCTCTCCGTGTTTCTCTATCTCTCTTTTTCCCTCTCCCCTCTTGATTACAAATGGAAGGGTTAGAGCAGACATTTCCAAGCGTTGTTAAATTTCAACCCAGGCAGGTTGCCTAAGATTGGCGTTGTCCTGAGAAATTTGCCACCATGACAGAGGAGTGGAGCTCCCACGCCAGAGCTCGTCCACTTTGACCAGCTTGTTTTATTTTTTAGTTTAAGCTTTTTTCAGCTTTTAACCATTTAAACGTTTTTTAAACTTACTTGGATGGGACTGGAGGAGGCAAGTCCCAGACTGGAGGCCGTAATGAGGAGGTGAGTCCTGATCTGGAGGGTGTAGAGGGGAGGTGAGTCCTGATCTGGAGGGGGTAGTGGGGAGATCAGTTCCAGAGTAGGGCCCTGCAAGAGGAAGCAGGAGGCCTTTGCAGATTGGAGGAATGGCCTCAAGTTTTGAAGCCCAGTGTAGTCTAGCAACTAAGCCCGGGGCAGTCTGGAAACTAGGCCCGGTGCAGTCTGGAGACTAGGCCTGGTGTGGTCTGGAGACTAGATCCGGTGTGGTCTGGAGACTAAGCCCGGTGTGGTCTTGAGACTAGGCCCAGTGAGGTCTTGAGACTAGGCCCGGTGCGGTCTGGAGACTAGGCCCGGTGCGATCTCGAGACTAGGCCCTGTGTGGTCTTGAGACTAGGCCCGGTGAGGTCTCGAGACTAGATCCGGTGTGGTCTGGAGACTAGGCCCGGTGCGATCTCGAGACTAGGCCTGGTGCGGTCTGGAGACTCAGTCCCTGTGCAGTCTGGAGGCCAGGTACTGGCATGGTCTGGGGCTGAAGGATGTAAATTGAATATTTCTTTTTATTTTCCCTTCTTAGTCTTTTGCTGAACTTTTTATTTATTGTGTTTTCTATTTTATATCAAATACTTAAGTGTCTGTACTAAGTTGTCTTGTACCAATGACATTGCAAACATTTCATTGCAGTCATTCAAGTGCACATGACTACAAAATTAGTTCAATTGACAAGCCGCTCAAATGGACCTGCTTTCATCTGACAGGTAGCAGCACCATCCAAGATCAGGTGATGTTTTGATTAATTATTGCTCTCTGGAGTATCACGCTGATATGGATTTCCCACTGTTCCACAGTGCAACGGCCAGGATTAGCATGTTTTATTCTTCTCTCTCAGTGTGACATATTTCAGAAAAAGATGTTGCCCCTCACCCACAAGAAGGCCATGAGTAATTCCTGAACAGCAGGGATGACTATGATGAGAAATGTCTGTACTCAGCAGCTGAGGGAGAAGCAGGCAGTCTTAACAATAAAAAAAATCGAAACTCAGCTTCTGTAAAGTCACCATAGCATTTCCAGACCATAGAGCTGCTCTCGCGTGAGAGAGAGCAAGAGAGAGAGAGAGAAAGAGAGAGAGAGAGAAAGCGAGAGAGAGAGGAAGAGAGAGCTGACTGGTGTTGTTTAACCTGAGGGTCACCAGTCTCAGATGAGGGCAGAGATTGGGAAGGAGAGTCCTTCATGGTAACCTCATCTGTTGGAGAATTGAACCCACACCGTTGGCATCACACTGAATTGCAAAACAGCTGCTCAGCCAACTGAGCTAAAATATAAGAGCAATGATAATCATCCAGGAAGTGACATCGATCTGTTCACCTTAATGCTTCACATGTTTGGCCAGTGAGCACTCTTGGTCATGCAGCCAGGCCTTAGTCCTCAACTTCTGCATCCAGTTCGCACTGCGGGAGCTGGTCTCAGATGATCATTGGTTATCTCAGTCTTTCTGGGCAAGGGTAGAAGCCCTGGGTTTCTGTAGATCGAACACTTTGGGAGCCATTGTCAACACCTGTTTCGGGTGAGCTGTTGGGAATAAGTCTCAGCCAAACAGGAGAGGCAGCAGACTGAAATTGGTTGAGACTTGGCCACAGGCCATCAACCTAAGCTGATGGAACATTGGAGAACATAGAAACATAGAATGTAGGAGTAGGCGGAGGCCATTCTGCCTACCAAAGCGATACTGCCATTCAATATGATCATGGCTGATCGTCCAACTCAGCCCCCTGTTCTTGCTTTCTCCTTTAGCTCTGAGAACTATATCCAACACCTTCTTGAAAACATTCAATATCATGGCCTCAACTGTTTTCTGTGGCAGAGAATTCCACAGGCTCACCACTCTCTGGGTGACAGACTTTCCCCTCCTCTCCTAACTAAATATCCTTAGACTGTGATGGAGAGATACGAGGCAATTGTCTTGTCAAGCATCTTGAAATTCAATTCATTCATTCAATTTGTTCATTAATTCATTCATTCAAGCGAAGGTCTGAAGGGAAACATTAGAAAAATGAACCATACTGGGACATGAATGTACAGGTCAGGTTGGATTTCTCCTCGCAGGTCCACAAAATGAGTTGAACCACAATGTCTTATTCTCCCATTTCACTGTGTTTTTCCTCCTGAAGAACAAGGAACAGAGACTTGACCTTCAGAGGAATGGATAGCTACTGTAGAGGTTAGGGAATGCTGCTGGGCAATGCAGAATGCTTGGGATAAGAATAGTCGATTGATATATCTGGGAGAATCTGAGAACCCCAAACCAAACATGGCAGAGAAGCAGAGTTTGGATGATTTGGGGTTATGCTGTTCAGGGACGATGTCAACTGGAAGGATAAAAAGGCCAGAACTGAATGCTGAGGTCTGGCCCACGTGCAGACCGAATCTCAGACAGTTGATGGTGGTGGGCAGGGGCTGTGTATGTTGTATGGGTTGAGATCAATACTCTTGAAATGGAAGGGATGAAAACTCATCATTGGCCTGCCTATGAGGAAAGGAAATATAATAATCATCTCTAAGCAAGAGGGCAAAGGCTTGTGATATCCAGGGCTAAGTCAGGCCAAATGCTTGTTAAAAACAAGTGCTTGGACCAACTAAAAAGAGGAAGTTGTTCCATGTATGTTCGGCTTGCAAGACAAGAATAGTCCAAATGCATGGTTTGTTTTGACTTGTTTCCAAATTGCTCATCCTGTCCCCCTCCTGGTCACCTCACTCTGATATTCATTTCTGATGGTACCACCAGGGTAATGTAGATCAGGCACTAATTGCCAGTAAGTCTACAGCAGGGCGCGTTGTCTCCTGTTCTCAGTTACCACCCCATTCTGAGGAGGTCTCAGCAAGCACGACAGGACTTCTTTTGGGACAGGGGTCTCCTGAAAAGATCCTCCTGTCTATGCTCTAAGAGGAAGTGACAGCTTTCGTTGCAGATAAAAAAAGAGCACCCCACAGCACAAGCTTTGTCTGATTTAATATGTCATTCAAATCCCAGACTAGTGACTGTCCCATCATTGTAGATAATCTCCAGGTGAACCCATCTGGTTCACTACTGTGAACAGGACAGCACGGTGGCTCAGTGGTTAGCCCTGCTGCCTCACAGTGCTGGGAACCTAGGTTCGATTCCAGCCTCTGACAACTGTCTGTGTGGAGTTTGCACATTCTCCCCCATATCTCCCCCATTCCTCTGGGTTTCTTCCCACAGTCCAACGAAGTGCAGGTTTGGTGGCATTGGCCATGCTAGATTGTCTGTAGTGTTCAGGGATGCGTAGGCTAGGTGGGTTAGCCTTGGGTAATGCAGGATTACAGGGATAGGGTAGAGTAGTGGGTCTGGGTGGGATGCTCTTCAGAGTGTTGGTGTGGACTTGAGGGGCTGCCCCCACACTGTAGGGATTCTATGTGACTGTACAGGGTTAGTGGAGTTGGGGGAATGGGGTCAGATTCAGTTTGAGTGAGGATAGGTTTCGGATGTGACTGTGAGAGGGTCAGAGTGTGTTGCTTGCTGGACAATGGGTACAATATTGGGGAGAGAGAGTGTAGATTAGATTAGATTACTTACAGTGTGGAAACAGGCCCTTCGGCCCAACAAGTCCACACCGACCCGCTAAAGCGCAACCCACCCATTCCCCTACATTTATCCCTTTATCTAACACTACGGGCAAGTTAGCATGGCCAATTCACCTGACCCGCACATCTTTGGACTGTGGGAGGAAACCGGAGCACCTGGAGGAAACCCACGCAGACACAGGGAGAACGTGCAAACTCCACACAGTCAGTCGCCTGAGGTGGGAATTTAACCTGGGTCTCTGGCGCTGTGAGGCAGCAGTGCTAACCACTGTGCCACCGTGCCACCCCAATTGTGCCACCGTGTGTGAGCTAGCAGAGTGAAGCTTTGCTCGAGACTCTCATGGAGTAAATCCTTGGCCTTCTGGTGGCACAGTTGAAAACAGTGGTGCTTGGAAAAGCACAGCAGGTCAGGCAGCATCAGAGGAGCAGGAGAGTCTGACTTATGCCCAAAACTTTGCCTCTCCTGCTCCTCAGATGCTGCCTGACTTGCTATGCTTTTCCAGTTGCCACACTTTTCGACTCTGACTCTCCAACATCTGCAGTGCTCACTCCCTCCTTCTCGTGGCACTACTGAGTATTGATCCTGACTGTGAAAACAGCACTGACCTGAGTGACCACTCTGGAGCAAGTTGGTGGGGTGGTCCTTAGGCAAGTGGACAGCTCTCCTCTACACTACCTCAACCAGCAGGATTGCCTGGCGTGTGTAGCATGCAGCTAACTTGCCTGTATCCACCTGTCTCTGGGGAGATTTACAAGAGCTGTGCAGGGCAGCTGAGTACTGAGCTGTGGCAAACAGTGTTTTTAAATATGGAGCCTGCACTGGGCATTGTGATAAATCCTGGCAATGGCAAATCCTTCTGCCAATGACGAATGGAAGATAGTGTGAGTGGGACAGTATAGCTGTGTGATATATCGCTAACAAGGCAAGCAATGGATTCCAGTGTGAGAAAACTCCCAGCGAGAGAAACCCACCCTGAAGCTTACTGAAATTGACACTTACCCACTTTCTGGTCAAATTCAGTCTCTTTCATGACTGTTGTAAACTCCCAACTGATTCACTGATGTCCTTTGGGGAAGGGCAAATAGAAGGGATTTGGAGGGATATGGGCCGAGTGCTGGCAGGTGGGACTAGATTGGGTTGGGATATCTGGTCGGCATGGACGGGTTGGACCGAAGGGTCTGTTTCCGTGCTGTACCTCTCTATGACTCGATGACTCGATCTACCATTCCATATGGTGGCACGGTGGTTCCATGGTTAGCACTGCCATCTCATAGCGCCAGGGACCTGGCTTTGATTCCAACCTCGGGTAACTGTGTGTGTGGGGTTTGCACATTCTCCCCGTGTCTGTGTGGGGTTCCTCGGGGTGCTCCAGTTTCCTCCCAAGGTCAAAAGATGTGCAGGTTAAGTGGATTGGCCATGGGAAATTACCCAGTCGTGTCCAGGGTGCGCAGGCTAGGTGGATGGATCATGGAAAATGTAGGTTTTACAAGGGCTGAGTGGGTTTGACTGGATGGGAAGTTCTTCAAAGTGTTGGTGTGGACTTGATGGGCTGAATGGCCATTTTCACCGCTGTAGGGATTCAATCCTTACCTGGTGTAGACCACGGGTGAGTCTAGACTCCCAAAAATGTATTGTCTATTAACTGCCAAGTGAAATGGGCAACTGAGCCACCCGGTTCAAGGGCAATTAGGGGATGGGCAATAATTGGAAGCCCAGTCAGTGATTCCCATACCCTTGAGTAAATATAAAAAAAGTAAGAAACTCTGAATCTCTCCACTTTTAATTCCACATTGTACAAGTAGCAAAATAAATGTTGTGACATCAAGACGGGACTAAAATGTGTATAAAATGAATGAACATTACTTCTAAAAATTTGGAATTTCTAATAATGGAGAATTTGGGCATTGAATTAGCATAAAATTAGTGAGGGTGTTTTGTCATATTTATGAAACTTCAGCCATATTAAAATCACAGTGTAAAGGTCTCAATAACAAAGGCTGAGAATGGGAAGGTGAAAGTTCTCACCAGTTTGTTGATTTTGTTTGAACATTGACAGCAATGCAGTGTTCAGCAACACCTATACAGACTCCCCAAGTGCTGTACGTTCTAGGAGAGGAACACCAGTCAATGGGAAAGGTTTCACCATCAACCCCACACCAGAACCCCAGAGCAGTGTCATCCACAACATCTGAAAACAGTTATTGTTGCAAAAAGTGTGGCTCTGTGCATCTGTTGTGACAGAAATAACATGTTAATAAAGGGAGATCTTGCGTTTATACAGCAACACACCTGAGCAATCCCTTCGAGAGAAAGAAAGAGACACTAAAGCACTTTACATCTAATTACTCATGTTTTAAGAGTCAGCAATGAAAGTGAGGGAAAGAAAATATAATGATTAAATACAGTCAGTGTTATTCAATATTTATAATAATGCAATAGGTCAGCCTGCTAGACGTCTTCAGGAAACTTTTGTTGAATCAGGAAATTGGACTCTACTGTAAGTCAAGAGTACTGGAGATTTAAACCACTCAAGAACAACACAACGTTTCCAGCTTTGCATCCTTTAACTCTGACTTCCAGCATCTGCAGTCCCTTCCCTTTCCAAAACACAAAGATATGATAGTGGTCAGCCCTGACTCTACCCCCCAACCAATCCTGAGAGGAGAAAAGAACAAATGCTCTCTCCATCCAGAAACGGTTCCAGGGAATGGAAAATTGTGTATGTTCCTCTGCTGTATGGGCAGAGAGGTAGAGAAACCAAGGAGTTGTTGATAAGCAATACAATCAGAAATTGGCAGGGAATCCCAACTGTTCTGGCATTGTTTGTGGAATGTGAAATGGTGTTAATGTAAGGTGCCTGATGAGTTGGATTGAATCTTTTGAAGAGATGACTAGAGGAGTGGACAGGGAGTGTCAATCAATGTTATTTATATGGACTTCAGGAAGGTGACTGATTAAGTTTCTCATAAAAGACCATTGGCTAATGTGGACGTCTATAGTACTGAAGACAAATGACCGATCTGGCAAGCAAATTGGCAAAGTGACTGTGAACAGAGAGTAGGGACAATGGGCTGATGCTCTAGTTGGAAGGATATGGGGGTTGTTCCAGACCCCAATTTGTATTGGGGTCTTAGATTTTCACTGTACTTATCAATGACTTAAATGATGGAATAGAAAGTCACATATCCAAAGTTTCTAATGATACAAAGGAAAGCAATATTGTAAACAATGTAGGTTTGAGTGTACATTTGCAGTGAAATCATTAAATTATGTGAGTGAATAAAAATTGCATGGCATTGTGGCTCAGTGGTTAGCACTGCTGCCTCACAGTGCGGGGGACACAGCTTTGATTCCACCCTCAGATGACTGTTTGTGTGGAGTTTACACATTTTCCAGCGTGGGTTTCCTCCCAGTCCAAAGATGTGCAGGTTGGGTGAATTGGCCGTGCTAAATTGCCCATTGTGTTGTGTAGGTTAGGTGCATTAGCCAGGGGTAAATGTAGAGCAATAGGGTAGGGGAATCAATCTGGGTGGGTTACTTTTTGGCGGGTTGTTGTGGACTAGTTGGGCCGAAGGACCTGTTTCCTCACTGTCGGGATTCTGTGAAAGAATTGTGGCAAATGGATTTTCGTGTCAGCACGTGGTTGCCATCCAAACTGAACCTAATATGGATAGAACAGTCTATCATAGAATCCCTACAGTGTAGAAACAGGCCCTTTGGCCCAACTAGTCTACACCAACCCTCTGAGGAGTAACCCACCCAGACCCATTCCTTCTGTGAAAGTAGAAACAGCAGAGGTCCCAAGAGACTGATGAGGGGGAGCCAGCTACAGAAGACCGAAAGATGATTCCAGTAAAGGTTTCGAGATATGAAGGAGAACGATAGAGTAAAATGGGAGAAATAATTTCTACAGGTTGGCAAATCTAAATATTACAGCCAGGCATAGTGACAGTGAAATTAAAAATCACTGAAGAATGCTACAGTTTGAAACTCTCTTACACCAATGATGCTCAATCAATTATTAATTTTAAAACTATGTTTTGTCACCCTTTGTGTTAAGGATATTGGCAGCAATGGTTATATGGTTGTGAATCAGCCATGGTTCCATTGAATGACGAGACAGATTAGAATGTTTAACATGTCAAAAATGAGGTCTGCAGATGCTGGAGATCACAGCTGCAAATGTGTTGCTGGTCAAAGCACAGCAGGCCAGGCAGCATCTCAGGAATAGAGAATTCGACTTTTCGAGCATAAGCCCTTCATGATGAAGGGCTTATGCTCGAAACGTCGAATTCTCTATTCCTGAGATGCTGCCTGGCCTGCTGTGCTTTGACCAGCAACACATTTGCAGCTAGAATGTTTAACATGCCTCCTCCTGTGGTTCCTGGTTTCTGTTCACTGTTGAAAATGTGTTGCTGGAAAAGTGCAGCAGGTCAGGCAGCATCCAAGGAGCAGGAAACATCGATTCTCCTGCTCCTTGGATGCTGCCTGACCTGCTGCGCTTTTCCAGCAACACATTTTCAGCTCTGATTTCCAGATCTGCAGTCCTCACTTTCTCCTTCTGTTCACTGTTGTAATATAGAAGACATGGCAGCAAGTTCCAAGTGGCATAATAATGAATGGACTATCTGCTTTGGCCATGTCAGCTGGAGTATCTTTCTTGGCAAGGAAACTGTACAGGAAGTCTCCTGCTTGACTTATTCTTGAGGAACAGTTCTTTTGGCAAATGGCAATCCAACAATGTATTTGTACAGAGTAGGATCCCAAGACAGCAAATCAATGAACAAAAAAGGGACTAGAAGGATTTCCTGCTGTTCATACCTTGCTGTGGAACTTCTATATCCACCTGACAGAGCCAAGAGGGGCACATTTGACCACTCATCCCACAGGTGGCACCACCATCAGTGCAGGGCTCCCTCAGTACTACACGGAAATGGCAGCTGGGATTGCACATCCATTGTCTGACTCAGAGATGGGAGTGCTGATAACTCAGCCAAGGCCCAGTCACTAGATTGTGCATAAATAAAGCAAAATTCAGAATACAGCCTTTCATGACAGTTTGCAGCCCTCAGATCAGCTGAATTTCATTGGCCTTTAGTCATATTTAGAAACTAGGCTCATACATCTTAATCACCTCGTCCAGAAATATTATTAGCTGTGGGATAAAATAGTCTTTTTTTAATTGAAGACTGTGGCTTGTGTCACTGCTGATTCTGTTACATTCTAAATGGAGTTTCCATTGGCTTTGGTGACATTTCAGTTTTTAACTGAGTTAATTATTTTGGGCAACGTGGAAAACAGCTCGCTGTTAATCTAAAAACAATACTTTGATTAACAAACTGCTCTCATACTCCCGGATTAATGCATCATAAATAGCACTGGAGATTTCTGGCCAGTAATATCTCAGATCAAGTTACCTCCCTTATGAGCAGACAGGACTCAGAGCATGAAGTGAGCATAGCTTTTGATTAATAAGCAGCTGTTTCAGCACAACATTAGGAGGTCTGTTGGGATGCAGTTTATTAAACCATAAATTTTACAGCGTCACCAGGTCTCCTGGGAATTTTGGCAGCTTCCTTGCTGTGTGGGAATGCCAGGCTATCGAATACCTACAACAATTACATTCCGAACAGGAAGAATGCTTTGTATTACTAGGATCATAAATTCAAGGGCAAGACCTCATGAGATACCAAGTCACTGAATTTAAAGGGGATTAAATGTAGGATTATCAGCAAAGTTGTGTGTCTCACAGATAGTGTGGTTTATACCTTTAAGAGACAGGCTTGTGTTATCATCAACACGTGACTTGAGGCTATGGAGTTCTCCGTCTCCTGGTTACTGGCACTATCTGAAGCACGACATGCAAACTAAAACATATTACTGTTTGTTACGGAATAGTTTAGCATTAGCCCAGACACTCAAATACCTGTGATGGTAATATAACTAGACACCGGAAACTATCACTAACTACTTTTAAATCTTTCACTCCTGATGTGTACTTCTGTGAACATTTTCTCTGTAGGATAGCTTGCTGGAGGCATCACCCACATCACAATGGCAGATCCCAAATTAAGGCAAACTAGGTTTTCCTGCTTTGTAAATATCAGTTTCTTAAATCTAATTTCTCCTACAATTGTTCTATGATGAAAAGGAAAGAGTTGGAAATGTTTTCAGGCAGAGGTGGGATCAGCACTAGGTGAAAGGTTGCCAGAGGTGAGTGTAAATTTGGAGTATTCAGAGCAGCCATGGCTTTACTGAATAGTGGGCTGGGATTGATGGACTGAGTGGCCTAAATTGCATGTAGGTTCACAAAACCTGTTGGCTGATGGTTGAGGCTTGGGTGCCCCAATCACATTGTCAGGAGGGCATTTCACAACCAACAAAGGAATGTGCTTATCAAGGAATAATGGAGGGAAGATGAAACTGTGTGTTGGCTTGATTTCAGTGCAGCCCATAGATCATAGAACAGTTACAGCACAGGAACAGGCCCTTCGGCTCATAATGTTGTGCCAAACATGACGCTAAATTAAACTAATTCCTTCTGCCAGTCCTTGGTCCATTTCCCTCCATCCCTTGCATATTCATGTGCCCCTTAAACACCTTTATCGTAATTACCCCTGAGTGGCACATTCCAGACTCTGTGCAAAAAACCTGCCCCTCACATCTCCTTTGAACTTTCCCGCTCTCACCTGGAAAGCATAAATATTTCAACTCTGCCCAGTTTGAGGTCAGTAGAAAAAAGGATTGAGCAGGTGGTAGGCTGTTAATTCACCATCGTCAATCTGATCTTACCGTCCATTTATAACAAATTGAGTGAAAATGACCATTGAAAAAGAGAGGTTTCAAACGGAATATTCAAAATACCACATTCGCAGGACCCCAAGGATTAATAAGCAAATAGCGGCTCACTGAGAACAGGAATGACCGTTGGCCCACTGTAGAGGCATCATAAACGTCAGCCCAGCATCAAGATTGTTACCACATTGGTCCTGCGACCTTATAATCCTGTGCATCGATGTGGAAATGTGGACACTCTATTGAAGGCACACTCAACACCAGGGTATTGGACAGAGCCAACAATAATAATGTAATGGAATATGCTGAGTATGCCCAGGGGGCGGAGTCGGAGATGGGTTTGGGTTCCCAGTAACTTCTCCGTCAACAAGATGGTTTTCGCGCTGACTGATACCTTTTGCGGTAGAGTTGAGTTGGCTCCGTTTCGGAGCTGGGAGCACAGCATCTGTTCAGAGAGTCTCATGTCGGTCATGTGGACGATGTGCCCAGCCCATTGCAGATGATCAAGGAGGGGTCAGTGCCTTGATGCTGGGTATGTTGGCCTGGTCGGGGACAGAAGCAATGGTGGCGTCTGAATTGGTGAGGACTCATAGTGGCGAGGGCATCGGTGGGGGCGAGATGGCGCTGAAGAGGAACGACTTTCATGCCAGCAGTGATGGCATGATGAAGGGGACTCGTGCCTGACCCCCAGGCCCATGGCACTTCACAAGAGTCAAACACTTTGACTTTATTTATTCATTTTTCTGCCTTTATAGTCAATTATTTTTCTGTGTTTTAAGATGGTGCTGGAGGGTGGTGGCACTACACAGCACTTTTCACTATGTTTTGTAACAGTAAATCGAGGTGGAGGTTGGATTTATAGCTGATCATACCCAAGTACAGCAAGAATGATGTCTCCATGCCTTGCAGCCACTGAATCTGTAGTGACTACCGGAGATGAGCTTCTGCAAATACACAAACATGTGAATGAGGAACAGGAGCAGACTCTATGGCCCCTCAAATAGGCTCAGATACTCAGTATGATCATGGTGGATCTGATTGTAACTGCAAATCCATATTCCCATCAAACTCCCAGAACCTTTTACCCCCCATGCATTTCCAAGACTATACCTACCTCTTCCTCACAAATTTTTAAAGACTTTGCTTCGAATACCTTTTACGGAATAGAGTTCCAAAAACTCTTGAACCACTTGTGAGAAAAATGAACTTTATTGCACCTCTGTTTTAACAGAGCAACCCGTTATTTTGTGACCCTCATTCTCAATTCTCCCCGAGAGAAATCATTCCCTCCATGTCCACACGTCCCCTCTAGATCATTTATCATCGAATCAAGAGTCTCTCACTTTTCTAAGCTCTAGCAGAGACAAGCCGAGCCTGTCCAACCTCCCCCAGGTAAGGCAACCTACCCATTTCCAGATGAGCTGCTTTCAATGCCCTTGTGTCTTTCCTTTATCATCCAGACATTTTCATTCATTCATTGGCAGTCCCTCACAGACATGGATGACTCCCTTCCCTCTCAGGATGAATCCGTAAGTGGCCATATAGACTGACATGGGCTTCCACAGATGGGGGCCGGTGGTGCTCATCGGAAGGGGCGGGGAGGATGTTGGTGTGATAGCCCACTCCCTGGACATCCCTGGCTTCCACTTTTCCCTGACAGAATGTCTCGAGGTGCTTGAAGCCTTGCCGGATGCTCCTTCTCCAATTTGGATGGTCTTGAGCCAGTGATTCCCAGGTAGCTGTGGGAATGCCGCACCTCCCCAGTGAGGTCTTACGGGTGTCCCTGAGGTGCTTCCTCTGCTCCAGCTGAGGCTCACCTGCCATTTCGGAGCTGGGAGTAGAGCACCTGCTTGGTTAACCTCATGTCAGTCAGGCGGATGATGTGCCCAGCCCATCACAGCCGATCGAGGAGGGGTCAATGCCTCGATGTTGGCTTGGTCGAGGAGACTGGTGTTGGTGTGTCTGTCTTCCCAACGGATTTGCAGGATCTTGCACAGGCAGCGTTGGTGGGACTGCTCCTGGACATCAAGGTATCTGCTGCAGACAGTCCATGTCTCAGAGCCATACAGGAGGGTGGGAACCATAACACCATGAGCTTAGTGTTGGATCTGATATTGTTGTCCTTGAACCCCCTTTCCCTCAGGTGGATGAAGGCCATTGCAGCACACTGGAGGCAGTGCTGGATCTCTTCATCAATGGAAGCCTTGGCCAACAGGACACTCCCGAGGTATTTGAAGTGGTCAACATTCTCTAAGGCCAACCCGTGCTCCTTGTTGTTTGGGATAATTAGAGCTGCAAATTCCCTGAGTGGTCTGTCATTTTAAATGGTTTTCAAAACAAGTCCTCCACCTGAACATTTCCATTAAATGGACTTTCCAGAGACACACTTTGGTTCCAGTTGGTGTCTGTACATACCTGACCACTGGACAACATTTTGGGTCATATTCCAATTTGTTTTAAGCTGGGAAGGTAAAATATACATCATCTGAATTAAGATTTTTTTTAAGATCACTTACAGTGTGGAAACAGGCCCTTCGGCCCAACTGGTCCATACTAACCCACTGGGGCGCAACCCACTCAGACCCATTCCCCTACATTTTACCCCTTCACCTAACACTGCAGACAATTTATCACGGCCAATTCACCTAACCTGCACATTGTTGGACTGTGGGAGGAAACTGCAGGCTGCTTTGGGAATGATGCTGGGATAACCACGCAGGCTGCTTTGGGAATGGTGCTGGGATAACCATGCAGGCTGTTTGGGAATGCTGCTGGGATAACCGTGCTGCCTGCTTTGGGAATGGTGCTATGATAACCATGCGGCCTGCTTTGGGAATGGTGTTGTGATAACCATGTGTGAGAGGCGCTTGCAAATGTTGTTGTTTCTGCAAAAATCACAAGGCTGAATCATGAGGGGGGTGTGTGTTAATCTAGATATGTTTGCACAAACAGCTACAAGTAGCTGCACCTTGCTTCTGCAGAAGTCAGGTACTCAGAAGTCAGAAAGACTCAGTGTGCAGAAGCGACAAGACCCAGTGTTGTGTCAGCAAAAGTAATAAGTCTCAGCTATCAAGGGGGGTTGCACGCGAACAACAGGACACAGACAGATGTGGCAAGCCAAGTAGATTAGCAGCTGCACAGAGCAATACAACTGTCACATATGAGGTAAAAGGGGAGGTACAGGGAGGCTCATAGAAAACTGTATTTTGGATGAGTGGTGCTGGAAGAGCACAGCAGTTCAGGCAGCATCCAAGGAGCAGCAAAATCGACATTTTGGGCAAAAGCCCTTCATCAGGAATAAACTGTATAAATGTGCAATAATATTCTTCAGAAGTGTGCCTACTTTGTGGTCACCTGGGCTTGCAAGAACGTATGAATAAAGACTGCTTCGGAATTTGGCTCAGACTTAAATTATTTGGCAGTGAGCTTCGTTTCTCACAATTGGGGGCTCGTCCGGGATCTTTTCATCACCACGGAGTAGGCATCATCGATTGCTGGGAAAAAGCCTCCCATTCCTTTTTAGAATGGTCCTATGTTTCTTGATGGTGGGTGCCCCTCCCGATAGACTGAGCAGAATCCTCAGGGTGTCATTCTGAACCAGGAAAGTGTTAAGTGGTGATACTTGAACCGTCGGCACATGGAGACATCAAGTCAGGCAACTCTGAGCACGGACCAAGGTAAGAAAATTGACTTTTAAGTACTACCTTGGTGGCTGGGATTGAGTTCCAGTCGTTAATAAGGGACTAACAAAACAGGGTAACATGGGTAGTGCCAGGAGTAAAGATGGAGTCTCCGGGGAAAAGGGAAATGGAAATGGAGGTGGGGTCCCTGACAACATACCTCCAGAAAGTCCATTAGGGAGGATGTTGAGGAATTGGACGCATAATACTTGTACAAGGGAAAAGGATAAGAAGACAATGATTAAATATTGTTGTTTTGTATGGACTAAGGAGCCCAATTCTTGATCCCGCCATCTTCTGGCCAAAGTACGGGTCGGACGAGGACTGGGTTTGTCAATATTTGAACTTATATGTCACCAGCAATCAGCCCCTCAGTCAGGAGGAATCAGATTATGCTTCATGTTGGAAGAGAGGTTCAGGAACAAATATTCATTATTTTAAACAGAGAAGACAGACTCTCCCATGGCACCACCTCCGTGGGAAGTATTAGATAATCTGCCGCCCCCAGATAACGAACCTGCAAGTAGGGGACAGGAGGAGCAGGGACAGGGGAATCAGCAGCAGGGACAGGGCCAGAGCCAGAGTCAAAGTCAGGACCAGGGTCGCAGCCAGGAGAAAGTAGAACGACAGGGATGATTGCCCGCAAACAAAAGGAAAGGCAGAAGGACAAATTGGACAATGACCCACAAGGAAGCTCCACTATGTATCCCCTCTGTGATGTCCCAATAGGGGATAAGGAAATCGGGTTTGTAAGTGCACCCCTAACAAGTGGGGAGGTATGGACCTTTAAGAAGGAAATGAAAGTCCTCATAGAAGACCCAGTGGGATTGTCCGAACAAATCAACTAATTCCTTGGTCCCAGTTTGTACACTTGGGCGGAACTAATGTCTATATTCAGCATTTCATTTACTGGAGAGGAAAGAGGGCTCATTAGAGGAGCTGCGATTAAGATCTGGGACAGGGAGCATCCAGTCAGGGACGGGCAGCTGGAGAAGGTGAAGTGAAGTTTCCCCTTAGGGACCCTGGGTGGGATCATCAAAATGAAGATCAGAGTGAGGAAATGAAAGGACTGAAAGACTCAATATTAAAGGGAATCAGAGAGGCGGTGCTGGAGTCACAACATTTGACAGAGGCGTTTGAAGTGTGCCAGGGAAAGGATGAGACCCACCCCCCGCCTCCTCCACCCCCCGCCCCGGCCTTTCTCCAAATATTAAGAGATTCTATGAGAAAGTATTCTAGAATAGACCCAGAAGGGATACTGAGGGTACATTTTGTAACAAACTCATGACCAGGCATCCAGAAAAAGATTCAAAAGATAGAGGGATGGAAGGAAAAGCCCTAGATGAGTTGTTGCGGGAAGCTCAGAAAGTGTTTGTGAGAAGAGAGGATGAGAAGCAAAAACTGAAGGCAAAAATGATGGTAGCCGCGGTTGATGAGGTCGTTAAGAAAAGAGTGGAACTGATAGTAAGCAACCAGGGTGGTGGCTGGCAGCATGTTGAAAATAGAGATAGGGGAAGATGACGAGGAGGACCCGTGAGGGGGTCCAGTCGACAGGGACAGGGATTAAGGTGGGAATCCCCACAAGTGGGATGTTACTGCTGTGGAAGGACAGGTCACTTTAAGCGGGAGTGTCCGGATCTGAAAAGGGAAGAGAGGGCTTTACCGCTTGTGAACTTTGATGAAGAATAGGGGTGTCAGGGGTTCCTGCCCCTGGGGACCCACCAGGAACCCTTGATAAACATAAAGGTGGGACCTTATAAAGAGGATGTAGTTTTCTTAGTTGATACAGGGGGCAGCGAGGTCATCTCTACATTTCAAGCCCAGGGGGGTGGGAATTTCGAAGCGAATAGTAACTGTCTCTGGGGTAAAAGGGGAGGAATTTACAGTTCCAGTTTTGGAACCTATGATGACTGGAAGTGGAGAAGCGATAGTCAAAGGCGAACTGTTATATATCCCTAATATTGGAAGTAATTTATTGGGGAGGGATTTAATCCTACTCTTGGGACTGGAAATTGGAGTATGGGGCCAGAGATTAGTGATACAAATGGCCATCCTGACTGAGGAAGAGGAGAGAGAAATAGAACCCATGGTATGGACTCAGGAAGGGAATCGCAGAGGATTACAAATACCTCCTTTAGAGATCAGTTTAAAGATACAGAGAGACGTAGTATGTGAAAGACAGTATCCAATTTCAACAGAGGGATGCAGAGGATTGCAGCCGGTGATTGAGGGGTTGATTGAGGATGGATTATTGGAGCTCTGCATGTCCCCTTACAATACTCCTATTTTCCTAGTACAGAAATCGGACAGCACTTACCGTCTGGTACAAGACCTGAGGGCGTTGAATCAAATAATACAAATCCGCCACCCTGAGGTCCCTAACCCCTATACACTACTGAGTAAGATTCCCCATGACCAGAAATGATTCAGTGCAATGGATCTAAAAGATGCCTTCTGGGCATGTCCACTGGCGGAAGGAAGTCGGAATATATTTGCCTTTGAGTGGGAGGATCCAAAGACAGGATGAAAACAACAGTACAGGTGGACAGTACTCCCACAAGGATTCACTGAGTTCCTGAATCTCTTTGGTCAGGTGTTGGAACAAGTGAGGCTGAGGGGTGACCTGATAGACGTTTATAAAATCATGCGGGTCATGGATAGAATAAATAGACAAAGTCCTTTCCCCGGGGTGGGGGAGTCCAGAACTAGAGGGCATAGGTTTAGGGTGAGATGGGAAAGATATAAAAGAGGCCTATGGGGCAACTTTTTCATGCAGAGGGTGGCACGTGTCTGGAATGAGCTGCCAAAGGAAGTGGTGGAGGCTGGTACAATTGCAACATTTAAAAGGCATCTGGATGGGTATATGAATAGGAAGGATTTGGAGGGATATGGGCCAGGTGCTGGCAGGTGAGACTAGATTAGGTTGGGACATCTGGTCGGCATGGACGGGTCGGACCAAAGGGTCTATTTCCGTGCTGTACATCTCTATGACTCAATGACTCTATGACTAAGTCTTGGAGGAATTCAGTAGTCCCGAAGGGACCACTCTGTTACAATATGTAGAGGATCTTCTGGTCACAGGCAAGAGGAGAGACAAAGCAATAGCGGCCACAAACAAATGACTAAACTTTCTGGGACAACAAGGAATGAGGGTCTCCAAGAAGAGATTACAGTATGTAGAAAAGGAAGTTCAGTATTTGGGACATCTAATCAGCAAAGGCAAAGGAAAGATAAACCCAGAAAGAATAAAGGGAATCATGGAAATGCCACTGCCCAAGACCAAAAGGGAGTTTCGAACATTCTTGGGGTTAGCAGGATCCTGTAGATTATGGATAGACTCGTATGCACAGAAAACAAAGGAATTATATCTGAAACTATTGGAGGAAGAACCTAAATTATTGAATTGGACAGATGAAGAGAGGGAATTGGTTGAGGAACTAAAGAAGAGCCTGATCCATGGCCCTGTCCTTGCATTACCTTCCCTAGACAAGCCCTTCCACTTGTTTGCCACAGTGGATAGGGGGGTGGCTCTCAGGGTCCTAACCCAGTGATGGGGGGCAATGAAACAACCAGTTGCCTACTTATCTAAATTGCTAGATCCGGTCTCAAGGGGGTGACCAGAGTGTGTGCAGGCAGTGGCAGCAACAGCCTTATTGGTACCACACCAGGTACGGACCATATTAAATCAGAAAGCAGGACAATGGCTCACAGACTCTAGGATCCTGAAATATGAGGCAACTTTAATAGAGAAGGATGACCTCGTGTTAGCCACAGATAGTTGCTTAAATCTGGCCACATTCCTGTGGCAGGGAGAGAGGGAGGCCCCTGGTAATCCAGAACAAGACTGCCTAGATATTATTGAATATCAGATGAAAGTGCGAATGGACCTAAGGGACATCCCGCTCGATGTGGGAGCTCAGTTGTTAATCGACGGGTCCTCCTGGATGATTGAGGGCAGGAGGCAGAATGGATATGCTGTAATAGATGGGATGGAGGGAAGCGTTATCGAGGCCGGGAGACTGCCTAACGGCTGGTCAGCCCAAACTTGTGAACTCTATGCCCTAGGAAGAGCTCTCAGAGCCTTGGAAGACAAGGAACGGTGTACACAAACTCCAAAGATGCATTTGGAGTGGTGCACACCTTCGGAAAAATTTGGCAAGAAAGAGGATTGATAAATAGTCGAGGAAAAGAACTAGCACATGAGGAATTGTAGGAACGAGTACTAGAATCCCTGTTACTCCCGAGGGAAATAGTGATCGTTCATATAAATGGACATCAGAAGGGGAATGATCCATAAGTAAAAGGAAATACACTGGCCGATGAGGTAGCTAAAGAAGCCGCCCTGAGGAGCCACAATATACTCCCTAATACCTGTAATTCTGGATCCTCAGGGTACCCCGTTGTTTACTGCAAAGGAGGAAGAGGAACTAAAAGACTTAGGGGCCGCAAGGACAGTGATTGGGTGTTGGATGTTCCCCGATGGGAGGGAGATGTTGAATAAAATGATGATGCGAGAGATTATGGCTGTCTTCTGTCAGGAGAGTCATTGGGGAGTGCAAGCAATGTGTGATTTAGTCTGAAGGAAATATGGATGCAAAAGATATATATGATAGCCTCACAGATGTGTGAGGGATGTATAACATGCAGGAAGGTAAACCAGAAGATGCTAAGGAAACAAGTCCCAGGAAGGAGAGAACCTGGGCTAAGACCATTCCAGAGATCCAGGTAGATGATACCGAATTACCCAGAGTGGGAAGGCTGAGATATATGTTGGTAATAGTTGATCATTTATCTGGATGGGTGGAGGCATATTCTCTGTCCACTTCCACCGCAAGTGGGGTGTCCAAGATAATACATGAACACATAGTTCCCAGATACAGGATAGTGGGGAGATCAGGGAACTCAGTTCACTTCCAGGGTACTCCAGGGAGTGATGAAGGGGTTGGGGATCTCCTGGGAGTTCCACACCCCTTGGCACCCACCCTCATCAGGAAAGGTTGAGAGAATGAACCAAACTCTCAAGAAGCAGTTATCTAAATTAATAATAGAAACCAGACTCCCTTGGACTAAGTGTTTACCTATAGCCCTCTTGTGAGTGCGGATGGCCCCAAGGAAAGATTTGAAGCTGTCCCTTTATGAGATATTGTTTGGCCTGCCCTACTTGGGAACAAAAAGGGAACTGCCAATCCCAGGAAGTAAAGATTTGTGCTTAAAGAAGTATATACTGGGCTTGTCCTCCTCTTTGTCTTTCCTCGGGAAACAGGGTTTATTGGCACAGACTCCGGCCCTTGAATTCACCGTTCATCCCATCCAGCTGGGAGATTGGGTCCTAACTAAGTCATGGACAGAAACTAAATTGCAACTGGATTGGGAGAGACCGTGCCAGGCTCTTTTGATGACTGAAACGCTGATAAGAATGGTGGAGAAAGGCTGGACTCACTACACCAGGATTAAGGGACCAGTGGAACCCCAGATTGGGAAAGAAGCCTGGACAGCCAACTCAACGCAAGAACCACTGAAACTCAGGCTAAAAAGACTTTCAGTGACTGATTATACTGTGGCGTACCATCTCTCGCATCATCATTTTATTCAACATCTCCTTCACATCGGGTAAGATCCAGCACCGGATTTTTTTTAATAGATTGCATGTAAAGTCTCTGGGTGCTTCAATACCATTGTAGAATGCTGGGGAAGATCAGGGTTATGATATTAGCTCTCTTAGTATTGGGATTTTGTCAAACATCTCTTCATACTTGTTATTAACGGTCCCTGAGTCTGATAATCCACAAGTAATAGATTCAGATGCCTGCAGCCTAGTTGATTGTGGAAATGTAGAAACTCAGAGGCAGTATCACAGCTCAGAGATACATCTTAAGTCCTACAGGGATGGCCTTGGGGATGGTGCTTGGTATAATGGTCTCGTCACAGTACACCGGACCCCCTTCCAACCAGCTCTAGATTGTCCCGATAAAAAGTGTAACCTAATATACCTAATGATAAAGAAAACCACATGGCACAAAGCGATTCTGTGTGTGTGTGTGTGTGTGTGTGTGTGGGGGGGGGGGGGGGGGGGCAGGGGGGAGGGGGGCACCTATCAGGTATGAAGCATTTGGGATAGAAATGAAAACAAACAGGAATGATTTCTCGGGCTGTTGATTCTGAATTAGCGTAGGACAGGGAAAACAGGCAGAACTACTGGATAATAAGATACAACCTTTCACCCCTCCCGTTGACCCTAAGGTGGTAAAAATTATAGAGGTGAAGGACTTGAAACAGACCATCAAAATAGAAACTGGATATGGGGATGCAAATGCCTGGGTTAAATGGCTAAAGTATACTGTAAAAAGTCTGAAGAAGAGCAATTGCTATGCATGTGCCTCTGGTAGGCCAGTGGCCCAGGTGGTTCCCTTTCCACCCGGGTGGAAACGAGACAGGAAGGGCATGAAATGTATGATAGCCCTGTATCAGGATGAGACTGCATGGAATGATAGGAACTGTACCTCCCTATCTATGATGTTCCCACCCCTGGAGAAGAAAGACTTAACGGCTCCCCCCCACATTTCAGTCGTAGTTGGAAATCACACGTCGTGTGTGCGTAGACGAGGTACAAATCGGTCCAGAGACTTGGGGGAGCTGAAATTATGTACAGAGATTAAAAATGTCACTGAAACAGGCAAGGGAGGGAACTACTCAGCACTGAAGGTTCCCCGAGTGGATCAGTGGTGGTACTGTGGAGGCAAAATATTGAGACCCACCCTCCCTCCGGGTTGGAGAGGGATATGTGCAATTGTACAATTGGCAATCCCATTCACCTCGGCACTTGAAAAGGAGATAGGAACAAAAAGGGGAAGGAGTACAAAATCATTATTAGACGTGTGTTTTGATGATAGGATTTATCCAGACTCTATAGGAGTTCCTAGAGGGGTGCCAGATGAGGACAAGGCTCACAACCAGATTGCAGCAGGTTTTGAATCGACTCTATTCTGGTGGGTAACAGTCAACAAGAATGTGGACTGGATAAACTATATTTCCTATAATCAGCAAAGATTCATCAATTACACCAGGGATGCAGTCAAAGGCATAGCAGAACAGCTTGATGCAACCAGTAGAATGGTCTGGGAAAACAGAATGGCCTTAGATATCATCATAGCTGAAAAAAGGAGGTGTAAGCATGATGTTAGGATGGAGCTGTTGTACTTTCATTCCAAATAATACAGCACCTGACGGGTCAATCACTCGTGCCTTGCGAGGATTGACCACCTTGGCGGAAGAACTGGCTGAGAATTCAGGAGAAGACACATCACTCACAGGATGGCTGGCATCATGGGTTTGGGAAATGAAAGGGAGTGGTAGACTCCATCCTCATCTCCCTGATAGTGGTAGCAGGGGGTACTGGTCGCAATTGGCTGTTGTATCATACCTTGTGTACGAGGACTAACCCAACAGCTGATTTAGACAGCCTTGGCAAAACAGATGCCCCTAAAAGGTAATCAGGCAGAGGAACTCTACCTCGTGAACAATGAGGGGATGGGGGGCCTTGAGGCCAAAATGGATGAATTCTCGGGGATGATGCTTGTAAATTTGGGGGCAACATATGAGGGAAATGCAGAAAACATAAATTAATTTTCAAAAGTAACAGGCTTTTGTGAGAGGCGCTTTCAAATGTTGTTGTTTCTGTAAAAATCACAAGGCTGAATCATGAGGGGGGTGTGTGTTAATCTAGATATGCTTACACAAACAGCTGCAAGTAGCTGCACCTTGCTTCTGCAGAAGTCAGGTACTCAGAAGTCAGAAAGACTCAGTGTGCAGAAGTGACAAGACCCAGTGTTGTGTCAGCAAAAGTAATAAGACTCAGCTATCAAGGGGGGTTGCACACTAACAACAGGCCACAGACAGATGTGGTAAGCCAATTGGATTCGCAGCTGCACAGACCAATACAACTGTCACATAGGAAGTAAAAGCAGAGGAACAGGGAGGCTCATACAAAACTGTGTAACTGTGCAATAATATTCTTCAGAAGTGTCCCTACTTTGTGGTCACCTGGAATAAAGACTGTTTCGGAATTTTACTCGAAAGTGAGCTTTGTTTCTTACAGCATGCAAGCTGCTTTGGGAATGGTGCTAGAATAACCATGCAGTAGCTTTGGGAATGATGCTGTGATAACCATTTGGGAATAGTGCTGGGATAACCATGCAGGTTGCTATGGGAATAGTGCTGTGATAACCATTCAGGCTGCTTTGGGAATAGTGCTGGGATAACCATGTACGCTACTTTGGGAATGGTGCTGGGATAGGAGTGCAAGCTGTTGTGCCCAGTCACCACCTATGGTGTGAAAGTGACAATGTCCCCAAAAGGTACTCTTTGGGAGTTCCGAAGTCATCAACTGTTTAGCACCTTTGCTCTGAGCACTAAATGAGAGAGCCTAAATGATGTGAAATAGAGATTATGACTATCAGTTTCTAAATTTTTGTGTAAATGAACCTGTCAGAATACTGATTGCAGCCTGGGTTTAGGTATTTTCTAATCAACTGCACATCTGGGACTTGTACGCAGGTTTCCTGGCTCAGAGGTAGGAGCACTACCACTGCACCACAACAGCCTTTATGGTGCCTGCAAACTATTTATCCTGTTCTCATCCACAAGTCCCCTCAAATCTGACCAGCAGAAATTTTCTCAATCAACCTGTTCAGAGATAGAGTCATAGATTTACAGAGTCATACTGCATGGGAACAGACCCTTTGATTCAACTCATCAGACATCCTACTTTAATCTAGTTCCCTTTTCCAGCATCTGGCTTATATCCCACTAAACCCTTCCTATTCACGTCGCCATCCTGATGCCTTTTAAATGTTGCAGTTTTACCAGCCCACATCACTTCCTCTGGCAGCTCATTCCATATGTACACCACCTTCTGTGTGAAAACATTGCTTCTTGGATCCCTTTTAAGTCGTTCCTCTCTCACCTCAAACCTAAGCCCTCAAGATTTGTACTCCTCCACCCTGGGGAGAAGATGTTGACTGTTATGACGTACTCCTGAGCAAGTGTGACTTGACCTTGGTTCTTCTGATTAAGGTCGCCGTTTAAGGTTGCTTTTGCATGCAACTGAACGCCTCTTTGTCCCCATTACCAAATCATCTACTAACATTTATTCCTCTCCTAACAACCTCCAGTCAATCACTTGCATTCCCAATTGAATAATTTACTTAGTTGAATAGGGTTGACACAATGGGGTGGTGGCTAGCACTGCTGCCTCACAGTGCCAGGGACCCAGGTACACTTCCATCCTTGACTGATAGGCTGTGAGGAGTTTGCATGTTCTCCCCCTGTCTGTATGAGTTTGCTCCGGTTTCCTCCCACAGTCCAAGGGTGTGCAGGTTAGGTGGTTTGGCCATGCTGAATTGTCCATAGTGTCCAGGGATGTGTAGGTTAGGTGGATTAGCCATGGGAGGTGCAGGATTGCAGGGATAGCTAGGAATGCTGTTTGGAGGGTCAGCTTGGGCTTGTTGGGCCGACTAGCCTGTTTCCAAACAGTAAGGATTCTGTAATTCTAATGTGCAAAGCTCATTAGAGGAAATGCAATAAATCAACTTTAAGGAAGCAGGGAATGGTTACTTTTTTCTTTGTAGCCAGACGTGCTCTCACACACAATTGAATGTTTTCTTCCCCGGCGACCATATCATTGTGACCTTTCTCTTCACTACTGACCACCAGCACCAAATCACCCATGCAGCCAATTAGCTGCTTACATGCAAAGCCATATGAGCAACATGAGCCATCAGAAGTGATGGATAGAGGGAGGGGCTCTGGTTTAATTTCAGTACAGAAATATTAAAAAGATTGCGTAGTTATAGAAATGCTACTTCCACTTTAATAACCATGTGAAAAGGACAGTATCAGTAAACACTCAATTATGGGATATTTAAAGAAGTCAGTTACATTGTGGTAATGTCCCTGGATGCTAATGCTCTGGGGGATGGATTAAATCCCATCATGGTATCAGAAACTGAAAGCCAGTCTCAGTAATGGTGATCACGACTATACCATTGATTCTTGTAAAAAAACCTATCTGGTTCACTAATGTCCTTCAGGGTGAGATAACTCCATAAAGGCCGGTATCCCTTCACCAAGTCACATGACACTAACCAGCTCCCTCAGAGGCAGCTCTCAGAGTGAACAGAACCTCTGACACGCCTGTTTATTTTTTCTTTTTTTTTTCTTTTTTTCTCTTTTCTTTTTTTAAATTTAATTTCCACCACCAGGAAGAAAGGAAACACCCGAGTGCCCTGTGAATCTCCTGGTTATATATATTTTTTCTTTTCTTTTTTTTTCTCTCACACTACCGCCTAACTGCGGTAGTGCTTATTTTTTTTCCCCAGCACCCATAGTGTGTGTGTGTGCAAGTGTGAGACACAGTGAGAAACACAAAGTGTACAAATCTTTATTCAACATCCACCACCAGGAAAAATAGGAAAACACCCGAGTGGCCAGTGACAAGCAGTGCCCTTCACATCAAAGAGGGCAATGCTGTGTGATCAAACAGTGAAGGGAATGGCAGGGACTAAATCAAAATAGCGTTGGAGGGGGGACACTGTTGTTTATATCTGTCAGCCAGGGCTCCCTGGTTGGACCAGATTAACAGCCCCAATCAGGGAACTCATATTCTATAAGATCCATCTGGCTGACCTCATTCCAATCACTACACAAGAGACGGAAGCTCCCAGTCCAGCCCACATGAGACTGACTTATATCTGATTTCTGTAATGACTGAACCAGCCATTCAGTTCGAGGGCAGAAAATGTTGGCCTAGTTTGCCAATGAAAACATGTAAGAAGTCAGCAAATATCATGAAGGATAAATATATCTTCATTTACTTAAGAGCTTAAACTAGGAAAATGCTTTTAATTGTCATTGACATCAATGGAGGGCTTTCAGTTTAAGATTAACAATGGAATTTTATAATTTAGATAGTCAAATTTTTTTGTTTAACTGCAGCAGTTTTCAGGTTGTTGCATTAGTTAAAGTCAACCTAGAGGTGAAAACTACTTGAAAAAAACAATAATACTTGTAAAGGAATGAAATTGTCATATTGGATCTCCATTTTGAAGCATACAGGTAGATGATCCTTTATTTGAAACTGTTGGGACCAGATGTTTTTCAGAATTTGGATATCTTTGTATTTCTGAATAAGTGAGAGTTTGATGGTGAATTTTTTTAAAGTCTTACCGGAGGAGCAGACTCACTCAGTAAAACAGGCCTTGAGAGAATCCAGGCCTACTCATGCTGGGACACCCCCCCACATGTCACATCTGAGTGACGTGCATCGAGTGGGTGACAACTTGGGTTAACCGTTTGCATGCCAAACAATCTTGTTAGTGAGAAAAAAAACTTCACAAAAACCCTTCAGATTTCAGAGTTTTTTGGATTTCGGAACTTTGGATAAGGGATTGTCTACCTGTACGAGTCAGACAAGTTCGTGATTTTCTTTCTGGAAAGTCAAGCTTAAGATTTGAGAGAGAATTGGAAAAGAAGCAGAATGAAAGAATATTGTGAACGGCAAGGGGATACGACCCTCACCTGAAGAGTTGCAAGTGTGGAAACAATTTCCAGCCCAGTTCCACATAATGATGGTGTATAAGCACTAAACCTCAAACCTTAGCTGAACAGGGCTCAAAGGATTTGTAAAGCACCGACAAGTAACTAGATAACAGGGGAATCACTTATTAATTGTTCAATGTTAGCATCTTTGGCAATGCCAACATTTCTTGCCCATCACTATCTTCCCTGGGTTGGTGGCAATGGACCTTTCCCCTCTGGATTAATGATTGGTTTAGTAAGCAGATTTCGCAGGCAGTTCAGAGTTCACCATGTCGTGCTGGAGTGGGTCACATGTATACAGAGGAGGGTAGGAGAGTGTGACTGATGGAATTGTTCAGTGGGCAGCTGATATGGACTAGATGGGCTGAATAGTCTCCCTCAATGAGTCTCTGACCTCGGTAAGGAAGACAGGTTTCCTTTTGTAAAGGACGTTGTGACAATGCAGCTACTTTATCAAGCTTATGTTGTCCTCGGTTCCTTTTTCAGAGCGGTTGCGAAAGATCCAGGTTCTGAGATGTCTACTTTGGAGGGATTTTAGGGATATTTTGGTTGGAGCTAACAGATAACAGACTATCAAGTTTAAAGAAAAAACAATTGTACAATGAAAGGGGAGTGGCCAGTTCTCCCAGCTCAAGTAGTTCTCTGGTTTGGTTTGGTTTGGGTTCGGAGCTGTTAGTCGGTTTTGAGGCTGCTGGACAAAGAAACAGCTACATGGAGAAGGTGTTCCAGGCTGAATCTCACAGCGTTCGCTCTCTCTCTCTCTCTCTCTCTCTCTCTCTCCTGTAAGACCCTGATTTTACCTTTTGTGCCAAGGCGTGTTTATGGGGATGGTTGCAAGTATTTGGAACAGCATCATTAAGTTGAGGTAATCTGTTGGGTTTTCAGATAGATTACGTTATTCTGTGTTCTGTTTTCTTTTGTTTATGTTTCATTCGGTAATCTTGCAAATAAATTCTGTCTTATTTAAAACTAAGTAGTTGGACCAGCTGCATCCCTCCACTGTACACCTGCTTAAAACAACTAACTAAGTTAGGGTCAGGCTACTTTCTTGGAATGTTTTGAGGAGGGGGGTGGGGTCTGGCCTGGTCCATAACACCATTCATAAACTGCTGGGGCTCTTACAAGAGCTCAATAGCTTCGCTGTCATTTTTACGTTTTCATGATCATACATGTTAAACTGAGATCAAGCTCTCAAACTGCCAGGGTGGGACGATGTTAGATTCTCTGAATCATTAACTATACCATCTATACCTTAACTAGCCAAACATTGGCTCGAGTAAATGGTTGGTTTCATCCTGTCCAATGTATCACAGTATTTGCCTTATTCCCAACAATTAGAAAGCGTTGATTAGACAGCGCAGTTGGAATTAGGGATGTGTCAGAATGAGAGGGCCTTATTCACTTTTGGAAATGTCCTTTGCTATGGCAACCGTCCACAATGGAGCTCTCCCTGAGGAGACCTGGGTTTCATTTGCAACTTTTAGCTCTGTACATTCATTTTCTGAATAATTTAATTATGAAACAAAATAACAGCTCAGTATTAAGGAATGAAGACATGTTGTGACAGCTACTCAGCTTGGAAGTTTGCTCTTCAGCGTGAGCACTTGATTATGGCTGTGGTAGTTATGGCAGAAATGAGTAATGATAAATCAAGAACTGGAGGATCTCCCTGCCACCCAATAGCTTATTGAAAACCATTTTTAATCCCACATATAAATCCATACAAGTTCCTGTTGTACTGCCTCCCTGCTGAACTGAATGCCAATGAGGGGTAGGCTCTCCATGATTTGCTAACCTGCCTGTTTCGAGATGCTCACCTGACACTTGTTGAGTTAGTCAAAATCAAACGGAAAAGAAAAAGACCACCCTTCAATAGGAAAGTGTTAAACTTGAGCAGGTGCAGAAAGGATTTGAAAGGGGTTGGAGGGTTTGAGCTGTAGGGAGAAGCTGAACAGGCTGGCACTTTTTTTCCCTGGAGGGTCAGAAGCTGAGGGGTGACCTTATAGAGGTTTAGAAAATCATGAACGACATAGATAGGCTGAATAGTCAAGGCCTTTCCCCCAGGGTAAAGGAGTCCAAACCAAAGGGCATAGGTTTAAGGTGAGAGGGGAAAGACTTAAAAGGGACCTGAGGAGCAACTTTTTCACACAGGAGATGGTATGTGAATGAAATAAGCTGCCAGAGGAAGTGGTGGAGGCTGGTACAATTACAGCATTTAAATGGCATCCGGATGAATAGGAAGAGTTTGGAGGGAAATGGGCCGATTGCTGGCAAATGGGACTAGATTAATTTAGGATATCTGGTCAGCACGGACGTGTTGGACCAAAGGGTTGGTTTCCATGTTGTACATCTCTATGACTCTGCATGCAGAGTCAAAAAGTGTGGTGCTGGAAAAGTACGTAGGTCAGGCAGCATCCGAGGAACAGGAGAGTCATCAGGAATGATGGAGGGCTTATGCCCGAATATAGTCTCTGCTGCTCCTCGGATGCTGCTTGACCTGCTGTGCTTTTCCAGCACCGCACCTTTTGACTCTGATCTCCAGTGTCTGCAGTCCCCACTTTCTCTGATCCTGTATGCAGTCTGCTTGTGAAAAGTTAATGGTTAGATGATGATCTAATGATCACAAAAGCCACTGATTTTATTATTTCTGTCTCTGAATGAATGTGTGTGCTTAAATTAAGACACTGTCCTAGACGCCACTCTCACCATCCCTGGATATACCCTGTCCCACTGGCAGGACAGACCCAGCAGAGGGGGCAGTGGGATACAGTTGGGACAGAGTTGCCCTGTGAGTTCTCATCATTGTCGCTGGGTACCATGAAGTCTCACAACTTCAGGTTAAACATGGGCAAGGAGACCTCCTACTCGTTACTGCGCATCGTCCTCCCTCTGATGAATAGATGCTCCTCCATTTTGAACAATAGTTGGAAGTGGCGCTAAGGATAACAAGGGTGCAGAATGTATGCTGGGTCAATCTGGTGATGCTACAAAGCAAGGTTTCTTGCCTATCAAACAGCATAAGCAACAAGTCGCACACAAAGCTAAATGATTCCACAATCAATGGGTCAGATCTACACTCTGCAGTCCTGTCACAGCCAGTTGTGAATGGTGGTGGACAATTAAACAATTGACTGGATAAGGAAGCTTTACAAATATCCTCATCCTCAATGCTGGAAGAGCTCAGCCCATCAGTGCAAAAGGTAAGGCTGAAGCTTTCGCTGTGAATGTCCAGCAGAAGTGCCGAGTCGATGATCTATCTCAGTGGTCCTCCTCTTGTGGTCCCCAGTCTTCAGCCAATTCATCTCACTCCTCGTGATATCAAGAAATAATTGGAGGTATTGGATACTGTAAAAGCTACAGGCTCTGACAGCATTCCGGCAATAGAAGATTTGTGCTCCAGAACTTGCTGGTCCCCTAGCCAAGTTGTTTCAGTACAGTTACCACACTGATATCTACACGACAATATGAAAAATTGCCCAGGTATGTCCTGTACAATCCAACCCAGCCAATTACTCCCCCGTTTGTCAACTCTCAACCATCAGTAAAGTGATGGAAGGTGTCAGTAACAGGGCTATCAAGCAGCACCTGCTCAGCAATAACCTGCTCAGTGATGCCCAGTTTGGGTTCCACCAGGGTCACCCAGATCCTGAGCTCATCACAGCCCTGGTTCAAACATGGACAAAAGAGCTGAATTCCAGAGGGGAGGGGCGAGGGACAGCCCCTGCAGCCGATTGTAGCATCCAGGAGCCTGAACAAAACTGGAATCAATGGATATCAGGCGGAAAATTCTCTGTTGTCTGGAGTCATACCTGGCACATAGGAAGATGGTTGTGGTTGTTGGAAGCCGGTCATCCCAGCTCCAGGACATCCCTTCAGGAGTTGCTCAGGGTTGGTGTCCTCAGCCCAACCATCTTCAGCTGCTTTATCAATGACCTTCTGCACAATGTTCAGCACCATTCGCAACTCCTCAGATATCAGATACTGAACAGTTCAGGTTCAAAAGCAACAATATCTGGATAATATCCAGACTTGGGCTGACAAGTGGCAAGTAATATTCGTGCTACACAAATGCCAGGGAATGACCATCTCCAATGAAAGACAATCAAATCATTACTCCTTGATGTTTAATGGATTTAATTACATTCACTGAATCCCCCACTATCAACATCTTTGGAGTTGATTAGAAACTCAACTGGACTCACCATATAAACACAGTGGCTATGAGAGCAAGTCAGAGATTAGGAATAATGCAGCAAGTAACTGATCTCCTGCCTCCCTACAGCCTGTCAATTTACAAGGCACAGGTCAGGAGTATGATGGAACACTCCCCACTTGCCTGGATGAGTGCCACTCCAACAGCACTCCAACTTGACACCATCCAGGACAAAGCAGCCCACTTGATTGGCATCACATCCACAAGCATCCACCCCCTCTATCACAGGCACTCACTATAAGCAGTGTGTACCATCTACAAGATACACAGCAAAAATTCACCATAGATCCTTGGACAGCATCTTCCAAACCCATGACCACTTCTACCCAGAAGGACAAAGGCAGCAGATATATGGGAACATCCACCCCTTGCAAGCTCCCCACCAAGCCATTTACCATCCTGACTTGGAAATATGTTGTTGCCCCTTCAGTGTAACTGGGTCAAAATCCTGAAATTCTCTCCCCAATGGACATTGTTCATTAGCCGAGAGCACGTGGACTATGGCGTTTCAAGAAGGCAGTGCACCACCACCTTCATAAGGGCAACTAGGGATAGGCAATAAATGCTCTCCAAGATGTGCATATCCCAAGCGAATAAAAAAAAGCTGACCCAATGGATGAGGGAAAGTGGAAATGAAAGCAAATGTATTCAAATAATCATAGAGATGCACAGCATGGAAACAGACCCTTCGGTCCACCCCATCCATGCCGACCAGATATCCCAACCCAATCTAGTCCCACCTCCCAGCACCCGGTCCATATCCCTCCAAATCCTTCCTATTCATATACCCATCCAAATGTCTTTTAAATGTTGCAATTGTAACAGCCTCCACCACTTCCTCTGGCAGCTCATTCCATATACGTACCACCCTCTGTGTGAAAAAGTTGCCCCTTAGGTCTTTTTTATATCTTTCCCCTCTCACCCAAACCTATGCCCTCTAGTTCTGGACTCCCACACCCAAGGGAAAATATGTTGTCTATTTACCCTATCTATGCCCCTCATAGTTTTGTAAACCTCTATAAGGTCACCCCTCAGCCTCCGACGCTCCAGGGAAAACAGCCCCAGCCTGTTCAGCCTTTCCCTATAGCTTAAATCCTCCAACCCTGGCAACATCTTTGTAAATCTTTTCTGAACCCTTTCAGGTTTCACAACATCTTTCCGATAGGAAGGAGACCAGAATTGCACGCAATATTCCAACAGTGGCCAAACGAATGACCTGTACAGCCACAACATGACCTCCCAACTCCTGTACTCAATACTCTGACCAATAAAGGAAAGCATACCAAACGCCTCCTTCACTATACTATCTACCTGCGACTCCACTTTCAAGGAGCTATGAACCTGCACTCCAAGGTCTCTTTGTTCAGCAACACTCCCGAGGACCTTACCATTAAGTGTATAAGTCCTACTAAGATTTTATTTCCCAAAATGCAGCACATCACATTTATCTGCCATTTCTCAGCCCATTGGCCCATCTGGTCCAGATCCTGTTGTAATCTGAGGTAACCCTCTTCGCTGTCCACTACACCTCTAATTTTGGTGTCATCTGCAAACTTACTAACTGTACCTCTTATGCTCGCATCCAAATCATTTATGTAAATGACAAAAAGCAGAGGACCCAGAACTGATCCTTGTGGCACTCCACTGGTCACAGGCCTCCAGACTGAAAAACAACCCTCCACCACCACCCTCTGTCTTCTACCTTTGAGCCAGTTCTGTATCCAAATGGCTAGTTCTCCCTGTATTCCATGAGATCTAACCTTGCTAATCAGTTTCCCATGGGGAACCTTGTCGAACACCTTACTGAAGTCCATAGAGATCACATCTACCACTCTGCCCTCATCAATCCTCTTTGTTACTTCCTCAAAAAACTCAATCAAGATTGTGAGACATGATTTCCCACGCACAAAGCCATGGTGATTATCCCTAATCAGTCCTTGCCTTTCCAAATACATGTAAATCCTGTCCCTCACGATTCTCTGCAACAACTTGCCCACCACCAACGCCAGGCTCACTGGTCTATAGTTCCCTGGCTTGTCCTTACCACCCTTCTTAAATAGTGGCACCACATTAGCCAACCACCAGGCTTCCAGCACCTCACCTGTGATTATTGATGATGCAAATATCTCAGCAAGAGGCCTCAGCAATCACTTGTCTAGCTTCCCACAGACTTAATTCAGCTTAATTATTTATTTTTAAGTTGTTCAAACGGTGTGGACATTGTTGACTTAGCCAGTGTTTATTGCCCTTCCCGAATTGCCCTGGTGAGCTGCGCTGCTTCTCAAACTGCTTCAGTCCTTGGATTACAAGGCCAGCCACACTGCTGTTGGACAGGGAGTTCCAGGAGTTTGATCCACTGACAGTGAAGGAACAGCAATGTCGGTCCAAGCTAATTTTACTAATAACTGTACATCAAAATACCCTGTTGATCAAAAACTTAACAGAACTGTCCCCTTTTAATGTAGTACAGCTCATAGAAAACTAAACTGTAATAGAAAGAAAACATATGAAACAAACTAACAAAACTAACTAATGAAACCTACTCCAGTGCTGTTGAAAATGTAGTCTTAAATGTATCAGTGGATATTATGTGCCCCTTTTCCAGACAAGAAGGTGGAAGAAAAACAGGCAGCCCGTTGCCATCGCTGTTGTGGGATTCAGTTTATAAAATTGGATTTCAATCTAATCTGTGGTCATCAGTATCAGCTCTCATGGAGTCATAGAGCACGCAAACAGACGCTTCAGTCTAACTGTCTACACCCACTAGATATTCAAAATGAATCTAGTCTCATTTGCCAGCATTCGACCCATATTTTTCAAAATGCTTCCTCTTCATCTACCCATCCACATGCCTTTTAACTGTTAAAAGCAACAATTTATTACCTTGTGTATAGGTGGCACTCTTTGTGGAGGTCTAAAATGGCTTCAGCACATTTTCTCAATGGGCCTGATCCACTTCGACCAGGAAGGACTCCAGGTTCCCAGCACTTAATTTATCACACTGACAGAGTGAAAGGCTTCCAGTGGTATTCAATGTTAGTGAAACCACATCCTGGTGACACAGTGAATCGAAGGCATGTCCCTTGGTATCAATGTGAGGCAGGTTCTGACTGATTTTAGTTCACTTTCAGACCTGTGGGATGCTGGCCAGTGAGGGAAATGGCACAGTTACCTGTGGACTGACATGTGTCCCCATGACAACCATTGGTTACTGGAGTTTGGCAATGGATGCCAACATTTATAAGAGCAACAATCCACAAGGTCACCTGAAAACCATCTCATCAGTGGTAAAATTGGCCTCTTTCAGATTAGTCACTTTACTATTGACAAAAGTGCATCATGGGAAGCCTGACACATCGCCAACAGATTTGATACAAATTCACTACCTTATGTAGATGAAAGGATGCAATTGCCATTGACAACACTTTTAAAGACTGTTCTAAAAGTGTGAAAAGTATTTAAAAATTGATGACATCTTTTAAAATTCTGTAACCCTTTAAATAATGAGAGACTGAGACAGAGGGAGAAGGGGAGATAGAGGAAGGGAACCAGTTGTGCAAAGAGGAAGGATAACAATGGACTTGGACTTTCCTCTCCCTTTTGACTAAAGTCGAAACCTGTTGTGTGATGGGGTCAGTCCCACATGTAGCAATGGCATCTAATTCCTCTTCTCCCAACCCCACCAGCTCCTTGGCTACCATGACTTTGCTGGCATCTCTCATACCCCAGCTCCCACCACCCCACGGCTCTCCTAGTCCCTCATCCCCATAATCTGGCTCCGCGGACCCTCCAGTGTTAAGAGCAGACCTGATCGGTGGGGCAAGAAGAAACACAATGACTCAATCTTCAAGATTAGAGAGTGAGTTTGGCACTCAGTGTCAACACCTCCTGGACACAGAGGAACCGCGATTATCTGAAGGACCCCGGCAGGGAGTATTTTGTTCGGTTAATTGAACACCGAATAATTGGGGTTCCTCTGTACATCACAAATTTGGGGTTTCACTGTAGCTCAGAACCCTGAAGATTGCAGAACTTTTATGGTTGTCACCAATGGGTGAAATTAATTATCTTCATAATCATAACGTCATACAACACGGAAACAGACCCTTTGGTCCAACATGTCCATGTTGACCAGGTTTCCCCAAACTAAACCAGTCCCACTTGCCTGCGGTTGGCCCTATCCCTCTGAACCTTTCCTATTCATGTGAGTTTTAAATATTGTCACTGTACCTGGGTCTACCAGCTTCCTCTGACAGCTCATTCCACATATGCACCACCCTCTGTGTAAAAATGTTGCCCCTCAGGTCCCTATTAAATCTTTCTCATCTCACCTTAAAATTATGCCTTCTAGTTTTGAACTTCCCCTACCTTTGGGAAAAGACCTTTGTGATTTATCTTACCTCTGCCCCTCATGATTTTATAAACCTCTATAAGGACATTCCTCAACCTCCTGTGCTCCAGTGAAGAAAGTCCCAGCCTTTCCTTGCAACTCAATACGATCAGAAGTGAAAAATGGATGTCTTATGAAGTTGAAGGCATGTACTTTACCTTTATGAGAGACCTGTCATGTGACTGATAGCAGTCTCAGCGTATACTGGAAAATTGAAAGCATTTAGCTGTGAATCAAATACCTGAGCTTGTTTGCTATGTTTTCACAATAGTTCGAATTTAACCAAACAATTTAAATTATGCCCCAAGATACTAAAATCAAATTGAATTTGAATTTTACTGTTTTGATAACAATAAAGTAATGAGATGATCCGATGTTTTGGGATATAAAATGCATTTTAGACAGTTTGCCAGAGAAAGAGCACCACCTGCCATTGTCAGGCAAATTGTCACAATCCTTTTCTCTGAAACATGCCTTTTCATATGAAACATCTATGCAGCAGATGACCCTGGGAGATCTACAGAAGAAGATCAACACCACTGTCTGGTTTTGAAAATTGATTTGCTGCAAATTGATTAGGGCCTTTATTGGATCAGTATATTGTTATAGAGTGGGAAGTCGATAACAAGTCTTTAACAGAAAGGAGGCTTAGAGTTGTAAATGGTTGTTGTTTAATATTCTCTTTTGGAGTTAAAGAATAAAATTGTTATTTTTTCTTTAAATAGTGGAATTTGTTTAAAATCTGATTGAAGATTTGTAGCTCGGGTATCCGTTGTTGTGGTTCTGCTCGCCGAGCTGGAAGTTTTTGCTGCAAACGTTTCGTTCCCTGGCTAGGGAACATCATCAGTGCTGTTGGAGCCTCGTGTGAAGCGCTGCTTTGATGTTTCTTCCGGTATTTATATTGGTTTGTTCTTGCCGCTTCCGGGTGTCAGTTTCAGCTGCAGTGATTTGTATGTGGGGTCCAGGTCGATGTGTCTGTTGATGGAGTTTGGGGATGAATGCCATGCTTCTAGGAATTCTCTGGCTGTTCTCTGTCTGGCTTGTCCTATGATAGTGGTGTTTTCCCAGTCAAATTCATGTTGCTGGTTGTCTGAGTGTATGGCTACTAGAGATAGCTGGTCGTGTCGTTTTGTGGCTAGCTGATGTTCATGGATGCGGATTGTTAGCTGTCTTCCTGTTTGTCCTATATAGTGTTTTGTGCAGTCCTTGCATGGTGAACTTCAATTGACAAAACCCTAGCCAGGGAAACAATAGCCAACCTACTGGACATACATAACAGAACACAGGAGGCCGAACCTATCAACAAGGACGGCATACTTAAACTACTGGACCTGTGCCTCACCACACACTTTACATTCAACAATCAGATATACGAACAAATCAACGGAACACCCATGGGATCACCAATCTCGGGACTCATAGCAGAGGCAGTTATGCAAAGGTTAGAACATACAGCCATACCACAAATCCAACCCAAACTCTGGATCAGATATGTTGATGACACCTTTGTAATCATCAAAAACACAGATATAGAAAAAACACACCGAATCATCAACGCCACACTCACAGGAATCCGATTCACACGAGAAGAGGAAAAGGATAGCCAACTCCCATTCCTAGACGTGTTAGTAGAGAGAACACCCAACGGACAATTCACCACAAGGGTACACAGGAAACCAACACACACAGACCAAGTCTTAAACTATAAAAGTAACCACCCCAACACACACAAACGAAGCTGCATCAGGACACTATTCAAAAGGGCCACAACACCCTGCAGTACACCAGAACTGCGAAAAGAGGAAGAGGAACATCTATACAAGGTATTCGCCAAAAACGGATACCCACGCAACTTTATCACCAGATGCCTAAGAGATAGACCGAGGAACGAGGACATGTCACAACCAAAAGGACTAGCCACTCTACCATACATCAGGCGCGTCTCAGAACTGACAGCCAGACTACTGCGACCCTTAGGACTCATAACAGCACACAAGCCAACATCCACGCTCAGACAACAACTCACTAGAACAAAGGACCCAATACCCAGCATGAGCCAAACTAACGTAGTTTACAAAATACCATGCAAGGACTGCACAAAACACTATATAGGACAAACAGGAAGACAGCTAACAATCCGCATCCATGAACATCAGCTAGCCACAAAATGACACGACCAGCTATCTCTAGTAGCCATACACTCAGACAACCAGCAACATGAATTTGACTGGGAAAACATCACTATCATAGAACAAGCCAGACAGAGAACAGCCAGAGAATTCCTAGAAGCATGGCATTCATCCCCAAACTCCATCAACAGACACATTGACCTGGACACCATATACAAACCACTACAGCTGAAACTGACACCCGGAAGCGGCAAGCACATCCATCAACAGACACATCGACCTGGACCCCACATACAAATCACTGCAGCTGAAACTGACACCCGGAAGCGGCAAGAACAAACCAATATAAATACCGGAAGAAACATCAAAGCAGCGCTTCACACGAGGCTCCAACAGCACTGATGATGTTCCCTAGCCAGGGAACGAAACGTTTGCAGCAAAAACTTTCAGTTCGGCGAGCAGAACCACAACAGTGGAATTTGTTCTCTGTCACTCATATTTTAACAAATTACTAAGCAAGGTGAGCTTTCCTGTCTGTTTGGTTTAATTAGCAGCAGAATTTACCCTGTGATGAGATCATTCAAGATTGAGTTTGACAGTGATGGACCCTGTAGTTAAAGACTGGTCATGGGTCAAATTAACACAGAGGAAGAACAAAGAAATGACTTTCATTTATACAGAATGTTACACATCCCAACGTGTTTTACAGCCAATGAAACATTTTGAAGTTGGGGAAGCACAGAAAACAATTTGAGTGCATAAAATTCCCCCAAATCACTGCCAGGATTTTGTAAGTAACTCCCCTGCTCTTGTTTGACATGGTATTGTGGATTCTTCCACACCCACGTGAGAGAGCAGCATGGACTTTGCTGAAACATCTTGTCAGGCAGATCATGCATCCAACAGTACTGCACCGTGGCACAGTGGTTAGCACTGCTGCCTCACAGCGCCAGGGACCTGGGTTCAATTCCTGCCTCAGGCGGCTGACTGTGTGGAGTCTGCACGTTCACCCCGTGTCTGTGTGGGTTTCCTCCGGGTGCTCCGGTTTCCTCCCACAGTCCAAAGATGTGCGGGTCAGGTGAATTGGCCATGCTAAATTGCCCGTAGTGTTAGGTAAGGGGTAAATGTAGGGGTATGGGTGGGTTGCGCTTCGGCGGGTCGGTGTGGACTTGTTGGGCCGAAGGGCCTGTTTCCACGCTGTAAGTAATCTAATCTGCGCACAGCACTGAAGCTCCAAGAGTGAGATTTGAAACTATGACCTGCTGACTGAACGATGACACTGTGAGCAGTGAACCAAGGCTGACACAACAATGTGTTCCTCTGCAGCTGGCAGACAGTGCATGCCCTCAAATCATTAACGGTGCCCCCTCTGTAGAAAGTCCCTGGTGGTGTCTTTTTTTCTTAATTGTCCTCCAAAATATTAAAAATGATTTTGCTTATTGGTTTAGGGAGTTTATTTATTAAGGAAATATGGACAATAATTTAGCTTTGATATCATAAATAACATTGTAGTGTTGATCTGCAATATTACAGTGCTAACGTCTCAGTGCCCATTAAATCACTAGTGAGGAAATGGGAGAGTACTGGGATAATAATCAGAGGCTCAGGCTAATTCTGGGTTTTGGGCTGGATTAACCTAAGATCAAGTTTGCTGTTTTGAAAGTTGCTTTGTTCTGGCGTTGTAGTTTAATAAACACTGATACAATATACACTGTGATATTGCAATGCAACTATAGATCAACACTTGAAAACCACATTGTTATTTATGACTCCAAAGCTAAATCATTATTAATATTCCCTTAATCATTAAACTCTCTAAACAAATAAGCAAAATCATTTGTTTAATATTTTGGGGCATGGTTATGAAACAAAATCATTGCAAGACCATATTCTCCAGTTGAATCACCACCTAATTTGCAACGTCTAATCTACTAGCTGTAGGGACAACAAATAATTCATGGTGCTTTTCTCTGTTATCTATGTCCCCTTCAGCAATCGCTATTCTTTAGGGCTATCATTTGTTCCACTCTTGCTGTGATACCAATGCACTCTTTAATTGGATCTGTGGCTGTTTTTTTTTATCATTGATACACGCACAGGGTAGAGAGACTGTGGTTCTAACAAGAATAAATGTGATTACAATGAGAATGCTGGTTGAAGCAGAGACGTTTACCACAAGTTGGAGAGAGCCCAGTTCCTCTACTTTGTATCTGTGTCTCTGTGTCACCTTCACAAACCAGGCAAACTTTCTGGCCTTCCAAGCAGCTGAGAAGGACTGAAATGTGCTGCTTAGAAATGTCTCTTTCCATCCGGGATAATTAAAAGGCACAAGGTATGTGATTAGCTCAGTGTCAGTATAATTTGTTGTGAATGATTCTGTCAAATAAAATCTAATGTCTACGGCTAAATTAAATGGATTCTCTCAATTTCCATTCTGCAGTTTTAAAATGAGATGGGAGAAAATAGTAATCTGAATTGGGAATATGTGTTAGCTCCTGTTATTAAAGAAAGGTGAGAGAGAGAGAGAAAACAGGAAATTATAGACCTGTTAGTAGAACATCTGTTGGAGGCAGGTTATCTGAATCTATAATTAAGTACAGCTAGAGAGCACTTTGAGCCAGTCAGGAAGATCCAACATGGATTTGGAAAGGAGAGGTCCTGCCTAATTGATTTTCTTTTGAAGAAGTAACTAAAGTAATAGCTGGATAAAGACTGGTGGATGTGGGTTATGTAGATAGCCAGAAGGCATACAGTAAGGTTCCAGAGGGAGCTGTTAACTAACACTACATCCTAGTAAATTGCAGACAAATTATTGGCCTAGTTGGGGGAATGGTTAGGCAATTGATGATGGGGAGTAGGGATAATGGATGCCTAATCGAATGGTGAAGAGCATGAAGGGATTGAAAGGGTGGATAGTATCTCACAAGACTCTCTGTGGGAGCATTAACTATTCCTCATGTTTATTAGTCAGAACACCTCTGTATGTTGATGCTTCTGCATTTCTTGCCGAAGGGAAATAGCAGTTTTGAAAACACACAGGACTTCTGTCTCATCACCATCATGTACTTCCTTACAATCTGTCTCAAAAAACCTACTTATGGGAAAAGGTGTAGCGTCTCCATTTGGGATCGGACTCAATGCACCACTTTACGGGTTAATGGTACTAATTGGGGTTCTTTGAGTTAGTGTGCTGCCACCAGTCCTCTGTTGGCTTGGGCCTTTTTCTCCCCCTTTATTCTATCATGAAATTTGGGCATTGCTGGTAAAACCAGCATTTACTGTCCATCCCTAATTGCCTTTGAACTGATTGGCTTGCTCAGCCATTTCAGAGGCTGATTGTATGTCATAGGTCTGGAGTCACATGAAGGTCAAACCAAGTAGGGGCTGCAGATTTCATGCCCCTAAAGGTCAATGGTGAGACAAATAGATGTTTACGGCAATTTATAGCTCTCATGGTCACTGTTACAGAAGCTGGCTTTCATTAAATTTGAATTCCAACAAGTTCTGTGGTGAGTTTTGAAACCAGATCACCAGAGGATTTGCCTGAACCTCTAGATTACTAATCCTGTAAGTAGCATTTCTTCACTAATGATTTAATGGGTACACAATATTATAGTAATACTACAGATCAACATTTTACAACCAAACTGTTATTTATGAACAAACACTATTCCATCAATAATTAAACTCACTAAAGCATTGAGCAAAATAATTTTTGTTATTTTGGGGTATGATTATGAAAAGATGCACAACCATAGCATTTCTACAGGACGCGCTGTTCTGGCATAGCGAGAGGGTTTATTGTACGAAAGCAACAAGTACACCTATGTTTGATCAGGCATTATTAATAACACCCTCGGAAGCTTGGACAGGGCCATCTGCTCACTCCAAAAACTAGTGTAGAACATTTTGGCTTCAACACTAGTCCGTGTGATATTATGGACCTGATTAAACCCCGTTCAAATATATCAAGGTTATAGCTTAGACCCTAACATTTATTGCATTTAAAGGTAAGTGTAAGGTGCTGTCCTCTGGATGGAATTCAATTTGTCTTACTGTTCGACTCGAAGCAAAACATTTTTTTCTTACACCGAGCTAAACTATAAACTAAAGAAACAAAAATTGGTATAATTTTACCTCTATTAGATAACGAAGAGATTACCTAATTACTAAACAACAACTATTCCAATATAGTAACATCCTATAAACACGCCCTTGGCAAAGGCAAATTCAGCGAACTAGATTGTCTCACAATCGATGTTTCTCTAGTCCAGGAGGAAAGAGCAGCATAAGAAAACTCTGGCAGTAGAGACAAGTCCAGCTCTGTGCTATAGCTGAGAGAAATGTATACCAGCTTCTATAGTCAACTTCATGACCCCAATAATAACTGAAAGCTGAGCTTGGACCTGACTCCACCCATTCATGCTGCTTCTAATGTTCTCACTGAAAAAAAAATCCAAGAGATGTTTACTTTATTGGCTTGGAGGGATATTATCCCTGTCAGGTGCCTAAAGAATTGGGTATACGCCCAACCTGCTGAATACTTTTACATCAGATAATCCTTTCATCCAGGGAATCCGTCAAAGGAACCCTTCTTTGAACTGCTTATACTAGGACTTGAGTAAGAAGATGAACACTGTACACAGTACTACATTTGTGGTCTTACTAATCTCCAAACAATTTCCTCCTCTTATATTTGACTTACCTTGCAATGAAAGCCACTATTCAGTTTCTGTTCCTCAAAACTTGCGGAACACGCATATCAACTTCTTTGTGATTCATACAACAGATCTGGCTGTACCTCAGATTTCTGCAGTTTCTCTGTTCAAATACTATGCTATTTTTGTAAACTTTCTGCCAAATACAAACTTCCCACATTATACTCCCCCTGTCATTATTCTGGGCGAGATACTTATCTAAGTCACTGCACAGATTCTTTATTTTTGCTTTGCAACTTACTTCTGACCATCATAGCGTGAATAGTGAATCTAACTGCCAGACACTCCATTTCTTCATCCAAGTCATTGAGATAAATTGTGAACAGTTTAAATACCAGCACTCAGCCCTGTGGTATTCTACAGCAATAGCTTGCCAACTCTAAAATGACCCATTTATCCTCACTTTCTGCTTTCGTTGGCTAACCAATTCTCTATCAATACTATAACTTACAAAACTTGCAACCTCACCACCCCACCTCAAAAATCATCTTCGCAATATATCACAAGTTCTAAGTAATCTCAAATTGATTTGATTCATTCTTCAAGTAATGTTACGACTGTGAGAAGCACAGTTGGAATTATAACATCATTCTGTCACTATTGTGGGGTCAAAATCCAGGAACTCCCTTCTTAACAAGGTAGTGTGTGCCCCTAAAGTCCATGAACTGTAGCAACTCCAGCAGGCTATGGGGTGGTGATGACCTTAGTGGTATTATTGCTAGACGATTAATTCAGAGACCCTAATAATGCAGTGCCTTGTTGAATGCCTTTAGGAAATTCAAATACCTCCAACAGGTTCCCCTTTATCCATCATACACTTTACACCCTCAAATAATTGTCAGATTGTAATAAGTTAATAAAACACAATTTCTCTTTCACAAACCCATGAGTACTCTGCCTGACCACATCATAATTTTCTGGACATCCTGCTTTTTAATCTTGGAGTTTTCCTTATGAAAGACATTACATGAACTGGCATAGTTACCAACTTTCTGTGACAACACTTTTTTGAAGTGAAGGGTCCCATTTAGGATTTTCTGATCTGTTGGAACCTTTCCAGAGTCGAGAGAATTTTGAAAGATCTAAACCAATGCATCTACTCTCACCGCAGCTAACCACAGAGGTAGAATGTCAGACTAGTATTTCATCACATTTTGGACATGAAACATTTTAATAAATCTCAGCACTGCTTTGTAGGTAAATGAGATGAATTGTGATGTGTCTGAAGGCCATTCTGGTTCAGATGCTAAAATATTTGAGACTGCTGTTAAAACTGATAAATGCAAGGCAGACCCCTTTACCCCTTGATCCAAGAATAAAATACAATGGATATTGGAAATCCAAGTTCCAATGAAAGGTCATTGACCTTAAATTCTCTACTGATGTAACCTGACCTGCTAACTGTTTCCTGTATTTCCATTTTTATTTCTTAATTTGACATCTGGGAGAGAATCCTCAGACTATGTGGATGTCTTTTTGAGTGCATTTGCACATACCTGCCTGGAATTATATATTAACTTTAAATTTCAACTTATCTTCTTAATTGCTTTTCCTTATCAAGTCCCCCATGCACTTTCATTATAATTATTATAAGTAGATGGAGTTACTTGTCTTGTCTAGAGTGCCATCTATTTCAAACTGTTTATATTAATTTCTTGATCTTAAATCAGCCCAAATTGATTTGATTCATTTTTCAAGTAATGTTACTCCTGTAAGGGGCACAGTTGGAACTATAACACCATTCCGTCACCATTGTGGGGTCAAAATCCAGGAATTCCCTTCTTGACAAGGTAGTGTGTGTCCCTATAGACCATGGACCTCTAGTGACTCCAGCAGGCTATGGGTGGTGATGACCGAGTAGTATTATTGCTAGACGATTAATTCAGAGACCATAATAATGTTCTGGGGATCTGGATTCAAATCCTGCCTTGGTAGGCAGTGGATTTCGGAATTCATAATCTAATGGTAACTATGAAAATATTGTTGGGAAAACCATCTAATTCGCTAAGATCCTTCAGGGAAGGAAACCACCATTCTAATCTCGTCTGGCCTACATGTGACTCCAGACCCATAGTAATGTAGCTGGCACTTAAGTGCCCTCTGGACAATTTGGAGTGGGCAATCAAAGCCAACGAAGCAGATCTGACACAGGGGTATATCCTATCTGAGAATCTGTGTATCAATTTTCAGACATATGAATTTTTGTCATTATTTATAAATGATCTGGATATGAACATTGGAGTTATAGTTAGTAAGTTTGCAGATAACACGAAAATTGGAGGTGAAGCGAGGAAGGTTACCTCAGAATTTAACTAGATCTTGATCAGATGGGCCAATGCGCTGAGAAGTGGCAGATGAAGTTTAATTCAGATAAATGTGAGGTACTGCATTTTGGAAAAGCAAATCAGAGCAAGACTTATACACTTAATGGTAAGATCCTGGTGAGTGTTGCTGAACAAAGAGACCTTAGAGTATATGCTCATAGACCCTTGATTGTGTTCCAGGATGTGTAGATTAGGGGTAAATGGCAAGGTGTGTATGGGTTACTCTTTGGAGGGTTGGTGCGGAGTTGTTGGGCCAAATGGCCTTTTTCCACACTGTTGGGATTCTAAGTGCAGATGACTCAACTGGGTGACTATCTCTCCAATGACCCACATTCCAGGAATACAGATCCTCTCAGTCTTGTTGGGTCAGCGTCACTGGGCCTGGAGTTTGAGTTGACAGTTTTGTTGATATCCTTCACCGCCGCTCCCTCACCACCAGACACCAATCAACCACACCGCCCCGTGGCCCAACATTTCAACTCCCCCTCCCACTCTGCCGAGGACATGGAGGTCCTTGGCCTCCTTCACCGCCGCTCCCTCACCACCAGACGCCTGGAGGAAGAACGCCTCATCTTCCTCCTCGGAACACTTCAATCCCAGGGCATCAATGTGGACTTCAACAGTTTCCTCATTTCCCCTTCCCCCACCTCACCCTAGTTCCAAACTTCCTGTTCAGCACTGTCCCCATGACTTGTCCGGACTTGTCTATCTTCTTTTCCACCTATCCACTCCACCCTCCTCCCTGACCTATCACCTTCATCCTCTCCCCCACTCACCTATTATATGCTACTTTCTCCCCACCCCCACCCTCCTCTAGCTTATCTCTCCACCCTTCAGGCTCACTGCCTTTATTCCTGATGAAGGGCTTTTGCCCGAAATGTCGATTTTACTGCTCCTCAGATGCTGCCTGAACTGCTGTGCTCTTCCAGCACCACTAATCCAGAATCTGGTTCCCAGCATCTGCAGTCATTGTTTTTACCTAGTTTTGTTGATATGTTCGACCTAAAAGGAAATCCGACTGCTGATCACTCTACTTCTGCTTCTCGCCTGTGCACAGCCGGTGAAATATTGCAATCAACATTCTTCTGAGATCACAACCAACTCAATGATTAGACTGGGAAACACATCTGATAATGGCTCCAGCTTGACTCTTTCAACTGCCTTTATGAACCAAGAGTATTTATTTGATGCAAAGCATGGGCGCTTCCACAGGTAGGTCCTCCTTGGATTGGAAACAGGATAGATATGGTGCAGACTGGCTTGCTTGGTGACCTTCTGTTAGCCCTTGTCATCTTCAACTGCCCAACAATAAAAGCAAGTCCCAGTGCGAAGCCTAACATGGGGAAGTAAAGTGACCAACCAATGATATCAAAGCAAGGGGGGAAAGTCATTGGCCAAAGCAAAACCCAATGACATGTGAAATGGCTAACCTGCAATTGGGAGTAACATAAATCTTGCAACTTCTACAGGTGCTGAATGACCCTGGAAGCTGCTTTCAACCAGGTAAGGAGAGATAGTAATGGAAATGGCACAAAGCAACAGAGAATGGAATGTAGGATACTGCCACATAATTTGCTCCATTCTATCACACAGCCAGACAGAAATTTTATTTCCTCACAATTTATGGCTGGACCCCATTGTGAAAAGATGTTATCGAGCTGGAGAGGCTTCAGAAGAGATTTAGACAGAAGTGGGTACTGCAGATGTTGGAGATTAGAGTCAAGATTAGAGCGGTGCTGGAAAAGCACAGCAGGTCAGGCAGCATCTGAGGAGCAGGAGAATCGATGTCTCGGGCAAAAACCCTTCATCAGGAATGTTAAAGTTATATTCCTCTGCTGTAGTTCTGAAGCATCAAAAGAGTGATTTTGTATAAGGTATGGGCGTATTTTGTATGGGCGGCACGGTGGCACAGTGGTTAGCTCTGCTGCCTCACAGCGCCTGAGACCTGGGTTCAATTCCTGACTCAGGCGACTGTCTGCGTGGAGTTTGCACTTTCTCCCCGTGTCTGCGTGGGTTTCCTCTGGGTGCTCCGGGTTCCTCCCACAGTCCGAAGATGTGCGGGTCATGTGAATTGGCTGTGCTAAAATTGCTTGTAGTGTTAGGTAGGGGTAAATGTAGGGGTATGGGTGGGTTGCGCTTCGGCGGGTCGGTGTGGACTTGTTGGGCCGAAGGGCCTGTTTCCACACTGTAAGTCTAATCTAATCTAAGTCTAATCTAAAAAAAACTCCACTGACTCTTATAATAGCAAGGAGAACCAACCACCCTGGTGGGGCTTTCATTCCCGATGAAGGGCTTTTGCCCAAAACTTCAATTTTCCTGCTCCTGGGGTGCTGCCTTTCCTGCTGTGCTTTTCCAGTACTCCTCTAATCTTTGGGGGTGGGGGGCAAACTTTTAAAGTGAGAGGAAAAAGGTACAAAAAAGATGCAAGGGCCAATTTAGTTATCGAGAGTGGATCGTACATGGACTGAACCTTCGGATGAAGTGGTGGATGCATGTATAATTACTCTATTTCAAAGACATTTGAGTAATTACATGAATAGTAAATGTTTGGGGTGATGTGAGCCAAGTGCGGGCGGGTGAGACTAGTTCAGTTTGGGATGACAGTTGGCATGGACTGGGTGGACCGAAGGGCCAATTGGTGTCGTGTTTGACTCTGTGATTGGAGAAAAACCCAATGGGCAGGTGAGATTGCAGAGGCCCATCCCCTGAGTGTGAAAGTTCCGTTTTCACTTTGTAGAACAGGACGACATGGTCAAGTAACCGAGACAACTGTCAGTCATCCCAGCTTCAGATTTGCAACCCGTTATTACCCACTTTAAGCTGCAAAAGTGTTCCACTTTAAAAGAAATTCTGGACGCTGCGTTCAAAATTGGCTGATGGCAAAGAATCATTTGGTATAACCCAGCACTTAGGGTGTAGGGGCACTGTTGGTATAGGGACACTGTGTGTGTAGGGGCACTGTTGGTACGGGGCACTGTGGGTGTAGGGGCACTGTTGGTATAGGGACACTGAGGGTGAAGGGGCACTGTTGCTACAGGCGCACTGTGGGTGTAGGGGCACTGTTGATATAGGGACACTGTGGTTGTAGGGGCACTGTGGGTGTAGGGGCACAATGGGTATAGGAGCACTGTTGGTATAGGGAGACTGAGGGTGTAGAGACACTGTGGGTGTAGGGGCACAGTTGGTACAGGGACACTGAGGGTGTAGGGCACTGTGCGTGTAGGGATACTTTGGGTGTAAGAGCACTGTTGGTACAAGGACAGTGGGGGTGTAGGGGCACTGAGGGTACAGGGATACTGAGGGTGTAGGGGCACTGCGGGTGTAGGGACACTGTTGGTATAGGGACACTGTTGCTACAGGCGCACTGTGGGTGTAGTGGCACTGTTGGTACAGGGGCACTGTGGGTGTAGGGACACTGTGGGTGTAGGGGCACTGTGGGTGTAGGGGCACTGTTGCTACAGGCGCACTGTGGGTGTAGGGACACTGTGGGTGTAGGGACACTGTAGGTGTTGGGGCACTGTTGTTATAGGGACACTGTGGGTGTAGGGGAACTGTTGGTACAGGGGCACTGTGGGTGTAGGGGCACCATGGGTATAGGAGCACAGTTGGTAAAGGGACACTTAGGGTGTAGGGGCACTGTTGGTATAGGGACCCTGAGGGTGTAGGTGCACTGTGGGTATAGGAACACTGTTGGTACAGGGACACTGAGGGTGTAGGAGCACTGTGGGTGTAGGGGCACTGCAGGTGTAGGGACCCTGAGGGTGTGGGTGCACTGTGGGTATAGGGATACTGTTGGTACAGGGGCACTGTGGGTGTAGGGGCACTGTGGGTGTAGGGACCCTGAGGGTGTGGGTGCACTGTGGGTATAGGGATACTGTTGGTACAGGGACACTGAGGGTGTAGGGGCAATGTGGGTATAGGGACACTATGGGTGTATTAGCACTGTTGGTACAAGGACACTGTTGGTACAAAGCCACTGGGTGTAGGGGCACTGTGAGTGTAGGGGCACTGTGGGTATAGGAGCACGGTAGGTGTAGGACAGTGTGAATGTAGGGGCACGGTGGGTATAGGACAGTGTGGGTTTTGGAACATAGTAGTTTTAGGGGCACTGTGTGTGTAGGGGCATGGTGGGTGTAGGGGCCGTCTGGATGTAGGGGCACTGAGTGTAAGGGCACTCTGGGTTTAGGGGCACGGTGGGTTTAGGGGCACGGTGGGTGTAGGGCTATTGTGGGCTAGTACTATGATGTTTGATTTCTGTGCTAGACTCTAATACTGCAGCAACTGACAACAAAAAAAGTAATTGGTTGCAAAAATCAACTCAGTGAGTCTTCCAGCAAAGGAACCCTCTTAATTTGGTTAAAAACAAACCCTTTATTCCCAGTGGCTCTTCTGGGATACTTTACAAATGCTTCATTGGGATTGGTAGAATACCCAGCTGGAATTGAGGTATGTTGAAGAATCAACTATTTGTTTCCTCTGAACAGCTATCTTGTGGTTACCTGCCTTTGAAGTATATGTGTAGGGACAGTGTTGGTACAGGGGCACTGTGGGTGTAGGGACAGTGTTGGTACAGGGGCACTGTGGGTGTAGGGACAGTGTTGGTACAGGGGCACTGTGGGTGTAGGAGCACTGTTGGTATAGGGGCACTGTGGGTGTAGGGACACTGTTGGTAGAGGAGCACTGTTGGTACAGGGGCACTGTGGGTGTAGGGACACTGTTGGTACAGGAGCACTGTGGGTGTAGGAGCACTGTTGGTACAGGGGCACTGTGGGTGTAGGGGCACTGTTGGTATAGGGGCACTGTGGGTGTAGGGGCACTGTTGGTACAGGGGCACTGTGGGTGTAGGGACATTGTTGGTACAGGGGCACTGTGGTTGTAGGAACTCTGTTGGTATAGGGGCACCGTGAAGAATGTGGAATATGCCCCATACATATTCACAGATGACCAGGAGTCTGCAGAATTTGATTAACATCTCACAGGCTGTTACAACATGAATCCCAATGAGTCACCAATACCTGATGAGGTGTACTCCACATACATCAGGGGTACTTACCTGCTGGAAGCTGCATTCGATTCAGTGTTCAGTCAGGTATTTTTTATTATGGCCAAATATTCTGGTACAAGGGTCAAGGCCCATTGAATGGGAGAACTCCACCTTTTAACGTTAGAGTAAAAATGAGATAAATAAAAATGCTTAGCTTAACATCAAAATGTCAAAGACAGAGAGCTGGGGAATCCTTATGTCAGAGTCATTGAGTCATAGAGTTACGCAACATGGAAGTAGACCCTTCAGTCCAACCCATCCATGCCAACCAGATATCCTCAATGAACCTAGTCCCATTTGCCAGCATTTGGGCCATAAGACCATAAGACATAGGAGCAGAAATTAGGCCATTTGGTCCAATGTGTCTGCTGTGCCATTTGATCATGGCTGATAAGTTTTTCATCCCCATTCTCTCAATTTCTCCCCATAAACCTTGATCTACTTGACCCTCCAGAAGCTGTCTATTTCAGTCTTAAATATCCGGAATGACCTGGCCTCCACAGCCTTCTGTGGCAATGAAATCCATAGGTTCACCACTCTCTGGCTGAACAAGTTTCTCCTTACCTCTGTCCGAATGAGTCTTCCCTTCACTTTAAAATTGCGCCCTTGGGTCCTTGACTGTCCTGCGAATGGGAATATCTCCCCAGCGTCCACTCTGTCCAGGCTGTTCTGTAAGTTGCAATTAGATCCTCCCTCCTCCTTTGAAACTTCATCGAATATAGATCCAGAGTCCTCAAATGTTCCTCATTATGTTAAGCCTCTCATTCCTGAGAGGTCATTCTTATGAATGTCCTCTGGACTCTCTCCAGGGCCAGTCCAACCTTCTTGAGGTATAAGGCCCAGAATTGCTCACAATACTCTAAATGCGATCTGACCAGAGCCTTATAACATCTCAGAAGTACATTCCTGCTTTTAAATTCTAGTCCTCTTGAAATAAATGCAATCGTTGTATTTGCCTTCCTAACTACTGACTCAACCTACAAGTTGACCTTAAGACAATCCTGGACTAGAACTCCCAAGTCCCTTTGCACTTCAGATTTCTGAGTTTTCGCCCTGTCTGGAAAATAGTCTATGCCTCTATCCTTCCGACCAAAGTGTATGACTCCACACTTTCCCAAGTTGTATTCCATCTGCCACTTCTTTGCTCACTCTCCTAACCAATCAAAATCCTTCCTCAGAATCCCTGCCTCCTCAATGCTACCTGTCCCTCCACCTATCTTTGCATCATCTGCAAACTTAGACAGAATGCCCTCAGTCCCTTCATCTAGATCATTCATGTATAAAATGAAAAGTTGTGGTCCCAACACTGAGCCTTGCCATTCTAGTTGTTCAAGCCCTTCCTATCCATGTACCCATCCAGTTGTCTTTTCAGTGTTGTAATTGTACCAGCCTCCACCCAGTTCTCTGACTGTTCATTCCATACATGCGCTGTGTGAAAAAATGTTGTCACTTCGGTTCCTTTTAAATCTTTCCCCTCTGATCTTCGACTCCTCTAGCCTGGGAAAAAAAGCTTGACTATTCTCCCTATCCATTTCCTTCATGATTTTATAAAACTCTATCAAGCCAATCCTCAAACCTTTGACGCTCCTGGAAAAACAAAGCCCCATTCTATTCAGCTTCTCCTTCCAGCTCAAACCCTCCAACCCCGACAACATTTTTGTAAATCTTTTAGATTAGATTAGATTACTTACAGTATGGAAACAGGCCCTTCGGCCCAACAAGTCCACACCAACCCGTATACCATCCAGCCCCATACATTTACCTTTCACCTAACACTACAGGCAATTTAGCATGGCCAATTCACCGAACCTGCACATTTTTAGATTGTGGGAGGAAACCGGAGCACCCGGAGAAAACTCATGCAGACACGGGGAGAATGTGCAAACTCCACACAGAGAGTTGCCTGAGGTGGGAATTGAACTGGCGCTGTGAGGCAGCAGAGCTTGCCACCGTGCCACCCATGGCATGGGGTGGCACACTGCCCCCTTTCTGCCCCCTTTCAAGTTTAACAGCACCTTTCCTATAACAGGCAAAGATTTGCAATAGGATAGGAGTCCCTCTTGAGTTGTATGAAGTAAGGAGAGTAAGGATGTATTGTAGGGTACAACATATTTGCAACTTTGGAGGAACTAAAGAGGAATATTCAATGAAATAACAAGGCAGCACTGGGCATAAACAATGTAGGGAAATGCAAGAAAGATTGCAACAGGAAGAGATTGAAGTTGTGTTGCTTATCAGGCTGCAGGTTCTGGTCTGTGCCTTTGGATTTTTTTTTCCTTAATTCAACATTCAATTTACATTTGAAACAAAATACATGTTGCAGATTCTTTACCAGCTAAATTATCCTGGTTCAATATTTACAGTTAAATTAATCTTCCATTTTGATTGGTTCACTCAAACAGCTTATTATTTGATTAAAATGTTTCCTCCCCCCCATTCTCACCATGAATCAGAAAATGTGCTGGATGGTGTGTAATTAGTGATCTGAATGCGTGGGAAATGTATTGGTACCTGAAATGGGAGAGTTCCCCACGTATGTACTGCTGTGATATAAGGGAATGCCATCAAAGGGGAGATATTGAATGCAGTGGTGACAAGAAAACTAATTAAACATTTGGACTTTTTAATAAAACCTTCTCATCAGGAGACAATGTATAGAGTGACAGCAGTAAACTCATGAAGAGTTGTACAGTTATGGCAGTTGACAGTTTAATAATTTCCTTCATCTGGAAAAGTTGATCAATCGAAAGGGGAAGGAAAACAAAATGAAAACATTTGCAGCATACTTAGCTTTCATTTTTTAAAATAATATCTTATGAAGACATATTTTGGATGACTAAATTACTATCAGATTACATTGTGGAAATACAATAGCTCTTCATCCATTCAGAGGCATATTAAATGGACTTCATCAGCTGAGGGATTATCCAATCCCCACGGCCCTCCACCCACTCCAACTGCTATTTGTAATGAACCTGTGTACACCTTCTCTGCACCCGAGCCTACAATCAGAATATTGTCGTTTGGTGGTGTCTCCAAGCAAGGTCAGCACAGTGGTTAGTACTGGTACCACATAATTCTAGGGTTGCAGGTTCAATTCCAGCCTTGGGTAACTGTCTGTGTGGAGTTTCTATTTCTCTGCAGGGGTTTCCTCTCACAGTCCAAAGGTGTGCAGGTTAGGTGGAGTGTCCTGGGATATGCAGGATAGAGCTAATTTGTTGCCATGGTAGAAAAAACAAATTCAAATTCAGCCAATCAGTTTAGATTATTCCCCAGACACCAAAATCCAATGAATTTGCATTTTACTGTTTGGGTCAACGTCAAACCAATGAAATGATCCGACGTTTTGGGGCGTAAAACTGGACATTTTGAACAGTTGGGGGAGAATGGCAAACAAGCACAGACTGCAGCAGAACAGCTCTCTCTAAGGGACCTGTCCATAAGAATGTTATGCAGCAGAAGACCGAAGCCAACCTAGAGAAACCTACAGAGAAAGTTTGAAATCTGAAGACAACAACTGGTTTGAAATTGAGTTGCCATAAATTTAAGAGGGAATTTATTGGGCCAGTATTGTAGAATGGGAGGTAAAAGATAGGTTTAAGAGAAAGGAATTGTAAATAGTTGTGGTGTTTTTGTTCTCTGTTGCACTTGAATAAAATTGTTAATTTTTACTTTAAATAATGAAATCTGGGATAATCCTTTGCCTCTCGAAATTTAACAGATTCCGGCACGAGTTGAGCTCCTCTGAGCTTCAGGTTGAAATTAGCAGAGAGGTACTTAACTGCAATGTTTCATACAAAGTGCTGAATCAATTAAGACTGTGACCAAATGTGTGATCAAAGAGGCAAAGTTTAAAAATTTTATTGTAAAGGAGGGAAGAAAAGGGGGTAATTCCAGAGCTGGGGCTCCAGGTGACTGAAAATAGCCTTCAAAAGCCATGTGAAGGAACAGAAATTACATCATCATCATTGTGATGGCTTGACTATAAAGCCCTTTGACCTTCCAATTTTCAGAATTAGATGCCAAGACAACTTCCACAGGATGGAGATGGCTAGTTGATGTTACCCGAGTTGTCTGAGAAGTAATTATCGGAGATTGGAACATTGTTGATTAAGGATGGCCCTTTTCTTTGATGCTGGTAGCTAACGACATCGCTGGCAGTGACGTCCTAGGCACTGTACCTGCAATCAGTCAATGTACAAAACAAAACCTACCCTGGCTTCTCACCAAAATGGTTCTGTTTCACTTCGATATTGGGTCATCAGTTATCCCATGCTTGGAGTGTTATCCAACCCACAACTGATAATGCACATTTACTGTCCCAGACATCAACTTGCAAGGCTTCCATTCTTTCAGGATTTGGAGAGATAGAAAGAGCAATTTGCATCTTTGGAAGGTTCAATGGAAAGCCTAGGAAGCTTAAAATTATTCATTGATTATTTGTGATTGATTCTTAAGCCAATATGATAACTCGCCATTGAATACACAGGAGAAACCATGTGGTTTTTCTCGGAAACCACTTTGTAAGACTCCTTGGGCAGCATATTATAAGGGTTTCAGTGACATTGGGTTTGGCAAAATTCATGGCAGAATCAGATGGGGAGTCTGGTGAGCCCTGTCTTAAGCATCTCATTGCATCTTTTATACATTCGCCTGATACTGAGGCGAGTTCCACTCACTAACCAGAAGCAGGTTACCATTTCAGGAGGAGTATCGATTGTTAAATACTTTATGAAGACCATAGCTCACCTCACTACCATTCAGCTTCCTGTCTTATCAAGTGTGTCAAACAGGTCAGATGTTGTGATATTTTGACATGGAAGTCAGCGTGGGTACTTGATTCTGGCTCAGAGGAATCTGTGTTAGACTTCAAGCACCAACATCTCCGGGCACACTCTCTGGGCACTGGCTACATGCACCCCACACCCACAGACCTTGATGTCTGACTTGTGCCAGCCTCACAGAAACCTCACGGCACATCTCCAAATCACTTTTACAAGAGACTTCAACTTTTCAATGCAGCATCAGTAACCCTCATTGCAACACCGGGCACACTGACCCAGCTCATGGACTTGTTGTCACAGTGCTCACCCGCTCACTCACTCACTAACTCTGAGCCTGCTTGGATGCTCAGAGCCTTGTACGGCTTTCTGTGACTTGCCCCCTCAGCCAGAGAGGAGAAAGTGAGGACTGCAGATGCTGGAGATCAGAACTGAAAATGTGTTGCTGGAAAAGTGCAGCAGGTCAGGCAGCGTCCAAGGAGCAGGAGAGCTCATGCCCGAAACGTCGATTCTCCTGCTCCTTGGATGCTGCCTGACCTGCTGCGCTTTTCCAGCAACACATTTTCAGCCCTCAGCCAGAGACACTTGATGTTTTGCTGGGCTGTTTAGAGCAAATACATAGCCAGGAAGCTTGTCGTGGAAGTCAACAGTCAGCGGTCAAGTCAAAGGGGGCAGTCTTATGTCGTAAGTCTTATCATATGTTGAAAGATTGGAGTGACTAGGCTTGTATATATTTGAGGTTAGAAAGATGAGAGGGGATCTAATTGAGACATATAAGATTATTAAAGGATGGGACACTCTGGAGGCAGGAAGCATGTTTCTGCTGATGGGTGAGTCAGAACCAGAGGACGCAGTTTGAAAATAAGGGGTAGGCCACTTAGAACAGAGTTGAGGAGAAACTTCTTCACCCAGAGAGTGGTGGGTGTATGGAATGTTCTGCCCCAGAAGGCAGTGGAGGCCAAGTCTCTGGATACTTTCAAGAAAGAGATGGATAGAGCTCTTAAAGACAGTGGGAACAAGGGTTATGGGGATAAGGCAGGATCAGGATACTGATTGTGGATGATCAGCCATGATCATAATGAATGGTGGTCATGGTTCAAGGGGCCGAATGGCCTACTCCTGCCCCTATTGTCTATTGTCTTCACTCTGGGGTGGGTGTGGGGGTGTGGGAGAGGGGCAGTCCCAGCACACTAAGCCAGTGCAGGGACTTGGACACTATCAGTCACTCTGTCAGGGGAATAACAGTCAGGATTCTCTCCTCATTATGGGAATATCAGGCAGCCCATTGGCCGTCTCAACTGTTTTTGTCCTGATGTGGATTGTTTTTCTCCTAGAACAAGAGGGGGGCAGCTATTTAGATGGAAGGGGGTGGTACAGCTATTATAATTGTGTGGAGGTGCCCTGAGACAGTGAATGGGCAGCACCGAGGGCAAATAATCAAGGTCCCTCCCCAGCATAAGGGACCTCCAGAACTACAGGGCAAAGGGTTAAAGTGAGAGAGGAAAGATTGAAAAGGGATCTGAGCGTCAACCTTTTCATTGATCCCTTAATTGAAGGAAAACATACAATTCCGCTCTTTAAGCCCATTTTAAGAGTTGATTAGCTACTTTTCCCATAGGGTTGATAAGTAGTTCATTTATTATTTTTCTCTTTGAGAGACTGGTTGAAGAATAAATGGTAAATGCAAATATAGAATGAGTTACCAGAGTAAGTGGCAGAGGCAAGTATAATTCCGCTATTTAAAAGACATTTGAAAGGTACATGGATAGGAAAGGTTAGTAGGATACGGGTCAAGTGCAGGCAAATGGGACCAGGTCAGTTTAAGAAACCCGGTCAGCATGGCCAAGTTGGGCCGAACGGTCTGTTTCCATGCTGTATGGGTCTATGAGTGGCATTGGAGATTGGAGTGGGTAACAGTGAGTGGGGAAGATGTTGCAAGTAATAATGAAAGTTACCAGCATGAGCCTTGGTGGGAGATGTGTACAATAGCAGAAGGTCATTGACCTTCTTCATACATTGCTGAGCATTCCTCAAGATGGCTCATACTCCTTTAAACCAGGTGGCAACCTCAGACCAGGCTGGCATGGTGTTGTGGCGTTGTATCGATTGCTGGTCCTAGGGGAAGAGGATGTGCCCCCTATGCACCACCTCATTCAGCAGGACCTCCAGATCCAAGTCCACAAAACAGGTTGCCAATTAAACCCAGTGGGTGCCGCATCTGGGACAAAATGCCAGGAACCGTGCAGGGTAGCTTCAGACCGCAATGCTTGCCTGGGTGTACCATGAGCTTTTAAACATGGCACTGGCACAAGGCAGGGTCTTTCAGCAGATATCCAATGGGTAGCGAGTTGTGCCAGGGACAGTGCGTGGTAAAGCAGAGCTGAGATTGGAAGTGGGGGGTATTTGGGAGTGGGGTTAGGGAGTTAATGAAATAACTTTGGTGAGACACAGAAAGAAATTTCACGAATCCCTCCAAACATCTCAATGTAGCTTTCCCTTGGTCTAAGGAAAACACATGATTCAGCAATTTCAGCCCATTTTAAGAGCTTCTTTTCCCAAAATGAGTTGGTCATCTATTATTTCACCCTTTGTGAGACTAGTTGAAGGATAAATATGGCCAAGGGACAATACAATCCCACCCTTCCTGGAATAATAACTGAGTGCGTTTTATTTTATAAACTTGAACAGAGTGACTAGAGTCTTGGCTTGGCCTCTTAACTACGAAGTTGCATCTCTCTCTCTCTGTCATTGTCATGCTCCAACGTCAGGCTACAATATGGAGTGGAACTTCACATTCTAACTCTGACAGGCAAAAGCTAATGATGACTCTCATGATGGTTAACTTAGTTCGCAAAAAGGTGTCATGAGAGAATATATTTGCATTGAATGACAGTGTTCTATCATACCAGTTTCTTCCCAAAACATTACTAAATTGATATACATTTAGCTTCTTGAAATGTAAATGCTAAATAAGGTGTACATGCTTGATTTCCCAATATGTAGTCTCTGTAAAGGAAAGGTTTTAGGACCCTGAAACAACTTTGTGATGATGTCCCCAACTTTGTGGGTATAAATAATACAGTGTAGGCCGAGTTAAGGAAGAGAGAAACCCACCGAAACTGGACAGAAGCTGCAGTTTGTGGCCAGTGAATAAAATCAGAAGTCACATGACAACAGGTTATAGTCCAGCAGGTTTATTTGGAATCACAAGCCTTCGGAGCGCTGCTCCTTCTCCTGACAAAGGAGCAGTGGTCTGAAAGCTTGTGATTTCAAACAAACCTTTTAGACTTCTGACTTTGTCCACCCTAGGTCCAATGCCGGCATCCCCACGTTATAGCCAGTGAATGTTAGAAGAGTATGGAGTAAACCAACTAGCATTAGGCAGTAAAGAATATGTCATAATTTTTCAAGAATGAAAGACTAATATTAGAGTCTGGTATATCACTGAGTGCCAGATGTTTTAGTATGTTATCTATAACGTGTAATAAACAGTATGATAAAGAAGCTCAGCCCTGAAGTCAGCTGAGGGGCTTGCTGTCTCAGTCTATCTTGACCTCAAAACTACATGACGGAAGGTACAATATGACATAATCACCCCATAATGCTTTTGAATTAAACTTCTTTTCTCTCATTCCTCTTTTAGCTCAATATATCCCTAAGATGTGGTTGACTCTAAGAGTTTGGCAAGAAATTTCAGGATATGATCCAGCAACAACAAGCAGATGACAGAGAGTATCTGCAAGTCAGGGCGGTGTGCGAACTGGCAATTATTTACCTCAAAACATGAAAGTGGCATAACCAACAAAGTGGGTGACGTGAATTTGAGTTGAATGTCATCAATCGGGATAATTGTCCATTACTGACAATCTATAGATGAAGAAAGCGCAATTGATTCGCTGTCAACCATTTTAGACCTATGTGAAAACTCAATATTGTTCCCGGTGACTTTGAACTGAGACACAAGGAGAGTAATTTCAAGACAGGAAATCTTGATAACCCAGTGATTACAGACACTCATCGTGAGGTGCTCCATGGAATCCTAACACGGTGGCTCAGTGGTTAGCATTACTACCTCGCAGCACCAGGGAGCCAGGTTCAATTCCCATCTCAGGCAACTGTCTGTGTAGAGTTTGCACATTCTCCCTGTGTCTGCGTGGGTCCCCTCTGGGTGCTCCGGTTTCCTCCCACAGTCCAAAGATGTGCAGGTCAGGTGAATTGGCCATGCTAAATTGCCCGTAGTGTTAGGGTAGGGGTATGGGTGGGTTGCGCTTCGGAGGGTCGGTGTGGACTTGTTGGGCAGAAGGGCCTGTTTCCACACTGTAGGGAATTTAATCTAAACTAATCCAAGTAGCAGTCTTGGATGGTTTAAAAATGACCAAACCCACGTACTGACGGGAATCAAAACAGATGAGTAGATTTTCCTCAGTGAACATTCTGTAGGCCTTTGGATGATGTTTGAGTTTGTGGTGATACTTTGTAGACTTATGGAGGTGTCATTGGTGACTCGGGCTGGAAGCGGTGGAACAAAGATAGACTCTTCCTCAGTTATATCATTTCATTCTTAAATTCTTCAAAATGATGGTAGATTATAGCAGCAGTTGAAGCTTTTCACTGTGTTTTACTGTGTTGTTCACTGTGAAATGCAAGTTACAATAAATCATTCAATTCAATTCAATTTAAAAAGATCAGTTTTCTCTCTGTGCTGGGGATTTATGTGAATTTACCATTAACTCTCGAAATGTGATTCTGTTTCAATTCAGCCTTTACAGAAATGTACAACGTCCCTCTCCTGAGGAAGCTGCCCTGACACTGCACCAAGGAACTACTTCACACAAGCACTCACATGTACAGAAGATCTACCACAGAGAAACAGGCCATTCAGCCCAACTAGTCCATACCAGCATTTCGACACCACTCACATTTGCCCCCACCTTTCCTGGTTTAATGCTGTTATTATGATTCTTACCTCCCTTCTCCCCGTGACTATCTCTGGTCCGTTCATGTCACTCCCTGTGGAAATGGCTTCCTCGTTCTCAACACTTTTTAGGTAAAGAGGCTTTGTCTGAATTCCCTGTTAGATTTCTAGCAACTGTCTTAAATGCAAGGCACTGTCTCGGCCCGGTGTGTTGGTCCCTCGGCCCGGTGTGGTGGTCCCTCGGCCCGGTGTGGTGGTCCCTCGGCCCGGTGTGGTGGTGCCTCGACCCGGTGTGGTGGTCTCTCAGCCCGGTGTGGTGGTCTCTCAGCCCGGTATGGTGGTCACTCGGCCCGGTGTTTTGGTCTCTCAGCCCGGTGTGGTGGTCCCTCGGCCCGGTGTGGTGGTCCCTCGGCCCGGTGTGGTGGTCCCTCGGCCCAGTGTGGTGGTCCCTCGGCCCGGTGTTTTGGTCCCTCGGCCCAGTGTTTTGGTCCCTTGACCCGGTATGTTTGTCCCTCGGCCTGGTGTGGTGGTCCCTCGACCCGGTGTTTTGGTCCCTCGGCCTGGGATGTCCTCAAAATGGTCTTCCAGTCTTGACCTGTTCCATAGGGTTCTCCTGGCCTCAAGATCCAGGAGTCTAAGTGCCGGCGTTCGGAGAAATGTTATTCTGAACATTCATTTGTTTATTTTTCTAATTTATTCCTATAATCTGTAATGTTGGACATTTTATTTCCTTATTGTTTCTAATAGTTTTCCCTCAGAATCTGTGCTTATAAATCTGTACCTAGGTAGTTTTGTTCCTAAGATGGCGCCGGACGTGATGACTTATAAACTTTTCACTGAACACATTTGAGTACATGTGACAGTGAAGCTATGTCTACTTCTAATTCTAATTCTGTGGCTTCTCGTTCTGCCCCTCTCCACAAGTAGAAGTATTCCCAACATTCAGTTTCCTAACTGTCAGGACCTGAATTTGGTCAACCCCACAGCCTGAATGATTTTCAGGACAGGACAGGCATCAGCCTCCGTACACTCACACACTCCTCAAATTGTTCCTTGTAAATTTTTACATGACCCCCTGGGGTGTTTTTCTATCCTTCCGATAGTATGCTCATGACAAATGTGCAGGCAGAGATAAATCTAAAAAGAGGGTGTGGATACAGTTGGTAAGGAAGGAGAGTTCAGCTTTTGATTTTTTCTTAAAGAAAAGGAAATGAAGCCGTGACAATGATAAAAGAGAACAGAAATGAGGCAGTGTCGGGAGCATGATAATAATTCAGATTGTCGACAATTCCAGCAGAAGAGTTGAAATTTTAATTACTTCAAGCCCATCAAATTATTTTTAACAAGTGTTTCTCTCTGGAGTTTGACAAATGTGGTGCCACTGTTTAAGAAGGGCAGTAAAGACAAGCCAGGGAACTATAGACCGGTGAGCCTGACCTCGGTGGTGGGCAAGTTGTTGCAGAGAATCGTGAGGTACAGGATGTACATGTATTTGGAAAGGCAAGGACTGATTAGGGATAGTCAACATGGCTTTGTGTGTGGGAAATCATGTCTCACAAAGTTGATTGAGTTTTTTTGAAAAAGTAACAAAGAAGATTGATGAGGGCAGAGCAGTAGATGTGGTCTGTATGGACTTCAGTAAGGCATTTGACAAGGTTCCCCATGGGAGACTGATTAGCAAGGTTAGATCTCATGGAATACAGGGAGAACTAGCCATTTGGATACAGAACTGGCTCAAAGGTAGAAGACAGAGGATGGTGGTGGAGGGTTATTTTCAGACTGGAGGCCTGTGACCAGTGGAGTGCCACAAGGATCGGTGCTGGGTCCTCTACTTTTTATCATTTACATAAATGATTTGGATGTGAGCATAAGAGGTACAGTTAGTAAGTTTGCAGATGACACCAAAATTGGAGGTATAGTGGACAGCGAAGAGGGTTACCTCCGATTACAACCGGATCTGGACCAGATGGGCCAATAGGCTGAGAAGTGGCAGATGGAGTTTAATTCAGATAAATGAGAGGTGCTGCATTTTGGGAAAGCAAATTTTAGCAAGACTTATACACTTAATAGTAAGGTCCTCGGGAGTGTTGCTGAACAAAGAGACCTTGGAGTGCAGGTTCATAGCTCCTTGAAAGTGGAGTCGCAGGTAGATAGGATAGCGTAGAAGGCGTTTGGTATGCTTTCTTTTATTGGTCAGAGTATTAAGTACAGAAGTTGGGAGTCATGTTGCAGCTGTACAGGACATTGGTTAGGCCATTGTTGGAATATTGCATGCAATTCTGGTCTCCTTCCTATCGGAAAGATGTTGTGAAACTTGAAAGGGTTCAGAAAAGATTTACAAGGACGTTGCCAGGGTTGGAGGATTTAAGCTATAGGGAAAGGCAGAACAGGCTGGGGTTTTTCTCTCTGGAGTGTCGGAGTCTGAGGGGTGACATTATAGAGGTTTACAAAATTATGAGGGGCATGGATAGGATAAAAAGGCAAAGTCTTTTCCCTAGGGTCAGGGAGTCAAGAACTAGAGGGCATAGGTTTAGGATGTGAGGGAAAAGAAATAAGAAACCTAAGGGGCAACATTTTCACGCAGAGGGCGGTATGTGTATGGAATGAGCTGCCAGAGGATGTGGTGGAGGCTGGTACAATTGTAACATTTAAGAGACATTTGGATGGGTATATGAATAGGAAGGGTTTGGAGGGATATGGGCCGGCCGCTGGCAGGTGGGACTAGATTGGGTTGGGATATCTGGTCGGCATGGACGGGTTGGACTGAAGGATCAGTTTCCATGCTGTATATCTCTATGACTCTTCCTTGGGAATGAGTTGGACTGGGTCTTGCAACAGATAGTGCACAAGGTGTTCTTAGAATTGCCATTATATTGATAAGCTGCACAAGATGCGTTGATTCTAAATCAAAGATCAATCCGTACACAGGGATTGGTTTATTTCTATGCTAAGTTTAAAAATCTTTGAATTTTTGTGTCAGGGGAACAGATGGGTCTTTTTTCCCTTATTTACCTTCAGTTCTGTTGTCAATAAAACTTAGTTTTGTTTTACTGCTAAAACAACGCCTACAATGCTGTATGTGTATGTCTCAGGAAAAGATCACTTCAGTAACAAAGATAATAAGATTCATCCAGTTAGGTTTCTGTTGGGGTACTAATCTGTCCCGTACTGAAATCAAGTGGACATTGCCCTGAAGCACTGGGGTCTCTCAATCATGATTCAAGCAATAAGTGACCTCCTTATTCCTCTGACCACAATGGACCATCTCATGTTTATCTGAACTGATGGTGCATTCTGTTAGGCAGTTCAGCAAAGGGAAGAATGACAGCCACGTCTTTGCTCCTGTGATGTCCACATTTGTTTGGAGACAGTGCAGATGGATCAGGAACCCAGATCCTGGTCAAGATTCATTTATGGCCATAACCACGACCTCATCCTCTGGTTGAATAGCAGTGGATGTTCGAACGCACAACTGGAAGTAGCAAATTCCGAGCAAGTATGGCTTAGTAAGGAAGTTGCATATCATGCCAATTATCTTTTAGTCAGGATGTCCTCACGTATCCCTTGGTCAGTTATTGATTTGAACATGCAGATGGTAATTTTCAATGGAGGTATTGCTTCCACTCACCAGCTGGAATACTGGGAGCATGTCCCTCCCCCAATAGACCTGAAAAACCACAGATCATCATTTTTGTGTGGCGCTTCATATTTGGTGAAATAACTGCACAGAGGTCACCAGGTCACCTTTTATTCACACATTAACAGCCCTCGACTTTTATACTGCTTCTTCAGAGCCAGTCCTCAGGGTGCACAGGACCCCTGACACTCCTGTCAGCCAGGACTCCCTGATTGAACGAGGTTAACAGCTCCAGTTGGGGAGCTCACCTTCTATGAGGTCCAGTCAGCTGACCTCATTAAAATCACTACATACTGAGAGTGCAGCTCCTGCCCCCTTGCGGCAGCTTGCTCCCCCCTCCCCTGACCGTGAGCTGCTGTCCATTCAGAGATTAGTCTCAGCAGCGCAACTGGGAGTGGTGGCCACTAGGGGTACTGCAGTTAGTCACAAACTGGGACCAGCAGATTGGAGACCTTACCTGAAGGTCAATGAGGTGGGATTTTCGGGGGCAGGTGAGGTTGTTGGGGGGATGATCTAGTGGAGGCCAGGAGGCCAGAGAGGATGCGGTAGATGGCTGTGGTCCGTACTGCTGGGTGAGGGGTCCTCTGTGAGGCATGGGGTATCGCTGCTGGCCTTACCACCCGGCATTCCCCTTCACCTGCACAATACTAGATGCAACAGGCACTTAACTGTCCATGATTGACTCTGTCAGGCTCTTCATTGGTGCAAAAGGTGGTTGGATCAATCAGAGATCTCTCCTGGTACCAGTGCAATATGAGTGAAGGAGGATAGCTTGGCATGGTACTGCCAGTCCCAACAATATCACTGCACTAGCAAGCCATTCACTGATGGTGAGAGTGTGTGAGTGAGTGTATATATCTGAGTGTGTGTGTGCATGAGAATGTGAGAGTGAATGTGTTGGTGAGTGAGAGTGTATGAGTATGTTCAAGCGTGAGGATCAGAGTGTGTATGTGTGTGTTTATGTGAGTGTGAGACTGTGTGTGTGTGTATATGAGTGTGAGACTTGTGTGTGTATGCTTATATGAATGAATGTGTAAGTGTGAGTGTGCATGTGTGTGTGTGAGCTTCTGAGTTTATGTATCTGGTTTTGGTGACGTTGATTATGGAGCGAGGTTTTGGCAGTTTGGTGGAGGAGGGGGTGGTTTGGTGATGTTGCCGGTGAAGGGTGTAGGTTTTGGTGATGGTGGTGGGTGGGAGGTTTTGATGATATTATTGGTTAAGTGGGGAGGTTTTAACAGTATTGGTGCAGGAAGGGGGGAGATTTTGGCAGTGTTGGTGGTGGAAGGGGTGGTTTGGTGATGTTGGTGGTAGTGGGAGGTTTTGGTTATGTTGTTGGTTAAGTGGGGAGATTTTAACAGTATTGGTGGAGGAGAGGGGAGGTTTTGGCAGTGTTGGTGCTGGAGGGGGTGGTTTTAGTGTTGTTGAGAGCGGAGGAAGGTGGTTTTGGCAATGCTGGTGGGAGGGTGATTTTGGGAGTGGAGGGGAGGTTTTGGTGGTCTTTGTAGTGGAGGGGGATGGTGTTGGTAGTGGAGGGGTTGGTTTTGCTGGTGTTGGTAATAGAAAAGGGTGGTTGTGGTGGTGTTATTAGTGGAGGGGTGGTTTTGGTGGTGTTAGTGGAGGAGGGTGGTTTTGGTGGTGTTAACAGTGGAGGAGTGGATTTGGTGGTGTTAGTAGTGGAGGGTGGTTTTGGTAGTTTTGGTAGTAGATGGGGTAGTTTTGGTGGTCGTGGTAGTGGAGGAGGGTGGATTTGGCAATGGGAGCAGCAGCCGCAGAAACCCTGAGAGCTTATCTAGCTCAAAGGAAGTCTTCCCAAAGAATAACAAAGGAAGTAGCTAATGAGCCTGCTGTGGTTGAGGGAAGTGACAGGACCAAGGTGTTGGGAAAGTTGGCTACTCCTCAAATCCACACAGACTGGGCTCTGTTCAGAGTCTTATTCCAACAATTGACCTCCTGTGGATATTGACCAGAAGGATCAGTCCATGTCTATTCAAGTCAAGGACCTGTCTTCAAACTCATCAATGTACCCACAGACAATGGTTAGACCAGTGGAGCTGTGTTTTGTGAAACGTTTTATTTCCCTCCAGTTTCTTGGCTGCTTTGCCTCAGTCTCTCCTGTGCACAGTTTGAATGAGAACCTGTATCATTGTCCCATGTTACATTTCTGGTGTAAAATGATGCTGATTTCAAAGCTTTCTCTAAAGAGCAGCAGATTCTCCCAATGGGTTAACTGTCTGTGGGATCCTACTGTGCATGATTGGGTGCTGTGTCTTTGTCACTTGCTAAGGCATTGCACTTTAAAATGATTGAACTCTCAGGAATTCCAGCTGGTTTCTGAGGAACGCAGTAAACACGAAAAATAGGCTTTCTTTCTTTGGTCATTTATCCATTAGTAACTGACACCATTAAGTGCTCATTGGTGGCTATCTGATGTGGGAAAAGCTTGGATTTCACCAGAGTTTTAGGGAGAGTCTGGGATATTGGGGAGGCCATCAGGACTTCTTCCCTGCTATAGGTTGCTGCAAGAGGCAGTGAAAGGATCCAATTAATCAACTCGTTAATGATTACTTTATGATTCCGCTGGAAATTTACAGGCTGCTGATCCTGGCACAGAAATAAATACCATTTTATCTTATCGGCAGGGATCAGGCATGATCTTAGTGCATAGTGAAAGCAGATTGGAGCGGTCTGAATGGCCTGCTGCTGTTCTTGATTGTAATGTTTGTATAAGGGTGCTTCAATATTGCGATGCCTTCTGCTTTCCCCTTGCAGTGCCTGCTGTGGCCACCTTGATTAGTGGCGCTATAGAGTTGCCAGCCTTCTTGATTGGACTAGCAGTTCAGAGAGGCGGGGGTCACCATTCCGCATTGGTCCAACTTTCTGATTGGCTGTAGCTTGTTACTAAGACATCCTGTTCCCTGTCGGTGGCTGTTCAGATTACATATCTGGCCTTGACATAGTGACCCACAGTGTGGTGGAAAGAGTCTCATTTTCCCAATACTTTTGAAAGTTTCCTCCCACAGTCCAAAGGTGTGTAGTGTACGGTGAATTTTCGCTCTTGCATTGTAACACTCCTGTGTGACCCTGTGTTTATCGGAGCACTGTGGAATGAATGAAAGGACAGCTGAACCAATGTAGTGAGTTACTGCTTACAGATACCTAACAGCTTGTGGTAAAGTTTTTTCAGAACTTTATGCAAAGTGCATCGATCTTCGACTTGTTTGCTGGAGCGACGTTCTGATGTTTGCAAGCCATGACTGTACTGAAGTTAATAAGGGAGCGGGGTGGGCTAGTCAGTGCACATTCAATGATGATGCCTTTAATAGTGCAACACTCTCCCTGCACTGTGTTGAGCTCACAGCCAAGATTACAAACTCAAATTGCAGGATAACTGCACTTTATTAACCAAATCCCCTTCATGTCTTCATTTTAGTCATCGATCCCAATGACTTGTTTGTCATCAATTCTTACTTTCACAACAAGAAACGTTCATTAATCCCTCAAAGAATAACGCCTTGGAAAAAATAGTTAATTATAAGCAATTACAATCATACATTTATAAAGCTATTGACACAATAAACACACTGCCTCATGTAAATATAGCTGTAAAGTGCCAGAATTAAACTTTTATGATGTTCTTTAAGCTCTTTCTAACTCCTAGTCTCATACAGTATTTACAATTCCTATATCCTCAAGCCTTTCTGTTTAAAGATATGTTGCTTGTAAACTCTAGCTTGCAGCCTTAATTCATTTGCCTCTGGCTGGAAGTATTGAAAATGTTTTCCAACACACTCCATGCCGTTAAAGAACAACTCATAAGGAAGTTCCTTTCTTTCCAATGAACCTCATCAAAGGAAAGCAGCACCAAAATCCACAATGTGGAGGTGCCGGTGTTGGACTGGGGAGGACGAGGTCAGAGGTCAGACAGCACCAGGTTAGAGTGCAACAGGTTTATTCGAAATTACAAGCTGTCGGAGCTTCATAAAGTCACTTCACGTGACAAAGGAGCAGAAGTCCATCGACAGTTCTCACAAGGGGAGCAATCATTCCCTTCCTTCCTCATGCTGCGGTAGAGGCCATGCCTCTGTTGGTTGTGCTTTCCTCTCAGTGCTAACCATTGAGCCACCATACCTCACTCTTGGCAATATTTATCACAGAGTCATAGAATCAGACAGCATGGAAAACAGAACCTTGAGTTCAACTCATCCATGCTGACCATAATCCTAAACTAAACTAGCTCCATCTGCCTGCAATTTGCCCAATTTTTGTTTTTTTTAAAATGTTTTGACAATACAGCGCAGAACAGGCCCTTCGGCCCGCGATGTTGAGCCAACCTGTGAACTATTCTCAGCTCGTTCCCCCTGCACTATCCCAAAATCATCCATGAGCTTATCTAAGGATTGTTTAAATCTCCCTAATGTGGCTTAGTTGACTACATTAGCAAGTTGGGCATTCCACGCCCTTACCACTCTGCGTAAAGATCCTACCTCTGATATCTGTCTTAAATCTATCACCCCTCAATTGGTAGTTATGCCCTCTCGTACAAGCTGACATCATCATCTTCGGAAAAAATCTTTCTCTGTCTACCCTATCTAATCCTCTGATCATCTTGTATGTCTCAATCAAATCCCCCCTTAGCCTTCTTCTTTCCAATGAGAACAGACCCAAGTCTCTCAGCCTTTCCTCATAAGACCTTCCTTCCAGACCAGGCAACATCCTGGTAAATCTCCTCTGCACCTTTTCCAATGCTTCCACATATCCCTCCAAACCTTTCCTATCAACATACCTGTCCAAATGACTTTTAAATGTTTTAACTGTACCTGCATATACCAGTTCCTCTGGCAATTAAGTCCACATACCAGCCACCCTCAGTGTAAAAAATTGACCCCTCAGGTCCTTTTTTAAATCTTTCTCCTCTCTCCTTAAATCCCTGCCCTCTAGTTTTGAATTCTCCTACCTGAGGAATAAGAGCTCAGGGTTTTATAACCCCCCCATAAGGTCACTCCTCAACTTCCTACACTCCAGGGAAAAGATGAGAAAGTAAGGACTGCAGATGTTGGAGAGTCAAAGCCGAAACATGTGAAGGACTTATGCCCGAAACAGCAACTCTCCTGCTCCTTGGATGCTGCCTGACCTGCTGTGCTTTTCCAGTGCCACACTCCAGGGAAAAAAGTCTCAGCCTGTCCAACCTTTCCTTATAAGTCAAACTCTCTGTTCCTGGTAACATCCTGGTAAAACTTTTCTGAACGCTCTCCAACTTAATAATATCCTTCCTATATCAGGGTGGTCAGAAATGTCCACAGTACTCCAATAGCGGCCTCACCAACGTCCTGTACAACTGCAACATGATGTCCAAACTCCTGTAGTCCATGGTCTGAGCAATGAAGAGTACCATGCTAAATGCCTGCTTAACCACCTTGTCTATCTGTGGCAGCTATCAATGAACTATATACCTGAACCGCTGGGTCTCTCTGTTCAACAACCCTCCCCAGGGTCCTGCCATTAACAGTGTGAGTCCTGCCCTTGTTCATCTTACCAAAAATACAACACATTTATCTAAATTAAATTCCATCTGCCACTCCTCAGCCCATTGACCCAATTAACCAGCATCCCCATGTCCTTTTGAATAACTTTCTTCAAATGACAAAGAACAGTGTGGCCAGCAATTAATCAACTGCTCTAAAACTGATAATCATTGCTGTTTATGAAGTGTTGCTGTGTGCAGATGAATTGCTCTGTTTCTTACACGACATTTGTGACAACAACCGATACTTGCACAGTCAAATTGGAAATAAAGACAGGAAGTGCTCTAGCAAATCAGCAATTCTATGGACAGAGAAACAGATTTAACACTTCAAATCCAATATGACAGTTCTTAAGCTGAGTCGTGCTAAACTTGAAACACTACCTTTATTTCTCTACCTCCAGGTGCTGCCAGACCTGCTAAGTTTCTCCAGTATCTTCATTTTTATGTACAATGCCTTTTAACCTAATAAAATGTCACAAGATGTTGCATTATAATGGAAAATTAGACTATTTAAAAAGACTTCAAATTGTACTGCATTATCTTGAGAATATGAAATATAATTGTTCGTTTTTCTTTACTTCTGTCTCTATTCAATATTTTATTGTATGTTGTTTTAATTAGCTTCAATGCAAACAGTAGCAATAGTCTGCTGTCATTCCTCCTTGATCATAGAATTGCCATGTTTTCAAACTTGTCTTGGAGTGTTGAAGCAACAGAGTTAATCTCTAAGATAAGGCTCGAATCAAGCCCAGGGAAACAAAAAAAATCATAAAGAGTCCCAGCAACATTAACTTCAACAGGAATTGGAGAGGTTGCTGGGGTGAGGGAGCTTTCCACTGCTTGGGGGTCATAGCTCTAGCTCAGAAGATGGCTGTGATTGTTACAGGTCAGTTATCTCAATCTTGGCACACTGCTGATGGGGGATAGTGTCCTTAGCCCAATCATCTTCTGCTGCTTCATCAATGACTTCCCCTCCATTGTAAGGCCTGAATGTGGATGTTCGCTCCTGATTGCACAATGTTCAGCACCATTCCCCGATCCGTACAAACTGAACTCTTGTCATGACTGACAGCAAGTGGAACATATTTCTGCAAATCCAGTATAGTCTCAGGTTTTCATCTTTTACAGTATGAAACAAATTTCATATGCCAATGGAGCTAAATCCAATGGATTCTGTCTTCTGTTTGGGGTCTGGTTTGAGCCATATGAAATCTTCTGTCCTTTGACCGGATATTCAATGACCGTTGTTCAGTAACCAACTCTTCTGTAACCGGTTGGACCAAGACTGGCCGGTCTTGGACCAATTGTTTCTTCACTTTAACTAGTTCTGCTTCTCCGGTTTCTGAGGAAGTTTGCGGTGAAGACATGCATTCATATTCAACAGTGAGAATTCTTCTTCGTGATGTACATTTAAAGATGTTTAGTATCTGATTCCTCTGGCATTGAAGGGTTGGGTGGAACATATCTTTAAGTGCTACATCTCCTAGTTGTGTTAAAGCCCATATCGCATCAAAGAACACAAATAACAAGACGCATGCATTGATGTGAAAACCACTCAACCTGTAGAAAACAGGATTGCTAGTCAAGTATAAAAAAAACATGTGCTTTCTATATATCAGAACAAATACCACAAAAAAGATGGATTGTTAATCAAACAAATCCCTGGATGTTTATTACCAACAGAAGAGAATCACAGAAATATTACAGTTCAGGAAGAGGGGATTCCACACATCTAGTCTGCAGAAAAAATCCAAACGTATGATTTGATTGAGTGAAATTATCCTGCTTTATCCGTGCACATTGGTACACTGTTCCTTTATCCGCGTATATCGGTACACTGCACTTTTATCCACGTACATCGGTACACTGTTCCGTTACCCTCATAGATCAATACACTGTTCCTTTATACTTATACATCGGTACACTGTTCCTTTATCTACGTACATCGGGACACTGTTCCTTTATTTACATACATCGGCATACTGTTCCTTTATCTACGTGCATCAGTACACTGTTCCTTTATCCGCTCACATACGTATATTGTTCCTTTATCAGCGTGCATTTGTGCACTGATCCTTTATTCATGTACATTGGCACACCAGTCGTTTATCCACGAACATCAGTACACTGTTTCTGTATCAGCAGACATCAGTACACTGTTCCTTTATCCACGTACATCGGTACACTGTTCCTTTATCCGTGTACATCGGTACACTGTTCCTTTGTCCACTTATATCGGTACACTGTTCCTTTATCTGCATATATCGGTACACTGTTCCATTATCCGCGTGCATCGGTACACTGTTCCTTTATCCGCGTGCATCAGTATTCCGTTCCTTTATCTGCGTACATCAGTACACTGTCCCTTCATCCACTTACATCGGTACACTGTTCCTTTGTCCGTGTCCATCGGGACACTGTTCCTTTATCCACTTATATTGGTACACTGTTCCTTTAACTGCGTACGTCGGTACACTGTTCTTTATCCACTTACATCGGTACACTGTTACTTTATCCATGTACAATGGTACACTTATCCTTCATCCACACACATCAGTACACTGTTCCTTTATCCGTGGACATCGGTAAACTGTTCCTTTATCCACGTACATCGGTACACTGGTCATTTATCCACGTACATCGGTAAACTGTTCCTTTATCCACGTACATCGGTACACTGGTAATTTATCCACGTACATTGATAAACTGTTCCTTTATCCGCGTACATCGGTATTCCGTTCCTTTATCTGCGTACATCGGTACACTGTTCCTTTATCCACTTATATCGGTACACTGTTCCTTTGACGGCATACATTGGTACACTGTTCCTTTATCCACGTACATCGGTACACTGTTCCTTTAACTGCATACATCGATACACTGTTCCTTTATCCACGTACACCGGTACACTGTTCCTTTGTCTGCCTACATCAGTACACTGTTCCTTTATCCATGTACAACGGTACACTGTTCCTTCATCCACGTACATCAGTACACTGGTCATTTATCCACGTACATCGGTAAACTGTTCCTTTATCCACGTACATTGGTACACTGGTAATTTATCCACGTACATTGATAAACTGTTCCTTTATCCGCGTACATCGGTATTCCGTTCCTTTATCTGCGTACATCGGTACACTGTTCCTTTATCCACTTATATCGGTACACTTATCCTTTGACGGCATACATTGTTACACTGTTCCTTTATCCACGTACACCGGTACACTGTTCCTTTGTCTGCCTACATCAGTACACTGTTCCTTTATCCATGTACAACGGTACACTGTTCCTTTATCCATGTACATCGGTACACTGTTCCTTTATACATGTACATCGGTACACTGTTCCTTTAACTCCATACATCGGTACACTGTTCCTTTATCCACGTACATCGGTACACTGTTCCTTTGTCTGCCTACATCAGAACACTGTTCCTTTATCCATGTACAACGGTACACTGTTCCTTTATCCATGTACATCGGTACACTGTTCCTTTAACTGCATACATCGGTACACTGTTCCTTTATCCACGTACATCGGTACACTGTTCCTTTGTCTGCCTACATCAATACACTGTTCCTTTATCCATGTACAACGGTACACTGTTCCTTCATCCACGTACATCGGTACACTGTTCCTTTATACACGTACATCGGTACACTGTTCCTTTATATGCATATATCGGTAAACTGTTCCTTTATCTGCGTACATCGGTACACTGTTCCTTTATCCGCGTGCATCGGTACACTGTTTCTTTATCCACTTATATCGGTACACTGTTCCTTTAACGGCGTACATTGGTACACTGTTCCTTTATCCACGTGCATCAGTATTCCGTTCCTTTATCTGTGTACATCGGTACACTGTTCCTTTGTCCATGTCCATCGGTACACTGTTCCTTTCTCCACGTACATCGGTACACTGTTCCTTCATCCACATTTATATCAGTACACTGATCCTATATCCGCACACATACATATATTGTTCCTTTACCAGCGTACATTGGTAAAACGTTCCTTTATCCGTGTTCATCAGTACACTGTTCCTTCATCCACTTACATCGGTACACTGTTCCTTTATCCGTGTACATCGGTACACTGTTCCTTTAACTGCATACATCAGTACACTGTTCCTTTGTCCGTGTCCATCGGTAAACTGTTCCTTTATCCACGTGCATTGGTTCGCTGTTCCTTTATCCACTTATATCGGTACACTGTTCCTTTGACGGTGTACATTGGTACACTGTTCTTTATCCACGTACAAATGTACACTGTTCCTTCATCCACACACATCGGTACAAGGTTCCTTCATCCACATTTATATCAGTACACTGATCCTTTATCCGCACACATACATATATTGTTCCTTTACCAGCGTACATCGGTAAAATGTTCCTTTATCCGTGTCCATCAGTACACTGTTCCTTTATCCATGTACAATGGTACACTGTTCCTTTATCCACGTACATCAATATACTGGTCCTTTATCCATGTGCATCGGTACACTGTTCCTTTATCCCGGTATATTGGTACACTGTTCCTTTATCCACGTACATTGGTACACTGTTTCTTTATCAGTGTACATCGGTACACTGTTCCTTTATCCACGTACATCGGTACACTGTTCTTTTATCCGTGTACATCGGTATTCCGTTCCTTTATCTGCATACATCGGTACACTGTTCCTTTATCTACTTATATCGGTACACTGTTCCTTTTACTGCGTACATCAGTACACTGTTCCTTTATCCGTATTCATCAGTACACAGTTCCTTTATCCACGTACATCGATATACTGTTCCTTTATCCACGTGCATCAGTACACTGTTCCTTTATCCGTGTTCATCGGTACACTCTTCCATTAGCCATGTACATCGGTACACTGTTCCTTTATCCACGTACATCGGTATACTGGTCATTCATCTATGTACATCGGTACACTGTTCCTTTATCCACGTACATCAGTACACTGTTCCTTTATCCGTGTCCATCAGTACACTGTTCCTTTATCCACATGCTTAGGTACACTGTTCCTTGTACATTGTTCCTTTATCCACGTACATTAGTACACTGTTCCTTTATCCGTGTACATCGGTACACTGTTCCTTTATCCATGTACATCGTACACTGTTCCTTTATCCACGTACATTAGTGCACTGTTCCTTTATCAGTGTACATCAGTAAACTGTTCCATTATCCACGTACTTTGGTACTCTGTTCTTTTATCTGCGTACATCGGTATTCCGTTCCTTTATCTGCGTACATCGGTACACTGTTCCTTTAACTGCGTACATTGGAACACTGTTCCTTTATCCACGTACATCGGTACACAGTTCCTTTATCCACGTAAATCGGTACTCTGTTCCTTTAACTGTGTACATCAGTACACTGTTCCTTTATCTGCGTACATCGGTATATTGTTCCTGTATCTGTGTTGATCGGTATTCAGTTCGTTTATCTGCGTACATCAGTGCACTGTTCCTTTATCCATGTACATCGGTACACTGTTCCTCTATCCACGTACATCAGTACATTGTTCCTTTATTCACATACATCGGTAAACTGTTCCTTTATCCAGGTACATCGGTACATTGTTCCTTTATCCATGTACATCGGTATAGTGTTCCTTTATCCATGTACACTGGTACACTGTTCCTTTATCTGCGTACATTGGTACACTCTTCCATTATCCACGTACATCGGTACACTGTTCCTTTATCCCGGTATATTGGTACACTGGTCATTTATCCATGTACATCGGAACACTGTTCCTTTATCCACGTACATGTGTACACTGTTCCTTTATTAACGTACATTGGTACACTGTTCCTTTATCAACGTACATTAGTACACTGAACCTTTATCCGTGATCATCGGTACGCTGTTCCTTTATCCACGTACATCGGTACACTGGTCATTTATCCACGTACATCGGTACACTGTTCCTTTATCTACTTATATCGGTACACTGTTCCTTTATCCGTATTCATTGGTACACTCTTCCTTTATCCACGTACATTGGTCCACTGTTCCTTGTACACTGTTCCTTTATCCATGTCCATCATTACACTGTTCCTTTATCTGTATCCATCGGGACACTGTTCCTTTATCCGTGTCCATCGTTACGCTGTTCCTTTATCCGTGTCCCTCGGTACACTGTTCCTTTATCTGTGTCCATCGGGACACAGTTCCTTTATCCGTGTCCATCGTTACGCTGTTCCTTTATCTGTGTCCATCGGTACACTGTTCCTTTATCCGTGTCCCTCGGTACACAGTTCCTTTCTCCGTGTCCCTCGGTACACAGTTCCTTTATCAGTGACAATCAGTGCACTGTTCCTTTATTCATATCCTTCGGTATACTGTTCCTTTATCTGCGTACATCCATACACTGTTCCTTTACCAGTGTTTATTGGTACACAGATCTTTTTTCCGTGTTCGTCAGTGCACTGTTCCTTTATCCGCGTGCATCGGTACACTGTTCCTTTATCTGTGTACACCAGTACACTGTTCCTTTATCAGTGTCCTTCGGTACACTGTTCCTTTATCCGTGTACATCTGGACACTGTTCCTTTATCCATGTCCTGCGGTATACTGTTCCTTTTTCCGTGTACATCGGTACGCTGTTCCTTTATACATGTCCATCAGTACGCTGTTCCTTTATCCGTGTACACCAGTACACTGTTCCTTTATCAGTGTCCTTCGGTACACTGTTCCGTTATCTGTGTACATCGGTACACTGTTCCTTTATCCGTATTCATCGGTACACTGTTCCTTTATCAACGTACATTAGTACACTGATCCTTTATCCATGATCATCGGTACACTGTTCCTTTATCCACGTACATCGGTACACTGGTCATTTATCCACGTACATCGGTACACTGTTCTTTTATCCGCGTACATCGGTATCCCGTTCCTTTATCCGTGGTCATCGGTACACTGTTCCTTTATCCACGTACATCGGTACACTGGTCATTTATCCACGTACATCGGTACACTGTTCCTTTATCTACTTATATCGGTACACTGTTCCTTTATCCGTATTCATCGGTACACTCTTCCTTTATCCACGTACATTGGTCCACTGTTCCTTGTACACTGTTCCTTTATCTGAGTACATTGGTACACTGTTCCTTTATCCACGTAAATCGGTACTCTGTTCCTTTATCCACGTACATCAATATACTCGTCCTTTATCCATGTGCATCGGTACACTGTTCCTTTATCCCGGTATATTGGTATACTGTTCCTTTATCCACGTACGTTGGTACACTGTTTCTTTATCAGTGTACATCGGTACACTGTTCCTTTATCCCAGTATATTGGTACACTGTTCCTTTATCCACGTACATCGGTACACTGTTCTTTTATCCGTGTACATCGGTATTCCGTTCCTTTATCTGCGTACATCGGTACACTGTTCCTTTATCTACTTATATCGGTACACTGTTCCTTTTACTGCGTACATCGGTACACTGTTCCTTTATCCATATTCATCAGTACACAGTTCCTTTATCCACGTACATCGATATACTGTTCCTTTATCCACGTGCATCAGTACACTGTTCCTTTATCCGTGATCATCGGTACACTCTTCCATTAGCCACGTACATCGGTACACTGTTCCTTTATCCACGTACATCAGTACACTGTTCCTTTATCTGTGTCCATCAGTACACTGTTCCTATATCCACATGCTTAGGTACACTGTTCCTTGTACATTGTTCCTTTATCCACGTACATTAGTACACTGTTCCTTTATCCGTGTACATCGTACACTGTTCCTTTATCCACGTACATCAGTGCACTGTTCCTTTATCCGTGTCCATCAGTACACTGTTCCTATATCCACATGCTTAGGTACACTGTTCCTTGTACATTGTTCCTTTATCCACGTACATTAGTACACTGTTCCTTTATCCGTGTACATTGGTACACTGTTCCTTTATCCACGTACAAATGTACACTGTTCCTTTATCTGTGTCCATCATTACACTGTTCCTATATCCACATGCTTAGGTACACTGTTCCTTGTACATTGTTCCTTTATCCACGTACATTAGTGCACTGTTCCTTTATCAGTGTACATCGATAAACTGTTCCATTATCCACGTAAATCGGTACTCTGTTCCTTTATCCACGTACATCAATATACTGGTCCTTTATCCATGTGCATCGGTACACTGTTCCTTTATCCCGGTATATTGGTACACTGTTCCTTTATCCACGTACATTGGTACACTGTTTCTTTATCAGTGTACATCGGTACACTGTTCCTTTATCCACGTACATCGGTACACTGTTCTTTTATCCGTGTACATCGGTATTCCGTTCCTTTATCTGCATACATCGGTACACTGTTCCTTTATCTACTTATATCGGTACACTGTTCCTTTTACTGCGTACATCAGTACACTGTTCCTTTATCCGTATTCATCAGTACACAGTTCCTTTATCCACGTACATCGATATACTGTTCCTTTATCCACGTGCATCAGTACACTGTTCCTTTATCCGTGTTCATCGGTACACTCTTCCATTAGCCACGTACATCGGTACACTGTTCCTTTATCCACGTACATCGGTATACTGGTCATTCATCTATGTACATCGGTACACTGTTCCTTTATCCACGTACATCAGTACACTGTTCCTTTATCCGTGTCCATCAGTACACTGTTCCTTTATCCACATGCTTAGGTACACTGTTCCTTGTACATTGTTCCTTTATCCACGTACATTAGTACACTGTTCCTTTATCCGTGTACATCGGTACACTGTTCCTTTATCCATGTACATCGTACACTGTTCCTTTATCCACGTACATTAGTGCACTGTTCCTTTATCAGTGTACATCAGTAAACTGTTCCATTATCCACGTACTTTGGTACTCTGTTCTTTTATCTGCGTACATCGGTATTCCGTTCCTTTATCTGCGTACATCGGTACACTGTTCCTTTAACTGCGTACATTGGAACACTGTTCCTTTATCCACGTACATCGGTACACAGTTCCTTTATCCACGTAAATCGGTACTCTGTTCCTTTAACTGTGTACATCAGTACACTGTTCCTTTATCTGCGTACATCGGTATATTGTTCCTGTATCTGTGTTGATCGGTATTCAGTTCGTTTATCTGCGTACATCAGTGCACTGTTCCTTTATCCATGTACATCGGTACACTGTTCCTCTATCCACGTACATCAGTACATTGTTCCTTTATTCACATACATCGGTAAACTGTTCCTTTATCCAGGTACATCGGTACATTGTTCCTTTATCCATGTACATCGGTATAGTGTTCCTTTATCCATGTACACTGGTACACTGTTCCTTTATCTGCGTACATTGGTACACTCTTCCATTATCCACGTACATCGGTACACTGTTCCTTTATCCCGGTATATTGGTACACTGGTCATTTATCCATGTACATCGGAACACTGTTCCTTTATCCACGTACATGTGTACACTGTTCCTTTATTAACGTACATTGGTACACTGTTCCTTTATCAACGTACATTAGTACACTGAACCTTTATCCGTGATCATCGGTACGCTGTTCCTTTATCCACGTACATCGGTACACTGGTCATTTATCCACGTACATCGGTACACTGTTCCTTTATCTGCGTACATTGGTACACTCTTCCATTATCCACGTACATCGGTACACTGTTCCTTTATCCCGGTATATTGGTACATTGGTCATTTATCCATGTACATCGGAACACTGTTCCTTTATCCACGTACATGTGTACACTGTTCCTTTATTAACGTACATTGGTACACTGTTCCTTTATCCACGTACTTCGGTACACTGTTCCTTTATCAACGTACATTAGTACACTGAACCTTTATCCGTGATCATCGGTACGCTGTTCCTTTATCCACGTACATCGGTACACTGGTCATTTATCCACGTACATCGGTACACTGTTCCTTTATCTACTTATATCGGTACACTGTTCCTTTATCCGTATTCATTGGTACACTCTTCCTTTATCCACGTACATTGGTCCACTGTTCCTTGTACACTGTTCCTTTATCTGTATCCATCGGGACACTGTTCCTTTATCCGTGTCCATCGTTACGCTGTTCCTTTATCCGTGTCCCTCGGTACACTGTTCCTTTATCTGTGTCCATCGGGACACAGTTCCTTTATCCGTGTCCATCGTTACGCTGTTCCTTTATCTGTGTCCATCGGTACACTGTTCCTTTATCCGTGTCCCTCGGTACACTGTTCCTTTATCCGTGTCCCTCGGTACACTGTTCCTTTATCAGTGTCCCTCGGTACACTGTTCCTTTATCCGTGTCCCTCGGTACACTGTTCCTTTATCCGTGTCCATCGGGACACAGTTCCTTTATCCGTGTCCATCGGTACACTGTTCCTTTATCAGTGTCCATCGTTACGCTGTTCCTTTCTCCGTGTCCATCGGTACACAGTTCCTTTATCAGTGTCCATCAGTGCACTGTTCCTTTATCCGTGTCCCTCGGTACACTGTTCCTTTATCTGTGTCCATCGGGACACAGTTCCTTTATCCGTGTCCATCGTTACGCTGTTCCTTTATCTGTGTCCATCGGTACACTGTTCCTTTATCCGTGTCCCTCGGTACACTGTTCCTTTATCCGTGTCCCTCGGTACACTGTTCCTTTATCAGTGTCCCTCGGTACACTGTTCCTTTATCCGTGTCCCTCGGTACACTGTTCCTTTATCCGTGTCCATCGGGACACAGTTCCTTTATCCGTGTCCATCGGTACACTGTTCCTTTATCAGTGTCCATCGTTACGCTGTTCCTTTCTCCGTGTCCATCGGTACACAGTTCCTTTATCAGTGTCCATCAGTGCACTGTTCCTTTATCCGTGTCCTTCGGTATACTGTTCCTTTATCCGTGTACATCGGGACACAGTTCCTTTATCCGTGTCCCTCGGTACACAGTTCCTTTATCCGTGTCCATCGGTACACAGTTACTTTATCCATGTCCATCAGTACACTGTTCCTTTATCTGTATCCATCGGGACACAGTTCCTTTATCCGTGTCCCTCGGTACACTGTTCCTTTATCTGTGTCCATCGTTACGCTGTTCCTTTATCCGTGTCCATCGTTACGCTGTTCCTTTATCCGTGTCCATCAGTGCACTGTTCCTTTATCCGTGTACATTGGGACACAGTTCCTTTATCTGTGTCCATCTGTACACTGTTCCTTTATCCGTGTCCATCGGTACACAGTTACTTTATCCATGTCCATCAGTACACTGTTCCTTTATCTGTATCCATCGGGACTCAGTTCCTTTATCCGTGTCCCTCGGTACATGTTCCTTTATCTGTGTCCATCGTTACGCTGTTCCTTTATCCGTGTCCATCGTTACGCTGTTCCTTTATCCGTGTCCCTCGGTACACAGTTCCTTTCTCCGTGTCCCTCGGTACACAGTTCCTTTATCAGTGACAATCAGTGCACTGTTCCTTTATTCATATCCTTCGGTATACTGTTCCTTTATCTGCGTACATCCATACACTGTTCCTTTACCAGTGTTTATTGGTACACAGATCTTTTTTCCGTGTTCGTCAGTGCACTGTTCCTTTATCCGCGTACATCGGTACACTGTTCCTTTATCTGTGTACACCAGTACACTGTTCCTTTATCAGTGTCCTTCGGTACACTGTTCCTTTATCCGTGTACATCTGGACACTGTTCCTTTATCCATGTCCTGCGGTATACTGTTCCTTTTTCCGTGTACATCGGTACGCTGTTCCTTTATACATGTCCATCAGTACGCTGTTCCTTTATCCGTGTACACCAGTACACTGTTCCTTTATCAGTGTCCTTCGGTACACTGTTCCGTTATCTGTGTACATCGGTACACTGTTCCTTTATCTGTGTACATCAGTACACTGTTCCTTTATCTGTGTACATCAGTACACTGTTCCTTTATCCGTGTCCATCGGTACACTGTTCCGTTATCTGTGTACATCAGTACACTGTTCCTTTATCTGTGTACATCAGTACACTGTTCCTTTATCCGTGGTCATCGGTACACTGTTCCGTTATCTGTGTACATCAGTACACTGTTCCTTTATCCGTGTCCATCGGTACACAGTTCCTTTATCCGTGTCCATCAGTACACTGTTCCGTTATCTGTGTACATCAGTACACTGTTCCTTTATCCGTGGTCATCGGTACACTGTTCCGTTATCTGTGTACATCAGTACACTGTTCCTTTATCCGTGTCCATCTGTACACTGTTCCTTTATCCGTGTCCATCGTTACGCTGTCCCTTTATCCGTGTCCATCAGTACACTGTTCCTTTATCTGTGTCCATCGGGACACAGTTCCTTTATCCGTGTCCCTCGGTACGCAGTTCCTCTATCCGTGTACATCAGTGCACTGTTCCCTTATTCATGTCCTTCGGTATACTGTTCCTTTATCTGTGTACATCCATACACTGTTCCTTTATGTGTGTACATCAGTACAGTGTTCCTTTATCCGTGTACATCGGTACACAGTTGCTTTATCCGTGTACATCGGTACACGGTTCCTTTATCTGTGTCCATCGGTACACGGTTCCTTTATCCGTGTACATCAGTGCACTTTTCCTTTATCCGTGTCCATCGTTACACTGTTCCTTAATCCATGTACATCAGTAATCTGTTCCTTTATCCGTGTCCGTCAGTACACTGTTCCTTTATCCGTGTCCATCGTACCCTATTCCTTTATCTGTGTCCATCAGTACACTTTTCCTTTATCCGTGTACATCGGGACACTGTTCCTTTATCCATGTCCTGCGGTATACTGTTCCTTTTTCCGTGTACATCGGTACACTCTTCCTTTATACATGTCCATCAGTATGCTGTTCCTTTATCCGTACCCATCGGTACACTGTTCCTTTATCCGTGTCCTTCGGTACACTGTTCCGTTAGCTGTGTGCATCAGTACACTGTTCCTTTATCCGCGTTCATCGTTACACTGTTCCCTTATCCGTGTCCCTCGGTACACAGTTCCTTTATCCGTGCACACCCGTACACTGTTCCTTTATCCGTGTACATCAGCACACTGTTCCTTTATTCGTGATCATCGGTATACTGTTCCTTTATCTGTGTCCATCGGTACACTGTTCCTTTATCCAAGTACATCAGTACACTGTTCCTTTATCAGTGTCCTTTGGTACACTGTTCCTTTATCCGTGTCCATCAGTACTCTGTTCCTTAATCCATGTCTGTCGGTACACTCTTCCTTTATCCGTGACCATCGGTAAACTGTTCCTTTATCCGTGTCCATCGGTACACAGTTCCTTTATCCATGTCCTGCGGTATACTGTTCCTTTTTCCGTGTATATCGGTACACTGTTCCTTTATACATGTCCATCAGTACGCTGTTCCTTTATCCGTACCCATCGGTACACTGTTCCTTTATCCATGTCCATCAGTACACTGTTCCTTTATCTGTATCCATCGGGACACAGTTCCTTTATCTGTGTCCCTCAGTACACTGTTCCTTTATCTGTGTCCATCGTTACGCTGTTCCTTTATCTGTGTCCCTCGGTACACAGTTCCTTTATCAGTGTCCATCAATACACTGTTCCATTATCCGTGTACATCAGTGCACTGTTCCTTTATTCATGTCCTTCGGTATACTGTTCCTTTATCTGTGTACATCCATACACTGTTCCGTTAGCTGTGTACATCAGTACACAGTTCCTTTATCCGTGTCCATCGGTACACTGTTCCTTTATCCGTGTCCATCAGTACACTGTTCCTTTATCTGTATCCATCGGGACACAGTTCCTTTATCCGTGTCCATCGTTACGCTGTTCCTTTCTCCGTGTCCCTCGGTACACAGTTCCTTTATCAGTGTCAATCAGTGCACTGTTCCTTTATTCATATCCTTCAGTATACTGTTCCTTTATCTGCGTACATCCATACACTGTTCCTTTACCAGTGTTTATTGGTACACAGTTCTTTTTTCCGTGTTCATCAGTGCACTGTTCCTTTATCCGCGTACATCGGTACACTGTTCCTTTATCTGTGTACACCAGTACACTGTTCCTTTATCAGTGTCCTTCGGTACACTGTTCCTTTATCCGTGTCCATCAGTACTCTGTTCCTTAATCCGTGTCTATCGGTATACTGTTCCTTTTTCCGTGTACATCGGTACACTGTTCCTTTATACATGTCCATCAGTAGGCTGTTCCTTTATTCGTGTACACCAGTACACTGTTCCTTTATCAGTGTCCTTCGGTACACTGTTCCGTTATCTGTGTACATCGGTACACTGTTCCTTTATCTGTGTACATCAGTACACTGTTCCTTTATCCGTGTCCATCAGTACACTGTTCCTTTATCTGTGTCCATCGGGACACGGTTCCTTTATCCGTGTCCATCGTTACGCTGTTCCTTTATCCGTGTCCCTCGGTACACAGTTCCTTTCTCCGTGTCCATCGGTACACAGTTCCTCTATCCATGTCCATCAGTACACTGTTCCTTTATCCGTGTACATCAGTGCACTGTTCCCTTATTCATGTCCTTCGGTATACTGTTCCTTTATCTGTGTACATCCATACACTGTTCCTTTATGTGTGTACATCAGTACACTGTTCCTTTATCAGTGTACATCGGTACACAGTTGCTTTATCCGTGTCCATCATTACACTGTTCCTTTATCCATGTCCATCGTTACACTGTTCCTTTATCTGTGTCCATCGGTACACGGTTCCTTTATCCGTGTATATCAGCACACTGTTCCTTTATTCGTGATCATCGGTATACTGTTCCTTTATCTGTGTCCATCGGTACACTGTTCCTTTATCCGAGTACATCAGTACACTGTTCCTTTATCCGTGTCCTTCGGTACACTGTTCCTTTATCCGAGTACATCGGTACACTATTCCGTAATCCATGTCCATCAGTACACTTTTCCTTTATCTGTGTACATCGTTACACTGTTCCTTTATCCGTGTCCATCGGGACACAGTTCCTTTATCCATGTCCATCGGTACACTGTTCCCTTATCCGTGTCCCTCGGTACACAGTTCCTTTATCCGTGCACACCCGTACACTGTTCCTTTATCCGTGTACATCAGCACACTGTTCCTTTATTCGTGATCATCGGTATACTGTTCCTTTATCTGTGTCCATCGGTACACTGTTCCTTTATCCGAGTACATCAGTACACTGTTCCGTTATCCGTGTCCATCGGTACACAGTTCCTTTATCCGTGTCCATCGCTACACTGTTCCTTTATCCGTGTCCATCGGTACACTGTTCCTTTATCCATGTCCATCGGTACACTGTTCCCTTATCCGTGTCCCTCGGTACACAGTTCCTTTATCCATGTACGTCAGCACACTGTTCCTTTATTCGTGATCATCGGTATACTGTTCCTTTATCTGTGTCCATCGGTACACTGTTCCTTTATCCAAGTACATCAGTACACTGTTCCGTTATCCGTGTCCATCGGTACACTGTTCCTTTATCCGTGTCCTTCTGTAAACTGTTCCTTTATCCGTGTCCATCGGTACACTGTTCCTTTATCCATCTCCTGCGGTATACTGTTCCTTTTTCCGTGTATATCGGTACACTGTTCCTTTATACATGTCCATCAGTACGCTGTTCCTTTATCCGTACCCATCGGTACACTGTTCCTTTATCCGTGTACACCAGTACACTGTTCCTTTATCAGTGTCCTACGGTACACTGTTCCGTTAGCTGTGTACATCAGTACACTGTTCCTTTATCCGTGTCCATCGGTACACAGTTCCTTTATCCGTGTCCATCAGTACACTGTTCCTTTATCAGTGTCCATCCTTACCCTGTTCCTTTATCCGTGTCCATCGTTACGCTGTTCCTTTATCCGTGACGATCGTTACACAGTTCCTTTATCCGTGTACACCAGTACATTGTTCCTTTATCCGTGTACATCTGTATGCTGTTCCTTTATCCGTGTCCATCGGTACACTGTTCCTTTATCTGTATACATCGGTACACTGCTCCTTTATCCGTGTACATCTGTATGCTGTTCCTTTATCCGTGTCCATCGGTATACTGTTCCTTTATCCGTGCACATCAGTACACTGTTCCTTTATCCTTGTACGTCGGTACACAGTTGCTTTATCCGTGTCCATTGGTACACTGTTCCTTTATCCGTGTCCATTGGTACACTGTTCCTTTATCCATGTCCTGCGGTATACTGTTCCTTTTTCTGTGTCCATCAGTACGCTGTTCCTTTATCCGTACCCATCGGTACACTGTTCCTTTATCCGTGTCCATCGGTACACTGTTCCTTTATCCGTGTCCATCAGTACTCTGTTCCTTAATCCATGTCTATCGGTACACTGTTCCTTTATCCGTGTCCATCGGTACACTGTTCCTTTATCAGTGTCATTCGGTACACTGTTCCTTTATCCGTGTCCATCGGTACACTGTTCCTTTATCCGTGTTCATCAGTACTCTGTTCCTTAATCCGTGTCTATCGGTACACTGTTCCTTATCCGTTTGCATCAGTACACTGTTCCTTTATCCATGTCCTGCGGTATACTGTTCCTTTTTCCGTGTACATCGGTACACTGTTCCTTCATCTGTGTACATTGGTACACTGTTCCTTTATCAGTGTACTTTGGTACACAGTTCCTTTATCCATGTACATCAGTACACTGTTCCTTTATCCGTGTCCATCGGTACACTGTTCCTTTATCCGTGTCCATCGGTACACTGTTCCTTTATCCGTGTTCATCAGTACTCTGTTCCTTAATCCGTGTCTATCGGTACACTGTTCCTTATCCGTTTGCATCAGTACACTGTTCCTTTATCCATGTCCTGCGGTATACTGTTCCTTTTTCCGTGTACATCGGTACACTGTTCCTTCATCTGTGTACATTGGTACACTGTTCCTTTATCAGTGTACTTTGGTACACAGTTCCTTTATCCATGTACATCAGTACACTGTTCCTTTATCCGTGTATATCAGTCCACTGTTCCTTTAACCGTGTACATCGGTACACTGTTCCTTTATCCATGTACGTCGGTACACTGTTCCGTTATCTGTGTACATCAGTACACAGTTCCAATATCCGTGTTCTTCAGTACACTGTTCCTTTATCCGCGTACATCGGTATACTGTTCCTTTATCCGTGTATGTCGGTACACAGTTCCTTTATCCGTGTACGTCGGTACACTGTTCCTTTATCCGTGTCCATCAGTACGCTGTTCCTTTATCCGTGTACATCAGTACACAGTTCCTTTATCCATGTATATGGACTGATGTGCTGTTCCTTTATCCGTGCCTATCAGTACACTGTTCCTTTATCCGTGTATATCAGTCCACTGTTCCTTTAACGCTGTACATCGGTACACTGTTCCTTTATCTGTGTACATCAGTACACTGTTCCTTTATCCGTGTCCATTAGTACACTGTTCCTTTATCCGTGTACATCGGTACACTGTTCCTTTATCCGTGTACATCAGTGCACTGTTCCTTTATCCGTTTACATCGGTACACAGTTCCTTTATCCGTGTACATCAGTGCGCTGTTCCTTTATCCGTGTATATCAGTCCACTGTTCCTTTATGCGCGTACATCGGTACACTGTTCCTTTATTTGTGTCCTTCAGTACTCTGTTCCTTTATCCGTGTACATCGGTACACTGTTCCTTTATCCGAGTACATCAGTATGTTGTTCCTTTATCCGTGTACATCAGTACACAGTTCCTTTATCCGTGTATATGGACTGATGTGCTGTTCCTTTATCCGTGCCTATCAGTACACAGTTCCTTTATCCGTGTATATCAGTCCACTGTTCCTTTAACGCTGTACATCGGTACACTGTTCCTTTATCTGTGTACATCAGTACACTGTTCCTTTATCCGTGTCCATTAGTACACTGTTCCTTTATCCGTGTACATCGGTACACTGTTCCTTTATCCGTGTACATCAGTGCACTGTTCCTTTATCCGTTTACATCGGTACACAGTTCCTTTATCCGTGTACATCAGTGCGCTGTTCCTTTATCCGTGTATATCAGTCCACTGTTCCTTTATGCGCGTACATCGGTACACTGTTCCTTTATTTGTGTCCTTCAGTACTCTGTTCCTTTATCCGTGTACATCGGTACACTGTTCCTTTATCCGAGTACATCAGTATGTTGTTCCTTTATCCGTGTCCATCAGTACACTGTTCCTTTATCCGTGTACGTCGGTACACTGTTCCTTTATCCGTGTCCATCAGTACGCTGTTCCTTTATCCGTGTACATCAGTACACAGTTCCTTTATCCGTGTATATGGACTGATGTGCTGTTCCTTTATCCGTGCCTATCAGTACACTGTTCCTTTATCTGTGTACATCGGTACACTGTTCCTTTATGTGTGTACATCAGTACACTGTTCCTTTATCCGTGTACATTGGTACACTGTTCCTTTATTCGTGTACATTGATACACTGTTCCTTTATCCGTGTGCATCAGTGCACTGTTCCTTTATCCGTGTACATCAGTGCACTGTTCCTTTATCCGTTTACATCGGTACACAGTTCCTTTATCCGTGTACATCAGTGCGCTGTTCCTTTATCCGTGTATATCAGTCCACTGTTCCTTTATGCGCGTACATCGGTACACTGTTCCTTTATTTGTGTCCTTCAGTACTCTGTTCCTTTATCCGTGTACATCGGTACACTGTTCCTTTATCCGAGTACATCAGTATGTTGTTCCTTTATCCGTGTCCATCAGTACACTGTTCCTTTATCCGTGTACATCGGTACACTGTTCTTTTATCAGTGTACGTCGGTACACTGTTCCTTTATTCCTGTCCTTCGGTATCCTGTTCCTTTATCTGTGTACATCGGTACACTGTTCCTTTATGTGTGTACATCAGTACACTGTTCCTTTATCCGTGTACATTGGTACACTGTTCCTTTTTTCGTGTACATTGATACACTGTTCCTTTATCCGTGTGCATCAGTGCACTGTTCCTTTATCCATGTCCTTCGGTATACTGTTCCTTTATCCATGTACATCGGTCCACTGTTCCTTTACCCGTGTACACCAGTACACTGTTCTTTTATCCATGTCCTTCGGTAATTATCCATGTACATCGGTACACTGTTCCTTTATCCGTCTACATCAGTACACTGTTCCTTTATCTGTGTCCATCTGTACACTGTTCCTTTATCCGTGTACATTTGTACACAGTTCCTTTATCCCCCGTGTCCATCAGTACGCTGTTCCTTTATCCGTGTCCATTGGTACACTGTTCCTTTATCCATGTCCATCACTACACTGTTCCTTTATCCGCGTACATTGGTACACTGTTCCTTTATCAGTGTACATCGGTACACTCTTCCTTTATCTGTGTTCCTCAGTACACTGTTCCTTGTTCCGTGTACCTCAGTACACTGTTCCTTGTTCCGTGTACCTCAGTACACTGTTCCATTACCCGTGTACATCAGTACACTGTTCCTTTATCCGTGTACATCAGTACACTGTTCCTTGTTCCGTGTACATCAGTACATTGTTCCTTTATCTGTGCCCATCGGTACACTGTTCCTTTATCTGCCTCTGTCAGTACGCTGTTCTGTTATCTGTGTCCATCGGCACACTTCTTCTGTTGAGCTGACTATCTAATGCTCTCTTGAATGCCCCAGTTGAACCTGACTGCACCGCAGTTTCAGCCAGTCCGTTCCAAACCTGCAAAGGATTTTTCTTCACATCACTGAGCTACTGATGCAAATCATTTTCTGTCTCTGCCTTCCTGTTGTTCATCCTTTTGGATTGAAAGGAATTCATTGTCATGAAAGATGTTCTTTGTGTTAGGGCAAGGGCACGAGTCTGTACTGGGTTTGTGGATTTATTTGTTTGTTATCACATCTATCTCAAAAGATGCAGTGCAAAAGTGTTTTGTTACTTCAGTCTAATACCATTTTGTGTTTGTAAAAGAATAAGAAGGAATTACATGGAGTTCATCTGCTGTACAAGTGGTTTCAAAACAGGTCATCACAATCTGAACAGATGCAAGGTGCAGTTGCTTGTTGTGCTAGAGATAGGGCAAGAGCTTCCTTTCTCCTGACCTGCCTTCACCATCCTGCACTCATTCCCTGTGCCGGACATGAGTACGATTAGGAGTCTGGTAATGGCAGCCAAGTTGCATGAAGCCCCGATGATAGGGAGATGCTGGTCAGTTCAGTCCCCCGGATGGCTAGTATGTCGTTCAGCACTGACAGTGTCAAGTCCTATTCCCTGTGAAAGGACTTCGAGGTGCAGTGGGAATGTCTTTACCTCTGGTCCTGCAGATTTGGGGGAGTGAAATTATCTCAAACCAAACTTGTGCATGCAAGCCTGAGCTATCACATTAGTGCGTACAGTTAGTTGTCTGTTAATAAGTATTCATGAAAACTGAAGGGTACACAGGACAGATCATAGAACATTCTGGCGCAGGAAAGGCCCTTCTGCCCTCGATGTTACACCGAACTGTGAAACCAATCTGATGCAGCCCAAGTAGGCTTGAGGCCTACCTTGTTGGCGGCAAAGGAGTGGTTCGCCAACACCTGAACAACTGAGAATGGACCTGGCAGAGGATGCTGATGATCAGAGCAAACGTGTTAAAAAACACAGTCAATGTGTGTCAGAGGCATAAGGTTTGCTTGAGAGTTCTCAGCCAACTGCTGCCTGAACCCATTTTTATTCTCATTTGGTTGAGAGACGTTATTATATACCTCTGGAGCAGGTGGGATGTGAAGCTGGCCCTCTCAGCCCAGGTATGGACATTGCCACACTACAGCCCCTTTAACTGCTGTTTGAAGACCATACCTCCAGGCCGCTTCTTACATAATAGTTAACATCTTTTTCGCTTCCTTCAAAGGATCGGGGGATTAGATAGGGTAGACAGTGAGATCCTTTTTCCTCAGATGACGATGGCTTGCATGAAGGGACATAGCTTTAAACTGAGGGGTGATAGATATGTGACAGATGTCAGAGGTACTGTCTTTACTCAGAGTAGTCGGGGTGTGGAGTGCCCTGACTGCAACAGTGGTAGACTCACTGATGTAAAGAGTATTTAAATGGTCATTGGATAAACATATGGATGATAATGGAATAGTGTAGGTTAGGTGGGCTTCAGATTGGTTTCACAGGTCGGTGTAACATCGAGGGCAGAAGGGCCTTTCCTGCGCCAGAATGTTCTATGATCTGTCCTGTGTACCCTTCAGTTTTCATGAATACTTATTAACAGACAACTAACTGTACACACTAATGTGATAGCTCAGGCTTACATGTACAAGTTTGGTTTGAGATAATTTCACTCCCCCAAATCTGCAGGACCAGAGGTAAAGACATTCCCACTGCACCTCGAAGTCCTGTCACTGGTTTGGCCAACCTGTTTAGACACATTATAACAGGCCTTCAGGACAGCTGGCACTGCAACCCAGGACTCCTAGTTCAATGGTAGGGACACTACCACTGCATCATAACAGCCTTCTACCAATATTTGACCAAGGCTTTGGCACAATCTCCTATTGTAGTAATAATACTTCACTGGAGGTCTATAATAAGCCAAACAGATATCACAATTTGCTATGCATTGTGAAATTCGCCCTTAATATCATGGACGAGCAGAGACCGTCACAAATATCACTTGCAGATATTTTCCTAATCAACCTGTTCAGGGAGGTCATTGTACACCTTTAAAGCAGGTGGTACTTGAACACAGGCTTCCTGGTTCAGAGGTAGGGACATTACCACATCACCACATAAGGTACAAATTGAATTCAAATCCTCCCAGCTACCATGACAGGATGTGAACACTTGTTCCTGGAGCAATAGCATCAATTACTGAGACAGTTATATTACCACTGTACCACTAAACCCAACCCCCAGTCTATGTCAAATGCTTACTTAGATTACATAATTAGCTGTCTGAGTAACTAGTTGTCTGCTTGCTTACAGACAAACTGTTGACTGAATGCATAGAGTAAGATGGAGAGCTCTCTTATACAAGGTCCCATATGGGAGAGTGATGGGAAAGGTGAGAGCCCATTGAGATCCCAGAAAATTTGACAGAAATGGATGAGTGGCAGGAATCAGAGGGCGATGGCTGATGGCTGTTTCTGTGACTGGAGCCCTGTGTACAATGGAGACTCGCAGGGACCAGGGTTTGGGTCCTTGCTGTATGCGGTGTGCATAAATGGTTTCAACTTGAATCTAGCAATCTCCATCATCAGGTTCATAGATCAAATAAAAATTGATGAGGTGAGAAATAATGAGGAGGATTACCTTGGATTACAAAGAGGGTATAGACAGCCTGACCAGGTGAGTTGATCAATGGCAAATGGAATTCAATCCTGATATGTGTGAGGTGCTGCACTTGGGCAGGACAAACAAGGACCCTAAGAAGTACTGAGGATCAGAGGGACCTTGGTGTGCATGTACTCTCGTCCCTTAAGGTATCAGGATGGGTGGATAAAGTGGTTTAGAAGACAAATGGGATACTAGCCTTTATTAACTGAGGTGTAGTGTTTAAGAGCAGGGAGCTGATGCTGGAACTGTATTAAATGTTGGTGACATGGCTAGAGTACTGTGTGCAGTTATGGAATCAACATTAAAGGAGGGATGTGATAGCACTGGAGAGGCTGCGGAGGAGATTTGCCAGGATGCTTCTTGGGCTGGACAGTTTCAGTTGTGAGAAGAGATTGACGGAGTGGAGTTATTTTCCTTAGAGCAGAGGGGATTGAGAGGGAGATGAGATTGAGATGTACAAAATTATGAACAATATACGTGGTGTTGACAGGAAGGAACTTTTCCCCTTGATGGAAGTATCAATGACCAAGGGCAGAAGGTTTCGAGGAGATGTGAGGAATAGGTTTTTCACCCAAGGAGCGGTGGGGATTTGGATGGGAGAGGCAGAAACCCTCAACATTGAAGAAGTATTTAGACGTGCACTTGGGTTGTCAATACATACAAGACCATGAGCCAAGGGCTGGGAAGTGGGATTCAAGTAGTTAGATGGCTGGTTTTGATCCGTGTACACTCAATGGGCCGAAGGGCCTTTTTTTGTGCCGTACATCTCTATGACCCTGAATCACAGGCTGCCTTACAGGAATCTGAGATCTGTGCAGAAATACATCGCTTCGGTCCACATTGGGTTTTCCCTCAGAACAACTATTTTTACTTTGAAACCGAATAAACACTGACTGAATGATATAGGCTGAGAGGAGGAGAAAGGGGAGGCAGGAGGAGATACCCGGTTGAGAGTGAGGGGCCCTCTGAGCTCCCACCAGAAGTGAGGACCAGTGGAGGGTGAAGGCTGAGTGATTGGTCATGAAATAATGAAATATAGGAAAGCGCGTAGGGGCAGTTTGCAGTGAAGGAAGGGAGGGAGGATAGCCCAAGGCAGTCAACGTAGCTGAGGGGATACAGTATGTAATGGGGCAAGAGGTAACCAACTGGGGAAGGGAATGGGAATGTAGACAATGTATACTGTGTTGTCCCCAGCCCAAAGCCATCCTGTACTGACAATAAAATAGTGACATCCTGAAACAGCAGCACACCTCCCACCCCATCAACCTGAAAAGGAAAGTGGAAGGGAAAACCACAGAGAAGAGCAAATACAAAGAGATTGGGGAAAGGGGGAGAAAGGTTTAGGGAGAGAGAGAGGACAAGGTTTAGGGTGAGAAGGGAAAGAATTTTGGGGAAAGGAGGGAAGAAACTTGGGGAGAGAGAGAAAGAAGAGGTTTTGGGGAGAGAGGGAAGAGGTTTAGAGAGTGAGGGAAGAGGTTTGGGGAGAGTGGGAAGAGTGTTGGGGAGAGAGGGAAGAGGTTTGGGGAGAGTGGGAAGAGGTTTGGGGAGAGAAGGAAGAGGTTTGGGGAGAGAGGGAAGAGGTTTGGGGAGAGAAGGAAGAGGTTTGGGGAGAGAGGGAAGAGGTTTAGAGAGTGAGGGAAGAGGTTTGGGGAGAGTGGGAAGAGGTTTGGGGAGAGTGGGAAGAGGTTTGGGGAGAGAGGGAAGAGGTTTGGGGAGAGAAGAAAGAGGTTTGGGGAGAGAAGAAAAAGGTTTGGAGAGAGTGGGAAGAGGTTTGGGGAGAGAAGGAAGAGTGTTGGGGAGAGAAGGAAGAGGTTTGGAGAGTGAAGGAAGAGGTTTGAGGAGAGAGGGAAGAGGTTTGGGGAGAGAAGAAAGAGGTTTGGGGAGAGAGGGAAGAGATTTGGGGAGAGTCGGAAGAGTGTTGGGGAGAGAAGGAAGAGGTTTGGAGAGAGTGGGAAGAGGTTTGGGGAGAGTCGGAAGAGGTTTGGGAAGAGAGGGAAGAGGTTTGGAGAGAGAGGGAAGAGGTTTGGGGAGAGTCGGAAGAGGTTTGGGAAGAGAGGGAAGAGGTTTGGAGAGAGAGGGAAGAGGTTTGGGGAGAGAGGGAAGAGGTTTGGAGAGTGAGGGAAGAGGTTTGGGGAGAGAGGGAAGAGGTTTGGAGAGTGAGGGAAGAGGTTTGGGGAGAGAGGGAAGAGGTTTGGAGAGTGAGGGAAGAGGTTTGGAGAGTGAGGGAAGAGGTTTGGGGAGAGAGGGAAGAGGTTTGGAGAGTGAGGGAATAGGTTTGGGGAGAGAGGGAAGAGGTTTGGGGAGAGAGGGAAGAGGTTTGGGGAGAGTGGGGGAAGAGGTTTGGAGAGAGAGGGAAGAGGTTTGGAGAGTGAGGGAATAGGTTTGGGGAGAGAGGGAAGAGGTTTGGGGAGAGTGAGGGAAGAGGTTTGGAGAGTGAGGGAAGAGGTTTGGGGAGAGAGGGAATAGGTTTGGGGAGAGTGGGGGAAGAGGTTTGGAGAGTGAGGGAAGAGGTTTGGGGAGAGAGGGAAGAGGTTTGGGAAGAAAAGGAAGAGGTTTTGGGAGAGAAGGGAAAAGGCTTGGTGAAAAAGTGAAATCGAAGAAAAGGAGTGAAAAACCACTGGGCTAGCTAGAGCGAAATGACCCTAACTCAAAGACATGGAGGTAAGAGAGTAAATACATTTTCTGGTTTAACAGGCACAGTGCCTTAAAAGACAGACTGTTATTCAAAAAATAGTCACTTTACAGCTAATTACAGCTTCCAACTGTATCAATTTACAAACCACAGCTGGGCCAGTGGAACAGAAGTCTCCTGTCAAAACTATCAACGTCAATCGTGTGTGGCATTGAGTGATTCATTTCACCCCAAACCTCAGGCCAGCAACAGAGGTAGCTTTGTAACTGATGACAGTGTCCTTCCTATCACTGGCAGTCACTGGAACTTTCCTTTCTATCGATACTTGAGAAGAAAAAGATGAACAATGACAAATGTAGATTCCTTACAGTCCGAAACAGGAGAAGTTATAATGGGGAGGGAGAAGATGGCAGACAATTCAATACATGGTTTAGTTTTGTCTGGATCTGTTTGATAAAGAACTGGTTAGCAGACAGGAAGCAAACCAAAGGAATAAATGGGTCTTTACCAAATGGCAGGCAGTGGCTAGTTGAGTCCCACAGGGATTGGTGCTTGGATCCCAGCTATTCACAATACCTAGGAATGATTTAAATGACGGAATTCAATATAACATCTCCAAGTTGAGTGAGAGGGTAAGCTGTGAGGAGGATGCAGAGATGCTTCAGCTTAATGTGGACAAGTTGAGTGTGTGAGTTGGCAAATGTATGGCAAATGGAGAATAATGTGGATCAATATGAGGTGCACTTTGGGACCAAAAAGAAGAAGGCAGATTATGAACTGAAAGGCAATCGATTGATTTGGGTTCCCTGTACACCAGAGTCTGAAAGTAAGCATACAGGTACAGCAGGTGGTGAAGAAGGCAAATCGGAGGTTGGCCCTGATTGTGAGATGATTCGAGTGCAGGAGTAGAGATGTCCTGCTGCAATAGTACAGCGCTTTGATGAGCATGTACCTGAAGATTCTGTGCAATTCAGTCTCCTCATCTGAGGAAGGATGTTCTGGCTATTGAGGGAGTGTAACAAAGATTGATAAGCTGATCCCTGGGATGGCAGGAGTGCCACATGGAGAAAGACTGGATAGATTGAAACAATATCCGCTACAGTTTAGAAGAATGAGGGGATATCTCAGAGAAACATAAAATTCTAACAGGACGTGACAGAGTCAACATAGGAAAATTATTCATATGATTGGAGAGTCCAGCACTGTGGGGTCACAGTCTAAGGGTAAGGGATAGGTCACTTAGGACTGAAGTGAGGAGAAATCTCTTCAACCAAAGAGTGGCCAGCCTGTGGAATTCTCTGTCACGGAATGCAGTAGATTCCAAAACATCGGATGCATTCAAGAAGGAGGTAGATATAGCTCTTAGAGCTAAAGGGATCAAAGGGTGGGGGGATAAACTGGGAACAGGACACTGAGTTGGATGATCAGCCATGATTGCGTTGAATGGGAGAGCATACTTGAAGGGCCAGACTGCTTACTCCTGCTCCTATTTTCCATGCTTGTATATTTACTGACCATACAGGCTAGAGTTCTCCCTTTGTGAGGGAGATGTCGTTGTCAACTTTAAAAGAAACTAATTTGGTAAAAGCAACATGTACATTGTGGAAAACTATGCCAGTTTGTCCCTGGTACTTCCAGGGAAATGAGTACGACCTGATTCTTAAACCTGATAGTAGTCTATACCATGGGGAGGATCACCAGAGTTACCAGCTGATGTGGATCAGTAAGATTGCACTGTATTTAGGTTCATGCCTCAGAGGTGGAATTAACAGGTAGGGACTGGTCATCATTATGTTTGCAGTTTTGGGATCAGGACTGTTGTAAACTGAGGTGGGGGAGGGGCAGCTGTGTACAGAGGAGTTGATTTTGTTTCTCAGAAAGTACCCTCGAATGAGTTGATCCCAATTAAAGAGGGGAGGCAATGGCTTCGTGTTAATCCAGAGACTCAGTTCATGTTCTGGGGACCTGGTTCAAATCCCAACCCTGACAGATGGTGGAATTTGAATGTAATAATAATCAGGAATTAAAAATCTACTGGGGACCATGCATGAATCAATGGCCAGAAAACCCCATCTGGTTCACTTCAGGGAAGGAAATCTGCCATCCTTACCTGATCTGGCCTATATGTGATCCATCTGAAAATGTGTTGCTGGAAAAGCGCAGCAGGTCAGGCAGCATCCAAGGAGCAGGAGAATCGACGTTTCGGGCATGAGCCCTCCTGAAGAAGGGGTCATGCCCAAAAACATCGACTCTCCTGCTCCTTGGATGCTGCCTGACCTGCTGCACTTTTCCAGCAACACATTTGCAGCTCTGATCTCCAGCATCTGCAGTCTTCACTTTCTCCTCCTATATGTGATCCAGACCCACAGATATATGGTTGACTCTCAACTGCCCTCTGGAATGGCTTAGCAAGCCATTCAATTCAAAGGCAGCTAGGGACAGGCAATAAATGCTGGCAAGCCTGTCCCATGGGTAAATTAAAAAGAAAAGACAGTTAACATTTCTGCTTAATCTTCAAAAGTTTCAAATCATGATGAGTAGTGCATTGGCTTTATATACGGGCAGTGTCCCTAGTACATGTACCATGAAGCAAATTACAGTGTGGAGTGGGAAAGGTTAACTGTTCGGAATGAATCACTGCTCTCCAAAGCACAGGTATTTGAAATTTGGCAAATTGAAATTGTGAGGCACATTGATGTCTGGACATTCAGTGAGTTTCAGACATGTTGCTGTGCATGGGGCAGAAGAGGTGGACAGTCTTGACAGATTCACTTCAAGATTTTCGCTGATGCCGCGGTAGATTAATGCTGATACCACAAGACAGGGAGGGTGCAGCCATCCTGTCCTGCGCTGTCTGCCTGACCTGCACCTCATTCCAGAAGAAGCTGGATTCTGGGCAATCAGTCTCTGTCAGCTACATGACACTGAGTGAGGAGTTTGAACAAACTTCAGGTTCCTCCTGTTCTGCAGCTGCTGCAGAGAGAGACGAATGCACCAATCAGAGGAAAAATCACAGCTTTGTGTTTGACATAGAGCACAACACCTCCCTGTACTTATGTACAACTGCCTCTACCAAGTGAATAGAGCTGACTGTATTGCCATTTCCGCGCGTTGCTGTTACACAGGCATGGCGGCCATTTTAACAATTTATTCAACTGATCACTTTAATTGCATACTGGTTGTTTTAATGATACAATGATTAATTTAAAACACTAGTTATTTTAATAAACTGTTTATTTTAGCTATGAACTGTTTATTTTCACTATACCCCAGTTATTTTAATACAATGATTATATGCAATGATTGTTTTAACAAAGGGCTGGTTATCTTAACTATAGACTGGTTATTTTAATAAACTGATTATTTAAACTATGGGTTGATTATTTTAGCTGTGTGCTGGTGGATTATAATTATATGCTGGTTATTTTAGACAGTTCAATCAGCGTATTTACTGATTTAATAAAAAAAAACTCATTTTTTTTCCTTTGTCACAGAAGAAGCCCTTTCACAATTTCGAGAAACAAAAATAGAAATTGCTGGAAGTTTCAGCAGGTCTGGCAGCGTCTGTGGGGAGAGAGTTAACGGTTTGGGGCTGGTGACCTTACTTCAGAACCAATGGTAGCTAGGGAAAGATGGTATATATGGTGAAGAAAGGGCATAAGGAGTACATGATAGGTGGAGATGGAGCCCAGATATAGAAGGTTAGGCGGACAAAGGGATAGTTAATGAGAAGCTAAAGAGAAAGAAGAAATCTGAACAGGACCATACCTGGGTGAGAATGGTTTGGCTATGCTGAAAACAGTCCGTGTGATGACTGGGTCTGTGTTGTGGCACCATGTGATAAACCCTAGTTTCAAATGGGCTCTTTTCACTGGAACATCAGAGGCTGAGGGGTGACCTTATATAGGTTTGTAAAATCATGAGGGGCATGATAGGGTAAATAGCCAAGGTCTTTTCCCCACGGTAGGAGAGTTCAAAACTAGAGGCCATAGTTTTAAGGTGAGAGGAGAAAGACTTAAAAGAAACCTTAAAGAGCATTTTTTTCACATAGAGCGTGGTGCATGTATGCAGTGAACTGCTAGGTGACATGGTGCAGGTGGGTACAATTGCAGCATTTAAAAGGCATCAGGATGGGTACATGAGTAGAAGGGGTTTAGAGGGATGTGGGTCAAATGCTAGCAAATGGGACTGCAGATGGATCAATTTCCTGAAGTAGGGCTTATGCCTGAAACCTTGATTCTCCTGCTCCTTGGATGCTGCCTGACCTGCTGCGCTTTTCCAGCAACACATTTTTCAGATCAATTTAGGATGTCTAGTTGGCATGGACAAGTTGGACTGAAGGATCTGCTGCCATGCTGTACACCTCATGGAATTTCTACTGTTGAAAAGCAAGCCATTCAGCCTATTGAGTCCACACTGACCCTCTGAAAAGCATCCCACCCAGACCCTACCTCATCCCTGTAATCCTGCAGTTCCCATGGTTAACCCACCCAGCCTGCACATCCATGGACACAATGGGGATCTTAGCATGGCCAATCCACCCGAACCTGCACCACCTTTGGACTATGGAAGGAAACCTGAGCACCCCGAGGGGAACCACACAGGTACGGGAGGATGTGCAAAGGTCCACAGCCCGAGGGTGGAATTGAACCCAGGTTCCTGATGCTATGAAGCAGCAATGCTAGCCACTGAACCACTGAATCTATGACTCTCTGACAACCCTCGTCTATTTGGGAATGGAACAGGGTCATTTTCTCTATGGGTGGAACATAAGGAATATCTGGGCCTGAGACTGTAGACCCCAGAGACCATTGCCCATTCTCTGAATTTCTGTACCGGGAGATCCACTGCAGGTGGCATCACAACTACACACGCGGTGTCAGCTGAAGCCATTAAATGGTTAATCTTTACATCGAAATATCCCCAATTGATGGTAAGGTTGCTGACCATAGGCATGCTACATTAAATACTACGCTCAGCTTAGATCAGCAAAGGATGGGGACACAAGGAAACGTGACATGAATTGAAACTCTGTGAACTGCTACCTCTAACCAAGTGACACAGTGGTTAGCACTGCTGCCTCACAGTGCCAGAGACCCAGGTTCAATTCCCGCCTTGGGTAACTATCTGTGTGGAGTTTGCACATTCTCCCTGTGTCTGCGTGGGTTTCCTCCGGGTGCTCCGGTTTCCTCCCACAGTCCAAAAGATGTGCAGGTTAGGTGAATTGGCCATGCTAAATTGCCCGTAGTGTTAGGTAAGGGGTAAATGTAGGGGTAGGGATATGGGTGGGTTGCGCTTCGGTGGGTTGGTGTGGACTTGTTGGGCTGAAGGGCCTGTTTCCACACTGTAAGTAATCTAATCTAACCAGCTGAAACTCTCTCTCTCTCTCTCTCTCACACACACACACCCTCCCAACCTTTGCTCTTTCTCCCACCCTCTTTGAAGACAGCATCTATAACATGCAACTTGGGAAAACAACCATTCACTGAGAATTTCAAAATACCTGAAGATTCTGCTACTGCTGTCGATATGAAGCAATAATGAATCAATTGTCGCTTCAGTTGAGAACTGAGCAGCTCAGAGACTCCAAGGATTTTTAAGCTATGTAGTATTTTGCCCTTTGTCTGCATCACTTTTATTTACTTATAGTGTGTGTGGAATAAATTTTAGTTTTCTAACTCCGTACAGTAAATTTGATTTTGTTTGTTCAAAACTATAGTGTCTTGTGGTTTTGTTTCCTTATAATTCTGTTGTTTCCTTGTATTCTCAAATTTTGCCTCATTTAAAGCAAGAAAAAATGCTTCAGCCCCCAAGCCTGTTAGTCAGGAGAAGGTTACCTTAGGACTGGTGGCCAATCAGATGGTTAGGAATAATAGAAGAGGCTCCGGAAGAGGTGCAACTGTAGCAGGCTGAGACCAATAGGGCTCTCAGAAACCTTGTGATGTAGTAGCAGGTAAGATTTGGGTTTGGCTGCTGCTGAGATTGGGAATGAAGGAAGCCCACAAGCAGCATTTGCTTGGTGCAGCTGAGTAATGATTAGATTAGATTACTTACAGTGTAGAAACAGGCCCTTCGGCCCAACAAGTCCACACCAACCCTCCGAAGAGCAACCCACCCAGACCCATTTCCCTACAATTTACCCCTTCACCTAACACTACGGGCAATTTAGCATGGCCAATTCACCTGACCTGCACATCTTTGGAATGTGGGAGGAAACCAGAACACCCGGAGGAAACCCACACAGACATGGGGAGAATGTGCAAACTCTACACAGACAGTTGTCTGAGGCAGGAATTGAACTCAGGTCTCTGGCGCTGTGAGTCAGCAGTGCTAACCATTGTGCCACTTGGGTGTGCAGCTAGCTTAATAAATCTACTTTTCTGGAAAAATGATCTGGGAATCTGAGAGTAGATGCTGGCATACAGTCTAAGGAAGCTAGTATAATGCAATCCCAGGGAAAGAGATTGAATTACCCGGACATGAGCAGGCATTGAGGCAGTCTATTACAGATGGGCTTTTTAGGAGGTTTCAGAGTTAGAATCACAGCAACCTTACTGACCTTCTGAAGAACATCTCACCCAGACTCACACCAGTACCCTATCCTTGTCATCTTACATCTCCCATGGCTAATCCACCTAACCTGCATTACTTTGAACTATGGTAGGAAACTGAGCACCCACAAGAAACCACGCAGACACAGGGAGAATGTGCAAGCTCACACAGGCAGTCATCTGAGGCTGGGATCGAACCCAGGTCCCTGGCACTGTGAGGCAGCAGTACTTGTCACTGAGTCACTGTGCTGCCCATGTTCATAAATAAAGCATTGGAATTCCTGATGAAGCAGACAAGGCTCAGATGGGTATTGGTGACCCTCAGTGGCTCTGTTATCTGAGAACGTCACAGGATCTGTCTTGACTGCATTTGCTTGTTGATGGGCTCTGTGGGATATTTGACCATTGGTTGTCTGTGACCCATTTTATGTCATGTTAATCATGGATGTTAGAATATAAGTTGTGTTGTGTGTGCATATGAGTGTGCATACATGTGTATGTGTTTTTGATGTTGAGTTTTTATTACCTTCCGTTGGGGACAGTATTTAATAAAATTCCTCTTTTTGTCACTGAAACCTACCATGGTGATAGACTTTTTCATTTTCTGATGAACCATACTTTATTTGAAGTATAATAACTGTGTGCAAAAGAGAAATTAAAAATATACTTGTGGCTGACTGACAGAGTGTTTTAAAAAGCAGTGAGTTAATTCCCCTTCTGCACCCCAGCATAACAACTATCAGCTGTAACTTTGGTAAGAGATGTTCCAATGGTGGGGCATAATGGAAACCTGATTGGAGAGATTTAAATAGCGGATGGATGGGCGTAATTGGGAGGTGACAATGTTCAAGGATTTTGGAGAGTTAAAGGAGGTTGGGGATGTGATGGTACTGCACTAGGACTTCTCCAGATTGACATTCTTCCACAACTCAGCCAACGCTTCTCTAGTCTCTCCCTCAAGGGCATTGTGGGTCAACCCTCAGTAGGTGGATTGCAGTGGTTCAAGAAAGCAGCTCACCACCACCTTCTCAAGGGGAACTACAGATGGATATTAAATGCTGGCCCAGCTAGTGATGCCCATATTTCACAAGGGACCTAAAAAATGAAATATACAAGGTCCTTATGGGGAGATGTGGAGAGCTTGTTTCCCTTTCTGGGAGATTCCACGTTCAGAGAGTATACCTCAGAATAAGGTGTCACCCATTATAGCAAAGGTGATTTTATTTTTCCCTAAGTGGTGAATTCCTTACTGCAGAAGGCTACATAAGTCGGGTTGTTAAATATATTCAAGGCTGAGACAGAGATATTTTGAATCAGTAGGCGAACTGTGGGTTATGGATAAAAGCAGGAACATGGAGTGAGGGTTATCACATTACACATGATCTCATTGAATGATGGAAGAGACTTGATGGGCTCCATGGTCTACATTTACTCCTGTATCTTATGGTAATACCCTCATTAACTAACCAATTCCTCATCCAAACCACTGTGCAACAAGACCCTGTTTCAGCTCAACTGATGTTGAAATATTTACTCCTGTCTTTGTTGCTCTAGATTTGTCTATTCCAAAGCAGTCCTCTTTAGCTTTCCAACTTCCACCCATTCTGCTGCTTGTGACATTAGTTGCACCAAGTCCTGCACATCTCTCATCCTTACACTCACTGACCTCACTGGCTTCTGACTTTTAAACTCACTTGTTTCAAAATCCTTCCATGGCCCCACCACACCCAACCTCTGTAATCTCTTCCAGCACTCCAACACTTCAAGATGTGCACATTTAACAAACTCTGACCCCTGGAACATACCTAGTTTTAATTGCGCAATATCCACTTTCAACAGCGTAAGACCTAAATTCTTGCATTATCTCCATAAACCTGTCTAACTCTTGGCCCCCATCCCCTGTTTCTTCCTTTAAGGCACACTTCAAAACCTCGCTCTTTGACTAAACCTTTGGTCCATATCTGTCCAATTCTACCTTATGTATGTTGGAAGTTGATTACTTTGCAGTTTGAACCCTGTGATTCTCCTCTGACATGCCTTAGAGATATTTACTTATTTTAGAATAAATACAGTCAGACATCACACAGTACCAGGTTATAGTCCAACAGGTTCAGTTGAAATCACAGGTTTTCATCCACCTGATGAAGGAGCAGCGCTCTGAAAGCTTGTGATTCCAACAAAAACCTGTTGGATGTTAACCTGGTGTCTTGTGACCTCTGACTTTGTCCAGGCAGAAGTGGATACTGCAGATGCTAGAGATTAGAGTCAAGATTAGAGTGGTGCTGGAAAAGCACAGCAGGTCAGGCAGCATCTGAGGAACAGGAAAGTTGACATTTTGGGCAAAAGCCCTTCATTCCTGATGAAGGGCTTTTGCCTGAAACATCGATTTTCCTGCTCCTCGGAAGCTGCCTGACCTGCTGTGCTTCTGACTTTGTCTACCTCAGTCTAACACCGGCACCTCCATGTCATGACAATAAATATAAGTTGCTGTTGGAGCTGATTTTTGTTCTGAGTTTAAGGCTGGAATACACTGGTCACATCGAAGAAGTGGAGATTTCTTCAGCATTTGACCACTCTTTGCAGAGATTGCTTGATAACAACACTGCTCCTCACCTCTGTGAACACAGACTTCATGTTTTTAAAAGAAAAGAGTTCTCCCTGGAGGGATTTTATTTTCCTGGCCACTCAGCCAGAAATAGCAGAGCTTTTGAAACCTGCAGTCACTTGTGTTAAATTCTGGCTCAAACCAATCCAGTCACAACCAGTTTCGAAAACAAGCGCCATCTGCTTGAGGAAGTTGAAGAATATATAATACCTTTGGCCAGTCTCCTGAGATCACCCCCTTTACTGGCCCTCAGCAAAGTGATATATCTTGAACCAGTGCAAGTCATTCACATCCCAAATGAAGGCTGAGTGTCTGGGAGCCTTGTGTTTCCTTGCATCTCTGTGTGACATTCCCTGAGGATAGACCGTGAAAAGCTAACTTTATCGCTGATAAAAAAAACACCTGAGTATCTTCAGCTCAAGTCATTAACTGCAGCATGTAAACATGTCATATCATCAAACTTGATTAAATGGTGGTCCTCTATGACCATATTTTCCAGTATCATTGTAGACTTGATATATGAGCTTTAATTTGAGTACATTACATTAGTCCTTGATACAAAGTCATATAATTCAGCTCACAAACCTTTGTGGTTTAAACAAAACTCCAAGGCTCAGAGGAGACAACAGTTTATATTCAGCAAGTTATATTCCAAAAGGATTTCCAAAGTATTTTGGGGTCATTGATTCTTTTTCTTCTTACTTCAGTCAACAGATATTGAGGAATACTCATGGTACCTTTTATGTTTTTATATGTCAGTGGTATTTAATCATTACAATTGATTTAAAATTGAATTCTCTGAATGTGAACTCATTGGCATTAAGCACCTGTCCCTAATTGGTAGTTGAGTGTGTGCCTTTATCTTGATGAATGACTGAGGTCCCTGCCCTCCCCTTCACTGTTTGATCACGCAGCATTGCCCTTTGATGTGAAGGGCACTGCTTGTCACTGGCCACCCGGGAGTTTTCTAACTTCCTGGTGGTGGAAATTGAATAAAGATTTGTGCACTTTGTGTCTCTCACTGCGTCTCACACCTGCTCACACACACCATGGGTGCTGGGGAAAAATAAGCATACCGCAGTTAGGCGGTAGTGTGGGGGTTAGTTGAAAAAACAAGAAGATTTAAAAAAAGAAAAAAGAAAAAAAAGAAGAAGAAAAAATGATTGACTGAGGTCCATGTTGTGAAGGTGCCCCCATAATGTTAGCTCTAGTGTTCTGAACTGATGAAGGATCTGTGATTGGTCAAAGAATTGAGGTTCGGATTGGGAAGCCATATTACGTCTGTACAAGATATTGGTTAGGCCACTGTTGGAATATTGTGTGCAATCTGGTCTCCCTCCTATAGGAAGGATGTTGTGAAACTTGAAAGGGTTCAGAAAAGATTTACAAGGTTGCCAGGTTTGGAGGGTTTGGGCGAAGGGAGAGACTGAATAGGCTGGGACTATCTTTCCCTGGAGCTGATGGGTGACCTTACAGAGGTTTATAAAATCATGAGGAACATTGATAGGGTAAATAGACAAGGTCTTTTCTCTGGGGGGGTCCAGAATTAGAGGGCATAGGTTTAAGGTGAGAAGGGAAAGATTTAAAAGGGACCTAAGGAGCAACATTTTCGCTCAGAGAGTGGTGTGTATATGGAATGAGCTGCCCGAGGAAGTGATGGAGGCTGGTATAATTACAACATTTAAAAGACAGTTGGATGTGTACATGAATAGGAAGGGTTTAAAGGGATATGGACCAAGGGATAGCAAACGGGACTACATTAGATTAGGATATCTGGTCGGCATGGACAAGTTGGGCCCAAGGGTCTATTTCCATGCTCTATGAGTATATGAGTCCCTGTGAAATGAGTGTGTGATTTGGCTGTGAACTCTGGAGGTGTTGCTGTAGTCATTCGAAGTGGTACAGGATGAGTTTTTTGTGAGGGGCTACTGAAGAATTCTTGGCAAATTGCAGCAATGTGTCTTTTTGATCTGATTTGATTTATTGTCATCATATGTATCTCAGTACAGTGAAACTTTTTGTTTTGCATGTAGTACAGACAGATCATTATAAACTAGGGCAAATAGATCACAGTCTATTTGAACAGAGGGTTACAGCCATGCAGAAGTTGCACAAAAGCAAGATCAACATTAGATTTGAAATTCGAGAAATCCATTCATCAATCTAATAACAGCGGGGGAGGAGCTATTCTTGAACCTATCGTAACATGTGTTTAAGCTTCTGCCTGATGGAAGAGGTTAATAGAGAGTCGAAGTGGGGTGGGAGGGGTCTTTGATGATGTTGGCTGCCTTTCTGTGGCAACGAGAAGTATAGATGGAGTCCACGGATGGCAGGTTGGTTTGCATGGTGGACTGGCCACTTTTCAATACTCTCTGCAGTTTCTCCCTTGTACTCACTGCAGCCAAGTGGTGGTTATTTCAGTTAATGGGTAAGAATTGGCTCTGCACCTATTTGGATAAATGCGTCTTCATAGCAGGTTGAACTGGTTTGCAGAATGAAGACAACATTCTGGCTCTGAACCTTGGCTAGTCAAGCTGATTTCCTGCACATAGAATATGCAATGCAGAAACAATTCATTGGGCTATATTGGTCATTGATCATAGAATCCCTACACTGTGGAAGCAGACCATTTGGCCCATCTACAATGACCCTCTGAAGAACATCTCACCCAGATACACCACCACCCCGCCCCATCACTTTATCCTGTAACCCTGCATTCACCATGACTAGGAGAAAGTGAGGACTGCAGTTGCTGGAGATCAGAGTCGAGAGTATGGTGCTGGAAAAGCACAGCAGGTCAGGCAGCACCTGAGGAGCAGGAGAATTGACGTTTTGGGCATAAGCCCTTCATCAGGAATGTTGGGAGGGGGTGGGTAAAGTGGGCTGAGTTATTAAAAGGAGGGTGAGGATGGGTTGGGAACTGTGGGTGAGGTAACTGGGAGGACGATAGGTAGATGAAGGTGGGGGGGGTGATGGTGATAGGTAGGAGGGTAGGGTGGAGTGGATAGGTGGGAAGGAAGATGGACAGGTAGGACCATTTAAGAGGGAAATGCCGAGTTGGAGGGTTGAATCAGGGACGAGGTGGAGGGAGGAAAGATGAGGAGACTGGTGAAGTTGACATTGATGCCATGTGGTTGAAGGATCCCAAGGCAGAAAATGAGGTGTTCTTCCTCCTGGCATTAGGTGGCTAGGATTTGGTGGTGGAGGAGGCCCAGGACTTGCCTGTCCTTGGCAGAGTGGGAGGGGAGTTGAAGTGGTCAGCTACAAGGTGGTGGGGTCGTTTGGTGCCAGAGATGTTCCTTGAAATGTTCCACATGTAGGAGAAAATGGAGTGCCCAGAGTAAACCAACGCAGACTCGGGGAGAATGTGCAGACTCCACACAGGCAGTCAGGAGAACGTGAGGACTGCAGATACTGGTGATCAGAGTTGAAAAGTGTGGTGCTGGAAAAGCACAGCAGGTCAGGCTGCATCCGAGGTGCAGGCGAGTCAATGTTTCATGCAAAAACTATTAATCAGGCACGTGGGGGTGGGGGGAGGTATTGAGGAAGGGGGCTGAGAGATGAATAGGAGGATGGGGTGGGGTTGAGGAAGGTAGCTGGGAAGGCACTAAGTGGATGTAGGTGGGAGGTGGTGACGTTGATCTACACAGCCACCCAAAGGTGGAAACAAACCTGGGTCCACGGCACTGTGAGGCAACAGTGCCATTGGGCCACCCAAGAGAGTTGATGGTGAGAGATTCTGATCAATGATGGTTTGACTTCCTCTTGTCAACTGACCAAAATCATCACTTCTCATTGGTTTTTGAACCTTGGGAGCAGGGCTATTAAACAGAGTCACAGTGGCTCTTGGGTCAAAGGTGAGTGTACAGGCTGTGGCCAGGAAATGGTGATGCCCACAAGGGTAGGATGACCACTGAAGAAGAACGTTGAAGATTATAGAAAATAGCATGGTAAAGACAAGACAAATTATTAATGTACAAGAATAGCAGAGATTGTTACATCTGGGATATTTGCGACATGTTTAGATTAGATTACTTACAGTGTGGAAACAGGCCCTTCGGCCCAACAAGTCCACACCCACCCGCCGAAGCGCAACCTACCCATACCCCTACATATACCCCTTACCTAACACTAGGGGCAATTTAGCATGGCCAATTGACCTGGCCCACACATCTTTGGACTGTGGGAGGAAACCGGAGCACCCGGAGGAAACCCACGCAGACACGGGGAGAACGTGCAAACTCCACACAGTCAGTCGCCTGAGGCGGGAATTGAACCCAGGTCCCTGGCGCTGTGAGGCAGCAGTGCTAACCACTGTGCCACCGTGCCGCCCCTAAGTCAACTTCAATATGTGTATGAACAACAATAAAAATAATATTGAATATAGTGAATGCTGACAGATTGGCGTGTTTAATTATGACTTGTAATGGCTTAACTCTCAGTTGAATCCTTATTTGTAGTTTTAATGCACGTAATGAGATAGTTGGACCCAAGCTTTGACCCTTGCTGTAGTGATGATTCATACTCTGAGGTAACCTAGATATTCCCTCAAGTGTGGCTGGATCATTATTTCAGAGCGAATTAATTAGGAGCTAACTTTATTAGTCACTTGGTGAAGTTGCATTGTAACAAACAGGAAATAATGCACACATTGTCGAAATTGCACAAACTGCACTAATGTCCCTGTTATGATCTCCATCCATTTTAACAATCCTCTGAGAGACGATTTCTAAAATTTCTTCCTGATTTTTAATCATCCTGGAAACAAAGAGCCACTTCAAACTTCCGATATCATTGTTAACATAACTTATCTCTCGCTCTCTCTCTCACCTTCTTTCCCCTCATTGCTAACATCCCTCCTTCATTTCATCTCCATTATGACCTATACATCGCAATCCCAATGGAAATCATTTCCTTTATCTTCACATCCCACCTCCCTCTTCTCTTCAGCACCCCACTTCCCCTCATTTCCATCACCGTGTCCTCCTTTTATTAACATCAAAATCTCTTCATCTCTGCTAATTCAACCTGGGCTGTTTGCTTTGTGTCAATGACAGTTCATTAGTCACGGTTACAAAAGCAAGACGTTAACTAAAATAACTCAACAAAGGCAGGTATCCCCTCAGCAAGCCACCCTTTATTTACATGACACTGACCCTGCTAGTTGAAGATGTGGTGCTGGAAAAGCACAGCAGGTCAGGCAGCATCCGAGGAGCAGCGGAATTGATGTTTCAGGCATAAGCCCTTCATCAGGAATGAGGTTAGTGGCCCAAGAGAACTGAGAGATAAATGAGAAGGGGTGGGGCTGGGGGGGGGAAGATAGCTGCCAATGCGCCAGGTAGATGAAGGTGGGGGGTGATGCTGATAGGTCAGAGAGGAGGGTGGAGCGGATAGGTGGGAAGGAAGATTGACAGGTAGGACAGGTCATGAGGGTGGTACGGAGGTGGGAGATTGGAACTGGGATAAAGTGGAGAGAGGGGAAATGAGGAAACTGGTGAAATCCACATTGATCCCGTGTGATTGGAGGATCCCAAGGCAGAAGATGAGGCATTTTTCCTCCAGGCATCTGGTAGGTAGGGTCTGGTGGTGGAGGAGGCCCAGGACTTGCATGTCCTTGGTGGAATGGGAGGGGGAGTTGAAGTGGTTGGCCACAGGGTAGTCGGGTTGGCCAGTATGGGTGTCCCAGAGATGTTCCCTGAAATATTCCGCAAGTTGATGACCTGTCTCTCCAAAGTAGAGACAACCACATCGGGAGTAACGGACACAGTAGATGATGTGTGTGGAAGTACATTCTAACATTGCAATTTGGCACTGCCCTCCCTGCCTATCTTCCTTCTCACGTATTATTACACCCTCCTCTCCAACCTCTCACCTCCCCCCCCACCTTCATCTGCATATGACATTCCCAGCTACGTTCCCCCAGCCCCACCTCCCTCCAATTTATCTCTCAGCCTCCTCAGGCCACAAGCCTCATCCTGATGAAAGTCTTTTGCCCGAAACGTCGATTCTCCTGCTCCTTGGATGCTGCCTGGCCTGCTGTGCCTTTCCAGCTCCACGCTCTCGGCTCTGATCTCCAGCATCTGCAGACCTCACTTTTACCTAACTGACCCAGCTAGCACAGAGCTGGTTCCTGGAGTGACTAGCACTCCTGACACTCCTGTTTATATCTGTCAGTCTAGGCTCCCTGATTGGGTCTATTAATCTGCTCCAATCAGGGAACTCATATTCCATGAGGTCCACATGTTTGTCCTCATTACAGTCACTACATTGACTCTTTATGAAGGAGCACATTTACACACAGACACAATAGAACATATATTGTAACAGTTTTATGCCGAAATGACCTTCTTCAAAATGGTAACCTAGAAACATCCACAGCAGTTTGGAAGTTCTGTTCAAATGCAAAGGCATTTCATAGAATTGTTCTGTAACTGGGGATATCTCCTCTGGAAAATTGCAGTTTAAATCATTGTTTTGCTGATATATATCAGTAACAAAGATCAAGGCTCTGGAGTGTGCAGCAGTTACTCATTTTCCTGTGGATTGTCAGTATCAATGTAATTAGACCATTGGATCAATGGACTCCTCTTGCCTGAACTTTGTGATTTCCACTTTAAAGACTGCACCATGTAATCCAGGAAGTGCAGTGCAGTGCTCCTCAGTTACAGATGCTGCCTCTCAGGTTCAGCATTAATCCAATGCCGTATCCATCGTGCTCAACTCGATGGATAAACGTAAGAAGTCCCAAGGCACTATGGGAAGGCAAGCAAGGATGTCTCTCCAGTGATGTCATGCCTGCTTCTTCCTGAAGTGTAGTGATAGATTTCCATTGCCTTCCACCCTCAGGAATTGAGCCCACACTGTGTGTGTGTGTGTATGTGTGTGTGTGTGTGTGTGTGTGTGTGTGTGTGCGTGCATGAGTTCACGCAAGCGTGTGTGTGTATTTGTGTGCACATGTGTGTTTGTTCATGTGTGTGTGTGCGTGCATGAGTTCGTGCGTGCGTGTGTAAGTGTGTGCACGTGTGTGTTTGTTCTTGTGTGTGTATGTGCATGTGTGCATGAGTTCACGCATGCGTGTGTGTGTGTATGTGTGTGCGTGTGTGTGTATGTGTGCGCGAATTTCAGCCCTCACCCTGTGTGATGTTTCTTGCTTTCTCTTTGCTCCCAAATCCAATGGATGCTTTCTCCGCCCCCCCCCCCCCAGGTTCGATTGCAGCTGGACCTCCTTGCATTCTTCCGTCTGTCTACTTCGCAGCTCCTCCTGCAAGCAAGGCTCTCCCCTAAGTTAGAAACCACACAACGCCAGGTTAGAGTCCAAAAGGTGTATTTGAAACCACTAGCTTTCGGAGCACAGCTCTACCACATCAAGGCTCGACCCTGAACGCCTTTGAAACCAGCTCGATCGGCTCAGCAGAGTGAGCATGTTGATAGGGGAGCACAGTGCATTGAGAGAGAGGATGAGCCACAATGGTGTTCAACGGTGAAGCAAGGTCAATGGGCTGAATGGCCTGCTGCTCCTAATTTCCTACCTCTCCATGGGAGCAAGAAGCAGAGTGTGTGAATAAGAGAGAAGACTTATTTGTCAGAGTGATGGCAGCTATTCAGTGCAAGCACAAGCATCCAGTGTGATTGGGAAAGATGAGGGAAGGAGGAAAATGGAGATCCGTCATCAGTTCTGGGGTGAAACTAGGATGGTGCAGTTCTGCTTAAAGAGACTTATGAAGAGGAATCTTAACTTGGCAGTTCCAGTGAGGTTATTGTATTTTTTTGATTAAGGCAAAGAACTAGAAGACGGGTATTAAACTAATCAGAAAACCCTGTCGTTTCTCCTAACTATGTGTGTGTTTGTTGTAAACAAACCTTATTATAATGAAAATTTGTTTTGTAACATGTTGTGTCCCTGATGTTATATTGTTTAGTTGTCTATGCAGGCTCTATCAGTGATGAAAGTGAACAGTTATTCAACAATTTCAAAGGAGAATAAAAGATTTGCAAAACTCCTTCTTCCAACCTTTCTGCCTGATGAGAATAGATAATGGGAAGAGAAGGCAACATTATTCAAAGGTGTCATTCCTGGAGAAAATTGAAACCTGTCAGATTCTCTGGAGCTTCTGTCTCAGTTGGAGGGATGCAATTGGATGGCACGCAGTATCTCAGTGAATGGGAGTTGAAGTGAGTGGACTGTCAATGTGAACAGGCGAAAGGCGTATTAGCAATGAAGTTCATTATCTAACCTGTTGGGGGTGAAATTCATTTGGACATATCCGCACTTGAAGTGTGATCCATTTCTCCTGCAAGTTGGAGCCAGGCTGCCTTCTCCAAGAAATATTAGAAGTTACACCCCATTTACCTAACACTGAGGCCAACAGCTTCATTTGTTGATGATCTGATATTGTGCACCAGGCAGTATTTGCAAATTGTCCTCTTGTTTTGAATTTATCAGAATACAAAATAACTCATGCTTAAAGCAAGTGGATGCGTGACCATGCAGAGGTCAGTGTGCAAACTGAATTTAAAAAGCTAGAAGCATTGACATTGTATCTTGGATAACCAGTCACTGAGACAAAAGATAAAGACAGATGCTTGTAGATAATTTAGTACAAAAATCGCTCATGGGTTGAACAAAAATGTTGGGTTTGTTAACAAACGTGGGGGTTATGGTGCATGATTCACCTGAGGTCGCTCATAAACCTTGGTGTGTAGACCAGTGCTAAGCACAAAACCAATTAAACCAGGTTTTAAGAAATTGATCTGCTTCCTCTTATAAGGGAGCTGCACTCAGACTGCAGATATTCATTCACCAGGCCAAGCGATAGTTCTGAAAGGATTAATGTCGGAGACTGTATTAAGCTCCACCCAATCTGAAAATGTTCATCTGCACATGGGCGGAGAGTGGAAAAATAGCTCAGGACTTTGAAGAGGACTGTTGTCTTAGGTCTTCTCATACTCTCTGTGATAATGTCTAACTCAGCAATGTAGCTAGTATGTGATTGCAGTCAACGATATCTTGCTTTATACAATAGCAACGGCTTGTTACGTCTCATTGGTGGTCGTTCTGTGTTACTGCAAACCACAATGTGGAGGTGCTGCTGTTGGACTGGGTTGGACATGGTCAAAAATCACATGACACTAGGTTGTAGTCCAAGAGGTTTATTTGAAAACCCAAGCTGTCAGACCGCTGCTCCCTCATCAGGGTGTTAGTGAGCATTCACACCTGAGGAAGGAGCAGTGCTCTGAAAGCTTGTGATTTCCAATAAATGTGCTGGCCTATAACGTGATTTTTGACACTGTAAATCATAAAGACCTTTAGATCCAATCATCTATAGAGGATGGTTACAGCAACTACCCCAAGCACAAGCTGGTAGTGATTGGCATCACAGATGTTTAATTGCAGGTAAGATGTTGACTTGCCAACTTTAAGGGCACCTAAATGGTCATTGGATAGATTAATGGATGAAAATGGAATAGTGGACGTTAGATGGGCTTCGGATTGGTTTCACAGGTCTGCACATTGAGGGCCGAAGGGCCTGTACTGTGCTGTAATGTTTGATGTTCAATGTGGTCTGGCGATGCCAGAACAGGCAGGGAGTGCTGGGCATTGGTTTATTATGCCCCAGCTCCCTGGTTCTGGGCTTGTGTAGTGAGTTGAGGTGAAAAACACAGGAGGCCTATGCTTCAGAGGCTTTTATTAAAAACAAGCCAAGTTGAAAGTATGTACAATAACTGAAAAAGAAAATGATTATTTCAAAAACCCCAATTTTCTGGACCAGGTGAAGTGAGATTTATCTGGCAGCGACCTAGCACTCCAGTTAACCCTTGCAGCCCCAACTTGGTCCAGTAGGGTTTGAATTACAGAGAGCTGTTCATTACTGGATGACAGGGGAAAGGGAAGAGAGAGAGATAATCCTGGGGTCCTATCCTGTTGCCCTCTCCCATGGGTGCCCTGCACCATCAGGCCTGAAATCCACCCTTCCTCCCCTATCTAACGGGCAAAGGGTCTTGATGACCTTATGTTCACCCCTGAAGTGGTGTCTGTGGGTTTGGACAGTGGTGGTTGTCGCTAGCGTTGCCCCGATTGGTATCTCAGCTTTCTGGTCGCTGCTCATCAGCATGTGGAGGGGTTCCTGGATGAGAAGATGGTTTGGCTCTCTTTCATTTCCAGAGTCTGTGATGGTTACAGTCTGTGACTCACTGCAACTGGCTGTGGCGGATTCTCTCCACTGAAACTTTCGCTGAACTGAACCTCGCTTAGAGATCAGAGCACCCCAGTTATACCAACAGTTGGTTCCAGCCCATCTCCTGATAAATCTGGGTTTGATTACTGAGCTGTGTTCCTCCTCTTGGAGCTGATTATTAGATGCAGTGTGAATGGTTTTCCGATTAAAGTGAATCTGATTCCGATAGTTTTGACTGTCCGTTATTTCTCTTGGATGGATGTAGGTTAAAGTTTTACTGGTAGTGTGAGGGCTTTCACATCCAAAGACAAACAGGTTTGTATTTGGTACAATGGTGTGGAATGTTCAGTATGTGTCCGAGTTAAAAGTTCATAGAATCACATGGATTATAGAATCCCTACGGTGTGGTGAGTGTCATTGTCGAAACCATCCAGAATGGTGGCATGTTCCTTCCTGATGCACCTTCTCAACTTCAACTTCAGCCTCACCCTGCAATCAGGTGGGGAGAAAAAGTAGCAGAGGAGCATTGACCATGGACCTCTTCCTTTCCATCGCGCCCCTTCTCTCATCTGAACCCTCCCCTTACACTTTCACACCGTTATGAATTGTTAGCCAGTAGTACAATGAGGTTGGCCTTGATTTGATTTGATGTATTATTGTCACACACACACCATGATACAGTGACAGGTTTTGTTTTGCATGCACGATGGGCAGATCATACTATATAAAGTGCGTTAGGGTAATAGAACAGAGCGAGGGATACAATGTTATGGCTGCAGAGAAGGTGTACAAAGATTGAGAACAACATTAAATTTGAAACTTGAGAGGTCAATTCAGAAGTTTAATAACAGCGGGGAAGAAGCTGTTCTTGAATCTGTTGGTACATGTGTTTAAGCTTTTACATCTTTCTGCCCAATGGAAGAGGTTGGACAAGTGTATAACCGGGGTGGGAGAGGTCTTTGATGATGTTGGCTCCCTTTCCGAGACCTAATCACTACTGTGTCTCCCTGAAGCAGGGTAACATTAATAATAAAAATACAAATAGTCTCTTCCAATTCATGTTAGGTGCCCATGAATCAAATGACAATCTGAAAATTTAAAGGCATGCCTTGCTCAAGTGGAGGAAACTATGGTTTTCAATCATTTTGGTTTATGAAGTAGCTTCAACTGTTTACCAACCCTGTGATAGGTTCCAATCTAAACAGAAAACCTCCTTTGTTATATTTTGTTGAGAGGGGACAGGCAGCAGAATGGGCACAGGGTACACAATTGTGGCTTTATGAGCTAAGAATTTATCAGATTGCCCAAGCTCTACAAATGTTATCCTGCCATTAATTCCTAGTTTTATTAACTTGGAGCATTTGCCTGTTCAGCAGAAAAGTTATTATTTTTTTTAAGTATACTGGAGCTAGTTTAGTCATTTCAGTACAACTAATTAGAAAACATATCAGTGCATTCTGATTCATTTCTTGCTGAAGAACTGTAATCAGCTGATAGCTAATGCAGGAAAAACAATTAGTTCTGTAAAGGAAATCATCTGGGTACATATCTTCTATTTTTAATTGAGTTTATGTAGAAGCAAGATATTAAATGGAATGAAGTGGTGCTGAATCAAAGGTAGAGTTATTCAAAAAACCTAACTTGGTGGAGTAACAGTTATTTACACGATAAGTCCCATTTTTTTAGCCATTTATGCTGTGGAAGACAGAAACCTGTGACTATTATGGCAATCAAGGAGCAGAGTGGTTCCCTGCTGGTAGATAATTTGACCATGGAGAAAGTGAGGTCTGCTGATGCTGGAGATCAGAGCTGAAAATGTGTTGCTGGAAAAGCGCAGCAGGTCAGGCAGCATCCAAGGAGCAAGAGAATCGACGTTTCGGGCATGAGCCCTTCTTCAGGAATCATGACTGAAACATCGATTCTCCTGCTCCTTGGATGCTGCCTGACCTGCTGCGTTTTTCCAGCATCACAGTTTCAGCGATAATTTGACCATGCCTAAGAACAAGTATGGAGCTTTTTTGGAGCTTATTAATAGGTCACATGGAAGTATTGAAGGGTGATTTAGCAGCCATTCAAGAGACAGAGTCAGTCTACTCTCAGTTGATCAGAAAAAGTGGAGAAAGATGGTTACCTTACGGCTGCTGGCCAACCAGTTATTTAAGAACAAAGTGAAAGCCTCAAGAAGAGGAACTAAAGTAGCACACTTAGACCAATAGGATTCTCAGAAACTTTGGGGTTCAGTAGCAGGTAAGATTTAAGTTTAGATGCAGCTGAGACTGAGAATGAAGGGAGCCCACAAGCAGAATTTGCTTAGTGCAGTTAACAAATATTTGAGTTTGGAGAAACATAGGTATAGAGCCACCTTTCTGGAAAAGATCTGGAAATCTGAGCTTAGATACTGCAATCCTAGGGGAAACAGCCATCCCCCACGGACAAGCTCTGAGCATACACAGGATCTGTTCAGATGAGGAGAACGTGATGGATACTTGGAAGTACTCAAGGATGCCCTCATAAGAACAAGATATGATACTCAACTCATCGACCACCAGTTCCAATGTGCCACAGTGAGAAACCATAATGACCTCCTCAAGAGTCAGGCATGAGTTGTAACCGACAGGGTCCCCTTCATTGTCCAGTACGTCCCAGGAGCTGAAAAAGGACGCCATGTTCTTTGCAGCCTGCAACACATTATCAAAGAGGATGAGCACCTCGCCGAGATCTTCCCAAGCCTCCACCTCTCACCTTCAAGCAACCACCAAACCTTAAACAGATCATTGTTCACAGCAAACTGCCCAGCCTTCAGGACAACACCATACAATCCTGTTACAGCAGGCGCTGCAAGATATGTTAGAGTGTCAACACAGATTCCACCATTACACGTGGGGGCACCTCCTACCATGTACACGGCAGGTACTCAGGGTAGGCCAATATCGTCTCTCTCATACACAAGGATGCCCTGAGACACAGTACATTAGCGAGACCAAGCAAAGGCTATGGCAATAGATGAATGGACACCGCACAACATTCATTAGATAGGGGTGTTCCCCCTCAGCAGTCCGGGACATTCAATCTCGGACCTTCAAGTGACCATCCTCTAAGATGGACTCCGAGACAGGCAACAAGATAAAGTAGCCGAGTAGAGGTCGATAGCCAAGTTCGGTACCCATGGGAATAGCCTTAACTGGGACCATGGGTTAATGTCACACTAGAGGGGATCCTACTGTATGATAGACACACCTACACACTTTGTGGGGTGAATGTGTACTTGGAGAATGACATTTTATTTTGCTTACAAACTGCATAAATCCATGTAAGATATCAAACAATTGTGAGTCAGAATACAGAAAGGAGAAAGAGGGTTTGGTGTCATGGCCCAGTGATAACAACCTCTCTCCTAATGTCAGCCAAACTAAAGAACTGATTACTAACTTCACAAGGCAAGGAAGAGAACACTCCTCCATCTACATCAGTGGAGAGGCAGTTGAGAGGGTGGAGAGCATCAAATTCCTAGGAGTGACGATAACCTTTAACCTGTCCTGGACCTCCCATGTAGATGTGACAGTCGAGAGGCACAACGCCTCTTCTTCCCCAGGCAGCTCAAAAATTTGGCATGTCCACAAGGACCCTCACCAACGTTTACAGATGCGCCACTGAGAGTATACTGTTCGGGTGCATAACGGCCTGATATGGCAACTGCTCTGCCCAGGGTTGTAAGAAACTACAGAGGGTTGTGTGCACAGCCCAGACTGTCATGGAAGCGAACCTCCCATCCATGGACTCCATTTACACTTCCTGTTGCCACAGAAAGGCTGCCAACATCATCAATGGCCCTTCCCACCTCAGTAATGCTCTCCTACAACCTCTTACGTCAGGCAGAAGGTACAGAAGCTTGAACACACACATCAACATGTTCAAGAGCAGTTTCTTCCTTGCGATTATTAGACTGATGAATGGACTCTCTAACTTCAAATGATGTTGATCGTGTTAATATTGATCTTGCTTCATGCACCTCCTGTGCAGTGTAACCTGTATGCCTCACTATGTCTAAGCACCTTGTCATCAGTATGTTCTTGCTTACTATGATTTGCTTGTTCTGTTCGCAAACAAAACTTTTCACTGTATTTTGGTACACATGACAATAAATCAAATCAATCAATTGCAGTGCTACTGTCACTTGATCCTCAGGTCTGGCAAACACAGGTTCTACAATGCCATTTCCCACCACACACACACACACACACACACAGATACAGACACACACACATGCACACACACATGCACACACACATACACAGATACACACCCACACAGATACACACACACAGAGATACACACATGCACACGCTCATGCACACAGATACACACAGATGCATACACACAGATACACATAGACGTGCAAATGCACACTCAGATATACACACACCGAAATACACACACAGATACACACACACAGAAATACACACACAGATACACTCATACATGCAAATGCACACACAGATATACACACACACAGATACACACACGTATACACACGCACAGATACACACACATGCACATGCATACAGATATACACACACAGATGCACGCACGCCATGATATTGCAGTTTCCTCATTGTGGGAACTGCCAACAGTGTTGCACTTAGGGAACAGAAGCCGTTGTGTTTGGATGGCCTCTGTTCCCTGTGTGTAACACTGTTGGCAGTTCCCACAATGAGGAAACTGCAATATCTCCCCAGCCTGCAGCCTTCACACAACTGATCTGAGTGATCCAATTTGAGTTAACATGGTGATACTTCTGCCTGTCATCATGGCCTCTCCTAATCTTGGAGCAATTTACTGAGACACCAGCACTAACAGTTCCAGCAATTCCTACCAACACCCACAGCAGGCTTGACAATATCGGCAGTGGATTGGAATTAACATAATAGCTTTGTCTGATGTCGGGCGATCAACATACCGGGGACTGAAAGCTGAGCTAGGGCTATAATGAAGGAAAAATTCGACACATTGCAGTCTTTATTAGGTGGCTAAAGAATTATTATCATGTCATATTCTGGTAGTCCCATGTAGTATTGAATCATAACATCATTTCTTTTCATTCACAATATGACGGCATCATTGGCGAGTCTAGCATTTATTGCCCATTGCTAATGACCCAGAGGGCAATTAATAGTCAACCACATTGCTGGGGACCTGGAGTCACATGATGACAGTTTCCTTCAGGATATTAGTGAATTAGATGGGTTTTTCTCCCCACAATCAATTCATAGTCACCAATAGACTCTTCATTGCAGACTTTTTTATTTAATTCAAATTCCAACATCTGCCGAGGTGGAGTTCAAACCTGGGTCCCCAGAACATTATTCTGGGTTTCTGGATTAACACTGCAGTGATAATACCACTAGGTCATCATCTCTCTGTCCTGTTTAATAGTGTTAAACCATGTTTCATAGTGTTCAATTTATACTCTTGTAGTAACCATCCACTCTGAGAAACTTAACTACCACAAAGACTTTACAAACTTAAATGTGTGTCAGAATGCTCCTGGATTTTACATGCTTTCATTGGCAGAAACATGGAGTTGAGGATAATCAGTTCAGCCATGTTCTCACTGAATTACAGAGAAGACTCAATGGGCTGAATGGCCACTTTTGCTTCGATGTCCTATTGTACAAAGGTTGATAAATTCCCTTTCACTTGTATAAACCTACGACGGCATGGACAGGGTTAGTGGTAAGAAACCTTTCTCTTGGTGGAGGAATCAATGAGTTGGGGTGGGGACATAGGAGAGGGGCAGGTGGTTTTGTGGAAGAATGAGGGAAATATATTTCACCCTGAAATTGGTGGGAATCTGGAACTCACTTCCTGTAAAGATGTTCGCTGCAGAAACCCTCAACACATTTAAGAATGATTTAGTTATGCACTTGTGATGTCAAGGCAGACAATGCTATGGACCAAGTGTGGGAAATGGGATTAAGATAGTTAGGTGACTGTTTTTGACTAGCACAGACTTGATAGGCCAAAGGACCTTTACCTGTGCTGTAGAGCTCCATGATTCTATGAACCACACTATCCTTTTGACATTTGGGTGGCACGATGGCACAGTGGTTAGCACTGCTGCCTCACAGCGCCAGGGACCTGAGTTCAATTCCCGCCTCAGGTGACTGACTGTGTGGAGTTTGCACATTCTCCCCGTGTCTGCGTGGGTTTCCTCCCACAGTCCAAAGATGTGTGGGTCATGTGAATTGGCCATGCTAAATTGCCCATAGTGTTAGGTAAGGGGTACGGGTGGGTTGCGCTTCGGTGGGTTGGTGTGGACTTGTTAGGCCGAAGGGCCTGTTTCCACACTGTAAGTAATCTAATCTAATTGGTTTATCAGTTTTTCTGTTAGTCACTTCAAAGAATCTTCGATTCATGGTCCCATCAAATGGTCAAATACCCTTATTAATCTGCTAAATTGTGGACTTGTGTTGATCAACTATTGGATTAAAAAGTTCTGCAAACCAATGAACATCTTGTTCCAAATGCCAATCACCAGAGCTCGTTACCTGAAGAGAGTCAGCGACATATGGAAGATATGTTTCTTATCCATGATCATTCCTAGTTAGTCAACAAATAGCAACCCTGAAATCAGTTAAAATCCTGGCAAATTATAACAGGATGGAATTCTCAATGGAGAGGCAGTGACCGAGTGGTATTATTGTTGGACTATTAATCCAGAGGTCAGCATTAACTTCTGGGTGCGAATCCCATCATTTGAATTCAAAAAATTTTAAAAAGTCTGAAATTGAGTGTTTAAAGATGACTATGAATCCATTGCTGGGGGAACTAACCCAGCTGATTCACTAATGTCCTTTAGGGAAGCAAGCTGCCATCCTTACCTGGTCTGGCCTACATGTCACTCCAGACCCACAGCAATGTGGTTGACTCTTAACTGCCCTCTGGGTAATTAGAGATGGGTGGACAATAAATATCAGCTTAGCCAGAAATGTCCACATCTCATGAATGACTGAAAAAGAATGCAAGCACACTGGGGTTAATTACACTAAATTGGAGAGTTGTCACTCAAGAACTTCTTGAGGCTCCGTAAAAGTAATGTCATGGAGCCTGAGGAGGTGTGGTAACATTTGGTTAATATTTTGAAGGCATGGATTCAAAATCCACTGTGGCAGACAGTAAATCTGAATGGAGTTAAAGACTAGCCGATTGTAAACGCCCATCTGGTTCATTGAAAAGTCCTTTAGGGGAGTTCACTGCTGTCCTTACCTGGTCTGGCCTACGTGTGACTCCGTGTAGGCCATGTGGCTGACAGTGAGGCTCACATCCCATGAAAGAATAAAGAAAGCTTGTTGATTGGTGCAGAGGACAAGCCAATCAATAGCATGTCATGGCCTGCTAGTAATCCTTTGTTAGCCATAGGTTCTTCACGTACGCACTCTAGTCACTTTGCTAAATGTCTAACCTGATAGATTCTCATCAATTTGAATGCGACCTGAAGCAAAAATAACTCGATGTCATTAAGTGTGCTACCAGTAGGAACCATTACATCCTTTTCAATAACGGTGGCAGTGAGGGAGAGGACTTGATTAATAATACATTGTCTGGTGACATGCTAATTAAAGACTCATTAGAAGGAATAATTGGGGAGGTTAGGTCGAAAATTCTACTGTCTGGGATGACTGCTAATTTGATTTTTGCTCATGTCCAGTTAGTCTTTCATATAATTTGGGTCAAAATAATAATTTAAATGTTGATTATGATAGATCAAGGCAATAAGTGCGAGGAAGGGAAGGGTAGATCGTGGCTGGGAAGCATTTCAATAAGCCCCTGTCGATGGAAAAGGAGGATTACGTTCGCTCAGTGTAAAAGAATGTGATTTAAAATTTAAGTACAGAAGTGCAGCTAATAATGTTATGTAAGGCCGCTGCTCAGGTTAGTCTGCTGCCTTTGAGGATGGGATATTGCCCCGCTACATATATTGCAGATCGGTCAAACAGTCAGATCTAAAAAGAGCAACGTAATAGCTTCTAATTCCTCCAAATTATAATTAGTGGCGGGTCCTGAAGCCCCTCAAAGGTGATCTTCGAGTGAGAAAAAGAGAAGCAGAAAGAGAAATTGTTGTTAAAATCTCAGCAGGTCTGGCAGCACTTGTGGAGAGAAAGCATGGTTAACGTTTCAGGTCCAGTAACCCTTCTTCAGGAAAAGAATGGTATTTATGCAGCAGATGGGCTGGAGGGTGGAGGAGTAAACAGTTGGTGAAGATAGAGCCCAAAGAGAGACAAACAGTTGGATGGGCAAAGGAATGGGTAAAGGTTAGCAGGAGAGAATGAACAACAGCTAATGGGGGCTATTAGAGGCTGACCCTGGTTTGTGTGGGGGAGCAGACCAAGTGATAACAAGGCCTGGTCCGTGGGACCTGGGGTAAGGGCATGGGACGGGTGCCTGAAACCTTAAAACTACTAGGAGAAAGTGAGGACTGCAGATGCTGGAGATCAGAGGCGAGAGTGTGTCGCTGGAAAAGCACAGCAGGTCAGGCAGCCTCCAAGGAGCAGGACAGTGGACGTTTCGGGCACAAGCCCTTCATCAGGAATCAGGAACAGCTCTGTCAACATAGAACAGGGAGCTAAACGGCTTTGCCATTTTGATCTTCAGATGTCAACTGTGAAGTATTTTGACCTTGCTGTATTAAAAAAAATGAACATCATTGATGATGTTAAGTCCTTTTTATCCTTCATAATTAATAGATTCCTAATGCACCATTCAGTATTCCTTTCACTCGCATTCACTCGGCTCCTTCACTAGCACTCAGTAAATCTTTTCACTGCCATCTAAGCAACCCAACCGTCTGGAAAATAAAACCATCTATCAAGTGAAAATCTTAAAAAATGTCAAAGCAGCTTGCTGACGCTCTCCCCAATTGCAAGGGCATAATTGGCTTCTTCTGAATAAAGAAGGCTCCGGCCTACATGAATTCAGCCAGTTCCTTAACTCCCTCAGTGGCAGCAAATTATTTCTAAATGATTCCCAGCGTTTCTTTGCCTGAGAAAAAGAGAGAGAGAGAGAAAATCTGCAGTGTCCTGTGAGACCCACCTTTATGGAAGAGAGCCAGCCCTATTATGGCGAGGAAGGAGATTTCTATGGCCCAGCATGGATCCTTACATGCAATACGCTTGCTCAGATGGATGGAGCTAGATAGAGAATAAATAAAGTGAGTTTTGAGAAGCTTTGTAGCTCAGGTTGAGGTTCTGGATGTAAGTTTGCTCATTGACCTGGAAGGTTCATTTTCAGATATTTCATCACCATGCTAGGTAACGTCATCAGTGACCTCCGTATGAAGCTTCGTCCGGAGATCACTGAAGTTGTTACCGAGTATGGTGACGAAACGTCTGGAAATGAGCCTTCCAGTTCAGCGAGCAAATCTACATCCAGAGTAAATAAAGTGGGATTTTCTGAAATTATCATGTAGAGTTTTAATGAACAATGTTATATTCACAAAATTGAGTTGAACCTACAAACCAAATTCTTTGACCCTTATAGAACATAGAACATAGAATATAGAAAAATACAGCGCAGTACAGGCCCTTCGGCCCTCGATGTTGCGCTGACCGAAGCCTACCTAACCTACACTAGCCCAATAACCTCCATATGCTTATCCAATGCCTGCTTAAATGACCATAAAGAGGGAGAGTCCACCACTGCTACTGGCAGGGCATTCCATGAACAAGAAGCAATTATTCGACAAGAGCACTTGGGTAAAATGTTTTTAATGCATCAACTGGTGAAAGGATCCAAAGCACGGACAACAAGAGAATTTCTGACCAGTGACAAAAGTGCCCAAAGTGCTTCCCAGACTGAAATCTCTCATCGTGTCTCTGACCTTTCACATGTGGGGCTCAACCTTCCCTATATTGATTTTGATTTCGATTCAGATATTATTGTCACGTGTATTGAAGTACAGGAGTATGGTGAAAAGTGCACAAAGTCACCATTCTCCACCAACCACTGGCCCTTAAATATAGAAGGTTCCCCTGCCAACCAATGCCTAGAGCGTGATATGGTACTCAATGTCCCATGTGGCCAGAGCTCTTTACCCATACCCTCCTCTGGCTTCAGAAAGCAGGATCGAGTTTTCTTATAGCACTTTTTATGATGTCAAAGCCAAGAAGGTACCATTGTAGTGCAGTCCTTGCTCTCTTGCAGGAAAGTAGCCAACTCGTGCACAGCAATATCCCACAGATTTGGAGATAGTGAGGACTGCAGATGCTGGAAAGTCAGAGTCGATAAAGTGTGATGCTGGAAAAAGTACAGCAGGTCAGGCAGCATCTGAGGAGAACGGACATTTCAGGGCAGGCCCCTTCATCAGGACTGGAGAGGGGGAAGGGGGCTGAGAAATAAATAGCGGGGCGGGTAGGGCTGGGGAGGGGAGGGTAGCTGGGAAGGCCATAGGTAGGGGGTGATTGTGATTGGGCACTGGGAAGGAAAATGGACAGATTAGGTCAGGTAAAGGGGGTGGGACGGAGAGGAAGGGTTGGACCCGGGGGGGAGTGGAGGGGTTGGGAGATTTAGAAACTGGTGAGTTCTGTGTTAAGGCCGTATGGTTGTAAGCTCCCAAGGTGAAAGATGAGGTGTTCTTCCTCCAGTTTGTGTGTGACCTTGTGTCAAGAGTGACTAGGACGGACATGTCGTTGGGGAGTTGGGAGGGAAGGTTGAACTGGATGGTGACCAGATGGAGTTGATTGGAGTGTACAAACCACAGGTGTTCCCTGAACTGGTCCCCAAGTTTGCGCTTGGTCTCTCCGACATAGAAGAGACCAAATCGGGAGCAACGGATGCAAATCAGGTTAGAAGTAATGCAGGTGAATCTTTGCTGGACATGGAATGATTCTTTGGGGCCTTGGATGGAGGTACGAGGGGAGTTGCAGCCACAGGGAAAGGTGTCAGGTGTGGAGGAGAGGTTGGTGCGGAGTCTGGACCTAAAAAGGAGGCAGGAGGTGGGCACTGCAGCCAAAGTTTAGTATTTTATTCAAATGTTTAGTATTTCATCCAAACAGCAGCACCTCCCTCCATGCTGCACACAGTCACTGGTCTCGACTTTATGCTGGAACGGTCACATCCGTGAGACTGGGTGGTGGATAATTATTTTTCAGAACCTCTGGCGTAATCACAGGCGAGCAGTGAGAACATCAAGGGGAAAAATTGGCAAGAAACGGAATCTAATTGTTAATCATGGCAGGATTTTTGAGTTACGAGCACTTCAGCTTAAAAAAAAAGTTTGTTTTGCTTTTCTACTTCTGAAGACACCAGGGCGAGTTCATTAAGCATGAAATGTAGTTTAAAGCTCCAGAAAGGTGCTTATTTCACACTGCTGTGGTTCCAGTTTCAGGTATCAGATTGAAGTGAAGCTCAAGCACTCTGTGTGTACAAAAACCGTCATCATGTTCTCTACCAGGGCATTATGTGAAGTGCTGCTGTCATTCTGACCCTCAGGCTTTCAGTCACTCACTTCTATCGCTCATGTTGATTCAACGATTCACTCCTCAGACACAGACAGCTGATGCCTTGTAGGAGCCAAGAAATGTTTTGACCTTTGACAGTTCTCAGCAACATTACCTGAAAGCCTGTGTTATTTTTTTTGTTTGCAATGTAATCTGTTCTACAGTGACTTGGAATGCTTCCCGGCATCGCTTTTCTGAATGGTAAAATCAAAGTTTACATTGGACAGGCATGGAACACCCGTGTTAAAATAAGTCAAGTAGGTGACAGTTTCAAGTCTCGCCCTGCAACATCAAGAGCATGAATATTTCAGATCAGCATTCCATGTCCAAACAACCAATTGCAACAATCTCAACAAATTTTTATTTATCTTCGACCTTTCTCAAAAATATTCCATCATGTTTCACATGAATCTGACAAACAGGAAGTTTTTATCTTGAGAATAAACTTGCACGCCACACTTGAATCGCGGCAAAATATTGTTGATGCTGAAAATCTGAAACGAACACAGAAATTGCTGGAAAAACTCAGCAGGTCTGGAGAGAAACAGAGTTAACATTTCAAGACTGGTATGATTGTTCTTCAGAAGTGGACTTTTTCAGTGATAGATTCCAGATGAAGGGCTCCTACCCGAAACGTCAATTTTCCTGCTCCTCGCATGGTGCCTGACCTGCTGTGCATTTCCAGCACCACTCTAAACTTGACCCTTCTTCAGTGATAGAGTCATACCGCATGGAAACAGACCCTTCGGTCCAACCAGTCCAGACTGAACTCAATATTGGACTTGAAACGCTAACTCTCTTCTCTCTTCACAGGTGCTGCCAGGCGTGCTGCGTTTCTCCACCATTTTCTGTGTTGACCTCATTTTAATGTCCGTTTTATTCATAGGAGTATACATTATACATTCCACCCAAATCTAGATGCCACCCCACTTATATTTATTCCAGTTTCCACTGAAACTATGTTTGCAGCAATAAAGTCATCTGGCCTTTGTCAGAGGTTGAAGTGGCTCAAAATTTCATTCCGTGATCAGCTCTGTGGGGGTCACACAAGCACAGGCTAAAATGTACAATTCAAAATTGCTTGCGCCAGCATCAAACAATGTAGAGACTCTTAACCAGGGATAGGCACGAATTGCCAGCCAAGACAACAAAGCCCGTGTTCATGAAGTACTGAATGGGAACAAAAATCAGTGTTAGTTTGTTTGTGATACAGACTGCCTCCTCAGCACCCTTCCTCAGAACCATTTACCAAGATGTCATCTGGTACCGTCCCCATTGGAAGCCACATGTGCCCTTGATCTCCATTTTGAGCATTGGGTGGCTACATTGCAGCTAGAAATGGGATTTGCACAGTTCCACTTAGCCTTCACCTCGGCAACGATCGTTTCTTCAAAGATTACATCAATTTGATGCTAGATGGGTCCAAGATGGCATCAGAGTTGGTAACCTGTGCCAGAGATCATCTGCTCCAACAGTTTTTTCATTTCTTTCCTTTAGTTTTAAACTTACTTACTTTGTCCGGAGAATAGAAATAGAAATGGCAAGATTAGGGAACCATGGATGACAGGTGAAACTGTGAGACTAGCTAAGAGGAAAAAGGATGCATACATAAGATCTTGGCGACTGAAGACAGATAAAGCTTTGGAAGAATATCGGGAAAGTAGGACCAATCTGAAATGAGGAATTAAGAGGGCTAAAAGGGGTCATGAGATATCCTTAGCGAGCAGGGTTAAGGAAAACCCCAAAGCCTTTTATTCATATATAAGGAGCAAGAGGGTAACTAGGGAAAGGGTTGGCCCAATCAAGGACAGAGGAGGAAAGATATGTGTGGAGTCAGAGAAAATGTGTGAGATTCTTAATGAGTACTTTGCATCGGTATTCACTGAGGAGAGGGACATGACAGATACTGAGGTCAGGGATAGATCTTTGATTATGTTAGGTCAAGTCGGCATAAGGAAGGAGGAAGTGATGGGTATTCTAAAAGGCATTATGGTGGACAAGTCCCCAGGTCCAGGTGGGATCTAACCCAGGTTACTGAGGGCAATGGGAGAGGAAATAGCCGGGGCTTTATCATATATCTTTGCAGCATCCTTGAACACGGGGGATGTCCCAGAGGACTGGAGAATTTCTAATGTTGTCCTCTTGTTTAAGGAGGGTAATAGGGATAATCCAGGTGTGAGCCTGACCTGTGAGCCTGACGTCAGTGGTGGGGTAGCTGTTGGCGAAGATATTGAGGGATAGGACATATACCTATTTGGAAGAAAATGGGCTTATCAGTGATTGGCATCATGGTTTTGAGCAGGGAAAGTCATCTCTTACCAACTTAATAGAATTCTTTGAAAAGGTGACAAAGTTGATTGATGAAGGAAGGGATGTAGCTGTCACATACATGGACTTTAATAAGGCATTTAATAAGGTTCTCCATGATAGGCTGATGGAGAAGGTAAAGTCACATGGGGTCCAGAGTATTCTAGCTAGATGGATAGAGAACTGGTTGGGCAACAGGAGACAAAAGGTAGTAATGGAAGGCAGCCTTTCAAAATGGAGACCTCTGACCAGTGGTGTTCCACAGGGATCTGTGCGAGGACCACTATTGTTTGTGATATATATAAATGATTTGGAGGAAGGTGTCGGTTGCCTCATTAGTAAGTTTGCAGATGACACCAAGATTGATGGAGTAGCAGATGGTGAAGGGGACTGTCAGAGAATACAACAGAATATAGATAGATTGGAGAGTTGGGCAGAGAAATGGCAGATGGAGTTCAATCCAGACAAATGCAAGGTGATGCATTTTGGATGATCCAATTCAAAAGCAAACAATACAGTAATTGGAAAACTCCTGGGGAAAATTGATGTACAGAGAGATCTGACTGTTCAGGCCCATTGTTCCCTGAAGGTAGCAATGCAAGTCAGTAGAATGGTCAAGAAGGCATATGGCATGTTTTCTTCATCAGACAGGGAATTGAGTACAAGAGCTGGCACATCATGTTACAGTTGTATAAGACTTTGGTTTGGCTACATTTGGAATATTCTGTACAGTTCTGGTCACCACATTACCAAAAGGATATGGATACTTTGGAGAGGGTGCAGGGGAGGTTCACCAGGACATTGCCTGGTATGGAGGGTGCTAGCTGTGAGGAGAGGTTGAGTAGTTTAGGATTATTCGCATTGGAAAGGCAGAGGTTGAGGGGAGACATGATAGAGGTTTACTTAATCATGAGAGGTGTAGACAGGGTGGATAGCAAAAAACGTTTTCTCAGAGTGGAGGACTCAATTAGTTGGAGTCACAAATTCAAAGTAAGAGGAGAAACGTTTAGGGGAGATATTTTATACATAGGGTGATGGGTGTCTGGAACGCATTGCCAGTGGAGGTGGTAAGGACGGAATAATAGAATAATTTAAGATGTATCTATTCAGATACATGAATGGGCAGGGAGCAGAGGGATACAGATCCTTAGAAAATAGACAGTAGTTTAGATCGAGGACTGGATTGGCTCAGGCTTGGAGGGCCAAAGGGCCTGTTTCTTTGCTGTAATGTTCTTTGTTCTTGGACAAAATCAGCCACAGTGAGAGCCCAGCAAGTGGACCTTGAGTGGACCATGGATGCAGACCCAGTGCAGAGGAGAGTGGGCCCAGCGTGGAGGAGAGTGGGCCCAGCATGGAGGAGAGTGGGCCCAACGTGGAGGAGAGTGGGCCCAACGTGGAAGAGAGTGAGCCCAGCGTAGAGGAGAGTGGGCCCAGCATGGAGGAGAGTGGGACCAGTGCAGAGGAGAGTAGGCCCAATGTGGAGGGGAGTAGGCCCAGTGCAGAGGAGAGTGGCCCCGGTGCGGGGGAGAGTGGGATCAGCGCATAAGAGAATGTGCCCAGTGTGGAAGAGTATGGGGCCAGTGCAGACGAGAGTGGGGTTGAGAGTGTGGTGCTGGAAAAGGGCAGCAGGTCAGGCAGCATCTGAGGAGCAGGAGAATCGACGTTTTGGGCATAAGTCCATCATCGGGATTGAGGCTTGTGGGTTGGGGCTGAGACATCCGATTTACTTTTCCAGAGCAAGCCCAGGACCTGGAATAGGCAGCTGCTACTTTGGGAGAAGGGACGTCAGTGAGGTAGGAACAGCAGCAAAAGATGATGCCTGAGGATTGGCAACTTTGTCATGAGTTGGGTCCGGTGCTGGCAGTGGTGAAGCTGTGGCAGAAGGGCATCGACAAGTGGGTCCAACGGTGAGAGACACGATTCTGACAGTGTGCCCGTTGCAGGTGACTGTGGAGGAGCATTGGCCCAGCAGCAAAGATGGCGCCCGAGGTATGGTGACTACGATGTGGGTTGTATCTGCAAAGTGGTGGCAGAGGAATGAGGTGGTGCAGGCATTGTTGGCGATGATGAGCTGGCTCAGGACTGATGGACTCTCTTCAAACTATACCTTTCTTTCTTTTCCCTTATTCCAAAATTATTCAAAATTGCATCATATTGTGTTAACAAATGAAAGCTTTTCACTGTATTTTGTTGTATTCTTATGGTTAAAATGCACCTAGCAATGAAATCAAAATCAGATGTTCCCACTTTTCTGGCGATTAGTTGATTTTCTTGTTTTGCGTTCAGTGCACATGACTTCGTTTTTCTCTCTCTCTTTCTTCTGGGAAAACATTGTCTGCCTCGCTTAGTGAAAGTCGAACCTGCGAGTCGTGTTTATTTCCTGGGGTGTGGAGTCTTTCCTCATCAGTGTTTGAGGAATACCTGGTATTTTGGTAGGAGTAACAAGAAGATGGATTACTGGGCTAATGGTAGGCTACTTGGTAGTGTGGATGAGCAGAGGGATCTTGGTGTCCATGTACACAGATCTCTGAAAGTTGCCACCCAGGTAAATAGTGCTGTGAGGAAGGCATATGGTGTACTGGGCTTTATTGGTAGAGGAATTGAGTTCCGGAGTCCTGAGGTCATGTTGCAGTTGTATAAGACTCTGGTGCGGCCTCATCTGGAGTATTGTGTGCAGTTTTGGTCGCCATACTATAGGAAGGATGTGGAGGCATTGGAACGAGTGCAGAGGAGGTTTACCAGGATGTTGCCTGGAATGGTAGGAAAATCTTATGAGGAAAGGCTGAGGCACTTGGGGCTGTTCTCATTGGAGAAGAGAAGGTTTAGGGGAGATTTGATAGAGGTGTATAAGATGATTAGGGGTTTAGATAGGGTCGACACTGAGAACCTTTTACCGCTAATGGAGTCAGGTGTTACTAGGGGACACAGCTTTAAATTAAGGGGTGGTAGGTATAGGACAGATGTTAGGGGTAGATTCTTTACACAGCGGGTTGTGAGTTCATGGAATGCCCTGCCAGTAGCAGTGGTGAACTCTCCTTCTTTATGGTCATTTAAGCGGGCATTGGATAGGCATTTGGAAGTTATTGGGCTAGTGTAGGTTAGGTAGGATTCGGTCGGCGCAACATCGAGGGCCGAAGGGCCTGTACTGCGCTGTATCTTTCTATGTTCTATGTTCTATGTAAATAAAATAACTGAAAGGAAATGACCTTTAGTAAAATAAACATGGCCATAGTTTGTGAAATATGTGTGCAGCGAAGGGCATCAAGAAAAGTTATAAGGGATTACTGAGGGACAGTGGAGAGTTTTTATTAGAAGGCTGGTTTCCAAAAAAACTAAATAAGACCCACGGGGAGTTTGCACAACAGAGCAAAATCAGAATTGACCAATTTCTCTTGTGGTTCCATTATCAGAGAATGTTATAATTTAAAATGAGGCCATTTGGCCCAGCAACCCTTGCTACCTTTTGGAAGAACTATCCAATTGTACTGACAGCCTCTACTTTGCTCAATAGTTCTGCAATTTCCTCCCTTCCAGGCACCTTTGAAAGACATTATTGAGTCTGAGTCATTCACTGTTTAACGTGGAGTCATCGAGATCACAGCTATGTGTTGCATTAAAGAACCATAGGGATATTCTGGCACAGAATGTCTGTGCCAGTTGAAAGACAAAATAATGTAAAATAAGTAGTCATCCATGAAGTAACTCCACAGAAACAGATTTCCCATCTCCAAGTACCCCGTTATTTACACTTGGAGAGTCCGAGACACTGATCCAGCTCCCTCAGGGCCAGTTCTTAGAGTGAGCAGAACCCCTGACACTCCTGTTTTACAGCTGTCAGCCAGGGCTCCCTGATTGGACCAGGTTAACAGCCCCAATTGGGGAACTCACATTCTATAAGATCCGCCTTGCTGACCTTGTTACAAACTCTACCGGCTGTTCCCCTGCCACTTCCCCAGCTCCTGCTCCACGGCCTGCAGGTTACACAGTGTCTCAGGTGCAGTACCAGGCTCCCTTTCAATGGGTTTTTGTCTCCATCATCAAACTGGACAGTGAATTCCAGAAACCTATCACCTTCTGGGTCAAAGTGTTCTTCCCTAAACCTGGTTCTTGACTCCCCAACCCCAGGGAAAGACTTTGCCTATTTATCCTATCCATGCCCCTCATAATTTTGTAAACCTCTATAATCCTCTTCCTTATGTCCCTGATAATCCTTGCACCATTCACTTTAAATCTGTGGGCCCTGATAGGAAGGGGAGGCAATGGCCTAGTGGCATAATCATGAGACTATGTAATGCTCTGTAAACCTGGGTTCAAATCTCACCAGGGCAAATCGTGGAATTTGTATTCAATTAAAATCTGGAATTAAAGCTCTAATGTAATTGTCCAGGAAAAAATATATTCAGAGAGTGACCTCTGCAATAAGCAAATTTCAAAAATAAAATTTGTGGTCCATCAAACCAGATTTAGCTTTTATATTTGACATTTCCAAATTGGTTTGGATCAGAACACAGGAAACACCACCCAACTGTGATGATCCCTGGGGACTTGGTGAGAGTCAGGGAATTTGTAGAAGACAGAAATGGAGCTAGTACACTGCTAACAATCTCCATACTAATGTAAGTCGCATCCACAGCAAATCTTATTAGATGTTGTAATGCAACCAACTTTGTATCGTTTTCTCAACAAAACTCATCTAGTTAGATCAGAGAGCTCGATAACCTATTCCACACTAGATCACTTCTGGCAATGGTATCCATATTTGATTCAAAACAATGTGCACTGTACTGGTGCCGTTGCGTCAGTATGAAGGAGGTTGTAAGAGACTGACATAGATTTAGTATACCCCTAACCATCTCTATGGCAAAAAGAACATAAGAACTAGAGGATGAGTGGACAATTCTATCACTCTAAGTGATGTAGGTCATGTTCAGGTAGTCTGCAAACAGTTGATGTGGATGTAATGGCCTTTAGTGTTTACTCAACAAGACTCTTCGAGTTAGGCCAGAGAGCTGGAAACCTTCAGTACACTGTGTCACATTGGACTTAAAAAGAACCCACACACAACAGTTACTAACTCTTCAGCCACTGACAACATAGAAGCATAGTTACTAGATGCAGGTGGAGGCCATTCAGCCCTTCGACTCTGCACCATCATTAAATATGGTCATGGCTGATTATCCAATCTCAGTATCCTGTTCCTCTCTCCATTACCCTTGATCCCTGTTGCTCTCCCTTGAATGTATCTAATGAACTGGTCCCAACAGCTTCCTGTGGGAGAGAATTTCACAGGTTCAGAACTCTCTGAGTGAAGAAATCCTTCCTCATCTCAATCCTGAATGGCTTACCCCTTATTGTAGACTTCCCCAACATCAAGAACCTTCCTCCTGTATCTAGCCTGTCCAATCTTATCAGGATTCTATATGTTTCAATGAACCCCCCCCCTTTCTGGATTCTAAATTCCAGTGAGTACAAGCCTAGTTAATCAAGTCTTTCTTCATATGTCAGTCCTGCCATCCTGGGAATCAGTCTGGGGAACCTTTGCTGGATTCCCTCAATATATTCCCACGGTACTCAAGATATGGCGTCACCAAGGTACTGTATGACTGCAGTAAGGCATCCTTACAGTGATATACAAACCTTCTACTGATGAAGACCAGGATGCCATTAGCTTTCCACACTGCCTGCTACACCTGCATGTCAACCTTCAGTGACTGTTCCACAGTAACACCCAGGTTTCATTTTACCTCGCCTTTTCCTAACATGCCACCATTCAGATAATCAGCTGCCTTCCTGGTTTTGTGACCAAAGTGGATAACCTCACATTTATCCACATTATGTTGTACTTGCCAACTATTTGCCTACTCAGCCAGTCTGTCCAAGTCACCCTGCAAACTCTTAGCATCCTTCCTACAGCACACACTGTCCCCAGCTTGGTGTCATCTATAAATTTGGAAATATGGCATTCAATTCCTTTGTCCAAATCATTAATCAACATTCTCTCTTTATGTACTTTGCCAAATCTGCAGGACTGATTGTTTAATGGGGTATTCCTGAGCAGATGGATATTCGAAGAAGGGCTTATGCCCGAAACGTCGATTCTCCTGCTCTTTGGAAGCTGCCTGACCTGCTGCACTTTTCCAGCAAAACATTTTCAGCTCAGATGAATATTTAGTTCACAGGCTTGTGATATTTGAACCATCATTTTCTATAAACGGTTTGACCAGCTTGAAGGACCTGATTAGGAAATGGGATCCATGTTCCAGCATAGATTTTATCCAGGTTATAGACTTATAAGGTTAGGCTGAATAGGCTAGGGCTACTTTCCCTGGTGCATCAGAGGCTGAGTGGTGACCTTATAGAGGTTTATAATATCATGACGGGCATGGATAGGGTAAATAGCCAAGTTGTTCTTCCTAGTGTAGGGGAGTTCAAAACTAAAAGGACATAGGTTTAAGGTGAGAGGGGAAAGATTTAAAAGCGACCTAAGGGGCAATATTTTCATGCAGAGGGTGGCCCGTGTATGGAATGAGCTGCCAGAGGAAGTGATGGAGACTGGTACAATTACAGCATTTAAAATGCATCTGGATGGGTATATGAGTAGAAAGGGTTTAGAGGAATATAGGCTAAATGGTTCCAAAGTTAGGATATCTGTTCAGCATGGATGGGTTGGGTGGAAGGGTCTGCTTCCATGCTGTACTTCTCTATGACACTATGTGACGTCTTTCATATTCTTTCTGCCTTCTCTTTCTTTCTCTCTCTCTTTCCATCCTTTCTTTGTATCTCTTGATATCTCTCTCTCCTTCATTTCTTTCTCTCTCTAGATATTTCTGTTTTCTTCTCTTTCTCTCTCCTTCTATATGCATTTCCCTGACATGGATCCATTACTGTGTCGAAAGACTTGAACTTTTCAATGTTTATTTATGTAAAATGATTAAAAGGCTTCCAATTTGAGGTATTGATGTTTTGGATGATTGATGTTTTATTGTCCTGTAGAAGAAAGGAGGTTTTTTTTAACATAGGGTAAAGTTATTCCTTAAACAGCTATTATTTATGTATCCAATTGTCACGATAAGGATAACTGGTTCAATACAGTGTATCATGAGTGAATCAATGTATAGATGCCATTACAAGACATGGGAGCTCTGAACAGCTGTGGGGATTGTGTGGAGGGCCATACATAGGAATGAGGAACATGAGCAGTTACAGGAGGTGGTGGAGCTCGCAGAAAGTGATATGGATTAGGGTCCTCGAGGAGGGCACAGGAGTGGAGGAGTTTGAGAATTAAGGATTAGGGGACCTTGCTACTTTTACTCTAACTGTGATGATGTCCCATAGCCCTGAGCTGAGTCGTTTTAAACCCATAGCCACAGCAATGGCTGCCTTTGGAGATCTTTTCTGGACTCAGCTGTCCCGACATCAGGCAACACCAGCCATCCAGCAAAGAAGATCCTAACAGCCACTCTGTCCCATGGTGGCAGAGACGACTGGGACTTTTCCCAGCTCTTCCCGCCCTCCTTGAGATTAAAACCCAGATCTTTGATTCTTTTCATCTCTCATTGAAGTGTAGCACTGGAAAATAGCACAACAGGTCAGGCAGCATCAGGACTTCCTCTCTCTCTCTCACCTCGTTGCGTCTCTCTCCCTCACTATTTCACTCTGACTCTGCCATTTTATATTTCCCTCTCTCTCCTTTTCTCTTTTCCCACATTACTCTTTTTCTCCCTCTTTCTCTTCCTGGGTTTCTCTTTTTTTTACCTCTTCCCCGTGTCTGTCTGTCTGTCTTTCTCTCTCTTGTCTCTCTTTCTCATTTTATCTCTTTCTCAAACTAAATAGAAAACTTTTAAAGGAAATGTATTTAAAGCTGTTGTGCCACTAAATGATAAAACTCAGGAGCTGTGTTATTGTGGAACAACTGAAATTCTGATGGGTCTAGAGACGCATTCAATCAAGGGAGTGAATGATGGTTTAATATAAAACATGACTGCAGAAGCCCAAAGCTGCTGCTGAAACTGGAATTTCATTCTCTTCCACTTAACACAATAAATAGTCCCACAAAGGGAAGAATTGTATTTTATTAGCAACTTTACACAAAGGTCAAACATTTCTCCAACACACTGTTGCACAGTACATAGTCTATCAGAAAGATATTAAAACAGTAATTCACTCATAACTGACTTTGTGAAAAAAATCTACTGTCAAGAGTATTTCAGGTTAGGATAGACCTTCAGGAATTCCTCATGGTAGAATAGTTCGCAGGGTTAGATCACACGGAATACAAGGAGAACTAGCCATTTGGACACAGAACTGACTCAAAGGTAGAAGGCAGAGGTTGGTGGTGGAGGGTTGTTTTTCAGACTGGAGGCCATTGGTGTGCCACAAGGTTTGGTGCTGGGTCCACTGATTTCTAGAACATAGAACATTCACTGCAGTACAGGTCCTTCGACCCTCAAAATTGTGCTGACCTGTGGAACCAATGTGAAGCCTATCTATCCTACACTATTCTATTTTCATCCAAATGTTTATCCACTGACCATTTAAATGTCCTTAAAGTTGGCAGGCAGGCAGTGTGTTCTCTGAGTAAAGAAACTACCTCTGACATCATGTCCTATATCTACCACCCCCCCAATTTAAAGCTATGTCCCCTCATATTAGCCATCACCATCTAAGGAAAAAGCTCTCACTGTCCACCCTATCTAACCCTCTGATTATCTTATATGTCTCAATTAAGTCACCTCTCAACCCTCTTCTCTCTAACGAAAACAACCTCAAGTCTCTCAGCCTTTCCTCGTAACACCTTCCCTCCATACCAGGCAACATCCTCGTAAATCTCCTTTGAATCCTTTCCAAGGCTTCCACATCCTTCCTATAATGCATTGAGAAGAACTGTACGCAATATATTGTCATCTATATAAATGATTTGGATGTGAACACAGGAGGTTGAGTTAGTTAGCTTGCAGATGACACCAAAATTGGAGGTGTAGTGGACAGCGAAGAAGGCTACCTCAGAGTACTATGATCTTGATCTGATGGGCCAATGAGCCAAGGAGTGGCACATTTAATTTAGATAAATGTGAGGTGCTGCAGCTTTAAAAGGCAAATCAGGGCAGGACTTACACACTTAATGGTAAGGTCCAGTGGAGTGTTGTTGGAGTGCAGGTTCATAGTTCCTTGAAATTGAAGTCACAGGTAGATAAGTCAGTACATATGCCTTTATTGGTCAGTGCATTAAGTATAGGAGCTGGGAGGTCACTTTGCAACTCTACAGGACATTGGCTAGGTCACTATTAGAGCACCATGTGTAATTCTGGTCTCCATGCTACAGGAAGGGTGTTGTGAAACTTGGAAAGATACAGAAAAGATTTACAAGGATATTGCCAAGATTGGAGACTTTGGATTGTAGGGAGGGGGGCTGAATAGGCTGGGGCTATTTTCCCTGGTGCATCAGAGGCTGAGGGGTGAACTTGTAGAGATTCATAAAATCATGAGGGGCATCGATAGGGTAAAGAAGCAAGGTCTTTTCCCTGGGATAGGGGAGTCCAAAACTAGAGGGCAAAGATTTAAGGTGAGAGGGGAAAGTTTTAAGGTGAGAAGTGAAAGATATAAAAGAGATCTAAGGGGCAACGTTTTAATGCAGAGGGTGGTACGTGTATGGAAGGAGCTGCCAGAGGAAGTGGTGGAAGTGATACAATTACAACGTTTAAAAGGCATCTGGATGGGTATATGAATAGGAAAGGTTTAGAGGGATATGGCCAAGTGCTGGCAAATAGGACTTAGATTTATTTAGGATATCTGTTTGGCATGGACAAGTTAGACTGAAGGATCCCATTGCATAGCTTTATGACTCTATGACTATTCAATAATGTGAGGGAATTCAACAAGCACCTGCAGTATGTTGGGCACTTTCTGGTTTTATTTCAGATTTTTAGCATCTGCAGCATTTTGATTTGGAGTTTAAGAAGGATTTGAGTCTAGTCACTGTTGTGCTGTGGGGTCAATGTTTGGGGCACCTTAACAAGCTTTAGTTCAAAAGGCAGAAAGCAATCCCAGTCCTTCAGGCCTGATTGCTATCCATTGGCCTTTGCGATAAAGTGATGTTTATCACTTGTGGGACATGGGTGTCACTGGCTGGCCATCATCTATTGTCTATCCTGAGATGCCCTTGAGGAAATGGCGGAGAAGTATTTTCTTGAATCGCTGCAGTCCGTTTGCTACAGGGGGACCCACACTGTGCTTAGGGAAGGAATTCCAGGATTTTGACGCAGTGACAGTGAAGAAACAGTAATACAGTTCCAAATCAGGATGGTCAGTGGCTTGCAGGAGAAGTTCCAGTGGTGGTGCTCCATGTATCTGCTGCCCTTGTCCATATAGATGGAAGTTACCATGGGTTTTGAAGATGTTCCCTAAGGAACTAGGGCAAATTTCTGTAGTGCATCTTGCGGATAGCATTGTGTATACATGTTAGGCAAAGGGCCATTCCTTACTCAGCATGGCAATACTCAGTGAGTAATGCCACATAATGAATAGAATGATTGTGTGATGAAGGATGTCGGAGGACCTATCGAACTGTTGAGTGGATCAGTGACTGCCCTGCTCATTCACTGTGACATAGGCAGAAGAGCTATGCAGACAGACTGTGTTCAGAGACTTGCTCTGTGTTGCTGTTACTCCATCCATCACAGTCTTGACCTTACTGGTGTCAACAGGCAACAGAACACTGCAGAGATCCACCTTATGTTAATGACCTGGTTGTAGAAACTTCAACCACAGTTGTCTGCAATAACCAGAACATCTACATATTTGTCCTCCTTATAGAGACATAGAGATGTACAGCATAGAAACAGACCCTTCGGTCCAACCTGTCTATGCCAACCAGATATCCCAACCCAACCTAGTCCCACCTGCCAGCAACCGACCCATATCCCTCTAAACCCTTCCTATTCATATACCCATCCAAATGCTTCTTAAATGTTGTAATTGTACCAGCCTCCACCACTTCCTCTGGCAGCTCATTCCATACCATACCACCCTCTGGGTGAAAAAGTTACCCCTTAGGTCTCTTTTATATCTTTCCCCTCTCACCCTAAACCTGGTTCTTGACTCCCCGACCCCAGGGAAAGACTTTGCCTATTTATCCTATCCATGCCCCTCATAATTTTGTAAACCTGTATAAGGTCACCCCTCAGCCTCCGACGCCCCAGCCTGTTCAGCCTCTCCACAAAGCTCAAATCCTCCAACCCCTGTAAATCTTTTCTGAACCCTTTCAAGTTTCACACCATACTTCCGATTGGAAGGAGACCAGAATTGCACGCAATATTCCAACAGTGGTCTAACCTCTCAACCCCTGTACTCAATACTCTGACCAATAAAGGAAAGCACACCAAACGCCTTCTTCACTATCCTATCTACCTGTGACTCCACTTTCAAGGAGCTATGAGCCTGCACTCCAAGGTCTCTTTGTTCAGCAACACTCCCTAGGACCTTACCATTAAGTGTATAAGTCCTACTAAAATTTGCTTTCCCAAAATGCAGCACCTCGCATTTATCTGAATTAAACTCCATCTGCCACCTCTCAGCCCATTGGCCCATCTGGTCAAGATCCTGTTGTAATCTGTATTAATTCTTGCATATATTTAGTTCGTAACTGAACTAATTTTATTTAACGCAAGCACAACTTTGTTTTGTACTAACTTAACCGTTCACTTGTTTCAGACTAATGCTTTTCTGCTGACTCTTTCAATTTACTAAATCATGGGATGTGGGCATTATTGGTTAGGCCAGCATTGATGCCCATCCCAAAGGGCAGTTAAATATCAATTGCATTGCTGTGTGTCTCGGTCACACATTGGCCAGACCAGGTACGGCCAGTTTCCTTCCCTGAAGGACACAACTGAAGCAGATGTGATTTTCTGACAATTGAGAATGGATTCCTGGCCATCATTAGACTCTTCACTCTAGATTTTTATTAAATTCAAATGAATTGCAAATTATTCAGTTTAAAGTTTGGGTACACACACGCAAACATATAAAAAGGAATCCTTAAAAGAAATTTTAGGTCACAGACCACTTTAAAGAAATGCCTTTTAACATATGATGAATGTAACATATGAGTTTGGGAGGCTCAGGGGTTAGCACTGCTGCCTCACAGTGCCAGGGACCTGGGTTTAATTCCAGCCTCAGGTGACTGTCTGCGTGGAGCTTATACATTCTCCCCGTGTCTGCGTGGATTTCCTCTGAGTGCTCCGGTTTCCTCCAATAGCCCAAAGATGTGCAGGCCAGATGGAATGGCCATGGAAAATGCAGGATCACAGGGATAGGGCAGTGGATGGGATACTCTTCAAAAGATTGGTGTGGACTCGATGGGCTGAATTGCCTGCTTCCAGATTGAAGGGATTCTATGAGATTGCCCAGGAACATTCAGCCAGACAGGTGCATTTTGAATAGAAGTGTATAATAAATTGATGTGCCTGCCATAGGTAAGTAGCAGATATATGTGAGGCAATCAGACTGGCCACACTGGTAAGTGAATAAGGATGAGGTGGAATTGTGAGTGACAGGAATGTGAGCAATATTAAAGGCTGGGAGAGTATCCTTTGAAGATGCATATATTGACCTTGCCCACCTGCAGCCAACACTACAAGGAACTGGTCTCTGAGGGTGTCTTGTCTCCACTACCCTGACACTGAACCATGACCTCTCTCCTGCTCTGCACTCCTTCCACAAAGGCCTCCAGTGCTACACTCCAGAGCACTGATTCTTACCATCTTGTTTAGAATTACAGCAAAACATTCAGCAGCAGCCCCCTGCCATATAGCACAGCTTCACTTTAAGAGGGACAGACATTCATTAAGAACAGAAGTGTGGCTACACCACATGTTATTAATATCGTCATTTGACTTCCTGCTGAACACAGAGAAAGCCAGCAAATGTTGTCCAATTGGAAATGGTGTGGGGAGCACTAAATCTATGGATTTATTGTCACTTGTCACCACCCCCCCCTCACTTGACTAAAAAACAAGTTGACTAACTTTTAGCCTTTAGTTTCTGTTAGCACCATTTCACTTACTTTCCCCCATTTTAAAATGTCATATTTGCTTACGCCTTAATTTAGCACAGATGCTGAGTTGAACACAGAGTGGAAATGAGACAGATCCCTGGATCAGAAATCTTCTTGTAGTTTCATGAAGCAACACCGAGCTTTTCATGTAGGTCAGACTTGAAGCTTCAAGGGATGGAAAGACGCTGAATGTAATTGGCCCCAAGTGGCTTGTTTATTTGCTTGAATGATTCCGAATGAACAACATTAATATTTAGGAAACAGGATACTCGCCTGACTTTAATCTTCAAAGCAATAAGCCTTTTGGAACTAACCCGCTCTCAAGATTTAAAACAATTGTGAGGATGCAGTAAATAATTAATGCGTCAAATTGTACGGTTCTGCTCAGAGCAATAACCATCTGTAATGAGCTTTGAGAGTGATATGATATGTGACCGAGTTACAGGCACCTTGTTTTTATGGGACATGAGGAGACGTCAATTGCAATGAGAGATTTTGCAGCAGGCTGTAGGAGGTGATAGTTTGCAGGAAGGTTCCAACATTTGGTGATGTACCGGTGAACCAGAAATGATTGCAATCTGCTTTGAATTATTTATATTCAGACAAAAGCAAAAGTAATGCAGATGTTGGAATCGTGCAACCAAACAGGATGATGCTGCAAATCCTAAGCAGGCCTGACAGTGTCTGTGGAGGGAGAAATTAAAACTGGTGAAATTTTGCCTGAAACACCATCGACCTGAAGGGCTCCTTTCACCTTGACCTGCAGAACTCTTGTGCCACTTCCTGGTTTTATTTCTCATGACCCAGTGGGGTTATCTTAGACTTTCAAAGAATACAATTTAGTCAGTTAATGAGGTGGCATGGTGAGACTAAACTGCAGAGCTGAGTTGGCAGGATGGTTGGTTTGTAATGCTGAATGATGTCAACAATACAGGTTCGATTCCCACACCAGCTAGAGTTACCATGAAGGACTCTCCTTCCCTCCCTTACCTGAGGTGTGGTGCGCCTAAGTTTATAATCACCACCAGTCTTCGCTTCCTTTAATGAGAGAGCAGCCCTCTTCGAATTTATTTCTGGTCAATCTTTAGAAGCAAAATGGCATCAGGGAGGCTCATTCAAGTTCACATTTGTTCCCTGTGCCAGAGTTTTGCATGTTCCTGCCTTGTCCTAATTCTCAGTGACGATGTAGCTCAGTACTCACATGTGGGAATGAGATCGTGCTGGAATGATGGAGAGACTCTGTTCTTCAGGTTGCCTGTTAAAGGCAGTTCATGTGACACTATTCACCCAGTGGTCTGGAAGCATCATTTCATCAAGCAGATTAATTTTCTCCAGGCACATTTATGTTGAGCTTCTCATGATTCAGAACACATTCTGGAATCGTATAAGTGCAGTTAAATAATTCAGAATATGCTGTCTGAAAACATCACAAATTCCATCAACTTTGGAGATCTCAGGGCCACATGTTTGGTTGATTTTTTATTCATTAGAGTGCTCATTACAGCTCTCTCATCAATGTATTCCATCACAAGATACTAGGCAAATATCAGCTTCCACCTCAAAATCATGGTTGAGTTGCACAAAATATACTTTTAAGTGTTTGGCATTGCTATCCTTATAAAGAAAGACCTCGACCTGGCAGCGATGAGGAGCTTTCCCTTTTGATGTTGGTCTATTGAAGACTTCAGTCGCTTTAATAAAGCTTTGCATGTCGTGATGGTGACTATATTGCTGGAGTCTTGAGGCTTTCTCCTCCCATCATTTACCTTCTGTATTCTGGACATCAGCCTTGAATTGTTGGAATACTGTCTTCTTGACTTGTGACCTTGGGTTCTTCTGTTATAATCAGAGCTGCTTCTTTACCAGAAGGTCACATATTTTTGCAAAACTCCCATCAAACTGGTCAAGGGTTGATGATGATGATGATGTTCAAACCCAATGGTCTGTGACAGATGTCCAATGTAACGGAAATTATTTGATCCTCTACATCACCATTTTTGGGAATACAGCAATTGTAACAATCTCCAAAAAGCAGTGTTTTATTGTTACCTAAAAACTCATGACATATATTCACCTGAATCTCCTACTTTGTGTGGCTGTGGAAATCCAGAGACATGAGTGGCTTAGACCTTCCAGAGAAATAAACAATTCAAAGAAAAATGTTGAGCACTACTACACCAGGGACTCTTTGTTGCATTCATGGGCTTGGCCAAAGCTTTTGGCACAGGAAATTGGGAGGATTTGTGGATTGTGTTCCAAAGATTTGTTTGTCCAGGAAACTTCATAACTTTGCCCCGATCCTGAAATGATGCAGCAGAATGATATGACTGGAACTGAGTTAAGGGGGAGATCTGAAAAGATGCTTTCAAAATCAAACAAGTCTGTCTAAAATTATAATCTACTGACAGTGACTATTTACCTTGTCAAAGAACAACTATCCTCTGGTACCAGCATTAAATATCTTGTGGATGTGAAACTCTTTAACCTTGATCCAATAGACATACCTGACCTACAGTATGCGGATGATTGCAGGGTCATTGCTCGCTCTGCATCAGATTTGCAAGATGATTAGGGGTTTAGATAGGGTTGACAGTGAGAACCTTTTTCTGCGTATGGAGTCAGCTGTTACTAGGGGACACAGCTTTAAATTAAGGGGGGGTTGGTATAGGACAGATGTTAGGGGTAGATTCTTTACTCAGCGGGTTGTGAGTTCATGGAATGCACTGCCAGTATCAGTGGTGAACTCTCCCTCTTTATGGTCATTCAAGCAGGCATTGGATAAGCATATGGAGGTTATTGGGCTAGTGTAGGTTAGGTAGGCTTCGGTCAGCGCAACATCGAGGGCCGAAGGGCCTGTACTGCGCTGTATTTTTCTATGTTCTATGTTCTATCTTTGCAAACAAAGAACTTGGACTGTCCTTAAATATTAAACAAAGCTCATATATGGCAATCCAGATTGGTCAGCCAAATAATTCACCTGTTGTAGATGCTGAAGGAGGGATTCTGGAAAATGTTGAGTATCTTTCATGGCTTGGCATCTCAAACATTTGACAAAAATCTTTGCAAGTCAATAGAAGTCCAAGTGTGTGGACCATGACACTCCTGTACTGCAGTGAGAGTTGGACTCTTTCAGCATCACATGAGGTAACAGAAAAGCCATCAGCGATACTTCCAATCATAAAATCCTTACAATGCGGAAGCAGACCATTGGACCCATCAAGTCCACACCAACCCTCCAAAGAGCATTCCACACAGACCCACCCTATGCTTGCAAACCTGCATTTCCTATGGCCAATCTACCTACCCACACAACTTTGGACTGTGAGAGGAAACACATACAGAGAGGGGGTGAATGTACAAACACCACACAGATCTCTTGTTCAGAGCTCCTCCATCACTGGGGATAGTTTCTCTCTAACCTAAGGATGAGATCACCCCTAGAATAGCTTTGGTCTCCCCCGCTAAGGAAGGGTATACTGCTATAGAGGAAGTGCAACAGAGGTTTCCCAGACAAATCCCTGGGATGTCAGGATTGTCTAACAAGGAGAGGTGGAATCAAACTTAGGTTCTTGGTATAGTGAGGCAACAGTGCTAACCACTGAGCCACTGTGCCATCCCACACTGCTGTTAAGATTTAAAGAGAGAATTGTCAAACAAATGCTAGTAACTTTGGAATGGAGGAACAGCGGCAGGTCATTCAGCTGAATGAGCCTAAACTGTTATTCAATCAGATCGAGGTTGATCATCTATCTCAAAGCCACACCATCTTCATAGTGATTAGCCTCCAGAAAATTTATTGGTTTTTCTCCTGAATGTGCTCAGTGATTTGAACCTCCCGCAGCTCTCTGAGTGAAGAAATTCTTCTTCATTTCAGTTTTAAATGGTCTGCTCTTTATCCTGAGATTATGATGCCAGATTCTAGAGTCACCAGCCAGGGGGAATATCTGACCTCCATCCATTCTGTCACGTCCTGGAAGAATTTTGTAGGTTTCAATTAGACCACTTCTCATTCTTTAGCATTGTAGAGAATACAAACCCAATCTCCTCAACCTCTCCTTGTTAGACAATCCTGACATCCCAGAGATTTGTCTGAGAAACCTCTGTTGCACTTCCTCTATAGCAGTATACCCTTCCTTAGAGGGGGAGACCAAAGCTATTCTAGGGGTGATCTCATCCTTAGGTTAGAGAGAAACTATTCCCGGTGATGGGGGAGCTCTGAACAAGGGATGTATGCTTCAATTACAATTTTAGCAATTCCAAATTGATGTGAGAAAACATTTTCTTACATAAAGGATATTGATGATCTGTAATGCTCACTTCCAAAAAGATACCAAAGATAAAATTGATCATTTTCTGTTAGGTAAACATCTTAATGGATGTCAAAGTATAGTGAGAGTAAAGGTTCATGTCAGTTGCACATTAATGAATGGGGGAACAGGGTTGATAGCAATTGGGCCCCTTCAGAGAGAGAACTTGCTTTTGAGTTGGAACACACCACGTTAATAACCTTACCCATCAAACCTCAGTGCATTTGGCTTGGTTGGTGTGCATTTGGCATGGTTGGTGATGCATTTGGCATGGTTGGTGTGCATTTGGCATGGTTGGTGATGCATTTGGCATGGTTGGTGTGCATTTGGCAGATGTCATTTTTGTCCAGGGGAGAAGAACAGGAAAATATGCTCCATCTTAGCACATGGACATTTCATAAAATGGTGGATTGGTGTCATCAGTGAGTTCAAAATGGCAGCCTTGATAAAGGTAGAGAGGGTGATAGGTGACCTCTAATTATTTAAACAAATGAATAGTGCCTTATACTTGAGGACTCATGTTGGAAACGTCGACTCTCTTGCTCCTCAGATGTTGCCTGACCTGCTGTACTTTTCAAGAATTTTTTGACATTCTTGGTTGTTAAATTGCACAATTAGTGACTCTTCTTATCAATGCCAAATATGTTTGCTTCCAAATCCTCTTCTTGGATTTTTGGTCTTTTTTTTTCTGTTTCAACAATGAAGACTATGCACTCCATCACCCCATGGGGTTCCTTCGAAAAGTTACTGAGTTGTGTCTGTTCGTTGTTTCAAAATTAATTGTGAAGCAGCTGTCCTTTTCTCTTTGTCTCTGTCAAGTTGAAGAGCAATCTCCTCCACACTTGTTGGGCAATGCATTATTCAGCAGGACCAAGTGTCAGAGGATCAGACTATCTGACATTCTTAACTTCTGCAGATACTTTGGAATAAACCTAATAAATGCTGCTACTCCCTGCTTTCTTTGGAGCTGAACTTTGCCTGCATTAACACCAAAGCATCTTATACAGTTATCTGTTATTGAGAATGACTTACTGTCCTACTACATTACCATGTGTACAAGCTAGTCCCTATTGGGGTTAGAACATAGAACATAGAACATAGAAAAATACAGCGCAGTACAGGCCCTTTGGCCCTCGATGTGGCACCGATCCAAGCCCACCTAACCTACACTAGCCCACTATCCTCCATATGCCTATCCAATGCCCGTTTAAATGCCCATAAAGAGGGAGAGTCCACCACTGTGACTGGCAGGGCATTCCATGAACTCACGACTCGCTGAGTAAAGAATCTACCCCTAACATCTGTTCAATACCTACCACCCCTTAATTTAAAGCTATGCCCCCTCATAGTATCTGACTCCATACGTGGAAAAAGGTTCTCATGGTCAACCCTATCTAAACCCCTAATCATCTTGTACATCTCTATCAAGTCACCCCTAAACCTTCTTTTCTCCAATGAAATCAGCCCCAAGTGCCTCAGCCTTTCCTCATACGATCTTCCTACCATGCCAGGCAACATCCTGGTAAACCTCCTCTGCACCTGTTCCAGTGCCTCCACATCCTTCCTATAGTATGGCAACCAAAACTGCACACAATACTCCAGATGCGCTGTATCAGAGTCTTATACAACTGCTACATGACCTCAGGACTCTGGAACTCAATTCCTCTCCCAATAAAAGCCAGTACGCCATATGCCTTCTTAACAGCACTATTTATCTGGGTGGCAACTTTCAGAGATCTGTGTACATGGACACCAAGATCCCTCTGCTCATCCCTCTGCTCATTAACCTGCTTCAACATGAAAATTATGTACAGGGAGGTTTCCCTGCCCATGAGCAGAATCTAAAATCTTCAAGAGGTCCCAAGGATAGTCCTTGCAGTCACTAAGTAACAGGAGAGGGATGTGAGTGCATTAAGAACAGGAGTAGGCCATTCGTCCCTTGAACCTGCTGTGTTGCTCCATTAGAACGAGTCTGAAAAATCTCAAATGTTTACCTGTCTTTGCTTTCCATTTAAAAATATGATGTAGAGGTGCCGGTGTTGGACTGGGGTAGACAAGGTCAGAGGTCACATGACACCAGGTTATAGTCCAACAGGTTTATCTGAAATCTTGAGCTTTCGGAGTGCTGCTCCTTCATCAAATGAAGAGACTTCACTTGACAAAGGAGCAGCGCTCCAAAAGCTTATGATTTCAAATAGACTTGCTGAATGCTCAAAAATATGTCAACTTGTCAGATTCTGATGAACTCTATTTTATTCATTCTTGGAACAAGGGCATCACTAGCTAGGTCAGCATTAATTGCCCATCCCTGATTACCCAGAGGGCAGTATAAGAGTCAACCACATTGCTGTAGATCTGGAGTCACGTGCAGGTCAGACCAGGTAAAGATGACAGCTTCCTTCCCCGAAGGACATAGCTGAACCAGATGGGCTTTTAGGGCAATTGATTCATGGTCATTGTTAAACATTTAATTCCAGATTTTTGTTTTTTTCAAATTCCAACATCTGTTGTAGGTCTCCAGGACATAACCGGGACCTCTGGATTAATGGTCCATTGATATTGGCACTTAGCCATTGCCCCTCCCCCCCCCCCATATGACAATCCAGTGAGGAAGACAATTCCAGTTATCGAGGAGAAAGTGAGGTCTGCAGATGCTGGAGATCAGAGCTGAAAATGTGTTGCTGGAAAAGCGCCGCAGGTCAGGCAGCAACCAAGGAACAGGAAACTCGACGTTTCAGGCACAAGCCCTTCCTGATGAAGGGCTTGTGCCCGAAACGTCGAATTTCCTGTTCCTTGGATGCTGCCTGGCCTGCTGCGCTTTTTCAGCAACACATTTTCAATTCCAGTTATCGGCCATCCTTTGTGTGAACCAGTGTTGGAAAATCTCATTTCTGACTCAATAATCTTAGGGTCAAAACCCTCAACTTTTTTATTCTAACTGAGCTTTTGCCCGAAACATTGATGCTCCTGCTCCCCGGATGCTGCCAGACCAGCTGTGCTTTCCTAGTACCACACATTTTTGAGTCTGATCTTCAGCACTGACAGTCCTCATTTTCCCCTTGTATCCTCACAAACCCTTGCCTCCTTGAGCTCCAAGATGGGATGGGTAGAATATCAGTAAGAGGGATTTGAAGCAGGTTGCAAAACGGGTGTGACAATTCCCTCCAGGGAACCTATCGACCTAGACTGGATCATCAGGGACAAAGTGGAGCAAGATCTACTCAGCAACAAAGGACCGAACAACAGCCATTGTGGAATGGGAAAGGAAAATGCAAACTAAAATCCTTGACCTATCGAGGAATTCATTCCTCAAGTGGACTTTCAAAAACCTACAATGTGGTGTGCTGTTTTACAAAGAGAATTTAACAAAATGTTCTGCATCAATGATTAATGTTTGAGCTTAAAATCAAGATAAAATCTGGGAACAGATAAGAACTCACTGAACAATAAAAAGCGGAGCCATTATGAGCTATGCACAGTGGGTGAAAGTATTAAATTCATTGTTCAACTAATTAGGATTGAGACGTCAACTTGTAATTTATATGATGGTAGGTTAGTATAGAATCATAGAACTGTGCAGCACAGCAGGAGGTGGTTTGGCCCATCACATACATATTAGCTAATTCATTCTTCATCTGCTTGTTTCCCATATCCTGGAAATTCAATTTTTTTCAATTATTTCTTTAATTTGGGAGCGGGTACAGTGGCTCAGTGGTTAGCACTGCTGCCTCACAGCGCTTGAGATTCAGCTTCGATTCCAGCCTCGGGCGACTGTCTGTGTGGAGTTTGCACATTCTCCCTGTATCTGCATGGGTTTCCTCTGGGTGCTCCGGTTTCTTCCCACAGTCCAAAGATGTGCAGGTCAGGTTAATTGGCCATGCTAAATTGCCCATAGGGTTAGGTGCATGAGTCAGGGGCAAATAGGGGGAATGGGTCTGGGTGGGTTACTCTTTGGAGAGTCAGTGTGGACTTGTTTCCATACTGGAGGGAATCTAATCAAATCATTCTCTCTGTGTCTGTAGGTTTCTTCAATGTATTCTGGTTCCCTCCCACAGTGCAAAGATGTTCAGGTTCGGTGGATTGATGATGCTAAATTGCCCATCGTGTTCAGGGATGGATTAGCCCTGAGGAATGCAAGGTTAGAGGGATAAGGTAGGGAGGTGGGTCTGGATGTGATGCTCTTCAGAGGGTCGGAAATGACTTCCACACTGTAGGGATTCTATGAAGTTCCTTTCACTTTGCTTTCCCCATACTTTGAGGAAATGCTTTCCAGATCATAGCAACTAGTAGGGTCAACAGAAACTCACACCAGACTACCCCTTGTTTTATTTTCTTGGTCAGTTCTCTTCATCTTGTACAAAAAGCTATAGTTGGTTTAATCGAGCTCAAGGGAATGGAGAGATTATATCATGATTTAAGCTTTGAGGGAGCCCCAGAGTGAGATTTAAAACAAACATTGCCATGATCTTCTCAGATAAACTAAATACAGTGAGGTAAATGTGAGATAATGTAATTAAACGATCATTGAAGCTGTCATTCTTTATAACCCTCTCTCTGGAACAGCCTGTTTATAAACACATGGAGATGACAGATAGCTGCTCCCTCAAATCACATTCTGAGGATTATTGGTGAAGGAAACATTATTTGATTGAAGCATTAGCAGAAGGAAGTTTGCAACAATTTGATAGCTTCATGATCAGCATTATTCATCTCAACTTATTATTCCCCATTTATTAACCTAACCAAATGTCAACTCTCCAGCTGGCAGAGCAGGATCTGAATCCACATCTTTGCATAATCAAGCTGATATTTGGTTTACTCCTCCAGTTAAATGGTACCATTTCTATTGAAGGTGATTCTTTAACAATATGAGTGTCGATTGCTAGGCTTCCCTTCCAGCACCCATTTTCCCAAAATAACTATATTCCTTGCCTTTATATGGAACTAACCTTGCTGTAGTTTTTGGGAAATTCAACTCCCTTTATCTTTCACTGAAAAATTATCGACATCATAACTTTGGGGAAGGAGTCAGAGAAACGTTCACTTCTTCCTGGGATGTGGGTATTGCTGTCTAACCCAGCACTTGTTGCCAATCCTTAATTACCCTTGAACTGAGCGGTTTGCTGATGTAGTTAAGAGGTCATTACAGAGGTCACCCCAGTTACTCAGTGCTGGAGTCATGTGTGAGCCAGACCAGGAGTGATGACAGATTTCCTTCCCTGAAGGGCATTGATGAACCAGATGGGCTTTTACAGGAATCAATGGAAGTCGTCATGGTCACTGTGACAGACATTAGCTTTCAGTTCCTGAGCTAATTAAGCAAATTTTAATTTGAAATTCCTGTACCCAGAGCATTAAGGTCAGGTCTCTGGATTACTGGGCCAGGTGATGTTACCATGACACTACTTATTGCTTGGAGAGGTGGCTAGGAGATTCACAATGTTGCTGCATTTTATTGTATGCACATGGTTACAGCTGAACTAGTAATGAGCAGCAGTCTGATGGAGCCTGCACTGTTCAGGTATTTGCTGACTGTAAAGTCTGCATCTTGTTTACTTTTGATTACCGACTTAAATGGGTAAAGGGCTTTTGTAGCCACAGATGGTGGAAGGAATTGCTTTACTTTTGAAAACAATTTACTGGAATTTACTGTGAGTTGTGTTTACAATGTGTATTGTGAGCAGTGGGAGATAAGAGATAAGACAGTATTGTGTGTGCAAGAGAGTATGTGTGAGTATGAGTGTGAGAATGAGTGTGAGAATGCATGTGTGTGTGTGAGAATACATCTGTGTAAGAGTGTGCGAGTGTACAAGTGTATGAGTGTGAGAGCAAGGGTGAGAGTGTATGAGTGTGAGAATGTGCATGTGTGAGAGATTGTGCATGTGAGAATGTGAGTGTGAGAGTGTGTGTGTGAGTGTGAGTATTTGTGAATGTGACAGTGTGTGTGTGTGTGAGAATGTGTGAGAGTGACAGTGTGTGTGAGAGAATGTGTGTGAGAGTGTGTGTGTGACAGTGTATGTGAGAATGTGTGTGTGACAGTGTTTGTGTGAGGATGTGAGAGTGTGTGAGTGAGAGTGTGTGAGTGAGAGTGTGTGTGTATGAGTGTGAGAGTGTGCATGAATGTGTGTGAGAGTGTATGAATGTGACAGTGAGCATGAGAGTGTGTGTAGCCATCAGCTTGATGACAGCCCAGTGACTCTCTCCTGAGCTGAAGAAAGCTTGGGTGTTTACTATAGAGGGCAAGATGCCTCTGAACTGCAGAATGAGCATACTCTGTATGTCTCTGTCTCTCTCTGCTGTAATAGAACCTGAAACCTGAGGAAAGCCAACTAAAGTTTGGGAGAAGATTTGTAGCGCAGGTGCTCGTTGTTGTGGCCCTGTTCACTGAGCTGGGAATTTGTGTTGCAGACGTTTTGTCCCCTGTCTAGGTGACATCCTCAGTGCTTGGGAGCCTCCTGTGAAGCGCTTCTGAGATGTTTCCTCCGGCATTGATAGTGATTTGTATCTGCTGCATCCGGTTGTCAGTTCCAGCTATCCGCTGCAGTGGTTGGTACATTGGGTCCAGGTCGATGTGCTTATTGGTTGAATCTGTGGATGAGTGCCATGCCTTTAGGAATGAAGGACCCGATACCCAGCATGTGCAAAACCAATGTAGTGTACAAAATCCCATGCAAGGACTGCACAAAACACTACATAGGACAAACAGGAAGACAGCTAACGATCCACATCCATGAACACCAACTAGCCACGAAACGACACGACCTTAGTAGCCACACACGCAGATGGCAAGCAACATGAATTTGACTGGGACAACACTACTATTATAGGACAAGCCAAACAGAGAACAGCCAGGGAATTCCTAGAGGCATGGCACTCATCCACAGATTCAATCATTAAGCACCTTGACCTGGAACCAATATACCAACCACTGCAACGGACAGCTGGAACTGACAACCGGAAGCAGCAGATTCAAACCACTACAAATGCCGGAGGAAAGATCTCAGAGGCGCTTCACAGGAGGCTCCCAAGCACTGAGGATGTCACCTAGACAGGGGACGAAACGTCTGCAACACAAATTCCCAGCTCGGCGAACAGAACTACAACAAAGCCAACTAATTTATTCCACCAGTTACAGTAAGTTGTTGTCTTTAACCAGGCAACCAAGAGACTTTGTAATGAGTATACCATTCAACCATGGCTCCCTGTGGAGATGTAAAAGAACATAGAGCAAGTGATTGAAGAGTAGTAGGTATAAGATAGCAAATAGAATATTTCATTGAATTCTGTGGGCTGGTGTTATTGAACTGTGTTTCCTCAGTACTTTCTGCTCCACCCACAGCACCAATGTTCTTTTGTTATCTGTCTGTATGAAAGTGTAGGATTTTAAAAAGGGTTAGCATCTCAAGTAGTCAAGTGAAATGCTAATAGCTCAGAGTTTTGTTTACCTCTGACTAGAAACTATTGATTTATGATCAAGGCAGTTCTTCTTATGTACAGGGACCTGATGAATGTTTATCGGGTTCCATTCGGCAAGTAAATTGGGAACTTTGTGTTTCTTGATTAAATAATGAACTTGTGTGACAATCCTGGGAGTGGTGGGGTTTGGAAATCATTGCACTTTCGAAGGTGGGTCTTAACACTGGCCGCATCACCCAGGATCACCCAAGCTAAATGGCCACATTCAAGATGGCGGGGCCATGTTCATGGTGCTGTGTCCCACAAGAGCTGGCAGGTTTCAGTGAGGAGGAAGGAAGTTGATTTTAACATTTCCTGGAATTAGTTTCCTGACATTAGTTCTATAAGACCTTTCCTTGAAACTTGCCTGCCTCGAATTTACATTCTCATAGAGTAGAGATTGCCTTCACCCATTCTTACAATTCATAAAATAGAAACAGGAGGCATTTCTGGACATGAGTTGTTTCCAGGAACATGTAACTCTTTCTGAAACCAAATAGTTAAAGTTCTGAATGCAAAATGCTATCGATAATGGAAATGTGACCCAGAAGCACAGTGGCACAGTGGTTAGCACTGCTGTCTCACAGCGCCTGAGACCCAGGTTCAATTCCCGACTCAGGCGACTGACTGTGTGGAGTTTGCACGTCCTCCCCGTGTCTGCGTGGGTTTCCTCCGGGTGCTCCGGTTTCCTCCCACAGTCCAAAGATGTGCGGGTCAGGTGAATTGGCCATGCTAAATTGCCCGTAGTGTTAGGTAAGGGGTAAATGTAGGGGTATGGGTGGGTTGCCGCTTCGGCGGGTCAGTGTGTTTTTGTTGGGCCGAAGGGCCTGTTTCTGCACTGTAATGAATCTAAGCAGAAACCCTGGAAATACCCATCAGCTCTGGCAGTGTCTGTGAAGTGGGAAGTAGAGTTAACATTTTCAGATCAATGGACGATTCATCTTGATAAGCACCAACCAACAGCTACTGCTCTGAGTCCAATCATTTCCAATAAATCATTAAAAGTAAGTAGCTTTAAACATAAAAAAAAATGCATTTGAAAATAGAATCATGGAAATGTAAGGGTCATTACAGAATGACAGAGTCATACATTGTGGAAACAGGCCCTTCAGACCAAACCCTCCACCCACCAGATTTCTTAAACTGAACAAGTCCCACTGGCCTGTGTTTTGGCCCATTTCCCACTAAATATTTCCAATTCATTTACTCATCTAGATGTCTTTTAAATATTGTAATTATATCAGCCTCCACCAGTTCTGCCAGCAGCTCATTCCATACATGCGTCCCTCTCTAGAGGAAGATGTTGCCCCTTACGTTCCTTTTTAAATCTTTCCCCTCTCACCTTAAAGCTATGCTCTTTAATTCTGGACTCCTCTACCCTGGGGGAGAAAAGACCTTGGCTATTCACCTTATCCATGCCTGTCATGATTTTATAAAACTTGGCACATCAGTCCAGACCAACAATCTGTAAATGAAATCCAGTCAGTCAGTCCAATCCCCCTCTATCCCTTCAGTGCCCATCCAATCTCCTTTAGAAATAATTCATTAGTTGTGCTTATATCGCAATCACAGGCAGCGAATCTTCACCGCTCACTGCACTGAAGAGATCTTTCTCACATCCCAACCCCTTACCACCAGGAAAATCATCAAACTATGTCCCTTAGTCATTTTACCATTAGCTAATGAGAGTCACTTTCTTTATATAGCTCTGTTCCTTTTCTGTTCAAGTGTAGCTAACCTGGGTGGACAAGTCATTCTTCCCTGGGCTCAAATAAGTTTAAAATGGTTTGCTCCCTTGATTAAAACATAATGATCAAACCACATCATAAAAAATCAATACCTGAGAGGGTGGAGAGTACAGTAACTGATGGATGGCATACAGACCAACAGAAAAAATAAAGTTAAGTAGCAAAGCTTTGGTGTTAAACTTGGCAGATCTCACTTCTGCAACTGTTCCTAAGTCAAGTATCCTGCCTTCAACCTGTTTTCTACAGTAGTCTTGTCTAAAATAATTTCATTCATTCATGCAACAAAATCTTTAGAGTCATAAAGTCATACAGCATGGAAACAGACCCTTCAGTCCAACCAGCCTGTGCCGACCATAGCCCCAAACTCTACCAGTCCCATCAGTCTGTGCTTGGTCCATTCCCCTCCAAATATTTCTTATTCATGTACTTATCCAAAAGTCTTTTAATGTTATATCTGTACTGGCATTCACCACTTTCTCTGGAAGTTCATTCCACACACAAACCACTCCCTGTGTAAAAGAGGTTGCCCCTCATGTCTTTTTTGAAGCTTTCTCCTCTTACCTTAAGAATATGCTCCTTTGTTTTGAACTCACCCACCCTGGGGAAAAGACACCTACCTTTAACCCCATCTATACACCCTCATGATTTTATAAACCTCTAGAAGGTCACCCGTCAACCTCCTATGGTCCAAGCAATTAGACTAGAGGGATCTGAACCAGTCTCAAATCGCAAATTGACCATTGAACTGGAATTTTGCCTTTTCTTATTTTATCTACAAGGAACATGGTGACTTTTGTGGATTCATCTTCTGCAGGCGGGATAAATTGTTTCCTGAGTGTTTTGAACAGTCCCAGGGCTTTATGTCCACTGAAGCTTTGTGCAAATCCACATGGAGGGCCTGAGATTACTGCAAGAAGTCAACTGTTAACAAAAATAATTGTAGCAACCGCAGGAAGGAGTGACTGTACAACTTAGAGTCGACTCAGATTGAATATTGGTCATCGGATTTACCAACAGGTGACACATTTGTACTACGGTCAATGAATTTGAAGATACCTCAGTTGCTTGTTATCAAGTCTTTGTCTGGCTTTGCTTCAATGATTTGGAATGAAGAAGTTACTTGATAGAAAGTCTCTGTAGACTATCAAATATTTTCAGGAGTTTGTATCAATAGCTTTAACCCAAGTCAGAGAAAGGTAAATTGAACAATTCAGAACAGAATAGTTAACAGGGAGGAATGGAGAAACAGATTGGTAAAATATGCACTTGTGTCAAAACTCCCTAATTCCTTTTGATGATTTATGTTTGACTGGCCAGCATTTACTGTTGTTATGGACCAGACCAGGCAGCCCCAAAGTATACTATGCAGATAGTCTAGTATCTAACCTCTGTATTTCTTTAAAGGGCAAGTGTAAGATGCCATGTTCCAGATATGATTCAACTGGTCCACCATTAAGCTTCAAACAAAACACACTTTCTTCTTCCAATGCAGTTAAAATACAATAAAAAAGAAGACTCTATTGACATAACAAGATTGTGTATTATTTAACCATTAATCAGGAATTGTTCCAATATAGGCTTCATCCCTTAAACACACCCTTTGCAAAGGCAACTCAGCAACAGAGCTGCAACTCAGTTACAATATTCCAAAATTCCCTGTACATGTGAAAGGTTCCAGTGGATTAGAAAATGGCTAAAATAATTCAACAAGGAAGGGAGGCAAAATGTGGGAAATTACAGACCAGTTAGTTTAACATCTGTTGTTTAAAAAGTGGTAGAATTGATTATCAAGGAAGCAAAATCAGGACATTTGTAAAGTCAAAATGCTATCCTTCAGAGTCAGCATGGTTTTATGAAGGGAAAATCATTTTTGACTAATTTGCTAGAGTTCTTTGAAGATGTAACAAGTAGAGTTGATAAGGCAGATGCTGTGGATGTAAATTATTATGACTTCTGGAAGGTGTTTGGATAAGGTGCCACACAAATGGTTAATTCCCAAGCTTGGATCATATGGGATTAGGGGTCATTTATTAGTCTGGATAGATGACTGGCCGATGGACAGAAGATGGAGAGTTGGGGTAAATGTTTTTTTTTCTGGATAGCAAAATGTAACTAATGGGTGCCATTGGGTTCTGTCCTTGGGCTCCAATTATTTATAATCTACATTAATGACTTGGATACAAGGATAGAAGGTCAATCACCAAAATAGTGAATGACATAAAAATAGGCAGGACGGTAAATTGTAATGAGGAAATAAGAACTTTACAAATGGATATAGATAAGTTAGGAGAGTGGGCCAAAATGTGGCAGATGGAGTTTAATGTGATTAACCATGAGGTTATGCATTTAGATCGATAAAATGGGTGGGCGACCTATTATCTAAATGGGGAGAGTCATCAGGATGCTCTGGCATAGAGGGATCTAGATGTACTCGCTCATGAGATCCAGGAAACTAGTATGCAGGTACAGCAGATAATAAAAAAAGTGAATGGAATATTGGCTTTTGTAGTTAAAGAAATAGAATATAAAGGTAAAGAAGTATTGTTGCAACTACGCAAGGTACTGGTGAGACCGCACCTGGAGTATTGTGCACAGTTTTGGTCCCTTATTTGAGGAAAGATGCAATGGCATTGGAGGTAGTTCAGGGGAGGTTCACTAGATTGACCCCAGAGATGAGGGTCTTGTCGTATGAAATGTCGTATGAAACAGTATGGGCCAGCACTCTCTGGAATTTAGAAGAATATGGGGAGATCAAATTGAGTTACTCAACATGACAAAAGGCGTGGATAAAATAGATGTGGAGTGGATGCTTCCTCATGTGGGAAATTCTAGGGTGAGAGGTCATGGTCTTAGGATAAGGGACAGCAAATTTAAAAGAGAGTTGAGGAGAAACTACTTCTCCCTGAGGATTGTGAATCTATGAAATTCGCTTTCCCAAAGTGCGGTGGATGCTGGGACAGTGAGTATATTTAAGGAGGAGCTTGACAGATTTTTAATTGGTAATAGGTTGAAGGGATATGGAGAGAAAGCAGGAAAATGGGGGTGAGGAGCATATCAGCTGTGACAGAATAGCAGAACAGATTTGATGCACCAAATGGCCTAATTTTGCTCCTAAATCTTATGAACGAATGAACTAATGAACACAATTAATCTCACATGCTGTGTCTCTCTCCAGTCCACTCTGCACCTTTTGACTCTTTAGAGGAAGCCTCTCTGTCTAAGACTTTACTCTAGTAGCAGAGAACCCAAGCTTTCAGCCAGCAATAAAAAAGAAACCACGAACAAACTGAAATCAAAACTGAAGTCCTTGTAGGTCTGCATGAGCCTGGCCTAGCCCACTTACGAATATTTTTATTTTAAAACTCCCCAGGAGAACTCCAAGCTGTTTACCAACTGCATGTTTCAAAGAGAAATGCTGGCACCACTGTGACAATACCCCTCTGCAAGAGAAACAGCACAGAATCTCTTAAAGGCACAGTCTTGTCACACTGCACTAACATGTCACTGCACACTCCAGTGTCCATGAGCAGTGCCTCTCTGAGATGGCAGAGTTAGAGATCAGTTGGTTTTACCCAATTTCAGTGGTTGATGGAAATTGATCTCTGTTTGCTGCCAAAGAATGTAAGGAGAGGTGATTCAGGCCCTTATGTTCACACTGGCCAAAAATGGAAAGAAAACTAGACGTCAATTCTGACCTCACCATGCAGCACCATGGCCTGGCAGGTTTCAGCACTCCAGGTGTAGATCGAGGCTCCTTTCTGACTGACTTCCACCACCATTACCAAAAGGAGCAGCAGACTGTCACCACCCAGCATCCTCCGGGTGAAAATACTTCACCTCATTTCCCCTCTGGCGCTTCTACAAAGCCCCTTCGATCTGTTCTGACATGACAATTAATCACTCTGCCTGACTCTACGTCCACCAAACTCTGTGACATCAACAGTCCTTGGTGAGAAAGCTCCCCAGCAGCCCCATGAAAAACACATAAATCAATGCAAGAATTCAAGAGCTGGTGGAGTGTAACGCTTTCGCTGGTCACTCATTTGCCACCTGACCGTTCCACTTTGACAACACTCTAGCATCTAAAGAATCGTCAAATGGACTCCAAACCCAGCTTGTTTTCTCTCTGCAGAGATAGGCTGCTGAGTTTCACCTGTACTTGCTGGTACAATTCTCAATTTCCAGCATTGCAGTATTTTGAACATAGAACATTTGAATAGTACACTGTGTGCAAAAAATACTACACTGTGTCCAAAAAATACTACACTGTGTACAAGAAAAAAAATGCAACTTTTAAAAAAAAGGGTTTTGTGATTTACACATGAAAGAAGTGAAGCTATCACTGTATTCTAACAGATGAAAGGCTTAACAGACAATCAATTTTTCAATGTATTATTTCAGCTACATGACACTGCAAATTTTTGCTGTAAATTCTGTATTACGATCGAGCCTTCCACAATCACCTGATGAAGGAGTGTCGCTCCGAAAGCTAGTGTGCTTCCAATTAAACCTGTTGGACTATAACCTGGTGTTGTGTGATTTTTAACGTTGAATAGTACAGCACAGGACCAGGCACGTCGACCCATGATGTAGTGCTGAACATGACACCAAATTAAACTAATCCCTTCTGCTTGCCCTTGGTCCATATCCCTCCACTCCTTACATATTCATGTGTTTATCTAAAAGACCCTCAAATGCTCCTATCGTATCTGCCTCCACCACCACCCTTGACAGCGTGTTCCAGACTCCTACCACTCTCTGTGTAAAAAACATGTCCCTTACATCTCCTTTGAACTTTTCCCCTCATCTTAATTGCATGCCTCCTGGTTTTAGACACTTTGTTTTTACGATAAGATTATAAAATCTCTGGGCAGATGACAAAATAGTCATGAGCTGCATACATAGGTGTACAGGCTCCAATTAAGTTATCTATAGCTAGGTCTGTCTTGTCTGTTCCTCTGCTTTCTCTTCTGTGCATTGCAAGAAACATTGTTCGTTGAAAGTAGCTTTCTATACACTTCTACGTTTTGAAAAATTGACTTCCTCCTTCCTTGAATACTATACAATCTATCAATGACACCAGAAGGTCCCGAACTGTTTTGTACATTTATAATTGGACCATTTTCAGGTCTGACTGTTCAATCGTCTCGAAAAAGATAAAGTGGAGCTCATCGGAGAAGTGTGATCAGTGCAGACAATGCACATTCACACAGACACCAGCATGGGGAAAAGAGGTGAGCGACAGTGACAGAATTCATTGTCGACTGAGGGTACTCTTGGGAGTGAGATTCTGATTCAATACATCAAGCCAAGGATTGTCATTCACAGCCGGCTGAGTACAAAATCAATGGATCTTGGCAAGAATTGATAGAGCATTCTTTCATTTCTGTTTTTCTCCGCTCTTCTCCTTGTCAAGTGTCAGCTGTGACTATATAGTGGAGCACTCCGAGCTCTAAATTGCAAAATTCGGTGAAGTCTCACTCGAGGTCAATAATTCAGGCTGGTGCTGCAGAGCATATTGAGGGAATAAAATCAGAAATTGCAGGAAAAACTCAGCAGGCCTGATAGCATATATGGAGAGAAAGCAGAGTTAAAGTTTCAGGTCCAAGAGACCCTTCTTCAAAACCGTAACACTCCCACAGATGCTGCCAGACTTGCTGAGATTTTCAGCTGATTGATTTCCAGAATCTGCTGTTGTTTGGTTTCTCAAATGGCTGCATTGGCCATCTTTTGGACAGACTTTAAACCTCATCTACCTGCTCAGGGAGATGTAAACAATCCCATGATACTATCTTGAAGAAGGGCAAGGGAGTTACTCCCAATGACTTTCTCAATGTTTACCCTTCAGTCAAAATGGCATTGAACAGAAGATCTGGTCATTATCACGCTGCTGTTTGTGGGATCTTGCTATACACAAATTAGTATCATGTAAAAACCATACTTTAAAAAAAAAATTCTTTACTTTTGATAGTGGAATGGAGCAAGAAAAAGAATGTTTTAGACATGGGAAAGATTAACTGAATTTTTAAAGGGGGCTTGACCACAAATAAAGCCGGGGAATGTGTATTCAGGAAGATTCGGCTGGCAACATGTAGCTGGATGGGATGTGGAGTGATCACCCATTGTCAATAACAGACTCCTTCTGCCTGTTAACAACATTACTTCCGGATGGCTGAACAGCTTGAGAGTGTTTTGGTCAGAAGATGCTGGACCTATGGAAAGGAAGGAACTGACTTTCTCTTTTTGCAGTAAAATTCACCTCAGGCCTGAAGAAAGCCAGTTTATTTCTCTTCATCATTTGCTGTGGTTTTTAATTAATTAATAAGTCAGAGACTTTATAAGTGTGAACCAGTCTCTCTACCTCCTCCTGTTGGATATACCTGGAGAAGGAAGATGGAGGAACATTAACACCTGCTAAACCAAAAGGATCATTACAATGAACCTTGAGGTCAGGGACCATTGAACTGTCTTCCCTTCATGACATCCATGTTCGCGTGTATTTGTGTGTGTGTGTGTGTGTGTGTGTGTGTGTGTCTTTGTGTGTGCACGTGTGTGTGTGTGTGTGTGTATGTATATACGTGTCTGCATGTGTGCATGCATCTCTGTGAGTATGTGTGCATGTGTGAGTGTGTGTGTCTGTGTGTCTGTGCGTGTGTGCATCTGTGTGTGTGTGTATGTGTGTGCGTGAGCGCGCATGTCTGTGTGTCCATTTGTTTGTGTGTGTGTATGCGTCTGTGAGTGTGTGTGTGTGTGTGTGTGAATATGTGTGTGCAGGTGCATGCGTGTGCTTGTTTGAAGTTTTATAAGCAGGTTAATGCTTTCATTGTAAAGTTATATGTTGATGGTGCATCATTGTGTATCTTTCGTCAGTATCTATTTATTTGTAAGAAATAATAATCCCCATTAAGAACAGAGACCTGTTTGGTGCTTTCTATCACCCTGGGTCTGAAAGGCAGATGTCTTGTGGAAGTTTGCACACCTTTGTGCCATCTGTAACTGTTGAGACAATTCTAAGAATAGTCAGGTTTGATGGTTTGATTTCCAAGGTGCTAACTCAGTGAGTCATAACAATTACAACAATGACTGCATGTCAAAACATTCTTCATGAGCTGTAAAACACTTGCAGGTAGCCAGTTGTTGTTAGGTGCCAGTCCATTTCCTGCTCTCCCAGGTCCTCACTGGCCCACTGGTTCCTCAATTCTCAGCTTCCTGTAGCTGGCCCAAGGCAGGGGTGTGACTGTGCAAGCCCAGGTCATAATTGTCAGTGGTTACCCTTAACAACAGAGTTCCATTAGATCAAAATCTGATCTGCTCCTTGCCCAGTTATCTGTTAGTGTGTCTAGACTGGAAGGCTGGAGTCTGGATTTCCTACTGATTGCCTCATACAAGGCACCTTTCAGCACCCTCAGCAGGGTGAGAGTGGGCCTGACCTCCTGAGTGTGTGCAGCAGTGGTGGCCAGAGTCCGCTGCTTGGGGAGAGCGAGTCCATCTTGGAGGGAACAAGCCTTTAGGGAGCTCACGACGGCAGTGATCGTGGGCCCAGCGGCAATTGATGGCACCAGAGTGAGGCATCTTTGGCATTGGTGGGCCTAGCACAGGACTCAGAGCGGGCAGCAACATCAGCTTTCAATGGCAAGTCGGTGTCCTCTGCGGACAGCAGAGAAAGCAGCATCTGCTATCAACATCGGTCAGCTGTGGCACTGCAGTAGGCCCGAATCGATACTCCGGGTGGATCGACAGGAGCAACAGGTGCTTCAGTGGTGGTGTGGCAGGCCGCGATGGGGACTCCTAGAATGGACTGTGCAGGGAAAACGTACCAAAGAAGAGGAGATCAAGCCTCTGTAGGTAGTGCAGTCCCAGTGTGGCTAAGCATTTTCAAAACACTGACTTTTAGCTTTATTTCATTATTTTTCTAGTTAAAACTAGGAATTACTGTAATGTTTAACTTTTAGTTTTGTTCTTTCTTCCTACCTTAATCTTATGCTTCTGTACCTAGATACTTGTACCTAAGATGGCGCTTTGTGTGTGACATTACACTTGTCACTGTACTCTGGTACTTTTGTACTTGAATACACGTGACAATAAAAGTAAAAAAAAATTGCCCAGTGTTGTTGAGACTAGTTGCAACGTTACTCAGTCTCAACCCAGTATCATGTCACTGAATGTAGCAGCCTTCTGTTCCATGTAATTAAGTACACAGAATGTCACAGTCCAATGTTTCTACTTATTGTAACATTGAATAGAATGGTGGCATTTAACTCACGGGGTTAGAATATGAAAATGAGGAAATGAACCATCTGTGTATTGAACCTTGCTCAGACTCTATCCTGGTATAAGGCCTGAAGCAGGATACGTTGGCCTTATAGCAGGTCTAATGGACATTCACCCTAATGGTAGGGAGGCTTAAAGCCTGGGTAGGGAAGACAGGTTGTATGGACCGACTTATAAAGAGTTAATAGCTATTATGCAAACTACTGCTGAAAAAAAGCACACTTTGTTGTAGTTTTCACCTTGTACTCATCAGAACAACTCACAAAAATACCTTTCACATGGAAAACCAACGCTAATAATGCATGAGAGGAGAGTGCTGATTGGTTAGCCAGTGACTGTAGGAGATGTGGCCATGGAAGGCAATAAGAGTTGGTCAATAAATACTGGTCCAGACAGTGATGCTCACAGCCCAAGGAAGAAAAATACAATAAGCTTCCAACCAGCTGCATTTTATGATTTGGACAATCTGACTGAGCAGGACGTGATGGAGAATTATAATTTCATGATAACTTTTGTTTAGGTGGGGAGTGATCAGATTAGATTACTTACTGTGTGGAAACAGGCCCTTCGGCCCAACAAGTCCACACCGACCCGCCGAAGCACAACCCAACCATTCCCCTACATTCACCCCTTCGCCTAACGCTACGGGCAATTTCCCATGGCCAATTCACCTGACCTGCACATCTTTGGACTGTGGGAGGAAACCGGAGCATCTGGAGGAAACCCACGCAGACACAGGGAGAATGTGCAAACTCAACACAGGCAATCTCCTGAGGCGGGAATTGAACCCAGGTCTTTGGCGCTGTGAGGCAGCAGTGCTAACCAGTGAGCCACCATACCGCCCACACAGAGGAAAACATATCTTGAAGCAGGTCATGAAATGGGACAGCCATAAAAACGTCCTGTTGTAAAGGGAACTAAGCAAATTTGATTCCAGAAGCCTTTAAGAGAAGGAAGATGCTTTTTATTTGTTTATGAACTTAGCCCCACAAATACCAATGATTGTGGACAATGTTTATGTGGATAACCACTGCTTATTTAAATATTATGATGCCCTGCAGTAGGAGCAATTATTTATGTCAGATTAATAATGTGGATAACTGCATTGCTGATTATTATTTCTGTCATTACTGCTCATTTCAGTCATTGGTAATAACCATTTCAGTTATGACCCATTTCTGTTCATTGTACATTAACATTCTTGGACAGTTTGCTCTTTGTCAAAATGGGTTCAGATATTGATTATTAATACCAGGTGAGCTATCCATTATCGTTACTCACACACAATTATATTTTGGTCTTAGAGAAATTGGATAACACAATGAGTTCAGAATTATTAAGAATTACGCATAAACTCAGTAATGGAATTAAGAATTGAAGGGATCACCAGGATTCAGAATGGGATCACTGTAGAGAGTAAGAAATACATGTCTCACAATAGAGGTACTAGATGTTCGAATATTGCAAACTAGGGCAGCATGGTGGATCAGTGGTTAGCACTGCTGCCTCACAGCACCAGGATCCCAGCTTCAATTCCAACCACGGGGGACTGACTGTGTGGAATTTGCACATTCTCCTTGTGTCTGTGTGGGTTTCCTCCCACATTCCTAAGATGTGCAGGTCAGGTGATTTGTCCATAGTGTTAGGTGCATTAGTCAGAGGGAAATGGGTCTGGGTAGGTCACTCTTCGTAGGGTCGGTATGGACTTGTTGGGCCATGCTTCCACAGCGTAGGGGATTGAATGTATTGCACCAAACAGTGCAGGAGGTATCAATATGACAAGTTGCTCAATGTTTTCATGCTAGCCTTCTTACAATGATTTATCTTTCAATGAACGCCTGTCAAAGAATACCCTGTTTGGTTCAATTGTTCCTGCTCTCATTTCGGATTCTCAGGAATGAGAGTTAAGTCCCTATGTAGGATTTGCAGGCAGAATATAGGCCGGTCTCCTCAACATTGTAGCTTTTGAGGTGTCGTACTTATACTGCTGTCTTGTGAGGAATGGTTGGACAGGCTGAACTTGTATCCACTGGAGTTTGGATGTTAACAGTTGACTTGACTAAAATATACACAATGCTGAGGAGTCTTGATAGGGCAGAAATAGGAAGGATGGTTCTTCTTGTGGAGGAATCTTCAACTGGAAGTCGTTGTTTCAAAATGAGGGATCACTTGTTCAAATTCGATACTCTGAGATTTGTCTTTAAATCCAAAGAGTGGGTCATTAGGCTGTGTAAGCTCTTTGCTCAAAAGGTCAAACTGAATTTTTCCTAAGAGTGATTTGTATCTGCTCCTCATAAGACTTTATCGTGTTCCTCTTTCATCCTGTGAATGCTTTTCCTGTTTGCACTAGGGCCTGTGACCTCCCTATCCTCAGATGATAGCTCTCCTTTGAGTCTGAAGCTCTATAGTGTTCTTCCCATCCACCTGGCTTTTGATCTTAACTTCCTTCCTATTGGCACCGCTTCCAGGTCAGTGGGCACCTAGTCACAAGGGCAGTTATACACTATCTGAGAAAATCGCTTTAATATTGTCTTAAAAATCATTTCTAAACAGTCTTTTAAAAAAGAATTATAGATTCTACAGATGTTTTAAAGAAATTCTAATCATCAGAAGCCAAACGTCCATCATTCGTTGACCAGACATTGGAAATCCTGTTGTCTGTCATGTACGCGTGGTGTGGTTGAGATGGCATTACTCAGCCAGGGAAGCAAGCTTGGTAAAAGTACCATGACGCCGTTTTGAAAAAGTGTAGGAGAGTTACCCTTGGCGCTCTAATCAATAATCTCTCAAACGGCATTGTCTAAAAATTATTAATGGAGTATAACACAGATTGGTTTACAGAACAGCTCTGACATACATATAAAAGGAAAACAGGATTAGACCATTCAGCCCTCAAGGCTATTCTACCATTGAATAAGATCTCATTGAAACCTCAAGCATGAGATGGGATGACACCTGACTGCACCTAACATTCTTTGACTCGCTTGTTAATTAAAGACCTGTTTATGTCTGCCTTAAAATTCAGTGACGTTACCTCCACCACTTTCTGAGCAGAGGTCCAAATTTTCTTAACCCTTTGGAAGGGAAAACTTTTCCTCATCTCAGTCTTGCTGATTTTTAAACTGCTTCCCCTTGTTCTAGTCTTCTCCACAAAAAGGAGGCATCCATCCACCCTGTCAAACCCCTCAGGATCTTATATGTTGAAATGTCAATGGCAGGAGGCCCAGTATATTACAAGATAATTCGCCCAGCTCAGGTAACAGTCAAACAAACCTTTTCTGAACATCCCTCACACATTTACACCCGTTCTTAAATAAAGAAGCCAAAACTGCGCAATGCTGCAGATGAACTGTACACAATACTCAAGACATGACCTTAGCAATGCTCAATAGAACTGTAGTAAAACTCCCCTATTTCCATATTCCACTCTCCTAGCAATAAACAGCAACATTCTATTTGAAGACTTGAAGATGAAGGTCGAGAAAATCTCTGCAGACACTGCTTCATGGTGCAAGATTTTCCATTGGTAAAGTTTCAAGGCTTATTTTAAATTGAAAATTCAGTCATGTATATAGAAAGAGATTGACTTAAGTCCGTCACGCTAGTAAAACCTTGTTTAATTGGACAGTCCTCTAAGGGGATTTCAGAATATTGGAAAAGTGGTAAAATTACCTAAGTTCAGAACCACCTTACAGAATTGTTTTTCTTTGACTTTATGAGTGCAATAAACCATCAGTAAGATCTCTCATTGGACCCAGAATGTAGTTTCCCATTCCAAATTAACTACACAATAAAGTTACCAAGGTTCTGAATGCATGGCCTTTCTGAATACCACTATCTATTAAAATCTTTGTAAATGCAACACACGTGCTTTGAATGTCATTCCATCTTATGCTTTATCTCTTTCAACCTGTAAGAAATAGCTTCCTAACGGGCTTTATAAAATTCCGTTTGCTCTCTCTGTCTCTCCCCTTTCTAAGAAAGATTCTACAGCAGTTTTCACGAACTGACACAGGCTGTCAATCTGTTATACACTGGTACAAGTTCTCTAAAAACTATGTACAATTGCTCAGCCTGAAATTCTAGGATCTCATCCCTTATACCAAAGCAAACTGAGTAATTCTAACCCAGTGTCTTTGCAATCAATAAGCCATTGGTTAAATGGTTTGCATGAGATAAATAGTAATGCCTTTGCAATAGTTTGATTGGCATAACATCCACAAGCATCCACTCCCTCCACAACCAACTCTCAGTGGCAGCGGCATGTACTATTTACGAAATGCACTGCAGAAATTTGCCAACAACTCTCAGACAGCACCTTGTAAACCCACGACCATGTCCATCATGAAGGACAAGGGCAGCAGATACATGGGAGCACCACTGCCTTCAAGCTCCCCTCCAAGCCACTCACCATCCTGACTTGTAAATACATCGCTTCTCCTTCACTGTCACTGTGTCAAAAGCCTGAAATTCTCTCTCTAATTGCATTGGGAGTCAACATTCAGCAGGTGTACTGCAGTGGTTCAAGAAGCCAACTCACCGCCCCCCACTTCTCAAGGGCAGCTATAGGGATGGGTAATAAATACTGGCCCAGCCAGCGACGTCCACATCTCACAAATGATTTTTTAAAAATAGGCAGATTTACAGCTGGGGGGAAACCACGTGAGATGGGAAAGAGCTTCTTTTTTGAGGTAAACCTGTGCTGGCACTGCCTAGCACCTTCTGTTACTCAAGTAGCCCCAAGGACAGAAAAAAAGGCAGCAGTTACAGAGATCAGCATTGCTTCATTTCATCTGCCCACGCACCCATACTAGGACCAGGCTTTCATGCTTAATTTAGCTTGAGTAGCATGACCTCAAAGTCAAACTACTTTCAGCACATGCGGCCTTGACTCCTTTTTTGTGGATAAGCTGTAATTTATGGATGTAATTTCTGAACCAATTAGTGGGTGTGGGCAGCATGGTGGCACAGTGGTTAACACTGCTGCCTCACAGCGCCAGAGACCTGGATTCGATTCCCACCTCAGGCGACTGACTGTGTGGAGTTTGCACATTCTCCCTGTGTATGTGTGGGTTTCCTCCCACAATCCAAAAATGTGCAGGTTAGGTGAATTGGCCATGCTAAATTGCCCGTAGTGTTAGGTGAAGGGGTAAATGTAGGGGAATGGCTCTGGGTGGGTTACACTTCGGTGGGTCAGTGTGGACTTGTTGGGCCGAAGGGCCTGTTTCCACACTGTAAGTAATCTAATCAAAGAGCAGAGGAGATTGAGGGGCACCTGTATAGAGGTTGATACAATCAAGAGGGATATGGATTAGGTGAATGACAAGGATTATAAGGTGCAGGAGTTCAAAACTAGGGGGCATATTTTTTACAGTGAGATGAGAAAGATTTAGAAAGGACATGATGGGCAATGTTTTAATACAGAGAGTGGCTCGTGTATGGAGTGAATTGCCAGAGGAAGTCGTGGATGAGAGTTACAGCTACAACATTTAAAAGATATATTTGGATAGGAAAGTTTTAGAGGGATATGGTCCAAACACAGGCAGGTGGGAACATGGTTGGTGTAGATTACTTGGACAGAGGGGTCTGTTTCCACGCTGTATGACTCTGTGAGCCTCTGGGAGTTTCCCATTTGCTTCTGGAGCTGCTTATAAGCTGCTACCATAGTTCGCCTGCTTTGACCATCTTTACCTATTTGGATCCTTCAAAGGCCTTCAGCAAACTAACGTGAAGAAGATGCTTTGTTAGGTGGAGGGGGTGGGTTTCCTGATGGAGTCTCCTAACTGTCTGGGGCAAACCTCCAGTGCCACACCTCAGAGCCACCCAGAGCCTGAGCTGGGACCTGTACATTGTCGCTCCATTCTGCCAGTCTCCAGGTCTTGGTCACTTCATGCTAAGCTCCCAGCCTACTGTCCAGCTTTGCTTGACTCACACATCCCAGAACAAGCAATCAATCCTCCCCTCCCTCCACCTCCCTTGATGTCAACTCATGCTTGACAACGTCATGTCTCCGTCAATGTGCTCAGAGGCTTTTTATATCCACTTGATGAACACCTCAATTCAATGTCATATCTGAAAATGGGAACTCCAACATTGCATCAACCTCTTAGCTGCTGTGCAGGACTGCCAGCTGTCTAGGTGCTCAGGCCTTGGGGGTAGGACTTGAATCTGAACTTTCCAACTCAGGGGTGAGAGGCGGAATAATTACTACAGTGATTGTGGGAACTGGGAGAGAGGTTGACCTGGGTTTCACTAGTTTACCTGTGGAACCTGATGTTGTCATTAACAGGGAGGATGAGAATTACAAGGTGCCGAAGACGAACCCTTATGAAAGCCTCCAAAACACTAGTGAGGGAGAAGGGTGAAATGCCATTGATGATGATTTTCTGTTACTGTTAGACATGTATGAATGGAATTTGTTTTTGTGTTAATTCACTCACCTGGGTGTCACAGACTAGGGCAGTGTTTATTGCCTGCCCCTGGCTCCCCCTTTGAGAAGGTGGTGGTGAGCTGCCCTTTGGAAACAGCAGTCTATTTGCTAGAGGAAGGGAGGAAATGCTCAGGCTGGAGCCGAATAATACTGAAGGAACAATGGTATATTTCCAAGTCAGGATGATGAGTGGTTTGGAAGGGAACTTGAAAGCAGTGGTGTTCCCATGTATCTGCTGCCCTCATCCTTCTAGATGGAAGTGGTCATGAGTTTGGAAGGTACTTTCTAAGGATCTTTGGAGAATTTCCGCAGTGCATCTTGTGGAAGGTAGATACTGCTGTTACTGAGCATCGGTGATGGAGGTAGTGAATGGTTTTGGGAGTGGTGCCAATCGTGCGGCTACATTTATCAGGGGAATGCGAAGCTTCTTGAGTGTTGTTGGAACTGCACCTATCCTGGCAAGTGGGGAGTACTCCATCACACTCCTCTCTAGTGCCTCAGAGATGGTGGACTGGGTTTTGGGAGGCAGGACATAAGTTACTTACCTTGATATTCCTAGCCTCCGGCCTTCTCTCATACTGATTGGGTTTAGATAGTGAGTGCAGTGAGTTCTGGTCAATGATAACCCTCAGGATGTTGATATTGTAGTAGTAATGCCATTGAAAGTCAAGGGATAGTGGTTAGATCTTCTCTTACTGGGAATGGTCATTACCTGCTATTTAGGTGGCTCGAATGTCATTTGCCATTTTTCACTCATGATCCAGAGTCTGTTCAAGTTGCTGTGGGTCATGAGTAGTAGCAATGCCTGACAATCTTAAGTGACACTGTAGTTTGATTTTTTTTTACATCTCAGATAAACTATACAAAATATCGGAGGATACATTGGACTCTTGTGGCACAGTGGTAGTATCCCTTTTTCTAGGCCAGAAGACCCATTGAGTTATAGAGTCATGCAGCATGGAAACAGACCCTTCAGCAAAATCCATCCATTTGGCCATGATTCCTAAAGTGAGCTAAGTTAAAAATCACACAACACCAGGTTGTAGTCCAACAGATTTAATTGGAAGCACTAGCTTTCAGAGCGATGTTCCTTCATCAGGTGGTTGTGTAGTGGCCTGGTGAAGGAGCAGCGCTCCAAAACCAAAGCTTCCAACTAATCCCGTTGGACTATAACCTGGTGTTGTGTGATTTTTAACTTTGTACACCCCAGTCCAACACTGGCATCTCCAAATCATAACAAAGTGAGCTAGTCTCACTGTATTTGGCCCATATGGTTCTAAACCTTTCCTATCTATGTATCTGCCTAAATGTATTTTAAATGTTGCAATTGTAGTTACCTTTACCACTGTCTCTGGCAGCTTATTCCATGAAGCAAGCTCAAAAATAGTCCAGATCAAATCCCAGGGTGTGTTGTGACTGAACATGTTGATATGAAACGTCCACACTGGGTTTTGCTTGTGTTCAATTGGACATTAAAGCATATTCGAGAATTAAAGGCAGGATCACTTGCCATTATTCATCTTTAACAATGGTCAACAGCTCATAGGTACAACTTCTGCAATCTTTGTAAATAATTAGTTTTGGTTTTGACAACAAAACCCTTTTAGGATCTTCTTATCATTCGAGAATATAACCAACCTGTCCCTCTGCAGTATCTGACTGATTACACAATTCTTGGACCTGAATGAGCTTCCCTGAAAATTCCCATAGATCATTCCGGGTATCAAGAGGCATTGCATGGCAGTTGTCCTAAAGTGGCCATTAATCTTACAGCTGGGAAGTGGATTATCAACAACGGAATACGCTGTTTAGAAATCACCTGGATGCAGAAGACTTGTGTCTTCCACAATGAGATCCTTTCCAATTATATTGGAGTGCCTACCACTCATGGTTAGGGAGATACATGTAGTGATATGAGTATTGCTCTGTGCTTTGTTAACGGTAAATGATGCTCCTTCCAGATAATTCCAATGAAGAACTCATCTTCGTGTTCTCAATGGAGCATGTCAGAAGCACCAAAAAGGCATCTCTCTTCCGGTGTGAATAGTGTATGAAACCATTGCATCCATTTATTTCTCTAGACATTTTTTCTGTGCTTCAGCCCCTGATTGATCGCAGTGTTAATGAGGAACTCAGAGAACTAGCCGAGAAAAGTCGGGTGCAATTATAAATAAGATGATGTGCTCTCGAGCTGAATGGGAGTGGATGTGACAGATCATGGTCCTTGATTTTCAGATGATGCACTTGCTCCTTTACCAAGTCCACTATTTTTTATGTCAAATACAACCTGTCATAGCTGCTTGTTAAACCATTGGAACTGAGCAGTAGACTATTATAGTCAGACATTACACCGAGAACTTTAAAAATGCAATGACACTGTAAAGTTTGAGATAAATGGTAAAAGTTTGAGAGGCTATTTTGGCAGCAGTATCAGTTTTTTAAAACAAACAAGCAAGGACTGAAAAAGTCTATGAATTTTGAAATGCTGAAGTAAAACTAGGCCAGGATAATGGGGAGCCTGATCTGAATTATTAACCAGGCTTTCCTTGGAGATATATGTTGGAGCTGCTTTTCAACTCAAAGACCTGGATTTCCTTCAGTCTTCCGAAGCAGGGTTTTCACTGAAATAATGACCCTGCAAATATTTTGCATAATTGGGAGAGCAGATGCAAAAAGCACCAGGGAGCTGGAGATTTAGAAATATCACAGACAGTTTTATCACAACGAGGAATTTAGGTGTTAGAAGCTATCAGAATGAAACACAGTTGATGGACTCCTCTCTGAATGTTGTGACCTCAGAAAACAAGTCAAGTCAGGTACTAAATAAAGGCGCAGCATCAAATAGGACAAGGAAAGGGTGGATGCAGTCAGCATCGATAATGGAAGAGCTGTGAGACCAGAAACTTAGATCAAGGTGAAATTAGACATTTGTATGATAGTCTCAAGGGCTGTTGCAGGCTACAACAAGACATTGACAGGATGCAGAGCTGGGCTGAGCAGTGGCAGATGAAGTTCAACCTAGATAAATGTGAAGTGATTCAGTTTGGAAAGTCGAATTTTAATACTAAATATAGGGTTAAAGACAGGGTGCTTGGCAGCATGGAGGAGGATCTTGGGGTCCACGTACACAAATCCCTCAAAGTTGCCACCCAAGTTGATAGGGTTGTCAAGAAGGTGTATGGTGTTTTGGCTTTCACTAACAGGGGGATTGAGTTTAAGAATGAATTAGGAGCAGGTGTTTACTCTATGAATTAGGAGCAGGTGTAGGCATTTGTTCTTGGACCCTAATGCCCCTCAATCTGGATTCATTACTCCACTATCCTCATCACATCCATCTGCTATCTCCACCCCATCTCAGCTTAGCTGCTACTAAAATGCTCAGGAAAACCTCTTGTTACCTTCAGGATCAATTATTCTCATGCCCCAGTTCTACACATATACCTGAAAATTTGAACTCATCCAAAACACATAACCCAAGTCACTCCACCACACAGTGCTTATGACATATGCAACATTCCAGTGTATAAAAATGGCCATCCCATGTTTTCAATTCCTTCATACCTCCCTAACCTTTCACTTTCAGCCCCAGAACCTTCCAAGATTACCTTACTTCTCCATTATTTACTTCTGGACCAGCTCCAATTTCATCGACTCCACCATTAAACTGTGGAATTCCCTTCTCAAATATTTTCATCTCTCTGCCTCTCTCCCTTTGAGATATTTCCTCCTCTACTTCTTAAAGTTTTCTTTCTCTTCTCTGTCTGAGGCAAGTTTGACTGAAGTGCAATGATCTTCAGAATGAGCAGGGTAAGGAGGATACCCATGGATCTGACACAACCTCTCATGGGGTCAACCAGAGGTCAATCTGACTATCCAGCCAACCAACTCCTCCTAAGGAGACCCAGTTGCTGTGGCAACTCACACTTTTACACGTATGATACAGCAATGAATAGTCATGTTAAAGGCTCCAATCATTCCTCCGTTACATGACTGACCATTGTTGAATCTCTCCTGTTTTTACTGCCTGACAGAACAGTCGTAAAGACACAGGTTTCGGGGTGAGTGGTGTGAAGGGTTTTAGGGCCAGTTATATTATAGCTAACAGATACTGCCTCAAGCAAAAGGCTTTCAAGTTTTAATTTAAAAAAAACACTTGGACAATGAAAGAGAAGAGGCCAGTTCTCAGTTTTTCTCTGGTTTGGTTTGGTTTTAGCAAAGCAGCTGGACCCAAAGAAGCAACTCCACGCTGATCCTCCCAACTCTCTGAAATCTCTCCTGTAAGATCCTGTGTTTGATTTTTACTTTTTTCGTAAAAGGGCTTTTATGGGGATTGTTGCAAGTATTTGGAACAGCATGAATAAGTCGGTTGGGTTTTCAGATGGTTTAAGTTATTCTGTTCTCTTTTGCTTGTGTTTCATTCGGTAATATTGCAAATAAATTCCGTTTTGTTTCAAAATAAGTGGTTTGACCAGCTCCTGGAATCTCCACTCTACACCTCCTTAAAACAGCAAAGTCAGAGTACGGGTTACTTTATTGAATGTTTTGAGGGGGTCTGGCCTTGTCCATAGTACTGTCATCGCAGTATATTGGAAAGATTTGCAAATTGATGCCGAAATAACTACACAGAGACCGGGTCCCATCACCAACTCACCCTTTATTTATTAATACACAGTGCACTGTCTGTGGCCAGCCAGCTCAGAGCCAGTCCTCGACGGAGGAAAATTCTAATCTCCTGGTTATTTTTTAAAAGAAGACCAAAAAAAAACAAATGTCTTCTCTGGAAAAGGGGAAAGAGAAAGAAACTCTGCTCCTCAAAAGCAGGGATCAATAACAGCAGTAACACGCTGACTGTGGACCAACCAGCACAGAGTCAGTCCCCTAAACTGAGGGGATTCTAAACCTCCTGGTTATATATATATTTCTTTCTTTACTGAGGAGATTTCAAATCTCCTGGTTCTTTTTTTTTTGTTTTTTTTTGTCAGCCCCCTAAACTGAGGGGATTCTAAATCTCCTGGTTTTATATATAATAAATATATACTTTGTTTTCTTTTTTGCCCACACTGCCGCTTAATTGCAGTAGTGCTTATATTTTCCCCAGCACCCATGTCATATGTGTGCAGGTCCAGTTTAACAACTCAAACAAGAACCTTGTCATGATTTGGAGGTGCCGGTGTTAGACTGGGGTGGACAAAATTAAAAATCACACCACACCAGGTTATAGTTCAATAGGTTTAACTGGAAGAATCCTGGAGTTGTAGAGTCATAGAGAGGTACAGCACGGAAACTGACCATTCGGTCCAACTTGTCCATGCTGACCCGATATCCTATATAAATCTAGTCCCATTTTCCAGCAATTGGCCCATATCTTTCTAAATCCTTCCCATTCATACACACATCTAGGTACCCTTTTAGTGTTATAATTGTACCAGTCTCCACCACTTTGTCTGACAGCTAACACCACCCTCTGTGTGAAAAGATTGACCCTTTAGGGCCCTTGTATCTCTTTCTCCTCTCAACTTATCTCTTTCTCCTCTCAAACATATGCCTTCCAGTTTTGGACTCTTCCACCCCAGGGAAAAGACCTTGCTTATTTACCCTATCCACGTCCTTCATGATTTTGTGAACCTCTACAAGGCCACCCCTCAGCCTCCATCACTCCAGGCAACACAGTCGCAGCCTATTCAGCCTCTGCCTATAGCTCAAACCATCCATCCCTGGCAACGTCCTTGTAAATCTTTTCTGAACCTTTTCAAGTTTCACCACATCTTTCTTCTGGGAGGGAGAGCAGAATTGCACACAATATTCCAACAGTGGCCTAACCAATGTCCTGTACAGCTGCAACATGACCTCCCTACTCTTATACTTAATGCAGTGAATGAGGCCAACCTGGTCCTAATCAGTATAGATGCTCAATCTGTTTGGTTGTGCTAGTCAAGCACCATCCTTGGGTATCAAGTCCTGGAATGGGGCCTAACCTAATCTGAGCTTCACCATAGAGGCAGGGAGTCTGCCCATTTTATCCACAAGACTTCATCCCTGAAGCCTATTTGAATAAATGTTTGTGCTCTGACCCAATATCACAATATTACTCATTGTGAAAGTTGGTTTTATGATGATCACACGACATACCTTGGGAAGTTTTAGTTGTGCTAAAGTTACCATTATTTGGTAACTTTAGCACTTTGTTGTTGCTCTTGACAATCTCAACCTTGCAGAATAATTCTTAGCTTTGCATTTTTCTGAGCTTCCATATTTCGCAAGAGCCTTGGGTACATAATCCTATTTATGTGAATTTTCTCAGCTCATAAGGATAGAATCATAAAATTATAGAATTGTAGAATCATAGAATTTGAGAAGTATGGAATCAAGGAATCCTTTCAGTGTGAAACTAAGTCTACACCGAGATGGGGTTTGAAACGTTGGTGCCAGGGAAATTGTAGAAGCAGTATTGGAATAGTTGTCCAAAGCATTCCCACATCAAGCAGAATTTCTTTCGGAGGGCAGGAAAGAAAGCTGAGGAGATACAGCACCAATATGGGTGACGTGGTGGCTCAGTGGTTAGCACTGCTGCCTCACAGCGCCAGGGAGCCGGGTTCAATTCCGGCCTTGGAGGTCAGTCTGTGTGGAGTTTGCACATTCTCCTCATGTCAGCGTGGGTTTCCTCCGGGTTCTCTGGTTTTGTCCCACAGTCCAAAAGATGCGCAGGTCAGGTGAATTGGCCATGCTAAATTGCCCATAGTGTTAGGTGCATTAGTCGGGGGAAATATAGGAGAATGGGTCTGGGTGGGTTACTCTTCGCAGGGTTGGTGTGGAGTTGTTGGGCTGAAGGGCCTATTTCCACACTGTAGGGAATCTCCAGGCTATCTCTGCAGGAGTTCCTCAAGGTAGTGTCCTTATTACAACCGTCTTCAGCTGCTTCATGAATTTTCTGCCGCCCATCATAAGGTCAGAAGTGGGGATGTTCCTTGATGATTGTTCAATGTTCAGCATCATTCATGACTACTTAGATACTGAATCACATCACATTCATATGCAATATTATTTGGACACTATCTAGGCTTGGGCATACAAGTGGCATGCCACACAAATGCCAGGCAAAGACCTTTTCCAGTAAAAGACAATATAACCATCAGTCCTTGGCATTCAATGGTGTTTCATCACTGGATTCCTACACTATCAATAACCTTATGATTACCATTGACCAGAAACTCAACTGAACTCATAATATAAACACAGTAGCAACAACAGCAGGTCAGAGGCTAGAAAAATTGCAGCAAATAACTCACCTCTTGACTACTCAAAGGTTGTCCATTTTCTACAAGGAGCAAATCAAAAGTGTGATGGAATATTCCCCACGTCCCCTCCAACAACTCGGGCAGCACGGTGGCTCAGTGGTTAGCACTGCTGCCTCACAGCATCAGGGACCCAGGCCCGATCCCACCCTTGTCTGTGTGGAGTTTGCACATTCTCCCTGCGTCTATGTGGGTTTCCTCTGGGTGCTCTGGTTTCTTTCCACAGTTCAAAGATATGCAGGTTAGGTGAATTGGCCATGCTAAACTGCCCGTAGTGTTCAGGGATGTGTATGATTTCAGGAGCCGGAGTTGGACTGGAGTCAACAAAGTTAAAAATCACACAACAACAGGTTATAGTTCAACAGTTTTATTTGGACGCACTAGCTTTCTTGAAAAGTGTTGCTTCCAAATAAGTGAGTTTTAACAGGGATACGCAGGTTAGGTGCATTAGTCAGGGGTAAATGTAGAATAATGGGGTAGGGGAATAGGTCTGGGTGGGTTACTCTTTGGACAGTTGGTGTGGACTTGTTGGGCCAACTGGCCTGCTTCCACACTGAATGGAATCTATGATTCTACGATCTCCGAACAACATCCAGGTCAAAGCAATCCATCCAAAAACATGCAGTCCCTCCACTCACTGACACTCTGGGGCAGCAGTGTGTACTATCAACAATTCATCAAAAGATCCTTCACCATCCAAACCCACAACCACCTCATTGCAGAAAGACAAGGGTAGCAGGCACATGGAACACCACCACCCACAAGTCCTTCTCCAAGACACTCATCATCCTGACGTGGAAATATATCACTGTTGCTTCACTGTTGTTGTGCCAGAATCCTGGAATTCTCTCTCTAAGGGTATTGTGGGTCAACCTACAGCTCACAGACTCTACCAGTTTAACAAGGAAGCTCACCACTATCTTCTCAAGGGGCAAATAGGAACAGGCAAGAAATCCTGGCCTGGCCAGCAATGCCCATGTGCCATGAATGAATTAACAAATCCTGGTAGAGATGGCATGTACCATGATGGCAAGTGATGGCAATCAGGGGAATACCACAGCCAGGCCATAATTGAGTAGTAGGTAAGTTCCACCATCTTCCCATCTCCTTCCTGATTAAATCCAGAAAGTGAAGGCTTTCGGATGGTCTTTCAGCTACCTGACCATTGTGGCTGTGAGTGAGCATTTAATGTCCCACAAACGGCCAAGTAATATTGGCCAAATAATTGATTTGAGCTACATATTAAATATGGGCCAGAAATGTTGGTATGATCTACAGGGTAGACCATACCTCTTTACTTTAAAATTGTGCCAAGCTATCTTTAGTGGCCACCTGAAAGGTCAAACTCAATTTGTCATCTCAATATCTCATAAATATTACACTCATTCAAATCATCGGTTGTGAATAGCTGGGGCCCAAATACTGACCTTGTGGAACCCCACTAGTCACAGCCTTCCATTATCTTTATTCCTACTTTGGTTTCTGTCTGTCAGTCTACGCCAGTAAATTATCCCATGTGCTTTGATTTTGCGCAATATCCTCTTATGTGGAATTTCATCACAAGCTTTCCAAAAATCCAAAATCCTGTGATCCTCCCTCATCTATTCTGCTCACTATGTCCTCCAAAAACTCCATCAAGTTTGTAAAACATGATTTCCTTCTCATAGACTAATGTTGACTTTGTGCATTCCTGTTTTAAGTCTGCTGTTACCACATCCTTTATAATAGATCCCAGCATTTCCCCTACTCTTGTTGTGAGTTAACTGTTCTGTAATTCCCAGGTTTATCTATCTCTTGCTTTTTAAATAGTGAGATTACATTTGCTACCCTCCAATCTGCTGAGACTGTTCTAGAATCTACAGAATTTTGGAAGATTACAACCTCTGTATGCATTATTTCCATGTACATTTCCCTTAGTACCCTGGAGTTTATCAGCTTTAGGTCCCAGCTTTCAATTTATTATGCCTTCTTTTCATTTCCTATGTCTGCGTGGGTTTCCTGTCACAGTCCAAAGATGTGCAGGTTAGGTGTTCAATTGTCCATAGTGTTCAAGGATGTATAGGTTGGGTGCATTAGTCAGGGATAAATATAGGGTAGGAGAATGGGTCTAGAAGGGTTATCCTTCAGTGTAGACTTGTTGGGCTGAAGGGCTTGTTTCCACACTGTAGGAGTTCTAATGCTAATTATCAATTCTCCAATTTAAGAGTGTAAGGGGCATACATTTGTTTTCACAAATGTTTTTCTTTTTATGCACTTACAGAATCTCTTACAGTTTGTTTTTGTTCCTTGCAAATTTACTCTCATAATCCATGTTTTGCCTCTTAACCTAACATTTTGTCCTCCTTTGCTAAAGTCTAAACTCCTTCCAGTCCTCAGCCTTGTTCATTTTTCAAACAACTTTACATGGCACTTCTTTCTATTGAATGCTATCCCAAAGAATCATTGTTAACCATGGTTTGTTCACTTTTCCCGTTGTGTCCTTTTCATGCAGAAGGAACACATGACTGTTGTACTGCGTGAATTCACACCTTGAATATTAACCCTTGCCTAGCCACTGTCATGCCTTTTAATAAAGTTCCCCAATCCATCACAGCCAGCTCACCCCTCATACCTGTGTAGTTTTCTATGATTGGGGTTCTGGATTCTAGATTTTGATTGGACTATTTGCAAACACTCCAGGAATTCACCCATTACAGTATAATTATGAGTGTAGATGCCAGTCTATATGTACATTAAAGCCATCCATAATTACTGTAACAACCTCGTTGCATGCATCTCTATTTCCCCGTTAATGGCATTCTGAACCTCACCACTATTGTTTGGAGGACTACTGATGACTCGTACTAATGTTTTCCATCCCTAATTACTTCTTGGCTCCATGAAGACTGACTCCGCCTCTAGATTTCCTGCATCAATATCCTTTCTTACTTCTGCACGGCTTCCACCTTCCATGAACAATGCAACTCCACCTACCTTCCTGTTTTACCTGTCCTTCCTAAAGATTGAAAACCCTTGGGTGCTCAGTTCTCAGCCTTGGGCAATCCGCACCCATGTTTCCACAATCACAATTATAGCTTAACTTTGTACAACTATTTTGCGTGATTAATTTATCCACCTTAATGTGAATGTTCTGTGTGCATAGGTAGAGTTATGGAGATGTCAGTCAGTTGAACATGGCAATTGTTGTCACTCTCAAAATAGCATTTTGTCCATGCACAGGATGCTATTAACAATCAGTGGCTTCTGCTGTTGTGGCATGTAACTCCAGATGGATGAAAATAGAAATATTAATGGCAAGCACTTCTTAGGGATACTGAACTCACTTGCACTTCTATGTGAATGTATTAGAATCAACTTTCATGAACAGGGACCAGCTGGTTGGGTTATGTGATCTCAACTTCATTAAGTCATCGTACAGGGGCACTGCTCGGTCTTAGCAGACTCAGTGTTGAATGAGGAAGATTTTCTCTGTAGTTTGCATCTAATGAAATCATAAAGTCACTCTGTAGCGCTGCCTTCCTGGCAGAATTACAGCAGAGGTCTGGGAACAGCTCTGCGCAGATTTCCCTGCACAATTCAAGCCTGAAATTTAGGAAATAATTTGGGAATGCTGTTGATGTCTTTGCCATCATTTAATCCAAGATTTTCATGTCACTGACCAAATCTCCTCACCACGTTAGTACACACAGCAGCTGGAAGACTTGCTCACATTTTGAATACCTATAAAGTAAATGCCTAATTTATCTGAACTCTCTTACACACTCTTTACGTTGCCAATAACTGCTGATTCTCAAAAAAAACTAACAAGATTGATCTCTGCAACAAAACAATATCAGTTCAAGCAATGTTACAGGTCACTAATGGATTCCATTACAATTGTTGGAGGTGCATTGAAGAAAGAGAGAGTCATTTCATTTTAACTGTAAAACCACATGGGCATACTGTATAATTTACTCTGCGGTTTTCCCTTCGCAACTCAGAGACCTCAATGCAATAAACTTGTTTATGTCAGCCACAGGAATGTATCTTTAAAGGGAAGGATAGACGAGATGAAACATTTCACCATAATAACGAGTTCTTGTTCAACTTAATCCCTTGCTTGATACTTTAAAAATGCTTGGTTCTGAACTGACTGGCATTTTAAGCCAAGCCCATGATGTCTATACCTGTGTTTGTTGTATAGCAAGGAACAAGTTGCTGACTTTTTGTCAGCAATGTTATTCACACCTGTTCGGACACACTAGGGCACACACCAGAAGAGGTGGGACTTGAACCTTTTAGCTCAGAGATGACAGCACTATCATAAGATCCAAAAGACCTGGCAGTTTTCTGATAATAAGATGTTCATCAAACTCAGATGCCTTGCTTTATAGACTTTGTGACATCTGAAGGTAGTTAAACACACCTTGACTTTGGCAATGTAGTCCTTTGAGCAGCTTTGCCAAAAGCGGGGTTACCTTGTCACATTAACCCCTGTCATTACAGTTTGCACTGACTGCACTGGCAAAGGTGGCTGGACAGAGAAAAACAAACAGTGTAAATCATTTCTACAATCTCTTCTACTCTAAACTATTTTCAGAGCACAACGTGGACAGCCTAGACTTCCTTCAACCAACATTAGGTGATTGTATTTTCAGTGTCCCAGATGCTATGTTGCAACATTTCACCATAATAAAGAGTGGTGATGTTACTGGAAGCGTGCTCCATAGGCCTGGACAAATGCTACAGAGACATAGAGACATATAGCACCATGCATCAATACATTTTAAAGAAAATACTACTCCTGTTTGCAATGATTAGGGAGCCAACAGATTGCTGTCATGTCTTTTTTGGTAAGAAATCTGTTATTCTCTCCTGTTCTGGCCAGTACATAACTCCATTCACATTGCAAAAACATCTCCTTCCTTTATTCAGTACTAATTGTCATGACCCAACTGTGAAGAGTGCACTGATAAGCAAACCTCACTATTACACAAGTCATCGGGATGATTCATTTGCTTATTCAGGACAAATGTAATTCACACCAGGTCTTGTCATTAACAGAAAATAACTCTATTTATTGCAAACAAACTTATTCTTTAAAAGATGGCAAACAAATTTGGATTGAGCATTACTACTTTGCAACTTAAACTAAACCCCTTTAAAACCCTGAACATACATACACTTACAACATACACATGTACTCTCACTCACTCACTCTCGTACACACACACACACATACACACACACTGACTCCCCAAACCCCCACTCCACAATACACACGTATACACTCACTTACAGTATGCACACACACACTCTTACGTACACATATTCTCACTGTCTATCACATGCAAATATATTCTTATTCACACACACACGGACACACACATACACACACGCGGACATACACAGACACGCACACACAGACACACACACACACGCACACCACAAACAGATGGTCTGAAACAGATATTAAAGTGGAAAATATGGACAGGGATAAGCAAATTCTCACACTTACGTGTCCAGACTACATGGTTGGTTGGGTTGTTTCTCAAGGTGCTTCAGATCATTTTATTGGGAGGTTTGTTAAGATTCAGCTGGGTAGAGGTGTTGGGGAGGAAGTTGTTGGGTGTGGGTACTTGGGGCAGTTGTATCAGGTCTTTCTACAGCAGGAAGGATCATGTCAGGTCTAGTGGAAGAGAAGAAGGTCAGGGTAGGAGAAGGTTGGGTCTGTGAGCTACGTACGGCTCAGCTGAATAGGAGTTGCACCATAAATTTAATAGTCTAACATTTCCTGGATTGCTGTTTACTTCACAAGACCACATCCTGCCACATTGTCCGATTTAAATCAATACTTTCAGAGGTTTCCAGGTGAAGTGAAAGTGCCCAGTGGAATCCTCAATTTCCTAGGAAATTCTTTCAGAGAGTCAGCTACGATGGTGATTCCATGGGGTCTTCATGCAGAACCAGTATCTGTACTGGAATAACAGCTGTCAAACCCAGCAAAATATCTGCCCTCTTTCTTTTCAGAGTCTTCAAGTTTTGCTTTCTTTTGACTCTTGTAGAGAGCTGCACAAAGAGCTTTCTTGCTTGTAAGTTTCTAGATACACAGATTTGTAACAAGCCATAGCTGGTACATGCCAAAGGCTGTCATTAGGCAGGTTTTCCCTTCACCCAAAGACTTCTGGTGCCACTCTGTCTCCTAAAGTATCCACCTTATGGCAACAAAAGTTAGGTAGGGAGAGGTTACTCCCTCTTGATCTTCAAGTTGTAAAAATCCGTCTGGTTTCTTCAGCCATACAACAGGCCAGCTTCCACTTTTTTTCAATTTTTAGTTCAAAAGAGCAATAAATGTGCTCCTTTATATGCCTCCATTCTTAAAAAAGATAAGACACCATTTTTACCATAGAATCATCCAGTCTGGTGGAAACCCTTTGACACATTGAGTTTGCAATGAGAAAAAAATATCCTTTCAATCTACACCATTCCCACTTCCCCACACCAGGCCTGTACCTTTGAACGTTATGATATTCCAGGAGCTCGTCCAAGTACATTTTAAAGGTTGTGTGGTTATCTTCCTCAACTACTTTCCCAGTCAATGCAAATCACACCCCCACTTCACCCTGAGTGAAAGAGCTTTTCCTCAAATCTCCTTTAAACCTCCTGCCTTCACTTTAAAATTTTACCCCTTTCTTTAAAATCATTTGAATGCATTTCATTACAAGGTAAACATACATCTACACAACAAAAATCACATCATTCAACCTCAGTCCTTCTTTGTGGCAAACTTTATGCACAGTTTCTTATATCTTTCTTCTCAAATTCCTGGACTGTCCCAGTCTGCTGGGACAATATGTCTGATATGACATTATCTTTTCCAGCGATGTGAACAGTTTTCATATAATAAGGTTAAATTATTTTTAAAAATCAGAAAATGAATAAAGTATTTGCTGACAAATATTATTGCATTTTCTACCAACCACTTGTGGTGATGCTAGTCCATTGACACTAATCCTCATTTCTTGAATTATCATTGGTAGAGGATAGACTATTATAGAGCCCTGAGTCAAAAGTGTAATTCTGGAAAAACACAGCAGGTCAGGCAGCATTCAAGGAGCAGGAGAATCAATTTTTCAGGCAAGAGCCCTTAATCAATCAGCCCATCATTAAAGATTCCCTATCAGACACTGCCTCACATAAAAAGGATAGCTCATTGCATGATAATAATGGGTTCAGTTAACATTAACTGGTTAGGCCCAATTCAAACTATTAGGAGCCAACTTACTAAATCTGTCGCCATCAGAAGTTTATGTAAGACTAACCATTTCTCAATCCAAAAACTGCATGACATTGGCAGATTGGGTGGACCTAATGCAACTTCAAAATGAACTCTTTCTGGACAATCTCCTAATGTGACAGGTATGTTTGCCTTTATACCTTTAAGCAGTGCAAGATGGTTGAGGCATTTCTGTGAATGCTTGTCAGTCTTCAATGTCTGGACCCATACTGATTCGCTCAGAGAGACAGCAGGTTAACATTCACTGAGAACATGACATCTCTAACTTTCTAATATCCCATTGCTCCTCATGAATAGAGTCATAGAGTCATACAGCACAGAAACAGACCCTTCAGTCCAACCAGTCCATGCCGACCACAATCCAAACGAAACTAGTCCCCCCCCGCCTGTGCTTGGCTCCTATTATTCCAACATTTCTTATTCATGTACTTGTCCAAATGTCTCTTAAACATTGTACCTGTATCCATTACTTCCCATGGCAGTTCATTCCACACATGAGCCACTCATGAAGTTGCCCCTCATGAATTTTCAAAATCTTTCTCCTCTAACCTTAAAAGTATGGCCCTCGTCTTAAAATCCACTACCATGGGAAAAGACACCTGCCATTCACCCTATCTACCCCCCTCGTGATTTTATAAACCTCAAGAATGTCACCCTCAACCTCCTAAGCGCCAGTGCAAAGCTGGCCTATCCAGCCTCTCCTTATAACTGAAACTTTCCATTCCCGGCAACATCCTGGTAAATCCTTTCTGAACTCTCTCCAGTTTCATAACATCTTTCCTATAATGGGGTGACCAGAACTGGACACAGTACTTCAGATGAGGCCTTACCAATGTCCTGTATAACCTCAATATGACATCTCAACTCTTATACTCAAAGGCCTGAGCATTGAAAGCACGCATGCTAAACACCTCTTTAACCACCCTGTCTAGTGCGGGAACTTGCTTTGTACAACTTGGTTGCAATGTTTCCAATGGAATACGAATTATACTTTGGAAGTATTTCATTGACTGAGGAGAATCTGATGATTGTGAAAGGTGTGAAATAAACGTATGCGAAACTAGTGCTTGTATCTACCTCTTTAATACCTCATGTGTGGATCTTCAAGTTATGTTCCTTTGTTAATAACTTGTTCTCTGGAGAAAAAGTGTCTTCCATGATTCATCTTCTTAAAGGCGGTATGTCACGTCAAAATTCCGCTATCATTCTCTGAGAAAGATGTTGGAACCTTGAGAGTCATTCTCTGTATCATCAAATGTACATTGGACACTCTTACCCATGAACCAGACATCTATAGGTCCAAACTCTATTGTAGAGACTTAGGAAAGCAATTTAGTTGAGGTCTTCAACCAAAGTCCAATCAATCCTCTCAAATGGAAAAATATCCTCACATGGGCTTATCGTGATGAATAGTAAGGGAACTCTACCTAATAATCTGGTCAACATTTATTCCTGGTAAAGCTTATCTTTGTCGTGTTGCCATTTATGGGATCTTGCTGTGCCTTTGACTCCTGCATAATGTCAATGCATCCTCTCCTTTCTCTTTTGTCACCATTTCAGTCCTACATTTAGATAACTTTGATATTCTTGCAGCCTTGCAGTGAGCAGAACTACAAAAGCAAATGTCATTAATTCTGTGGAGAATAATCACATAAGGTCAATTGTGAATGATGGTAGTGGGGGAGTGAGGTATGAAAGACTGAGCTCTGTCTATGGGTAGTGACACTGTTTTTGAATCCCTGTGTTCGGGGGGGTCAAAGCAACCCTGTCCTTAAAGCTTCCAAATTGTTGGGTGCTTATTTTTCCATCAGACTAACGTTGTAAATACACTGCAGATAGTGAGGGCTGGACAATCCTTTTCATGTAGAATGCAACTGCTTATAAATAAAGTTGCTTTCCCATGTTTACAATAAACATTTGGGTCATATTCCGATATTGTAGTCTCTGTACCAATTCAGCATTAGTACAGCTGTCAATGCAAATTAGTCAGTTCATGTTACAGAGCAGTTAGGCCATTGACTAATGCAATTTTATGTATTCCTTTTTAATCCCCTGAGCCTTCATTCCATTTTTTACTTCAAATATTCACAGCTTGAATTTCTAGATATTTCGCTCGCTGATAAGTTGTGTAGACAGCGAATTGGGGTCCTTTCCTGCTGTCAGCCATGACAGTGTGGTCACAAATCATAGGCGGCTGAACTGAATATAATGTTAACATTTGTGAACTTTCTTGTATGTTCGGTCTGTCAGCCTCTACGAAGATGGAACAAACTTTGGCACAGGGAAGTGAGTAGCCTGTTAACTAAAATATCTCTTTGTCGGCCAAACACTGAGAAACTCAGCAGACTTGGCAGCAACTGTGTTGAGAGGGACACATTTAATGTTCTTGAGTCCCACTTGATTTCTTCAGAATTGAACCATTACAGAATCGAAACATTAACTCTGTTTCTCTCTCCCTCCAAAGACCTGATGAGCTTCTCCAACATTTTCTGTTTTTGTATCTCATAGCCAGACTGCAGTAAATTAGTTTCATTATCTTTGAAATAAAATCAGACATTGCTGGAAAATCTCAGCACATCTGGCAGCATCTGTGGAGAGAAAGCAGAGTTAACTTTTATTCTTTTTGAGTTGTAGTGCTCCTTTAGGACTCCTGTCCGATACATGGGTTCCATTCTCCAAGGGGGTCTCGCAGTGCAGTCAGTAGCCTCCTGCCTCCTCCTGTACTTTAGGGAAGGAATCTGCCACACTTACCTGGTCTGGCCTACATGTGACTCCAGACCTACAGCAATGTGGTTGACTCTTAACAGCCCTCTGGGCTATTAGAGATGGGCAATAAATGTTGGCCTAACCAGTGATATCCACATCCTGTGAATAAAAAAAAACCCTCAGATCCCTGAGAGTCGACTGGCTCCCATGGCCAGACAATTGGTTGTGGATCACAATCCAAGGCCGCAGGCTCACCTTCCAAGTGCTTTACCTGCACTTTCGTCAAGCAAGGCTATTGTATTTATTGTACACAATGTGGTCTGCTCTACACAACCTGGGCAACCACTTTGCAGAACTTTTTTTTATTTTTATTTTAAAAATATACTTTATTCATAAAATAATTTGTTGGTCTGTACAGTTGGTCATTTCATACATATGTAAACATTTACATACAGAGATCAGAATTTATCATTTTTATATACAGGTCTGTACATTTTTCAATCATCTGCCCATATATTTAGCTGAGGCGTCAGCGGAGCCCAATTGACTGCATGGGCCCCCTGTTCTTCTTTAGGCAGGCAGACGTTACACGGTGGTCTTTCCCCACTGCGCCTTGGCAGAAGCTGCCCCAAGCTTCAGCGCGTCCCTCAACACATAGTCCTGGACCTTGGAATGTGCCAGTCTGCAACACTCAGTCGGGGTCAACTCCTTCAGCTGGCAACCACTTTGCAGAACACTTACGTTCCATGTTGCAATAAAAGGCCCTGAACTTCCAGTTGCCCGCCCACCCTTTAACACCCCATTCTGTTCCCTGGCCAACACCTCTGAGTCAGGCTTGCTGCAGTGCTCCAGTGAAGTTCAGCATAAGCTGGATGAACAACACCTTACTTTTCACTTGGGAACCCTACAGCCTTTAGGAACAACATTGAATTCAATCATATTAGGCCCTCAGCACTTTCTCCCATGTCCTTACCCTAACCTCCACACACTGGGGCCTAGTCATTACAGAGGCTGCTACCACAAACAACCCATTCTCAGCCACTAATGGGAGTCATTACCAGCTATACATTCTCCCTTTAACCTTTAACCCATTCCTTTGTCTGTCCAACTGCTGCTCTCTGATTGTGTCTGGGCTCTATCTCCACCTATTGTTTACCCCTGCCCCCACCCCACACCCAACCTTATCGCAGCTGCTATCAGCTCTGAAGAAAGGTCACTGCATCTAAAATGGTGACTCTGCTTTTTCTCCACAGATGCAACCAAATCTGCTGAGTTTCTCACCTAACATCTGTTTCTGTTTGCTTCAGATCTCCAGCATCTGGAGTTCTTTATTTGATGTTAGATTCAGGACATGTCTCCTTACCCTACTCAGTGCTGGAGGTCATGATGCTGAGGGTTGGATCTACCACTGGGCAGAAAATTCAAGAGAAAGAAGATTTCATACCATACACCACTCAGGGCCTGTGTTTTTAAATCTACACCTTCCAAATGGAACTCAGTAAACTCCTTGGTCTCCGGCACCCATGAGGAGTGGAAGAGGTGTTAGTTTTGGTCAGGACCATTTGTAAGTACTATCACTGAGCTTTGATCAGAAGGAGTAAGTGAGGTGTGACCGAACATTCAGAATCCCAGAGCAAGGGGAGACCTGGTCCAGGTGAATAGCGAGTGCGAGAATTTCAGGGTTCCCAGTAAAGAGGATTCTACTGTGTTCATTCCTGTTCCTCTGGAACACATCGTTAATCTCCAACATGACATTTTAATTTGAAGTTTTGTTTGTTTTAATTTTGTCTGCCTGTTTTCGTTATGCTGCTTCTTAGAGTGGCTGGGACCCTGTGAACCACCTTCATTGAAGTGGCTCAGTGGTTAGCACTACTGCCTCACAACATCAGGAACCTGGGTTCAATCCCAGCCTCGGGCAACTGTTTATATGGAGGTCGCATATTCCCCCCGTGTCTGCGTGGGTTTCCTTCGGGTGCCCTGGTTTCCTCCCACAGTCCAAAGGTGTGCAGGTTAGGTGTATTGGTCATGCTAAATTGCTCATAGTATCCTGGGATGTGCAGGCTGGGTGAATTAGCCATTGGAAATGCAGACTTACAGGGATAAAGTAGGGGTGTGGGTCTGGGTGGGATGCTCTTCAGTGGGGCAGTATGGACTCGAAGGACTGAAAGGCCTGCTTCCCCTACTGTGGAGATTCTATGAACAGGTTTCAAAGGTTGGAGGATCTGAGTTACAGGGAGAGGTTGAACAGGCTGGGGCTGTTCTCCCTGGAGCGTCGGAGGCTGGAGGGTGACCTTATAGACGTTTACAAAATCATGAGGGGCATAGAACATAGAACATAGAACATAGAACATGGAAAAATACAGCACAGTACAGGCCCTTCGGCCCTTGATGTTGCGCCAATCCAAGCCCACCTAACCTACACTAGCCCATTATCCTCCATATGCCAATCCAATGCCCGTTTAAATGCCCATAAAGAGGGAGAGTCCACCACTGCTACTGGCAGGGCATTCCATGAACTCACGACTCGCTGAGTAAAGAATCTACCCCTAACATCAGTCCTATACCTACCACCCCTTAATTTAAAGCTATGCCCCCTCGTAATATCTGACTCCATACGTGGAAAAGGGTTTTCATGGTCAACCCTATCTAAACCTCTAATCATCTTGTACACCTCTATCAAATCTCCCCTAAACCTTCTTTTCTCCAATGAAATCAGCCCCAAGTGCCTCAGCCTTTCCTCATACGATCTTCCTACCATACCAGGCAACATCCTGGTAAACCTCCTCTGCACCCGTTCCAGTGCCTCCACATCCTTTCTATAGTATGGCGACCAAAACTGCACACAATACTCCAGATGTGGCCGCACCAGTGTCTTATACAACTGTAACGTGACCTCAGGACTCCGGAACTCAATTCCTCTACCAATAAAGCCCAGTACACCATATGCCTTCTTCACAGCACTATTTACCTGGGTGGCAACTTTCAGAGATCTGTGTACATGGACACCAAGATCCCTCTGCTCATCCACACTACCAAGTATCTGACCATTAGCCCAGTACTTCATCTTCTTGTTACTCTTACCATAGTGAATCACTTCACACTTAGCTACATTGAACTCCATTTGTCACCTTTCTGCCCAGCTCTGCAGCTTATCTATATCCCGCTGTAGCCTGCCACATCCTTCCTCACTGTCAACAACTCCATCGACTTTTGTATCATCTACAAACTTGCTCACCCAACCTTCTAGCCCCTCCTCCAGGTCATTTATAAAAATGACAAACAGCAATGGTCCCAAAACAGATAATTGTGGAACACCGCTAGTAACTGCACTCCAAGATGAACCTTTACCATCAACTATTACCCTCTGTCTTCTTCCAGCCAGCCAATTCCTAATCCAAACCTCCAACTCACCCTCAATGCAATACCTCCGTATTTTTTGCAGTAGCCTACCATGGGGAACCTTATCAAATGCCTTACTAAAATCCATATACACCACATCTACCACTTTACCCTTGTCCACCTCTTTAGTAACCTTCTCAAAAATTCATTAAGGTTTGTGAGGCACAACCTGCCCTTCACAATTCTCTCTAAGACTTTGCCCATAACAGAAGTGAAACTCACCGGCCTATAGTTACTAGGGTTATCCCTACTCCCCTTCTTGAACAGGGGAACCACATTTGCTATCCTCCAGTCTTCTGGCACTATTCCTGTAGACAACGAGGACATAAAAATCAAGACCAATGGCTGTGCAATCTCCTCCCTTGCTTCCCAGAGGATCCTAGGATAAATGCCATCAGGCCCAGGGGACTTATCTATTTTCACCCTTTCCAGAATTTCCAACACCTCTTCCCTACATACCTCAAAGCCATCCATTCTAATTAATTGTGACTCAATATTCACATCAGCAACAATGTCCTGTTCCTGAGTGAATACTGATGAAAAGCATTCATTCAGTGTCTCCCCAATCTCTTCAGCCTCCACACGCAACTTCCCACTACTATCCTTGACTGGACTTATTCCTATCCTAGTCATTCTTTTATTCCTGACATACCTATAGAAAGCCTTTGGATTTTCCCTAATCCTACCTACCAAGGACTTCCCATGTCCCTTCCTTGCTGCTCTTAGCTATCTCTTTAGATCCTTCCTGGCTACCTTATAACTCTCAATCGCCCCAATTGAACCTTCACGCCTCATCTTTACATAGGCCGCCCTCTTCCCTTTAACAAGGGATTCCAATTCCTTATTAAACCACGGTTCCCTCACACGACCCTTTCCTCCCTGCCTGACAGGTACATACTTATCAAGGACACTCAGTAGTTGCTCCTTGAACAAGCTCCACATATCGATTGCACCCTTCCCTTGAAGCCTACTTTTCCAAGCCACGCATCCTTAGTCATGCCTCACCGCATCATAATTTCCCTGCCCCCAGCGATAACTCTTGCCCTGCAGTACACATTTATCCCTCTCCATCACTAGAATAAAAGTCACCGAATTGTGGTCACTGTCCCCAAAGTGCTCACCTACCTCCAATTCTAACACCTGGCCTGGTTCGTTACCCAGAACCAAATCCAATATGTCCTCACCTCTTGTTGGCCTGTCTACATATTGTGTCAGGAAACCCTCCTGCACATATTGGACAAACACCGACCCATCTAATGTACTTGAGCTATAGCTTTCCCAGTCAATATCTGGGAAGTTAAAGTCCCCCATAACAACCACCCTATTACTTTCACTCTTCTCCTGAATCATTCTCGCAATCCTTTCTTCTATGTCTCTCAGACTATTAGGAGGCCTGTAGAAAACCCCTAACAGATGACCTCACCTTTCCTATTTCTAACCTCAGCCCAAACTACCTCATTTGGCGAGTCTTCATCCATCGTCCTTTCCACCGCTGTAATACTATCTTTGACAAGCAATGCCACACCTCCCCCTCTTTTACCCCCACCTCTGACCCTGCTAAAACATTTAAACCCTGGAATCTGCAACAGCCAATCCTGTCCCTGTTCTACCCATGACTCCGTAATAGCCACAACATCGAAATCCCAGGTACCATCCCACGCTGCAAGTTCATGGACAGGATAAATAGACAAAGTCTTTTCTCTGGGGTCAGGGAGTCCAGAACTAGAGGGCATGGGTTTAGGGTGAGAAGGGAAAGATATAAAAGAGACCTAAGGGGCAACTTTTTCACGTAGAGGGTGGTATGTGTATGGAATGAGCTGCCAGAGGATGTGGTGGAGGCTAATACAATTGCAACATTTAAGAGGCATTTGGATGGGTATATGAATTGGAAGGGTTTGGTAGGATATGGGCAGGTGGGACTAGATTGGGTTGGGATATCTGGTCAGCATGGATTGGTTGGACCGAAGGGTCTGTTTCCGTGTTGTACATCTCTCTGACTCTGTGACGATATAACTGTGTCCAGAACTCCGAAAGGATTGTACTGCACAGGAACAAAATAACTGACTCTTAAGAAAATGAAATCTTGTGCTGAGGTTGCTCTGATCTGGATTTCTGGTTGGACCAGGCTGAGTCCGAGTTCTGTTAGACTAGTCAATCGTGTCCTTTCATTGTGTCTACAGGGACCATGCTCTATAAACATGCCCCTGAATATAAAGCAGGCCTTTACAACTGGGGAATCAACCAAGTCTATCAGGATAATTAACCTATTGACTTTGTTATGATGTTCGAAAGTCCCTGGGTTGTACCGACTGTGCACTTTCAGAAATCCAACAAAATTGACAGCCTTCCGAATGTTCTGCTTTCAAATAACAGCATGCAATTTCTTTGTTGGGAGTATTGAGTACAGCCGCCTGCTCTTGAGAAATAGAATTAATTTATCTTTTCAGAGTCCTCATCAATAAACCTTACTGCACAAACAGAAGGAGGAATGACTTGCATTTGTGTAGCAGCCTTCACAGTCTCCAAAGCATTTTGCGGTGAGTGAAGTGGAGGCACAACAGCCATGTTGGGAACAGTAAGCTCCAACAAAGAGTGATGCGACATTGATCAAATAATCTGATCTGGAGCTGCTCACTGAGGAATAAATATTGGAAAAGCCATGAAACTCTCCCTACCCAACCCCCCCCCCACCCCCGTAACTGCAAGCACCCCCATGCACCCCCACTGGTCTGGTGCGAAACTGGCCCATAGTTAATGATTCTAGTGCGTTCTGAGAAGATTTGTAGCTCAGGTTGAGGTTCTGGACATAGGTTTGCTCGTTGAGCTGGAAGATTCATTTTCAGACATTTCGTCATCATACTAGGCAACATCTTCAGTGAGTCTCCGAATGAAGCTTCATCCAGAAACTCATTGATGATGTTACCTAACATGGTGACAAAACATCTGGAAGTGAACCTTCCAGCTCAACGAGCAAACCTATGTCCAGGTTAATGGTTTTATTGAACTGACAAGGCCAATGGGGTTTTTTTTTTCAAATTATAACAAAGGACAGATTCCAGCTGCAGTCTAACAGGAAGATATGAGGGATCCTTCAGTGTGGGGTGATCGACTCTCAGGGATAGAAAAGGCATTTGTTCAGCTGGCGTGGGGGTCAGGTGTCTGTCTGGACCCTGTTCAGGGCATGCTATCAGCCAGGCTGTCAGGGGGAGCTGGTTAGTGTTGGAGCAGGGCCCTGAGAATCATCTGCTGCTCTGGCCCTGGACATGACAGGACAGGGAGAGAGGCACCCCAGGACAGGGCGTCATGGGAGGAGATGAGTTGAGGCCATGGGAGCGCTGGTGGTGAGGAAAAGACCCTGGATCTTGTTGAGGAGAAGGGGAGGGGTGGGAGGGGATACAGTCCAGGTCCTGGGAATGTTTGTGTGTGAGTGTGAATGTGTTTTTGTGTTTGTGTGGGTCAGGTGAATTGGCCATGCTAAATTGCCCGTAGTGTTAGGTAAGGGGTAAATGTAGGGGTATGGGTGGGTTGCGCTTCGGCGGGTCGGTGTGGACTTGTTGGGCCGAAGGGCCTGTTTCCACACTGTAAGTCTAATCTAATTTGTGCCAGTAAGTGGGTATTTGTGTATGTGAGTGTTTGTGTGTGTGTGTGTGTGTTTATATTTGTGAGTGAATGTGTGTATGCTTTGTGTCAATGTATGTTTGTGTCAGTATGTAATTGTGAGTGTGCTTTTTGTGACTACGTGTTTGTGTATGTGAGTGCGTGAATGTGTGTGAGCATGTGTGTGTGTGAGTATGAGCGTATATGTGTAAGTGTATGTGTGTCTGTGCAAGTGAAAGTGTGTTTTTATGTGTGAGTGTGTAAGTCTCTGAGTGAGTGTCTGCAAATAAGTGTATGTGTGAATGAGTGTATCTGTGCAAGTAAGTGTGTGTTTGTATGTAAGAGTGTGTGTGTAAGTATGTGTATGTGTATGAGTGTGTGTGCACATATGCAAATACGTGTGTGCTTGTGTGTTTGTATGTGTTGTCTGTGCAAGTATGTGTTTGTGTGAAAGTGTGTGTATGAGTGCGTGTGTGTATGAAGGAATGTGTCTTTGAATGTGTGTGTATGAATGTATGTGTATGATTGTGTGTGTATATATGAATATGTGTGCGTGCACATCTGAATGTGTGTATGTACGCATGTGTGTGTGTGATATGAGTGTGTGTGGGTATGTGTTTGTGTATGAATGTGTGTGTCTGTGTATGAGTCTGTGTGTATAAATATGAGTGTGTTCTGTAAGTGTGTGTGCGCATGTGAGTGTGTATGAGTGTGTGTGTGCATGTCTCTGTGTGTGTGTGTGTGTGTGTGTGTGTGTGTGTGTGTGAGTGTATGTGTTTTTGTGTGTATATATCTATGTGCGTATAAGAACAAAGAACAAAGAATAAAGAAAATTTCCAGCACAAGAACAGGCCCTTTGGCCCTCCAAGCCTGAACTGATCCAAATCTACTATCTAAACCTGTCTCCCAATTCCTAAGCATCTGTATCCCTCTGCTCCCCACCTACTCATGCATTTGTCCAGACACATCTTAAATGAATCTACCGTGCCTGCCTCTACCACCTCTGCTGGCAACTCGTTCCAAACGGCCACCACCCTCTGTGTGAAGTACTTGCTGCGTGTATCCCCCTTAAACTTTCCACCTCTCACCTTGAAAGTGTGACCTCTCATTAATGAATCCTTCAAGCTGGGAAAAAGCTTATCTCTATCCACCCTGTCCAAACCTTTCATGATTTTGTAAACCTCAATCAGATCTTCCCTCAATCTCCTTTTTTCAAATGAAAACAAACCTAACCTACTCAACCTCTCTTCATAGCTAGCAGCTTCCATACCAGACAACATCCTCATAAACCTTCTCTGCACCCTCTCCAAAGCGTCCGCATCCTTTTGATAACGTGGCGACCAGAACTGTACACAGTATTCTAAATGTGGCCAAACCAATGTCTTGTACAATTTTAACATGACCTGCCAGCTCTTATACTCAATACGCTGGCCGATGAAGGCAAGCATACTATATGCCGTCTTGACCACTATATCCACCTGTGCAGCAACCTTCAGGATATAATGGACCTGCACTCCCAGATCTCTCTGCTCATCAACGTTTCCCAAGGCTCTTCCATTCAATGTAAAATTTGCTGTAGAATTAGACTTGCCTAAATGCATCACCTATCATTTGTCTGGATTGAACTCCAATTACCAACTATTACTCTCTGTCTCCTGTTGATTAATCAGTTCTTTATCCCCCTGGCTAGAACACCCTGCACACCATGTGATTGCACTTTCTCCATTAGTTTACCATGGGGAACCTTATCAAATGCCTTACTAAAGTCCATCTATATGACATCAACAGCCCTTCCTTCATCTATCAACCTGGTCACTTCCTCAAAGAATTCTATTATGCGTGTGAGTGTGAGTGTGAGTGTATGTGTGTGTGTCTGTGTCTGTGTGTGTTTGTGTGTGTGTGTGTGTGTCTGTGTGTCTGTGTGAGTGTGTTTGTGTGTTTGTGTCTGAGTGTGTGCTGAATGCTGTCACTGATGAGGACAGTAGCAGTAGGTTCAGAAGAGCAGGGTTTACCTGTGTACTGAGTCCCATCGAGGTGCTGGAATTCCACAATGAGGAATATGTCAGGGTCAGCTCAAAACTGTAGGCAGAGGGGACCAGAGAGACCTGGACAGTGGTTTGAGAGGGAGTGACAGAGCTTTAAAATCTGCATATCAGGAAAACATTGGTGAAGGAAAGCAGCTGACTTCACCAACGTGATTTTTGGCTTCTTGTCTTACCATCTGTCAACTGATTCTCTTTCTTTCTGCTTTTCTTGGATCACTCTTTCAGTTTCAAACAAAAAATAGTTACAGACAAGAAAATGAAGTGCACTGTGTTGGCATAAAGGATGTTGCCAAGGTAACATCCTGACTTACTTAGACATGTGTAATTGGGCCTTGTCTGTTATAAAGATCACAAAATGGTTCAGGGAGTGTGGGAGATTGAGGAGATATGGAAACGAGAAGATGGTGGGGCAGCTGGAGTGGTCAGTCCTGAATGTTAATGTAATTCATTTGGTCTGCAAATGTGTTGCTGGTCAAAGCACAGCAGGTTAGGCAGCATCTCAGGAATAGAGAATTCGACGTTTCGAGCATAAGCCCTTCATCAGGAATAAGAGAGAGAGAGCCAAGCCGGCTGAGATAAAAGGTAGGGAGGAGGGACTAGGGGGAGGGGCGATGGAGGTGGGATAGGTGGAAGGAGGTCAAGGTGAGGGTGATAGGCCGGAGTGGGGTGGGGGCGGAGAGGTCAGGAAGAGGATTGCAGGTTAGGAGGGCGGTGCTGAGTTGAGGGAACCGACTGAGACAAGGTGGGGGGAGGGGAAATGAGGAAGCTGGAGAAATCTGAATTCATACCTTGTGGTTGGAGGGTTCCCAGGCGGAAGATGAGGCGCTCCTCCTCCAGCCGTCGTGTAGTTGTGTTCTGCCGGTGGAGGAGTCCAAGGACCTGCATGTCCTCGGTGGAGTGGGAGGGGGAGTTAAAGTGTTGAGCCACGGGGTGATTGGGTTGGTTGGTTCGGGCGGCCCAGAGGTGTTCTCTGAAGCGTTCCGCAAGTAAGCGGCCTGTCTCACCAATATAGAGGAGGCCACATCGGGTGCAGCGGATGCAATAGATGATGTGTGTGGAGGTACAGGTGAACTTGTGGCGGATATGGAAGGATCCCTTGGGGCCTTGGAGGGAAGTGAGTGTGGAGGTGTGGGCGCAAGTTTTACATTTCCTGCGGTTGCAGGGGAAGGTGCCGGGGGTGGAGGTTGGGTTGGTGGGGGGTGTGGATCTGACAAGGGAGTCACGAAGGGAGTGGTCCTTGCGGAACGCTGATAGGGGAGGGGAGGGAAATATATCCTTGGTGGTGGGGTCCGTTTGGAGGTGGCGGAAATGGCGGCGGATAATACGTTGTATGCGCAGGTTGGTGGGGTGGTAGGTGAGAACCAGTGGGGTTCTGTCTTGGTGGCGGTTGGAGGAGCGGGGCTCAAGGGCGGAGGAGCGGGAAGTGGAGGAGATGCGGTGGAGGGCATCGTCGATCACGTCTGGGGGGAATCTGCGGTCCTTGAAGAAGGAGGCCATCTGGGTTGTGCGGTGTTGGAATTGGTCCTCCTGGGAGCAGATGCGGCGGAGACGAAGGAATTGGGAATATGGGATGGCGTTTTTACAGGGGGCAGGGTGGGAGGAGGTGTAGTCCAGGTAGCTGTGGGAGTCAGTCGGTTTATAATAGATGTCTGTGTTGAGTCGGTCGCCCGAGATAGAAATGGAAAGGTCTAGGAAGGGGAGGGAGGAGTCTGAGACAGTCCAGGTGAATTTCAGGTCGGGATGGAAGGTGTTAGTAAAGTTGATGAACTGTTCAACCTCCTCGTGGGAGCACGAGGCAGCGCCGATACAGTCATCGATGTAGCGGAGGAAAAGGTGGGGGGTGGTGCCAGTGTAGTTGCGGAAGATGGACTGTTCCACATATCCTACGAAGAGGCAGGCATAGCTGGGGCCCATGCGGGTGCCCATGGCAACTCCTTTAGTTTGGAGGAAGTGGGAGGATTGAAAAGAGAAGTTATTCAGGGTGAGGACCAGTTCAGTCAGTCGAAGGAGGGTGTCAGTGGAAGGGTACTGGTTAGTGCGGCGGGAAAGGAAGAAGCGGAGGGCTTTGAGTCCTTCGTGATGGGGGATGGAGGTGTACAGGGACTGGATGTCCATAGTGAAAATAAGGCGTTGGGGACCGGGGAAGCGAAAATCCTGGAGGAGGTGGAGGGCGTGGGTGGTGTCCCGAACGTAGGTGGGGAGTTCTTGGACTAAAGGGGACAGGACCGTGTCGAGGTATTGGGAGATGAGTTCGGTGGGGCAGGAGCAGGCTGAGACAATGGGTCGGCCGGGGCAGGCAGGTTTGTGGATTTTGGGCAGGAGGTAGAAACGGGCGGTGCGGGGTTGTGGGACTATGAGGTTGGAGGCGGTGGATGGGAGATCCCCTGAGGTGATGAGGTCCTGGATGGTCTGGGAGATGATGGTTTGGTGGTGGGAGGTGGGGTCGTGGTCAAGGGGGCGATAAGAGGAGGCGTCCGCGAGCTGGCGTTTGGCTTCAGCGGTGTACAGGTCAGTGCGCCAAACTACCACCGCGCCTCCCTTGTCTGCGGGTTTGATGGTGAGGTTGGGATTGGAGCGGAGGGAGTGGAGGGCTGCACGTTCTGAGGGTGAGAGGTTGGAGTGGGTGAGAGGGGTGGACAGGTTGAGTCGGTTGATGTCACGGCGGCAGTTGGCTATAAAGAGGTCGAGGGCGGGTAGGAGGCCTGCACGGGGTGTCCAGGTGGATGGGGTGTGTTGGAGGCGGGAGAAGGGGTCGTCAGAGGGTGGGCGGGAGTCTTGGTTGTGAAAGTAGGCACGGAGGCGAAGGCGGCGGAAGAATTGTTCAATATCTCGCCGCGTGTTGAACTCATTAATCCGAGGGCGTAGGGGAACGAAGGTGAGGCCCCTGCTGAGGACTGATCTCTCATCCTCAGAGAGGGGGAGATCTGGAGGGATGGTGAAAATCCGGCAGGGCTGGGAGCTAGGACCTGGTGTGGGACTGGAGCTGGAGCTGGAGCTGGGGGCGGGGTTAGGGGCGGGGACAGAGATCGAAGTAGGGGCGGAGTTAGACGTGGTGACGTTGCTCGACGTGGGGGCGGGGTCATGCGTCGTGACGGAAATAAGCGTGGGGGCGGGGTTACGTGAAGCGACGGGACATGGCGTGGGGGCGGGGTTATGGGCGGGGTTATGCGTAGTGACGAAAGACGGCGTGGGGGCGGGGAAACCTGAGGATTTGTGCTCCTGCAGGTTAGTGATGTCAGTGGGGGCGGAAGTGGCTGCGTCGACGGCAACCGGAGGGGCGGAAATGGTTGCGGCGACGGAGGAGTGGTGGTCATTCCCGGTGGCCGCGTGGGTCGCGGGTCCGTCGGCGATTGTGGAAGCGGTTGTGTTCTCCAACCTCATAGTCCCACAACCCCGCACCGCCCGTTTCTACCTCCTGCCCAAAATCCACAAACCTGCCTGCCCCGGCCGACCCATTGTCTCAGCCTGCTCCTGCCCCACCGAACTCATCTCCCAATACCTCGACACGGTCCTGTCCCCTTTAGTCCAAGAACTCCCCACCTACGTTCGGGACACCACCCACGCCCTCCACCTCCTCCAGGATTTTCGCTTCCCCGGTCCCCAACGCCTTATTTTCACTATGGACATCCAGTCCCTGTACACCTCCATCCCCCATCACGAAGGACTCAAAGCCCTCCGCTTCTTCCTTTCCCGCCGCACTAACCAGTACCCTTCCACTGACACCCTCCTTCGACTGACTGAACTGGTCCTCACCCTGAATAACTTCTCTTTTCAATCCTCCCACTTCCTCCAAACTAAAGGAGTTGCCATGGGCACCCGCATGGGCCCCAGCTATGCCTGCCTCTTCGTAGGATATGTGGAACAGTCCATCTTCCGCAACTACACTGGCACCACCCCCCACCTTTTCCTCCGCTACATCGATGACTGTATCGGCGCTGCCTCGTGCTCCCACGAGGAGGTTGAACAGTTCATCAACTTTACTAACACCTTCCATCCCGACCTGAAATTCACCTGGACTGTCTCAGACTCCTCCCTCCCCTTCCTAGACCTTTCCATTTCTATCTCGGGCGACCGACTCAACACAGACATCTATTATAAACCGACTGACTCCCACAGCTACCTGGACTACACCTCCTCCCACCCTGCCCCCTGTAAAAACGCCATCCCATATTCCCAATTCCTTCGTCTCCGCCGCATCTGCTCCCAGGAGGACCAATTCCAACACCGCACAACCCAGATGGCCTCCTTCTTCAAGGACCGCAGATTCCCCCCAGACGTGATCGACGATGCCCTCCACCGCATCTCCTCCACTTCCCGCTCCTCCGCCCTTGAGCCCCGCTCCTCCAACCGCCACCAAGACAGAACCCCACTGGTTCTCACCTACCACCCCACCAACCTGCGCATACAACGTATTATCCGCCGCCATTTCCGCCACCTCCAAACGGACCCCACCACCAAGGATATATTTCCCTCCCCTCCCCTATCAGCGTTCCGCAAGGACCACTCCCTTCGTGACTCCCTTGTCAGATCCACACCCCCCACCAACCCAACCTCCACCCCCGGCACCTTCCCCTGCAACCGCAGGAAATGTAAAACTTGCGCCCACACCTCCACACTCACTTCCCTCCAAGGCCCCAAGGGATCCTTCCATATCCGCCACAAGTTCACCTGTACCTCCACACACATCATCTATTGCATCCGCTGCACCCGATGTGGCCTCCTCTATATTGGTGAGACAGGCCGCTTACTTGCGGAACGCTTCAGAGAACACCTCTGGGCCGCCCGAACCAACCAACCCAATCACCCCGTGGCTCAACACTTTAACTCCCCCTCCCACTCCACCGAGGACATGCAGGTCCTTGGACTCCTCCACCGGCAGAACACAACTACACGACGGCTGGAGGAGGAGCGCCTCATCTTCCGCCTGGGAACCCTCCAACCACAAGGTATGAATTCAGATTTCTCCAGCTTCCTCATTTCCCCTCCCCCCACCTTGTCTCAGTCGGTTCCCTCAACTCAGCACCGCCCTCCTAACCTGCAATCCTCTTCCTGACCTCTCCGCCCCCACCCCACTCCGGCCTATCACCCTCACCTTGACCTCCTTCCACCTATCCCACCTCCATCGCCCCTCCCCCTAGTCCCTCCTCCCTACCTTTTATCTCAGCCGGCTTGGCTCTCTCTCTCTTATTCCTGATGAAGGGCTTATGCTCGAAACGTCGAATTCTCTATTCCTGAGATGCTGCCTAACCTGCTGTGCTTTGACCAGCAACACATTTGCAGCTGTGATCTCCAGCATCTGCAGACCTCATTTTTTACTCGTAATTCATTTGGTGTTTGGCCTGACTCTGGGAATGGACAGAGAGTTTAAGATCCACAGAATCGCAGACCTGTTACAGTGCACAAGGACGCCATTCGGGCCATCACCCCGACACTGGCTCTTTAAACAAGCATCATTATTGAGAGCCAATCTACTGCTTTATCCCCAAACCCTTACATTGTATTTATATCCAAATAACCATCCAATGTCCCTCTTGAATGCTTCAATTGAACCTGCCTCCACCATATTTCCAGGCAGTGAATTCAAGACCTGAACCCTCAGAGCCATAGAGTCATGCAGTACAGAAATAGACCCTTCGGTCTAACCCGTCCATGCTAACCAGGTTCCTAAGCTAAACTCGTCCCATTTTCCTGCATTTGGCCCACATCCCTCTGTACCTTTCCTATTCATGTACCTGTCCAAATATCTTTTAAATATTGCATCTGTTCCTACATCCACCACTTCTTCTGACAGTTCATTCCAAATATGAGCTATTATCTGTGTGAAAACCTTGCCCCTCAGATCCCTTTTAAATCTTTCCCCTCTCACTTTAAACCTGTGCCCTCTAGGTTTGGACTTTCCTGGCCGAAGGGAAAGACCTTCATTATTCACCCTATTTATACCCCTCATGATTTTATAAACCTCGATAAGGTCACCTCATAACCTCCTACACTCCAGGGGAGAAATGCCCCAGCTATCTGACCTCTCCTTATAACTCAAACCCTCCTGTCCCAGTAACAGCCTTGTAAATATTTTCTGCACCCTTTCTAATTTATATCCGTCCTATAGAAGGGTGACCAGTACTGTACGCAGTACTCCAAAAGTGGCCTCGCTAACATCCTGTACAGCTGCAACATGACATCCCATCTCTTCTACTCAATGCACAACATCATTCCTACCTCACACTTGTTTCTTTTGTCGATCACATCAAATCTATGCTGTCTCAATCTTGTTCTTCTTACGAATGGGAACAGCTTCTCCCTGTCTACTCGATCCAGCCCGCTCACGATTTTGAAAGCCTCTGTCAGATTTCCTCACAGCGTTTGTCTGTCCGAGAGAAACCGTCCTTGCTGCTGTCTAAGGGGAAAAAGCATCTCAGGAAGATCCTCGTCTTCCAGGGACTTAGAACGGCCATTAATGGGGAATAACTGTGCTCTGGTTTGTGCCCGTGTGGGTCACTCTGCGGGAGAACTTGCAGGTTTGAAAGACAATGGCACAGCAATGGGCCATCATGAGAAGCAGAACCCCTAAGTTGGTAAGTCACCTGGGAACTCACAATGGAGCTGGTGCTAATCATTTACACTGGCCAAATGGTGAGACCAAGTGTGGTAAGCAGAGTGATGCAGTGGGTGAGTGATGGCCTTATTGGTGATCAAACTGACCTGAAAGAGGTTTATAAAATCATGAGGGGCATGGATAGGGTGAATAGAGGAGGTCATTTCCCTGGGGTGGGGGAGTCCAGAACTAGAGGGCATAGGTTTAAGGTAAGAGGGGAAAGATTTAAAAGGGACTTAAGGGGCAACTTTTTAATGCAAAGGGAGGCGTGTGCACGGAATGAGCTGCTAGAGGAAGTGATGGAGGCTGGTACAATTCCAACATTCAAAAGGCATCTGGATGGGTATATGAATAGGAAGGGTTTAGAGGGATATGGGCCAAATGCTGACAAGTAGGACGAGATTAATTTAGGATATCTGGTCAGTATGGACTGAATGGCCTGTTTCTGTGCTGCACAGCTCCATGACTTCATGACTCAAAGAAAGGGGAGTGACTGTTCTCAGAAGGGCCACTGATCAATTCTTGGGAAGAGGTCTGCTCCGAATTGTCATAGTTGGTGAGAAAGTGACAACTGTGTTGGACTGACTTATTCCTTCAGAAACACATGTAGAGGGGATCTGCAAAGAATCTCACAGTCAATGCAAAAAGAAAACAGTGGCGATTATTCGCAGGAATGTTATCAGAAATGCAAACTCCCCCTGCTGCATCTTATCATTGGGATTTTAGTTGCAATATTAGTTATAAGAGTCTGTTCAATCAAGCCAGAAAAAAAAATTGCAATCATTTTCTTAGTATGTTGCAGCTCTTCAATTTGTCCTACTTGTCCCGTCCCTCTCTCTGTCATTTCCCATCAGGTTAAAGTCCAGTGTATCCCCTGGTTAGCGTGGGCTTGTTAAATCAAATGTTCAGAAATAAATGTCACCTTCAATGGAGCCAACAAGTGAGTGAACAGCTAATTCAGGCAGCATCTTAATTAACCACTCATGCACATTAAAATGCACTGTACAAAGTACAAAGAAAAATCTTGATCAATCACAATCAAAATCAAATGAGGTAACCTCTCTTCCTATTCTGATTCTGAAGAGAAATTGGTCTCAGTTTCCCGTGAGTTGATTTGAATACGCCTGTACTCAGATAGTAAATGCCAAAGACCAAGTTGTCAGAATACACAGTGCTGAGGAGATGGATGACAACACGTATTTCAAATTCTAAAATAGATCAGTTCACTCAAAAAAGATAGCCAGTGATGTCACCACTGCAAGTGAAACTCGCTGCTACATTGTTACGTTTAACATAGCAATGAAACCATCAGGTCGTGGACAAAATGAGCAAAAGAGTCCAAAGCAATTTAGAATTTTTCAGAATGGAGACAATAAGTTCTGAAGAATGTTTGCCTGGACCCAAAACATTACATCTGCTTTCTTCCCACAGTGCAGGAGAAAGTGAGGACTGCAGGTGCTGGAGGTCAGAGTTGAAAGTGTGGCGCTGGGAAAGCACAGCAGGTCAGGCAGCATCCGAGGAGCAGGAGAGGCAATGTTTCGAGCATAAGTCCACAGATGCTGTCAGACCGACTGAGTTTTTTCCAGCAATTTCTGTTTCTGACAAGATAATTTGGGATTCCTTCTGGGTCCTGACTCACCCTGAGGTAAAAGGTTGAAATGCCCCTTAGGTTTGAATGGTTGGGATAGAGTGGGGGTAACCTCACCTCTGAAATGAGATGTGGGCGGGGTTTGAGGGTTCATGCAGGTGGCGTGAAGGTGGCATCTGCTCTGATGATGCCAATTTCAACAAGGAGGCCTCTGAAATGTCCACCTTCTTCCTCAACCGAGGATTCCCCAGCACCATTGTTGGGCCTGACCCATTAGATTAGATTAGATTACTTACAGTGTGGAAACAGGCCCTTCAGCCCAACAAGTCGGGTTGGTGTGGACTTGTTGGGCCGAAGGGCCTGTTTCCACACTGTAAGTCTAATCTAATCTAAAAAAGTCCACACCGACCCACCGAAGCGGAACCCACCCAGACTCATTCCCCTACATTTACCCCTTACCTAACACTACAGGCAATTTAGCATGGTCAATTCACCTGACCTGCACATCTTTGGACTGTGGGAGGAAACCGGAGCACCCGGAGGAAACCCACGCAGACACGGGGAGAATGTACAAACTCCACACAGACAGTCGCCTGAGGTGGGAATTGAACCCGGGTCTCTGGCGCTGTGAGACAGCAGTGCTAACCACTCGCACACTTCAACCCTCACTCCCTCTCTTCCCTCCCACAACAATGATAGGGTTCCCCTTGTCCTCACCTACCATGTCACCAGCGTCCACATCCAGAAGATCATTACGCCACCATTTCTGCCACCTCCAACGTGTTGCCATCGCCAGACACACGTTCCCCTCCCTTCCATTCTGCAGGGACCATTCCCTCTGGGGCACCCTGGTCTACTCCTACTCCACTCCCAACACTGCCCCCCAACAGCCCATTTGGCACCTTCCCCTGCAACTGCCAAAGCTGTAACACCTGGCCATTTCCCTCTCCCTCCTCGGTACCCAAGGGCCCAAACACACCTTCCTGGTGAAGCAGCACTTTACCTGCACTTCATTAATCGAGTCTACTTACTCGCTGCTCACAATGTGGTCTCCTCTACACTGGGGAGATGAAGTGCAGACTGGGAACCACCTATGTTGTGTGCTGCAAAAAAAAAGACCCTGAGCTTCCAGTTGCCTGCCATTTCAACACAGCTCCCTGTTCCCTGGCTAGCATCGCTGTCTCAGGCTTACTGCAGTGCTCCAACGAAGCTCAGCACAAGCTGGAAGAACAACATTTCATTTTCTTCTCGGGGACTCTGCAGCCTCTAGGACTCAATATTAAGTTCAACAATTTTATGACTTGTACACTTTCTCCCAGATCGTTCCCCCACCCCCACACACCATCACATGGTTTGCTACCACACACAAACAATTGTCAGCTGCTAATGGTATCCTAATGCTGCCTGACCTGCTGTGCTTTTCCAGCACCACGCTAATCGTGACTCAAATCTCTTAACTCTTGACTCTAATCTCCAGCATCTGCAGTACCTACTATCACTTTACAAATGGTCCCCATTGGCACCTATTCATTCCGTCAGGCTGACCCTTACCCAGTTATATATCTGTCCAATTCCCTCTCACTGGATTCTATCTCCACCTATCATTTACTCCTCCAACCCTCCCCCTAGAACATAGAACATAGAAAAATACAGCTCTGTACAGGCCCTTCGGCCCTCGATGTTGCGCCGATCCAAGCCCATCTAACCTACATTAGCCCACTATCCTCCATATGTCTATCCAATGCCCGTTTAAATGCTCATAAAGAGGGAGAGTCCACCACTGCTACTGGCAGAGCATTCCATGAACTCACGACTCGCTGAGTAAAGAATCTACCCCTAACATCTGTCCTATACCTACCACCCCTTAATTTAAGGCTATGCCCACTCGTAATAGCTGACTCCCTCTTCCCACCTTTAGCAAATACGCTATCCCAAGTTTTACTGAGCTATCATCAATTCTGAAGAAGGATCATTGGACTCAAAATATTAACTCTCACATCTCTCTTCAGATACTGTCGGACCTACTCAGTTTTTCCAGCAATCTCTGTTTCTGTTTGCAATGGAAGTGTGATTCTGAGAATCATAGAATCCCTACAGTGTAGTAGCAGGCTATTTGGCCCAACCTAGTTCTAAACTGGAGAAAGGGCAATTCTGATGGTGTTAGGCAAGAATTTTCAAAAGCTCTTTGGAAGCAAATGTTTGTAAGGAAAGGGATAGCTGGAAATTGAGAAGCCTTCAGAAATGAGATAATAAGAGTTCAGAGAAAGTATATTCCTCTCAGGATGAAAGAAAAGGCTGGTAGGTGCAGGGAATGCTGGATGACTAAAGAAATTGGGGCATTGGTTAAGAAAAAGAAAGAAGCATATGTCAGGATTGATCAAATGAATCCTTAGAAGAGTATAAACGTCGTAAGAGTATATTTAAGAGGGAAATCAGGAGGGCAAAAAGGAGACATGAGATAGCTTTGGCAAACAGAGTTAAGGAGGATCCAAAGGGTTTTTACGAATACATTAAAGACTAAAGGGAGAGAGTAGGGCCCCTCAAAGATCAGCAAGGCGGCCTTTGTGTGGAGCTGCAGGAGATGGTGGAGATATTAAAAAAATATTTTGCATCAGTGTTTACTGAGGAGAAGGACATGGAAGATATAGAATGTAGGGAAATAGATGGTGACATCTTAAAAAAATGTCCACATTGTAGAGGAGGAAGTGTTGGATGTCTTGAAAAGCATAAAAGTGCATAAATCCCCAGGACCTGATCAGGTGTACCCTCAAACTCTGTGGGAAGCTAGGGAAGTGATTGGTGGGCCTCTTGCTGAGACTTTTGTATCATCAATAGTCACAGGTGAGGTGCCAGAAGACTGGAGGTTGGCTAAGTACCTCTATTTATGTAAGGCGGTAAGGACAAGCCAGGAAACTATAGATCAGTGAGCCTGATGTTGGTGATGGGCAAGTTGTTGGAGGGAATCCTGAGGGAAAGAATGTACATGTATTTGAAAAGATAATGATTGATTAGGGATAGTCAACATGGCATTGTGCATGGAAAATCAAGTCTCACAAACTTGATTGACTTTTTTTGAGGAGGAAACAAACAGGATTGATGAGGGCAGAGAAGTAGGTGTGATCTCTATGGATGCAAATGTGTTGCTGGTCAAAGCACAGCAGGCCAGGCAGCATCTCAGGAATAGAGAATTCGACGTTTCGAGCATAAGCCCTTCATCAGGAATAAGAGAGAGAGCCAAGCAGGCTAAGATAAAAGGTAGGGAGGAGGGACTAGGGGGAGGGGCGATGGAGGTGGGATAGGTGGAAGGAGGTCAAGGTGAGGGTGATAGGCCGGAGTGGGGTGGGGGCGGAGAGGTCAGGAAGAGGATTGCAGGTTAGGAGGGCGGTGCTGAGTTGAGGGAACCGACTGAGACAAGGTGGGGGGAGGGGAAATGAGGAAACTGGAGAAATCTGAATTCATACCTTGTGGTTGGAGGGTTCCCAGGCGGAAGATGAGGCGCTCCTCCTCCAGCCGTCGTGTTGTTGTGTTCTGCCGGTGGAGGAGTCCAAGGACCTGCATGTCCTCGGTGGAGTGGGAGGGAGAGTTAAAGTGTTGAGCCACGGGGTGATTGGGTTGGTTGGTTCGGGCGGCCCGGAGGTGTTCTCTGAAGCGCTCCGCAAGTAAGCGGCCCGTCTCACCAATATAGAGGAGGCCACATCGGGTGCAGCGGACGCAATAGATGATGTGTGTGGAGGTACAGGTGAACTTGTGGCAGATATGGAAGGATCCCTTGGGGCTTTGGAGGGAAGTGAGTGTGGAGGTGTGGGCGCAAGTTTTACATTTCCTGCGGTTGCAGGGGAAGGTGCCGGGGGTGGAGGTTGGGTTGGTGGGGGGTGTGGATCTATATGGACTTTAGTTAAGCGTTTGACAAGGTTGCCCTTGTGGGAGACTGGATGTCAAGGTTAGATCTCATGGAATACAGGGAGAACTAACCATTTGGAAACAGAACTGGCTCAAAGGTAGAAGACAGAGGGTGATGGTGGAGGATTGTTTTTCAGACAGGAGGCCTGTGACCAGTGGAGTGTCACAAGGATCAATGCTGGGTCCTCTACTTTTTATCATTTATATAAAAGATTTGGATGTGAGCTTTAGAAGTATAGTTAGTAAGTTTGCAGATGACACCAAAATTGGAGGTGTAGTGGACAGCAAAGAAGGTTACCTCAGATTACAACAGGATCTTGATCAGATGGGCCAATGGGCTGAGAAGTGGCAGATGGAGCTCAATTTAGATAAATGTGAGGTGCTGCATTTTGGGAAAGCAAATCTTAGCAGGACTTATACACTTAATGGTAAGGTCCTAGGGAGTGTTGCTGAACAAAGAGACCTTGGAGTGCAGGTTCATAGCTCCTTGAAAGTGGAGTCGCAGGTAGATAGAATAGTGAAGAAGGCATTTGGTATGCTTTTCTTTATTGGTCAGAGTATTGTGTACTGGAGTTGGGAGGTCATGTTGCGGCTGTACAGTACATTGGTTAGGCCACTGTTGGAATATTGCGTGCAATTCTGTTCTCCTTCTTATTGGAACAATGTTGTGAAACTAGAAAGTGTTCAGAAATGATTTACAAGGATGTTGCCAGGGTTGGAGGATTTGAGCTACAGGGAGAGGCTGAACAGGCTAGGGCTGTTTTCCCTGGAGCGTCGGAGACTGAGGGGTGACCTGATAGACATTTATAAAATCATGAGGGGCATGGATGGGATATATAGACAAGGTCTTTTCCCTAGGATGGGGGAGTCCAGAACTAAGTTTAGGGTGAGAGGGGAAAGATATCAAAGAGACCTAAGGGGCAACATTTTCACACAGAGGGTGGTACGTGTATGGAATGAGCTGCCAGAGGAAATAGTGGAGGCTGGTACAATTGCAACATTTAAGAGGCATTTGGATGGGAATATGAATAGGAAGGGTTTGGAGGGATATGGGTTGGGTGCTGGCAGGTGGAACTAGATTAGGTTGGGATATCTGGTCGGCATGGACGGGTTGGACTGAAGGGTCTGTTTCCGTGCTGTACACCTCTATGACTCTATGATGTGAATCAATTTTAGGTTAACATTTGAGATGGGAAATCCATGTGGTCAAGTGGAAGATCAATGTGTCCACTAGCTCTAGATTTCCCACAGGGGGAAGTACACTTTCAATATCCATTCTGTCAAGCTGCCTCAGAATCAAATGTGTTTCAATTCAAGAAGCTCTCATTCTTCTAAACACCTCGCTTTGTATCATAATGTCACAGAGCTGCACAGCACAGAAACAGACCCTTCAGGCCCAACTTGCTCAACGTTTCCTCATAAAAAAATCTATCCATCTCAGGAATCAACTGAGTAAATGTTCTCTGAAATGCTTCCGATGCTGTGTATCCCTCCTTCCATGAGGTGACCAAAACTGTATGCCCAGTATAGCTCCAGTTTTAGACTCCAACCCCATTGTGATAAAAGCCAACATTTCATTTACCTTCCTAAGGACTTGCCGCAGCTGCATTCTCACTTTGTTTGTGATTAATGTTATGAATTTGACATGAGATTATCCAGTTTTGGAACAAGGTATCATCTAATTGATGTATCATCTAAAGCAGTGCCACGCTTCCCTTTACTGATAATTCTTGTTCAGCAAACTTTGTTTCAATCAACACCTTTTGACCTGGCATTCTCGACAAACCAGAAACAATTATATACCACAAATACCAGATGTTTACTGTCTTATCACGATTTCTGCGATGTCTGAGTAGTCAGTTGAGAGTATGAGTGAGAAGGTTCCCTGCCGGTAAGTTTCATTTAATGTTAAGTTGCATTATTATTGAAGTGATTTATCCTGTAAATAAAGTGTACGAGTGAGGTGCACACCTCTTGCATTTTGTTTCACTTGCCTAGTGTGTGTTTTTACACTGAGGTGATGAGGTGATCCCACAGCAGGCTACAGGCCTCAAGGAACTCAAAGTGAAGTCTGTCATGGTCTGGAGTCAAGGCCCGGTGTGGCGTAAGGCAAGGTGCTGTTGGAAGGACTGTTGTTCCTAACATTTTATTTCCCTATTTTCTTATTTATTCCTACAATTGTCAATGCTGGGCTTTTTATTTCTTCATTTTCTAATCTTTATTTCCAAAGAACTTGTGCTGAAGAATCTGTACCGAGGTACCTTGTACCTTAGATGGCACCGTAAGTGGCGACTTGGAAACTTGTTCCTGTACTCATCTGAGGACACGTGATGATAAAGCTAATTCAATTCAATTCCATTCTGTGAACCTCTTGGTGAACTGGATTACTTAACCAATTGACACGTTCCTGATCCCCTAAGTACTGGTTAACAAAATGTTTTGCTGTCCTTTTGTTCAGCAGTCTTAAGTTAAGGGCTTTTGAGGGAGGACTCTGGAAGGGATCTGTGGGATTTTGCAGTGAATTGATGTGCGGGTGAAAATGCTGAAGAAGTTTAGTCTCCTGTTTGCTGAGTGCTCGGGCCTGATATAGCTCACCGTCATTTCACTACAAGCTTTGTGTCATAATGTCACAGAGCTGCACAGCACAGAAACAGACCCTTCAGTCCAACCCATCCGCGCCAACCAGATTTCCTAAACTGATCTCGTCACCTTTGCCAGCATTTGACCCATATCCCTCCAAATCCTAAATAAAAATAAAAACGACTGCAGTTGTCAGAAATCAGAAATTGCTGGATAAGCTCAGCAGGTCTGGTGGTATCTGTGGAGAGAAATCAGAGTTAACATTTCAGGTCCAGTGACCTCTGTTAAGGAAACGCTAACTCTGATTTATCTCCTCAGATGCTTCGAGACCTGCTGAGCTTATCCAGCAATTTCCTATTCATTTACCCATCCAGATGCCTTTTAAATGTCACAATTGTACCAGCCTCCACCACTTCCTCTGGCATCTCATTGTATACACGCACCACCCTCTGCGCCAAAAAAGGTGGCCCCTTAGGTCACTTTTATATCTTAACCTCCTCACTTTAAACCTGTGGCGTCTAGTTATGGGCTCCCTTACCTCGCCTTGGTAACAAATTTCTTCTCAAAAGATACAGTGAATGAAATCTTCCTTTCAGTAAACAAATCCACAAAACATGCATAAGAGAGAAAAAAAAGGAACCTGCAAAAAAGTAGAAATAGATACATTTGGCAAGAGGTTGAAACTTTTCACCAAAAACTTCCAGAAGCTTCTACTGAAATGTATTGGAACACACACTTTTATTGTACATACTTGACCTGGTTGAGTGATCCTAAAAGAACATTTTAATCCCAGAGAAGATGATGACAGGAATCTTTCATAAGGTGATATAGATTCTCCAGTTTACTTTGATTCCTGGCTGCCAAAACATTTTGTCAAGAATCTCTGGTATGAAATATCTTACTAGTTAACTACTTGTCAAGGTACGCATTATCCTTGACATGCATTACAGTGTGTAGCGCCAACACTGAGTCTGTAACCGATGACTGCATCTGTCTATCAGCCTGTCATTTCGAAAATCCTTTCCCCATAGACAGACAATCCCACAATGGTGAATATGAAAAGATTCTGTTCTGGAATGATAGCAGCAAAGCATAAAGCTTCAATGCCTTCAGGAGAAAGCAAGAAAGAGGAGATCAGTTATTGAGAGTTGGCAACAAGAATTGGTAGTTTGTAATGGATACCCTTTCTCCAAAGGCTACAGACAAATACAGTGGGCCTGACAAGAATGATTCACTCAGGATATAATTCTTACCAACATATTTGTCCCTGTTTATTCTCATTAAAGAACAGCTTAGGCCCTGAAATTGAAGAGTCAGCTCATCCCTTTTATCCCCACGGCACATACAGCAAACACTTGTAGCAACATCAAGTTGGCTATTAACACTTGAGGAGAAAGTGAGGACTGCAGATGCTGGAGATCAGAGCTGAAAATGTGTTGCTGGAAAAGCGCAGCAGGTCAGGCAGCATCCAAGGAGCAGGAGAATCGACGTTTCGGGCATGAGCCCTTCTCATGCCCGAAACGTTGATTCTCCTGCTCCTTGGATGCTGCCTGATCTGCTGCGCTTTTCCAGCAACACATTTTCAGCTATTAACACCTGTGAAGTGCACAAAGCAATACATAATCTGGTTTAAATTGACCTCTTTTGTCTGGGTGTAATCACGTGTGAAAGGGCGCATTAGGGAAGATGTTCCAACTGGAAGGTGAAACCAAAACTGAGGAGTATAATTATAACCTGTTACTCAATAAACGTAAAGAAAACATCGTGAACATTGTATTCACTCAGAGCGGTCAGAATGTGGAATTTATTTCTACTTGGGTCAGTTGAGGTGAGAAGAATTGACCAATTTAAGAGAACGTGAGACAAGGAGGGCAAATGTTCACAGAGCTAGGATTTGGGCAGTGCAAGACTTCAGGCTCCTGCACCAGTTGGCTGAATGGCCTGAATCTCTGCTGCATGATGGGTGGGGCAATAGCCGAGTGGTACCAACGCAAGGCTATTAATCCAGGCACCAAGATAATGTTCTGAGGATCTGGGTTTAAATCCCACCATGGCAGAGGGTGGAATTTGAATTCAATAAAGAATCTGGAATTCAGAATCTAATGCTGACCATGATTTCATTGTCAATTGTCAGAAAAAAAAATCTAGTTCACTAACATCCCTTAGGGAAGGACAGTGCCATTCTTACCGAGTCTTGGCGGTACATGACTCCAGAGGCACTGCCATGCATAGAACATAGAAAAATACAGCGCAGTACAGGCCCTTTGGCCCTCGATGTTGCGCCGATCCAAGCCCACCTAACCTACACTAGCTCATTATCCTCCATATGCCTATCCAATGCCAGTTTAAATGCCCATAAAGAGGGAGACTCCACCTCTGCTACTGGCAGGGCATTCCATGAACTCACGACTCGCTGAGTAAAGAATCTACCCCTAACATCAGTCCTATACCTACCACCCCTTAATTTAAAGCTATGCCCCCTCGTAATATCTGACTCCTTACATGGAAAAAGGTTCTCATGGTCAACCCTATCTAAACCCCTAATCATCTTGTACACCTCTATCAAGTCACCCTTAAACCTTCTTTTCTCCAATGAAAACAGCCCCAAGTGCCTCAGCCTTTCCTCATACGATCTTCCTACCATACCAGACAACATCCTGGTAAACCTCCTCTGCACGCGTTCCAGTGCCTCCACATCCTTCCTATAGTATGGCGACCAAAACTGCACACAATACTCCAGATGCAGCCGCACCAGAGTCTTATACAACTGCAACATGACCTCAGGACTCCGGAACTCAATTCCTCTACCAATAAAAGCCAGTACACCATATGCCTTCTTCACAGCACTATTTACCTGGGTGGCAACTTTCAGAGATCTGTGTACATGGACATCAAGATCCCTCTGCTCATCCACACTACCAAGTATCTGACCATTAGCCCAGTACCCCATCTTCTTGTTACTCTTACCAAAGTGAATCATTGAACTCCATTTGCCACCTTTCTGCCCAGCTCTGCAGCTTATCTATATCCCGCTGTAAACTGCCACATCCTTCCTCACTGTCAACAACGCCACCGACTTTCGTATCATCCGCAAACTTGCTCACCCAACCTTCTAGCCCCTCCTCCAGGCCATTTATAAAAATGACAAACAGCAATGGTCCCAAAACAGATCCTTGCGGAACACCCGCTAGTAACTGCACTCCAAGATGAACCTTTACCATCAACTACTACCCTCTGTCTTCTTCCAGCCAGCCAATTCCTAATCCAAACCTCCAACGCACCCTCAATGCCATACCTCCGCACTTTTTGCAGTAGCCTAACATGAGGAACCTTATCGAATGCCTTACTAAAATCCATATACACCACATCTACCGCTTTACCCTCGTCCACCTCCTTAGTCACCTTCTCAAAGAATTCAATAAGGTTTGTGAGGCACGACCTGTCCTTCACAAAACCATGCTGACTATCCTTGATCATATTATTCCTATCCAGATGTGCATAAATCCTATCCCTTACAATTCTCTCTAAGACTTTGCCCACAATAGAAGTGAGACTCACCGGCCTATAGTTACTAGGGTTATCCCTACTCCCCTTCTTGAACAAGGGAACCACATTTGCTATCCTCCAGTCTTCTGGCACTATTCCTGTAGACAATGAGGACATAAAAATCAAGGCCAATGGCTGTGCAATCTCCTCCCTTGCTTCCCAGAGAATCCTAGGATAAATGCCATCAGGCCGAGGGGACTTATCTATTTTCACCCTTTCCAGAATTTCCAACACCTCTTCCCTACATACCTCAAAGCCATCCATTCTAATTAATTGTGACTCAATATTCACATCGGCAACAATGTCCTGTTCCTGAGTGAATACTGACGAAAAGTATTCATTCAGTGTCTCCCCAATCACTTCAGCCTCCACACGCAACTTCCCACTACTATCCTTGACTGGACTTATTCCTACCCTAGTCATTCTTTTATTTCGGACATACCTATAGAGAGCCTTTGGGTTTTCCCTAATCCTACCAACTAAGGACTTTTCATGTCCCTTCCTTGCTGCTCTTAGCTCTCTCTTCAGATCCTTCCTGGCTACCTTATAACTCTCAATTGCCCCAATTGAACCTTCACGCCTCATCTTTACATAGGCCGCCCTCTTCCCTTTAACAAGGGATTCCAATTCCTTATTAAACCACTGCTCCCTCACATGACCCTTTCCTCCCTGCCTGACTGGTACATACTTATCAAGGACACTCAGTAGTTGCTCCTTGAACAAGCTCCACTTATCGATTGCGCCCTTCCCTTGAAGCCTACTTTTCCAAGCAACGCATCCTAAGTCATGCCTCACCACATCATAATTTCCCTGCCCCCAGCTATAACTCTTGTCCTGCAGTGCACACTTATCCCTCTCCATCACTAGAGTAAAAGTCACCGAATTGTGGTCACTGTCCCCAAAGTGCTCACCTACCTCCAATTCTAACACCTGGCCTGGTTCGTTACCCAGAACCAAATCCAGTATGGCCTCACCTCTTGTTGGCCTGTGTGTCAGGAAACCCTCCTGCACACATTGGACAACTCCGACCCATCTAGTGTACTTGAGCTATAGCTTTCCCAGTCAATATCTGGAAAGTTAAAGTCCCCCATAACAACCACCCTATTACTTTCACTCTTCTCCTGAATCATTCTCGCAATCCTTTCTTCTATGTCTCTCGGACTATTAGGAGGCCTGTAGAAAACTCCTAACAGATGGCCTCACCTTTCCTATTTCTAACCTCAGCCCAAACTACCTTTCCACCGCTGTAATACTATCTTTGACAAGCAATGCCACACCTCCCCCTCTTTTACCCCCACCTCTGACCCTACTAAAACATTTAAACCCTGGAACCTGCAACAGCCAATCCTGTCCCTGTTCTACCCATGTCTCCGTAATAGACAGTCCCAGGTACCAACCCACGCTGCAAGTTCACCTACCTTATTTCGTATACTTCTCGCATTGAAGTATACACACTTCAAGCCACTTTCCTGTTTACAGGCACCCTCCTTCGAGATTGATGCCATGTTCCTAACCTCCCTACACTCCAGGTCCTGCACCCTAAAGCTACAGTCCAGGTTCCCATGCCCCTGCAGAGTTCGTTTAAACCCCCCCAAAGAGCACTAGCAAACATCCCCCCAAGGATACTGTTGCCCCTCAGGTTCAGGTGTAGACCATCCTGTTTATAGAGGTCCCATCTTCCCCAGAAAGAACCCCAGTTGTCCAGATCCTGGAATCCCTCCCTCTTGCACCATCCCTGTAGCCACGCAATTAACTGCTCTCTCTCCCTATTCCTCGACCCTCTATCACGTGGCACGGGTAACAAACCAGAGACAACAACTCTATTTGTTCTAATGCAGTTGACTCTTGCCTGTCCTCTCAGCAATTAGGGATGGGTAATAAATGCTGGTCTAACCAGTGGTGCTCCCATCCCGTTAGTTAATAAATAAGAACGATGTATGTACTTTGGTGTAATGTTTCGGTGTGTGGTCAGATGCAGTTGGAGTGTTTGGTTTGCTTGGTTTGTGTGTTTTTTAAATCACTGCCATGATTGAGTGGGAGTTACTGTCTGTTCATTATTTACTTCAGCAGGGTTTGAGTTATTGAAGTATTGAGTCATTTTATCACTGCTTCTCCAGTATTGATCGAATTCCTCAAGAGGATGAGCTTCACATCTCTCTCCTCACGGAAACTCAAGTAACCAAATGAACAGTGCTAAAATACCTGCTGAAAATGGCATTGTATTTCCAGTATTCATCCAATTCATTCAGCAGTAATATCATACACAGGGGCCTGACTGCTGCAGGGGGAATTACAATCTTTTTACCTGATGTTAAACAATAGCAAAGCTGGAAGTTTCTGGGTCTTTCAGTGTAGTCTAGGAGTCAGGAAGCATAGCAGAATGACAAAGAACAGTGCCAGAAGGTGACAGGTGTCTCCCTGCCACCACGATAATGTGCCAGTAGTGGTGATGTTGACCAACTGCTGGGAGGCCAATTGAGCCACTGAAGAAACCAACTGCAGGCCAGCTCCTGCCTCTGTGGGCATTTTGTTATGAGGGCTGACCACTCCGTGAGGAGACAGCTAAGTGAAACATGGTGGCTTCCACAAGTGGACACTGAGGAGGGGAGTAAGGTGCAAGCTTCTTTGTTACAATTGGGTTGGAACATAGATACTGGGAAGTCTACTTACAACAGTAAATTGGCTCAGTGGTTAGCACTGCTGCCTCATAGCAGGTTTGATTCTAGCCTCCGGTGACTCTGTGTGGAGTTTGTACATTCTCCCCATGTCTGTGCAGGTTTCCTCCAGGTGCTCTGGTTTGCTCCCACAGTCCAAAGATGTGCAGACTAGGTGAATTGGCCATCCTAAATTGCCCATAGTGTTCAAGAGTGTGTAGGTTAGATGCGTTAGTCAGGGGTAAATGTAGGATAAGCGAAGGATCTGGATGGGATACTCTAGTGTGGACCTTTTGGGCTGAAGGGCCTGCTTCCACATTATAGGGATTCTATGGATTTGGACTTTGATGTGATGGAGACGTACAGAGAGTTTTGGTGACTTTATTCAAAGAAGGACTTACTTGCAATGGAGGTCTGGCAGAGTGAGTTTACTCAGTGGGTTCTTGTGAATATGAGTTTGTCTTCTGAGAAAACATTAAGCATTTTGATTCTATTCTCATTGGAGTTCAGAAGCATGAGCGGTGAATTCATTGAAACGTGTAAGATGCTCAGTTAGCTTAACAGGGTAGGGGCTCCAAAGATGTTTCCTCTTGGAGGTGCAATGTAGGAACCTCATTCAGGAGTGTCCCATTTAAGATGGAAATGAGGAAGAGTTGATGGCCTTTCACCTGTCTGGAATTGTTGGAATTGTCTTGCCCATGGAGCATGGGTGGCTGGGTCAATGAGTTCAGTACACAAGAGAAACAAACTTTTTGGGTTGAGGTGGGGATAGATGAACATTCAGAAAAGTTAAGTAAAAGATACAAGCTGATCATATTGAATGTTGCAGAAGACTTAAGAGGCCAAAGGACATGTACTCCTTTCTCATAGGTCCTTGTTTTCAGGCATTCTAAGGCTGTCCCTGCACTCGAGTCTCCACCACTAACCTAGAACTGGCCCTTATTGTCCCTATCCACCTTCTGTATCCCTCCGTCTGGCAGCATCCTCCAAACTCAAGTTGTATTTTATTAGGATGTCTGACCATTGAGGTGGCCTGTCAATGTTGTTCCACGCCTCTGGACTCTGGACTCAGGGACTCAGGGGTGGGTTACTGTTCCTCAATTGACTCATGGCAATATGGCATCGCAGGGCCTGTTGCCAGGTGAAACAGCTCTCACCTTCAGCCCGGTGGGGATGATCTTCCTCCTCTTGTCTCCCCATAATTCAATTCAAAAGGACCCCAAAGCAAAGGCAGCACTGCAAAGTGAGGTCAGGACTGATGAAAATATCTGAAACACTCTCCAAGGCCACACTTTAATCCACATGTCTGCTCCATCTGGCCTGATTGATTGTTTCTATTTTTATTTTGTAATCCCATCACAGCCATACCCCCATCTCCAAACCCCGTCCCCTCCCATCGAGTTTATGATTTATCTTAATCTGAAACGTTCCATTCTCTGAATCGAGTTACTGACTGATTCTCTGCCTTTGTAAGACGAAGGTGAGGACTGCAGATGCTGGAGATCAGAATCAAAAAGTGTGGTGCTGGAAAAGCACAGCAGGTCAGGCAGTATCCGAGGAGCAGGAGAGTTGACGTTTCGAACACAATCTCTTCATTAGGAATGAGGCTGATGAAGAGCTTATGCTGGAAACGTCAACTCTCCAGCTCCTCGGATACTGCCTGACCGGCTGTCAGAGGTTCTGCTCACTCTAGGAGCCAGTTCTGAGCTAGCTGGGTCAGTGTCATGTACTGTGCGTGTGATTGGTGATGGGATACCAGCCTTCGTGGAGTTATTTCAAAGGCCTTTCGGCTCATTGTGTTTGTACTAGCTATTTGCAAGAGCCAAACGATCAGTCTAGCTCCTCTGAACTTTCCCGATAACTCTGTCCATATTTCCTTTTCAAATATTCACTCAAGACAGCATTGAGAATGCTTCTACCACTGTTGCAGCCAACATGATGTTGAGTCAGCTGTTTCTGTGATATAGCAATGTTGTACTGTTCAGTTATACTCAACTCAATCAAATTCAGCAGCCCCACAACTGCATCCACGTCCTTCACTCATGGCCTCTTAGCTTCTCCAAAGCATTTCGCTGACAATACAATAGGTTGCATAGAAAGAAAAATATTTTGCTCTTAACTAGAGTTGACGGAGCCAGGCTGTTGCAGCAATGGGGGAATTGTCTTGGTTTCAGTATCTCAAGAGCGAGCAAGACAGCGTCAGTCTGTGGCTCCTACTGAAAAATGAATGTGAGTGTGTGTAAGGGAAGGTGTTTATCAGGCTTTGCCAACCCGACAGTTTGTTGGGAGTACCACCCACTGGCGAAAAAGTCAGGGGCAAGCTCAGATTCACCAGTTCAGGAAAGTATCGTACTTTATTGTCAGGTGGTGAACTGCTTGAGGCCGTGGCTTCCACCTCGATGTGGGACCACTGGCCAATCAGATGGCTGGTGGTGCTTCAGTCCCTGCAGTGCCACCTGGACTGGTGGTCACTGCTGGGATGGCAGTCCGTCCTTGGCCAGGAGAGTAATTTGATACTGGGGATGTCTCACCAGGTCCTGTCAGAAAGTTACCGGGAGGATCTGCTATCTGAGATGTTTTCCAATTCGCAATTGCCAACTGATTGGACACAGGGAGCCCAAACATGAGGGATGACCCCATTTCCATTGGTGCTGAAGGGTGAGCTTAAAAAGCTCCAAGTTTGTCATTTAAAGGTCTGAATTGGCCTAAGGGTGTGTGAACATCTACCCCTCCAAAATACCAATAGAGGCAAAGGGCAACTCCTGCCTCCCAGCCTGCCCCTTGTGAGGGGGAAGATCAGGGGCATAAAATTCCCACCATTGTCTTGGCTGGCACATGAGATTTGGTTAGTTCAGGCACTTACTGCTATTGAAGGAGTGTACCCCAGGGTGAGCTATCGTAAGAAGGGAATTGGAATAAAAGTATTTCTTTCCTGTGGTTATCTCTCTGCTACCGAACGCTGCTTTTTTCTTATTACGAATGGTTGGTCATTGAGCACATCTAAAAAGCACAAATTGGCTTCAACATTATCACCATGACAACATTTCAAATGTTATTCATTGGCTGCAAGAAATTTTGGGATCTCTCAAGATGGTGAAAGGAAAGAAAAAAAAGGCACATATTTCCTTTCACTAAAAGGAAGGCTGGCACAAACACTCTTACTTGAAAATCTGCTCAATCTTCCTGATTGGCTGATAGTGGTTTTGGAATGTTTGGAGGTGGAGGGAGATGATGACACACTGGCCTAGTAATTCTGAGAGTGGAGAAGTGTGGCACTGAAAAAGCACAGCAGGTCTGGCAGCACCCAAGGAGCAGGAGAATCAACGTTCCGGGCATAAGGCCTTCATCAGAAACATTCCTGATAACGAGCTTATGCTTGAAACATCAAGTCTCCAACTCCTCAGATGTTGCCTGACCTGCTGTGCTTTTCCAGCGCCACACACTCGAGTCTGATCTCCAGCATCTTCAGTTCTCACTTTCTCTAGTAATCCTGAGATACAGACTATGTTCAATTTGATTCAATTCACAAAATTGAACTTGAAAACAAGCCTCTGTAATAACCATAAAACTAAACTTCATTGTTGTGGATACCCACTAATGTCCTTTAGGGAAGGAAATCGGTTATTCTTTCGTGGTGAGGCTTACATGTGATACCAAACCCGTGACGATGTGGTTGATTCTTAACTGCCCTTTGAAAGAGTCCAACAGTGGGCTATTTTCCCTGGAGTGTCAGAGGCTAAGGGGTGACTTTATAGATGATTATAAAATCATGAGGGGCATGGATAAAATAAATAGACAAGGTCTTTTTTTCTCAGGGTAGGGAAGTCCAAAACTAGTGGGAACAGGTTTCAGGTGAGATGGAAAACATTTAAAAGGGACCTAAGGGGCAACGTTTTCATGCAGAGAGTGGTGCATGTAGGGAATGAGCTGCCAGAGGAAATGGTGGAGGTTGGTACAATTACAACATTTAAAAGGCTTCCGATGGGTATATGATTAGGATGGATTTGGAAGGATATGATCCAAATGCTGGCAAATCAGAATAAATTAATTTAGGGTATCTAGTTGACATGGATGAGTTGGACCAAAGGGTCTGTTTCTGTGTTGTACCTCTCTGTGATGCCAACATTCTATGAAAGAATAAAGCAAAAGGGAAAAATTAGCCCTGTGAGATCATCAACTACACATTTTATTGGGTGTTCTGCCAAATTTTGACATGCAGTTACAAAAACTGTGAAGGAACCTCCCTCCCCATTTCTTTAGCTCTTTCTTGGCAGTGCTGTACTGCCTCCCTTGTGGAGAGAGCACTGACTACAACAGTGCTGTCGCCATTAATTAGTGAAAAGGCAATCTCCATTGTCAAAGCACGTTCCCTGAATAGATCTCAAAGGAATGCGCAATTCTACAGAGAATGAAGAAAGATGATTACAAAAAAAAATTGGAACACGCTTTCCAGTAAAATTGGCCACACCGATAAAACAACAGAAGATCGGTGGGAGGTGTTTAAAAAAAATATGTGATACAGGTTACATCCATAAGGGGCAAGATACTTATGTGCCAATGATGAAGACAAGGACAATTAAAGAGGCAAGGTGAAAATGAAAGAACAAGAAGGAAAATATGAAAAAACATTCTTGAAGATTTTCTTCTTTCACTCAACAGGACAGATGCGAGAATGTCAAATTTCAGAAGGAACTGATGGCTGATTTGCAAGTTGACAGTGATTGTTTAAGGTGTTCCCATGGAGAGTGCATCAGTGAACTATTGCCTCCATGTTCTTGCCTCAATAAAAATGGTGCAACATTTTCCTTTTTTCTTGCAAAGGACTGGTCCATGTTTATGAATACTATATATATGCAACTTCTAGTAACTATAACTGAGCCACAGTGCAAGACTTATATTGGATGCTTAACATACTCAGGGCTCTTGAGAAGATTTGTAGTTCCGGTTGTGGATAAAGCCATGGATTCATTCACCGAACTGGTGCGTTTTTCTGCAAATATTTTGTCGCCTCACTGGGTGATATCATCTTTGATAAGGTATTGGAGGTCCGTCCTGCCTGGTATTTATATGTCTCTGTTTGTTGGTATCTGCTGTTCAGGATCTGAGTGGTTTGTATACGGGGCCCAGTTCAATGTGTCGACTGATTGAGTTCCAGCTGGAGTGCCAGCTTCAAGGAATTCTCGAGCGGGGTCTCTGTTTTGCTTGTGCTAGGACGGTTGCACCGTTCCAGTTGAATTTGTGTCCTCCGTTGTCTGTGCGGGTGGAAATGAGAGAGTGCTTAGAACGGGCACCCCTCTCCACCATCCAACACAAACTCTGGATCCAGTCTGTAGATGACTCCTTTGTCATCATTAAATGTACACAACTGGGAGAAACCCGCCACCACATCAGTAATATCGTCACCGGAATAATGTTCACTAAAGAAGAGAAAAACAACAGCAGATTCCCTTTCCTAGACATATGAGTGGAAAGCACACCTACCGGGGGACTCCAGACTGGTATGTACAGGAAGAACACCCATACTGACCAGATATTGAACTATAACAGCAACTGCCCCAGAACCCACAAACAGAGCTGCATTAGGACATTATTTAAACAGACAACAACACACTGCAGCAACCCAGAACTCCAGAAGGCAGAACAGGAACATCTATTCAAAGGATAGGGGACCCCAGAATCACTATCCTCCGGTACATACGGTACAAACCTAAAGAAGCAAATGCTACATTACTAGACACGATAGCGACCATACCGTACATCATAGATGTATCAGAGATAACCACCCAACTACTTGGGAATACTAGTGGCCCACAAACCAGTAAACACCTTCCACCAGCTCCTCACAAAGGTTAAAGACCCCACACCCACATCCAACAGGATGAACGTTATCTACAAGATACCCTGCAAAGATTGTGAGAAACACTACAGAGGATGAACAGGAAGAAAACTGGCCTTACGAGTATATGACCATCACTACACCACTGCCAGACATGACTAGCACTCCCTCATTTCCACCCAGACAGACAATGGGACAGTGTAACTATCCTAACAGTTGTAACCCTCTTGTTCAAGAAAGGATCAAGACAAAAGATGGAAAATTAGAGGCCGCGAACAAGTCAGTATGGATTTAGTAAGGGGAGGTCATGCATGACAAGCCTGCTAGAATTCTTTGAAGAGGTAACAAGTAGGTTAAACCAGGGAAACTCAGTGGATATCATCTATCTAGACTTCCAAAAGGTCTTTGACAAGGTGACTCACGGGAGGCTGCTGAGCAAGGTGAGGGCCCATGGTGTTTGTGGTGAGCTATTGGCATGGATTGAGGATTGGCTGTCTGACCGGAGGCAGAGAGTTGGGATACGATGTTTTTTATCGGAATGACAGCTAGTGACAAGTGGAATCCTGTAGTGTTCAGTGATGCGGCTGCAACTGTTCACTTTATATATTAATGATCTGGATGAAGGGACTGGTGGCATTCTGGTGAAGTTCGCCAATGATACGAAGTTAGATGGACAGGCAAGTAGTACTGAGGAGGTGAGGAGGTTGCAGAGAGATTTAGACAGTTTAGGAGAGTGATCCAGGAAATGGCTGATGATATTCAATGTGAGCAAATGCGAGGTCTTGCACTTTGGAAAAAAGAATACGGGCATTGACTATTTTTTAAATGATGAGAAAATTCATAAAGCCAAAGTACAAAGGGATCTTAGTGTGCTTGTCCAGGATTCTCTAAAGGTTAACTTGTAGGTTGAGTGATTGAGAAAGCAAATGTAATGCTGTCATTTATCTCAAGAGGGTTGGAATATAAAAGCAGTGATGTGCTACTAAAACTTTGTAAATGTCTCGTTAGGCCCCATTTAGAATACAGTGTCCAATTTTGGGCCCCACACCTCAGGAAGGACATACTGGCACTGGAGCGTGTCCAGCGGAAATTCACATGGATGATCCCTGGAATGGTAGGCCTAACATATGATGAACGGCTGAGGATCTTAGGATTACATTCATTAGAGTTTAGAAGGTTGAGGGGAGATCTAATAGAAACTTACAAGATAATGCATGGTTGAGAAAGGGTGGATGCTGGGAATTTGTTTCCGTTAGGTGGGGAGACTAGGACCTGTGTGCACAGCCTTAAAATTAGAGAGGGTGAATTTAGAACAGAAATGAAGAGACATTTCTTCAGCCAGAGAGCAGTGGGCCTTGGAATTCATTGCTGCAGAGTGGAGTGGAAGCCGGGACGTTGGGTGTTTTCAAGGCAGAGATTGATAAATTCTTGATCGCACAAGGAATTAAGGGTTACAGAGAGTGTGCAGGTTAGTGGAATTGAAATACCCATTAGCCATGATTAACTGGCGGAGTGGACTCGATTGGCTGAATGGCCTTACTTCCACTCCTATGATGGTCTTACATCAACTGGAATTCAATCAATAGACACATTGAACCAGACCCCGTATACAAACCACTCAGGTACAGAACAGCAGATACCAACAAACAGAGACATATGAATACCAGGCAGGATGAGTCACCAATATCTCATCAAAGACGCACTGATGATGTCACCTAGTGAGGCGACAAAACATTTGCAGCAAAACACATCAGTTCGGCAAACGAATCCTGACTTCACAGTTCGGACTGTTCAACAAATCATGTCCAGTAATGATTTGGAGATGCTGTGTTGGACTGGGGTGTACAAAGTTAAAAATCACACAACACCAGGTTATAGTCCAACAGGTTTAATTGGAAGCACACTAGCTTTCGGAGCGACGCTCCTTCATCAGGTGATTGTGGAGGGCTCGATCGTAACACAGAATTTATGGCAAAAATTTGGAGTGTGACGTAACTGAAATTATATATTGAAAAATTGATTGTATGTTAAGCCCTTCATCTGTTAGAATACAGTGATAGTTTCACTTCTTTCATGTGTAAATCACAAAACCCTTCTTTTTAAATTTGCATTCTCGGGTTAGCTGTTAACAATGGTGATAGCTAGACAATATGTTGAAGGTGTTAGCCCCCTGTGTTTGCTGTCTATGACCTGATGTTAAGATTGATTCTAATCTAATAAGTGAGATAACAGTGTTTTACATAAATTCCTACAGTTTTTGAGCTCAGAGTTCTACATGAATATATGCAGTTTTTGAGCAACGTGCAATGTACCTCTGCAATACAAGTTCACCACACAAAATATATGTGTGCATGTGGGTCTTTGCCTGTTTGGGTGTGTATGTGTGTCTGGGGTGGGGGTTGTGAGTGTGAGAAAGTGTGTGTGTGTGTATAGTGGGTGCAGAGTGTCTTAAGTCTGCGATGGGGTACATGTGTGAGCGTGGGAGCGTGTGTGTCTATACGGGTGTGTATGGGTGTCTGTGTGCGCGTCTGTGTGTACCTGTGTCCGTGTGTATGTGAGAGTGTGTGTGTGTAGTGCAATGGTGATCACCTGTAATGCGACATGAACCCATGAATCGTCACCTGAAGTTCCGAGGCTGAATATCCTGGACCTGGAGTGGTGGTCCAGTATATTCAGCCTCGGACCTTCGGGTGACCATCCTCCAAGGTGGACTTCAGGACAGGCAGCAGAGGAAAGTGGCCGAGCAGAGGCTGATAGCTAAGTTCGGTACCCATAGGGAGGGCCTCAACTGGGAGCTTGGGTTCATGTCACATTACAGGTGATCACCATTGCACTACACACACACACTCTCACATACACATATAGCACTGATGATGTTCCCTAGCCGGGGAATGAAACGTTTGCAGCAAAAACTTCCAGCTCGGCGAACAGAACCACAACAATTTCAGTTACGTCACACTGCAAATTTTTGCTATAAATTCTGTGTTACGATTGAGCCCTTCACAATCACCTGATGAAGGAGCAGCACTCCGAAAGCTAGTGCTTCCACTTAAACCTGTTGGACTATAACCTGGTGTTGTGTGATTTTTAACTATGTCCAGTAATGTCAGCCTTTATATTGTATTCTTTACTACGGGTGTTTGTGATCAGAAGAGATACAAAGAACAGTAAAGATCAGACCAAACAGGTAGAAAATGATCAAAAATGGAATGTAGATAAAAGGTGCTAATGGAACATCAAAGTCAACAAAACATATTTTTGAATTCAATTAGGAAGTAATGCTTAGAAGTAAAGTTAGCCCTTAGTGACTGATAATGGTAACGTTATCAATCAAAATGAGGAAATGGCAGAGAGGCTGAATAATCAACATTTCATGTTTATTTCCATAAATATTTCATGTTTATTTCCATCAAAATTTCAAGTTGAGGATAGACCAATGTGTCAGAAATTCCAAAGAAATTAATATTACATCAGGAACATGGAGTTTCCAAACATAATACAAACAAGGTAATGAAGAAGATGTGATGTGGAGGAGCTGGTGTTGGACTGGGGTGGATAAAGTTAAAAATCACACAACATCAGGTTATAATCCACTTTCAAATAAACCTGCTGGACTATAATCCAGGGTTGTGTGATTTTTCATAATGAAGAAGATAATTGCACCGATAAGTAATGAACCTAGAGGACCAGATAGTGGCCATTGGGTGTTTTAAAGGAAATCAAGGAGAATATCTTTTCCTTTTCAATATTTCACAAATTCTCTTCTGAAAGTGATGATTGAATCTGCTTTTACCACTCACACGAGCAGTGAATACCAGATCAGAACGACCTACTGTATGCAGTAAATCTCTTCCTCTCCCCTCTATGTTTTTTTTTCTTATTCTAGATCTGTGTTCTCTGGTTACCAAACCTCCTGCCAGCAGTTTATTCTCACCTACTCTATCAAAGAGTGGATAGTATGATGGAATATTCCCTGCTTGACTGGATGAATGCAGGTTTAAGAACACTCAAGAAGCTCAACACCATCCAAGACAAAATATCCCACTTTATTGGTACTGCATCCAACACCTTCAACATTTACTCTCTTCATCACTGATGCTCAATAGCAGTCACCCACAAGATGCACTGCAGAAATTCACCAAAGTTCCTTACACTGCACCTTCCAAACCCATTACTATTTCCAATTAGAAGGACGACTCATGGAAGTACCACCACCTCCAAGCTCCCATCTGAGCCTCACTCCATCTTAACTTGGAAATGTATCGCTCTTCCTTCATTGTCACTGGATCAAGATCCTGAAACACCCACACTAACAGAATTGTGAGGGTCCCTACATCCCAAAGACTGCGACAGCTTAAGAGGCAGTTCATCCATATGTCTCAAGGGCCCTTCGGGATGGTCAATAAACCCTGGCGCTGCCAGCGATACCCACAGCCCACAGCTGAATGTAAACAAAAATTGTGAAGACATTTGTGAAAATAATCAGAAGCTGTGCTGAATAACTGGGTCACTTGATTTTTTTCTTTTTTACAAAGGCAACACCATTTACTGCAAATAGGTTGAGGAAGGATTTGGACCATGTGCAGGCAAATGGAACGAGTTTCATTGTGAAAACTGGACAGCATGGAGAAGTTGGGCCAACCGGCCTGTTTCCATGCTGTAAACTTCAATGGCTCTAAATTTCTCCTTCATCCTCTTTGCTCTAATAAGATTACACTCAGTCTCTCCCGTCCCTCCACATTACTGGGAGGCGTGTCATTTCTGACATTAATCGAATAAATCTCTCTATGCTGTCTAAAACATTTGGACTTATTCAGAAAGTGTGGTGGCTTGAATAGAACACACTGCTCCAGCGATTAATAAAATAATAAACCAGTGAGTTATAAAATAGTTAACATGACTTCATTCATTTTGGTCTGTATGTCACTGTCCATAATGTTTGGGGTCCATTCTCTATTTGTAAAAACAAATTTTTCAAGTTGGCATGGCACTGGCAAAGATTGTGTAGCTTCCAGGTCAGAGATTTGAAAACGTCTCTTTTACCTGCGCTGAACATCTTATAAATCATCATACAGGTCTCCTGCTCTCAGAACCAGCAAATACCACTGGGGCTAGTTACAGATTCAATAGCCAGACAAGAATCTGTGCTGAGGAGATGTATCGATTGGCAGGGTTTAATGGAACAGCATCGGAAGGGTTTAAATTGTGTCTTTGCAGAGTCTAACTACTGAGTCCCAGCTTTCCAAGTTGTTTCAGAGTTACATCTGACAGCGTGTTTGCTCTTTGCTGGATTGATGTATTCTAGGGTGATTGCCTTTGTAAGCTGAATTAATCACTGGACTGCCATGTATATTTACCAACTTTTTTTTTTGTTTTGATTTTCCATGGGTAAGGAAAACTCCAGGAATTGCCAGTGAATAATTCACAGCATCTGGGCAACTGCAGCCATCCTTGCCCTATTTGCAGTAAACAGTGTTGTTTTCGTGAAAAGGAAACAAAAGTAACCTCGTTATTCAGCACAGCTTGTATCGGTTTTAATAACTATAATTTGAAATGTTGCTCCAACACCATTGTAAGGGAAATGAAAAACTGAAATCAGCAGCACAAAGCTGAAAGGAAGAGGCTTAATCAGACTCTATCAGAGAACCTCTGATGAAAATTGTACTTCGACGGTGAGCTTGCCTTTTCCTGCCCTTCTTAATCTTATGTCAGAGCTTTTGAGTGTTGTAAAAGGTGTGAGATTGCAGAGCCTTGAGAAGCAGGGAGATTGGAGTGTCCTTGTGCATGAAGTACAAATGATTGGCAAGCAGACACAGCAAGTAATTAGGAAAGCTAATAGAACTCTATAATTTATTGTGAGTAGAATTAAGAGTCAAAAGAAGCTTTTGGAATTTTAAAGATTGTGGAAGCTATGAGAAATCTGATCATTGAAAATACTGCGTGAGCTACGGGAAATGTATACATTATATTGGATCATAAGACCATAAGAAATAGGAATAGGTGTAGGCCATTTAGCCTCTGTAACCTTGTGCACCATTCTTTAGGATCCTGTCTGATCTTACATTGCTCATGTCACTTTCCTGCCCTTTTTCCAGAACCTTTGAATCACTGAGTCATCAAGAATCTATCCCTAGGTAAAAACAATGACTGCAGATGCTGGAAACTAGATTCTGGATTAGTGGTGCTGGAAATAGTGGTTTAGGGCAGCACGGTGGCACAGTGGTTAGCACTGCTGCCTCACAGTGCCAGAGACCCGGGTTCAATTCCCACCTTAGATAACTGACTATGTGGAGTTTGCACGTAGTCCCTGTCTGCATGGCTTTCCTCCGGGTGCTCCGGTTTCCTCCCACAGTCCAAAAAATGTGCAGGTTCGGGTGAATTGGCCATGCTAAATTGCCCATAGTGTTAGGCGAAGGGGTAAATGTAGGGGAATGGGTGGGCTGTGCTTCAGCGGGTCAGTGTGGACTTGTTGGGCCGAAGGGCCTGTTTCCACACTGTAAGTAATCTAATCTAATCTCAGTCTGAAATTGTGCTTCTTAAATCTGAGACTATGCCCTCAGGTCCTGGCCTCTCCTATGAGTGGAAATATCCTCTTAGCATTTAACCTTCCCAGCCCCTTAAGTATCCTAAACTGCAGCTAGTAGAGTCCCAAACTGTTGAATTTTCACTGACAAGACAATGCCTCCCTGGTGACACCATTGGCCCTGCATTTGCTGTTTGGTAAGGAACACTGGAACAGGAGGATGCTGATTGCAGATGCTGGAAAGGTGAAACAGAAACAGAGAATGCTGCAGGAACTCAGCAGGTCTGGCAACATCTGTGGAGAGAGAAACAGAGTTAATATTTCGAGTTCAGTATGACTCTTCTTCAGAATTTGTTGTCAAGGAAAGCTCTCTCAGCATTCTCTCAGGCTCCACTGTCTCAAAAGCAGAAATTGCTGGAAAAGCTCAGCTGGTCTGGCAGCATCTGTGGAGAGAAAGAGTTAATGTTTTGGGGTTGAATGACCCTTCCTCAGAACCAGGTTGACTGTTGCGGGGAGCTGAAAAACAAGTGTAAAATACAGTTTGCAAAATGGGCCACATTTGTTCCTTTGTCAGTCTCAGTTTTAACCAGACTCATCGTCGGTTTTGTACCTTTTTAATATTTTGCCTTGGATGTGCCACTTCTTTTGGGAAGTGAAACCTGGCAGGCTGTGGTGTTGTCACTTTGCCTCTGGTGAATTTCTGCCCAAGTCAATGCGCCACAAACTACCCTGTGACCAACTCCGACAATGGGTGAAGCATATGGCAGCTGACTTATGTACAACTGAAGTTTTCCCATTGCATCAGAGGAGAGCTGCTGCTGGTAACCATCCCTGTGGGAGCTGATATTCCCTTCTGGTCTGCCACCCAAACTGATGATTGCTGTCTGAAAGGAGCTCAGAAAATATGCAAAAGAGATCACGAAATGAAATGTGAAAGGCAACAAAATAGTGAGGCTGCCAGAAAACCACAAATCAGAAACAGAGAGAACTATCAATATGCAGCAACATTTCTGACAACAGGAGGGCAGGGTTAACATTTCAGGTTGGGTGGCACTTGATCAGAATTGAAAGACGTTGCAGAATCTTTTTGATTTACATTTTCTTGTCACATGTACTTAAGTACAGGAATATAGAGAAAAATGTCTAATGTTGCCACACATGGCCCCATCTTAGACCCAAAGGTATCTAGGCACAAAAAACTTAATTACAAAATAGTAAAAGAAAGTTAAATATTACTTTCATAGAATAAGGAGAAAAACACAGGAATAAGATAATAGTTAACATTAGAATCCTTCCCATGTAAACTAGAAAAATAAAGGAATGAGTCTTTGATGAGTTCTCTGTTTAACTCATGCTCTGGGACATCTCAGCTGCCTGTTCTCGTCACCACCGCTGGAAATATGGGGAGACCTCCCTCACCCGTTCGCTCTTCCCGTGTTCAGATGTAATGCTATCGCTGCCGCTGTTGCTGAAACTGCCACCTCCCCACTAGTCTCCTCCCAGTGCTTCTGGAACATACCCAAGCAGAACCCACACCCATGCGGAGAGACACTGTCACTGTCACTGTCACATGACCTGTCCCACCTGTCAATCTTCCTTCCCAACTATCCACTCCATCCTCCTCTCCGACCTATCAACTTCACCCCCACCTCCACCCACCTCTGTTACCTTCTTCCCAGCTCCTGCCCCAGCCCCCTCCCATTTTATCTCTCCACCCCAAGGCTCCCAGCCTCATTCCTGGTGAAGGGCTTTGACCCGGAACATCGATTTACCTGCTCCTCGGTTGCTGCCTGACCTGCTGTGCTTTTCCAGCACTACTTTAATCTTTTCTGCCACAAGGCCTGGCTGAGCCGAGTCTTCACTGAGGCTTGGAGTGAAGAAAAGAAGAAAATAAAAAGAGAAAAAGAAAGATAAAGAAAGAAAAAGAAACAGACGGAGTGAATGAGCTCTGGCTGAAGATTTCTACATGCCGCCATCTTGGATTTTCACATGTGAGTGGCTTGTGAATGAGCAGAGCCAAGGAAAAGGGGGCAGGTAGCTCGAGAAAGTAATACACTCCCAATCATTTTTAAACACTTGTTTAAACTGGGCTCATTTCAGCTAAAGCCAAGGTTTCAGTGTTACCAATTGTAGTGTTTTGCATGATTCCAAACAGGGACAGCTCTCCTTACTCACACATATATTTCATCCAACTGCTTGCCAACACAGATCAAATGACATTGGAGTTTTCTTCAAGATATGTTGTGTTGCTCAAATAGCATTGCTTAATCCATCAAAATTAAATTTTCACTTTGACATGCATAGCACACTGAATTCCTAATCACTAATAAAGTGCCAGGTTACTGGCTGGGTTCAGACTGACTAGGATAAACATAACTACCAATTAGCAAAATTTGTGCTTTTTAAAATAAATCATGAAATTGAGAGAAAATGAGTAGCCCTCGTGAGAATTTTTCTTTGTATTTTCGCTATGAAACTATGCAGGTGGAAAATCACCCAGATGCTGGGAAAGTTAATCAGGCCATCACCTCTTAGTAATCAGGTGGTACAGGCCATTGTGGAGATGTGGAATTCGGTAAACAAATGGGTCAACCTTAATCTTATGGAATAGTAAAGGTCACTTGGAGGGCTGAATGGTCTACTTCTGCTCCTGGTTTATGTGTTATAATATGTGGAGCACTCAATTTAATCCATTCCATTCTGTGCTGCTTCCCCCTACCCCCCACTCCCCCACTCCCCCACCCCCCACCAATCCCCTTCCTCATCCTGACCCTACAATCGAGTCCCCTCTTGTTCTAATGGTACACCTCACTCACCAGCTGCGCAATGAATCCTGCCTACATTGAGAGAATGGTGTTCTCATCTGTTAATGAAGGTAGCTGTTACATCTGTTCAGTTAAGCTGGGGACATGTTAACAATGTAAGGACAGAGAGTTTGCAAACATTTTGTTGAAACATAACCGACCAGGGCAATGGGGTGGCATGTAAACAGTCATTGAGTCACACTGCACAGAAACAGACCTTTCAGCCCAGTGTATCCATGCTGCCTAAGTATCCCAAACTAAACGAGTCCCTGCATTTGGCACTCATCCCTCTAAACCTTTCCTATCCATGTACTTAAGACCATAAGACCATAAACATAGGAGTGGAAGTGCGCCCATTCGGCCCATCGAGTCCACTCTGCCATTCAATCATGGCTGATGGGCATTTCAACTCCACTTACCCGCATTCTCCCCGTAGCCCTTGTGAGATCAAGAATCTATCAATCTCGGCCTTGAAGACATTTAGCGTCCCGGCCTCCACTGCACTCTGCGGCAATGAATTCCACAGGCCCACCACCCTCTGGCTGAAGAAATGTCTCCGTATTTCTGTTCTGAATTTATCCCCTCTAATTCTAAGGCTGTGTCCACGGGTCCTAATCTCCTCGCCTAATGGAAACAATTTCCTGGCATCCACCCTTTCCAAGCCATGTACTATCTTGTAAGTTTCTAGTAGATCTCCCCTTAATCTTCTAAACTCCAATGAATACTATCACAGGATCCTCAGTCGTTCCTCGTATGTTGGACCTACCATTCCAGGGATCATCCATGTGAATCTCTGCTGGACATGCTCCAGTGCCAATATGTCCTTCCTGAGGTGTTTGTCCCAAATATCTGTTAATTTTTGTTATTGTACCTGCCTTTACCACTTCCTCTTGTTCCGTACACACAACCATCCTCTGCATGAAAAAGTTGCCTCTCAGGTCCCTTTAAAAACTTCCTCTCCTCACCTACAACCAGTGCATCTAGTTTTGGATTCCCCCATCCTAGCAAAAAGATCTTGGCTATTCGCCTTATCTATGCCCTCAAATCCTCAAGACCCGGCAACATCTTTGTAAACATTTTCTGCACTCTTTCTAGAACATCTTTCATATAGCAGGGCAACCAGAATTGTATACAATATTCTAAAAATGGCCTCACCAATGTCTTGTACAGCCGCAACATGATGCCCCATCTCCTAAACTCAATGCTCTGACCAATAGTGTCAAATGCCTCCTTCACCACCCTGTCTACCTACCTTTTTCAAAACCTTCATATCAACAGAGAATGAACACAATACCCAGGCAGAGGAAAGACAGACCAATCTAGCAATGACCTAGCCCCTGTGTCTTTAAACTCATACCAATCTTTGATGACTGCGAGTCCTGTCAAGTTTCCATTTACTGACAGCAGATGAAAGAAATGTCAGTTTTAAAACTGAAAGCTACCTTCGAGTCTTGGTTTGTTGGATTTCTCACTTAATTGCTTTTGTTTGTGCTTGAGTTGATTAAGGGCACAGTGACTCTGGAAACTAAAATTACAGTCATTCGTCAACTCTGCTGGCTCATAACTGGAGATTCAATGAAGCAATCTCAAAACACAGATTTACAACAGAACACTCTGCATGGTCTTTTCCTGGCCTCCTGGTAACTGTGGAGATAATTAAAGTCCAAATGGATTTTCTACCTGTAGCCTCATTGTGACAAATGGGTACCGAAGGAAAAACCAAAACCTGTCTGATTGATTGATATGGTTGGGAAATCAGATAGATGTACTGCCAACTCTAACATGTTATTAGCATGATGCTGCCTCAGTTTCACGCAACTGAAAGTGAGGAAAATCAACACCAGGCAACATATGATGAAGGAACATTTCTGAGATAGTGGAGGAGGAAGAGAGTTAGATTAATTTTCTACTCCAGTCATTGATCATGTTCAAGATAGAAATTGATTTTTTTCCTGTTACTGATGACATCAAGAGATGTGCAAATAGTGCTGATAATTTGCTGATAATTGACATTAAAGGTCTGACCTTGAATGGTAGATCAGGTACAAGGGGTTGAATGGTCAACTCTTGTTGCCATGTTCCTAATCACATAGCAAATGCAGGTCCAATAGTCTCCAAACCCAGCTTCTATGCAGTAAGATTTTCCAGTTCCATACTCAAGCAGCATTGTATCAACTAATATGTTACATGTTCTGTCACTTCATCAGACATCAGCATGTGGAAGAAGGAAATCCTTTCATCCAGTTGATTCCATAGTCTTCTTCACTAATTTACACTGTCTCTCTCAACCTTTCACCTTGCATTGTAGCAGCTGGGCAAAGAGAGGGTACTCCAGCAGCACAAAGGATGCAGAGTGGGAGGGTGGCCTGGTCACTCAGAACCATATTGTAGCTAAAGCACAATGATCTCCTCAAGTTAAGGGGCTCTATGTGTAGGCTGTGGTCATCAGCTAGCATCATTCTCATCCCAAGGACTACTGTGCACAGACACACACCCATGCGCAGGCACGCACAGATACACACACCTGCATAGACATGCATGGACACACACACACACCTAAGCCTCCAGAAAACTAGTACTCTGGGCAGTGGATTGACTTTAGTAGAGACTGTGTGTGATTGATAAATGGTGTACGAGTAGGGTTCAGTTAGGCAGGAAGGGAGGGACTGAAATGTCATTTCTGATTGAAGCTTATTTTCTCCATTTCTCTGTCTGTTGCCTCGTGTGACTTCAGACTGAAAACTCTTAGCTCATCCTTCATTTCAGCTGCTGAAGATGTATGGAGTCTTCTTCCACCTCAGGAACGGGAAACCAGATTTCTGACATTTGTGCAATCAATTAATGTGACACAAACCAACATCAACTCAGGTATAGTCATCAAGGTACATTTTATACCACAGATCTGTACAGATTCTCTTCAGCAAAGCATTAAACAAGGTTCTGCATTGTAGACAGGTTAACAAGGATAGATCACATGGAATCCAGGGAAAGCTATCCATTTGGATACAAAATTGGCTTGGAGGTAGGAGACAGAGAGTCATGGTAGAGGGTTGTTTTTCAAACTGGAGGCCTGTGACCAGCAGTGTGCCACATGGATCAGTGTTGTGTCCACTGGTTTTTGTCATTTATATAAATGAATTGTACGTGAATGTAGGAGGAATGGTTAGTAAGTTTGCAGATGACACAAGAATTGGTGGTAGAGTGGACAGTGAAGAAGGTTATCTCAGAGTACAACAGGATTCGATCAGATGGGCCAATGGGCTGAGGAGTGGCAAATTGAGTTTAATTTAGATAAATTTGAGGTGCTGCATTTTAGAAAGGGCAGGACTTACATACTTGATGGTAGGCCATAGGGAGTGTTGCTGAACAAAGAGACCTTGGAGTGCAGGTTCATAGTTCCTTGAAAGTGGAGTTACACATAGACAGGATAGTGAAGAAGGTGTTTACCTTTTATTGGTCAGCACATTGAATATAGAAGTTGGAATATCATGTTGTAGCTCCACAGGGCATTAGTTGGGCCACTTTTGCAATGCTGCATTCAATTCTGGTCTCCTTGCTGTAGCAAAAATGTTGTAAAACTTGAAAGCGGTTCAGAAAAGATTTACAAGGATGTTGTCAGTGTTGGAAAGTTTGAGTTATAGAGAGAGGCTGAATAGGCTGGGGCTGCTTTCCCTGGAGCATCAGAGACTGAGGGGTGACCTTATTGAGGTTTATAAAATCATGAGAGGCATGGATAGGGTGAATAGCGAAGGTCTATTCCCCAGGGTAGGGGAGTCTAAAACTAGAGGGTACAGGTTTAAGGTGAGAGGGAAAGATGAAAAACCAAATCTAAGGGGCAACTTTTTAACCCCAAGTATGGAATGAGCTGCCAGAGGAAGTGGTGGAGGTTGGTACAATTACAATGTTTAAAAGGCATCTGAATGGGTAAATGAATAGGAAGGGTTTGAGGGTTACACTGGCAATTGGGACTGGATTAATTCAGGATATTTGCCTAGCATGGATGAGTTGGATCAAAGTGTCTGTTTCCATCCTGTAGAGCTCTATGACTCTATGACTTGAAATGACATATCAACTGTATGCAGACTTCAACAATCAAACAGACTGAGCATCAAACAGAAATGGAGAAAGTGAGGTCTGCAGATGCTGGAGATCAGAGCTGAAAATGTGTTGCTGGAAAAGCGCAGCAGGTCAGACAGCATCCAAGGAACAGGAAATTCGACGTTTCGGGCATAAGCCCTTCATCAGGAATGAGGAAAGTGTGTCCAGCAGGCTGAGATAAAAGGTAGGGAGGAGGGACTTGGAGATATGATAGGTAGAAGGAGGTCAAGGTGAGGGTGATAGGCCGGAGTGGGGTGGGGTCGTAGAGGTCAGGAAGAAGATTGCAGGTTAGGAAGGCAGTGCTGAGTTCGAGGGATTCAACTGAGACAAGGTGGGGGGAGGGGAAATGAGGAAACTGGAGAAATCTGAGTTCATCCCTTGTGGTTGGAGGGTTCCCAGGCGGAAGATGAGGCGCTCTTCCTCCAACCGTCGTGTTGTTATGGTCTGGCGATGGAGGAGTCCAAGGACCTGCATGTCCTTGGTGGAGTGGGAGAGGGAGTTAAAGTGTTGAGCCACGGGGTGGTTGGGTTGGTTGGTCCGGGTGTCCCAGAGGTGTTCTCTGAAACGTTCCGCAAGTAGGCGGCCTGTCTCCCCAATATAGAGGAGGCCACATCGGGTGCAGCGGATGCAATAGATGATGTGTGTGGAGGTGCAGGTGAATTTGTGGCAGATATGGAAGGATCCCTTGGGGCCTTGGAGAGACATAAGGGGGGAGGTGTGGGCGCAAGTTTTGCATTTCTTGCGGTTGCAGGGGAAGGTGCCGGGAGTGGAGGTTGGGTTGGTGGGGACCTGACGAGGGAGTCACATAGGGAGTGGTCTTTTCGGATCGCTGATAGAGGAGGGGAGGGAAATATATCCCTGGTGGTGGGGTATGTTTGAGGTGGCGGAAACGACGGCGGATGATACACTGTATATGGAGGTTGGTGGGGTGGTAGGTGAGGACCAGTGGGGTTCTGTCCTGGTGGTGGTTGGAGGGGTGGGGCTCAAGGGCAGAGGAGCGGGAAGTGGAGGAGATGCAGTGGAGGGCATCGTCGATCACATCTGGGGGGAATTTGCGGTCCTTGAAGAAGGAGGCCATCTGGGCTGTACGGTATTGGAATGGTCCTCCTGGGAGCAGATGCAGCAGAGACGAAGGAATTGGGAATATGGGATGGCGTTTTTACAGGGGGCAGGGTGGGAGGAGGTATAGTCCAGGTAGCTGTGGGAGTCAGTCAGTTTGTAGTAGATGTTTATAGTACACAGACATCTGCTCCCAGGAGGACCAGTTCCAATATCGTACAGCCCAGATGGCCTCCTTCTTCAAGGACTGCAGATTCCCCCCAGATGTGATCGACGATGCCCTCCACCACATCTCCTCCACTTCCCGCTCCTCCGCCCTTGAGACCCGCCCCTCCAACCGCCACCAGGACAGAACCCCACTAGTTCTCACCTACCATCCCACCAACCTCCATAAACAGCGTATCATCCGCCGTCATTTCCGCCACCTCCAAACGGACCCCACCACCAGGGATATATTTCCCTCCCCTCCCCTATCAGCGTTCCGAAAAGACCACTCCCTCGTCAGGTCCACACCCCCCACCAATCCAACCTCCACTCCCGGTACCTTCCCCTGCAACCGCAAGAAATGCAAAACTTGCGCCCACACCTCCTCCCTTACTTCTCTCCAAGGCCCCAAGGGATCCTTACATATCCACCACAAATTCACCTGCACCTCCACGCATATCATCTATTGCATCCGCTGCACCCGATGTGGCCTCCTCTATATTGGGGAGACAGGCCGCCTACTTGCGGAACATTTCAGAGAACACCTCTGGGACACCCGGACCAACCAACCCAACCACCCCGTGGCTCAACACTTTAACTCCCCCTCCCACTCCACCAAGGACATGCAGGTCCTTGGACTCCTCCATCGCCAGACCATAACAACATGACGGTTGGAGGAAGAGCGCCTCATCTTCCGCCTGGGAACCCTCCAACCACAAGGGATGAACTCAGATTTCTCCAGTTTCCTCATTTCCCCTCCCCCCACCTTGTCTCAGTCGAATCTCTCGAACTCAGCACTGCTTTCCTAACCTGCAATCTTCTTCCTAACCTCTCCGCCCCCACCCCACTCCGGCCTATCACCCTCACCTTGACCTCCTTCCACGTATCACATCTCCATCGCCCCTCCTCCAAGTCCCTCCTTCCTACCTTTTATCTTAGCCTGCTGGACACACTTTCCTCATTCCTGATGAAGGGCTTATGCCCGAAACATCAAATTTCCTGTTCCTTGGATGCTGTCTGACCTGCTGCGCTTTTCCAGCAACACATTTTCAGCATCAAACAGAAATGCACAATCAAACACAGTGTAATCAAACCATTAAACAGCACAATCCCTGTCTGTCACGTGGCAACCATTTGTCAAGTGGTGATCGTGCTGCTGGCGGGATTTTTATGAATGAACACACTGGCCACTGTTTTGCAGATAACAAGTTAAAATGATGAGTTACCTTGCTGCTCAGGTGGACAGTAAGATCCCATGACATAACTGGAAGAAAAAGCAGAGGATTTCTCCCAATATTCCTCGCTCAAATAACAGCATTAAAAACCCATTAAATGCTGCAGTTTATTGTTGGTTGTGAGATCAGACTATGGGAAAAATATTTGCCTTATTTTCCTTTTGTGTACATTGTGTAATTCACTTAATGAAGCCCTTTTCAAAGCTTCTAAGAAATATGTTTCTGAAGTTATGCGCAAATGATCAACAAAGTGAGAGAAACATTTTCTAAAGAAACTACACAAACAATAGGCGCTGAATCACATTTGCTGCCCAATTTAATCACTCAATCTTCACCTTCAAGTTTTAAAGGGTCCCATTAAAGGTCATTCCAGGACAAAGCAGAGTTAGCTGTGAATTGACAGATCACTGTAAGAATTAAGTAAGTCTATTTATTGCCAGTCGTGTTCCATAATGCCTGGAGACAGAAAGTTATTAAACTGGAATATTTTACCTGAATAAATTATGTTACTGATCTGACATTTTAGGATTGGTTTTATTTCTTCCCTTTCTGTCTATGGCAATTATAGCCTTTGTTTTAATTCACAGCTCTGATCCATGGAGCCAGTAAGCTTAACAATGTCTAGTATTATGAGCTACTATGCGTGTGTTTGGCTGTCTTAGTCTTTGAGAACACAGTGGAGATTAATATAAGTGCCTCTTTCAATTATAAATTGAAGGCATTGTCGCTGAGAAAAAGCTTTTGCTGATTAATTCTCTGATGGACATGACTCCATTCTCTCTTTTTGTTTGAATAGCTCTCCTGCATTGTTAATAGAACTAACCTTGCTCCATTGTTTCTTGCCATACTTCATCATGTTCCTCCAAAGTGTATCCTGGTTACTTCATGGGATTGAGTTTCAGTCTCCAAATGAGTAATTTGAGATGGAATATAGAATTGATCTTTCACCTGATGCCATGGATTTCCCATCTGGATTGTTAACCCGAAAATTGGTTCACGCCATAGAGTCTGAACGTCATAGAGATGTACAGCACGGAAACTGACCCTTTGGTCCAACCCATCCATGCCAACCAGATATCCCAACCCAATCTAGTCCCACTTGCCAGCACCTGGCCCACATCCCTACAAACCCTTCCTATTCATATACCCATCCAGATGCCTTTTAAATGTTGCAATTGTACCAGCCTCCATCACTTCCTCTGGCAGCTCATTTCATACACGTACCACCGTCTGCGTGAAAAGGTTGCCCCTTAGGTTTCTTTTATATCTTTCCCCTCTCACCCTAAACCTCTGCTCTCTAGTTCTGGACTCCCCCACTCTAGGGAAAAGACTGTCTATCCATGCCCCTCATGATTTTATAAATGTCTGTAAAGTCACCCCTTAGCCTCTGATGCTCCAGGGAAAACAGTCCCAGCCTGTTCAACCTCACCCTACAGCTCAAATCCTCCAATGCTGGCAACATCCTTGTAAATTATTTCTGAACCCTTTCAAGTTTCACAACACCTTTCCAATAGGAAGGAGACCAGAATTGCATGCAATATTCCAAAAGTGGTCTAGCTAATGTCCTGTTTAGCTGCAACACGACCTCCCAACTCTTGTACTCAATACAGTGGAAACTCGATTATCTGAATGTGATGGGCGGGCAGTGTTACGTTCGGATAATCGATTATTCGGAAAATCGATTAAATGCCGTTCCTCTGGGAGTTTTAAACTCTGTTCCCCATTCAGGAGACTGCAGCAACACACAGCGTGCGGGACCCCAACCACGTCCAACCCCATTCCCACACCACCACTCCAACCACGTCCAACCCCACTCCCAACCTGGTCCAATCCTGCCCCCGAGCACAAAGCACGCGAGCCCTTGGCCACCTCCACTGCACCACCCCCACAACATGACCTCCCCACTCCTGTACTCAATACTCTGACCAATAAAGAAAAGCATACCAAATGCCTTCTTCACTATCCTATCTACCTGCGACTCCACTTTCAAGCAGCTATGAACCTGCACTCCAAGGTCTCCTTGCTCAGCAACACTCCCTAGGACCTTGCCATTAAGTGTATAAGTCCTGCTAAGATTTGCTTTCCCAAAATGCAGCATCTCACATTTATCTAAATTAAACTCCATCTGCCACTTCTCAGCCCATTGGCCCATCTGGTCCAGATCCCGTTGTAATCCAAGGTCATCTTCTTTGCTGTCCACTACACCTCCACTTTTGGTGTCATCAGCAAACTTACTAACTATACTTGTTATGCTCACATCCACATCATTTATATAAATGACAAAAAGCAGTGGACCCAGCACTGATCCTTGTGGCATTCCACTGGTCACAGGCCTCCAGTCTGAAAAACAACCCTCCACCAACACCCTCTCTACCTTTGAGCCAGTTCTGTTTCTAAATGGCTAGTTCTCCCTGTACACATGGGGTCCAATAGCTGTGTTTACGTTTATTTACAGGTTGTGGGGATGTTGCCTTTACGAGGTTCTATAAGCTCCCGTCCTGTCTGAAAGGCGCTGTGCCTGAGTGTTATCACACATTACTTAATCACTTGCAAACAAATGACATCTGACCTCTTTTCTTCTGCGACCATTCTTCAAGGATTGCCATGGCTGCCATTAGTATCCCATCATCGGAACCTCCTGCTTAATTATTTGTAACTTCCAAACAGACCAGTCTAAATACTCATCTTTTTCCCTGTATCCTTATCATAAAATCACTGAATTGTGACTGCACAATTGCAAACCATTCAGCCTATTGTGCCTGCACTAGTTCCATTCATGTCTTATGCCCACACCCTTATGAATGCCTCAACTAAACCAGCCTCCACAACATTTCCAGGCAGTATATTCAATATCATCCACTGCACTCAATGTGGTATCCTCTACATGGGGGGAGACAGGATGCCATCTCGTGGATCATTTCAGAGAACATCTCTGGGACACCCGCACCCGCCAACCCCACCATCCCATAGTTGAACACTTCAATTCCCCCTCCCCTCCCCCTTCGTCAATGATAAGCAGGTCCTAGGCCTCCTCCACCACCAAACCATTACCACCCGACGCCTGGAAGAAGAACATCTCATATTCTGCCTTGGGACCCTGCAACCACATGGGAGAAATGTGGATTTCAACAGCTTCCTCATTCTCCCTCCCCCCACATTATCCCAGTCCCAAGCCTCCAACTCTGCTCCACCCTCCGGACCTGTCCATCACTCCCCCATCTGATCTATCGCCTTCTCCTTCACTTTCATCTACCTATCGCTTTCCCAGCTACCTTCCCCCAACCCCTTCCATTTATCACTCAACCACGGCCCACAAGCCTCATTCCTGATGAAAGGTTTATGCCTGAAACATTGATTCTCCTCGTCCTCAGATGCTGCCTGAAGTGTTGTGCTTTTCCAGCACCACACTCTCGACTCTGATCTCCAGCATCAGCAGTCCTCACTTTCTCCTTGTGTAATCATACACTAACTATTCGCTTTGTTTCTCATGTCACCCTTGCTAATTATACACCTCCCTTTATTGTATCAATGTCAGGACAAATGAGATAGATCTCTGACAGCGCAGTCTTTCTGAGACAATGGAATCCCTTTCTCTGGTTAACCATTAACTTTGAGAAAGCCAAATCTAGTCCAAATACTTCTTGAGTGATGTGGTCAGCTTCTCTTCTAAAATGAATACAGAAATTCCTGGAAAAGCTGTAGCAAAGTTTTACGCTGAATGATACAATATTCTGATGAAACTAAACAAGGTATTGCTGTTTCCTCTGGCAAAAAAAAACCTGACTTATGAGGCTATGAAGTAACCCCGAGGAGAAAGTGAGGTCTGCAGATGCTGGAGATCAGAGCTGAAAATGTGTTGCTGGAAAAGCGCAGAAGGTCAGACAGCATCCAAGGTACAGGAGATTCGATGTTTCGGGCATAAGCCTGAAGAAGGGCTTATGCCCGAAACGTCGAATCTCCTGTTCCTTGGATGCTGCCTGATCTGCTGCGCTTATCCAGCAACACATTTTCAGCTTTGAAGTAACCCCACAAAGGTCTTTAAGATTATGAAATGCTTTATGAAAGGTAGGATAGCTATTCAAAGGGGAGGCAATGGCCTAGTTGGATTGCTGAAGGTCTGTAAAACCAGATAATGTTCTGGGGACTTTGGTTCAAATCCCACAATAGCAGATGGTGGAATTTGAATCCAATCAAAGTCTGGAAGGGTCTGATGATGACCATAAATCAATTGACAGGGGAAGGGATGTAAAGAGCCATTTGGCATTACTAATGCCCTTTCAGGAAGGAAACTGCCTTCCTTACCTGGTTTAGCCTACATGTGACTCCAAACCCACAGCAATACGGTTGACTCTTAAACTGCCTGATGGGCAATGAATGCTGGCCTCAGCAGCAAAACCCTCATCCTATGAATGAATTAGAAGAGACGTATAAAATATGTTTGTACAAATGTCCGACAACATCTGTGGAGAGAGTTAATGTTTCAAGTCCAATATGACTCTTCTGTGAAATTATTTCCACACCGTAAGTAATCTAGTCAAAAATCTAATCAAAAGAATTACCAAGATTCAAAACTTTAGTTCTATCTCTCTCTCTCTCCATAGATGCCACTGTGTTTCTCCAATGTTCTCTGTTTTTGTTTCAGATTTCCAGCATCCCCAGTATTTTGCTTTTGTTGATGTACATTTAGTTGGTTAGACCAGAACTAGGAGCCTTAGAGAGGAGATCCCATCAATTCTGATCAGGTTCGGGAAATGCTATTTCTGATCCAGGTTAGTCTAAAAACAGAGATTTTGAGTTGGTTCCGCCTTGGAATATCTAAGACAGGAGTTTACTATTAAGATAGTGCGGAGACTAATCCAGAAAACATTTCAGCCAATAATAAAGAGAATCAATATGGAAAAATCCTCATGGTCCCCTTTTCCAGCAGTGAATGTGCTGTGTTTTGTAATTAAAGTACACAACAGCCATTTTGACAGATACTAAGAAAGCGTAGTGTGTAATCTAAGTGTGTGGTAGGGAGGCAGGTGGATGTCAAGCTGGGTTTATGTCCAGTCAAAGGTGGGGAGTGAGGTGATGGTGCCAACTGGGTAAGCAGTCATAGTGGGGGTGGGAGGGGGTGTAAATTTGGAGGGGTGGATGTCAAGTTGGGAGTGGCATGAATGTTAAGCTAGTAAGTGTTAGGGTATTGGGTGGAGGGATGTGGATTTGGTTGTGAGGTTTGTAGGGACGGAGGAAGTGGTATTGGTGTTGGGTTGGATCGGGCTTGGACGTTGGGTTAGGGGTTTCTGTTAGGTTGGGGGTCAGGGTTCGGTGTTGGTTTTGGAATTGTTAGTTTTTGCTGGCTGTTAGGTTAAGTGTCGTTGCCAGTTTAATGGGGTATTGATGTTGGATTGAGGGAGTTGGATGTTGTGTCAGAGGAATCGGTGTTGGGCAAGGGTGGGGATCTAGTTGGTTGGGGACATGGGGAGTCAAGGTCAGGGGGAGTCGGTTGGAGGAATAGTTAAGCGTATCAGTGATGAGACAGTGAGAGTCAGTTTAGTAGTTATTAAGCAGTTAGAACAGTGCTTTAATCTTCTGAATTTTGGATAACTACTTAGCTTCATTAATTAGTCAAAACCCTTTGAAATCTCAAATTCCAGGAAACCTTTGAAGAGAGTTCCAGACATAAATAACTACATTTCAATTTCCTGGTCAATTCTCATGGAGTCAGCTGTGCTGGGAATTTCTGCATGGTCCCATTATGTAATTCCAGTCTGCCCTGAAGAAGCAAAAATCCCACCATTGAAATTTCAAGATATTCACTGATAAATCGAACGAGGAAATAAAGTGGAAGCTGCTAATGCAATGAAAAGTTGAGGAGAGGAGTTTGGGGTGTACAAAGCAAAGCCAGATGAGGGCATGAAGGTGAAGTGTATAGAAGGCCATGTTGATAGCATGTAGGGTGAGAGGATAGCATGGAGAATTGGGCTGAATGATCTGTTTCAGCATTATACATTTTATGCAACTCTATCTATGTGAAAAATTTAACAAGAGAGTGACTTGACACTCCTGAAATAGCATCCTGGCTATCTTGTCATCTTCAGGAGGGGAAAGTGGAAAATCAGGAAGAGAAAGGTCTTTGGCCTTTTGTTTTATTTGATGAAATCAATGAGCTCTGAACTGTTAACTGAATCTGTCACAGGGATATCAGTGAGGGAACAAATTGATTCATCTCATCAACTAAAGAAACAGTTAATGTGGGAGAATGCAAGAGAAGCTAATGTTGGGAGACCACAGCAGTGTGCACAATGCATTACATAATCAAAGTCAGATGTGAAGCAATGGTACCCATCACCATTCTTGAAGGAAGCTGCCCAATGAAGGCTCCTTTGCTCATTTGGAAACAGTGCCATGTGCAGATGTCTATTCACAATGATGTCAGCAAACAGGTTGAACAACCAATCGCACAGAAGTATTTTCATAGACAGCAAACCAGGAAGTAAAAACTATTAAATACCTTCACTTTTGGTGTTATAGATATTAAAATAAATAATTTGAACATACTTATGAAAATTGGAGTTAAAAGTGATAATTAAGGAATGATAGGGCCTATTACAGACTTGTGATAAAATCAGCAAGTGGAGGTTTAAATTCTTAGTCAAAATTTTGTGTCAGCAAAGAAAAACGTTGAGAAATGTGGATGTAGTAGTTAAGGTGGAGATCTATGAAACCTTGAACGGGATCAACACTGTTAAAGGGGAACTAAGTAAGGGCTTAACACATTTTCAAAAATTGGCCAGATGAAGTGCAGTTAGAGAATCAAGGAATTGATTTATTATTGTCACATGCACTTAGGTACCGTGAAAAGGTTTGTTTTGCACGTGATAGAGGAAGATCATACCATCAAGGTAATACAACAGAGCGAGGAATACAATGTTACAACTGCAGAGAAGATGCACAAAGAGCAAGATCAACATTAAATTTGACATTTGAGAGGTCCACTCAGAAGTCTAGTAACAGCAGGGAAGAAGCTGTTCTTGAATCTGTTCATTTGTGTGTTTAAGCTTTTATACCATCTGCCCAATGGAAGAAGTTGAAAGAGATTATAACTGGGGTGAGAGGGGTATTTAATGATGTTGGTAGCCTTTCTGTGGCAGTGAGAAGTGTAGATGGAGTCAATAGATGGAAGATTGGATTGGGCTGTATTCACACTTCTCGGTAGGGAAGGGAGTAGTGTAAGCATTTACCACAGTTTCTCAACTCTACCAGCCGATGCGGAAGAGCTTGGGGAAATGATGAATATTTACCAGAATTTCAAAAATGAGAAAGAGATAGACTGAATATTTATCGAACACTTTGTCTAATATTAGTGTGGGCAAATTTACTGTCAAGGCACAGTGTAAACTGTCATCCAGAAATGTATGAATTAATTAAGGAGGGATTTAATGGTACTTCTGTTCCTACAGCTTGTTATGGATTAGGCCAGACCGCCTCAAAATAGTTTAAGAATATAGCCCAGACTTGAATGGTCCTTATTTAAAAAGCAAATGTGTGTTGAATATTTCAGGAATGATGCAGCTGGTCAAACCCCTTGGCTTTAAGCAAAACAGAGTTTATTTGCATACTATGAATAAAACACGAATAAAAAGAAAACAGAATTTAGAATTCATATTTTTTTCATAGAATCCCTACAGTGTAGAAACAGGCCTTTCGACCCAAATGGTGTATTCCCTCCCTGGTGCCAGGATCAAAGATGTCTCAGAGAGGGTGCAGAATGTTCTCAAGGGGGGAGGGGCCAGCGAGTGGTCATTGTCCACATTGGAACCAATGACATAGGAAGGGAAAAGGTTGAGATTCTGAAGTGAGATTACAGAGACTTAGGCAGAAATTTAAAAAGGAGGTCCTTGAGAATATTAATATCTGGATTACTCCCAGTGCTATGAGCAAGTGAGGGCAGGAATAGAAGGATAGAGCAGATGACTGCGTGGCTGAGGAGCTGGCGTATGGGAGAAGGATTCACATTTTTTGGATCATTGGAATCTCTTTTGGGATCGAGGTGACCTGTACAAGAAGGACGGATTGCACCTTAATTGGAAGGGGACTGATATACTGATGGGAAGATTTGCTAGAGCTGCTCAGGAGGATTTAAACTAGTAAGATGGGGTGGGGGGACCCAGGGAAATAGGGAGGAAATAGTGAGGAAAGAGATTAATCTGAGACTGGTACAGTTGAGGACAAAAGCGAGTCAAACAGTCAGGGCAGGCAGGGACAAGGTACGACTGATAAATTAAACTGTCTCTCTTTCAATGCTAGATATCTAACAGGGAAGGCAGATGAATTCAGGGCATGGTTAGGAACATGGGACTGGGATATCATAGCGATTACAGAAACATGGCTCAGGGATGGGCAGGACTGGCAGTTTAATGTTCCAAGATACAAATGCTACAGGAAGGATAGAAAGGGAGGCAAGAGAGGAGGGGGAGTGGCGTTTTTGATAAGGGATAACTTTACTGCTGTATTAAGGGAGGATATTCATGGAAATACATCCCGGGAAGTTATTTGAGTCGAACTGAGAAATAAGAAAGGGATGGTCACCTTATTGGAATTGTATTAGAGACCCCCTAATAGTCAGAAGGGAATTGAAAAACAAATTTGTATGGACTTCTCAGTTATCTGTTAGGACAACAGGGTAGTTATGGTAGGGGATTTTAACTTTCCAAACATAGACTGGGAATATCATAGTGTTAAGGGTTTAGATGGAGAGGAATTTGTTAAGTGTGTATAAGAAAACTTTCTGATTCAGTATGAGGATGTATCTACTACAGAAGGAGCAAAACCTGACCCACCCTTGGGAAATAAGGCAGGGCAGGTGACTGAGGTGTCAGTGGGGGAGCACTTTGGAGCCAGTAACCATAATTCTATTAGTTTTAAAATAGTGATGGAAAAGGATAGACCAGATCTAAAAATTGAAGTTCTAAATTTAAGAAAGGTCGATTTTGACTGTATTAGGCAAGAACTTTTAAAAGCTGCTTGAGGGCAGATGTTCACAGATAAAGCCTTCAGAAATGAGATAATGAGAGTCCAGAGACAGTATATTCCCATTAGGGTGAAAGGAAAGGCTGATAGGTATAGGGAATGCTGGATAACTAAAGAAATTGTGCGCTTGGTTAAGAAAAAGAAGGAAGCATATGTCAGGTATAGACAGGATAGATCGAGTGAATCCTTAGAAGAGTGTAAAGGAAGTAGGAGCATACTTAAGAGGGAAATCAGGAGGACAAAAAGGGACATGAGATTAAATTCCCTACAGTATGGAAACAGGCCCTTCGGCCCAACAAGTTCACACCGACGTGCAACCCACCCAGACCCATTCCCTACATTTACCCCTTTACCTAACACTACGGGCAATTTAGCATGGCCAACTCACCTGACCTGCACATTTTTGGACTGTGGGAGGAAACCCACGCAGACACGGGGAGAATGTGCAAACTCCACACAGACAGTTACCTGAGGTTTCTGGCGCTGTGAGGCCACAGTGCTAACCACAAAGTTAGCTTTGGAAAATAGAATTAAGGAGAATCCAAAGGGTTTTTACAAATACATTAAGAACAAAAGGGTAACTGGGGAGAAAATAGGGCCCTTCAATGATCAGCAAGGCAGCCTTTGTGTAGAGCTGCAGGAGATGGGGAAGATACTAAAATATTTTGCATCAGTGTTTACTGTGGAAAAGGACATGGAAGATATAGAATTTAGGGAAAGGGATGATGACATCTTGAAAATGTCCATATTACATAGGAGTAAGTGTTGGAGTATTGTGTGCGGTTCTGGTCTCCAAATTTGAGGAAAGACATTCTGGCTAGTGAGGGAGTGCAGCGTTGGTTCATGAGGTCAATTCCTGGAATGGCGGGACTGCCTTACGCTGAAAGACTGGAGCGACTGGGCTCGTATACCCTTGAGTTTAGAAGACTGAGAGGGGATATGATTGAGACAAAAAAGATTATTAAAGGATTGGACACTTTGGAGGCAGGAAACTTGTTTCCGTGATGGGTGAGTGCCGAAACAGAGGACACAGCTTAAAATGACTAGTAGACCATTTCGGACAGAGGTGAGGAGAAACCTCTTCACCCAGAGAGTGGTGGCTGTGTGGAATTCTCTGCCCCAGAGGGCAGTGAAGGCTCAGTCTCTGGATTCATTTAAGAAAGAGTTGGATACAGCTCTCAAAGATAGTGGAATCAAGGGTTATGGAGATAAGGCAGGAACAGGATACTGATTAAGGATGATCAGCCATGATCATATTGAATGGTGGTGCAGGCTCGAAGGGCAGAATGGCCTACTCCTGCAATACTATTGTCTATTGTCTATTGGATGCCTTGAGACACATAAAAGTGCATAAATCCCGAGGACCTGATCAGGTGTATCCTAGAACTCTGTGGGAATCTAGGGAAGTGATTGTTGAGCCACTTGGTGAAATATTTATATCATCAATAGTTACAGCTGAGGTGCCAGAAGACTGGAGATGGCTAACATGGTGCCACTACTTAAGAAAGGGAACTAGACCAGTGAGCCTGACATCAGTGGTGGGCAAGTTATTGGAGGGAATCCTGAGGGACAAGATGTACATGGATTTGGAAAGACAAGGTCTAATTCGGGATAGTTAACATGGCTTTGTGTGTGGGAAACCATGTCTCACAAACTTGATTGAGTTTTTTGAAGAAGTAACAAAGAGGATTGACGAGGGCAGAGCGATAGGTGTGATCTATATGGACTTCAGTCAGATGTTCGACAAGGTTCCCCATGGGAGACTGGTTAGCAAGGTTAGATCTCATGGAATCCAAGGACAACTAGCCATTTGGATTCAGAACTGTTCAAAGGTAGAAGACAGAGGGTGGTGATGGAGGGTTGTTTTTCAAACAGGAGGCCTGTGACCAGTGGAGTGCCACAAGGATCAATGCTGGGTCCTCTATATTTTGTCATTTACATAAATGATTTAGATGTGAGCATAAGAGGTGTAGTTAATAAGTTTGCAGATGACACCAAAATTGGAGGTGTAGTGGACAGCGAAGAAGATTACCTCAGATTACAACAGGATCTCGACCAGATGGGCCAATGGGCTGAGAAGTGGCAGATGGAGTTTAATTCAGATAAATGCAAGGTGCTCCATTTTGGAAAAGTAAATCTTAGCAGGACTTATACACTGAATGGTAAGGTCCGAGGGAGTGTTGCTGAAGAAAGAGACCTTGGAGTGCAGGTTCATAGCTCCTTGAAAGTGGAGTCGCAGGTAGATAGGATAGTGAAGAAGGCATTTGGTATGCTTTCCTTTATTGGTCAGAGTATTGAGTACAGGAGTGGGGAGGTCATGTTGTGGCTGTACAGTACATTGGTTAGGCCACTTTTGGAATATTGTGTGCAATTCTGCTCTCCTTCCTATCGGAAAGATGATGTGAAACTTGAATGGGTTCAGAAAAGATTTGCAACGATGTTGCCAGGGTTGGAGGATTTGAGCTATAAGGAGAGGCTGAATGGGCTGAGGCTGTTTTCCCTGGAGCGTTGGAGGCTGAGGGGTGACCTTATGGAGGTTTATAAAATCATGAGGCGCATGGATAGGGTAAATAGGCAAAGTCTTTTCCCTGGGGTGGGGGAGTCCAGAACTCGAGGGCATAGGTTTAGGGTGAGAGGGGAAAGATGAAAAAGAGACCTAAGAGGCAACCCTTTCATGCAGAGGATGGTGCGTGTGTGGAATGAGCTGTCAGAGGAAGTGGTGGAGGCTGGTACAATTTAACATTTAAAAGGCATCTGAATGGGTACGTGAAGGGTTTGGAGGGATATGGGCCGGGTGCTGGCAGGTGGAACTAGATTGGGTTGGGATATTTGGTCAGCATGGATGAGTTCGACCGAAGGGTCTGTTTCTGTTCTGTACTCTCTGACACTATATTAGTAAGGAGGACTTTGCAATGTCGACAAGGCAGGTTTTAGCATTTCCATTTCCAGTGCCGTGGTCAATAACAAGGTATTCCATTCATTTTATTCCTTTTCATTCAACAGAGTGGGTTGCTAGACCAGTTAACAGGGCAGTGATCATAACCACAACACTGGAGGGATAACCAGGACAGTATCAGCTACCACTGCAGATTCATAGGAGAGGAGTTAGCTCCAAATATTTTCAATAGATTCCCATCCTTAAGAAGAGAAACACCATGTTATGAGGAAGGGGGTTTTGTCAATTTGATCTTGGTCTACAGATAATCCTGATGCTTATACCAAAGATGCACATGTTGTGGCAGTTAGTGGACTGCTCGATCACTCGTTACCCTTCCAGCACGGAAACATGCCCTTTGGTACAATCGGCCACGCCAACTAGGTTTTCTCAACTGAACCAGTTGTATTTTCCTCCATTTGGCCCATTTCCTTCTAACCCACTCGTATCATTTATGTTTTGTAATTGTACCCACCTCTACCACTTCCTCTGACAGCTCATTCCATACACACATCACCCTCTGTGTGAAACATTTGCCCTTTAGGTCCGTTTTTAAATCGCTCCACCCTCACCTTAAACCTATGCCCTCTGGTTTTGGACTCCCCTATCCTGAGGAAAAGACCTTGGCTCTTCACCCTATCCGTGTACCTCATGATTTTATAAACATCTATCAGGTCACCCCCCCATGCCCCCCCCTCCCCTCCCCCCACCCACACTCCAGGTTAAAAAAAACCCTAGCCTCTCCTTATAAATCAAGCCTTCCAGTCTCGGTAACATCTTTGTCAATCTTTTTTGACATCCTTTCCAGTGACATCTTTCCAACAGCAGAGTGACTGGAACTGTATGTCGTGCTCCAAATGTAGCCTCAACAATGGTACCAGCCACCAGTTCTTCACCTTTTGGATTTGCCCTTAGGTGTCAGCCTTGAGCTGTTGGAATGCTGAATGGAATCTTGACTTGTGGCTTGGATTATTCTGCCAAGAGTGACTCTTTTGTGTGCCAGGAGTCACACATGTCAGCATTGATTTCTTTGTGTCATTCCTGGGGTCTGCAGAGCTCAAACCCAATGGTCAGAGCTCAGGTTTATTGATTTATTTGATCTTAATTAATTGATTGATCGTTTGGCAATTGTGTTGGCTGTCTGAAGAATTTGCAGATTGGCTGTGAGCTGTGTGTGTAAATCCTCTTGATAGTCAAGCTGCTTTGAAAGCTGAGAAAGGTGAAAAGTATTCACTAAAGGTTTAAAAAGGCAAACGTGATAATTGATTTGAAAAATTCAAAATGTTCCTTGAATGCTGAGAGAAGGTGATGGCCGAGTGACATTATCACTGGACTATTAATCTAGAGACTCAAGTAATTTTTGGGAGACCAATGTTCAAATCCTGCCACAGCAGATGGTGGAGTTTGGATTTAACTAAAAATATATAATTAAGAGTCTAATGGTAACCATGAATTTACTGTCAATCGTGGTTGGGGGATGGAATCCATGCAGTTCACTCATGTCCTTTAGGGAAGGACACTGCCATCCTTACCTGGTCTGGCCTCCATGTGACTCCAGACCCACAGCAATGTGGTTGACCTTTGACTGCCCTCTGGGTAATCAGGGATGAGCAGTAAATGCTGTCTAGCCAGTGTCATCCTCATCCCATTAACAAATATAACCAAAAATGTACTTTATTAGCTTGTCCTCATGACCAGTGAAACACATTTATGATGTTCAGAGAAGTCTCCAACAACAGGGAGTGGCCGGAACCCATGCTGTTGCTTTGTAACTGGAGAAAGACGAGAGACGTTGACACTTTGAACAAAAAACTTGGGAGGGTAAGCATCTTCTATCTCAGATGGAATGTCATTGTGACTTTGTTGAGAATGCATTGTCTTGGGAAGTCTATCTATTTTTTTTACATACCTTGACATGATGAAGACTATTCAGGTTGAAGTGAACTCAATAGCATCTGACTGAGATCACAAGAGGGTCAGGCCAGTACTCCTGTGGAAGAACTCTCACCATAAGAGATTGACATTGTGTTGCACAGCTGGAGAGAGTGTTCCTCTGAATGGGGCTGTATCCCCCTGTCCAGCCAGTTTAGACTTGGCCTATTCAATCTGCTGGCCCAGGTCCAGAATAACTCACATCCCAATCTCTCCTGTTTCCCCTAGAAACCTCTGAACTTGTGCTTTGATTACATCAAACACCCGTGGACTGATCTAATGCTGTGTTTGTAAACCTATTTTATGTAGGTCTATTCAGGGGATCTATCACTCACTAAAGAAAATACAGCTGTGAGAAAGGCCCCTTTATGTGTGTTATTTAAAGAGCCAGACACTAAACTTTCAAATAAAATATTGCAGAACAGCTGCTGCTACAGGCAGTGTGTGTTCACAAGTGGTTTGGGAGGTGTGCTGTTGCTTTCTTAGGCTCTACAGGAAGCATTACTGCATTGTCACAGGTTGGGCACAGGACTTGGACACCTGCCCAGGCAAAGGCCGCAACAGGAATGGGGAATGCATTGGCACTGCCTCTGGGTGTGCAGCACAACTGAGAGATGGTGCAGAGTCTGCAGAAGTCAGCCCTGTGCCAAGTTGGAGTCAGGTACCCCATGCCCATGCCCGTGGAGGTACATCGCTGGGTCCTCTTCGACAGCGCCCTGTTGAGGGCCTCATCTGAGAGCTCTGGGGCAGATCTCGCTTGCCACCTCACTGTGTGGAGAGGGGGTAAACACAAACACCCTGGTCTGACAGCCATCACTTATTGCTGGTGACTCACCATATTCTGAAGACCAAATTGACAACATACTGTAATGGCAGTATGTTGCTGGTGTGAGATCCAGTGACAAACCTCTTCATAAATGCTGTGCTTTCACTCTTTCTCTGTCCTGTGTGTGTTGTGACCGGGCAGGTGTTAGGGGATCTGAAAACAGGAACTCAGAAGAAGTCATTATTTTTAGGAGAAATGGGTGTAGGCACAAGACATCAACGGTCTCATATCAACAGCTTTCTCATCATGCCATTAGTGGCACAAGAGCTGATAAGGGGGCATAAAGCAGGAATATATTATGGTAGCATGCCACAGTGTGGAAAGAGGTCATTTGGCCCACTGAGTCCCCAATGACCCTCCAAAGGCATCCCACCCAGACCCAGTCCCCCAGCCTATCCCCACATTTCTTATGACTAATCCACCTAACCTTCGTATCCCTGGATTCAATGAACAATTTCCTCATAACCTCCACATTTTGGGACTGTGGGAGGATGCTCATGCAGTGGGGCAGGAAACTCACGCAGACACGAGGAGAATGTGTAAACTCCACACAGACAGTCATCTGAGGGTGGAATTGAACCCAGGTCCCTGACGCGATGAGGCAGCAGTACTAACCACTGTGACATTGTGTTGCCCCTAATTATCCTCCAAGTTCTCACTGCCATGGGATGCCATGGGCTCTGTTTCATGGTTGGCACCACAACACTCCGAATGAATACCAATGTCAGGCTCAGAAGGTGTGATGTCCATAACCAGCACTAGTTCTGCTCTGGTCCTCTCCGGTTCACTGTGCAGTCCAGGAAAGGAGTAGGTTGTCAGCGATCATGTTGCATTGCCTTGGCTGTTGCGTCTCACAGCTGAATATCGGGACTTGTGCAGGAGGAGATTGACAGTGCTGGGCACTGCATGAGGGTGTTAGGTGAGGGATTGGAAGTGGTGCTTGAAAAGGGTAAGTATTTAATGGAACACCGGGAGGGAGTTGTGATACAAAAATCCACTCATTGATCTGGACCAGGCCTTGTGTGTGTGTGTGTGTGTGTGTGTGTGTGTGTGTGTGTGTGTGTGTGTGTGTGTGTGTGTGTGTGTGTGTGTGTGCTGGTCTTGGCTTAAACTCTGAGAAATGACCTCCCTGGCCAGTTGCTTCTAATCCTTCAAACCCTCCTGGTGAATAGCTTCATCCACCTCAATGACCACATCCGTCAATCTGGGATACCCTCTCTCTGCCCGAATCTTCCACTTCTCTTCTTCAGAATTGCAGCAAGAACATTCAACAGGAACCTTGTACCATCCAGCGCAATGTCCCCCTGAGGAGCTGCACTGGGTCACCTCAGATAGAGGATCAGAGTCACAGGGTGATACGGCACAGAAGTAGACCCTTCGGCCCAACTCGTTGATGCTGACCAGGGTTCTTAGACTGAACCAGTCCCATTTGTCTGCACTTGGTCCATATCCCTCTCCACCTTTTCTAATCATGTACCTATCCAAATGTTCTTGTTTTAATGTTGCCATTGTACCTGCCTCTCGCATTTCCTCTGGCAGCTCGTTCCACAAATGCAGCACCCACTGTGTGAAAAGATTCCCCCCCTCAGATCCCTTCTAAATCTTTTCTCTCTCACCCCAAACCCGCGCCCTCTAGTTTAGAACTCCCCGAACCTGACAAAAAGGCCTTTTCTATTCACCTTATCAAAGCCTCTCGAGGTTCAGTTCACCCTGTTAGGTCACCCTGCAGCCTCTAATGCTCCAGCGAAAGAAATCCCATCCTATTCCAGCCTCTCCTTATAACTGAAACTTCCCGTCTCGGGGTAACACCCTTGTAAACTTTCTCTGCACCTGTTCTACTTTAGTAATGTCCTTCCTGTAGCAGGGTGACCAGAATTGTACGCAGTACCCCAAAAGTGGCCTCTCCAATGTCTTGTGCAGCCACACATGATGTCTCAAGTCTTATACTCAATGCTCTGCTGTGGAAGGCAAATGCCTTCTTCACCACCCTGTCTACCTGTGATGCCATGTTCAAAGAACTATGTACCTGAAACCCCTAGGTCTCTCCATCTGACAACACTCCCATGGCCATTCCATTAACTCTGTAAGTCCTGCCCTGGTTTGTCTCACACGACAAGGCCTCCTGCTGAGCATTCAGGCAGCCAACAGCTCCAGCAACAATACAGGAATAATACAAACAGATAGGGGAGTGTATGCTGTGAATCCTGTAAGCTGTGAATCCTGTGAATCACCAAAATAAAAATGCCAGTGACAGATTTGTAGCCACTGGCCTGTTTTTCAGACGGAATGGTACTGGAAAAGCATAATAGGTCAGGCAGCATCCGAGGAGCAGGAAAATCGAAAAGCCGAAACGTCAATTTTCCTGCTCCCCGGATGCTGCCTGACCTGCTGTGCTTTTCCATCACCACTCTAACGTTGACTCTAATCTCGAGCATCTGCAGTATCCACTTCCATCCTGTTTATCAGACAGAGGCAGAGATTATCTAAGGGTGGCATGGTGGCACAATGGTTAGCACAGCTGCCTCACAGCACTAGAGACCCGGGTTCAATTCCCTCCTCAGGTGACTGACTGTGTAGAGTTTGTGCGTTCTCCCTGTGTCTGTAGAGGTTTCCTCCTGCAGTCTAAAGATGTGCAGATTAGGTGAATTGGTCATGCTAAATTGCCCGTAGTGTTAAGGGAATGGTTGGGTTGTGGGTCAGTGTGGACTTGTTGGGCTGAAGGGCCGGTTTCCACACTGTAAGTAATCTAAAAAAATCCAATTGTGTATTTTTAATTCTTCAGCCAATAAGAAGGTAGACAAAGTGGGAAGTATTTGTTCATGGAGGAAGAAAATTTCATTGTTAATCCGAACTTAAGTTCTGTTCCATCATTTTCTAGATGAAATTCACATAATTGGATAATGGCAGTTTGGAAACACTTGCATCATTAATAAAATTACAACTTCTCACGAGTCATATCATATTTGAATATATTTCCCTTTCAGCTAAATTCTAGATATTAATGTTGGCTCACTTAAATTAAAATTGGCTTCTTGGTAATCGAGACAATAGCATTTAGAGGGAAGGACACTAATGTGTTGCTAATGAATGGACACAGTGTTATGCTGCTCAAATTATGCTAGATGATGGAGGAATATTACAGGCTAAGAAAACATTGCAACGAAAAATTGTCACTTCTTCATATCATTAACGCTGAACATTAATTTAGTAAATGGAGGCAGTAATGATTTTGCAATTCAGAAATATATCTTGTTATTGTGATAAATTTATGGTTTAAAGTTTGAATAATGGGGCTTTGGAACATCTATTGAACTTTGTAAACTAACTGGATAAGTAGTGACAGTCTTGGATTGAGGTATTTATCCAAAAGGACACTAGAAGAATGTATGGAGGCTCACAATAATTTCTGTAGGGTAGAATTGAACCTGTATCCCTTGCACTGTGAGGCCGTGGTATATCAAACCACCCTATTGAGAGGTAATGATAGGGGATTTTAACTTGGCAAACATAAATTGGGATTGTGGTAGTGTTAAGTGCTTGGATGGGGAGGAATTCATCAAGTGTGTGCAAGAAAACTTTCTTATTTAATATGTGGATGGACCTACTTGAGAAGGAGCAAAATTTGAGCTTCACTTGGGAACTAAGGCAGGGCAAGTGACGGAAGTGTCAGTGGGAGAGCACATTGAGGCCAGTGACCATAATTCTACTCATTTTAAAATAGTAATGGAAAAGGATAGGCCTGATCAAAACGTTAAAGTTGGAGTAGACCAATTTTGACTGTACCAGACAGGAACTTCCAAATGTTGGTCAGAAGAGGCTACCTGTACGGAAAGGGGCAATTGGAAAGTAGGAGCACTTTAAGAATGAGATAGTGAGAGTTCAGGGACAGTGTGCTCCTGATAGGGTGAATGGCTAGGCTGGTAGATGTAAGGAATGCTGGATGACGAAAAAGTTGTAGCTCTGGTTAAGAAAAAGAAGGAGGAATATGTCAGGTTAGCTTGACCAGCTCTGGCGAAGAGTCATCTAGACTCCCAATGTTAGCTTGCTCTCTCTACATGGATGCTGTCTGACTCACTGTAATCTCCAGCAATTGTTGTTTTCAGTACAGATTCCAGCATCTGCAGTAATTTGCTCCTAGCTTGACTGACCTGTGCTTTCACAGTTTATCCCTTGCTCCCAACTACATAAGGCTACAACATCGGCTGACCTACAATCATTTGGTACATCTCCTGTGGCCAGAAAGGACTTCAAAATTATTGCCAGGACCCTGGTTATTTCCTCCGTTGTCTCACTCAGCGACCTGGGATACATTTCACCTGGCCTTGGAAAATTAACTACAGTTTAATTTTACAAGAGAACACAGAATAACCTGTCATCTATGCTAATTTTTTAAAGTCAATGATAGCGTTTCTCCACGATTTATAAACCTATGTTGTCCCTTTCACTAGCAAACACAATACACTGCATTCATTAAGAAGACAACCTACATCCTCTGGCTCCATGCAAATAATACCACTGTAGCATTTAATGGGTCTTACTATTTCCCTCATTTTCCTTTTCTCATCCATGAGATTGCAACACAGTTTAGGATTTTCCTTTCCTTTACCTACCATTACTCTTTAATGCTCATTTTTGCTCTCCTAATTGTTAAACTTCCTCTTGCATGTTCTAAACTGCTGGAGGCCGTCCATTGTTTTGACCCCTTAATATATGCCATAAAGCTTCCCTTTGTCTCTTTACTTCATCCTGTTTTCTTTTTTATTCAGTTGTGGGATATGGATGTTGCTGGTTGGCCCAACATTTCTAATGGTCCATCGCTCGTTCTCCTTGAGAAGGTGGGGGTGAGCTGCCTTCTTGAACTGCTGCAGTCCATGTGCAGTAAGTGAGCCCACCATGCTGTCAGGGAGGGAATTCTAGGATGTTGACCCTGCGGCAAGGTATATCCTTTGATGTTCAGGGATCAAAGGATTTTCAGTCTCACCCTTTATCTTGATTGAAACATGTCAACTCTATACATTTCCTATTCCCTTCTTGAATGTGCCCTACTGCTCTGACTCAGATTTATCTGTAAGTTATAGGATCACAGAATCATGAAGTAGTATAGTATGGAAACAGACCCTTCCTTCCCTATACGAACCACCCTTTCAACCAGACATCCCAGCTCCTAAGGTCAATGGTCTGAGCAATGAAGGCAATGTGCTAAATGCCTTCTTAACCAACCTGTCTGCCTGTAACTCAACTTTCAAAGAACTGGTTATCTAAACTCCTCGGCCTTTTTGTTTGACACACTACCCAGAATCTACCATTAACTGTCTATGTCCTGCCTTTGTTCATCTTCTCAAAATGGAACACCTCTCCTTTACCCAAATTAAACTCCATCTGCCACTCCTCAGCCCATTCACCCAATTGATCAAGATCCTTTTTTAATCTTAGATAACCTTCTTTACTGTCAACTCCACCACTAATTTTGGTGTCATCCGCAAACTTACTAACCATGCCTCCTAAGTCCTCATCCATGAAATGATTTGGATGTGCAGGATCTGTTTCTGTGCTTTATGACTCTATCCTAGAGTTTGCTATCCACTGTTGCTTGTGAAAAATCACTGAAGCTTTCTTTTAAAATAATGGGACAAGATTCAGCACCTTCTCAAGGGCAATTAGAGGTGGCAAGACCAGCAAAAACAGAAATATTCTCTCTTGTTGGTAACAAGTGTGTGTATGGTTTCACTTGACTTATAGGCTCTCGGTGGTGTAGGCAATAGATGCAACAATTTTACAAATGTCATATGTTAGCTCTAAAACTTGCTGGAAATCCAACAGGCTCCACTTCCCCAAACTGTTTTTGACACTTTATCCAGGCTGGACAAAATTGGTTTCCAACTCTACACGGAAGCCTTATGCCAAGTGATTGCTGCATTCCTCCGTGCTTCTAGATATTGAACCTCAGCTTTCTGGCAGGCAGCTATTTACACCAACAGTTCAGTTGTGGAGACACATCGATGTTCTTCTGTGACTTAGAATCCTCAATTGATCCTCTGCAGCAGAACCTGCCTCAATATGCACATGCTCCTTTTCTTCTTGAGTGGGCTGTTGGTGTCTTTGGTTGTGGGGTACCTGACTCTGCATGACTGGGGCAAGTGTGGCAGGGAGCGTGGTGAAATGTGTCTGAGTGATACACCCACTTTGGGAGGCCATCACTGTATGGTGTGTGTGTGTGTGTGTGTGTGTGTGTGTGTGTGTGTGTGTGTGTGTGTGTGTGTGTGTGTGTGTCTTAGCCCGCACACTAAGCACCTTAGGAAAGAATCCTGATTGACGGAGTTTGCAAGATGAGCTTGGTTTAACATGGGTTGAACTGTGATATAACCTGGAAGTGCCCCTGCTGTGATAATGCTCTACAGAGATTCAGGGTCAGGCTGAAATATTCAGTCCAGGGACATGGAAGATGAACAGCAGTACTCGTAATAAGGACTCAACTAACCTGAATATAGTTTGCAAAAATGCAATGAGCTTCTTATTGTCCACACAACTCTTGAGATCTCTGCGAGTGAGAGCAAAAAGATGATTGTTCCCAACAACATCAACCCACAACAAGTGATAGGGGTATGGTGAATTGAGCAGAGCTTGAGGTAAATGGGGCACTTGGTGGAAATAGCATTTGAAGATGCATTTCCTAATCTTGTCACAACATTGAAATTGTTGTGTAACTCCATCCAGGTCTTCAAGACAGGTCCCCTGGCTGTGATGATTTGCTTCCTCGTGTATCTGTCACTTTCTGGTCCCCGGTAGATACAAAATGCCTGTCCTCATTTCCTCCTCCTCCAACAAGATTTTCTAGACAACATTCAGAAACCTAGAGCACATTCTTCCTCAGTCTTATGTCCATTGATCAGATTCACTTCCTGCACGTCTGTTGGGAGCTGTCCACCTCTTGTGGATGAAGATTACTGCTGAATGTGGGCAGAAATGACTGCCCGCAGAAATCCTTCCAAACTAGGCTGGCAGTGTAACATTGGAGAGCTACCAGTATTACACTGAATGGGCATATATCATGGTACCTGATTTTAGGTCAAACCCTTTCATTTTTTAGACACTTTTACAGAATGATGGTGTCACTGGAAGGGGCCAGCATTTATTTCTCATTCCAGATTATGAATGAGAAGATGGTGGTGAGCTGCCATCTTGAATCACTGTTGTCCTTGGCTTGTATTTATGCCCATAGTGCTATTAGACATAGAAGGTTTTGACCCAGTGACAGTAAAGGGACTGCAATATATTTCCAAGTCAGGATAGTGAGTGACTTGGAGGGGAACTTGCAGGGGGGTGGTATTCCCATGTAAATGTTGCCCTTGACCTTCTAGATAGAAGTGGTCATGGGTTCAGATGGCACTGCCTCAGGGACTTTCATGAATTTCTGCAGTGCATCTTGTTCCCCTTGTTCTTTGCCATGGTAGAATTTCGAGATGGCACAGTTCTTTGTGGTGCTGCCTCACAGCGCCAGGAACTAGAACACCAGGATTCCAACCTTGGGTGACTGTCTGTGTGAAGCCTGCACATTCTCCCCTTGTCTGTGTGGGTTTCCTCTGGGTGATCTGGTTTCCTCCCACTGTCCAAAGATGTGCAGGTTAGTGTGTATTGGCCACGCTAAACTGCTGATAGTGTCTAGGGATGTGCAGGCTAGGTGGGTAAACCATGGGATTAAAAACCCAATGGGGGGTAATTGAGCTATGTGAGTGAGTCCAGGTTGTATGTTCTTTGGAGGGGTGGTGCACACCCAATGGGCCAAATGGCCTCTACCTGCTCTCTAAGGAGTCTATGATTCTACACATTTATTGCCGAGAAGGTGTTGCCAAAAGAGTATAGGCCTGGGCATGAAGTCCTTGTCACATCAACAATTTCCAACCCATGCTGCATCTCAGTATGGAAATCCATTCTGTAATGTGCAACTGACTTGATTTTGTGTTGAACTCATTCTGAACCTGGTGTATGATAAATCTCCTGTCTTGAGATAGCCTCTGTCAGATGAGTTACTCTGAAAATAAAAGCTGGATGAACACCATTCAGAAAAGGGCACTCAGAAATAGACCCAGAATTAATGATGCATAATGTGAAGGAACTGTTTTCACTTCTGAAAGAGTCTGGCACACCCCAAGACAGATTTTCCTTCCTGGTATTATTATGACTTGCATAACTTTCATTATTTGGACGTTTTCTCCCATTATTCATCATTTAGAATTAAGATAAGACAGAACAGATTCTTTTCTTACAAAATATGCATGTTTTATACATTTTTATGACAAGATAGATCTATTAGGAAATATACTGCGGGTGCAATTGTCAGTGATTAATAGTATTGCAGACAGTACAAACAGCAGAGCTGAAAACTGCAAAGGAGATAATTGCCATGTTAACTATTGAACACTTCAGCTCCATATTCTGCATTGGATACTGCGTTATGTTTTCATTGAAACCTGTTTACACAACAGCGAATGTAATACCTACCGTGTGATAATGAACTCATTTTTAAAAGTATCATTTTAAGCATACAGTCCACAGCATGTTAGTAATCTGATCCTGGAAAGCACAAAGCGAGTTTTAATACAATGAGGCAGAAATATTTGATGATCATTTTGGAGTGCAACCACCAATGCTGCTCAGTGAATTAAATATATACTCAAAAGGTGTCTGCACTGGGAGGTGAACAGCAAGCTCAGGAGATGAAGGAGTGAGTTCCATAATGCAGGATGGAGTTTGGGGGAGAGGTGGTGGTTGACAGTTCTGCCAGCAGAGAGTCATAGAATCATAGAGATGTACAGCACGGAAACAGACCCTACGGTCCAACCCGTCCATGCCGACCAGATATCCCAACCCAATCTAGTCCCACCTGCCAGCACCCGGCTCATATCCCTCCAAACCCTTCCCATTCATATACCCATCCAAATGCCTCTTAAATGTGCAATTGTACCAGCCTTTACCACTTCCTCTGGCAGCTCATCCTTGTGCCTTTAAAACAATATATAATTTTAACAGGCCCCTTTAATGTTTTCTAAAGAACCACAAACAGCAGAAGCTCAATTTGATTTGGGCTGCGATCTGATTGGGGGTTAAGTCTGCTTTCAAGCATCACGTGTATAAAACTGATGTTAGTGAGTGCAAACGAAGACAAACTGCATGATATAATCTGCGCTCAAACGCAAACATCAAACTGATTGTTTTTCTTGCAGTTGTTTTGTTCATTTATGGTGCATTATGTCAAAAAAAATTACTGCAAACTGTGTGGAAATTCTAGGTCAGCAGGTCAGTTGTGTGATGAGAGAGGGGAAAGCTACTGTGAATCTTTGATTCAGTGTGAAATAAAGTTTGCATTTAGAAAGAACCTCTAACATCTTCAGGCCATTCTATGGCACTGCGTGGATGATGAATTATCTCGGAGATGTTGTCACTGTTGTTTTGTAGGCCAAAGTGGCTGACAAATTGTGCACAGGGAGGTCCCACTGAAAGATAAATGGCCAGTTTATCTATTGTTGATAGTGTTGGTCGAGACATGAATGATGAGTAAGGCAGTAGAACATATGACTCCTTCTATCAAAAAGAACCACAGGATCATTTATCACCAGCTCAATTTAGCATCTTATCCAAGCATGGACCCCGGCAGCCAGCCCTTAGTTCATACTTTGGACATTGACTAAGATTGATGTGCCACACATTGTGGAGTGGGGCTTGAACCCATAACCTGCTGGTTCTGAGCTGGACCTGCTTGTCACTGAGTCACTGCACAGCGTGACTGAGAGGGCAATTTCATCAGCGGTTCCTGGTGCCATTCACAAAGCCGAGGCTGAAACAGCAGCCGTCGGCAATTAGCAAACGCTGAATCTCAGCTTTGAATGGAGCACCGCAATGTGTTTCGTGGAGGGGTAGAGTCAGAATGGAGACAACACTCCACCCTGGAAAAAGAACGAAGCTGCTCCTGTTGGTAGAGGGAACAAGACTGAGCAGCCACAGTATTAAAGTGATTGGCAAAAGCACCAAGAGAAAATGTTCTCACTCAACAAGTAGTGGAAGTGTGCTAGAGGTGGGTTCAACTGAGACATTCTAGAGGGCATCGGATGATTATTTGAATAAAAATAATGTGGAAGAGTCTGGGGGAAAGCAGGAGACTACTAGGTAATGATGCTGAAAATGTGTTGCTGGTTAAAGCGCAGCTGGTCAGGCTTTTGCCCGAAATGTCGAATTTCCTGTTCCTTGGATGCTGCCTGACCTGCTGCGCTTTAACCAGCAACACATTTTCAGCTCTGATCTCCAGCATCTGCAGACCTCACTTTTTACTACTAGGTAATGATGGAAAAGCGCAGCAGGTCAGGCAGCATCCAAGAATCAGTGTTTCAAGCATAAGCCCTTCATCAGGAACATCTTATGCCCAAAACGTCAATTCTCCTGTCCTTGGAAGCTGCCTGACTTGCTGTGCTTTTCCAGCGCCACACTCTCGACTCTGATCTCCAACATCTGCAGTCCCCACTTTCTCCTCCTAGGTAATGATGCTCATTTGAACAGCTGGTACAGGTTCAATGGGATGAATGGCCTCCTCCTGCACCTTAAGGTATAGGTGGTCCTGTGACAGCACGGGTCAGTCGAAAGATGACCCCTTCCTCAATTCAACTAAAGTCATTGCTATAAACCTTGTACCTCGACATAATTGCTTGGGAGTCTAGGTTAGAGGAGAGTGAGGTGGGGGAGCGGGGGGTGAGGGGAGTGCGGAAGGATTTGGCAGGGGCTTCTGTCAGATAGGAAAATGGAGGAAGGAGCTGAGGTGCCAGCAGGCAGGTATGATAAAGCAACTGGGAATAGTGTTAAACAGGGGCAATTACAAAGTAGAAATGTTGATTAGATATTCCAGTGGCCCAACACTTCCCTTTTAAATGAAAGCTTACATTTTTATCTTATGAGAACATTTTCATACTAAGTCTAAATGACTGGCACCCCAATTTCTGTGGTCAGGTACCAGTAGAATATTAAAGATGTGTAAAGCCTTTACTGTTGATCTAATGGTTATATATTGTACTGACTCTCACTCAATGAATGCTTGCCCCTTGCTAATGCTGACATTGTTTTTTGCAAAGTTCGAGGTTGATTGGACAGAGGATGGGATCCAAAGCACAGGATGTTTTTTTTCTGCCCATGCTTCACAGCACAATGATGAAGACACTAGATAAGCTTTGTGTTGGTCACTGAATGGACAGCCACTGAATATTTCACCTGGGGCTATATTGCTGTTATCACGCCCAGCTTTGTGTTAGTCACTCTTTTACCCTGCAGACTTAGAGACAAGTGGTGACTCACTCATTTGCTGGGAAGGAGCAGGAGCATGAAAGCATCAGGCTGAGGCGTTTACTGCCTCTGCAGAAAGATGCATTCCCTGAGTGTAGTAGTAACAGCTTAGAGATTCATTGAATAAGATTCCCATTGGCTTAAAAAAAAATGCATCCAGTTGTACAGCACTTTCTTAAAATCGTGGCAGAAATCCCACTCGGCTATGATGGCTCAACATCTATTAATTAATTCATCCTCTAATGCCATCAGTTTTGAAATCTTCATTCTTATATCCGAAGGCCTTTGTGGTCTCACCCCACTCCGGTTCGATCAGTCCTGCTCTCTAAGTTTGTGTGAATCTGGTCTGTGTAGTAGCCCAGTCTTTACCAATATTGACTGAATCACGTGCACACAGTACTGGGAGGTGGTAACATAGTGGCAATGTCACTGGACTCATAATCAGAGCCCTAGGTTAATGTTCTGGGGGAATGGGTTCAAATCCCACCCCTATAGACGCTAACATTAATAAAAAAACTAACCCAATAGTAATTGTTGTTAAAAAATAATCCCATTTGGTTCATTAATATCCTTTGGGAAGACCGTATGTCAACTTTACCTGGTAGGTCTATGTGTGATTCCAAACCTACAGTAGTGTGTTAGATCCTTAGCTGTCCCATGTGTCATTAGGGATGGACAATATTGAAGACCCAGCCATAGATGCTCATATCCTATAATACATCAAAAAGTTATTTCTAAAAGCCCCTGTGCCGATCCCTATTCCCTCAGCTCCAGATTTACTCAGAAACTCCTGTCTTGACTCTGACTTTCACCCTTTCTCTTCCCTTGCTTCCTGTTTAGCGTCAAACCTTCCCTTGACCACAACATTCACTGGAAGGTTTTACAATATTGAACTAAACTGATTCCAACAGCAGAAGGAAAACCCTTTGTGTTGAATGTAATGTTTTCATTTCTATCAAACTAGTTAACAAAGTGATAAAATCAGGCAATTGGATATCAGAACTATAATCTGGTTCAACATTTTAACTATGTATCCATTCTTTCGAGATAAACAGTACTGGAGGCTACGGAGAGAATGCGGGTAAGTGGAGTTGAAATGCCCATCAGCCATTATTGAATGGCGGAGTGGACTCGACGGGCCAAATGGCCTTACTTCCACTCCTATGTTTTATGGTCTTATGGATGAAGATGAGATCAGCTTGGTTATGCTTAATTTGTACAGGGCTTCCAGCAGCAGATGGAAGTGGTGAGGGAGGGAACTGAAATATGGAAACCAGAGAGTACATGTGGATCCTCTCTGGGGAAAGTGCTGTTTTTCGTAGGTAGAGGTTTCATGAAGAGACATAGACTTCCACAACTGAGATGTGAACCTCAGGCTTAATCTAATGCAAACATTCTGATATCCTAGTTTTTTAGTTGAATCTTTCTTCATGTTTGTAAAGACTGGATGTAGTTGGAATGAAGAATCCCTGCTTCATGATCTTCCGGCTGTCTGTTTGTTTCGGTCTCCTGTTACAAATCACAGGAAATCCCATCTCGCAAAATCAATGTCTATGTGTGCCAAAACGTAAATAACAACAAAAATTAACATCCATGGGCAAAAATTGCATATCTGTGACTTTTAACCTAATTTTAATGAGCTCCGCATTTGTGAATTTTAACATTCACAGGGTTTCTCAGGAATAGGGAGGAGTGACTGTAATTAAATTATCCTGTAACTTCTGGCATACAATGAATACACTGCTTATAACTATGTTTTATAAATGTATATTTCAACTGTTATACATATGCAGCTCATTCATGAGTTGTTCCACTTGGGCTTACCTGCATTTCAGCTCCAGCCTGTGTTCTCTCTTTCCCTCAACATTCTGAACTTAGTCCATGTGGACTCACCTTATTTGCAGCCTTTTCATTACACCTTCCCAGTTTTCACTTTGACAGCAGCCCTGTAAGTCTGGTTTAACAGAACAGGTTGAGGAGCATTTGAGGGAAAAGCAGAAGTTAAGTGGCAAATTAAATATGACTGAAATTGCGGCATCTATAACTTAAAATTACATGTTTTTGATGCTGCATGTCATTCTCAGCTTCACAAGCCATTAAAAGCTTGAATCATTGATATGTCAGGTTTGATGGTAAAATCCAGGAGTACATGAGCTGAAAGCAGCCTGTACCATAAATCAAAAGAGAGCAGCATGTTTAACAGGAACAGTATTGTCGAGCAACACTCTTCTGCTGGTCTCTCGGGTAAAGGTTGCACTGAACTGCACAACCTCAACCAATTTTGGGAACAGTTTGAGAAGGAGCGACAAGTCTTTGCAGGAGCAGAAAGTGCCTTTTATTAAATGATGCAAAGTTAGATAGAGTGCAGAAAAGAAAGAGACATTCATTTAAATCGTATCGTTCATAATGGCTGTAAATCACTTTAGGACAATGACATATAGCAGGCACACACCAATCCCCATGGAAAGCAATGTGAAAAATGGTTTTGGAATGAAGTTGTTTGGGGGAAAATATTGACTAGGACCTCAAAGAACTTCACTCTTTTTCTTCAAACAATGATTTTTATTTTAAAATCAACTTTTATATCCTGGGAGAGTAGAAGGGACATTGGTTTAAATTTGTGTTTGAACTCTCAATAGATTATAATCTAAGGGACATGTGGATTTTCAACAGATAAAATAAACTATAACTAACCCCCAAAAAAACAGAGTAATTGCTCCATCTCAACCCTACCCCTATCTGAGTTTAACCAATTGCTATAAACTATCAACTGAGGCTGAATAGGTTTCACATTTATGTTTAAGTGCTAAAGGTTAAGAGTTCATGTTTCACTCTGGAAACATCATGTTCCAGTGCACTTTACTATATTAGGGCTCTATCCTACCCCATGACTATCTAACTAACTGTGTTATCATCTACACTGTTATCTAGCCTTGAGGACTTACAATCCCAACAGTGTAGAAACAGGCCATTTGGCCCAACAAGTCCGCACTGACCCTTAGACAGACCCATTCCCCTAACCTATTACTCTACATTTATCCCTAACTAATGCACCTTATCAATACATCCCTGAACATTAAGGATAATTTAGCATGGCCAATTCACCTAACCTGCACATCTTTGGATTGTGGGAGGAAACTGGAGCAAACCCAGAAGAAACCCACGCAGGCACGGGGAGAATGTGCAAACTCCACACAGACAGTTGCCTAAGGCTGGAATTGATACTGGGTCCCTGGTGCTGTGAGACAGCAGTGCTAACCACTGTGTCTGTATTGTTGTTTCTGCATCTGTTGCTGGACTCTGATTGTGACCTGGACATCTGACCACCATGCATGGAAGCAAGTTTAGAAAAGAATAGGCAGTCATTGGCTGCAGATTTTAAAAGGTGTTTTTCTGGACCTGAAGGTATGATAAGGTCCCCTGATAGAAAAGGCTTGATCAAGCAATGTGTTTGTATAATCAAACTGAGGGGAAGGAAAATCAAATTTTGAAAACTTAATCCTAACCCTAAAGCTCTGGCTCTAACCCTGACCCTAGCCCTAATCCTAATTCCAATCCTAACCCTGACCCTAGCCCTAATCCTAATTCCAATCCTAACCCTGACCCTAGCCCTAATCCTAATTCCAATCCTAACCCTGACCCTAGCCCTAATCCTGATTCCAATCCTAACCCTGACCCTGACTCTAATATAGCATGGGAATGGTCTCCTTGTAATTAGGAGCATTAACTCATGGAATCTATTCCTTTACAGTCATGTATCAGTTTCCACAGATTCCCAATTGTCAGGTCTATATTATCATTCTTTCAGTGTCAATATTTAGAGAGAGAGCTATACAGAATACTCAACCGAGTGAAGTTATACATTTGATCTTCCCCTTTCTCCAGTTGGCACCTTTAACAGAGCACTTTGGAAGGAAAGTAGTTTTTAAAATCTGGAGCTTAAGATCCTTTTCATAAAAACTACTTCCAATAAAATCCAGTAATGAATCAACAGATTCTGGGCAATTCAATGGCCATTGTGAGCTACCCAGGAGGAATGAAGTGGTTGTAGTTGGCAATGTTATGAGAGTTACCTGATGAAGGAGCAGTGCTCTGAAAGCCAGTGCTTCCAAATAAACCTGTTGGACTGTAACCTGGTGCTGTGTAAGTTTTAACAATATTCCGAAACTCACTCTAAAGCTTTGGAGATCAAAGTTCAATTCCCATTGCAACACCAATTACTAAACCAGGAACAAAACTCTAATTTTTAAAAAAGTCATTATCAAGTTACAGAATTTTAGTTATAAATTCTGCTTCACTAGTGACTCAGCCAGGGAAAGATGTCTCCTATTCTCATCTGATTTCATCTACATGTGATTCCAGACTTGCAGCAACTTGGCTAACTATTAACTGCCCTCTGAAATAGCCCTACCAGTTAATCAGTGACGTAGGCATGGGCAGTAAATGCTGACCTTGCTAGTGATGCTTACACCTAAAGGACAAAGTTAAGGAAAAGACAGCAACATACAATTCATAGCTAATTATTGTACTGCAGCAAGTTTGGCAAAATGAGAATTGGACAGTCTGTTATATTGTTCATATCAATGAAAATCAGTTCTCTGCTTCCACACTTCGCAATTCCTTTTTCACAAGGAGAAATGGGAATTGGGTATTCTAAAGGCCTTTTCCATATCTTTAGATTTTTCCAAAGATCATTTTTTCCTCCCTTTAAATAATTCCTTGCTGATGGTGTGCTCAGTAGTGCAAAGAGGGGCATGAGTTTGGTATTTAGATTGCTTGTTTCATCTTCAGAACCCCTCACTGGGTTGGCATTAGGATGTACAGCTTAGGTGGCTGCTGCTACATGGAGAACAAGCAGTGAATTCACTGTCATTTAGTTCCTATATTCCTTGTGTCCACATTCCCTTCATTACTCTTACATGCACATCTCAGTGAATAGTTTCTTCTGTTATGGACTGGGCCAGACCACTCAGACCATTCTTGAGCAGGCAGCTCAGACCATAACTTTGTAATTTGTTTCGGTAAATGTACAGTGAAAATTACTTGGAGTAAGTTAGCCAGGTTGACTACTAGATTTTAAAACAGATAAACATGTATTCACAAAATTACACAATGAAACACAAAGAACAGAATAAAGAACACCTAAAGAACTCAACCTATCCAACTAGACTTAATTATGCTGTTCTGAATATATGCAATAGTCCCAAGAAGCAAACTTCCTTTAAAAAAAAGTATAAATGGAACACTGCTTAGCTCAGCTAGAGAACTCCCCTTTCATTATACAGGTCACTTCTAAAACATGACCACTTTGGCCTGAAGTCTCATCTGTTTACATATAAACAAAAGGCCTCTCAAAATCCTTTCCATCTCTGTCCCAAACCAGACTGGTCGGAGCCTGGCCCAGTTTATTGCCCCTCTGAAAAAAAATCAAGGACAGAATCTCCTTGAGCTAAGGAACAGCTTTTAGAAAAAAAAGACTAGCTTTGTGAGATTTCAACCATACCTAGGATTGGAATTAGGATTAGGGCTAGGGTCAGGGTTAGGATTGGAATTACGATTTGGGCTAGGGTCATGGTTAGGATTGGAATTACGATTTGGGCTAGGATCAGGGTTAGGATTAGAATTAAGATTAAGGCTAGGGTCATGGTTAGGATTGGAATTAGGATTAGGGCTAGAGTCAGAATTAGAGCCAGATCTTTAGGGTTAGGATTAAGTTTTCAAAATTTGATTTTCCTTCCCCTCAGTTTGATTGTACAAACACATTGCTTGATCAAGCCTTTTCTATCAGGGGACCTTGTCAGACCTTCAGGTCCAGAAAACTATCCTTGAAAATCTGCAGCCAATGACTGCCTATTCTTTTCTAAACTTGCTTCCATGTATGGTGGTCAGATGTCCAGGCCACAAGCAGAGTCCAGCAACAGATGGACAAACAAGAGGTATACAAGATAATGAGAGGCATGGATAGAGTCGATAGCCAGAGACTATTTCCCAGGACAGAAATGACATGAGAGGTCATAGTTTTAAGCTGGTTGGAGGAAAGTATAAAGGGGATGTCAGAGGTGGGGTCTTTACACAGAGAATTGTGAGAGCATGTAATGCATTGCCAGCAGCAGTTGTGGAGGCAGGGTCGTTGGGGACATTTAAGAGATTCCTGGACATGCATATGGTCACAGAAATTTGAGGGTGCATACATGAGGATCAGTGGTCGGTACAACATCGTGGGCTGAAGGGCCTGTTCTGTGCTGTACTGTTCTATGTTCTACCTCTATCTGTTGTTCATGATAGGTTTAATGTTTTTGAGAGTGTTTGTGTTGCTTGTGACTGTTGAGTAACTCCAGACTGTACAAATCAATCCTTTGACTCCATAGCAACATGTGATGTTGTCCTTTCCCAGCAGCTACCTGTATCTGACAGAAACATGCCTTTACTTGTAATCAGTATGGAACATGGAGTTGGATTTAACACGATGCCTCAGCATCTTCCCATCTCTCTCCATCTGCTCCCTGCAATCCCACCCCAGGTCAAAAGGTCAGGGAGCCTGCTGGAATTGGTCTGCAGCAAATAAATCCTAGAAATGGTGATAATTTTTTAAAAGTGAGACTTCCATCTTTATCTCATGAGGTGGTTCTGCCTTAACTACCAGCCAATCGTATTAATCAACAGCTCAGTAGTCTCAGCAGCACCAATCAGGTGTAGTGGCTGTGGCTGGGACTGCAGGCAGTGCCACCACATCAAGGAACCCTATAAATCTGTGGTGGGAGGCAGGTCAGAAGTAGAATTCACGAGATTAGGAGGAATGGCAATATAATTCTAAATCTGGATGGTGAGCAGTTTGGAAGGAAGCTTGCAGATGATTGATGGCCAATTCTCATCCAGGTAGCATTTAGCAGAGTGTGGCTTTAAGCAATAGTTAAGCAAAACTAGAGTCATTGGAAATCCAGGGGAAACGAGCTGGAGGCATACCTAGCTTAAAGGAAAATGGTTTTGGTGTTGGTCAATTAACTCAGCTCCGGGATATCTCTGCAGGGCTTCCTAAGGATAGTGTCCTCGGCCCAACCATCTTCAATTGCTTCATCAAAGACCTTCCCTCCATCATAAGGTCAGAAGTGGGGATGTTCTCTGATGATTGCACAATGTTCAGTACCATTCACAACATTCAGATACTAAAGCAGGTTGTGTACATACTCGGCTTGGGCTGGCAAGTGGCAAGTAACATCCACGCTACACAATGCCAAGCAATGGTCATCTCCAACAAAAGAAAATCTTACTGTCTCCCTTTGACTTTCAGTTGTATTACCATTGCTAATTACCCCACTATGAAAGCAAACATTGGCCAGAAACTGTTCTGGAGTAATAACAGTGTACTGCAGCTGCAACAGCAGGTCAGAGGCTGGAAATTCTGTAGTGATTAACTCAAATCCTGACTTCCCAAAGTCTGTCCACCATCTACAAGGCACAGGTCAGGAGTGTGATGGGACACTCCCCACTCGGTGCAGTTCCAAGAACACTCAGGAAGTTTAACACCATCCATTGTATTTTTTATTGCCAGGTGTTGATCCCTGCAGGAATATGTGCATTGGGAAAGGATCAGGCTTGCCAGCAACATTCTTAATTTAGGCTCAGGCATATCTGTATCTCGTGTCACATCTTTCAGCCCTCTACTACTTACTAATTGTGGGATCCTTGCTGTTTCATATGGCTGCACCTTGTCTCTGAGTCATAAGTTTCTGGGTTCAAGTTCCACACCAGTACATGGGTAGAGAAAGATCTGGGCTGGTTTTCCAGTACCGTTCAGAGGGGGTGCTGCACTGTTACAAATGCTGTCCTTTATCTGAGATGTCAAATGTCCACTCGAGCAACAAAAATGTTCATGTAGCATTATTCTGAAGAAGAGCAACAATGTTACGTCTGATGCCCAGCAAATATTCATAGCCCCTTAATCAACATCACTCAGATTATTGAGTTCTATCGCAAAGTCGTCTGTAGGAATTTTCTCTGCTCAAATCGACCTTGTGTTTCTTACATTACAGTTGCTATACTTCAGTGGTATTCATTCATTGTAAACACTGACTGTAAAAGATGTTAAATGAATACAGGTCTTTTTTTTTCTCTTATCATGCAAGCCAGCCCATCAGTATCTTAAATTTTGAATTCGTCACCTTTATGTTTAAAATGGTTATGGTTGTGACCTTCCTGGGACATCCTCCAGCCCCCTGAATCAAACCTCCTGCTTCTTTGACTCTGTTCTATAATCCTGTCCCTTCATGGTATCACCAGTTACTGTCCCTAAGCATTATGCTCTGAAACTCCATGACTCTTCACCTCCACTCCCCCTTGCAGACCCTCCTTATAGCTCAACTTGAGCCAGATTCTTGATCGTGATGCGTCACAGCTTGCCATCTATTTTTCTTTCTCATGAGGATTCTGGGCTGTGGCTCAATACAACAGCAACTTGCATTATTATATAGCACCTTTAGGCAGGAGAATGATCAGGCACAAAATGCCTGACGTATGGGAAATAGAACTTAGTCAAACAGATAGCGCCTTAAAGGAAGGGGAGGGGGTGCTAATAAAACAGAGAGGTTTGGGAAAGGATTTGCGGAACTAGGAATCATATATGATTCAAAGTCTGGCTCCCAGCGTTGGGTAATAGGATGGGGAAATACCTGTAAGTTGTTATCCACAATGAACTGTTCTTTGGGTTCAGTACCAGAAGACAGAGAGGTCTTTGTGATGTATCAAACTGAAAGGGTTAATATTGCGGAACACCATAAGCACCAGCCACAATGATGACGTAGTCTGAGCTTGTGTGTCAAGCTGCTTAGTGTCTTGAGGTAGTGAGACTGAGTGGCTGATCCCCCTCAAGTGCTGCAATAATGTCGATCATATCAATTATAACTGGATGCTCATGTGTAATATCTCGTCGATTACAGTTGACCTTTCTAATTAGACTGCGGATGGTGGCAGCAACCTTCATAAGGAGCAGCAGCTGATCCCAACATAATGAGCTGGTCTTACCCCTAGAGCCGTCCTAACTCTGCCTGGGTTACCGTCTTCAACAAAAAATGTTGGAGCATGCTATCTGCCATTTGCACTTGGAATTAGGTATTTGATGTGGCATATGGGATTATTGGATACATCTGCCCAATCTATTATCGGATGGTAACCCAAAAACTCTCCAACCACAGCACTCCGATAATTCCTCGACTTTATCCAAGGGGGACAGGGAAGATGCTACAACAGTACCTCAGGGTGAAGCAAGAGATGAATCAACCAGGCTCATTTGCCACTAAAGATTGAATCACAGCTAACTGGGATTTTATTTCCTCTGCAGACATATTTATTTCTTGGCATTTATCAAAGTGCAGAATCAACAAGCAGGTGACAAATATTTGTGAGAAATAAATTCTTGGATGAAACAACAGTAGCTTTTGTATTTGCATAAAAAAAGTGTTTCTTCCTCCAACTAAACTATTAAAGTTCTGCGTCAAAATCAGCAGGGGATCAACAGCATTAATTAGTTACTGACAATGCTAAGCGTATTGAATTGCTGCTTGATTGCCCACCTCACACTGTTCATGCACTCATTCTGAGGCCTAGGCAGCTTTGTTGTTGTGAGACTTGAGACTGAATAATTGCACTGTGCGAAGATATATTTGCCCTGCTGACCACTTCTGGTATTTACCACTGTGTGGTACTGAGTAAGGACTGTTTGAGGTAGTACACTGCAGCTAACTATCTTTGTCTTTGCTCTCTCTTGGGTCTATCTAGTGGTTCGGGGTACAGAATACACCACTGCAGAGTGTCATTGTTCTTAGATACCAATAAGGTTTATTGCACGATAGCAATAAGTACAACATCATTTGATCAGGTAGAATTACCAGAACCTTGGCAAACTCCTACAGATACAGCTGCTCCTTCAGAAAGCTATATTAAAACTCCCTATCTCCACCCACTGACTGTAGCATGGATGGAGGAAATGTAACATGAACATTAACCCTCTCAAAGCCATTACCCGACATAAAACTTACCATACATCCCAATCCAATGTTATGGTTCATGGACTTAAGCTGATATGTTAAATAAAGAGGACTAAACAAATGTATTCCAAACAAAAGCAAGTGTATTATGGGTAGCACGGTGGCTCAGTGGTTGGCACTGCTGCCTCATAGCACCAGGGACCTGCATTCAATTCCTGCCTCTGATGAATGTCTGTGTGGAGTTTGCGCTTTCTCCCTGTGTCTGTGTGGGTTTCTGTGTGGTCAGGGTGCTCCTGTTTCCTCTCACAATCCAAAGGATGTGCAGATCAGGTGAATTGACCATGTTAAATTGCCCATACTGTTAGATGTATTAGTCTGAGGCAGGTAGGGGAATGAGTCTGGGTGGGTTACTCTTCGGAGGGTTGGTATGAACTTGTTGGGCCAAATGGCCTTGTTTCCACACTGTAGGCAATCTAATCTAACGTGGATATTTTTGGATATCTGTTCTTTTGGTTAATTCCATGAAACAAACATTCCTCTTGGCTCAGGAAAAGCCAACCTGCTTGTTTTATGACCTGCAAACTGTACATGTGATCCAGCTCTGATGTAACACATTCTATTTGACTGTTCACACTGTAGTCAGATTTGCAGTGCATTTTGTGAGCAGTGAACCAACACAGGAGGAAGCGCAGGTTTGAGATGGCAAGCGTGAAGGGTCACCACAGTTGTCCAAGAGGGGCAGAATGGCCGAATCCTGTCCCTATCTCTTATGGTCGTAACACAGAATTTCAGCTCCTGACAGCATTTAAAATTCAACCATTACCTTCCTTGGCCTAGCACAATGCCACATCAATCCATACTCTCTCAGATTGTCCATTCTATGTACCTCCTTATACCTCAGACCAATTACGCTGTCTGTCTGCGATGTCATCCCATCAACCCCCCACTTGCTGGGACTGACCAGAAACACTCACCCATTTTGTAGCCCTCCAATTACATACAATATCAATGAAATATCGGCATCCAGTCTCCAGGTTGCAAATGGGTCGATTCTGGAGTTTATTTGCAAACCAATCTGTATGCAAGTCGGAACACAATGCAGGACAAAATGAAGGAGCTATTCATATATACAGGGAATGCTAGTGATGAATCTTTAAAATTGTATCCTTGCATGGGATCACATTTGTATGTACGAACATTTAGAAGATATTTGTAAATTGGGGCTCTTCCATAACACACTTCTTGGAGAAAAGGTGATCTAATAAAACCTCCATGTCTTTGATCTTGAGAAAAAGAATGAATCTATGGGTAACAAATATAGTCACAATACTTGCAATCCTATGAGCTGAGGGAACAAATGTGAAACCATATCTTAGGCATAATGTACTATTACAACATTTTGAAACTGTCCCTCATTCACATAAATAGAACAGCAACTGTGCTGAAACCCATTAGCGCTTGAAACTTAGTCAAGCATTGATAATGGTTACAGCTGTCCAGAGCTGTCTGGGAGGGGAAAAACAGCTGCTCATTTCAATTTGAAACCAGAGAATCTGTCAATCAATGCAAGGAAGCAGATGATTAGAGTCCTTTTACAAATATTAAAGCATTATACTTTTTAATCCTTAACATGTTTTTTTTTATGTCTTTGAAAAATGGGGACTTGCTGGGAGGAAAAAAAACACTTTTGATTTTCAAGGGTGCCTACATTATTTCACAGCAAGGAATTTAATACCTGTTCAGAATCTAGCTGAATTTCGACAATGCACAGCCAAGAAGAAGCTGAGGAATTGTTTCAAGTGAAGATGATTGGTTAACTGAGGAGGTTGGTTAACTCAGCAGGTTGGAACTGGAAATAAATCAGATACAGGGGCCACAGAGCGAGAAAGACATAGGAATGTGTACAGTTATTCTCCCCAGCAGAAGATGCCTGTTCTCTGCAGTAAAAATATGTTAAATATTGAAGATGATAACTTCTGCAGGAAAGATAATAGCTGTGAGCTGTGACTTTTGAATTGACAAATCAGGGGCATTTTCCAAAGGAATCAGTCACTTTATATTTCTTACGAATCAGTGGAAGCTTCTAGGCAAAGCTGACAGAACACCAAAGGCCTGGCAAGCCAAAGTAGATCAACTCAACGTTGGAATTACAAAGGAAAGGCAACTGAAATGACTTTCCAGTCATTTTTTCCTACCTTAGTCAACAATCTAGTTTTCCGATTTGTCTGCACATGTGTGTTTGTGTGTGTAAGGGGTTATAGTTTTAGTCAGTAGTGTTATATGATGATGGTGTATGATTAGATTAGATTCCCTACAGTGTGGAGACAGGCCCTTCAATCCAAACCGACCCTCTGAAGAGTAACCCACCCAGACCCATTTCTCTCTGACTAATGCACCTAACACTAGGGGCAATTTAGCATGGCCAATTCACCTAACCTGCACATCTTTGGACTGTGGGAGGAAACTGGAGCACCTGGAGGAAACCCACACAGACACGGGGAGAATGTACAAACACCACACAGATAGTCACCTGAGGCTGGAATTGAACCTGGGACCCTGGTGCTGTGAGGCAGCAGTGCTAACCACTGAGCCACCGTGCTGCCATTTCTGTTACTTGTAGCTATAGCCTTGTTATTTACAATGAATAATAATTATTTTCTAGTATAGAAACCTGGTTCACACTTTTGGTCAATCTGGATTTGAAGGTCAGGTGAACTGGGGTTCTGTGTATACCTGAAAAGAATTAACATTTAGTACAACTCTGAGCCTCTAATAGCAGAGCCTGATCCTCAGTGTGCTAAGCTAGTGAGTCATAACTCTCTGTGTTTTGTTGTCTAAATCACAATAGCGAAGGTATCTATGCAGGCTGCCAGGCCAAGTTGACACATTCACCACTGTATTCTGTTGTTTCCTGTATTGGAAAAGCATTGAAATGCCACCAGTGAATAAGTACACACAGCTGGTCAATGTAAAGGGTCAACTTATCTTGAAAGGATCGATCCCAATGATGAATCGCAGCATTGAAAACATATTTACATTATCTTTCAAAGTATTCCAGAATCATCAGCAGGTTTATCACTTTCTTCCCAAACTATCAAAACCGGCCATCTTTGGGCTTTCAAAATGCCACATTAGTGTGGACAGAAACCTAGCCTTTCTATCCATCTTTAAAATGGGACACCCAAGTCTTGTTCATTTTATTGTGCTTAGGATGTGGTGCATTGCTGGCTAAGCGAGTTTTTTGTCTGTCCCGAAAAGCCCTTGAGATGGTGGTGGTGATCTGTTGTCTTGAACTGCTGCAGTCCATTTGGTGTCAGCCCACCCTTAGTGCTGTGAGGCAGGGAATTCAAAGATTTTTACACAGACGCTGTGACATATTGATACAGTTTCAAGTCAGGATGCGATGTGGATTGGAAGGGATTTTGCAGTTTTGCTGTTCCCATATGCTTGCTGCCTAGGTGGTAAAGGTCGTGGATTTAAAATCTGTTCTGAAAAGAGCCTTGGCAGGTTGCTGCAGTGTTTCTGTTAAATAATACACAGTGCAGTTACAATCAATGTTTGAGGTGGTGGATGATCGAACGGGCTGCCTTGTGCTGGATAGTGTCAAGCTCCTCGAATGTTGTTGGAGCTGAACCCATCCAGGCAATTAGGGAGCATTACACCATACTCCTGACTTGTGCCTTGTTGATAGGAGAAAGTGAGGACTGCAGATGCTGGAGATCAGAGTCGAAAAGTGATGAACAATTCAATTCAGATAGCAGCTTGGCCAGTAATCCTGGTTTTATCTCCAAAAGATATGAATTTTCCTAATGAAGGGCATATGCCGAAACGTCGATTCTTCTGCTCCTCAGATGCTGCCTAACCTGCTGTGCTTTTCCAGTGTCACATTTTTCGACATGTGCCTTGTTGATGGTGGACAGGTTTTGGGGAATCAGTTACTTGCTGTAGCATCTCCAGTTTCTGACCCACTCTGATAGCCACTGTATTTATCCATTCATTCCTATTTGTTGGCAGGATGTTCATAACAAATATCAATGATGGTAATGACTTTGAATTTCAAGGAAGGATAGTTAGATTCTTGCTTGTTGAACACGTTGAGTGCCTGGTACTTGTATGATAAAATGTTTGCGCTAATTATTCAGCCAAACCTCAATATTGTCAAATGTAAGACTGTTCCAGCATCTGAGGGGTCATAAACAGAAATTACGATTGTGAAATTATTAAAGACCATTCCCATTTCTGACCTTAGGATGGAGAGAAGGACATGGATGAAGTAGCTGAAGATGGTTAGGCCCAGGACAATATCTTGAAGAACTCTTGTAGTGTTTTCTTGGGATTGAGATGATTAACTACCCTCACCTCCTTTTTTTTAGGGGAGGTGACAATCTAGTGGCCTTATCACTGGTCTATTTAACCAGAGACCCAGGTAATATTAGCAGGTTTTGAGAAGATTTGTAGCTCAGGTTGGGGTTCTGGATGTAGGTTTGCTCACTGAGCTGGAAGGTTCATTTTCAGACGTTTCATCACCATACTAGGTAACATCATCAGTGAGTCTCTGGACAAAGCACTGCTGGTGTTTCCTACCTTTTATTTATATGTTTGGATTTCCTTGGGTTAGTGATGTCATTTCCAGCGGTGACATCATTTCCTATGGTAATGTTATTTCCTGTTCTTTTTCTCAGGGGGTGGTAAATGGGGTCCAAATCAATGTGTTTGTTGATAAAGTTCCAGTTGGAATACCATGCTTCTAGGAATTCTCATGCATGTCTTTGTTTGGCTTGTCCAAGGATGGATGTGTTGTCCCAGTCGAAGTGATCTCATCCGTATGTGAGGATACTAGTGAGAGAGGGTCATGTCGTTTTGTGGCTAGTTGATCTTCATGTATCCTGTGGCTAGTTCATTATCACCAACCATAGCAAATAATAGAAGTTGAATTCAGTAATGGGAAAAAAATAGAATTAACAGTTTAATGATGACCATTGTCAATTATTGGGGGTTGGGGGTGAAGAAACGCCGATCTGTCTCACTGTATCTTTTAAGGAAGAAAACTGCTGTCTTACCTGGTCTGGGCTACATGTGATTCCAGACCCACATCAATGTGGTTGATTTGTAATAATTAGGAATGGGCAAAAAATGCTGACCCAGCCAATGGTGCTTATATTTTGTAAACGAATAATAATTTTCAAAAAAAATGTTTGTGCTTAGTTTGATTCCTACAAGTGGGAAGTTTTATCCCAATTCCCATTAACTCTGGATTTACCAAAGCTCTTTGATACCACTCTCAGTGAAATGCTGCTGTTATATTTCACCTCTGGGGTCTAGCTTTCTTATTCAGGTTTCACACACAGCCTGACACAGTGTGCCTCTGGCTGCATTGCAGAGTATATCCCAGGTGTCTGTGGTCAGGTTAGCTCTTCCTGCAACTCGATTCAGGTAGCAGTTTCACCACTAACCCTGGTTTTATCTTAAAAAAAATGACAATGCTCGTCACCATGATTTGTTCTCTGTTTATAAAGCTGGAGAGCCTTGGCAAAGCATTTTTGTAGGGCTCTGATACACATGGTACAAAACTGGGAAAGATAATAAATAAATTGGCACAGTGGTTAGCACTGCTGCCTCACAGTGCCAGCGACCTGGGTTCAATTCCTGCCTCAGGTGACTATCTGTGTGGAGTTTGCACATTCTCTCTGTGTTTGTGTGGGTTTCCTCCGGGTGCTCCGGTTTCCTCCCACAGTCCAAAAATGTGCGGGTCAGATGAATTGGCCATGGGAAATTGCCCGTAGTGTCAGGTGCATTAGTCAGAGGGGGATGGGTTGCACTTCGGAGGGTTGGTGTGGACTTGTGGGCCGAAGGGCCTGCTTCCACATTGTAAATAATCGAAGTAAAAAAAAATGGAAAGATCAACATTATTTGAAGCCAAGTGCTTGTGGCATGGTAGGATGAAAACACTGAAGAACAGTATCACTATTCATAAACAATCTCAGACAGACAGCTAAAGCGCTTTGAAGACTTGGCTTTGTTTCAGTTTAGTTACCTTCACTCTATTGCTGCTGGGGAGGCCTGAACTGTTTCTTTACTCTCTGTCTTGCTCTGTAGCCTTGATAATTATGTGTACTCATCATTCAACACCTTGTTGTTATTTTCATGATGTCAAAAGATGATTGTGGAGTATGGCGTCACAAGTGGCAGTTGTGAGTAACATTCTCAGCTGGAGTTGTTGTTGATGGCCCACTCCAGTGACTGGCCCAGGGATCCAGGCTGGCATTGCAGTTCACCAGACAACTGCACAGTCAGACGTTCCCTCTGTTACATGGAACGTTAAATAGGGGTTACCTCATCCAGGGTCACTGAAGAAAAGCAGAGTTCCGCTTGGTGCCTGGGCCATTAGTTAGCCCTTCAATATTGTTTGGTCCAAATATTTGGCCTATTTCACATAGCTGTTTGTGGGAGCTCGCTGTGCACAAATTCACTGTTGTGCTTCCTCCATTACATTTCAAAGGTGCTGCTAACCCTTCATTTGTCTGAGTAGTAGATTAAAAATTATCCTTCCTGTTGATACACTTAGTAAAATATTATCTCACTTCCCCACCCCTCAAAGCAAAAACTGCCTTGTTTGGTACTCTCTCGGTCCATTTTAGTTCATTTTCTTTAACACGTCATAAGAAATGTCTCTTTGATGGGCTGTCTTGGCACTATTTGTCAACAACCAGCCAAGACTTAAACAGCTCGTGGTCATAATGTCCAAAAACTCAGCTGTGTGTTGAGTTCTTCATGAAATTAGCCAGAAATAGCAATGAATGAATTACAAATCTCATAGAGTTGTTGAGACAATTCATAACGTGATTCAAATGTACAATTACTAAATTTATGTTCTCCCTATATTACATTAGGACAATGAAAACATACAATATGAGCTCAGCAATATTCACCACCGTATTTAAGGGAGATTGGGTTTTTGATACATCCTTGGAGAATTATTTTCAAACCATTGATTAAATGGAGTAGATTCCATGATCCTCTTCTGGAGAACAGTATCCAGTTCAGGTTGCCCTGTTACAGGAAGGATATTATTAAAGATTTACCAGGGTGATGCCATGAATGGAAGATTTGAGGTATAAGGAGAGGTAGGGTAGACTGGGACTTTTTCACTGGAGCATAGAAGGCTGAACCCTTTATCGAGGTTTATAAAATCATGAGGAGTATAGATAAGGTGAATAACAAAGGCCTTTTCCTGAGAGTGGGGGAAACTGGGAAGCATATTTATAAGACGAGAGGAAAAGATTTTAAAACATGAGAAGCAACTTTTTTACACAGACGGTGGTTAATGTGTGGAATGAACTGTCAGAGGAAATGGTGGATGCTGGTACAATTATTATATTTAAAAGGCATCGCACTGGGTACGTGAATAGGAATGGTTTAGAAGGATGTGGACTAAATGCTGGCAAGTGGGACTAGATCAGTTTAGGATACATGTCAAACATGGACGATGTGGACCAAAGGGTCTATTTCTGTGCTGTATGACTCTGACTCAGGACCACACTGGCTGTTGTTACTTTAATGCATAGCATCACCAACCTTGTGCTGCGGAGCTAAATACACCCTCCTTTTCATTGTCAATGTGGCCCAGTTACATTTAGTTTTCACCACACTTGTGATGCAAAAGAGGAGAAGGTAGTGAGATGATGGTATCACTGAACAAATAATCCAAAGGCGCTAGGCCTAATGTTCTGGAGATACAGGTTCAAAACCCACTATGGTGGAATTTACATTTAATGAACAAATCAGGAACATAAAGCCTATCTCCCTGAGGTGGGGGAGTCCGGACCCAGAGGGTATAGGTTTAGGGTTAGAGGGGCAAAATATAAAAGGAACCTAAGGGGCAACTTTTTCAAGTAGAAGGTGGTTTGTGTGTGGAATGAGCTGCTGGCGGAAGTGGTGGAGGCTGGTACAATAACAGCATTTAAAAGGCATCTGGATGGGTATATGAATAGGAAGGGTTTGGAGGGATATGGGTCAAGTGCTGGCAAATGGGACTAGATTTACGCAGGATATCTGCTCAGCATGGATAAGTTAGACCGAATGATCTGTTTCCATGCTGCACATCTCTCGGACTCTATGACCAAAATCATCTATTGTTGATTGTCGTAGTCTGCCATGGCTATGCCCCTCTCAGACAGATACACCATGTTGGATAATGATGGAGGCAGGGAATGGGCTCTTGGGGAAAACAGCAATACCCAAGTTAGTGGCACCATGGTTGGCTCTGCTGTAGAGTCCAGGAGGATGAAGACTGGCGGAGCTTCAATGATAGGGATCTCGATTGTATGAGGCAATTCTGGGTCAGCAAACAAGAGTCTCAACTGGTATGTTGCCTCCCTGGTGCCAGGGTCAGGGCTGTCTCAGAGCGGCTATGGGGAACTCTGAAGGGGGAGGGTGAACAGCCAACAATCGTGGTACATGTCAGGACCAACAACATGGATAGAGAAAGAAATGAGATCCCGCAATAGGGGTTTCAAGAGTTAGCTAGTAGCCTAAAGAGGAAGACTGTGAAGGTTGTGACCTCCGGATTGCTTCCAGTGCTGCGTGTTGCTGAGTAAAGGAATAGGAAGATAGGTCAGATGAACATTATGTTCTTTATGTTCATTTAAGCGGGCATTGGATAGGCATTTGGAAGTTATTGGGCTAGTATAGGTTAGGTAGGACTCGGTCGGCGCAACATCGAGGGCCGAAGGGCCTGTACTGCGCTGTATCCTTCTATGTTCTATGTTCTATGTTCTAACATGTGGCTCAAGGGTTGGTGTAAGAGGGACGGCTTTATATTGTTGGATCATTGGGACAGTTTCTGGGGTAGGTGGGACCTATATACTCTGGATGGGTTGTAATTGAACCGGAATGGGTCCCATCTCCTCGCTGGGAGGTTTGCTTGTGCGGCTAGGGAGGTTTTAAACTGATTTGGCAGGGGGATAGGACAACAATAGGTGGAAAGTCAGGAGCAAGGTTCTATCAGATATGGGAGGAATACTAGGAATTCCTGTAGGCGGAGAAGACACGAACAGGATGAGGCATATGGGAGGGCCAGAAAGCTAATTTGTATCCATTTTTATGTGAGGAGCTTGATTAGTAAGGCAGATGAACTTAGAGAATTCATCAGCACTTGGGAATATGATGTTGCAAGCACTGAGACATGACTGAAGGAGAAGCAGGGCTGGCAGCTCAACCTTCCAGGGTTTGGAAGTTTCAGACGGGATGGGATGGGGGGACCTGTAGGAGAAGTGGGGGCATTGCGTTATTGGTAATGGTAGCCATCACTGTACGAATGAGGGAGGGAGTCTAAGGAGGGTCTTCAAGTGATGCCATCTGGGTAGAGCTCAGAAATGAAGAAAAATTCCCTTTCTGGCGTTATACTTTAGGCCTCCCCACAGTCAGAGGGAGACAGAGAAACACAGCTGGAGGCAAATCAGAGAGAGGTGTGAGAGGAAAAGGGATGTAATTGTAGGGGACTTGAATTTTGCCAGCATTAACTGGGACTGTCTTCATGTGAAAAGATTAGACAGAGTGGAATTGTTAAAGTGAATCTAAGAGAGCTTTCTTTGTCAGTAGGTAGATTATCCTAACAGAGGAGAGGCAGTGCCACATCCAATCCTGGGCACTGAAGCTGGTCACGTGGTTGAAATTTCAGTGGGCAAGGATGGTGACCATAACTCTACATTTCAAAGTTATTATGGAAAGGGATTTATAACAGACAGAAAACTGAATTCAATATCATCAGACAGGGTCTGGCAAACATAGACAAGGTAAGACTACATTTGGAAATTGGAAATCTTTTAAAAATCGTAAAGTGAGAATTCGGGGCCAGCGTGTTCCTATTAAGGACAAGGACAGTAGGTCCAGGCACCCTGGATACCAATGGCTCTCAAGACCTTTGTAAAGAAAAAGTAAATGTCAATATATTAAAAACATTGGAGACCGTCAAAAGTATAGGTTGCATAAAAAGGAAATTAGGAGAGCAAAGTGTCTTTGGCAGATGGGATTAAGAAAAAGCCCAACGATTTTCTTTGGTAAGGATATTAAGGATAAGAGGATTACTGGGGAAGAGTGGAGACTATTAGAGACCAAACGGGGCAAACTGTGTGTAGAGCTAATGGATGTGGGTAAGATCTTAAATGAATATTTCTGATCCGTATTCACAGAGGAGAAAGACATTATAACCGCTGATTTCAGTGGTGATGGTGAAGTTGTAGAACATGTCAATATTAATAAGGAGGAGGTACTAGATGATTTAGTGGGAATAAAGGTGTACAAATCCTCAGGATGAGATGTATCCTCGGTTGCTGTGGGACACAAGGCAGGAGACTGCTGGGCCCCTGGTGCAGATATTTAATACTTTGTTGGCCACAGGTGAAGTGCCAGATGACTCAAGGATAGCTAATGTAGTTCCTTTATTCAAGAAGGGTAGCAGGCATAGGCCAGGTACTTACAGAGCTGTTAGTCTGATGTCAGTGTTGAGGAAATTGGAATTATTGAAATAAATTCTGAAGAACAAGAATAATCAATAGATAGGAAGTTAAGAATTGATTGGGATAGCCAGCACAGATTTGTTAGAGGGAGATCTTATCTGACTAATTTAATTGAGTTTTTTGAAAAGGTGATTAAATGTATTCATGAGGGTAGTGCAGTCAATGTGGCTTACATGGACTCGAGTAAGGACTTTGACAAGGTCCAACATGGCAGGCTGATCCGAAAGGTAAGAGCCCATGGGACCCAAGGCAAGTTGGCAAACTGGATCCGAAATTGGCTTGGAAATAGGGCAAAGGGTGATAACAGTGAGTTATTTTTGTCATTGAAAGCCTGTGATAGCTGCTTACCACAGGGAATGGTGCTAGGACTTATGCTATTTGTTATTACCGTAACAACTTGGATGTGAATGTAGAATGTATAATCAGTAAGCTTGTGGGTGATATGAAAATTGGTTAAAAATCACACAACACCAGGTTATAGTCCAACAGGTTTAATTGGAAGCACACTAGCTTTCGGAGCAACGCTCCTTCATCAAGTGATGAAGGAGCTGCTGATGAAGGAGCATCGCTCCGAAAGCTAGTGTGCTTCCAATTAAACCTGTTGGACTATAACCTGGTGTTGTGTGATTTTTAACTTTGTACACTCCAGTCCAACACCAGCATCTCCAAATCATGAACATTGGTGGCCTTGCTGATACTGAGGAGGATGGTCTCAGCCTACGGCCTGACACTGATCACCTGGTAAACTGGGTAGAGCAATGGCAGATGAAACTTAAACCCGATAAATGTGAGGTGATTTATTTTGGGAGGGAAGGACTTATATAATGAATAGAAAATTGATAATCAAAGGGATCTTGTTGTATAAGTCGATAGATCCCTGAAGGTGTCAGAACTAGTAGACAAGGTAGTGAGGAAAGCACACATGATGCTTGCCTTCATTAGCCACAGCATAGAATATATGAGCAAGGATGTCTTGCTCATATATTCTATGGTTAGGGCCAGTGATGGAATATTGTGTGCGGTTCCGGTCATTGGAAAGTTGTGATTTCTTTGGAGGGGAGGGGAGGGCAGAGGACATTCCTGGCAGGGAATAACAAGTCTCAGTTATGAGGAGAGAAAGAAAGAGGTGGGGTTGTTTTTTTGTAACAATGGGGACTGAGGGGGGGCACCTGATTGAGGTGTACAAAATAACGCGAGGTGTAGGCAAAATAGAGCATGAGACTCTCTTTCCCGTGGCCGACTGTTTGAAACCAGAGGGAATTAGCTTAAGTTGAGGAGTAAGTGGTTTAGAGGAGATCTGAGAGAAAAATGCTTTCATCCAGAGGATGGTAGGAATATGGAACGTGTTGCCTGAGAGGGTCGTGGAAGCAAGTACTCTTGCTACATTTAAGAAACAGCTGGATGAGCACTTAAAATGCCAGGTTATAGAAGACATTTGATTAAATGCAAATAAATGGTGGTTTGGTATTTGTTGGTCAGTATAAACATGGTGTACGATTTTATGACTCTATGAACTACCTGCATTTGTCTTCTGGGTCAGAGTTCAGCAGTCAATTTGAGAATCCGCAACATTTCTACGAGTTCTATCAAACAAGAGAGAGCTTGACTCAGAAATTTGTCAGCAGGTTTTGTCAGTCTAAGGTATGGTGCATCCTCTGTGTTATTTCCTAAATCTGAAATTGTACCAAATGGAACATTTAAAACCTGGTGTTTTACAGAAACTCATCTCCGTAATGTGTAGCATTTGTGCAATTACCTCAAGTTTATGTCAATGTGTTCGTGTTGAGAAGGTGGTGTTGAAAGTTTCACTTAAATCTCCAGAATTTGTTACAACTGGCTACTTGTGGATAGCAGTTTTGAGCCAATCATGCCGGTAAGTGCTTGGATTCTCAGTTATAGACTGTGAACTGGGTAAGACTGACAGGTTTCATTCTTTGTAGGAACGCATGTGTTTTTTAGTGCCACTTGGCAGCTTTTAGTGATATCAACTTTATATTTCTGATTTTAAAATAAACAATATCCAATTAAATCCAAGGAAACTTTAATTAAGCTTAACACTAGACTTAGCAGTGGGCAATGTAATTCTAATGACATAGGTCAGGTAATTCAGAGTCTCAAGCTGAAATTCTGAGGATGGGGGTTCAAATCGCACATATGGTGAAATTTTATTTTAATAAAATTGATTCCAATAAAGCTTTCTAGATGAGGTAAGAACTTATCTCTGGGTGATCACACAACCATCGGCATTTGTCTTGAAGACACAATCTGGTTCACCGATGTGAGGACAGGAAAGAAATCTACCATTCTTACCTAGTTTGAACGACGTGTGGTTCCAGACCCAGAGTAACATGGGTCACCCGAAACTTCCCTCCGGGGATGGGCAATACACCTAGCCCACCTAGCCAGAGACACCTACATCCCTGACTGAATTTCTTTTTAAAAAGCTCATACCGTGAGAGAATTTGAACAAATGTTTAGCCCAATTACATAAACCATTACATAACAAGTAAACAGCATGTGCTCCTCACTACTTCTGTCAGTTTAGCTAACAAATGAATAAATAATGCAGATGTAAAGTAATGCGTTCATTTTATTGTTAATTAAGGCTAAACAGCCTGGTGCTGTTTGAATAAGCAACTTGGGCACAAATTGAAAAGAGTTTCTGCTTGAAATTTTCTATAACCTGTGGGGACTACAGGGGCTGGTGTGCACTAGCTCTCTCCAAAACAAGTTAAATTTATCAAGTCTGCAATGCTTTTATTATACAGTGGCCCTGTTAAGGTCTGCCTCTTTGGTTTGTGAGCAATTTGGTTCATTGGAACTCAATCAAAAAGACAATCAAAAGGACACTGGAAATCTTGTGACATACTCAGTCATGTCCTGTCCTCTGAGCCAGAAGCTCTGCATTCAAGTCCCACCCTAGGACTGGATAGAGATGGAAAGTGTGTTCATACCACAGCCACACAGATCAATTATCAACCCATATCCATCCAATGTATGGCAACAGCAAGTGAACGCAGCTGGAGATCCCTGGGTAACCATGAGATGAAGGGGACTCTAGGTGGCGCCTCTATCATCACTGTCCATAGCTCTGCTCTACAACATGCCTATAAAATAGGTTACAACAACCCGGCCTCCCTGAGAGAACTGTAAGGAGGCAATGGTGGCAATAATATCACTGGACCTGTAATTCAGAGCCAGCCAGAACCCCAGAATGAGTGACAGGGGTTGAAATCACACTGTGGCAGATGGGGACCTTTGAATACGATGAAAGTCAAGAATTAAAAGCTGGTCTAGTGGCACCCATGTTGACAAAGTAGATGTCGAGAAGATGTTTTCTCGGGTGGGACAATCTCAAATAAGAAATCGTAGTTTTAGGGTAAAGGGTAGCAGATTTAAAGTAGAGGTGAGGGAGAAGCTACTTCTCTCAAAGGGTCATAAATCTGTGGAATTCCCAACTTCAGAGTACAATTTGGAGCCAGACATTGAACGTATTTTAAGGAGAAGATGGACAGATTTTTTAAATTAGTAGTGGGTTGAAGGGTGATGGACAGTGAGCAGAAATGTGGAATTGAGGCCTGAGACATGATCAGCCATGATCTTATTGGATGATAGCAGGTTTGAGAGGCTGAATGGCCTACTCTTGCTCCCAATTCTAATGACTTTCCTGGACAAAGTGTTTCAAAAATCATAAAAAAATTAAAATGTCCATGGTCATCAACTGACCAGAGGCAGGATTTGTGAAGCTGAATAAGAATAGAGGGAATTGTCTGAACTGAAATTTAATATTTTATCAAAAGATACAGAATATAGTTGAGTGTGAAAAATCCCTCATCTCCAATTTTGATTTTCATTGGTTATTATGAAACATACTGGAGATGAAAGACATCACCTACAATTATCAAGTTGGAGGCAAGGAACTCTAACACTGAAACACACAAGCCAGTTATATTTGAGACGATGCTCCTCCAAGATCAGGTTGTCCTTGTTTTTATTAAGAGGGATCGTAAAGACGGAGGCTTCATTTTGTCTGCATTTATCCACTTAAAGAAGCTTTTAAGTTTTAAAAATGGCACTTGTAGAGTGATGGGGGAGTAGCCAATTCTTCCAGTTCAGCTTTACCCCAGTTTGGTTTGGATTAGCTTTGGCAGTCTGGCTATTCACTGAAAGGCAGTCGGTCGTTTTTTTTGAGGCTGCTGGTCAAAGAAACAGTTACATGGAAGAAGGTGTTCCATCACTCTGCCTTCTCTCTCTCTCTCTCTTCTATCAGACCCTGTGTTTGATTTTATCTTTTTTACCAAGGGGTGTTTATGGGGATTGAAGCAGGACTTTGGAACAGCATCATTAAGTTGTGATAGACTCGACTGGGATTTTAAATAGTTAGGTTATTTTATATTCTGTTCTCTTTTGTTTGTGTTTTATTCAGTAACCTTGCAAATACATTCTGTTTTGATTAAAACTATGTGGTGGGCCCACTGCATCCCCCCTGGAATATCCACTTCACACCTGCTTAAAACTACGAGCAAAGTTAGGGTCTGGGCTACTTTCTTGAAATGTTTTGAGGGGGTCTGGCCTTGCCTATAACATATTCCAGTGAGTTAGCTTTGACAGAGCTCAGTCAGAAAAAGAGCTTTTCCAATAGTTTTGAAAAAAATTACTTCTTGAGAGAGCTAATTAAAAGCAAACATCAGGACACAGAGAACCTTTGTGCTTTAACTAGCAACACATTTTCAACAGAGAACCTAAAGGCAACTGAAATGTTCACTACTTTTGACGACCCAGAGATCAGCGAAACAAACTTGGTCTCAGGCTAAAACTATATACCACAGGGATAAGTTAAAACTGTAACACGCGGGGGATACACGTGGCAAGTACTTTATACAGAGAGCGGTGGGTGTCTGGAACGCATTACCAGCAGAGATGGTAGAGGCAGGCATGGTAGAATAATTTAAGATGCGTCGAGACAGATGCAAGAGTAGGTGGGGACCAGATGGATACAGATGCTTAGGAATTGGGCGACAGGTTTAAATAATAGTTTTGGATCGGCTCAGGCTTGGAGGGCTGAAGGGCCTGTTCCTGGGCTGTAAACTTTCTTAGTTCTTTGTATCTGATATGTTCTTTTCATTTTATCTTTGAACTGGACACTACGTCTTCTCAGTGTTCTACTTGTGTATGTGCTGTTTGACATCACATTTTTATTTTTCTCAGGGTTAGAAAATAATAGTTTTATTGAAATAATTTTGATTTTCTTTCACTTGAAAAAGCCAAGTAATTTGTTCCTTTCTCTTTCTGGTTAAGATAGTTAGTTGCATTTTAATTGAAGAGATGTTTAACCTCGTGTTAAAATGAAGATAACATCTTTTTTGTGGCATACTAAGAAGGTTGGAAAGAAATGAGCTGATTCACCCTCCTCACTTTACACAGAGTACATTGAGGGCGAGATATACATCTAATTTTGTGTTGCCCTAGAACTCTGCTTAGAATTTGTAATCGGTGATCCCTCCTCAGTTTTGATGGCCTCCAATGATTAAATAAGTGACTTTAAAAAAAGAAAAAAAAATAAAAAGGGAGAGATTTCTGGAGCTGTGTGGGGTCCATGATTCATGTTGATCTGTTTCCTCATGTTGGTTGAGGGATTAACATTGACCAGAACTCTGGTCCCAATTCTGTCCTTCCAATGTGTCATGGGAGTTTCTATTTATTTTATTTCAGTCTGAGAGGGCTGACATGGTATCAGTTCAATGTCATATTTGAAAATTGGTGCCTGAGACAATGCAGCACTCCTTCAGGACTGCAGCTGATGCATCAGTATGGATTTTCTACTCAAGATTCTGGAGAAAGGTGTTATAGAGCTACAACCTTTCAACTTGGGGATAAGAGTTTGCAAAGTATCTAAATGAGTTAAAAATCACACAACACCAGGTTATAGATCAACAGGTTTAATTGCAAGCACACTAGCTTTCGGAGCAATGCTCCTTCATCAGGTGATTGTCAGGTGATGAAGGAGCGTCGCTCCGAAAGCTAGTGCTTCCAATTAAACCTGTTGCACTATAACCTGGTGTTGTGTGATTTTTAACTTTGTACACCCCAGTCCAACACCAGCATCTCCAACTCATGACTAAAGTGAGAGCATCTTTCACTTGAATCGTCTAATGGATTTGTTCTTATTTGTTTGAATTGGAAGAGAGGGAATCCTCAACGTTGAAATTTACTGTTTTTTATCTAAAGATACGGAATTGAATTGGGCGTGAAGATCTCTGATTTTGATTTTCACCTGTTGCTATGAAATGTATTGGAGATGAAAGACATAACTATAACCACCAATTTGGAAGCAAGGAACTTCCCCTATTTCTCTTGCCCTCATTCCCTCCTTCTCATTCTGCCCCTGCAGAAAGAGCAAGTTAAAGCAAAGTAATTGAAAATGCAAAGTGGCCAAGTACGTTTGCAACAAATAGACAATTTAGTCAGGTCTAATGCAACAACTACAACAATTTGGAGCATTGCAATAATCTAAAAAGTGCTCAATCTGTTTGTTACTTGCAGATCGATTTTATTTTCCACACTATATTTTGTGATATGAAAATTGGTATTTGGACTTGGGTGGGATGGGCTGTAGCATTATTGGTTAATATGAACAATATAATTCATGGCAGTGAAGCAAGACACTAGGAAATGTGCAGAATGGGAAGGAAATCTGAGATTGTGTCCTGGTCTGCTATTAAACAAGCAGGGAAAACTGTCTCACTGAACATGCCCTTATGCTCAAGTCTGCCTTTCATTAAAATTAGCAAAGACATCCCATAACTCATAATTTCAATGCTTCAAAACATAATTGTGAAAAATTGCCTCCAGAAGCACAATTTAATTCTCATTTAATGAACAGAAACAGAAAAGATTCAGTGACTAGCATTACTTAACATTATTATTATTTTCTTCTCAACTTGCTCTGTGACCTTGTACTCAGGGTTACAGTTAAACCCATAGGCTTACTTGAGCAAGAATGGTAAGCCAACTTATGTTGAAGTACAGTTCCATATCCCTGGTTTTAGCAGCTTGAGGTAAGACTCCACTCTGAGCAGACCCCCCTGTGAGTGGCAGTAACTTTCTCATGGGAAATTAAAGGAGCAGTTGTCGCATTTTAATCAAGAGAGGAGGAATTTGCATTTATATATAGTGCCCTTTGTCACCTCAGGACATCCCCAAAGTGATTTTCAACCAATGAAGTGCTTTGGAAAGTTTAGTCCCTGTTATAATGTGGGGAATGCAGTAGTCAAGGACAATATGCAGCAAGATCCCACAATCTGGTGACGCTCAGGCGATCTGTTTTAGAGATACTGGTTGAGGAATAAATATTCTCAAAAAGGTCAGAGACAACCCCCTCCATCCTTCTTTGAAACAGAGTGAAGTTGTCTTTTAGGAAGACAGGCAGGCCCTCAGCCAATGGGAGTTTAAGCCCAGATTATATTATGCCAGCCACTATGCACTTCCCCTTTAAGAGGTGCAAGCTGTTTTTATGAAAGGAGAGAAAGTTACCACTCCCCTTGATAAGGATGGAAGGGGTCCTAGTGGCCTTACACAACACACAAATGGTTAAGGCATTGCCATCTACTTAGTGGCATCTAACCATGTATTAAAGTCGTGATGGTCATGTGCATTTATCAGGGCCTTCTGATGCATACTGACTACAAGCAGCAATCAATTACAACAGCTTGAGTCAAACATGTTGCCCACCTACGGAGAATAGTCACTGATTGATCAGGTACTTGTGCCATTGTTTCAGATTTCCAACATCCAGAGTGTAGTGCTTGTCATTTTATTTTCCAGAGGCCAGTTAATTTGTCCCAAGTCTCCTGTAAGTGCCACTTACAAAACTTTCATTCAGAAATGAAAGCACTAACCACTTCTGCCCAGTCAGACCATAACACCATAAGATATCAGAGCAAAAATTAGGCCATTCGGCCCATCAAATTTGTTCCACCGTTCGATCATGTCTGATTGATTTTTTAACCCCATTTTCCCATTTTCCCCATAACCTTTGGTTCCCTTGGCAATCAAGAACTTATCTATCTCTGTTTGAAATGTACTCAATAACCTGACTTCCACAGCCTTCTGTGACAATGAATTTGACAGATTCACCATTGTCTGGCTGAAGAAGTTTCTCCTTATCTCCAATCTAAAACATCTTCCCTTCACTCTAAGACTGTGCCCTTGGGTCATTGTCTCTCCTGCTAATGAAAACATCTTCTCAATGTCCACTCTGTCCAGGGCTTTCAGTATTCTGTAAGTTTCAATTAGATCCCCCTCATCCTTCTAAACTCCATATAGTATAGACCCAGAGTCTCGAAATGTTCCTCATATATTAAGTCTTTCATTCCTGAGATCACTCTTGTGAACCTCCTCTGGCCCTGCTCCAGGACCAGTACCTCCTTCATGAGGTATGGGACCCAAAATTGCTCTCAATACTCTAAATGTGGTCTGACCAGGGCCTTAAAAAGCCTTAGAAGTGCATCCCTGCTTTTATATTCTAGTCCTCTCGAGATGAATGAAAATATTGTATTTGCCTTTCAAACTACAGACTCAACCTGCAGGTTTACCTTAAGAGAAACCTGGACTAGGACTCCAAAGTCCCTTTGGACTTCAGATTTCTGAATGTTCTCCTCATTTAATCCTTTGGCATCAAGGGTGACTTGCTCCCATTTGGTTTTGATCAGACCGGAGATGGCTGGTCTGCAGGCTCTGTCATGTGTGGAGCTGTTCGAAACGTGGCTTGGTGGGTTAACTGGAGGTTTGGATGTTTCTCCATTGTCTTGACTTCACCTCTATGGCTTCCCAATGAGGAGCATCTCTTTTCAATGAGTCATGAACGTGTCTTTCATTTTACTGTGTTTGTAATTGTGGACTGAAATGAGAAAACTGTTTTAAAATACAAGGATTGCTGATGGCTGCATGTTTTTGAAAGAAAGTAACCTGAGACTCAATGTAAGTACTGTTTACACAGCTGCAGGTTTAAGGACTCGAAAGAGAGTGTCCAAATGTTTCAGAGCCAGGGGTGTGTACAAATGGAGATTTCATTGGCAATAGATGGCTGGTTGGTTCTGTGGCCCAATGGTCAGGCATTGATGTCAAAGGCCCCCTGACTGCCAACAGGCATGTGATTGGCTCTCAGGAAGTTGAACACTTTCTGTGTTGTGAACAAGACTGAGAGGTATTATCAGATCTCCATCAGCTCAGGAGCTATCTCTGTTCTTTGCAGTTAATGTACTTCCAGCCTGAAGAAAATCAGTTTATTTTTCCTTCAGCAGTCACTGTGAGCTGGGCTTTTTCACTGCTAAGTCAGAGATTGTTATAAATGTGCCCTGTGTCACTGCCAAATGGTGAAAACCTTTAGAGAAAGAAATAGTGTTCTGATCAACAAATCCTGTGAACAGGAACTGCTGACCTGTCTTCCAGTCTCTCCTTCTAACCAAAACATCTAATGTTTGAATATTTCTGTCATTGTGTGAGGTTGGGGGGGAGGGGAGGTTATAAGGCTTTAGGGTTTTAAGCAGTGGAGATGTAAACACTTTCTCAGCAACTTGTTCAAAGATTTTATTAATGACCTCTGGTCTTAAACCCTGACCTCCTGGTTCAGAGATAGGGAATCTATCACTATGACAAGGAATCCTTACTACTACTATGCTGATGTTTCATAATTGTTTACTTGCAGCTAGTGTCTATTTGTGTGTAATCCATAGTAATTCTGGTTAAGTACAGAAGCCTGATCCATGCTTTCTGTCAGTCTGGGTCGAAAAGACAGATGATTCTACTTGTTTTATTTTCAACTTCTGTGACTGCTCAAGGAAGAGTTTGGTTTTCAGTGTGTCATCCCAGCGAGACATATTAAGCTTCTTCCTGAAAGACTAACCCCCACCTTTGCTGATATTTAACCCCTACCGTGATTGATTCCTCGATAAGATAGTTTTGTTTTCAGGGATGTTATGTCAGGGGTGAATGGCGTGTTTGGCACCTCAATACGTGGCAGGTTGGCTTGGGAGAGGACGTTGCTGGTAGATGATAGTTCTTGCCATTGGATTTGGAAGGTCTTGTGAAGATGCTATTTTTAGTATTTCTAATGGCCTGATTAGATTGTTCAATTCCCTCAACCATCACAACTGAGTGTCAAAAGTTTGAGGTACTGCATTGTAATTGGTTACATGGGTGCTTTCAATCAGCCAACTGAGTGTTAAGACTGAACTTAGTTCCTGACATGCCTCTCCAAACTGGTCTTGCAAACAATCAAGATGCCAAAATGAAAGGCATTGTAAAGAATGCCGAAGAAGTTTAATTGTTTTTTAAACAGTGTTTGATCGCTGCCAGATCTTTTTTGCTGATTATTTATCAGCAAGAGTAATTCACTTTCCTCGATGTCTCTTAGCTGGAAATTCCTCCAGGTTATTTAATTGCATTCTGAATTAATCTCTAACTCTCTTCACTGTTTGTTTTCTTGCTCCGTTTTTTTCTCTGCAATTGCTTTCTTTCAATGTTCACAGGGCATGAATCTTTCAACCCCCCTCACCCCCTCCCCTCACTCCCACACACAAACACGCACACGCACACACACACACACATACACACACACACGTGCACACACGCACATACACACACATATACATACACACACATACATACATACACACACACAAACATGCACACACACACACACATATACATACACACACACACACACACATATACATACCCCCACACACAAACACACACATTTACATATACACACACACACAACACATTAACTGGGAAGTTTATACATGACAGGGCATCCTATCCTGTAAGGATTGCAACGCTGTTCGTACAATTGGCTCACATTTATCTGTCCATTTGGCAAGAAAGGAATCAATTTTACCATGCCTTTTACGGGTTTATGTTAATCCAAAGTGGTTTGCAGACAAAACTCTAAAATTAGAAAGATACGGTGAAGATTGGTCTGGCCCATGCACAATGATGATGTGTGTATTTGTGAAAATACCTTCCGTTCGGGACAAAGCCATAATGGGGATGCTGGTTCTCCTAGAATGAGGCTGGCCTTTTGAAAGTTGGGTATGCTAACACCTGCAATGTCCCCACATGCGGGATACTCCACTGCAAATTCTGTGCTAGCGGGAACTGTGTTTGTCCTCTCCCTTAGTTTTGACATTAAAAGAAGAGGTTTATGAAAGGTTAACTCTGTCTAATGTAGGAAAGACAGCAATTTACAAACATTGATGTCCCCAGAAATGCAATATGATAACAGTGGGATAACCTGTTTTCACGATGTTGACTGACAGATAAATAATGGCTAGCAGTATATATCTACTCATTTTTTCCAAAATAATGGCCTTAGATCTTTTTCAGTGATGTGGAAGCACAGTTTAAAATCTCATATGAAAGACTGGATCCCTGATAATGCAGCACTGCCTCTGTACTTTCTGTAGTTCAGGAACACTTGAAACAATCATTTGGAATGAACTAATCTGTGCAGAGAGTGATCAGTGCATGGCATGGACTCTAACAGATGGAGAGCTAGCAAAATCAAGAGTTGGCTAGTTCTTTGTTGTACATTCACATATCTCTCTATATAAGTGCTTTGAAGATAGGGCTGTTTCAGCAGCTATTGAAATTTTGAAGACCCTTTGTTAAAATGATCCACAATCTACTACTTGGAAAGTTTCTTTTTGTCATTCAGGAGAAAAAAATCGTTGTAATCTGACAGACACAATTTATTCCCAAACTTCTTCAGTGGACAGTTGCTGACGTGAACCAATGATGCAACTATATCCACAGAGCAATAAATGAAATGATTGACCTGTTCATTTATCTTGCAAATGTTAGTCTCACCTTGCATTGTAAACTCTACACTTTCCTTCAGAGGTATTCAATGCCCATATGTGAGATGGGCAGAGAGGAGTTCAGTTGAAAACCTCATCCAAAGATTGGGACTTGTGGATCTTGAGCACCCAACGTCCTTCCCCAAGAACAGGACTGTTTCTAATTGAGAAATGCGTTTTGGAAGAATGACTAGGAATCTCATAGAGCCATATAAAATCCTGCTGTGACTGGACAGGCTCGAGGCGGGAAGAATGTTCCTGATGTTGACAAAGTCCAGAACTGGTGGTCACAGTCTTTGAACAAGGGGTAAGCCATTCGGGACTGAAACGATGAATCTCTTCACTCCGAGAGTTGTAAACCTGTGGAATTCTCTACCACAGAAAGCTGCTGGGGACAGTTTGTAAGATATATTCAAAAGGGAGCTGGATGTAGCTTTGTGGCTAAAAAGATCAAAGGGCATGGAGAGAAACCAGGAGTAGGATACTGAGATTACATGATCCTATTGAATGGTGGCACAGACTCAAAGGGCCAAATGGCCTACTCCTGTAATCTTAATTGGAAATCTAGCAGCTTAAGTGTGTGTGATTTTGTGAATTTTGCTCTGCTTCATCTGTTCTGTATTGACTTAACTAACAGTGAAAAACCAAGGTGTAGGCCCAATTCCAAATTCAAGGGTCCTTCAAAATTGAAAATAGTCCAAGTGAAGCCCAGATGAATTTGGATTGAGTAAATGAATGTCATTCTGGGGTTTCAGATTGGATTACTGGTGGGTGGGGCTGAGTGGTGGGCGGGGCTGACAGGTGGGTGGGGCTGAGTGGTGGGCGGGGCTGACTGGTGGGGGGGACCGCTGAGGTCTTGTGCAGTCATGTACATAGTAATGAATCTCAATTGGCTGATTACTCAGTAGAACACAGAACATAGAACAGTACAGCACAGTACAGGCCCTTCAGACCTTGATATTGTGCCAATCTTTTATCCTACCCTATGATCAGATTAATCGACATACACTTCATTATCCTATCATCTATGTGCCTATCCAAGATTCGCTAATGTCTCTGACTCTACTATCACTGCTGACAAGGCAGTCCATGCACCCACCACTCTCTCTGTAAAGAACCAACCTCTGGCATTCCCCCCTATACATTTCTCCAATTATCTTCAAATGATATACCCACATGATAGTGACTTCTGACCTGGGAAAACATCTCTGGCTATCCACTCTCTCTATGCCTCTCATCTTTTTGTACACCTCTATCAAGTCACCTCTCATCCTTCTTCACTCCAATGAGAAAAGCCCGAGCTTCCTCAACCTTTCTTCATAAGACATGCCCTCCATTCCAGGCAGCATCCTGGTAAATCTCCTCTGAACCCTCTCTAAAACTTCCACATCCTTCTTACAATGAGGTGACCAGAACTGAGCACAATATTCCAAGTGTGGTCTAACCAGGGCTTTATGGAGCTGCAGCAGAACCTTGCAGCTCTTCCACTCAATGCCACTGTTAATGAAAGGCAACGCATCATACTCCTTCTTAAGAACTCTGTCAACTCGGGTGGCAACTTTGAGGGATCTATGGACATGACCCCAAGATCACTTTGTTCCTCTACACTGCCAAGAATTCAGCCTTTAACCCTGTATTATGCATTCAAATTTGACCTTCTAAAATAAATCACTTCACACTTTTCCAGGTTGAACTCCATCTGCCATTTATCAGCCTCATCTACATCCTGTCAATATCTTGTTGTAACCTACAACAGCTCTCCACACTATCCACAACTCCACCAACCTTCATGTCCTCAGCATACTTGCTAACCCACCCTTCCACCTCCTCATCCAATCATTTATAAAAATCACAAAGAGCAAAGCTCCCAGAACAGATCCCTGAAGAATACCACTGGTCACTGAGCTCCAAGCTGAATACTTGCCATGTACCACCACCCTCTATCTTCTCTGGGATAGCCAATTGGTATCCAGACAGCCAGACTTCCGTGTATTCCCATGCATCCTTACTTTCTGAATGAGCCTACCATGGGCAACCTTATCAAACACCTTGCTGAAATCCATATACACCATATCCACTTCTCTACCTTCATCAATGTGTTTTGTCACATCCTCAAAGACTTCAATAAGTTTTGTGAGGTATGACCTATCCCTCACAAAGCCAGGCTGACTATCTCTAATCAAACTATGATTTTCCAAGGAATCATATATCCTGACTCTCAGATTCCTCTCCAACACTTTGTCTACCACAGACGTAAGACTGACTGGTGTGTAATTCCCAGGGTTATCCCTATTCCCTTTCTTGAACAAGGGAATAACATTTGCCAGCCTCCAATCATCTGGCACTACTCCAGTGGACAGTGAGGGCACAAAGATCATTTCCAAAGGTGCAGCAATCTCTTCCCTCACTTCCTGTTAAAAATCTTGGATATATCCCGTCTGGCCCAGGGGACTTATCTATCCTCATGTTTTTAAAAAAAATTTCAACATATCCTCTTTCTTAAAATCAACATATCAGTTTCTTTCACGCTGTCCTCAGAAATGGCAATGTTCTTCTCAGTCGTGAATACTGAAGCAAAGTATTCATTAAGGCCTTTCCCTACCACCTCCAAGGCACAAGTCCTCTCCACTGTCCAAGATTGGCCCTGCCCTCACTCTGGCCATCCTCCTGTTCCTCATACAAGTAAGGCCTACCTTGGGGTTTTCCTTAGTCCTACCTGTTATGGCCTAGGCCAGACCACTCAAAGCATTCTTAAGCAGGCAGCCCAGACCATAACTTTGCAATTTGTTTTATTTAGTGGACAGTGAAAATTACCCGGATTAAGTTAGCAATGTTGATGACCAGGTTTAAAACAGACAAAAAGTTTATTCACAAAATGACATAATGAAACATGAAGAACACAATAAAGAACCCCAACAGAATTCGGTTTATCCAAATGAGACTGAAGTGTGCCGTTCCAAATATACACAACAGTCCCAATAAGCAAACCCCCTTTAAAACGTGAATTAAAAAAAGGGTCAGATGCTTACAGTTTGAAGTTAGAAGGAAAGAAGAGAGAGTTTCCACACAGCTCACTGTTGAACTCCCAAACAGTTCTGGACTGAACTAAACTGCTCAGCTGGAGAGCCCAGCCCGGTTTATCACCCCTTTGAAAATGATCAAGGACAGAGTCTCCTTGAGCCAAGGAACAGCTTTTAGAAAATAAAGGACTAGTTTTGTGACATACGCACTAAAACTTTTTCATGCCCTCCCCCCCTCCCCCCCCCCGCCCCGCCCCACCTTCTTCAGTTCCTTCCTGGCTACCTTGTAACCCTGTCTGATCCTTGCCTCCTCAACCTTACATAAGCTTCCTTCTTCCTTTTGACTAGATGCTCCACATCGCTTGTCACACAAGGGTCTTTCAACCTACCATCCCTCCCTTGCCTGATTGGGACAAACCTTTCCAATAAAACGACCGCTCCTTTCCTGTTTCTGACTTGCACCGATACTGACTCTGTCGACAAACCCTCCTCGACGACCTCCCTTTCTGCAGCTGTGATACTATCCCCGATGGGCCATGCCACTCCTCTTCCTGTTTTACGTTGCCCCACCCCCTCATATCTTCTGAAACATCTAAACCTAGGAACATTCATCAACCATACCTGACCCTGTGATACCCAAGTCTCCGTAATGGGACAAAATCATAGTTCCAAGTACTGGTCCATGCCCTGAGTTTGTCACCCTCATTCCTGATAATTGCTGCATTAAAATAGACACACTTCAACCCATCACACTGACTGCACTGTTGGCTTATCAAGTGCCTATCTCTGCATGTTGTATCTGGCTGATCACTACCTACTCTATCATCTGATCTGTAGCTCAGATTCCTACCCCCCTTGCCGATCTAGTTTAAACCCTCCCAAAAGGCTTTAGTAAACTTCCCACCCAGGATATTGGTGCCCCTCCAGTTCAGGTGCAACCCATTTTTCTTGTCCAGGTCTCACCTTCCCCAGAAGATATACCAATGATCCATATATATGAAGCCCTCCCTTCTACATCAGTTATGCAGCCACATGTTCAGCTGCACACCCACTCTATTTCTAGCCTCACTAACCCGTGGCATTGGTAACAATCCTGAGATCCTCTGCTTATCCTGCCTTTTAGGTCCCAACCTAACGCCCTATGTTATCATTTCAGGTCCTCCTCCCTTTCCCTACCCATGTCATTAGTAGAAAGAGGGAGGATATAAAACTGTAGATTTCAAGATGAGGAACAAGACTAGAAAAAATTAACAAGGGTAAAAAGAGGGAGAATCGAGCACCATGTAGATATTAGCTTTTTCCATCCATTTAGAAAAGGAATTTGCTGTTGGGTGGTGGAATTCCATAATCAGATAATGATGGACGGGCACTGTATACAGAGTGCCTCTGACGTTCAATGATACTGTTTGTTTTAAAAAAAAGTTCTAAAAGGGATGGATGTTTGGCAATTATTTCCAATTCTTTACTGCCCAAGCAAACTTTGTTGGTGAGACAACTTCTTGCAGTGCATGTGGTGTAGGGAGGCACAGGGTGCTGTTCGGGAGGGAGTACTGATGTGGTGTAGGGAGGCACAGGGTGCTGTTCGGGAGGGAGTACTGATGTGGTGTAGGGAGGGACAGGGTGCTGTTCGGGAGGGAGTACTGATGTGGTGTAGGGAGGGACAGGGTGCTGTTCGGGAGGGAGTACTGATGTGGTGTAGGGAGGCACAGGGTGCTGTTCGGGAGGGAGTACTGATGTGGTGTAGGGAGGCACAGGGTGCTGTTCGGGAGGGAGTACTGATGTGGTGTAGGGAGGCACAGGGTGCTGTTCGGGAGGGAGTACTGATGTGGGGTAGAGAGGGACAGGGTGCTGTTGAGGAGGGAGTACTGATGTGAGGTAGAGAGGGACAGGGTGCTGTTCAGGAGGGAGTACTGATGTGGAGAGGGAGGCACAGGGTGCTGTTCGGGAGGGAGTACTGATGTGGGGTAGAGAGGGACAGGGTGCTGTTCAGGAGGGAGTACTGATGTGGGGTAGAGAGGGACAGGGTGCTGTTCAGGAGGGAGTACTGATGTGGAGAGGGAGGCACAGGGTGCTGTTCAGGAGGGTGTACTGATGTGGGGTAGGGAGGCAAAGGGTGCCGTTCAGGGGGGAGTACTGATGTGGTGTCGGGAGGGACAGGGTGCTGTACGGGAGGGAGTGCTGATGTGGGGTAGAGAGGCACAAGCTGCTGTTCGAGAGGGAGTAATGATGTGGTGTAGGGAGGAACAGGGTGCTGTTCGGGAGGGAGTAATGATGTGAGGTCAGTAGGCGCAGGGTTTGTTCGGGAGGGAGTACTGATGTGATGTGGAGAAGGGCTTATGCCCGATTCTCCTGCTCCTTGGATGCTGCCTGACCTGCTGCGCTTTTCCAGCAACAGATTTTTAGCTCTGATCTCCAGCATTGCAGTCCTCGCTTTCTCCTAGTGGGGGAGGCACAGGGTGCTGTTCGGGAGGGAGTACTGATTTGGTCTAGGGAGGCACTGGGTGCTGTTCGGGAGGGTGTAGTGATGTGAGGTAGAGAGGCACAGGGTGCTGTTCGGGAGGGTGTACTGATGTGGTGTAGGGAGGCATAGCGTGCTGTTTGGGAGGGAGTACTGATGTGGAGTAGGGAGGCTCAGGGTGCTGTTCGGGAGGGTGTACTGATGTGGGGTAGAGAGGGACAGGGTGCTGTTTGGGAGGGTGTACTGATGTGGGGTAGAGAGGGACAGGGTGCTGTTCAGGAGGGAGTATTGATGCAGTGTAGGGAGGCACAGGGTGATGCTTGGGAGGGTGTACTGATGTGGTGTAGGGAGTCACAGGGTACTGTTCGGAAGGGAGTACTGATGTGGTGTAGGGAGGCGCAGGGTGACGTTCGGGAGGGAGTACTGATGTGGTGTAGGGAGGCGCAGGGTGATGTTCGGGAGGGAGTACTGATGTGGTGTAGGGAGGCACAGGGTGCTGTTCGGAAGGGTGTACCGATGTGGTGTAGGGAGGCAGAGGGTGCTGTTCGGGAGGGAGTACTGATGTGGAGTAGGGAGGCACAGGGTGCTGTTCAGGAGGATGTACTGATGTAGGGCAGGGAGGCACAGGGTGCTGTTCGCGAATGTGTACTGATGTGGGGCAGGGAGGCACAGGGTGATGTTTGGGAGGGAGTACTGATGTGGTGTAGGGCTTATGCCCGATTCTCCTGCTCCTTGGATGCTGCCTGACCTGCTGCGCTTTTCCAGCAACAGATTTTTAGCTCTGATCTCCAGCATTGCAGTCCTCGCTTTCTCTTAGTGGGGTAGGCACAGGGTGCTGTTCTGGAGGGAGTACTGATGTGGTCTAGGGATGCATTGGGTGCTTTTCGGGTGGGTGTAGTGATGTGAGGTAGAGAGGCACAGGGTGCTGTTCGGGAGGGTGTACTGATGTGGTGTAGGGAGGCTCAGGGTGCTGTTCGGGAGGGTGTACTGATGTGGGGTAGAGAGGGACAGGGTGCTGTTTGGGAGGGTGTACTGATGTGGGGTAGAGAGGGACAGGGTGCTGTTCAGGAGGGAGTATTGATGCAGTGTAGGGAGGCACAGGGTGATGTTTGGGAGGGTGTACTGATGTGGTGTAGGGAGGCGCAGGGTGACGTTCGGGAGGGAGTACTGATGTGGTGTAGGGAGGCGCAGGGTGACATTCGGGAGGGAGTACTGATGTGGTGTAGGGAGGCACAGGGTGCTGTTCAGGAGGGTGTACTGATGTGGTGTAGGGAGTCACAGGGTACTGTTCGGAAGGGTGTACCGATGTGGTGTAGGGAGGCAGAGGGTGCCGTTCGGGAGGGAGTACTGATGTGGAGTAGGGAGGCACAGGGTGATGTTCAGGAGGATGTACTGATGTAGTGCAGGGAGGCACAGGGTGCTGTTCGCGAGTGTGTACTGATGTGGGGCAGCGAGGCACAGGGTGCTGTCCGGGAGGGAGTACTGATGTGGTGTAGGGATGCACAGGGTGCTGTTCGGGAGGGAGTACTGATGTGGTGTAGGGAGGCACAGGGTGCTGTTCGGGAGGGAGTACTGATGTGGTGTAGGGAGGCACAGGGTGCTGTTCGGGAGGGAGTACTGATGTGGTGTAGGGAGGCACAGGGTGCTGTTCGGGAGGGAGTACTGATGTGGTCTAGGGAGGCACAGGGTGCTTTTCGGGTGGGTGTAGTGATGTGAGGTAGAGAGGCACAGGGTGCTGTTCGGGAGGGTGTACTGATGTGGTGTAGGGAGGCATAGCGTGCTGTTTGGGAGGGAGTACTGATGTGGAGTAGGGAGGCTCAGGGTGCTGTTCAGGAGGGTGTACTGATGTGGGGTAGAGAGGGACAGGGTGCTGTTTAGGAGGGTGTACTGATGTGGGGTAGAGAGGGACAGGGTGCTGTTCAGGAGGGAGTATTGATGCAGTGTAGGGAGGCACAGAGTGATGTTTGGGAGGGTGTACTGATGTGGTGTAGGGAGGCGCAGGGTGACGTTCGGGAGGGAGTACTGATGTGGTGTAGGGAGGCGCAGGGTGACGTTCGGGAGGGAGTACTGATGTGGTGTAGGGAGGCACAGGGTGCTGTTCAGGATGGTGTACTGATGTGGTGTAGGGAGTCACAGGGTACTGTTCGGAAGGGTGTACCGATGTGGTGTAGGGAGGCAGAGGGTGCCGTTCGGGAGGGAGTACTGATGTGGAGTAGGGAGGCACAGGGTGATGTTCAGGAGGATGTACTGATGTAGTGCAGGGAGGCACAGGGTGCTGTTCGCGAGTGTGTACTGATGTGGGGCAGCGAGGCACAGGGTGATGTTTGGGAGGGAGTACTGATGTGGTGTGGGGAGGCACAGGGTGATGTTCGGGAGGGAGTACTGATGTGGTGTAGGGAGGCATAGGGTGCTGTTCTGGAGGGTGTACTGATTTGGTGTGGGGAGGCACAGGGTGCTGTTCGGGAGGGTGTAGTAATAGTGGGAGAGGGAGGCAAAGCGTGCTGTTCGCGATGGAGTACTGATGTGGTGGAGGGAGGCACAGTGTGCTGTTCGGGAGGGAGTACTGATGTGGTGTAGGGAGACACAGTGTGCTGTTCGGGAGGGAGTACTGATGTGGTGTAGGGAGGCACAGGGTGCTGTTCGGGAGGGAGTACTGATGTGGTGTAGGGAGGCACAGGGTGCTGTTCGGGAGGGAGTACTGATGTGGGGTAGAGAGGGACAGGGTGCTGTTCAGGAGGGAGTACTGATGTGGGGTAGAGAGGGACAGGGTGCTGTTCAGGAGGCAGTACTGATGTGGTGTCGGGAGGGACAGGGTGCTGTCCGGGAGGGAGTACTGATGTGGTGTAGGGAAGCACAGGGTGCTGTTCGGGAGGGAGTACTGATGTGGTGTAGGGAGGCACAGGGTGCTGTTCGGGAGGGAGTACTGATGTGGTGTAGGGAGGCACAGGGTGCTGTTCGGGAGGGAGTACTGATGTGGTGTAGGGAGGCACAGGGTGCTGTTCGGAAGGGAGTACTGATGTGGGGTAGAGAGGGACAGGGTGCTGTTCGGGAGGGAGTACTGATGTGGGGTAGAGAGGGACAGGGTGCTGTTCAGGTTGGAGTACTGATGTGGAGTGGGAGGCACAAGGTGCTGTTCGGGAGGGAGTACTGATGTGGGGTAGAGAGGGACAGGGTGCTGTTCAGGAGGGAGTGCTGATGTGGGGTAGAGAGGGACAGGGTGCTGTTCAGGAGGGTGTACTGATGTGAGGTAGGGAGGCAAAGTGTGCCGTTCAGGGGGAGTACTGATGTGGTGTCGGGAGGGACAGGGTGCTGTCCGGGAGGGAGTACTGATGTTGGGCAGGGAGGCACAAGCTGCTGTTCGAGAGGGAGTAATGATGTGGTGCAGGGAGGAACAGGATGCTGTTCGGGAGGGAGTAATGATGTGAGGTCAGTAGGCGCAGGGTTTGTTCGGGACGGAGTACTGATGTGATGTGGAGAAGGACTTATGCCCGATTCTCCTGCTCCTTGGATGCTGCCTGACCTGCTGCGTTTTCCAGCAACAGATTTTTAGCTCTGATCTCCAGCATTGCAGTCCTCGCTTTCTCCTAGTGGGGTAGGCACAGGATGCTGTTCGGGAGGGAGTCCTGATGTGGTCTAGGGAGGCACTGGGTGCTGTTCGGGAGGGTGTAGTGATGTGAGGTAGAGAGGCACAGGGTGCTGTTCGGGAGGGTGTACTGATGTGGTGTAGGGAGGCATAGCGTGCTGTTTGGGAGGGAGTACTGATGTGGAGTAGGGAGGCTCAGGGTGCTGTTCGGGAGGGTGTACTGATGTGGGGTAGAGAGGGACAGGGTGCTGTTTGGGAGGGTGTACTGATGTGGGGTAGAGAGGGACAGGGTGCTGTTCAGGAGAGAGTATTGATGCAGTGTAGGGAGGCACAGGGTGATGTTTGGGAGGGTGTACTGATGTGGTGTAGGGAGGCGCAGGGTGACGTTCGGGAGGGAGTACTGATGTGGTGTAGGGAGGCGCAGGGTGATGTTCGGGAGGGAGTACTGATGTGGTGTAGGGAGGCACAGGGTGCTGTTCAGGAGGGTGTACTGATGTGGTGTAGGGAGTCACAGGGTACTGTTCGGAAGGGTGTACCGATGTGGTGTAGGGAGGCAGAGGGTGCCGTTCGGGAGGGAGTACTGATGTGGAGTAGGGAGGCACAGGGTGATGTTCAGGAGGATGTACTGATGTAGTGCAGGGAGGCACAGGGTGCTGTTCGCGAGTGTGTACTGATGTGGGGCAGCGAGGCACAGGGTGATGTTTGGGAGGGAGTACTGATGTGGTGTGGGGAGGCACAGGGTGATGTTCGGGAGGGAGTACTGATGTGGTGTAGGGAGGCATAGGGTGCTGTTCTGGAGGGTGTACTGATTTGGTGTGGGGAGGCACAGGGTGCTGTTCGGGAGGGTGTAGTAATAGTGGGAGAGGGAGGCAAAGCGTGCTGTTCGCGAGGGAGTACTGATGTGGTGGAGGGAGGCACAGGGTGCTGTTCGGGAGGGAGTACTGATGTGGTGTAGGGAGACACAGTGTGCTGTTCGGGAGGGAGTACTGATGTGGTGTAGGGAGGCACAGGGTGCTGTTCGGGAGGGAGTACTGATGTGGTGTAGGGAGGCACAGGGTGCTGTTCGGGAGGGAGTACTGATGTGGGGTAGAGAGGGACAGGGTGCTGTTCAGGAGGGAGTACTGATGTGGGGTAGAGAGGGACAGGGTGCTGTTCAGGAGGCAGTACTGATGTGGTGTCGGGAGGGACAGGGTGCGGTCCGGGAGGGAGTACTGATGTGGTGTAGGGAGGCACAGGGTGCTGTTCGGGAGGGAGTACTGATGTGGTGTAGGGAGGCACAGGGTGCTGTTCGGGAGGGAGTACTGATGTGGTGTAGGGAGGCACAGGGTGCTGTTCGGGAGGGAGTACTGATGTGGTGTAGGGAGGCACAGGGTGCTGTTCGGGAGGGAGTACTGATGTGGTCTAGGGAGGCACTGGGTGCTTTTCGGGTGGGTGTAGTGATGTGAGGTAGAGAGGCACAGGGTGCTGTTCGGGAGGGTGTACTGATGTGGTGTAGGGAGGCATAGCGTGCTGTTTGGGAGGGAGTACTGATGTGGAGTAGGGAGGCTCAGGGTGCTGTTCGGGAGGGTGTACTGATGTGGGGTAGAGAGGGACAGGGTGCTGTTTGGGAGGGTGTACTGATGTGGGGTAGAGAGGGACAGGGTGCTGTTCAGGAGGGAGTATTGATGCAGTGTAGGGAGGCACAGGGTGATGTTTGGGAGGGTGTACTGATGTGGTGTAGGGAGGCGCAGGGTGACGTTCGGGAGGGAGTACTGATGTGGTGTAGGGAGGCGCAGGGTGACGTTCGGGAGGGAGTACTGATGTGGTGTAGGGAGGCACAGGGTGCTGTTCAGGAGGGTGTACTGATGTGGTGTAGGGAGTCACAGGGTACTGTTCGGAAGGGTGTACCGATGTGGTGTAGGGAGGCAGAGGGTGCCGTTCGGGAGGGAGTACTGATGTGGAGTAGGGAGGCACAGGGTGATGTTCAGGAGGATGTACTGATGTAGTGCAGGGAGGCACAGGGTGCTGTTCGCGAGTGTGTACTGATGTGGGGCAGCGAGGCACAGGGTGATGTTTGGGAGGGAGTACTGATGTGGTGTGGGGAGGCACAGGGTGATGTTCGGGAGGGAGTACTGATGTGGTGTAGGGAGGCATAGGGTGCTGTTCTGGAGGGTGTACTGATTTGGTGTGGGGAGGCACAGGGTGCTGTTCGGGAGGGTGTAGTAATAGTGGGAGAGGGAGGCAAAGCGTGCTGTTCGCGAGGGAGTACTGATGTGGTGGAGGGAGGCACAGTGTGCTGTTCGGGAGGGAGTACTGATGTGGTGTAGGGAGACACAGTGTGCTGTTCGGGAGGGAGTACTGATGTGGTGTAGGGAGGCACAGGGTGCTGTTCGGGAGGGAGTACTGATGTGGTGTAGGGAGGCACAGGGTGCTGTTCGGGAGGGAGTACTGATGTGGGGTAGAGAGGGACAGGGTGCTGTTCAGGAGGGAGTACTGATGTGGGGAGAGAGGGACAGGGTGCTGTTCAGGAGGCAGTACTGATGTGGTGTCGGGAGGGACAGGGTGCTGTCCGGGAGGGAGTACTGATGTGGTGTAGGGAGGCACAGGGTGCTGTTCGGGAGGGAGTACTGATGTGGTGTAGGGAGGCACAGGGTGCTGTTCGGGAGGGAGTACTGATGTGGTGTAGGGAGGCACAGGGTGCTGTTCGGGAGGGAGTACTGATGTGGTGTAGGGAGGCACAGGGTGCTGTTCGGAAGGGAGTACTGATGTGGGGTAGAGAGGGACAGGGTGCTGTTCGGGAGGGAGTACTGATGTGGGGTAGAGAGGGACAGGGTGCTGTTCAGGTTGGAGTACTGATGTGGAGAGGGAGGCACAGGGTGCTGTTCGGGAGGGAGTACTGATGTGGGGTAGAGAGGGACAGGGTGCTGTTCAGGAGGGAGTGCTGATGTGGGGTAGAGAGGGACAGGGTGCTGTTCAGGAGGGTGTACTGATGTGAGGTAGGGAGGCAAAGTGTGCCGTTCAGGGGGGAGTACTGATGTGGTGTCGGGAGGGACAGGGTGCTGTCCGGGAGGGAGTACTGATGTTGGGCAGGGAGGCACAAGCTGCTGTTCGAGAGGGAGTAATGATGTGGTGCAGGGAGGAACAGGATGCTGTTCGGGAGGGAGTAATGATGTGAGGTCAGTAGGCGCAGGGTTTGTTCGGGAGGGAGTACTGATGTGATGTGGAGAAGGGCTTATGCCCGATTCTCCTGCTCCTTGGATGCTGCCTGACCTGCTGCGCTTTTCCAGCAACAGATTTTTAGCTCTGATCGCCAGCATTGCAGTCCTCGCTTTCTCCTAGTGGGGTAGGCACAGGGTGCTGTTCGGGAGGGAGTCCTGATGTGGTCTAGGGAGGCACTGGGTGCTGTTCGGGAGGGTGTAGTGATGTGAGGTAGAGAGGCACAGGGTGCTGTTCGGGAGGGTGTACTGATGTGGTGTAGGGAGGCATAGCGTGCTGTTTGGGAGGGAGTACTGATGTGGAGTAGGGAGGCTCAGGGTGCTGTTCGGGAGGGTGTACTGATGTGGGGTAGGGAGGGACAGGGTGCTGTTTGGGAGGGTGTACTGATGTGGGGTAGAGAGGGACAGGGTGCTGTTCAGGAGGGAGTATTGATGCAGTGTAGGGAGGCACAGGGTGCTGTTCGAGAGGGAGTACTGATGTGGTGTAGGGAGGCGCAGGGTGACGTTCGGAAGGGAGTACTGATGTGGTGTAGGGAGGCACAGGGTACTGTTCGGAAGGGTGTACCGATGTGGTGTAGGGAGGCAGAGGGTGCTGTTCGGGAGGGAGTACTGATGTGGTGTAGGGAGGCACAGGGTGCTGTTCGGGAGGGTGTGGTAATGTGGGATAGGGAGGCACAGGGTGCTGTTCGGGAGGGAGTACTGATGTGGAGTAGGCAGGCACAGGGTGATGTTTGGGAGGGAGTACTGATGTGGTGTGGGGAGGCACAGGGTGATGTTCGGGAGGGAGTACTGATGTGGTGTAGGGAGGCACAGGGTGCTGTTCAGGAGGGTGTACTGATGTGGTGTAGGGAGTCACAGGGTACTGTTCGGAAGGGTGTACCGATGTGGTGCAGGGAGGCAGAGGGTGCCGTTCGGGAGAGAGTACTGATGTGGAGTAGGGAGGCACAGGGTGATGTTCAGGAGGATGTACTGATGTAGTGCAGGGAGGCACAGGGTGCTGTTCGCGAGTGTGTACTGATGTGGGGCAGCGAGGCACAGGGTGATGTTTGGGAGGGAGTACTGATGTGGTGTGGGGAGGCACAGGGTGATGTTCGGGAGGGAGTACTGATGTGGTGTAGGGAGGCATAGGGTGCTGTTCTGGAGGGTGTACTGATTTGGTGTGGGGAGGCACAGGGTGCTGTTCGGGAGGGTGTAGTAATAGTGGGAGAGGGAGGCAAAGCGTGCTGTTCGCGAGGGAGTACTGATGTGGTGGAGGGAGGCACAGGGTGCTGTTCGGGAGGGAGTACTGATGTGGTGTAGGGAGACACAGTGTGCTGTTCGGGAGGGAGTACTGATGTGGTGTAGGGAGGCACAGGGTGCTGTTCGGGAGGGAGAACTGATGTGGTGTAGGGAGGCACAGGGTGCTGTTCGGGAGGGAGTACTGATGTGGGGTAGAGAGGGACAGGGTGCTGTTCAGGAGGGAGTACTGATGTGGGGTAGAGAGGGACAGGGTGCTGTTCAGGAGGCAGTACTGATGTGGTGTCGGGAGGGACAGGGTGCGGTCCGGGAGGGAGTACTGATGTGGTGTAGGGAGGCACAGGGTGCTGTTCGGGAGGGAGTACAGATGTGGTGTAGGGAGGCACAGGGTGCTGTTCGGGAGGGAGTACTGATGTGGTGTAGGGAGGCACAGGGTGCTGTTCGGGAGGGAGTACTGATGTGGTGTAGGGAGGCACAGGGTGCTGTTCGGGAGGGAGTACTGATGTGGTCTAGGGAGGCACTGGGTGCTTTTCGGGTGGGTGTAGTGATGTGAGGTAGAGAGGCACAGGGTGCTGTTCGGGAGGGTGTACTGATGTGGTGTAGGGAGGCATAGCGTGCTGTTTGGGAGGGAGTACTGATGTGGAGTAGGGAGGCTCAGGGTGCTGTTCGGGAGGGTGTACTGATGTGGGGTAGAGAGGGACAGGGTGCTGTTTGGGAGGGTGTACTGATGTGGGGTAGAGAGGGACAGGGTGCTGTTCAGGAGGGAGTATTGATGCAGTGTAGGGAGGCACAGGGTGATGTTTGGGAGGGTGTACTGATGTGGTGTAGGGAGGCGCAGGGTGACGTTCGGGAGGGAGTACTGATGTGGTGTAGGGAGGCGCAGGGTGACGTTCGGGAGGGAGTACTGATGTGGTGTAGGGAGGCACAGGGTGCTGTTCAGGAGGGTGTACTGATGTGGTGTAGGGAGTCACAGGGTACTGTTCGGAAGGGTGTACCGATGTGGTGTAGGAAGGCAGAGGGTGCCGTTCTGGAGGGAGTACTGATGTGGAGTAGGGAGGCACAGGGTGATGTTCAGGAGGATGTACTGATGTAGTGCAGGGAGGCACAGGGTGCTGTTCGCGAGTGTGTACTGATGTGGGGCAGCGAGACACAGGGTGATGTTTGGGAGGGAGTACTGATGTGGTGTGGGGAGGCACAGGGTGATGTTCGGGAGGGAGTACTGATGTGGTGTAGGGAGGCATAGGGTGCTGTTCTGGAGGGTGTACTGATTTGGTGTGGGGAGGCACAGGGTGCTGTTCGGGAGGGTGTAGTAATAGTGGGAGAGGGAGGCAAAGCGTGCTGTTCGCGAGGGAGTACTGATGTGGTGGAGGGAGGCACAGGGTGCTGTTCGGGAGGGAGTACTGATGTGCTGTAGGGAGACACAGTGTGCTGTTCGGGAGGGAGTATTGATGTGGTGTAGGGAGGCACAGGGTGCTGTTCGGGAGGGAGTACTGATGTGGTGTAGGGAGGCACAGGGTGCTGTTCGGGAGGGAGTACTGATGTGGGGTAGAGAGGGACAGGGTGCTGTTCAGGAGGGAGTACTGATGTGGGGTAGAGAGGGACAGGGTGCTGTTCAGGAGGCAGTACTGATGTGGTGTCGGGAGGGACAGGGTGCTGTCCGGGAGGGAGTACTGATGTGGTGTAGGGAGGCACAGGGTGCTGTTCGGGAGGGAGTACTGATGTGGTGTAGGGAGGCACAGGGTGCTGTTCGGGAGGGAGTACTGATGTGGTGTAGGGAGGCACAGGGTGCTGTTCGGGAGGGAGTACTGATGTGGGGTAGAGAGGGACAGGGTGCTGTTCGGGAGGGAGTACTGATGTGGGGTAGAGAGGGACAGGGTGCTGTTCAGGTTGGAGTACTGATGTGGAGAGGGAGGCACAGGGTGCTGTTCGGGAGGGAGTACTGATGTGGGGTAGAGAGGGACAGGGTGCTGTTCACGAGGGAGTGCTGATGTGGGGTAGAGAGGGACAGGGTGCTGTTCAGGAGGGTGTACTGATGTGAGGTAGGGAGGCAAAGTGTGCCGTTCAGTGGGGAGTACAGATGTGGTGTCGGGAGGGACAGGGTGCTGTCCGGGAGCGAGTACTGATGTTGGGCAGGGAGGCACAAGCTGCTGTTCGAGAGGGAGTAATGATGTGGTGCAGGGAGGAACAGGATGCTGTTCGGGAGGGAGTAATGATGTGAGGTCAGTAGGCGCAGGGTTTGTTCGGGACGGAGTACTGATGTGATGTGGAGAAGGGCTTATGCCCGATTCTCCTGCTCCTTGGATGCTGCCTGACCTGCTGCGCTTTTCCAGCAACAGATTTTTAGCTCTGATCTCCAGCATTGCAGTCCTCGCTTTCTCCTAGTGGGGTAGGCACAGGGTGCTGTTCGGGAGGGAGTCCTGATGTGGTCTAGGGAGGCACTGGGTGCTGTTCGGGAGGGTGTAGTGATGTGAGGTAGAGAGGCACAGGGTGCTGTTCGGGAGGGTGTACTGATGTGGTGTAGGGAGGCATAGCGTGCTGTTTGGGAGGGAGTACTGATGTGGAGTAGGGAGGCTCAGGGTGCTGTTTGGGAGGGTGTACTGATGTGGGGTAGAGAGGGACAGGGTGCTGTTCAGGAGGGAGTATTGATGCAGTGTAGGGAGGCACAGGGTGATGTTTGGGAGGGTGTACTGATGTGGTGTAGGGAGGCACAGGGTGATGTTCAGTAGGATGTACTGATGTAGGGCAGGGAGGCAGAGGGTGCTGTTCGGGATCGAGGACTGATGTGGAGTAGGGAGGCACAGGGTGCTGTTCGGGAGGGAGTACTGATGTGGTGTAGGGAGGCGCAGGGTGACGTTCGGGAGGGAGTACTGATGTGGTGTAGGGAGGTACAGGGTACTGTTCGGAAGGGTGTACCGATGTGGTGTAGGGAGGCAGAGGGTGCTGTTCGGGAGGGAGTACTGATGTGGTGTAGGGAGGTACAGGGTGCTGTTCGGGAGGGTGTGGTAATGTGGGATAGGGATGCACAGGGTGCTGTTCGGGAGGGAGTACTGATGTGGAGTAGGCAGGCACAGGGTGATGTTTGGGAGGGAGTACTGATGTGGTGTGGGGAGGCACAGGGTGATGTTCGGGAGGGAGTACTGATGTGGTGTAGGGTGGCATAGGGTGCCGTTCTGGAGGGTGTACTGATGTGGAGTAGGGAGGCACAGGGTGATGTTTGGGAGGGTGTACTGATGTGGTGTGGGGAGGCACAGGGTGCTGTTCGGGAGGGAGTACTGATGTGGAGTAGGGAGGCACAGGGTGATGTTTGGGAGGCAGTACTGATGTGGTGTGGGGAGGCTCAGGGTGCTGTTCGGGAGGGAGTACTGATGTGGAGTAGGGAGGCACAGGGTGATGTTTGGGAGGGAGTACTGATGTGGTGTGGGGAGGCACAGGGTGCTGTTCGGGAGGGAGTACTGATGTGGAGTAGGGAGGCACAGGGTGATGTTTGGGAGGGAGTACTGATGTGGTGTGGGGAGGCACAGGGTGATGTTTGGGAGGGAGTACTGATGTGGTGTGGGGAGGCACAGGGTGATGTTTGGGAGGGTGTACTGATGTGGGGTAGGGAGGCAAAGTGTGCCGTTCAGGGGGGAGTACTGTTGTGGTGTCGGGAGGGAGTACTGATGTGGTGTCGGGAGGGACAGGGTGCTGTCCGGGAGGGAGTACTGATGTTGAGCAGGGAGGCACAAGCTGCTGTACGAGAGGGAGTAATGATGTGGTGCAGGGAGGAACAGGATGCTGTTCGGGAGGGAGTAATGATGTGAGGTCAGTAGGCGCAGGGTTTGTTCGGGAGGGAGTACTGATGTGATGTGGAGAAGGGCTTATGCCCGATTCTCCTGCTCCTTGGATGCTGCCTGACCTGCTGCGCTTTTCCAGCAACAGATTTTTAGCTCTGATCTCCAGCATTGCAGTCCTCGCTTTCTCCTAGTGGGGTAGGCACAGGGTGCTGTTCGGGAGGGAGTCCTGATGTGGTCTAGGGAGGCACTGGGTGCTGTTCGGGAGGGTGTAGTGATGTGAGGTAGAGAGGCACAGGGTGCTGTTCGGGAGGGTGTACTGATGTGGTGTAGGGAGGCATAGCGTGCTGTTTGGGAGGGAGTACTGATGTGGAGTAGGGAGGCTCAGGGTGCTGTTCGGGAGGGTGTACTGATGTGGGGTAGGGAGGGACAGGGTGCTGTTTGGGAGGGTGTACTGATGTGGGGTAGAGAGGGACAGGGTGCTGTTCAGGAGGGAGTATTGATGCAGTGTAGGGAGGCACAGGGTGATGTTTGGGAGGGTGTACTGATGTGGTGTAGGGAGGCACAGGGTGATGTTCAGTAGGATGTACTGATGTAGGGCAGGGAGGCAGAGGGTGCTGTTCGGGATCGAGGACTGATGTGGAGTAGGGAGGCACAGGGTGCTGTTCGGGAGGGAGTACTGATGTGGTTTCGGGAGGGACAGGGTGCTATCCGGGAGGGAGTACTGATGTTGAGCAGGGAGGCACAAGCTGCTGTACGAGAGGGAGTAATGATGTGGTGCAGGGAGGAACAGGATGCTGTTCGGGAGGGAGTAATGATGTGGGGTCAGTAGGCGCAGGGTTTGTTCGGGAGGGAGTACTGATGTGATGTGGAGAAGAGCTTATGCCCGATTCTCCTGCTCCTTGGATGCTGCCTGACCTGCTGCGCTTTTCCAGCAACAGATTTTTAGCTCTGATCTCCAGCATTGCAGTCCTCGCTTTCTCCTAGTGGGGTAGGCACAGGGTGCTGTTCGGGAGGGAGTACTGATGTGGTCTAGGGAGGCACTGGGTGCTGTTCGGGTGCGTGTAGTGATGTGAGGTTGAGAGGCACAGGGTGCTGTTCGGGAGGGTGTACTGATGTGGTATAGGGAGGCATAGCGTGCTGTTTGGGATGGAGTACTGATGCGGAGTAGGGAGGCTCAGGGTGCTGTTCGGGAGGGTGTACTGATGTGTGGTAGGGAGGGACAGGGTGCTGTTTGGGAGGGTGTACTGATGTGGGGTAGAGAGGGACAGGGTGCTGTTCAGGAGGGAGTATTGATGCAGTGTAGGGAGGCACAGGGTGATGTTTGGGAGGGTGTACTGATGTTGTGTAGGGAGGCACAGGGTGATGTTCAGGAGGATGTACTGATGTAGGGCAGGAAGGCAGAGGGTGCTGTTCGGGATCGAGGACTGATGTGGAGTAGGGAGGCACAGGGTGCTGTTCGGGAGGGAGTATTGATGTGGTGTAGGGAGGCGCAGGGTGACGTTCGGGAGGGAGTACTGATGTGGTGTAGGGAGGCACAGGGTGCTGTTCAGGGGGGTGTACTGATGTGGTGTAGGGAGTCACAGGGTACTGTTCGGAAGGGTGTACCGATGTGGTGTAGGGAGGCAGAGGGTGCTGTTCGGGAGGGAGTACTGATGTGGTGTAGGGAGGCACAGGGTGCTTTTCGGGAGGGTGTGGTAATGTGGGATAGGGAGGCACAGGGTGCTGTTCGGGAGGGAGTACTGATGTGGAGTAGGGAGGCTCAGGGTGCTGTTCGGGAGGGTGTACTGATGTGGGGTAGGGAGGGACAGGGTGCTGTTTGGGAGGGTGTACTGATGTGGGGTAGAGAGGGACAGGGTGCTGTTCAGGAGGGAGTATTGATGCAGTGTAGGGAGGCACAGGGTGATGTTTGGGAGGGTGTACTGATGTGGTGTAGGGAGGCACAGGGTGATGTTCAGTAGGATGTACTGATGTGGTGTGGGGAGGCACAGGGTGCTGTTCGGGAGGGAGTACTGATGTGGAGTAGGGAGGCACAGGGTGATGTTTGGGAGGGAGTACTGATATGGTGTAGGGAGGCACAGGGTGCTGTTCGGGAGGGAGTACTGATGTGGAGTAGGGAGGCACAGGGTGATGTTTGGGAGGGAGTACTGATGTGGTGTGGGGAGGCACAGGGTGATGTTTGGGAGGGAGTACTGATGTGGTGTGGGGAGGCACAGGGTGATGTTTGGGAGGGATAACTGATGTGGGGTAGGGAGGCAAAGGGTGCCGTTCAGGGGGGAGTACTGTTGTGGTGTCGGGAGGGAGTACTGATGTGGTGTCGGGAGGGACAGGGTGCTGTCCGGGAGGGAGTACTGATGTTGAGCAGGGAGGCACAAGCTGCTGTACGAGAGGGAGTAATGATGTGGTGCAGGGAGGAACAGGATGCTGTTCGGGAGGGAGTAATGATGTGAGGTCAGTAGGCGCAGGGTTTGTTCGGGAGGGAGTACTGATGTGATGTGGAGAAGGGCTTATGCCCGATTCTCCTGCTCCTTGGATGCTGCCTGACCTGCTGCGCTTTTCCAGCAACAGATTTTTAGCTCTGATCTCCAGCATTGCAGTCCTCGCTTTCTCCTAGTGGGGTAGGCACAGGGTGCTGTTCGGGAGGGAGTCCTGATGTGGTCTAGGGAGGCACTGGGTGCTGTTCGGGAGGGTGTAGTGATGTGAGGTAGAGAGGCACAGGGTGCTGTTCGGGAGGGTGTACTGATGTGGTGTAGGGAGGCATAGCGTGCTGTTTGGGAGGGAGTACTGATGTGGAGTAGGGAGGCTCAGGGTGCTGTTCGGGAGGGTGTACTGATGTGGGGTAGGGAGGGACAGGGTGCTGTTTGGGAGGGTGTACTGATGTGGGGTAGAGAGGGACAGGGTGCTGTTCAGGAGGGAGTATTGATGCAGTGTAGGGAGGCACAGGGTGATGTTTGGGAGGGTGTACTGATGTGGTGTAGGGAGGCACAGGGTGATGTTCAGTAGGATGTACTGATGTAGGGCAGGGAGGCAGAGGGTGCTGTTCGGGATCGAGGACTGATGTGGAGTAGGGAGGCACAGGGTGCTGTTCGGGAGGGAGTACTGATGTGGTGTCGGGAGGGAGTACTGATGTGGTGTCGGGAGGGACAGGGTGCTGTCCGGGAGGGAGTACTGATGTTGAGCAGGGAGGCACAAGCTGCTGTACGAGAGGGAGTAATGATGTGGTGCAGGGAGGAACAGGATGCTGTTCGGGAGGGAGTAATGATGTGGGGTCAGTAGGCGCAGGGTTTGTTCGGGAGGGAGTACTGATGTGATGTGGAGAAGAGCTTATGCCCGATTCTCCTGCTCCTTGGATGCTGCCTGACCTGCTGCGCTTTTCCAGCAACAGATTTTTAGCTCTGATCTCCAGCATTGCAGTCCTCGCTTTCTCCTAGTGGGGTAGGCACAGGGTGCTGTTCGGGAGGGAGTACTGATGTGGTCTAGGGAGGCACTGGGTGCTGTTCGGGTGGGTGTAGTGATGTGAGGTTGAGAGGCACAGGGTGCTGTTCGGGAGGGTGTACTGATGTGGTGTAGGGAGGCATAGCGTGCTGTTTGGGATGGAGTACTGATGCGGAGTAGGGAGGCTCAGGGTGCTGTTCGGGAGGGTGTACTGATGTGTGGTAGGGAGGGACAGGGTGCTGTTTGGGAGGGTGTACTGATGTGGGGTAGAGAGGGACAGGGTGCTGTTCAGGAGGGAGTATTGATGCAGTGTAGGGAGGCACAGGGTGATGTTTGGGAGGGTGTACTGATGTGGTGTAGGGAGGCACAGGGTGATGTTCTGGAGGATGTACTGATGTAGGGCAGGAAGGCAGAGGGTGCTGTTCGGGATCGAGGACTGATGTGGAGTAGGGAGGCACAGGGTGCTGTTCGGGAGGGAGTATTGATGTGGTGTAGGGAGGCACAGGGTGCTGTTCAGGGGGGTGTACTGATGTGGTGTAGGGAGTCACAGGGTACTGTTCGGAAGGGTGTACCGATGTGGTGTAGGGAGGCAGAGGGTGCTGTTCGGGAGGGAGTACTGATGTGGTGTAGGGAGGCACAGGGTGCTGTTCGGGAGGGTGTGGTAATGTGGGATAGGGAGGCACAGGGTGCTGTTCGGGAGGGAGTACTGATGTGGAGTAGGGAGGCACAGGGTGATGTTTGGAAGGGAGTACTGATGTGGTGTGGGGAGGCACAGGTTGATGTTCGGGAGGGAGTACTGATGTGGTGTAGGGAGGCATAGGGTGCTGTTCTGGAGGGTGTACTGATTTGGTGTGGGGAGGCACAGGGTGCTGTTCGGGAGGGAGTACTGATGTGATGTTGGGAGGCACAGGGTGCTGTTTGGGAGGGAGTACTGATGTGGGGAAGTGAGGCACAGGATGTTGTTTGGGAGGGAGTACTGATGTGGTGTAGGGAGGCACAGGGTGCTGAACGATAGGGAGGACAGATGTGGGTTAGGGTGGCACAGGGTGCTGTTCGGGAGGGTGTACTGATGTAGTGTAGGGAGGCACAGGGTGCTGAACGCGAGGGAGTACTGATGTGGTGTAGGAAGGCACAGGGTACTGTTTGAACAGAGGACAGATGTGGGCTATGGAGGCACAGGATTTTGTTTGGGAGGGTGGACTGATGCGGGGTAGGGAGGCACAGGGTGCTGTTCCGGAGCGTGTACTAATGTGGGTGGCTGAACATGATTGAGTAAACGAGCATTGGGTTGTGAAGGGTCTATGGCCTGCACTGGAGAGCCTGAATATTGTATTACCATTGTTGTCCTTGCAGCCTGCTCAGTTTGTGAACAAGATAAACCTCACTAGATATGCGGAAGCAATTATTTGCAGCGATTTGGTTTATGAAGCTTGCAATTTGGATGCAGTAAACTCAGAGAGGATTCATTTCTCTAATTAACTTTCAATAGTTTGGGGCCTTTGCCTGTTATTGAGAAGTAATGAGCTTCCTTGGTTTGGATTTGACATATTCACCAGCCCCACGAGTAATTGCATTTATTAGTTCATTCTTATTTATGTGCCTTAGTCAAATCTCTTTCTGTGTTTCCTTTTATTGAGACTAGTTAGAAGTAAATGCGTCAAGAGAAAGTACTTAATGATATTGTTCTCCCTTCTCAGCTTTTAAATTTAAGATAGCGGATGCTACTTTTCTGATTATTTATTTCCCAATTTAAATGTAAAGGTTGGTTCCTCCACTATCCTCACATCATGTGGAAACTTCATAATGAGATAAGGTTGTATTAATATAATTTTGCTCTTCCAGAACACCAACCCAACCTGCCCCTTGTTATATGTTTTTCCATTACCTTACACTAAACCAGAGAGACAAAAGACTGCATCATTGTCTCATCTCAAAGGACTCCTGCCCTTTCCCAGTATTGTGCTGGATAATCATTATGCATAATGTTGAGGTCACAGGGAGCTGCCTAAGTCTTTTAGGAGAGTGGGCAAAGAACTGGCAGATGGAATACAACGTGGGAAAATGTGAGGTTATGCACTATGGTAGCAAGAATAGAGAAATGGGCCATATTCTTAAGGGGGAAAGATTTCAGAAATCTGAAGTACCAAGGGACTTAGGAGCCCTACTTCAGGATTCTGCATGCAGGTTCAGTTGGCAGTTAGGAAGGCAAATTCAATGTTAGCATCATTTCAAGAGGGCTAGAGTACAAGAGCAGAGATGTGCTGCTGAGGCTGGATAAGGCTCTAGGCAGACCACATTTGGAATATTGTGAGCAGTTTTATGTAAGGAAGGAGGTGCTGGCTTTGGAGACGGTCCAAAGGAGGTTTACAAGAATGGTCTCGGGGATAAATGGCTTGACGTATGAGGACCAGTTGAGGACTCTGGGTCTATACTCGATGGAGTTGAGAAGGATATGGGGGGATTTGATTGAAAATTCCAGAATACTGGATAGAGTGGACTTGGAGAAGAGGTTTCCACGAGTATGAGAGACTAGGACCTGAAGGCACAGCCTCTGAGTGAAAGGAGGTGAACAGCCAAGGTCTTTTCACCAGGGTAGGGGAGTCCAAACCTAGAGGTTGCAAGTTTAAAGAGAGAGAGGGGAAAGATTTAAAAGGGACCTGAGGGGCAACTTTTTCACATTGAGGATGATGCGTGAATGGAACGAGCTGCCAGAGAAAATAGTACAGGCAATTACAATTACAACATTTAAAAGATGTTGGGACACGAACGTGAACAGAAAAGGATATGGGCCAAACACAGGCAAATGGGACTCGGAAAGCTAGTCAGCATGGATGAGCTGAGCCGAAGGGTCTATTTCTGTGCTATATGATGGTGATTTTATAATTGAGATCTGGAGGGATTTCTTCAGCAAGAAGATGGTGAATCTACAGAACTCATTGCTGCCGAACGCTGAGGAGGTCAAATGATTGAGTGTACTTAGAACAGAGATGGTCTTAATTGGTAAGAGAATCAAAGGTTCCAGGGAGAAGGCAGGGAAACGGAGTTGAGAAACGTATCAGCCATGATCGAATTGTGGGGCACACTGATGGGCTGAATAGGCCTCATTTTGCTCCCATATTCTCTGTTCATATGCTTTCTCTTTGGCCTATTATATTAAAATCACCCATTTATTTTCAATTTTCCCTGCAGCCAATCCCTGGATTCTGTCCCTGTGTGTGTGGCTGGACTTAAGAATTGGCCATGAATGAGGTTAAACCCGTGATGAAGCAAGCAAAGCGAGTGGGTCAATGAGCTCATCATCCCTGCTCCTTTCTTTGTCTCTTTCTAAATTGTCCCAATATTGTCATTACCACCTACCAATGCATCTCGAGGGTTGTGTAAATCCCTGGCCTTTCCCAAAGATAACGTGGGAAACCTCCAGAATGACGTGACCACTGCAATATTCTCCCTTTCATTGATTTACTTCCTTTTGGTGACAGAATAGTGGTAGCCCTGGTAGGAGGATGGCACTCTCCACAATGTCATGGCACACACATCAAATTCCTTTTTGGATCTCTCCAATCTGGCACACTTTGCTCTGGCAATCTCCCGAGTTCCAACACCTCCTAGTTTTCCCTGTATGTGTCTTTACTCACGTTTGTTTCTTCTGTTTCATGTTGTCCAGTGATAGGCAGTAATCTGTTTTATGGTGTTCCATTTTATGGCTGTTTATAGCAACACAGCTTGTTATGGCAACTACTCTGCTCAAGACCACACAAAATTACAGAGAGCTGTGAACACAGCCCAGTCCATCACGAAAACCAACCTTCCTTCCATTGACTTGGTCTATACTTCCCACTGCCTCGGGTAGGCAGCCAACATCATCAAACATCCATCCCAACCTGGTTATACTCACTTCTACCCTCTTCCACTGGGCAGAAGACGCAAAAGTTTGACAACACGTACCAACAGATTTAAGAACAGCCAATTCCCCGCTGTTGTCAGACTTATGAATGGACCTCTCATACATTAGAGTTGATTTTTCTCTGCACCTTCTTGGTAGCTGTTGTTATGGACTAGGCCAGACCACTCAAACCATTCTTGAGCAGACAGCCCAGACTGTAACTTTACAATTTGTTTTAGTAAGTGTACAGTGAAAATTACCCGCAGTAAGTTAGCTTGGTTGACTACTAGGTTGGGCCCCGTGGCCCAAGATTTCAACTCCCCTCCCACTCTGCCGAGGACATGGAGGTCCTGGGCCTCCTTCACTGCCGCTCCCTCACCACCAGATGCCTGGAGGAAGAATGCCTCATCTTCTGCCTTGGAACACTTCAACCCAAGGGCATCAATTTGGACTTCAACAGTTTCCTCATTTCCCCTTCCCCTACCTCACCCTAGTTCCAAACTTCCAGCTCAGCACTGTCCCCATGACTTGTCCGGACTTGTCCTACCTGCCTAGCTCCTTTTCCACCTATCCACTCCACCCACTCCTCCCTGATCTATCACCTTCATCCCCTCCCCCACTCACCCATTGTACTCTATGCTACTTTCTCCCCACCCCCACCCTCCTCTAGCTAATCTCTCTACGCTTCAGGCTCACTGCCTTCATTCCTGATGAAGAGCTTTTGCCCGAAACTTTGATTTCGCTGCTCGTTGGATGCTGCCTGAACTGCTGTGCCCTTCCAGCACAACTAATCCAGAATCTGGTTTCCAGTGTCTGCTGTCATTGTTTTTACCTACTAGTTTTTAAAACAGACAGAAATTTATTCACAAAATTATACAATGAACAGAATAAAGAACCCCTACAGAACTCAGTCTATCCAAATCAGACTTAATTATGCTGTTACAAATATACACAACAGTCCTAATACGTAAACCCCCTTAAAAATTCAACAGATGCTTACAGGTTGAAGTTAGAAGGGCAGCGAGAGACAGTCTGTTTCCACACAGCTAGAGCACTGACCACTCCCCTTTCATTATTTAGGTCACTTCTAAAACATGACCACTTTGCTCTGAAGTTTCATCTGTTTACATATAAACAAAAAAGCCTCTCTATACCCTTTCATCTCTATACCAAGCCGGTCTAATCGGTACCAAGAGCAGTTTATTATCCCCCTGAAACAAAACAAGAACACAGTATCCTCTAGAAAAGGAACCCCGTAACACTATATATTGCATTCTGTTCTATAGCCCAATATACTTGATTAGCATGCAAAATAGTACTTTTCACTGTACCTCAGTACACATGACAATAAATCAAACCAAACGTGAAAAAAAATCAAACATTAGAAAATCCACTAACCGTGTGATTGATATAATTCAAGGTGAGATCTTTGATCAATGGTAGAGTAAACTGAATATTTAAAGTTTGATTGAAGATTTGCAGCTCGGGTATCCATTGCTGTGGTTGTGTTCGCCGAGCTGGAATTTTTTGCTGCAAACGTTTCGTTCCCTGGCTAGGGAACATCATCAGTGCTGTTGGAGCCTTGTGTGAAGCGCTGCTTTGATGTTTCTTCCGGTATTTATATTGGTTTGTTCTTGCCGCTTCCGGGTGTCAGTTTCAGCTGCAGTGATTTGTATATGGTCCAGTCGATGTGTCTGTTGATGGATGTTCTTGCCGCTTCCGGGTGTCAGTTTCAGCTGTAGTGGTTTGTATATTGGGTCCAGATCAATGTGTCTGTTGATGGAGTTTGGGGATGAATGCCATGCTTCCAGGAATTCTCTGGCTGTTCTCTGTCCGGCTTGTCCTATGATAGTGGTGTTTTCCCAGTCAAATTCATGTTGATGGTTGTCTGAGTGTATGGCTACTAGTGATAACTGGTCGTGTCGTTTTGTGGCTAGCTGGTGTTCGTGGATGCGGATTGTTAGCTGTCTTCCTGTTTGTCCTATATAGTGTTTTGTGCAGTCATTGCATGGTATTTTGTAAACTACGTTAGTTTGGCTCATGCTGGGTATTGGGTCCTTTGTTCTAGTGATTTGAGTGATTGAGGACATGCCACAACCCAAAGGACTAGCCACTCTACCATACGTCAGGAGCGTCTCAGAACTGACAGCCAGACTATTGCGACCCTTAGGACTCATAACAGCACACAAGCCAACATCCACACTCAGACAAGAAATCACTAGAACAAAGGACCCAATACCCAGCATGAGCCAAACTAACGTAGTTTACAAAATACCATGCAAGGACTGCACAAAACACTATATAGGACAAACAGGAAGACAGCTAACAATCCGCATCCACGAACACCAGCTAGCCACAAAACGACACGACCAGTTATCACTAGTAGCCATACACTCAGACAACCATCAACATGAATTTGACTGGGAAAACACCACCATCATAGGACAAGCCGGACAGAGAACAGCCAGAGAATTCCTGGAAGCATGGCATTCATCCCCAAACTCCATCAACAGACACATTGACCTGGACCCAATATACAAACCACTACAGCTGAAACTGACACCCGGAAGCGGCAAGAACAAACCAATATAAATATCGGAAGAAACATCAAAGCAGCGCTTCACACAAGGCTCCAACAGCACTGATGATGTTCCCTAGCCAGGGAACGAAATGTTTGCAGCAAAAACTTCCAGCTCGGCGAACACAACCACAATAAACTGAATATACTTGACATTCCACTATCCAGAATATTCTCTGGTCAAGCAAAGGCCCAGACTCAAGACTACCTACTTTAGGGGGTACCATCAGTACCAATGCTATCCATACAAATACCCATACCCATATCCATACCCATATTGATACCCGTATCCATACCCATACCCATATACATATCCATATCCATACCCATACCCATATCCATATCCATTCCCATATACATATCCATACCCATACCCATATCCATACCCATATCCATACCCATACCCATATACATATCCATATCCATACCCATACCCATATCCATATCCATTCCCATACCCATACCCATACCCATATCCATACCCATATCCATACCTGTATCCATACCCATACCCACACCCATACCCATACCCACACCCATATCCATACCCATATCCATACCCATACCCATATCCATACCCATTCCCATACCCATACCCATACCCATATCCATATCCATATCCATATCCATACCCATATCCATACCCCTACCCATACCCATACCCATATCCATACCCATATCCATACCCATATCCATATGCATATCCATACCCATACCCACACCCATACCCATACCCATACCCATATCCATACCCATATCCATACCCATACCCACACCCATATCCATACCCATATCCATACCCATATCCATACCCATACCCACACCCACATCCATACCCATATCCATACCCATACCCACACCCATATCCATACCCATACCCACATCCATATCCATACCCATATCCATACCCATACCCATACTCATACCCATATCCATACCCATACCCATATACATATCCATATCCATACCCATACCCATATCCATATCCATTCCCATACCCATACCCATACCCATATCCATACCCATATCCATACCTGTATCCATACCCATACCCACACCCATACCCATACCCACACCCATATCCATACCCATATCCATACCCATACCCATATCCATACCCATTCCCATACCCATACCCATACCCATATCCATATCCATATCCATATCCATACCCATATCCATACCCCTACCCATACCCATACCCATATCCATACCCATATCCATACCCATATCCATATGCATATCCATACCCATACCCACACCCATACCCATACCCATACCCATATCCATACCCATACCCACACCCATATCCATACCCATATCCATACCCATATCCATACCCATACCCACACCCACATCCATACCCATATCCATACCCATACCCACACCCATATCCATACCCATACCCACATCCATATCCATACCCATATCCATACCCATACCCATACTCATACCCATATCCATACCCATACCCATACCCACACCCATACCCATATCCATGGCAGCCAGTTTGTCTGAAGACAGTGACTAAGAAGTAAGATTTAATCTACGGAATAACCTGGATAGTGTTGGTGATTTTCTTCATTTGTATTTCAGTATGATTTCAATAAATATTACTCTTGATAGTCAATATTTGGCATTGACAATGGTGTTTTTTAAAAAATATTCATTCATAGGATATCAGCGCAATGAGCATTTTATCACTCATTCCCAAGTTCTTTAAGAGTCAACTATTGTGGGTGTGGAGTCCCATGGAGGTCAGACCAAGTAAAAACAGTAGATTTCCTTTCTGAAAGGACATTAGTGAACCAGATGGGTGTTTACAAAATCAAAAGTGGTTACGTGGTCACCATTAGGTCAGCTCTTTCTCTCCAATTCTTCTTTTAAATTCCAATTTCACCACCTACCAAGGTGGGATGATATTTCTGAATATTTGTGTCATTGTAGTGAAGCACGAGTTAAGTTAAACTTTAATTGCCATTCTCTTTTCATCTCTCTCTACCCACACTATTTCCACCTCTGTAATACAGACTATCCTCAGGAGTAACATTTATTGAAATACAAATAGAGAGAATCACCAATACTACCCAGGCCGTTCTGTGGATTATATCTAACTCTCAGCCCTGAACATCTAACTAATGTCTTCTGCCTTTCTTGCTGATAGTCAGCACCTTGGAACATTTTGCTACATTACTTGTGGTTGTCACCTTCCAAACGTCAACAAACCTGCTTTTGTCTTTCTAACATCAGTCCCCCTCCCGAGATCTGACAGGGTTCCCCATGAGAAGGGAGTGACTTGGACAAGGCTGGAGATTGTATTGAGGTTTCAGTCAGAGATCAGCCGTCTTGCCTGCAGTGAGACATCAGCTAGAAGCCAAATGTCAACAAGTTGGAAGCTGCTTCACAAACTGTCAACACCAGGTATTAAAAGGAGATATTTAAATGCAACTTTCTATTGTTGTACCTCTTGATGACAACTTTGCGGGCGGCATGGTGGCACAGTGGTTAGCACTGCTGTCTCACCTGGGTTCAATTCCCGACTCAGGCGACTGACTGTGTGGAGTTTGCACGTTCTCCCCGTGTCTGCGTGGGTTTCCTCCGGATGCTCCAGTTTCCTCCCACAATCCAAAGATGTGCGGGTCAGGTGAATTGGCTATGCTAAATTGCCAGTAGTGTTAGGTAAGGGGTAAATGTAGGGGTATGGGTGGATTGCGCTTCGGCGGGTCGGTGTGGACTTGTTGGGCCGAAGGGCCTGTTTCCACACTGTAAGTAATCTAATCTAAACAATGAAGTGGACAATCTGTGGAAATGAACATAAAGGAAGAGTAGGGAGAAGCCTTCATTCGTCATTATTCTGAAAATGATAATAGGTTAAATGATTTCAAATGTTGCAAGCCTTAATGCTAAGATGGTAAATTAATAGTGCGCTTGCTATTGCAGGTTATTTTTGATTCATGTTGTCAGATTTTATTTGGATACTGTGGTTCTAGTTCCTGACTATTGCTTAACATTGACACAACACCTTGTCACTGTGTGTGCAGCCAACCTTTTTTTTGTGTAAGCGTTTTTGGCTGAACTGCGAATCCTCTTTGCTACCCAGATATAAGCTGCACAAACCCTTTTGGCATCTTCAGTGACTTTAGTGCTCAATGGTGAGATATCAACCCTTCAAAACAAATGGATTCATATCTGTGTTAAAATATCAAACAGAGGAGTAGCTGCTGAACACATCCATTTATTAATCTTCATATATCGTTGCTGAGCCTCCTGTCTCAAGGATAAATGGTGCGACCTCTGGACTGACCCCAAAGTTGCCAATGCAGACCTGGTCGTCAGATGCTTGAATGGACCTCTCCAAATATTAAAGTAAAGGGACAAATTACTGCAGATGCTGGAATCTGAAATGAAGGTAAAAAATAAATGCTGGAGATCACAGTGGGTCAGGCAGCATCCATGGGGAGAATGTAATTTAACATTTTCAGTCTAGATACTCTCCATCAGAGTTGATGGGAAGTTTGGAGGAGGCAGCATTATACAATAGTTATGGAGGGGTGGTGGGTGGAGTGATGAGGGGACAGTGTTGGGGGAGAAAAGATATTAATAGTTAGGGTTAAGTGATTGGAATGTGAGAAAGACAGAACAATGGTGTATGTCACAGCCTAAATATTCTGATCTCTCTCTCTGCACCTTCTTTGCAGCTGTAACACTCGGATGCACTTTGGTATGAGCTGCCTGCATAGCACAACATAACACAACAACATGCTTTTCACTGTATCTGTGACAACAATAAATCGAAGTGGACTCTGCGCTTGAGCTCCATTGCTCACCATGGTCTCCGGTGTGCAGGGTCTACACTGTCCATGCAAAGATCTCTGACCATCCAGTACAAAGCAGCTCAGCCATGCGCGCTACTGTGGTGTCCCTCATCAGGCTGCCCACCCTGAGGTGAGTGAAGGAGGGCTGTGGAAATTTGTCACAGGCTTCAGGATAATTCCCCTCCCCTCCCAAATGACACACTGTGTGATACAGTCTTTGCTTTCTACATGGCCCAACCTGGTCTGACAATAGTGATGAACTAGACAGCTCCCCCTGCATACCAAATTCACCACTTTGAATGCCCAGTCAATAAAAGCTATGTTTCTTACTAGATTGGATTCCCTACACTGTAGAAACCAGTCCTTCAGCTCAACAAGTCCACACTGACCTCTGAAGAGTAACCCACCCAGACCCATTTCCTTCTAACTGCACACCTCACCCTGTGGGCAATTTAGCGTGACCAATTCACCTGACCTGTAGTGCGGGAGGAAAGGGAAACACCCAGAGGAAACCTATGCAGACACAGGGAGAACATGCAACTCCCACACACAGTCGCCTGAGGTTAGAATCGAACCCAGGTCCCTGGCGTTGTGAGGCAGCAGTGCTAACCACCGCGTCACCCATTTCATTCTAGACTCCTCATTGATCTCTATATTAAATACGGAGGATGGGGTAAAGACACCCCCAATGTACCTGGATGACGAACTTGGAAATTATACTGACATTGTCACTGCAAAATTCAGTCAGTCTGTGGGTAGAGAGGCAGACACTGGTCTGACTTGTCTTGTGGACTTCAGAATAAAGCTCCCTTAAGTCCAAGATTTCTATGTGTTTCTTTCCCCCTCTGGGATTGCTTTAAAAACTGTGCATTAGTTGCTGGCTATGAACTACTAGAAACCCAACTGGCTCCCACACCCCCACCCACAATATGGTAAACAATGAGGACTAACCCCTGGTTCTAGACCATGCTGGATCTCTCCTGTATAATGCTGGAGGAGGTGTCAGTTCCATGGGTAGTGTTGTAGAACAGAGAGACCTAAGGGTTCAGGTACATAATTCTTTGAACTTTGCATCACAAATAGATAGTGTGGTTAAGACTGTGTGTAACACACTTGTCTTCATTGCTCAGACCTTTTGAGTGTAGGAGTTGGGATGCTATGTTGAGGTTATACAGGATATTGGTGAGGGCTCTTCTGGAGTACTGTGTCCAGTTCTGGTCACCCTGTTATCATTAAACTGGAAAGGGTTCAGAAGAGATTGATGTTGCTGGGAATGGAGGGTTTGACTTATAAGGAAAGGCTGGGACTTTTTCACTGGACCATGGGAGGTTGAGGAGTGACTTTTATAGTTTGTAAATCATGACAGATATAGCTAAGTGAATGGAAGGTGTTTTGTTCCCCCAAGGGTGGGGAATTTCAAGTCCATTTTTAAGGTGTGAGAAAAAAGAATTTAGAAAGATGTGAGGGATAATTTGTTTTTCTTTTACAGAATGGCTCATGTGTGGAATGAACTTCCTGAGGAAGTGGTGGATATGGATATAGTTACAATGTTTTATAGACATTTGAATAAGTACATGTACAGGAAAGGTTTGAAGGAATATGGGCCAAGTGCAGATAGGTGGGACTTGTTTATTTTGGGATTATGGTCGGCATGGACTGGTTGGACCGAAGGGCCTGTTTCTGTGCTGTATGTCTCTATAATTCCACAGACACAGCCCGTTGAGAGGGAGAGCTGATTGAAGACTGGAGAGACAGAAAAATCCAACCTGTCCTGAAATTTTCCCCAGATTTGGCAATTTCCAACATCGATCATGCATGATGAGCTGGGTTGGAAAAATACCTTAACAACTCGTGAGTAGACCCTTGAATCAGTTCCAGTGCTGTAAACATAACTGACGCTCAAACTTAGTTGATGTTAAACTGTTTCCATGAATTAGAGGGCCCCTGTAGTGCACCAATTATATCAGAGAGCTCAATCCAACGGTCTGGGCAGATGTTAATAAAAGTGGATATGAATAATTAATAAACTGCCTGATAGATGTAGCTCCTGCCTAAACTTGCTAGGCCTCCAGTTGAAACCTGCAGTCTGCCCACACTCTCGTGAGGCTAAAGGCACCAGAGGTCATATTGGTGAGACTGCTAGCAAACATGCAGTGAGAGACCATTGGAGGTTTACACAGCACATCAATCTTCACAGGGAGCACTGCTCTGAAGCTAGACTGTTAGTATAGGGCTCAGCATTTCAGCCAGTATCCTCCCATCACTCCACACAGTTCCTCACAGTGACCACCAGACCAGCATTATTCACAGGATATTACTGAGATACAAGGGTTTGAGTTATAAAGAGATGCAGGATAGGCTAGGACTGTTCTCCCTGGAGCTAGGAGGCTTTGGGCTGACCTTATAACGGTATATAAAATCATGAAGGGAGTAGATAAGGTGAATTGCCAAGATCTTTTCCCCAAGGTGGGGGAGTCCAAAACGCAAGGGCCTAGGTTTAATGTGAGAGGAAAAAGTGAGATGCTGGAGATCAGAGCTTAAAAATGTGTTGCTGGAAAAGCGCAGCAGGTCAGCAGCATCAAAGGAGCAGGAGAATTAACGTTTCGGGCATAAGTCCTTCTTCAGGAATGAGGAGGGTGTGCCAAGCAGGCTAAGATAAAAGGTAGGGAGGAGGGACTTGTGGAGGGGCGTTGGGAATACGATAGGTGGAAGGAGGTTAAGGTGAGGGTGATAGGCCGGAGAGGGGGTGGGGGCGGAGAGGTCGGGAAGAAGATTGCAGGTGAAGAAGGCGGTGCTGAGTCCGAGGGTTGGGACTGAGAAAAGGTGGGGGGGAGGGGAAATGAGAAAGCTGGAGAAATCTGCATTCATCCCTTGTGGTTGGAGGGTTCCTAGGCGGAAGATGAGGTGCTCTTCCTTCAGGCATCGTGTTGCTATGGTCTGGCGATGGAGGAGGCCAAGGACCTGCATGTCCTTGGCGGAGTGGGAGGTAGAGTTAAAGTGTTCAGCCACGAGGTGGTTGGGTTGGTTGGTCCAGATGTCCCAGAGTTGTTCTCTGAAATGTTCCACAAGTAGGTGGCCTGTCTCCCCAATATAGAGGAGGCCACAATGTGCAGCGGATGCAATAGATGATGTGTGTGGAGGTGCAGGTGAATTTCTGATGGGTATGGGAGAATCCATTGGGGCCTTGGAGTGAAGTAAGGAGGGAGGTGTGGGCGCAAGTTTTGCATTTCTTGCGGTTGCAGGGGAAGGTGCTGAGAGCGGAGGTTGGGTTGGTGGGAGGTGTGGACTTGACGAGGGAGTCACGGAGGAAGTGGTCTTTTCGGAACGCTGATAGGGGAGGGGAGGGAAATATATCCCTGGTGGTGGGGTCCGTTTGGAGGTGGCGGAAATGACGACGGATGATACGCTGTATATGGAGGTTGATGGGGTGGTAGGTGAGTTCTGGTCGTGGGGTTCTGTCCTGGTGGCGATTGGAGAGGTGGGGTTCAAGGGCGGAGGAGCGGGACTGAGGAGATATGATGGGAAGCATCGTCGATCACGTCTGGGTGGAAATTGTGGTCTTTGAAGAAGGAGGCCATCTGGGTTGTTCGGTATTGGAATTGGTCCTCCTGGGACCAGATGCGGCAAAGGCGAAGGAGTTAGGAATATGGGATGGCGTTTTTACAGGGGGCAGGATGGGAGGAGGTGTGATATGAGAGGGAAAAGATTTAAATGGGACCTAAAGGAGAACTATTTCACATAGAGGGTGGGCCATGTCTGGCATGAGCTGCCAGAAGAAATAGTGGAGACGGATACAATTAAAACTTTGAAAAGACATTTGGATAGGCACACGGATAGGATGGTTGAGACGAGCACAGGCCAAATGTTGGCAAATAGGATTGGTGGAGGTTAGGAAACCTGGTTGCCATGGACAAGTCAGGCCAAAGGGCCAGTTTCCATGCTGCATACCTCTATGACTTTAACGTGAACTACCTACAAACCAGCAGCTACTTTAAGTGATATTGGTAGCAGGGTGGTTCTGTGACTGCACTTGCAATGAGGAAACGTAGACTGAAATCCCTCAGCCACAACCTGAGGAAGCAGGCCAATTTTGAATGAGGCAAGTTTTCAGGAGGGGATCCCATGGCTGAATAAGATTCTGCAAACCCACCAAATCCTCTGACAATCAGGCACGTGGTTAGTTGTCAGTGGGCTTCCTGTTGGAACTTTCGTACAAATCAAATCATCCGCCAAACTTCGCATAAACCAAATCATCCGCTGACATTTCCGCCACCTCCACACGGACCCCACCACCAGGGATATATTTCCCTCCCCACCCCTTTCCGCCTTCCGCAAAGCCCGTTCCCTCCAAGACCTGGTCAGGTCCAAGCCCCCCTTACAACCCACCCTCCCATCCTGGCACCTTCCCCTGCCACCGCAGGAATTGCAAAACCTGTGCCCACACCTCCTCCCTTACCTTTATCCAAGGCCCTAAAGGAGCCTTCCACATCCATCAAAATTTTACCTGCGCATCCACCAATATCATTTATTGTATCCGTTGCTCCCAATGCGGTCTCCTCTACATTGGGGAGACTGGACGCCTCCTAGCAGAGCACTTTAGGGAACATACCTGGGACACCCGCACCAATCAACCACACCGCCCTGTGGCCCAACATTTCAACTCCCCCTCCCACTCTGCCGAGGACATGGAAGTCCTGGGTCTCCTTCACCACCATTCCCTCACAATCAGACGCCTGAAGGAAGAACGCCTCATCATCCGCCTCGGAACACTTCAACCCCAGGGCATCAATGTGGACTTCAACAGTTTTCTCATTTCTCCTTCCCCGACCTCACCCCAGTTCCAAACTTCCAGCTCAGCACTGTCCCCATGACTTGTCCTACCTGTCTATCTTCTTTTCCACCTATCACCTTCATCCCCTCCCCCACTCACCTGTTGTACTCTATGCTACTTTCTCCCCACCCCCACCCTCCTCTCACTTATCGCTCCACCCTTCAGGCTCTCTGCCTGTATTCCTGATGAAGGGCTTTTGCCCGAAATGTCGATTTTATTGCTCCTTGGATGCTGCCTGAACTACTGTGCTTTTCCAGCACCACTCTAATCTGGTTTCTAGCATCTGCAGTCATTGTTTTTACCCTGGGAGAGGGAAGTCTTGGCCAATCAGAAGCTGGAAGATGCAGAAAAAGATGACACCAGGATGTAGGCTGTGGCTGTTGTCAGGATACCACCCTCCCAAGGACCCGTGTGCAACAGAACTTCCAACAGCTGGTGGCAACAATGTAGGCAGGTAGCTGGACCAGTTGGGTGAAGCATCTCTCTCTCTGTCTCTCTCTTTTTCTGGAACACAAAGAGTTTGGTGGAAAAAGTCTGATGGGAAGGAGGTGGAGTCAGTCAAAGGAATTCCTCATAAAAACAGAAAGAACTAGAGAAGCTCAACAGATCCAGAGGCATCTGTTTTACTTTCTACAGAAGTTGTCAAATGTTTTGAGTTTCTCCAGCACTTTCTGAGATTCCCAGTATTCGCAGTGGGTGAGACGCACTTCAGAGGGTTGGTATAGGCTCGATTGGCTGAATGGCCTCTACCTTCACTGGAGGGACTCTATGACCTGATGCCAGTGGAATAACCCTTGTTTCATGATCCTTGTCTTCAAATCACATGGTTTGTTTATTGAAAGGGAAATGGTGTTTGGAACAAAAGCAGACATTGCTGGAGGAATTCAATGGGTCTGGCAGCCTCTGAGGAGAGAAAGCAGAGTTAACATTTCAGGTCCAGTGATTCTTCAGACCTACTAGTTTCAGATCACAATATGAGTCATAGTTGCAGAGTTGTTTGAAGAAGACCATAATTGATGAGGGCCAGAGTGGTTTGAGGAGAAGTGGGATTTACACTCCTTGTCATATAAATAAATGAGCATCTGAGAAGCAGGAAAATTTTCCTGCTCCTCGGATGCTGCCTGACCTGCTGTGCTTTTCCAGCACCACTCTAATCTAAACTCTGGTTTCCAGCATCTGCAGTCCTCACTTTTGCCTTTTTAAATAAATGATTCCTGCCTTTATGAAAATTTCCACCATTTCTGCATATCTTTAATGAATCTTTATGTCTGTTTATGTAGCTGTGTTTCATAGTGTCTGTTTGCTATGATAGGGATACTTGAGCTACTGATACTTTCAGTAGTTTAATTAACTTCTGACTTTCCCAGCCAGCACTGTTTTAAAGTTTCACTTACTTGCTCCATTGTGGGAGAGGGAAACCACATCCTATTTTAACTAGAAGAGTCTCTTGTAGTTTATTCCATGTTAGTAACTAGTTACAGGTTACATTGACATGACTGTGGGATTCTTGTAGTACAGTGGTAGTGTCCCTGGGTTCAAGTCTCACCTGCTCCAGAGGTGCGTCATAACATTTTAAGAGTGACATGGTAGGTCAATGGTTAGTTCTGTTGCCTCACAGCGCCAGAGACCCATGTTCGATTCCAGCCTCGGGCGACTATCTGTGTGGAGTTTACACATTCCCCTCATGTCTGCGTGGGTTTCCTCTGGATGCTCCGGTTTCCTCCCACAATCTAAATATGTGCAGGTAAGATGAATTGGCCATACTAAATTGCCCACAGTGTTGAAGGATGTATAAGTTAGGTGCATTAGTCAGGGGTAAATATAGAGTAATAGGGTAGGGGAATGGGTCTGGGTGGACATCGGAGGGTTGGTGTGGACTTGTTGGACCGAAGGGCCTGTTTCCACACTGTAGGGGTTCTATGATGGCTACATAGTGTATTAAAAATGTCAACATTGATATGATGGTCATAGTCCTCAGAATCTCTAATAATCAGATATTAGGCCTCACTTCAAGACCGAAAACAATTCTGCTCATGTGTCCATTTGACTTTATTATCACGGCTTGCCACTTCCACTGTTATCCCTTTCAGACCCAGCATTTTGCTGGGTTTTTTTGTATCTTATATTAAGCTGAGTCATCATTGACAATAGTTAATGGTTTTAATCTTTAAATGTCTGGTTGATTTCTATGTGAAGGCCTACAGACTTATAGATTGAAGAACTCAGCAGGTTGTGATTACAATAAAACTCAAAGCAGGCTAGAAATGGAGCTCGTTCTGAGTTGTCAGCTTGAGATGAATGGGGAAAATCATAGCTTTACTGATCAAGGAGCAATGTGGGCAAAATGTACTTATATCATTTAAATTTAATCCAAATCAACAATATGGTAGGCATTGATCGATAACTAATACTGAAGCCAATTTGATAATTCAGCACACAATTAATATCAATACTATTTAATCAATCAAATCTAAGTGATAATGTAAAATTAATTAGCAAGGAAAAGTAACACAAATTTTCATGAATTAAAATCACAAGGATTTCTGTGTCAAAAATTATCAAAAATAAACCATTCGGTTAACATACTCAGAAGAATGACAGCTGATGGAGAATAGCTACTTCTTTATATTGAAAAAAAACATATGCTTCATAGTCTTATAAATTGCAGACAGCTCAGACCTGCAAAGCATGAAACTTGTGTGTTTGTGTATGAATGAAGTGTTGTTGTCTGCAAAACTTTGAACTCTGGATTTTGGAACTGGAGGACAGTGGGCATTCCTCGGGCATATTTCTATGATGTAGCAAAGTATTGGGTATAGTCAGGGGAACAGGAAATGTGCTGAGGTCCACATTAGGTTTTCTGCACATGTGTTTGAATGCACTGACTGTAGTAAGTAAGGTCTAGGTTAGAGTGGTGCTGGAAAAGCACAGCAGGTCAGGCAGCATCCGAGGAGCAGGAAAATCAATGTTTTAGGCAAAAGCCTAAAATTCGATTAGATTAGATTCCCTACAGTGTGGAAACAGGCCCTTCAACCTAATAAGTCCACACTGACCCTCCGAAGAGTAACCCACCCGCTCTCTGACTAATGCACCGAACAACTATGGATAATTTAGCAGGGCCAATTCACCTAACCTGCACATCTTAGTCAGTAAGGTGTTTTATGACAGGTGTGGATAACCATGTTGAATGATGTTGCTATGATGATAACAGAAACCTACCTCCAAAAAAAAACCAGGACTGGTTACGAAATACTCACTTGATATAAAGTTAAAAATCACACAACACCAGGTTATAGTCCAACAGGTTTAATTGGAGGCTCTAGCTTTCAGAGCGCTGCTCCTTCATCAGGTAGCTGTGGAGTATAAGATTGTAAGAAACAGAATTTATAGCAAACTTTATAGCAAAAATTCTGTGTCTGACAATCCTATACACCAAAACTACCTGATGAAGGAGCATGGCTCTGAAAGCTAGTGCCTCCAAGTAAACCTGTTGGATTATGACCTGGTGTTGCTTGATTTTTAACTTTGTACTTTTCATCAGTATTCACTCAGGAACAGGACACTGTTGCTGATGTGAATATGGAATCACAAATAATTAGAATGGATGCCCTGGAAATATGCAGGGAGGAGGTTTTGGGAATATTGGAAAGGATGAATATAGATAAGTCTCCTGGGCCTGATGGCATTTACCCCAGGATCCTATGGGAAGTTAGGGAGGAGATAGCAGAGCCATTGGCCTGGATTTTTATGTCGTCATTGTCTACGGGAATAGTACCAGAGGACTGGAGGATAGCGAATGTGGTCCCATTGTTCAAGAAAGGGAGTAGGGATAGCCCTAGTAACTATAGGCCAGTGAGTCTGACTTCAGTGGTGGGCAAAGTCTTAGAGAGAATGGTAAGGGATAAGATTTATGAACATCTGGGTAGGAATAACGTGATCAGGGATAGCCAGCATGGTTTTGTGAAGGGCAGGTCGTGCCTCACAAACCTTATTGAGTTCTTTGAGAAGGTGACTAAGGAAGTGGACGAGGGTAAAGCAGTAGATGTTGTGTATATGGATTTTAGTAAGGCGTTCGATAAGGTTCCCCATGGTAGGCTAATGCTAAAACTTCGGAGGTATGGCATTGAGGATACATTAGAGGTTTGGATTAGGAATTGGCTGGCTGGAAGGAGACAGAGGGTAGTAGTTGATGGATTATGTTCATCTTGGAGCGCAGTTACTAGCGGTGTACCACAAGGATCTGTTTTGGGACCATTGCTTTTTGTTATATTTATAAATGATCTAGAGGAAGGACTTGAAAGCTGGGTAAGCAAGTTTGCGGATGACACAAAAGTCGGTGGAGTTGTGGATAGTGAGGAAGGAAGTGGTAGGTTACAGCGGGATATAGATAAGTTGCAGAGCTGGGCGGAAATGTGGCAAATGGAATTCAATGTAGCTAAGTGCGAAGTCGTTCACTTTGGTAGGAATAACAAGATGATGGATTACTGGGCTAATGGTAGGCTACTTGGTAGTGTGGATGAGCAGAGGGATCTTGGTCTCTATGTACACAGATCTCTGAAAGTTGCCACCCAGGTAAATAGTGCTGTGAGGAAGGCATATGGTGTACTGGGCTTTATTGGCAGAGGAATTGAGTTCCGGAGTCCTGAGGTCATGTTGCAGTTGTATAGGACTCTGGTGAGGCCTCATCTGGAGTATTGTGTGCAGTTTTGGTCGCCATACTATAGGAAGGATGTGGAAGCTTTAGAACGAGTGCAGAGGAGGTTTACCAGGATGTTGCCTGGAATGGTAGGAAAATCTTATGAGGAAAGGCTGAGGCACTTGGGGCTGTTCTCATTGGAGAAGAGAAGGTTTAGGGGAGATTTGATAGAGGTGTATAAGATGATTAGGGGTTTAGATAGGGTAGATACTAAGAACCTTTTACCGCTAATGGAGTCAGGTGTTACTAGGGGACATAGCTTTAAATTAAGGGGTGGTAGGTATAGGACAGATGTTAGGGGTAGATTCTTCACACAGCGGGTTGTGAGTTCATGGAATGCCCTGCCCGTATCAGTGGTGAACTCTCCTTCTTTATGGTCATTTAAGCGGGCATTGGATAGGCATTTGGAAGTTATTGGGCTAGTATAGGTTAGGTAGGATTCGGTCGGCGCAACATCGAGGGCCGAAGGGCCTGTACTGCGCTGTATCCTTCTATGTTCTATGTTCTATGTTCTATGTACACCCCAGTCCAGCACCGGCATCTCCAAATCACTTGATATAAACTCTTCAAGTAAGACAGAAATGAAGAACAGAGAAAATGTAGTAGTGGTGATTAAGGAAGAACATTACAGGACATATTAATGTCCTTGGGCTGTCAAGATGGAATTATAAGACTGAGTCTGGGTTAGTGTTCTGGTTCATACTACCTTGAAAGTGGAGTCACAGGTAGATAGGATCATGAAGAAGATGTTTGGTATACTTGACTTTATTGGTCAGTGCATTGTGTATAGGTTTTGGGATGCCATGTTGCGGCTGAACAGGACATTGGTAAGGCCACATTTGGAATACTGCATTCAGTTTTAGTCTCTTTGCTACAGGAATGATGTTAAACTTAAAACGTTGCTGAAAAGATTTACAAAGATGTTGTTGGAGTTGGCGGGTTTGGACTTCAGGGAGAGTCTGAGGCTGGGGCTGTTTTCCTGGAAGTAATGAAGGGCATGGATAGGCTGAATAGCCAAGATCTTTTTCCCAGTGTAGGGGAGTCCAAAACTAGAGGACATAGGTTTAAGGTGAGAGGGGAATGATTTAAAATGGGACCTAAGGGGCTATTTGTTCCCGCAGAGGGTGGTGTGTGTATGTAGTGAGCTGCCAGAGGAAGTGGTGGGAACTAGTACAATTACAGCATTTAAAAGGCATCTGGATGGGTGGATGAATAGGAAGGATTTAGAGGGATATGGGCCAAATATTTGCAAATGGGACAACATTCATTTAGGATATCTGGATGGCTTGGACGAGTTGGACCAAAGGGTCTGGTTTCATGACTAGATAATTTTAAGATTATTTAGAAAGATAAAAAGTCCAAAGTAAACTCTCCCCGAGTGGGGAATATACTTTTGAAAATCATTTTTGGCCCTTTTAGATATGTATTTGTGGGCGCGTAGGTCAATAAAAATAAAAGTCGCATTTCTCTAGTGGATCATATTCAAATGGAAGTGTTTCTCGAGTCTCAAAAAGAGGCACTAAATATAGAAAGAAAATGTTGGAGATTAAATTTGTATATTTGTGGTTTGAACAATGCTTTCAGGAATATGGTGCTTTTCAATTCGATAAGTTTTGCTTAAGTTAGGCTATTTCCAACTGACAGCAGATCTATCACGTTTTATTGGTGCCCTAGCAAGGAACTCACAGACATCTTTATGATACATGTTGACATCTTGTGGGGTGATACGAACACATTTGCAAAAAATGTTCATGGCAGGATTACAACAAATTTAAGATTGTGAGTGAGGCTTCTGACACCTTCAACGTTATAAGATCTAAAATAAGGCAGTTTGTTTAGAAGTTATTTTCCACAAACAATAATTCTGAAGGAGTGTTATCCCTATCTTAATAAATCAAGCTTGTTTGTCACAGCTTCTAAATCTAAAACACTGTGGCTGAAAAGTTTGATTTGGACAATTTCAGGGACAAATAAGAACAGTTGCAAGTTTTGATATCATGGAACTAAATATCATCATGAAACGTCCAAAGATCAAAGACATTTTAAAGCCAAAAAATACATAAAAGTTCAAGATGGAGAAATGTATGCTGATGCATCCATTTTTGGATGCTCCCAAGAATATAAAATTGATTTCTCTCATGCACAACTTTTCAAATGCAGTTAGTTTCTTAATGTTTCTCATGGGAGAAAATGAATGATGTTGCCCCTTGGCATGTGAAGCCAGGAAAGTAAAGAGAATAGATAGTAAAATGTACTTCGGCTGCTCAAAATCCCAGCACTTGGGTTAAGATAGTTGACATAACCTTCTTTTGTCAAAGATGTCAGGAGAATTTCAACCTCAGGAAAATGTTGAAAAGCCATACTTATTGAACGTTACAGAGACAGTAGTTCCCTTTGGGGCCAGTGCGCATTCTGTGAGGCATGCGAATGTAAAGAGAAAATTGATAGCACGAATTTGAAAAAAAAGCATTCTAAAGATTTAAATGGCCATGTACAAGCCCTTGGTTGTCTGCTTTGCAAAGGAATGCTTCTGGTGAAAAGCTACAATAAGGACAGATTGTGAAGCAAGTCGTGGTTGTGCAAGAATTATTTTTCCCGCTTCAGTAGTTCCTTTTGTCTTGTCTATAAATATGTATTTCTTATTATTTTTTCTTGTAAGATAAAGGAATCTGCTAATGTTGCAAATGCTGTGTCAATTGAGTACTCATATTTGCCTGCTATAATTATAAAGAGCAGTTGACATTAATTGGGGAGAGATAAGGCACATATGTAAAGTTGTTACTTATTTAGGGATTTAATTGGGTGATGGGCTTTCTCTAAAAAAAATCAGTTTGATGATCTTGTGATAGTGCCCCTACCTCTATGTCAGGAAATCAGGGCTCGGATTCCACCTCTGAATGTGACGTACCAAATAGTGGAAACAAAATATCCTTCTTTACCCTGTCAAAATTATTCATAAATTATGGCTGACCTTTTTGAGGACTCAGCTCCACTTATCAGCCCACACACCATAACCCTTAATTCCTTTATTTTCAAAAATCTATCTATCTTTGTTTTAAAAATATTCAACGAGGTAGCCTCAACTGCTTCACTGGGCAGGTAATTCCACAGATGTCAATACAAGCTCATCTTTTTCAAAAAAATCCAAGGAATCTTGTGACATGGTGGTAGTGTCCCTCCCACAGACACTGAAAGTTCAGGTCCCATCTTCCCTAGAGGTGTGTAATAATATGTTGGAGCAGGATGATGCTTTACTTTTGAAGAACTGGTTTCTACCTGGGAAGGGCTGGTCTGTGGAATGGAAACATTGTCTGTACTTAGGCTATGTTAGGTGTGTGAACAAACTGATGTGGAAGGGAGATTGGCTCATGTTTCTTTCTTAGTCAGATACATGTTTACTAGATTCACAGATGATACTGAAAACTGCTTCAGTGGTACACTGAAGCTTTTTCATGCCACTTTCCAGCTCTCCCAAGTCCATTCTTCAGTTCCTTCCTGGCTACCTTTTAACCCTCTAGATCCCTGTCTGATCCTTGCCTCCTCAACCTTAAGCAAACTTCCTTCTTTGTCTTGACAAGATGTTCCACATCCCTTGTCACCCAAGGTTCCTTCACCCAATCATCTCTTCCTTGCCTCAGTGGGACAAATCTACCCAGCTCTTGCAGCAAATGGTCCCTGAACAACTTCCACATTCCTGTTGTGCATTTCCCTGAGAATACCTGTTCCTAATTTATGCTTCACAGTTCCTGCTACATAACATTGTAATGTCCCCTCCCCCAATTAAGTACTTGCTCTGCAATGAAATACATCTGTCAGGTTTCTGTTCATTTGGCCAACTTGTCAATGCCTCTATGAAGTTGCTCAGCATCATCTTCACAACTCACTGTTTTCCCCAACTTAGTAAGATTAGCAAATTTACAGATTTTGCCCTCAGCACCCATCTCCAAATCTAAATCAGAAAAAGCAAAGCTCCCAACACCAATCCCTTGGGTTTACAACTTTCAACTCCTTTCCAATCTGACGAATGTCCATCTGTACCCATTTTTTAGTCAACTTCTCAATCATGTTACAAAGGACTGAACAATCCCAAACACTTTCAATGTGCTAACCAACCTGCCACATGGCATCATTTCCAATGCTTTCTGAAAGATAAAATATACACATTAACAGCACTGCCCTGATCCACTGCCTGTGTCATCCTATCAAAGAACTCAGATATTATATGCCCTTTACAAACCCGTGTTGACTGTTTGCCTAATGCTTTATGTTAGCCTCTGTCATCCTCATGATTCTACTTCATCTTCCTTCTTCCAGCATTAGCCTCTCTCCTGCATTTGATGTATTCTTCCTGATTTGTATTGCTATTATTATCCTGGAATACATGATATGCTCTGTTTGTCTTCATTATTTTCTCATTAATATCCGTAGTCATCCAGGGTACTCTAGCTTTGGATACCCTGTGTTTATTTTTTCATGGGTACCCGACTTATACCCTAATCATCTCTCTTTTGAAATTCGCTCAGTTCTCATCTACTGTTTTATCCTCCAAAATGCGTTTCCAATTGACCTGCTCCAATTTAACTTTTGGACCCCTAAAATCTGTCCTTTTCCAGTCCAGAACCTTTAATCATTGTCTGTTTTTTCTGATCATTTTCCAACTTAATATTGAACCCTTACTATTTTATGATCACTATTTCCCAAATGCTTCCCCACTCTGATGTTCTCTAATTGGTCTGTCTCATTTACCAGAACCAAATCCAGTAGAGCTCCCTCCCTGATAGGATTGGAATTGGACTGTTCCAGAAAGTTTTCCTGCACATCCTGTAGGAATTTTCTCCCTTTTGTGCCTCACACACAATCTTTTCCCAATATGCTTCTCCTGCAGATTTCCTTTTTTTTAACCTCTTCTTCATTATTTGAAGGCCTATAATAAATATCCAACAAGGTCACCACTCCCTCCCTATTTCTCAAGATTCTAATTTAGGAACTGCAGCTCATTGAAGAGAATGGCACTGTCTTTGACTGCTCAACTTTTTAAAACACCCTCTTTCCACTCGGGACTTTGTAACCTGGACCACTGAATATCTAACCCTGTTCTGGCTTGAGCCATGTGTGAAGTTTACACGTTCTCCCCGTGTGTGCGTGGGTTTCCTCCGGGTGCTCCGGTTTCCTCCCACAGTCCAAAGATGTGCGGGTCAGGTGAATTGGCCATGCTAAATTGCCTGGAGTGTTAGGTAAGGGGTAAATGTAGGGGTATGGGTGGGTTGCGCTTCGGCGGGTTGGTGTGGACTTGTTGGGCCGAAGGGCCTGTTTCCACACTGTAAGTAATCTACTCTAAACAGCAACACCAGTGGACCTGCTGGCTGGACAAAGGTCAGGGAGTTAGATCGACAGGACAACCTCTCCCCGAAACATGTTCAATTACATTGACGAATTCCATGGTTTGCCTTTCTTTCAACTAATTATCTAGATCCAATGAGATGAGCACATCAATATTTAGATAATAATCACAAGATAATTGTGGATGAACAAGCTCATTAGCCCGATTCAAATTCATCAATATAATAAATCCACTCTGCTCTCATTAGAGTATCGAAATGATCCGTCCTTCTGAAGGAACGTTGAACAAAATTCAGTCACCATTTAACTGGGAGCCTGATGATCCCATGGAGTAGGGAAAACTGGGAAGTTTTCCACAGTGGCCTGGTGAATTTATCCTTCAAAACATGAGTGAAAAAAGGAATTGTCTGATTAGTTGCTGTCGTTGAGACCTTGCTGGTACATGGTTGGCTTCTATTAATCCCACACTGAAATTGTGATAACCACTTTAAGAAAACAGTTAATTAGCCAGAATCCTTACAAAGTGGAAACAGGCCATTTGTCCCAACAAGTCCTCACACAGACACTCCCATAAGTAACCCACCTAGACTCATTCCCCCCCCACCCATTACTCTACATTTATCTTGACTAATGCACCTAATCTATACATCGCTGAAAACTACGGGCAATTTAGCATGGCCAATTCACCTAAACTGCACATCTTTGGATTGCGGGAGGAAACCAAACCAGAGGAAGCCCACGCAGACACGGTGAGAATGTGCAGACTGAACTTAGTCACCCAAGGCTGGGACCGAACCTGGGTCCCTTGTGTTGTGAGGCAGTAGTGCGAGCCACTGAGGCCACCATGCTGCCCCTTAAATTTCAGTCTGATTGCTCACCTCCAGGGCATTACCTCCAATCACTGAAATAAAACCAAGATTAGCTGCTCATGTTCTTCAGGATGGTTTGAACCAGAGGTGAGAGAGCTATCATGTTGCCAGACATCAAGTTTGTTTATTAGCTGCATTTCGTCATGGATTTAATAAACTGACTTCTCATTTAAAATTCTGCTCATTGCTTTAAGATTTTCTGTCTCTCTATGTCTCCGTCCCTGTCAAATTCAGTCTCTCATTTTGCTTATCTCAATCTCAATCTCTCAATAACATTTGCCCATGCAGCCTTTCCCTCCTTCTCTATGTGAGAGGCATGGCAATCTTTTATTTTCTGATATGTTTTCCCCTCCTGATTCCTAATGCCTGCACTCTCAATGTGTTAAACAAAGACTCGAAATAAAATCTCCTTCTTCAATTCTCTTTCATAGCTTCTATACATTGAAACACTTTCATCCTACAATCTAGAAATGTAGATTTCACTTCATGATTACTTCTTCACCTGACTTCATCTCCTTACCAAACCTTTTGAGGCCTGATGTACTTGGGGCATTTAATTAGGCTTCTGAATTTTAAATGACCAAAGCAATTGTTAAAAAAAAACCCTAAAGAACTGAAGATGCTGGAAATCATAAACAAAAACAGAGATTGCTGGAAGAATTTCTTAGTGCAAAGAGTTTGGATGGAGGAGACTTTGTCGAGTGTGTCCAGGAAGGATTCATGACTCAATATGTAGATAGGCTGACTCGAGGAGAGGCCGTATTGGATTTGGCGCTTGGCAACGAACCAAGTCAGGTGTCAGGTCTTCGGTGAGGACATTGGTGATAGCGTTCACAACTCCCTAACCTTTACTACAGTCATGGAGAGGGTTAGGAGCACACAGTATGGGACAGAATTTAATTGAGGGAGGGGGAATTACAATGTTTTTAGACTGGAACTGTGGAGCATAAATTGGGAGCAGATACTCTCAGGGAAATGCATGACAGATATATCGAGGTTGTTTAGTGAGCATTTGCTGTGAGTGATGGATAGGTTTGTCCCATTGAGGTAAGGAAGGGAACCTTGGGTGACAAGGGATGTAGAACATTTAGTCAAGAGGAAGAAGGAAGCTTGCTTAAGGTTGAGAAAACAAGAATCAAACAGGGTTCTAGAGGGTTACAAAGTAGCCAGGAAGGATCTGAAGAATGGACTTAGAGAGAGATAGAAGGGGGCATGAAAAAATCCTTTCCCTAAGGAAAACCCAGGGTGTTGTACATTTATGTGAGGAACAAGGGGATGGCCAGAGTAAGGGTAGGACCGATCAGAGATAGGAGAGGGAACCTGTGCCTGGAGTCAGAGGAGGTAAGAGATATCCTTAATGAATACTTTGCTTCAGTATTCACAATTGACAGGGACCTCGACATTTGTGAGGACAGCATAGAACAGGCTGATATGCTAGGACAGGTTAAGAAGGATATGCTGGAAACTTTGAAAAACATGAGGATAAATAAGTCCCCTGGGCCAGATGAAATGTATACAAGGTTGCTATGGGAAGCGAAGGAAGAGATTGCTGTGCCTTTGGCGATGATCTTTGCATCCTCACTGTCCACTGGAGTAGTGCCAGATGATTGGAGGGTGGCAAATGTTATTCCCTTGTTTGAGAAAGGGAATAGAGATAATGCTGGGAATTACAAACCCAGTCAATCTTACAGTGGTGGTGGGAAAATTATTGGAGATGATTCTGAGAGACAGGATTTATGATTGATTAGAAAAGCATAGTTTGATTAGAGATAGTCAGCATGGCTTTGTGAAGGGCAGTTCATGCCTCACAAACCTTATTCAATTCTTTGAAGATGTAACAAAACACATTGATGAAGGTAGAACAGTGGACGTGGTGTATATGGATTTTAGCAAGGCGTTTAATAAGGTTCCCCATGGTAGGCTTATTCAGAAATTAAGGCGATGTGGGATACAGGGAAATCTGGCTGTCTGGATACAGAATTAGCTGGCTCATAGAAGACAGCGGGTTGTAGTAGATGGAAAGTATTCAGCCTGAAGCTCAGTGTCCTGTGTGTCCACCGTGGATCTGTTCTAGGACCTCTGCTCTTTGTGATTTTTATAAATGACTTGGATAAGGAAGTGGAAGGGTGGGTTATTAGGTTTGCCAATGACACAAAGGTAGGTGGAGTTGTGGATAGTGTGGGGGGCTGTCATAGGTTGCAATGGGACATTGACGGGATGCAGAGCTGGGCTGAGTAGTGGTAGTTGGAGTTTGAACATAGAAAAGTGTGAAGTGATTCATTTTGAAAGCTTGAATTTGAATACAGAATATAGGTTAAAGGCAAGATTCTTGGCAGTGTGGAGGAACAGAGGTATTTTGGTGTCCACATCCATAGATCTCTCAAAGTTGATATGGTTGTTAGGAAGGTGTATGGTGTGTTGGCTGTCATTAGCAATGGGATTGGGTTAAAGGTTATGCTGCAGTTCTATAAAGTCCTGGTTAGATCACACTTGGATTATTGTGTTCAGTTCTGCTCACCTCAGGGAGGATGTGGAAGTTTTAGAGAGGGTGCAGAGGAGATTTACCAGGACTGGAGGGCATGTCTTATGAAGAAAAATTGAGAGAGCTAGGGCTTTCTTCACTGGAGTGAATAAGGATGCAAGGTGACTTGGTAGGGGTGTACAAGATGATGAGAGGCATAGATAGATTGGATAGCCAGAAACGTTTTCCCAGGGCAGAAATGTTTATCACGAGGGGGGCATAATTTAAGATGGTTTGAGGAAGGTACAGGAGCAATGTCAGAGGTAGGTTCTTTACTCAGAGAGTGGTGGGTGTGTGGAATGCGCTGCCAGCGGTGGTGGTAGAGTTCAGAGACATTAGTGACATTTAAGCGACTCTTGGATAGGAAAATGGGTGATAATAAAATGTCGGGAATGTTGGTTAGTTTGATCTTACAGTAGGATAAAAGGTCTTCATGACATCGAGGGCTGAAGGGCCTGTACTGTGCTGTATTGTTCTATGTTGTGGGTCTGGTAGTATCTGTGGAGAGAACTCAGAGTTAACGTTTTGGGTCCCAGTGACCTTTCCACAGGCCATATTAAGCAAAGTATTGAACATAGGAATCAAAGGAAAAGTGAAAGATTAAGCCTCTTCAGTCATTTTGGTAGCAATTCCAAAGGCACTAGTCATCTGGTTCCACTTCACATGGGTTTATGAAGCCTGAAGACCCAGCTGAAGTTCCAAATGAATTCCTCAAAATTTCAGCATGGTGGCTCAGTGGTTAGCACTGCAACCTCAGTGCCAGGGACCCAGGTTCAATTCCAGCCTCAAGCGACTATCGGTGTGGAGTTTGTGCATTCTCCCCATGTCTGCACGAGTTTCTTCCTGGTTTCGTACTACAATCCAAAGATGTGCAGGTTCAGTAGATTGGTCACTTTAAATTGCCAATAGCATCCAGGAATATGCAGGCTAAGTGGCTTAGCCAAGGGAAATGCAGGGTTACAGGGATAGGGTGGAGGGATTGTATCAGTTTTGACTCAATGGGACAAATGGCCTGCTTCCGCATTGAAGCGATTCTCTGCTTCTTAAAAAAAAATCCCCATGATAGACATCAAGTAAACTCATATATGGTTTCCTGTAGTCTACCTTCCTTCTTGCGTATAGGAGTTACGCTTGTTACTCTGTAATCTGATGGAGCCTTTCTAAGATATAACAAGTTTTGGAAAAGTAACACCAAGGCATCTTACTACCTCCTTAGCCACCTTTTCTAAGATCCTAGGATGAAGTCCATCCAGACCCAGAGATGTATCAACTCATACTTGCATTTGTTTGCTCAGTGCCATTTCCCACCACATAACCTGGAGAGGGTTCAGAAGAGATTTACCGGGATGTTACCGGATAGGGAAGGTTTGAGTTACAAAGGAAGGCTGGGACTTTTTTCACTGGAGTGTAAGAGGTTGACAGGCGACCTGATAGAAATTCATACAATAATGACAGGTCTAGATAGAGATAATGGCACTTGTCTTTTCCCTGGGATGGGGGATTTCAAGACTAGTGGGTGCAATTTTAAGGTGAGAGGAAAGGGACTTAATAAAGACATGAGAGACAATTTTTGTTTTGACTTGTATGTGGAATGAACTTCCTGAGGAATTGGTGGATGTGGGTACAATTACGATGTTATTTCAGGAGAATATTTAAAAGAGAGAGCAGGGCACACGTTTGGAGTGCTAGTGTCCATTGAGGTTATTAACGGTAGACATAAATGCACGTACAAAATGGATAAACTGATGGAAACTGTCAAGGTTTAAACTTCCTGGCCTATATAGTAAAAACAAATATATCTGCAGCTCAAAAATATCAATGCTTGCTATTTCACTGTGTCTGTTGACATAAGCCTGAAGGTGATCATTGCAGGATTTATCCTGTGTAGCTGATCGTTCTGACCAATTACTAGAGTGCCTTTCAGTTTACAGTTTGCTGACGGCTCCAAGTGGTTATGTGGTGAGATGTAAATATACATTAAAAGAAAAGTTAAGTCGTTGAAAGAAGTGAAAAATGTAGTTAATATCTTTTTTTGTAAGTAATTCATCAATAGTCACTTAAAAATTATTTTTTCCATCTTTGTGTAGTATCTTTACTTGGTCAATTTTGGGTGAGTTGGCATAGAGTGTGTCAGGGGAAAGAGGGGCGGATTGGAACATGGATTGACATGAGTTGGCACTAACCTGGCATAGAGGTGATAAAGGACTGTGGGAGTAAATAGGGCAGCATGAGTTGACATGGATGGAATGAAAGGACATGGGAGGGTGGGTGTAGGCCTAATGTAGTGCCGCATAGCGTGAGTGGGATGTGGGAGGAATGAGGTGAGAGTTAATGGCTAGAGATTGTGTTTTTTTTTTAATTACAGCATTAATGAGTTGCTGGATCTCTGGAACCTCAGCCCAGCCCACCTTTATAGCCACCCTGACCCAAACCCTAACCCTATGACTGCCTCTATACTGTTTACCACCTAAAGTAACACATTTACCAACTCCCAGCACAAGGACTGAAACTCAGACTATCCTCCTGACTGACGCCAACTCCCCTCCTCGTCAGCTGCCATCTCTCACCCATCCACAATGAAAACCAGACAATCCAGGGCATGTTCTCCTGAGTTAAATTCAAGGAGTTTGAATTTTCCCAAAACTGCCTACCTGTTGTGGGAATGAAAAATCAGATATTGACAACAATGCAGTAATAAATTTAAGGAAAGTTTACTGAGATGCTTGCGATGCAATGGTGGCATCACTATCTCTGGGTCTGAAAGTTTGATTCAAGTCCCAAATGTCCCATAATGTTTCGGCACAGTTTGATTAAAAATATCTGCAAGGAGGGTTGAGAAAACCTGTGAAGGAGTTGTCCAACTATTTAACTCATAATTAATGGATTACCGGTAGGACATTTATTATATAGCAGTGGTCACATAGCATTGCCCTTTGATGTGAAGACCACTACTTGTCACAGGCCACTCAGGTATTTTCTTTCTTCCTGGTGGTGGAAATTGAATAAAGATTTGTGCACTTTGTGTCTCTCACTGTGTCTCACACCTACACATATACACCATGGATGCTGGGGAAAAATAAGCACTATCGCAGTTAGGCGGTAGTGTAGGGGTTAAAAAAAAGAAAAAAAAACAGGAGTGTAAGAAAACAAAGAAAAAAGGGAAAAAAATATATAGCAGTGGTTTCAATAGTGAGGAGGTGATGCATTAAAGGGTGGTAATGTTTGAAGACTGAAGCTGCGATATTCCAGAATTAAACTCTGGGAGGAATAAAGATTTCTTTCTTGAGAAGCACATCAGTTGTTTTTTTGACCCTGAACAGTTTTTTTTCTGGGTCTTAGTGTCTCTTACTTTGAACGAATTGACATGAAATGTAAGCTATATTTGGCAAAACTGGATAGCAGTCATTAGACTAAAATAATGTTGCTTAGATTTACCCTTAAACAATCCCTCATTAAATATTTAAACTTTCTTTACCATAGTGCTCTGCGGCTTTAGTCTTTATCCTCGACTCTATTGGGTCAGGAGTCAATGTACAATGTAACTTCCTGCTACTCATCTTTGAAGATTCCTATTGGCTTGAGACTTTGTATTGCTTCTGATTAATCTGATGTCTTTGCCCTTTCCAGTTTCTGCTGGGGAATTCAATTTGTTCTATGTATATTTTGCTGTCATAAGGGGAGTCTGAGCATCTTTGAATAAAATCAGTGGTGCCGTGAGGCAGCAGTGCTAACCACCGAGCCACCTTACCGGCTTCTCCTCAATTCCCCTTATAGCTTTCTACTTCATCTTAAATCTATGCCTTGTTATTAACCTCTCTACTAATTGAAAAATATATCTTGCTATCCAGCTTATTTATGCCCCTCAATCTCCATACAATCTCTATCAATTCCCCTCTCAACCTTTGCTTCTTCAAAGAAAACAATGCCAGCATATCCAATCTTTCCTGTTAGCTCAGACCTTCCAGGTGAGGTAGCATCCCATTAATTATCCTCTGCACCTTCTCCAGTTTGATCACATCTTCCATAAAGTGGTGACCAAAACTGCGCACTGTACTCCACTTGTGGCTGAACTGGTGCCTCATGGGAAAATGCAGGGTTGCAGGGATAGGTTGAAAGATGGGATGCTCTTTGGAGGGTTAGTATGGACCCAGTGGGCCTGTTTCCGCACTGTAGGGATTTTACAAAGGGGCATTGAGGAGTCTAGCAGGGAGATGAGCACAGGTATGAGTGCACTGCTGAGTGAAAGGGCTCATTTTGAATTGGCAATGCTTCATTCTGATTCCTTTTACTCCATTGTGAGCTGATCAGATTTGTTGTGAGCTTCATCAGAAGCCAGATGGGAAAATAGAAGCCTAAGTCGAAATGTCGAGGGCTAGTATGAAACAGTCAGGAAAGTTGGTGAACCAGCAAAGGAACACAGTGCGGCAGCCAGCAGAGAGATGGCAGGAAAGAAGAGATGACAGAGAGGGAGGTTGGTATAACATTTGTCTCACTGTACTGCTACAGATTATTTAAAGTTTGATATGGTAAGGAAAACATTAACTTTATTTAAGGAGTGTCTCACTGAGGGTTCATTTAAGAGAAAGTCAGAATTTATGACTTACCTGCCAGGGATTCCATCACTTTTTGTGTTGATGTAAATTGTGTCTCATCTGCAAATCTCAAGTTAGACTTAACTCCCTTACTGCATAATTGGCTGTGGGAAAGATCCATGGGAGGAAGAGATGAGGTGAGAGATCATAAGAAAAAGCAGTTTACTTAAACATGCTCAAAATAGGTAAAACTGAAGGAGACACAATTGCAGTTCAATTTCATATCTTTACCAAGTTCACTCACTCTTCCTCATTCCTCTCACCCATATGTAACAGGGGTGGGTTGGAGGGGTTGGGGAGAGAATTTAGGTGATAAACTTAAATTTAAGGTTTCCCCGATTAAATAACTCCATGTAAGATGCAAACTTCCAACAATTCAAACTTCATGCTGCTATGGGATTGCAGATTTTCCTTGATTCCGAAATGTGGATTCATTAACAAGATTGGCATTTGCTCCTCCTCTCCAGTCATAGAGATGTACAGCATGGGAACAGACCCTTCAGTCCAACTCGCCCATTTTGACCAGATATCCCAACCTAATCTAGTCCAATTTGCCAACACTTGGCCCATATTGCTCTAAATCCTTCCTATTCGTAATGGATCCAGTTGCCTATTAAATGCTGCAATTGTACCAGTCTCCTCTGGCTACTCACTCCATACACACACCACCCTCTGTCCCTTTAATATCTTTCCCCTCTCATCCTAAACCTATTCCCTTGAGTTCTGGGCTCCCCCACCTCAGGGAAAAGACCTTGTCTCTGTTCCTGATGAAGGGCTTTTTGCCCAAAATGTCGATTTTCCTGCTCCTTGGATGCTGCCTGACTGGCTGTGCTTTTCCAGCACGACTCTAATCTTGACTCCAATCTTCAGCATCTGCAGTACCCACCTCCACCTTGCCTATTTACCCTAAACATGCCCCTCATGGTTTTATAAATCCCTATAAGTTCACCGCTCAGCCTCCAATGCTCCACGGAAATCAGCCCTGGCCTATTCAGCTTCTCCCGATAGCTCAAAACTTCCAAACCTGGAAATATCCTTGTAAAGCTTTTCTGAACCTACTACACAAATGGAGGTGCCTTTGTGTTCCCCCACCTACAATAGCAGCACCTACAGCTGCTGCCTGTGCTCCTGACCTTCCAGGGTCAGGTCACTATGCAAAGTGCCAGAAAACATCTCTCACTTTGAAGTCTCTGCCCATTGGAAATGTGTGTAATGTCCTCCCAAAAGTGCAAAACCTCCTCAAACTGAATTCTCTGGACCAAGGAGCTCAAAGCTGGAAGAAAGGATGAGCCTGGTTTTTGAGTTGGATTTTTGCTGACTTGTGGTGAGTCTGCAAACCTTCAAAACTGAAGGGGACCTTGGACCTATTTTTTTGCCAGGCAGAGAATGAGTGTGAGATATGAAGGCCACAAACTCAGCAAGCCCTTTTGAACTCAGTGTTGAATCAGATAGAGTCCATTTTCATTTCATTGTGATTTATTATAAAGTTATGAAGGGAACGCAAATGTCCAAGATACACCAGATCAAGGAGCCAAGGAGGCAAACTATTTAAATCTCTAACCCTTGCTGTAAAAAAAATTAAAAACAGTCTGTGTCCATGAGAGTTGTAAAACTCAAGCCCTGATCTTAAATCCCCAACCTATCAAATGTTCAAGAGCCTGCCTGTGTCATAGGTGGCTAAAAAATAATCTGGTCTAACAGTTATAATAGCTGTTTGTTGACGTTACCTCCAGGATTATTGAAATATCACCGTTGATTATTGGCTTTTTTCTATAATTTATAATTATTCCAGCTGGAGACAGGGTAGTTTGACATCTCACTAAGGTTATTAAAGGATGAGCTAGCATTATGAATTCAAGTTTATTTTGAGAATGAAATAAGGGCCAGACTTTCATGTGGGTGTGGAGATTGTTTACTCAGAGAGCGGTGAGCCGACAGAATTCTCTGCCACAGAAAGCAGTCGAGGCCACAACACTGAATGTTTTCAAGAATGAGTTAGATATAGTTCTTCAGGATAATGAGAAAGCAGGAACAGAATACTGAGTTGTATGATTAGCCATGATCATGTTGAATGGATGACCAGGCTTGAAGACTATTGACCTACTTCTGCTCCTATTTTCTATGTTTTTATTCCATGGACTTTTAATAATGATAAGCGGGATCTGGATCAGATCCTGACTTTATCTCTGACCAATTCCATTTTAAAATAATAGGCACAATCTGGCATTAAGTTGGTATGGGGAATATAAGTGGCCATGGTGATTGGGTATGATGGACAATTTTCTCCATATATGGGCTACAGTGAGTAATTGGAGGAGTTATGGGAGGGTGGGTGAGGGGTGGATGGCCTGATATTAGATTAAAAAAAAACTTGGAAAAATGTACAGAGAACTGAAGAAGACCCTTTGAAGAGGTCACCAAGCCTTGGCAGCCCCTGCGATCACCTCCAGTCTCTGTCAGGAGGGAGCAGACCTGGTTACATTTGACGTCTCTCTATCCTCTCTTCTGAAATGAAAATCACATCATTTAGGGCACTTTGTCTCCCAAGGAGAGAGAGTTGAACCAGGAATGGCCTCACGCAAACCACTTACCTTGGGAGCGAATCGATGGTTAATTGGAATTGCCTGTAAGATAAATGATGACACATTTTGTGCAGCCTTGTGTATGCATTTCTGGAACATTCTTTTTTTACTTTCAAGACACAGGGCCTTTGAATTAACTCTTCATGTGTGTTATCGTTGCAGGAAGGTTGCTTGCATTTCTTACAGCACCATACACAATGTGTGCAGCCTTCATCACAAAGTAAATGGCTCACTATGTTTCTCTGAAAAGCAGTTTAATCCAGCTGCATGGCAGCCTGAGCAGCTGGGATCTATGCTGACTAAAAGCTGCCAATTGGTTTGGAGAGCCCCAATGTTCTGTCAGTCTGTTATTGATGCTTTGTACTTAACTGATTTGTATTGAGACTGGAAAAGCACAGCAGGTCAGTCAGCATCTAGGGGAATCGGCATTTGCTCCAAACATCGACTCTCCTGCTCCTCGGATGCTGCCTGATCTGCTGTGCTTTTCCAGCACCACACTTTTTGACTCTGATCTCCAGCATCTGCAGTCCCTGCTTTCTTTCTATTTTGTACTGATTCAGATAACGAAAACAGCAAACACTTGGGAGTGTTGCAGTTTACCTGTCAGCTGTGGCCCAGCTCATGCCCATCCCCAAATATCAGTTTGAGAGCTCTTGGAAGATATTCTCACTCTCAAAATCTAGACTTGTTGGTGTTCAAGGTGTCTTCTTTTAGATGGAATATCCAAATAACTTTCCACAACATAATAGTTCCTGACAATGATGATCACCAGCAAAAAAGAATCTGACTCCAATTCTCACCACCTTTTAGCAAAACTCCATGTTTCTTGTGATAGATCACGGAATTAACCAGAAATCCATTGGTTTGGTTGCTTATCCTCTTGCCAGTTCTAATATTTTGTAAAGTGAGGAATAATGAAGAACTGCAATATTATCCCCGTTCCATGTATAGCTTGTGATTATAAAGAAAGCCATTCTGTTGTATTGTTTGAAGGAATGTTTGCTACTTCACCTGAAGTGATACTCAGTCACCTGTGATGATGCGATCTTTAGAAGATGTTTTTGTCCCTTTTTTTTCCCCTGAAGAGTGATTTGAAGGCAAAGGTGTTGCGTTGTCTATTGAAAACTCAAAGTAAACATCTTGTGAGGCCTTGTGGGGTTTTAAAAAAGTTGGGACAGTAGAAGCAGCATGATTGGGTGTGGTCAAACTCCTACAGAACTGGGATTTTTCAGTAGCAGTTGTTGTTGGGGTCTCAAGGAAGTTGGGAAGCTGCTTCGTCCCTCTCTTAGTTAAAAATAAGCTGAGGGTTCTCTTACTTGACTGGAGTTGAGAGACAATCTGCCTTTGTCAAGGATGTGTTTATGGATGTTACGATATTGGAAGAGTTACTGTTTATTAGTTAAATAATCTATTATTCTGTTGTGGTTTCCAATAGAGTTAAGTTATGCTTGTTTCCTCTTTCGTTTGGTGTATTTTGTGGAGTTTGCACTTTCTCCCCGTGTCTGCGTGGGTTTCCTCCGGGTGCTCCGGTTTCCTCCCACAGTCCAAAGATGTGCGGGTCAGGTGAATTGGCCATGCTAAATTGCCTGTAGTGTTAGGTAAGGGGTGAATGTAGGGATATGGGTGGGTTGCGCTTCGGCGGGTCGGTGTGGACTTGTTGGGCCAAAGGGCCTGTTTCCACACTGTGAGTAATCTAATCTAATTTAATCTAATCTAACACTATAGTGTATGAATAAAGTGTGTTTTGCTTCAAATTTGGAAGTTTGAATTGTATCCAGAACACAACGCCTTACACTTACCTCTAAAATAAGAAAAAGGTCAGATTTTGACCCTATCTTCTCAATATATTTTGGTGGGGGGTGAAGTTTGGTCTGGTCCATAACACATCAAGTGTAGAAAGTTAAGACTGGATGACAAGTTGATTCAGTAGATCCTGCTCCAGAGTATATTTCTGGTTGTGCAAGATTCTTAATCATCAGTGGTACCTGATTTTGCAATGTTTATGCATTTAAAACAAAACAGGCTCCCTGAGGGACTCATTGTTAAGAAATTTCCTATTGTCAGGCTGAACCCCACAACACAACAAAGCTTCGTATGTTAATACCCAGATGGAATCTTCTCAATGGTGCCTGTGTTGGCAAGTCAGGGATTGACAGTAAGGAGATTTCCACCATCAAGAGCAAAAAGTGTGTTGAATGGCAAGATAATAATCTTAGGGAGGGTCACCAGACCCGAAACATTAACTCTGAATTCTCTTCACAGATACTGAGCTTTTCCAGCAACTTCTGTTTTTGTTTCTGATTTACAGCATTCATAGTTTTTTTCGGAATCTCACTAGTGAACAGCAAGGGACCTATTAGCATTCACTAACATCTCATTGTTAATTCATCTCACCTCATTGACAGTTTCCCATTCTCCCACCCACAGGAGAGAATCTAGGTGGCGACGTTAAAGTTAGAGTGGGTACCTGGTGACTCCAGCTCACTGCTTGTACACCAGGGACGCTGAAACTGTCCATCAAGGAATTCAAGGTCTCAGTTGGCAAAGCATTGTGCCAATCTGTTAAAACCGGGTGGCACGGTGGCTCACTGGTTAGCGCTGCTGCCTCACGGTGCCAGGGACCCAGGTTTAATTCCAGCCTCAGGCAATTGTCTGCGTGCAGTTTACACATTCTCCCCGTGTCTGCATAGGTTTCCTTCACGTGCTCCGGTTTCCTCCCACAGTCCAAAGATGAGTAGGTTAGGTGAATTGGCCATGCTAAATTGCCCATAGTGTTCAGGGATGTGCAGGTTAGGTGAATTGGCCATGTCAAATTCATATAGTGTTCAGGGATGTGCAGGTTAGGTGAATTGGCCATGTTAAATTCATATAGTGTTCAGGGATGTGCAGGTTAGGTGAATTGGCCATGTTAAATTTCCCATAGTGTTCAGGGAATTGAAGGTTAGGTAAATTGGCCATGTTAAATTTCCCATAGTGTTCAGGGATGTGAAGGTTAGGTACATCAGTCAAGGGTAAATGTAGAGTAATAGGGGCATGGGTCTGGGTGGGTTATTCTTCGGAAGGTCGGTGTGGGCTTGTTGGGCCAAATGGCCTGTTTCCACACTGTAGGGATTCTGTGATTCTATAGCTTCTATGTCTGGGGCAAATAAAAGCAAAACAAACTGAGCAGGCAGCTAAGGACTGTCAACACTTGACCAGGCTCAGCGCTGGGCATTAAAGGTGACTCCAAGAATCTCCAATGGTCATCAGTTCAATGTGGCAAGTAGGAGGATATAAGAGAATGGGTGGCATGATGCCATATTGGTTAGCACTGCTGCCTCATCGCGCCAGCAATCTGGAGTTTGCACATTCTCCCTATGTTTATGTTGGTTTCCTCCCATGGCTGAAAGTGGGTTGGCCATTGTCCATAGTGTCCAGGATCCTGCAGGCTTGGTTAGTTGAATTTACATGGTAAGTGTAAGGTTATGGGTGGTAGGGGGGTTGTAGATATGCGTGGGATGTTCTTTGGAGGGTCGGTGAGGACTCGATGATGGGCTGAATGGCCTCCCCCTACACTGTGGGGTTGCTGCAATGAGTGGGCTCCATGAGGTCTTGGTGCATGGTTAATGAGGTGAATTTGACATGGCATTGTGGAAAGACTCACTCGGGCTCGAGAGAGACTCTTCATGGAACGTGCTTAAAATGGGCCCTCAGCAATATTTGGCAATATTCAGCTTCTGGTCTTTGCTAAATTATCTCATCTCAATTGTACTGATGATAGAGGTATGACAATTGGGCTCAGTGGTCCTTGGTTAATAATAACAACAACTATTGCTTAACGCCTTTAAGGTTGAAGAGTATTGGAGAGAAGTTTGTGAGTGTGTCATTAAAGTTAATTCTAGACTTGACTAGTTTGACACTCTACTGGCTGGCCTCACATGTCTTACCACTAGAAACCTGAAGTCATGTAAAACTCTGGCACCGAAATCATAAGACCATAAGACCATAAGACATAGGAGTGGAAGTAAGGCCATTCGGCCCATCGAGTCTACCTTGCCATTCATCCCACATCCATTTCACTCATTACTATTTTGTTAGTTCCTTTTGCTTCTAAACTCGAAAAAGTGTCCCAGTGAAACATTCCCTTCATGGTGTTCATATTTTCATCGCTGTGACTCGATATTCCGCAGTTTCCTCCCTAACACACTCTATATCTATCTTTCCTCCTTTGGGACCATCCATGACACCTACTTCTTGGAGTAAGCATATATTCACAGGTTTATTTTCTTCGGTGAATGTACAATAAAATCCCTCTTCAATATAAATACAAGCTGCCTTGTTGGTACGGTGGCTCAGTGGTTAGCACTGCTGCCTCACAGTGCCAGGAACCCAGGATCAATTCCATTCTTAGGCGACTATCTGTGTTGAGTTTGCACGTTATATGTGTCTGCGTGAGTTTCCACCCACAGTCCAAAAATATGTTGGTTACGTAGATTGACTATGTTAAATTGTCCCGTAGAGTTCGGGGATGTGTGAGTTTTGGGTAAGGGTGTGGATCTGGGTGGGCTGCTCTTCAGAAGGTTGGCATGGACTCGATGGGCCAAATGGCCTGTCTGTATGGATTCTATGAAAATCTTTTCAAGGCCTAAATCCTTCATGACCGCCTTAAGTACCATAAGCTCCACGCTCCAGATTATCTGTGCCTCCATCTTGTATACCACACCCACTGTATGCACTTTTGGCTTCTGTACCTCTATCCATCAAGGCTCCAGATTCCAGACTTCCTCCCCAAAGCCTTCTGTCACTTTGGGATCCTTTTCATTTTTCCACCTCTTTCTCTAAAACCCATCCCTTTGACTAAGCCTTTGGTCAACCCCTCTGAATCTGTCCTCCGTCGGCTTGGCATTCGGTCTCTCTTCCTGTGAAGTGCCTGGTTTCATTTCTTTTCCAAATGAAAAGAGTTTTTGTTTTGAAAAGTTATTCCCAATTTTGGGAATTCCCAGCCAGTATGTGATACTTTGGGACTTTGATATTTTCAGGAGCGAGTGGTGCCTTGGAGCTCATTTTATCATTAAACTATCCAATTAGCCGAGTGCTCTTTATCAGAGTCAAAAAGTGTGGCACTGGAAAAGCACAGACGGTCAGGCAGCACCTGAGGAGCAGGGGAGTCGACGTTTCCAGCATAAACTCTTTATCAGGAACAAAGGATTTGTGCTCGAAACATTGATTCTCCTGCTCTGCTATTTCCAGTGCCACACTTTTTGACTCTGATCTCCAGCATCTGCAGTCCTCACTTTCTCCTGCACTTTATCAGAGTCAATGATCTGGAATGCGTGCTTTGAAATAAACCTGACGTGTCTTAGGTATGTGAAATACAAACGTAATAGAATATCTTATTGTTGGGAAATGTGAAGTGTGTTCCTGGGGGTTTAGCAGCTTTACATCAAACCAGTGCATATCTCACTTAATTCTGTGTTCCAAGTAATGTTTTGGGTTTCCGTAAAGGATAAGCCTGAAGCTAAATGCAGCATCGTTTAAAGATCCAGTATCCTTGCTTAATAAACCCACAATCCTAACTAGCTCAGAACCAGAAATTGAGAAACTACACAAAGCAATATAAATGCTAATGGATTTGATGTCATTATGTTCACCCTTTTGCATTACATTATGTCTTCATATGTTGGTGCTGTTGCTCTGTGTATCTTGTTTTCCATTAATTTCTGAAGAAAACTGTTGTTCAATTAAAACTGGCTTAATTGCCCCTTTTTTGTTGAAGTTTCCACACAATGTAATTGGACTTAGTCTAATTAGTCTGTTATTTATCCACCTCCATTTTATTATCTGGCAGTGCCCTATTATGGTTCATTTTTACAGAACACTAAATGTTCATCTTTTCCACCAGCCTCCACTGATCTCATGAGACAAGCTCGATTTCAAATTAGACTCCTCAAACAAAATATCAGGATCCGCCAAAATCATTGCCAGACACTGCATTTTGGGTTTTTAGACTAAAACTGTGGGCAAAGGGTTGAACCATGATGTTAAAGCCACCCTTATGCTTCCTTAATCACAAAGAAATTCTAATCTAATTCCGAGAGGAAAGGAGAGAGACACAGAGAGAGAGCGATTCAGGGGTAGTCATCATTCCACAAGAGTGGAGAATACAGGGTTACCATGAATCACCACAGCCAGAATGGAATCGATACCATTCCATTAGCTTCATGTGGCATCATTCTCACGCCAACTGTGCAAACTAACCAAGTAAATCATATCCTGTTAATATGCTCTTAGCAATGGAAACTGGAGGATGATTTCACTCAGTGACCGTGGAGAGAAATTTCTGTAGGTTCCCTTTTGTTTTTATTCCAAGGTCCCACTTCTAATAATCTTCTAGTTTGCCTGTAAAAGTAAAACATGTTCTCTCCTCAACTGTGGCTCAACCATGTGATTCATTATGGGCCCCCTTCTCTTGGACCATAGACATTTGGTAGCTCAACTTCTCTTTACACCCATTTGAGTTCCCTTCAGTCTCCCCAGAGCCCAACAACCATTTACAAGGCACAAGTCAGCAGTGTGATGGAATACTCCCCAGCTCCAATAACACTCAAGAAGCTTGACACCGTCCAGGACAAAGCAGCTCGGTTGATTGGCACCACATCCACAAACATCCACTCCCTCCACCACTAATGCTTGGTAGCAGCAGAATGTATTATCTACAAGGCTCCTTCAACACCATTGTCCAAGCCCATGACTAATTCCATCTTAAAGAATAGGGGCGATGGATACACAGGAACATGGCCACCTGCAAGTTTCCTTCTAAGCCTCTCACCACCCTGACTGAGAAAGATAGGTGTTGCTGCGTCAAAATTCTGGGCTTTACCCTTGAACAGCTGGTGTACCAACACCGTATGGACTGGAGCAGTTAAAAAAAAGCAGCTCACTACCACTCTAAGGATAACGGGGGATGAGTAATGAATGTTGGCCAAGTCAGTGATGCCCACATCCCATGAGTGAAGAAAGCAAATTATTTTTGATCGAAAACAGACAATCAAAACAGCAGAAACAATGGATGGAGAGAGGCGGGGAAGATTATTAATCAATCGAAAGAATAGTTGCAGTTTGCACAGGGAAATGCAGCTTTGAATCCACAACATGTATCTATTTTGATGGGGGCTGTAGTTGCCTGACTGACAGGTGTGGCTCGTGGTCAGGCAAAGAGCACCAACATGGCTGCCAACCATCCGAGCAGAGGGACTTGCTTCTCGCATCCATAGAGCCTATCACTTCCCCCCTTTTCAGCAAATTACTTCAAAGGCACCACCATTTTGAGGCACCCAACCAGGATTCCTGCTCATCTCTGCACTGACCTCCCCAATCCTTCACTCTGGTGGGTCTGTCAGGGCTGTGGAGCTTCTAGGCCTTTGATGGGCCAATAATATTCACGATCCTGCCCGTCAACCTGAATAGTGCAGCTCCATGGAGGTCACATCCAGGACAACAGCTCCCATGGTTTATGTTTCAGCAAGTGAGGGCTGAGGACCCCCATCTGGGTCCTGACACCATGATCCCAAAGGTCCACTACAGAAAGTTCCTCAGGCTCCCCATGGTGATGGAAGTTCTACATAATCCCCCTGAAGTGGCTCAGTAACTGCTGCAGGCCCAGCCCTGCTGCTGGAAATGGTAGTGCTTTCATTTTGCCTGTCTGGAATAAATCCGGAAGAATGCGGGCCACTTAACCTGCACATCTTTGGACGGTGGGAGGAATTTGGAACACCCGGAGGAAACCCGCGCAGACACTGGGAGAATGTACAAACTCCACACAGGCAGTCATCTGAGGCAGGGAATCGACCATGGGCCCCTGGCACTGTGATGCAGCAGTGCTAACCACTGATCCGCCAAGCCACCCTTTGGTGAAGGTTCACTTAACTCATTCCAAGGCTGATGAGCTTATTTTATGAAGGAATGTTCAACAAGTTGGGCCTTCGCTCACTGGGTTTGAGAAGAATGAGAGTCGATATTATAGAAATATATAAGATCCTGAGGGAATGTGCTTAGGCGGCTACCTGGAGGATGTTTCGTCTTGTGGGGGAAATACAAGAGGACAAGAATAAAAGGTTTCCCATTTAAGATGAAGATGAGGAGACTTTGCTCTCAAATGGTTTTAATTCTGGTGCTTTCTCTTCCCCAGAAATAGTGAAGATTGCAAGTCATTGAATTCAAGGCTGTGTTAGATAATTTTGCTAATTTTTGATGAGTTAGTTTCATTGCTGCTAGACAAGGCAGTCAAGGGTCACAGAGGTCAGACAGGAAAGTGGTGTAAGGACAATAGCTTGATCAGCCATGGCCTTAATGAATGGCAGAGCATGACCCAAGGACTAAAGGGTCTGCTTCCAAGTTGCTACGACAATTGCCCCAGGATTCAGGAGATTGAGACATACCAGAATCGGAACAAGAGATACAGAGTTAAATGCAACTATACATGACATTTCCATCAATACGTGGGATAATCCACTTGGTCAAAGTGCGGAAGTTTCTCTAACAAGTTCCAATCTGAAACATTAGTTGTCCACCAGGTCAGGAAGATGAACACTTGGCCCAGTGTTGGGATGGGACAGTCCAACAACACCCTAAAGGGGTTTTGTAACATATTCAGAACAGACGGGAACTCCATCCCTCAGGAAAATGTAATGAAAGATTCGAGTCCATGTATGAAACATTGTGCCACAAAGGAGCATCAGATAGATGTGAATTTGTTTGGTGTGTTACATCCCTTGTAAGCCGGTGGGATTTAGAACCCAGGCATTCTGGTTCAAAGTTAGGGACACTACCACTGTACCACAAGGGTTCTAGAAACAAATGGATAGTTTTTTTTAAGCTGACAAAGGTCCTAGAAGTAACCACAGCATAGCAGCATGGGTCAGAATCAAACAGAACAGAAAAAGATCATTCAGTCCAACTCATCCATACCGACCATGTTTCTTCAAACTAAACTAGTCCCTTTTGTCTGCATTTCGCCCATATCCTTCTAAACCCTTCCAATTTGTGTACCTGCCCAAGTGTCTCCTAAATGTTACAACTATACCAGCATCTACCACTTCCTCTGGCAGTTCGTTCCACACAGGCAATTCTCTGCATGAAAATGTTGTCCCTCAGGTTCCTTTTAAATCTTTCCCTTCTCACCTTCAACCTATGCCCTTAGACTCCCCAGCCTGGAAAAAAAGACCTGGGCTGTTCATCCTATCCACATCCCTCACAGTTTTGTCAACCTCTGTAAGGTCACCCCTCAGCCTCTGACACTCTGAGGGATAAAGGTCCCCAGCCTCTTCCTATAACTCAAATTCTCCAGTTGTTCTCCCACCTCAAATATTCTGATCAACCTGCACAGAAATGTTATTACTCAGTTCTGGAGTAGGTGGGACTTGAACCCAGGTCTCCTGGCTAAGAGCTAGAGACATGATCACTGAGTCTCAAAATCCCTGCATGATACAGTTTTGCTTCACATCGCCAAATCACCTATGGTTTGTTTTATCAATTAATCCGCACCATTTAATCACCCATGTTGGTTAATTTATATGCTAAGGGCAATGCAAGCCAAAGTTGAAGGAGCGATGGATAAAATATTAATGGCAATGGGATCTTTGTGACCTAATCTTCCTCTCAATTAACACTAGCTGCTCTTCATCACAAACGGAGCAGGCATATAATACTTAAATTGAGTACATTAGGAATGCACCTTCCCTACTCCTGTACAGAATCTCAACCCCATCTGTCTACTCATTTGCCAAGGAGTTAGTGGGAGCAAGTAGTTGCTGGATGATCCCACGAAGCCTTCTCTTCTGGTTGAATGTAAGTGTGCTTTCATTTTAAAATAATCAGTGATGAGGAGGGTCACACTGTCTTGATGGTGATAATACAGAGAGCCAGATTAATGAAAGCCATCTTGACAAGCTGAGAAATTTAAATTCATGTTAAGTGACTGTTGAATAATAAGTTAGCATCTGTAATGGTGACCCTGAACTGACTGGATTGTTGTGAAAGCTCATTAGTAATGCTCTTACAAGGGGATAAAATCTGCAGTCTTGACCCAGTCCGCTCTGTATGTGACTCCAGTTCTACAGGAGAATCGTTTTGCCCTCTGGGGTGGCCTGGGGAATGAATCTCTCCTCAGGAAAGTACTGCATCACCACTTTCTCAAAGGCAATAAACACTGGCCTCACAAATAACAGCGACAACACATGTGGAAGGTAACCAATGAGGAAGGAGAGAAGCTGAGCAATGAGAGTGTAGGAACCTGACAGACATAAATGACAGCTGGAAGAGGTAAAGCTGCACTTACTTACAGTGACAGTGGGTCTATAACTTCCCTCTAAACATAAGCATAGTCTCATTTTGTCACTTGAAAGTACACACCTTCACATTGAGTCAGCATTGGCAGTCCCTCGTAGATGAGGATAACTCTCTCCCACTCTCAGGGTGAATCTGATGCATCTACTGCAGGCTCTGTTAGACACAGGGTGAAAGGTGGTTGCGGGAAGGTGCGGGTGGGGTGTTGGTGTGGTAGCGCACTGTTTTTGCTTCCATTTTTATCCCCCAATGGCAAGTCCAGGGGGGCTCAATGTCTTCCCTGATATTTCTCCTCCACTTTGGACGGTCTTGGCCCAGTGATTCCCGGGTGTCTGTAGGAATGCTGCACTTCCCCAGTGAGGTCTTGAGGGTGTCCCTGAGGCACTTTCTCTGTCCGACCTGGGGCTCGCCTGCTGTTTCAGAGCTGGGAGTAGACCATCTGTTTGGGGAGTCTGTGTAGATCACACAGGTGATGTGCCCAGCCCATCACAGCTAATCAAGGAGGGGTCAGTTGCTGGGGATGCTGGGGATGTTGGCCTGGTCGGGGACACTGGTGTCGGTGTGCCTGTCTTCCCAGCGATTCACAGGGCTTTGAGCAGGCAGCATTGGTGGGACTGCTCCTGGACCTTGAGGTATCTGCTGTAGACAGTCCAGACCTCAGAGCCACATAGGAGGGCAGGAACCACCACAGCTCTGTATACCATGAGCATGGTGTCGGATCTGACGTTGTTGTCCACGAACACCCTTTTCCTCAGGCTGGAGTGCTCACACTGGAGACGATGCTGGATAACAGAATCCCTACAGCATGGGGACTGGCCATTAAGGCCCGACAAGTCCACACCAACCCTCCAAAGAATAGCCCACCCAGACCCATTCTGTGACCCTATTACTCTACATTTGCCTCTGACTTGATGCATCTCACATCCCTGGATACTATGGACAATTTTGCATGGCCAATCCACCTAACCTGCATATCTTTGGACTGTGGAAGGAAACCTCACGCAAACATGTGGTTTCCATGCAAACTACACAGTTGCACAAGGCTGGAATTGAACCTGGGTTCCTGGGACTGGGAGGCAGCAGTGCTAACCACTGAGCCATTGTACCGCCTTATCTTGAGAGGATTCTGTCATATTCTGACACAGGCTGTTCAAATAATATCTTCATAAAAGTGTTCTCTGAATCTTTAACTCAATTGAAAGCAATAATAAAAATAAGCAGATTCACTCCCAGACAGTGCAGTTATGCACTAAACTGCAGTTATATTCATGTGTTTTGAAGCATTACGGGTAAAATAAAAAGCATTATCATGGTAATGTCTTTCTGGTTAGGAGTTGTTGTTGAATGTGGTTCTCAGTTTGTTGAGTGGAGCCCACATTTGGGCACTGTCACTCCCCAGTCACTATTCAGAATTCTCCTTCTGAAAATGTAATAGCTCTGGGGAGATCATCACAAAGTCCTAAACATTCAGTCTAATGAATGAAACAAGGTCAAAAATCACACGACACCAGGTTACAGTCCAACAACTACAACCTAGTGTCATGTGATTTTTGACCTTGTCCAACCCAGTACCTCCACTTAAAGGAACAACTAAGCCCTTTTTCCCCTCTTGGGTGGCACAGTGGCTCAGTGGTTAGTACTGCTGCCGCACAGCACTAATGACCTGGATTCGTTTACAATCGTGAGTGACTTCCTGTGTGGAGTTTGCACATTCTCATGGGGGTCACATGCTAGAAACGAATGTCACCCTAGTGATGCACATCCTCAATGGAGGACGCGTGACCTGAAGGTTAATTCCAAAACATTGCCCACAAAGTTACTCAAAGTTTTCACTTCTTCTTCTTCTTTTGATCTGCCGTTCGAACTACAACGATGTGCACTCACAGCAAACATTGTTTTAACCGGCAATTCTCGGTCACCTTGATACCAGCAAACAGGTATGCACCTCAAATACTGAAAGTTCACTTTATTATTGTGATCTATCGCAGTATCTGAGTCAGCTGAGGGTGTGAGTGAGAAGGCTTTCTGCCAGTAGGTTTTATTTAAGGCAAATTTACAGGATTATTTAAGTGATTTATGCTACTAATAAAGTATAGCAATAATGTCTAAACACCATGCAATACCTTACTATTACTTAGTGTGCGTTTTTACATTGATTATGTGGACCTCTTAATCAACCAGAATATTTGATCTACCAGCACACTCCTGTTCCCTCGCTGCTGGTGAGTAAAAGGTTCACTAGATATGGTTACTCGAACCTCAAAATGCTTGAGGTCGCAAGATTAGGACTGGACGTTGTTTGACCTTCCCTCCCAAAAAAATTGGAAACCATGGGAAAACCATCTGGGATCATTTAATTTTATCCTGAACCCTGCAATTGAATATCAGGTCAGTGTAAACAAAGCGAGTTTTGGCCATTAACTCATCGATTAAAAGTGAATCTCCAATGAAATTTGTTGTTGGCAATTTAATTACAACTCGAAAAAGGAGCTTCATTTTTTTCTCCCCCAGCAGGTGACATTGATGTAGGAAGTCATGGCGTAGGTCAGAGGTTACGGGAATAAGCTCCATCTCTTTTGAGTCATCCAACCCCATTGAACAGCACTCTTATTAAAGAGAGAAAGTAACAGCCAGGGCCACTCAGATCAGCGATGATCTTATTGAACAGTGGAACAGGCTGGAGGACGAAGTAGCCTATTCCTGCTCTTAGGAAGGTGAGGGACAATCTTCTCGAAGCTTATTAAATAATGAGGGGGACAGATAGAGTTAATGATAGTTGATCTTTTTTCCCCCTTGGAAGGGGGGATTTCAAGACTCAGAGGCACAATTTATGGTGAGAGGAGAGAGGTTTAAAAAAAGACATTGGGACAAATCTTTTACACAGAGTGGTTCATGTATGGAATGAACTTCCAGAGGAAGTGGTGCATATGGGTACAATTACAATCTTTAAAGACATTTGGATAAATAAATAGGAAAGGTTTGGAGGGATATGGGCCAGGAGCAGGCAGGTGGGCACTAGTTTAGTTTGCGATTATGTTCGGCATGGAGTGGTTAGACTGAAGGGTCTGTTTCTGTGTTGAATGACTCTATGTTTCTATTTTATTAGTTTCCTGTCTTGGGCCTTCTGTGCTCACCCACCTAACATCAAGGACTGCATTTTTAAAAACTCAGTAACTAGATGGTGAGGTCACTTGAGTGGCTTGATAGGTGCTAAAGAATGGAAGTTCTATTGATTCCTAAAAAGGTTGTGGAAATACCAAAAGGAGAGGCAAATCAGAGAAACCTAGAGCCCAACAAGAAATTGTCCAAAGGGTCAGAAGCAGGTGTATGAGGCTGTGATGGGGAGCATTACAAATAGAATGATCAGAGATTTAGAAGTTTGAAGCCAATTCCTCAAAGTTACAATAAATATAGAGGGAGGGCAGTGAGTGTGATTAAACAGCAGGAACATTAATGACATGTTTGTAGTTACCCACTGTTGTGTAAAGTGCTTTGGGACATTCCTGAGAGATGTGGTACAGGTGAGTTGCACTTGTGAGTGAGATAGTCTGAGTCCTGTACATATGAAAGCATTTGTCACAGATGGTAAGTAAGGTGTCAGTACTTGCAGATAGAATTGATAGAGCTGGCAGGTTGCCTATGAATTAGCAGAATGTTTCCAAACACACGTATTTAACAAAAACAAACCTATTTATCTTGATCAAGTCTGGAAGATAAGGACAGTTCACATTTGTATCATTACCGAAGACGGTTTTCATTTTTTATGCTTTGTGTATTTGACAGAAAGGAGATCAGAATGAATCAAAAACAAAATAGCAGTGGTTGTCAAATGTGAATAAGAACTGATAACTTCAGAAGAAGCAACCTACTGATCAAGCCAAGAGAGCATTGTGAAAACAGAGTTAAAAATCACACAACACCAGCTAATAGTCCAACAGGTTTAATTGGAAGCACTAGCTTTAGGAGCAACACTCCTTCATCAGGTGATAGTGGTGGGCTCAATCCTAACACATAGAATTTATAGCAAAAATTTACCGTGTGGTGTAACTGAAATTATACATCGAAAAATTGATGTTAGAATACAGTGATAGTTTCACTTCTTTCATGTGTAGGTCACAAAACCTTCTTTTAAAAAGTTAGCTGTTAACAATGGTGTTAGCTAGACAATATGTTGAAGGTGTTGGCCCCCTGTGTTCTCTGTCTATGACCTGATGTTTAGATTGATTCTAATCTAAAAAGTGAGATAACGGAGTTTTACATAAATTCATGCAGTTTTTGAGCAAAGTACAATGTAACCGTACAAGTACAAATTCACCCCACAAAATATATGTGTGCGTGTGGATCTTTGTCTGTCTGTGTGTGTGTGTGTCTGTCTGGGTTGGGGGTCGTGAGTGTGAGAAAGAATATATGTGTGTGTGTGTAGTGAGTGCAGAGTGTCTTAAGTCTGTGAGGGGGTGCATGTGTGGGAGTGTGTGTGTCTGTAAGGGTGTGTGTGGGTGTCTGTGTGTGCGTCCATATATATGTGTGTCTGTGTGTATGTGTGTATAGGAGTGTGTGTGTGTGTGTGTGTGTGTGTGTGTGTGTGTGTGTGTGTGTGTGTGTGTGTGTGTGTGTAGTGCAATGGTGGTCACCTGTAATGTGACATGAACCCGGTTGAGGCCCTCCCTATGGGTACCGAACTTAGCTATCAGCCTCTGCTCGGCCACTTTTTGCTGCTGCCTGTCCCAAAGTCCGCCTTGGAGGATGGTCACCTGAAGGTCCGAGGCTGAATGTCCTGGACCACTGAAGTGTTCCCCAACTGGGAGGGAACCCTCCTGTCTGTTGATTGTTGTGCAGTGCCCATTCATCCGTTGTCGTAACTTTTGCTCGGTTTCCCCAATGTACCATGCCTCCGGGCATCCTTGCCTGCAACGTATAAGACAGACAATGTTGGCTGAGTCAAATGAGTACCTGCCATGTACAAGGTGGGAAGTGTCCCCACACGTAATGGTGGTATCTATGTCCACAATCTGACACGTCTTGCAGCGCCTACCTTGACAGGGTTGTATGGAGTTGTCCTGAGAGCCGGGCAGCTTGCTACGAACAACGATCTGTTTGAGATTTGGCGGTTGTTTAAAGACAAGTAGTGGAGGTGTGGGGAAGGTCTTGGTGAGGTGCTCATCCTCATTGATAACGTGTTACAGGTCACGAAGAACATGATGTAGTTTTTCAGCTCCTGGGAAATACTGAACAACGAAGGGTACCCTGTCAGTTGCAGCACGTGTCTGTCTCCTGAGGAGGTCATTATGGTTCCTTGCTGTGGCACGTCGGAACTGGCAGTCGATGAGTTGGGCATCGTACCTCGTTCTTGTGTGGGCATCCCTGAGTACTTCCAGGTGTCTGTCATGTTCCTTCTCATCTGAGCAGATCCGGTGTACGCGTAGGACTTGTCCATAGGGAATGGCTATTTTAATATGTTTTGGGTGGAAGCTGGAGATGTCAAGCATTGTGAGGTTGTGGGTTTGCGGTAGAGTGTGATGCTGAGGTGTCCATCCTTGATGGAGGTGCATGTGTCCAAGAATGAGACCCACCATCAAACTCACCATGGACTACTCTTGACTATCTGTCTCATTCTTGGACACATGCACAATTCTGTGACTTTCACCTTGGTTATGGAGAGAGATAGGTGCGTGCAACAGGATAGGTTTTACAACTGGGGGAAGGGTAAATACAATGCTGCAAGACAGGATCTGAGGAGCATAAGTTGGGAGCATAGGTTGTCAGGGAAGGATGTCATTGAAATGTGGAACTTTTTCAAGGAACAGATACGACGTGTCCTTGATATGTATGTACCTGTCAGGCAGGAAAGAGATGGTCGTGTGAGGGAACCTTGATTGACGAGGGAGGTTGAATGTCTTGTAAAGAGGAAGAAGGAGGCTTACATAAGGTTGAGGAAACAAGGTTCAGACAGAGCATTGGAGGGATACAGGATAGCCAGGAGGGAGCTGAAGAAAGGGATTAGGAGAGCTAAGAGAGGGCATGAAAAATCTTTGGCGAGTAAGATCAAGGATAACCCCAAGGCCTTTTATGTGTATGTGAGAAACATGAGAATGACGAGAACGAGGGTAGGTCCGATCAAGGACAGTAGTGGGAGACTGTATATTGAGTCGGAGGAGATAGGAGAGGTCTTGAATGAGTACTTTTCTTCAGTATTTACAAATGAGAGGGACTGTATTGTTGAAGAGGAGAGTATGAAACAGACTGGTAAACTAGAGGAGATACTTGTGAGGAAGGAAGATGTGTTGGGCATTTTGAAAAACTTGAGGATAGACAAGTTCCCCGGGCCTGATGGGATATATCCTAGGATTATGTGGGAAGCAAGAGAGGAAATTGTAGAGCCGTTGGCAATGATCTTTTTGTCTTCACTGTCAACGGGGGTGGTACCAGAGGACTGGAGAGTGGCGAATGTTGTGCCCCTGTTCAAAAATGGGAATAGGGATAACCCTGGGAATTACAGGCCAGTTAGTCTTACTTCAGTGGTAGGCATGGATAGAATTTATGAGTATCTGGAAAGATACTGCTTGATTAGGGACAGCCAGCATGGATTTGTGAGGGGTAGGTCTTGCCTTACAAGTCTTATTGAATTCTTTGAGGAGGTGACCAAGCATGTGGATGAGGGTAGAGCAGTGGATGTAGTGTACATGGATTTTAGTAAGGCATTTGATAAGGTTCCCCATGGTAGGCTTATGCAGAAAGTCAGGAGGCATGGGATAGTGGGAAATTTGGCCAGTTAGATAGAGAACTGGCTAACCGGTCGAAGTCAGAGAGTGGTGGTAGATGGTAAATATTCAGCCTGGAGCCCAGTTACAAGTGGAGTTCCACAGGGATCAGTTCTGGGTCCTCTGCTGTTTGTAATTTTTATTAATGACTTGGAAGAGGGAGTCGAAGGGTGAGTCAGTAAATTTGCAGACAATACGAAGATTGGTGGAGTTGTGGATAGTGAGGAGGGCTGTTGTCGGCTGCAAAGGGACTTAGATATGATGCAGAGCTGGGCTGAGGAGTGGCAGATGGAGTTCAACCCTGTCAAGTGTGAGGTTGTCCATTTTGGAAGGACGAATAAGAATGCGGAATACAGGGTTAACGGTAGGGTTCTTAGTAAGGTGGAGGAGCAGAGGGACCTTGGGGTCTATGTTCATAGCTCTTTGAAAGTTGCCACTCAGGTGGATAGAGCTTGTAAGAAGGCCTATGGTGTATTAGCGTTCATTAGCAGAGGGATTGAATTCAAGAGTCGTGAGGTGATGTTGCAGCTGTACAGGACCTTGGTAAGGCCACATTTGCAGTTCTGGTCGCCTCACTTTAGGAAAGATGTGGAAGCTTTGGAGAGGGTGCAGAGGAGATTTACCAGGATGTTGTCTGGAATGGAGAATAGGTCGTATGAGGATAGGTTGAGAGTTCTCGGCCTTTTCTCGTTGGAACGGCGAAGGATGAGGGGTGACTTGATAGAGGTTTATAAGATGATCAGGGGAATAGATAGAGTAGACAGTCAGAGACTTTTTCCCCGGGTACAACAGAGTGTTACAAGGGGACATAAATTTAAGGTGAAGGGTGGAAGGTATAGGGGGGATGTCAGGGGTAGGTTCTTTACCCAGAGAGTGGTGGGGGCATGGAATGTGCTGCCTGTGGGAGTGGCAGAGGCAGAATCATTGGTGACCTTTAAGCAGCAATTGGATAGGTACATGGATAGGTGCTTAAGCTAGGATAGATGTTCGGCACAACATCGTGGGCCGAAGGGCCTGTTCTGTGCTGTATCATTCTATGTTCTATGTTCTAACACAGGGGGTTAACACCTTCAACATATCGTCTAGCTATTACCATTGTTAACAGCTAACCTGAGAATGTAACTTTTTAAAAAAAGGGTTTGAGATTTGCACATGGAAGAAGTGAAACTATCACGGTATTCTAACAGATGAAAGGCTTAACAATCAATTTTTCAATGTATAATTTCAGTTACATCACACTGTAAATTTTTGCTATAAATTCTGTGTGTTAGGTTTGAGCCCTCCAGTATCACCTGATGAAGGAGCAGTGCTCTGAAGGCTAGTGTGCTTCCAATTAAACCTGTTGGACTATAACCTGGTGTTGTGTGATTTTTAACTTTGTACACCCCAGTCCAACACTGGCATCTCCAAATTGTGGTAACAGGTACCGGACTTGAAACATTCATTCTGCTTTCTCTCCAAGGACACTGTCATTGGAGACCTGGTGAGTTCCTGCAGCAATTTCTGCTTTTATTTCAGATTTCCCGCATCCCTAGTTCTCTGTTCTATAGTAGAGCAGTATTATTTCGCTGTTGGATTCCAGTAATGTGGTGTTAAGCAAGTGATTTCTTGAATCCCTATCGGCAGCTGCATCTTCAGTTGCCCTAAACTCTGGAATCTTCCCTCAAAACTACTGTGTCTATCTTCTACTTTCTCCTCTTTTTAAGAGACTCCTTAAAATCTACATCTATGGCCAAGCTTTTGGCCAACCCTCCAAAGACTGTCTTTTGTGGCAATTTTGCTTGACAACAAATCTGTGAAGTACCTGGAGTTGCGTTATTATAGTAAGGGTGCTATATAAAGTCAAATTGTTGTTGTTAACATCATCATTAGGATGTAGTGGATTAAAATTGGTGTTAGATGAGGTAATGGGATACATAATAGAATCCATACACTGCACATAGAGGCCATTCAGCCCATCAGGTCTGCACCAACCTTCCAAAGACCATTCCACACAGATCCACCCTATCCCTGTAACCCTGCATTTCCCATGGCTAACTCACCTCGCCTGTATATCCCTGAACATTATGGGCAATGTAGCATGGCCAATCCACCCGAACCTGCACATCTTTGGACTGTGGGAGGAAACCCTCGCAGACACAGGGAGAATGTACAAACTTCACTCAGACATTTGCCTGAGGGTGGAATTGTACTTGAGTCCCTGATGCTGTAAGGCAGCAGTGCTAACCACTGACCCACCCAGTATAAATGGTATTTTGTGATCAAAAAAGCACAAATCATGGTGACAGACAGGTCATGTGCTTGACCAAATCCTGAGGATGATGGGATGGTAGATTTTTGGACACTAAAGTAATGAAGGGCTATGGGATTGAGCTTAAAATGGTGCAGTTGACAATTAACCATGATCCTATCTAATGGTAGAGCAAATTCAATTGGCCACATTGCCTATTTTGTTATTTTAAAATCAGGTATGTTTATGTGACGGCTAGCGTTTATTGCACATCCCTTGGAGAAAGTGGTGGTGAGCTCCCTTCTTGAAGCATTGCAGATAGATAGAGCCACAATGCCCTTAGGGAGGGAATTCCAGGATTTTGACCCAGCGACAGCGAAGGAACGAGGATTTATTTCCAAGTCAGGATGGTGAGTGACTTGGAGGGGAACTTGAATATGATGGTGTTCCCATGTATCTGCTGCCCTTGTCCTTGTAGATGGCCATGAGTTTGGGGAAAGTGCTGTCTAAGGAATGGTGGTGAGTTATTACAGTGCATCTTCCAGATGGTTATTAGACTAGATTAGATTACTTACAGTGTGGAAACAACTCCACACCGACCTGCCAAAGCGCAACCCACCCAGACCCATTCCCTTTCACCTAACACTATGGCAATTTAGCATGGCCAATTCACCTAACCTGCACATTTTTGTTATGTATCCTGAATGAACCAAACTTCAAGAGGAAAATGGGGATAAAATTAGGGAATACAAAATATCCAGTGTGCCCTCGTCTTAGAATCATGACATTAGACAAGAAGCATTTGCACCATGTTTTGGGGTATGTCTCACAAGAACATTAAATGTTACCTTACTGCAATAATTGTATGGCACTCTGGAGGCACTGAGAATTGGTACATGCAACCTCCCTGCACACTATAGAACTGTGAAGTGTACAGAGATAGGTCAGAGGAGATAAAGTTCAGGAATGGTGTTTGATGTCATTGGGACAAGGCTATTGATTTGATCCCCCTATTCCCAATGCCACTGAACTGTAGAACCTATCCACAGTAGTGACAAAGTTGTAACCATTACATGAAGCACAATGGGTATAAATTGTATTCACAACAGAAGAACAGTCTTTAAATGGGCTATTCAGGCCAGTACCTTGGGGTTTTACAAAAAGACATGTCAGCATGCTTCCTTGCTTCAATGATTCATATCTCAGGGACTTGGGCTGTTTGACTGCAGTGATAAAACTGGCTGCGTTCAATTGAATGGAGTTGATGAATTAGTCAAATGATCTTTCTCCTTTTCAAGATGCTCTCGCCTTCAATCCCCACCACACCAAGAAGACAGTGAGTGAAACCTTATGGAGTGAGTCCTCATTACTTCTCTGGATCTGTACGGTGATCCATCATGTGCAGAAGCTGTCTTCTGCACAACATTGTAAATCTTTGGATAAAGAACACGCTTATGACTTTGAACTATATTGTGTATTAAAACGAATCCCTGATGTTTATCCATCAAACACGATAATTAGAATCAGAATGGGAAAGCATATTTCAGAACATATGACACCATTGGCCCTGTCTTTCAGTCATCTGTCACATTGACCTTTCCTCTCTGTTTCATTCATTTCTCGAAAGGCTTTGCTTAATTAGTGAACCTTGGGAAATGCTCAGGGAAGACTGGTTGGGACGACTTATTTTAAAGTGGTGTAATTAGTGAGATGCTGCAGGCCTGTGTAGATTAAATGGTTGGAGTGTGAGTCTGAAGAATTCGATAATGAAGAAACCCGTGTATAAAAAGCCTCTTGGAAATTACAATTTCATTCGGAGGATGTTTTGTTGCTTTGCTCATTGTCTGGTTAATTGTTGAGATTTAAAAAAAAATGTTTTCTGTATAATCTCCCATCCTTTTATTAAAAAATGTATCAAACAGAGGGAAAACTTGTAGATGTTGAGTTTGAGACTACTGTCACCCATTGGAGGTCAATGTAAATACTAAATTCACAAAATAAAACAGAAGGAACTGTGGGTGCTGTCAACAGAAACAAAAAACAAGTTGCTGGAAAAGCTCAGCAGATCTGCCAACATCTGTGGGGAGAAATCGGAATTAACATTTGGGGTCCAGTGATCCTTCCTCTAAACTTTGTTCCCTCACTGGACCTGAAACGTTAACTCTGATTTCTCTCCACAGGTGCTGCCAGACCTGCTGAGCTTTTCCTGCCAACTCTGTTTTCATTACTAAATTCACAACGTTGGGAGACAAAAGTTGGAGCATGGTATGGGGGAGTTCTACACTCCAAAATTCACAAGTGGGGTCTAAAATAGAGACATCTCAGCAGCTCAAAGTTGTTCTGCTTACCTCACTTGCTCCAGCAACTGAGTGCCCATTTTCCAGCATTTGTTTGGATATTAAAGACCTCCCTCTCTGACCTCACTTACCAATCATCTTGACCCTTGCTCTGCAGAAACAAAGTTACTCTCCCTCCTCTATTTGATCCCCTCCAGGAGAACCCCCTGTTCCACATCAGCTTAATGCACTTGCAACAACAATCACGTGCATCTATATATTGCCAGTAACATAGCAAAACATTCTGAGATGCTTCCCAGGAAGACAATTGAATGAAAATTGACGTTTGATTTTTAAAAAAATATATTTATTTATTTTCACATGTACCAAAGTACGGTGAAAAGCTTTGTATACAAACAGTACAGGTAGATCATAGTAAGCAAGGATGTACAGATCAGAAATAACTAGACAGCAGCATACAGGGGGTCACATTGTACAGGGTGTGCACTAGGCCAGAGTGATGTTAGCAAGGTCGGCATTATTTGAGGCTAGAGAGGCCATTCATCAGTTTAATAACAGCTAGGAAGAAGCTGTTTCTGAACCTGCTTGTGCCTGTATTCAAACCTCTGTGTCTTCTCCCTGATGGATGGGGTTATAGGAGAGCATTACTGGGGTGGGAGGGGCCTTTGATGCTGCTGGCAGTCTTTCCATGGCAGCGAGCCTCGTAAATGGAGTCAGTGAATGGAAAGTTGGCTTCCATAATGGTCTGGACTGTGCACACAACCTTCTGTAGTTCCTTATGGTTCTGGGCAGAGCAGTTGCCATACCAGGCTGTTATGCGCTCAGACAGTATGCTTTTGATGGTGCATCTATAGAAGTTGGTGAAGGTTCTTATGGACATGCAGAATTTCCTGAGCCACCTGAGAACGAAGACGCGTTGTTGTGCCTTCTTGACCGTATATCTACGTGGGATGTATAAGACAGATTATCGGTCATCGTCACTCTGAGGACCTCCATGCTCTCCATGCTCTCAACCTCAGCTCTGTTGATGTTGATGGGGTGTGTTCTCATTGTTTTGTTCTGAAGTCAATGATCAGTTCTTTAGTTTTGCTGATGTTGAGAAAGAGATTGTTCTCATTGCACCACAACATCAAGCCCTCTAGCTCCCTTCGGGATGTTGACTCGTCACTGACGTAGCTGTCCATCAGCAAACCTGGAGATTGAATTCATTTGGAATTTGGCAACACAGTCATGGGTGTATAGGGTGTATAGGGGCTGAAGACAAATCCTTGCAGGCCTCCAGTGTTGAGTGTTATTGTGGAGGAGGTATAGTTATCAGTCTTCACTGATTGTGGCGTGTTGGTCAGAAAGCTGAGGATCCAGTTGCAGAGAGTGGAGCCAAGTCCACAGAGTTTTGAGATCAGAAAGACCAAACCAGACCAAAAAGGAGGCATGAAGACCGATTGCTTAGTTAATAGGTTTGATGGAGAGGCCTGAGGGAGAATGAAATTGAGAAACAGATGTATTGGGAAGAGTGCAAGATCTGATGACACCTGGGAACACAGATGGCAGTGATAGGGGTGTAGAAAATGGCAATGGATGAAAAGTCAGAGCTGGAGGAAATCTGAGGTCTCAGGGTTGTAAATTTTGGAAGAGATTACCAAGATAATAAGGTTGAGCCAAGGTAGGATTTGAATACAGGCTCATGAATTTTAAAGCCAAGGTGCTCAGACACCAGGAGACATTTGCGAGGTGTGTGTAGAGGACGGGGTCAATTTAGTTTCTCTCAGAATGTATCCTGACTGTCATAATAGATGACAGTCCTGATGAAGGGCTCTGGCCCGAAACGTCGAATTTCCTGTTCCTTAGATGCTGCCTAACCTGCTGTGCTTTAACCAGCAACACATTTTCAGCTCTGATCTCCAGCATCTGCAGACCTCACTTTTTACTGTCATAATAGAATCACTATTTTTCCAAATAGTATCATCAAATTTTACAGTACAGAAGGAGGCCATTTGACCCATTGTATCTGTCCAGGCTCCTGAAAGAACTACCCAACTAGTTCTACTCTCTAGCCCTATCTCTTATAGCCTTTAAAATTCATCACTTTCAAATATATCACCAACTCTCCTTTGAAAGCCTCCTGTAGAATCAGCCTCCCACTTTCCCAGGCAGTGCATTCCAAATTCTAACAACCTTCTGAATAAAGATATTTCTCCTCACCTCACTCCCAGTTCTCTTGCTGACAATCTTGAAATGATGACCCCTCATTACTGACATATCAAGTCATGGGAACAGAAAATCTTTTTTCAAAAGAAACTGTCAAAACTGTTCGTAATTTTGAACACTTGAATAAGGGTCACCTCTTAATCTTCTCGGCCCCAGAGCGAATTGGCCCAATTTCTGAAATCTTTCCTTATATCCAAAATTCCTCATTCCTGGTATCATTCTAGCAAAAGAAAACCAGCAGTGCTAACCAGCAGTGGTTAACACTGCTGCCTCACAGTGCCAGAGACCCGGGTTCAAATCCTGCCTCAGGCAACTGTCTGTGTGAAGTTTGCACATTCTCCCCGTGACTGCGTGGGTTTCCTCCCACAGTCCAAAAATGTGCAGGTTAGGTGAATTAGCCGTGGGAAATTGCCCGTAGTGTTAAGGACGGCGGTAAATGTAGGGGAATGGGTCTGGGTGGGTTGCGCTTCGGCGGGTCGGTGTGGACTTGTTGGGCTGAAGGGCCTGTTTCCACACTGTAAGTAATCTAATCTAAATTTCCTTTTAACTCTATCCAGACAACACAATCCTTCAAATGTGGTCTGATCAACCATTTGTGCAGGTGTAGCATCACTTCCTTGTTTTAACATTGTATGCCTCTATTTATAAACCCAAGGATCACATAAACTTTCTGTTTCAGCTGTTTCAATTTGCCTGGCCACCTTCAGAGAATTATGCACATGAACCCTGAGGTCCCTATGCTCCAGTACCCGCCTTAAAGCTGTAGCTTTAAGCCTGTATTGTCTCTCCATGTTTCTTCTAATGAAATGCATTCCCTCACTTTTTTTCTGCATTGAAATTTATCTGCCAGGTGAATGCCCATTTGACCAACTTGTCAATGTCCCTCTGAAGCCACTCAGCATCATCCTGACAATTCACTATCCTCCCTAACTTCGTATCATCTGCAAATATGCAGACTATTCTGTCAAGTCCTGGCTAGAAATTGTTTCTATAAATCAGAAAAAACTCAACAGTCCCAATGCCAATCTCTGGGGGGAGCACCACTTTCAACTCATCTCCAATCTGTGAAATGCCCATCTATACCTACCTGCTGTTTCCTATCTTTTAGCCAACTTCCAGTCCATGCTTGGAGAAAGTGAGGACTGCAGATGCTGGAGAGTCAGAATTGACAAGTGTGGTGCTGGAAAAGCGCAGCAGATCAGGCAGCATCCGAGGAGCAGAAGCATCGATATTTCGGGCATAAGCCCTTCATCATCGACTCTTCAAATGGGGCTTGACCTGCTGCGTTTTTCCAGCACCACACCTTTAGGTTCTCATCCATGTTGCGAAGCGCCCATCAATCCCTAAAATTTCTAACTTGCTAAGCAACCTGCCATGTGACACCATCAAATGCTTTGTGAAAGTCAAAATATACCACATCCACAGCACTGCCCTCATCCACTGCCTGTGTCACCTTGTCAAAGAACTCAGTAAAATGTGTCAGACATGACCTGCTCTTAACAATGCTATGTTGATTGTCTAGTATTAATGTATTTTCTTCTAAGTGCATATTTACCTTATCCTGTATTATGGTCCCCATCAGTTTTTTCTCTCTTTATTAATTCACAGGACGAGAATAGGCAGTATCCATCTTGTTGTGGGTCTGCGTCGCATCTAGGCCAGACCAGGTAAGGATGGCAGTTTCCTTCCCTAAAGGACATTAATGAACTAGATGGATCTTTTGTTCCTGACAAGCAACAATTGCCATCATTAGATTCTTAATTCCAGTTTTTTTTATTGAATTTGAATTCCTCCATCTACCATGGCAGGATTGAAACCAGGCTCCCTAGAACCATATCTGGGTCTCTGGATTAACACTCCAACAATAATATCACTAGGCCATCGCCTCCCCCGTCTAGTTTTCTCACTATTGATGTCAAGCTGACAGGTATCTAATTTGCTGGGTTACCTTTACCCCTTTACTTAAACAATGGCATCACATTTGCAATCCTCTAATCCACTGGGACCAATCCTTTGTTCAGAGTGTCCTGGAAAATTTCTACCAATGACTCCGCAATTTGCTTCCTTACCTCTCTCGGCAATCAAGGATTCATCCCAACTGGGCCTGGTGACATCTCTACTTGCTGCCAGCTTTTTGAACATCTCTTCTTTATTGCTGTACTTATCACATTCCATGCCCCAATCTCCAAAAATCTTTGGACAGAGCTTTCCAAGGATTTGTGACACTGAAAACAAATCCCTTCACACTGTTGTCTTGAATGTTCAGTGTCCATCTCCTTATCCTGAAATAATATCCCCAAGTTAGAGGTGTTTGATTTGATTTGATTTATTATTGTCACGTGCACCTAGGTACAGTGAAAAGTTTTGTTTTGCATGCGTTACAGACAGATCATACCATACAAAGTGCATTAAGGTAATAGAACACTGCAAGGAATACAATGTTATGGCAGCAGAGAAGATGCATAGAAAGCAAGATCAACATTAAATTTAAAAATTGAGAGGTCCATTTAGAAGTCTGAGAACAGCGGGAAGAAGCTGTTCTTGAATTTGTTGGTTCATGTGTTTAAGCTTTTGTATCTTCTGCCTGATGGAAGAGGTTAGAAGAGATTATAACCGGGGTGGGAGGGGTCTTTGATAATGTTGTTTGCCTTCCTGAGGCAGTGGGAAGTGTAGATGGAGTCAATGGTTGGAATGTTGGCTTGTGTGATTGTCTGGGCTGAGTTCACAGTTTTCTGTAGTTTCTTATGGTCCTGGGCAGAGTGTTTGCCTTACCAAGCTGTGGTGACCTCATGTGGAGAAATATGCTCTCAGCATCAACCCTGGCAAACCATTGAAGATTTTGTATATTTCAATAAGATTATCTCTCATCCATCTCAACTTCAGTAAGTATAGACCCAACCTTTTTATCCAAGGAACCAGTCAAGTGATCTTATTGTAATTTGCCTCCAATGCAATGATGTTCTATGTTAGCTTAACACAAACTTAGCAATCTTACAACAGGACTGGTAAACTAAATGTTTATTTGAAGATGTATTGGAGAGTACCTTGGAAGCTACTATAACTAGAAAGTACAGTGACAATTGCCTCTCTCCACATGTTGCAGACTATACAGTGTAATGGCTGCTAATCATATGTTTCACTTTCTACTTCGCATGTTCTCTCTTAAAATGATATTACTATAGGGCCCAAAACTGGACTCAGTATTCTGGGTGTGGTCTCACCAGGAAGATATATTTTACCCTCCAGCCAAAGGCTGACTGTCAATTTAACTTGTGGTAACTAGTGGGATTATTGATGGAATGTTAATCTCGAGACCCAGGTAATGTTCCAGGTAAACCCAGCAGTCAGGGGTACAAAACCCGCCAAGGCAGAAGGTGGAATTTGAATTTAGTTTTAAAACAAATCTGAAATTAAAAATCTAACGATGACTGTGAACCTTTTGCTGATTGTTGGAAAAACCCAGCTGGTTAACTAATGTTCTTTAGGGAAGGAAACAGCCATGAACTGACCAACAGGTAAATCCAGACTCACAGCAATGTGGTTAACTCTTAATTGTCCTCTAGGTAATTAGGGACAAAAATAAATGCTGGCCTAGCCAGTAACTCCCTCACCCCATGGATGAATAAAAAAAGGGACTTGAATGTTGTCTTAAACAAGTGAGAAATCTTTCTAACAATTGGAGTCCCCATAGATTAAGTCCAAATGTATCAAGGGGGTGGCATGGTGGCTCAGTGGTTCGCTCTGCTGCCTCACAGCACCAGAGTCCTGGGTTTGATTCCAGCCTTGGGTGACTGCCTGTATGGAGTTGCACATTCTCTTTGTATCTGTGTGAGTTTCCTCCAGGTGCTCTGGTTTCCTCCCACAGTCCAAAAATGTACAGGTTAGGTGGATTGGCCATGCTAAATTGCCCATAGTTTCCAGAGACGTGAAGGCTAAGTGGATTGGCCATGGGAAAGACAGGGTTACAGGGATAAGGTGCGGGGATGGGTCTGGTGAGATGCTCAATCGAGAGTCGGTGTGGACTCAACGTGCTGAATAGCCTGTTTCCACACTGTAGGGATTCTAAGATGGCTGAAGTCTCAGTTAGTCAGACAAACAGTCACAGACCTGCTGGTTAAGGCAATGCAGGCTATGTTATAATAAGTAATCAATCTATATAACCGATGTCCCATTCCAGCCTGTAAGCACGTCGTTTCACAATGGTTTTGCTGCTTATTATGCTGCAAATTAGACCTGCTGAATTCCATTTTACTTTCCATCGCAGTGAGGAACACAATCTTATAGAACATGACTCGAAACATCAGCATTAACAACATCCACATTTCACTTTTGTGTCAGTTAGTAGCTGGGAGATAGGAGGCTGTTAGTGCTGCTATTGCAAGCAATCAGGATAAGTTGCTTACTGTGCTGGAGACAGCAATGAGATTGCAACCATATTACAGTTGTTCAGGAATAACAAATTATACAGTAATGTTGCCACGACAAAAGCCATTTGTACAATTCATTGCACTGATACCAAACATCACTTAAGGATGCTGGCTGCTTTCTAAAGGTAACCTGTCGTGTTTATTTTTAAGCGAGAATAATGCAGGTACTGTCAGCTAATGTATATATAGCACTTGTTCCATTTCTGCCCAAGGACTGCACGTTTACATTCCATATAGATTCAGTATTTACATAGTTACCCAACTCTCCTCCGGTGCAGCATACATCATTTATTTATTTGGTATCTTTTATTTTGCTGATATTACTACAGTCACTGACTGAACAACAATAGCAATGCAAACTTGCATTTCTATACCACCCTTTAACCTAATAAAATGTTGCGAGTGCTTCACAGGACCACAAGAAAACAAAGGCGTAGTAGCTATTACGTAAGACAATATTAGGACAGATGATCAAAAGCTTGAAGAAGTGGCTGAAATGAGGAAAGTGAGTGACAGAGATGGAGAGGTGGTTGATAACATTCTTACGTATACCAGTACATAACAGGCTACTTAATATCACAGCTGAAAATGTGTTGCTGGAAAAGCGCAGCAGGTCAGGCAGCATCCAGGGAACAGGAGATTTGACGTTTTGGGCATAAGCCCTTCTTCAGGAATGAATTTAGGAATAAATTCTTCTTTCCTGAAGAAGGGCTTATGCCCGAAATGTCGAATCTCCTGCTCCTTGGATGCTGCCTGACCTGCTGCGCTTTTCCAGCAACACAGTTTCAGCTCTGATCTCCAGCATCTGCAGACCTCACTTTCTCCTCCTACTTAATATCTCACCCAATGCAGTGTCTAAGACCTCTCTCTTCCCTTGCTCATTTCAGTCTGATGACTTCTTGCAAACTCATTTAACAACATCAGAGTGAAATCCTGATTAAACTTTTTATTTCATAGAATTTGCTTGTTTCTGGCTGGGCCACCATTTATTGTCTAACCTCTGTTGCCCTTGAGAAGGTGGTGGTGAGCTGCCGCCTTGAACAGCCCGCTGTCCATGTGGCGTGGGGACACTCTCACAATGGGAAGGAATTCCAGGATTTTCCAGTGACACTGGAGGAACAGCGGGATACAGTATTTTCAGGTCAGGACGTTGAGTGACTTGGAGGGAAAATTGTAGGCAGTGGTGTTCCTGTGTATCTGTAGCCCTCATCCTTATAGATGGAACTGGTTTTGGGTTTGGAAGGTGCTGTGTAATGAGCCTTGGTGAATTGCTGCGGTACATCTCATGGACACTACACACTGCTGCTTCTGAGAGTCGGTAGTGGAGTCGGTGATGTCACCATTACTTTCATATATCATTACAGGATAGCTTCAGTGTGATGTTGAATGTTTAATTATAAAAGGAGGATCTTTCTTGGGCTAACCATTGTTCATCTATGCATGGAAAATCTATAACCCTGCATAAGACAAGTTGAAAACAGTTTGTTATTTGGTGATGACCTAGTTACAATTGCTGTAATTCAGTCTCATAAGCTTCAAAAAATAAGACCATAAGACATAGGAGTGGAAGTAAGGCCATTCGGCCCATCGAGTCCACTCCGCCATTCAATCATGTCTGATGGACATTTCAACTCCACTTACCAGTATTCTCCCCGTAGCCCTTAATTCCTCGTGACATCAAGAATCTATCAATCTCTGCCTTGAAGACATTTAGTGTCCCAGCCTCCACTGCACTCTGCGGCAATGAATTCCACAGGCCCACCACTCTCTGGCTGAAGAAATGTCTCCGCATTTCTGTTCTGAATTGACCCCCTCTAATTTTAAGGCTGTGTCCACGAGTCCTAGTCTCTACATTATTAATCTATCAAAATATTAAACCTGGGGAATTGAAAATTGGACCTCAGTAGTGTTGTCACTCGGTGATTGATAGTTGTCACATGTACTGAGATACAGTGAAAAGTGATGTTTTACATTCTGTATGGGCAGACTGTACCATACAAAGTGCAGAAGACAGGGTTACAGCTGCAGAGAAAGTGTAGAGAGAGACAGATCAGAATTAAGATTTGAAAGGTCCATTCCAAAATCTAAATAACAGTGGAGAAGAATCTGCTCATGGTATTAACGCCAGGGAATGGAACACTTTGGATTAAGTGAAGCCTCCCAGGCCAATCAGCTTGCCCAAATGCAGAGTAAAGCTTCCTGTGTTCTTGTGCATTGACCTTGTTTTGCCTGAATAACCACATACATTGGCATGGTAAGAGCCAACTACTTTAAGCATGAGAACTACAGAATGGTTACAATGCAGAAGGAGGCCATTTGACCCATTATCTCTACTGTTACCTAACGCCGATCTCCTGCCTTTTTCTCCATCTCCCTGCATATCACGATGAAACTAAATAGTCATCCAATGCCCCTCAAATAAACCTGCCTCCACCACATTTCCAGGCAGGTGCATCGCACACACTGACTACTCACTGTGTGAAAATATTCTTTCTCCCATCATTTGGGGTGACATGGTGGCTCAGTGGTTAGCACTGCTGCCTCATAGCACCAAGGACCTGGGTTTGATTCCACTCTCTGTCAGCTGTCTGTGTAGAGCTTGCACATTTTCCCTGGGTCTGCTGGGTTTCCTCTAGGTCCTCTGGTTTCCTCCCACAGTCACAATGATGTGCAGATTAGGTGAAGGCTGTGCTAAATTGCTCATAGTGCTCAGGGGTGTGTAGGCTAGGTGCATTAGTCAGAAGTAAATGTGTGGTGAGGGAATGGATCTGGGTGAGTTACTCTTTGGAGGGTCAATGCGGACATATTGGGCTGAAGGGTCTGTTTCCACACTGTTGGGAAGCTATTCTATTCTATCATTTGCACATCACTTTAAATCTATGCCCATGCTTTTTTTTACCAGCATAAACAGTGTCTCCCTATCTACTTTATTTGGCCTTTTATTTTCACATGTTTTACAGTGTCCCAAAGACAGTGCGAGAGAAGATATTGGAGGGTAGTCACTGCGATATACCTATTCCCATAAGGAAGACTATTAAGTGTTCTGTTAGCAATATGAAAGTGCCAAAGTTACCAAGTCCCATATTCAAAAAGATCCCTGTTGCTCTTCTGAATGGCTGCCATTTTGTTCCAGTTTAACAAAACAAACAAAATCCCAGCATGGAGCTCCATTGTATCATCCCACAACACATTTTACAGACATCTCTTCTGGATACATTTATTACAATAGTCTGACGCAGGATGTAACTGCATTGATATCGGAGAGGGATCTAACCTCACGGGCTAGAAGATTCCTGCTCATTGCTCATGCTTCATTTGTGTTCATTTCCTTGGAGCTCCCAGCCAACAGCAAATAACTTTCCTCCATCATGAACACCTTTAGAAATTGCAAATAACTTCCCCCACCAAGGTCAACTCTTTCTCTAACAAAGCGAAAGTCCATTTCTGACAAAAAAAACAAATGTACAAAACATGAGGTAGAAAGTGAATCGATATTGAGTTCCTGACTGCTTACTCTGTCCTATTGTGTGTGACGGGAACACATGGCACACTCATTTTGATTTACATTTTTCTCAAGACACATCTGACAGCTTGAAGAATGGTACATGGAACACATTGGCCCAACTTTCACAGCCATTATGTAACTTTCAGCAGCCCCTGTAGATTTTGAATAACCACGTTTTTTTTTCATAGTTTCATAGTAATAGAAGCAGGAGTAGACCATTTGGTCCATCAAGCCTGTCCCACCATTCATTAAGATCATAGCTGATCTCTCCATTGTCTCAGCTCCTCCTATCTGCATTTTCCCCATAACCCTTAATACTCCTACCATACAAAAACTCAAAATCAAACAACTCCAATGCTCTGAAAGGTAGTGCTTCCGAATAAACCTGTTGGATTATAATCTGGTATTAGGCGGAAGTGGGTACTGCAGATGCTGGAGATTAGAGTCAAGATTAGAGTGGTGCTGGAAAAGCACAGCAGGTCAGGTAGCATCCGAGGAGCAGGAAAATCAACATTTTGGGAGATGTTCCTGATGAAGGGCTTTTGCCCGATGGAGCCTGGAAGAGTGTTCCAATTCCTCTGACCCCCAGGAAGATAAGATGATCATTTATTTTGAAAGAACTTACCCCTTTTCAACCTCTTCTGACCCCAATCCACTCCTGCTGTGTGTACTCCAGGTGTTTGACTCTCTACCGCTTCCAGCCTGGTTCGGTCTATACCAATCTATATTGGAAAGGACCCTGCTGGATTTGGATAGGTGTCCTTGCTGCCTGACCAGAAAATGTGTGAAAATACACACCTAAGAGGAGCACCAAGTTGCTTAAATTGTTCAAGCAAACACTTGCCACTTTGTTTCCATTGATTGGGTCAGGGTAATGTTTGCTCCCTAGTTTCAAGTTAAAGAAGTTAGATGATCTTATTGGAGATTTGAACATCAGTTCTCACATTCTGAGGCTCATTGAAAGCTTGACTCCACAAGTCAACCTGAGAAGGTTCCTCTAATGTCTATTGTACTTGAAATTGGATACAAAAAACATTACTTGTATGTCACATTTGCCCAGCAGGCTCTTTTGTCACAGCACTATTTCACGGGGTTCTTGTGGCATGGTGCTAGTGTCCCTACCTCTGGCGCAGGAGGGCTTGGATCAAGTCTCACCTTTCCGGAGATGTGTCATAACACACCTGAGTCGGTTGATTTTTACAATTTTTTTTCCCCCTATTTATTGTTACCACATTGACATGTGTGTTTCCGGGCTGATTTCTTTGCGTGCACTGTTTTGGAGTCAAGAACAATGCACTGTTTCCTACTCAAAGTCATTTCTTTCTTGCCATCTGAAAATTCTGGAACCCCTGGTCATCCTCAATCTTCCAATCTTTGAACAATCTACAATCTTGAGTCTAACTGTGACATCTCACCTGCTTGTTTATCAGTGTCCTGCTCTTCAAGCCTTGGCCCTATCCCATGCTTTCTCCGCAGAATAGGATGTCTGCCAACAACTCGCTTTCATTGATATTCTTCACCAAAGTTTATAAAACCATGAAGGGCATGGATAGGGTGAATAGTCACAGTCCTTTCCCAGTGAGAGGGAGTCCAAAACTAGAGGGCATAGGTTTAAGGTGAGAGGGGAAAGACTTAAATAAGATCTGAAGGGCAATTATATCACATAGAGGGTGGTGCATGTGTGGAATGAGCTGCTAGAAGATGTAGTGTAGGCTGGTACAATTACAACATTTAAAAGACAACTGCTTGGGTACATGAATAGGAAGAGTTTAGAGGGATGTGGGCCAAATGCTGTCAATTGGACTAGATCAGGTTGGGATATCTGGTTATCACAGATGAGTTGGACTGAAGTTGGACTGTTTCCATGCTGTATGACTCTCTGACTCTATGCTCCTTGTGCTGAATTGGCTACACTTCAGCAATAGCGTTGCTGTATTGAAAAGGAAAGTATAAAAAATGTTTATAAGTGACACTTTTTTGAACAGGAATAGCACACTTATTAACAATTGCTTTGTGTAACACTTCAGTTGAGGAAAGGTTCCCTTTCTATTTGCAGAAATACATCCAAACATGCCCTGATCTGACACTTGAGGTATTTAAGTGTATTTATAAATTTGAAGTAAGGGGTAGGAAGTTAAGGGACATGAGGAAAATTTAATTTCTGTCAGAGGGCGGTGGGAATCTGGACTCATTGATTTTAAGGGTAATAGAAGCAGAAATCCTCATAATAGTTAAGAAGGCAGAAAATCTCATCTTAAAGGAATTGAAGAATCTCTAATTACTTATGTTCTTTGCATCTGAAATAGAACTAAATTCTAACAATTTTATTTTGGATCAACAAAATCATGCCGGTAATTGAATAAGTACCCAGAGACTGCGTTGGAGGTAGATACAGCAATGTGATTCATGTGAAAAGGTGAGATTTCCTGACTAACAGCTGGCAGTTACATATCCGTAATGTCATTCGGAAAATCCGGTCTCGTTCTTTCCAGCCGTGAGTAAAGCAATCAGTGAGGTCTCCAGTGACAGGAGCGGCAGATGTATAAATGGCCTGGAGATTGACTGACTGGCTGCTGCTTCATTGAGATGAATTGTGTGCTGGAGTCCAATATTCCGTGAGTGTCTCAGTGCACTCCATTGACTGACAATGCAGCACGGATAATTACACCCCACTTTATCACTGGACTGTCTGAAAAATGAGAGAATGAAATGCTGAATCTGCCAGAAGAACTTCAATTACATCTGTCAGCTCTCACAGGTGAACATAAAATATCCCCTGGCAATAGTGGGAGAAGGGCAGGAAATCTTCTTTGCAATATTTATTCCTCCTCCAACTCCTTTAGTCCTCTCAAGGTCATGAGTATAAGTGAATCCCTTTCTTTTGGCCCTTCTCTTTCTCCTTCCCATCTCTTCCTTTTCTTTCTTCCATCTCTTTCCCTTCCTTTCTTTGTCGCCTTCCATTGACTGGAGCAGACTCAGTGATTTGCCAGTCAGGCTAATGCTCAAGAGATTGAAGACTTCATTTCACATTTGTGCAGTGGCTTGTGATATGACTACGATGCTCCTGCCCACACATGAATTAATTCCCCTCAGTACATCGATCTATTCTGCGCAGAGACTTTGCAAGTTAAGCCTTTCATTTGTGAAGACGCTGCGCAGGCTATTTGCTTCCTGTCAGCTTCCATTTTCATAAAATGTCTTGTCTTGCTTTTACCAATTTGCAATAACCTTTTTATCTCCTCACTAAGCAGCTCGCACCATCTTGCCTCCACACCACTGACCTTTTTCCATGACCCTGAGATGTACCTGGGGTTGGCAGGACAGTCGGGATTTGGGAGGTCACAGAGTTTCCCAGATGTAGAACAGACATCTTCTAAACTCTTACAATCCTTTTCAAGGTCTGACAATCTGTCAGCTTGGGTAGTTCCCTGCACAGTGCCAATATTGGGAAGCAGGAAGGTGGGCAGAGAGGGAAGGCAATGTAGACTGTGGAAACATATGCGGCGGTGAAGAAGGTTTTTGGCATGCTTGCTTTCATTGATCAGAGCGTTGAGTCTAGGAGTTTGGATGTCTAGTTCCATGATGTTAGTAAGGTCATATTTGGAGCACTGCATGCAATTCTGGCCACCCTAATATGGAAAGGATATTATTCAACTAGAAAGAGTGCAGAAAAGATTCACTAGGATGCTACCTGGATGGGAAGGTTTGAGTTGGAAGGAGAGGCTGGATGGATTGGGAATTTTTCCCTGGAACATAGGATACTGAAGGGTGACATTCATAGAGGTTTATAAAATCACGAGAAACACAGTTTAGCTTGATAGCCAACAGCTTTTTCCAATGGTAGAACAGTCTAAAACAAGACAGCATAGGTTTAAGGTGAGATGGGAGGGTCAACCTTTTCACACAGAGGGTGGTGAGTGTTTGGAATGGGCTGCCAGAGATAATGGCAGAGGGGAGTACAATTTTGTCATTTAAAAGACATTTGGACAGGTCCATGGATGGGATAGGTGTGGAGGGATATGGACCAAATGAAGGTAAATGGGACTAGATTAATTGTGAAAACTGGGGAACATGGACAAGTTGAGGCAGAGGCCCAGTTTCATTGCTGTAAACCTTTATAACTCCACATGGGGAGTTGTGGAGGCTTGGGAGAATGTGGATTTCTGAGGCAATTTACAAAGGGTGGGTAGACTTTGTAGAGCTTGGGCTGGATCCTGGCGATTTTGATGCTGGAGGGGAAAGTTTCACGGAAGTCAGGAAAACGATGGGATTAATTGTCGAGCTGGGCCTTGGGATGCCAGAGTCTGCAAATGTTTAGAGATGTTTAGATATGACAGAGGTCTGTATATTTGTGGGATCTGAAAATATTGCTGAACCTCTTGACCCACAGACAGTGCTGTGTCCCTTATGGACCTAACTCTATGCTCTTCCTACGACCTGTCAACATTCCCAATGGCCCATGAAACCTAGCTCACATCAGTTAGACACAAATAAAAACATTTAAAATGGAGACATGCCGCAAACAGGCCCAATGACCAATTTGCCTCTTCAGAGTAGACATCCATCCATCATCTAATGCACCTCCAGCAAATCCAGACCAACATAGTTTTGGTTGGAATTAAAATTGTAAACTATTTTATTCCTTTGGGATGTAAATTATGTGTCCTCATGGGGCAAAAATACCTGCAAAGTGCGTAAAAACTTTCAGCCATCTGTACCACTCTTATAAGGCTAATGTTTGTGGCAGATTCCATGAAATGAAATCTTTCATTCGTCTTTGTTGAACGTAACAGAATGCAAAAGTGATGGGCTGAATGGCCTCCTGTATAACAGAGGAACAGGAGGACAAGTGAATCACACACATCTTTTAATCCAACGATATTCTGAGTGAACTGTGCCTCCAAACCATTTTTTCACCATTGATGGGTGTCTCTCGATTCCCTGACCTAATGACATTTCAAATCAGTTTGGAAAGCTGCAGTTGGGTGTGGACAGTATTTTGGAGGAAGGCAATTCCTCATTTCAGTTCCAAATTGTCAAGCTTAAATTTTAAGATTCCCCCATCAGTGCCAAGCAATTTCCCTGTATGTGCCCTATTGGAGTTTTTCAACATCACTTGCCCTGGGTGGCATGGTGGCTCAGTGGTTAGCACTGCTGCCTCACAGTGCTAGGGACCTGGTTTCAATTCCATCCTTAGGTGACTGTCTATGTGAAGCTTACACATTCCTCTGGGTGTTTCAGTTTCATTTACACAATCCAAAGATGTGCAGGTTAGGTGAATTAGCCACACTTTCTTAGGAGCAGCATGGTGGCTCAGTGCTTAGCACTGCTGCCTCGTAGCTCCAGGGACCCAGGTTCGATTCCCCTTATGTGACTGTCTGTGTGGAGTTTGCACATTCTGTGTCTGAGCAGGTTTCCTCCCCCAATCCAAAGATGTGCAGGCTAGGTGAATTGGCCATGCTAAATTGCCTATAGTGTTCAAGGATGTGTATGTTAGGTGCATTAGACTGGGGTAAATTTAGGATAATACGGTTGGGGAATGGGTCTGGACGGGTTACTCTTTGGAGGATCAGTGTGGACTTATTGGGCTGAAAGGCCTGTTTCTTCACTGTAGGAATTCTATAAATTCTTCTGTAAATAAATTGACCAGTGTCCAGGGTTATGTGGGCTCGGTGGATTAGCCATGCGATAATCAGGATGGGGTGGCTCTGGGAGGGATGTTCTTTGGAGGATTGATGTAGGCTGAATGACTTCTTTCTGTTGTGTATGGATTTTACATTGGAATAAATATTAGGGCATTTCTGTAATTTATGTTGACATTGCCAAGTGTGGAGAAAGTGAGGACTGCGTTCCTGAAGAAGGGCTTATGCCCGATTTTCCTGCTCCTCAGATGCTGACTGACCTGCTGCACTTTTCCATTGCCAAGTGTGGGTCTTGTCGCGAAAAGAAATGAAATGCAGCCATTGATAATAGTCCCAAAGAATTGAGACCACGCGGGTGAGATGAAAGATGCATTGTGACCTTCGGAGGAGGGAGGAAGGTTCCTACCATCTTTTCTGGGTTTCTCACGTTTAATGTTCTCATGAACCTAATATTGTTGAGCTGTGGAAATCATTCTAAGTTTTTGTCTGTTTTTACTAAAGTGTTTGGTGCACAGGGAAATACTGTACCAGTGTTCCAAGGCCACTTCCTCCCAAAGCTCAGCAACATTTGGCTTCCTAGTGATTCACTTTTACCAATATATCTCTTCAAGGATGACGCTGCAGCACATCTCGAAGGAAATTAGGATGACTGAACCAGCTCACTAGGATCTGCTTCACAAATGAGCCACTGCATGTGTAATGCAAGTGAGGGGATAATTCACATCCTCCAAACACTTACAAAAATTCATCTGATTTGGCCATTCACACTGTGTATACCTTTAAGATTACCACGGAGACACTGTGGTAGTTTTAAGCAAGCCGTGGGAGGCATGAAACAATTGGTGATGTGATTGCCTCTGATGGGTGTGGTCACAAACACACAAGCCACCCTAAGCTGTTCATTAAACTTTGGTGACAAATTGTTTATTTCCATTAGGCAATGAACCATGGATACAGCAGAATATTAAGAGGGTCGAGCGAGCTTTGGGCCCAGTCCAGTGTGCCATTGCCTTCGGGATAAGGTTGACAAAGATCCTGTGAATTTATCAGCCTGAAGATGCAACTCTATTGGATGCATCATAGAATCCATACAGTGTGGAAACAGGCCATTTGGCCCATCGAGTCCACACCGGTCCTCCAAACAACATCCCATCCAGACCTACAAGAATCCTATAATGCTGCGTTTACTCTGGCTAGTCCACCTAGTCTGCACATTCCTGGACACTATGGGCAATGTCGCACAGCCAGTTCGTCTGTCCTGCAGATCTTCAGACTGTAGGAGGAAACCGGAGCACCAGAGGGAATCCATGGGGAGAATGTGCAAACCCCACATGGGCAGTCACCCGAGGCTGGAATCAAACCTGGGTCCCTAGCGCTGTGAGGCAGCAGTGCTAACCACTGAGCCACCGCGCCACCCTGTATTTAAACAATTTATAGAAAGGTGTGCACCTTGCATTTACATAGTACACTTCATGATCTTAGAAAATGGGAAAACACTTAACAGCTAAAGGAATATATTTGAAATATAAGTTAAATAATTATAATTCTAAATAAATAACTCAGTCATTAGTGCAGGCAAGCCAGTGTGTGCCAGTGTCAGTTCCCAGATAAAGCAGGAAGGGCATCCATTGTAAAACCACTGATCAAATCAAAATGAGTTAATGTGAAGATGATCAAGGAGCAAGGTAGTGACCCCTGGGTAACAGAGGGAAAAGCTGAAAGATGTACCAGTCAATCAGACATGGTTACCATTGATCAGAAACTGAATTAGACTCGCTGTATAAACATAGTGGCTACAAGTGCAGGTCAGAGGCTGGGAATCCTCAACTCCTGACTACCCATAGTCTACCATCTAAAAGGCACAAGTCAGGAGTGTGATGGAATACTCCTCACTTGCCTGCATGGCTGCAGCTCCAACAACAGCCAAGAAGCTTGACACCATCCAGGACAAAGCAGTCGGCTTGATTGACATCTCGTCCATTCCCTCCCACCCCCCCACCCCCCCGGCCCCCGATGCACAGAGGCAGCAGTGTGTGCTATCTACAAGATGCACTGCAGAAATTCACAGAAAATCCTGAGACAGCACCTTCCGAACCCACTTCCATCCAGCAGGTCTGCGGATACATAGGAACACCACCTCTTCCAAGTTCCCTGAAGCCACCATCCCTCGCTGTCACTGGGTCAATGTCCTGGAATTCCCATCCAAATGGCATTTCCTGCAGAAGGCAGTGGCCCTACAGCCCATGGACAGTAACAGTTCATGAAGGTATCTCACCACCATCTTCTCCTGGGCAGTTGTGGATGGGTAATAAATGCTGACAGAGACAGATGTACTCACACCCTTTGAATAGATCATACATTAGATAGTTAGAAGGGGACTCCTCTCCAGAACCAACTTGTCCCATTATTATCCCTCTCAGCAACACCTGCCTAGCTAAAGGAAGCATCCATTCTACATGTCAAAAATGCCGGTGAATCTGAAAAGTGCTAGATAAATTTAACTTTTCCTTTTTTCTTTGGATCTGAAAACTGTTAGAAACGAACAGGTGCAGACTTTGTCATCTGTAGGACAGAGTTGCCAGAGTCTTGAGTATGCATTTTAAACAGAAATGGAGCAGAAGTCTATTTCTGTGTTAAGTTGTGCTCAATTCTGAAGCAATTAGTAGTCAAACATTATCCTTTGTGTTTGAGCCAGCAAAATACAGATTGAAATTTGCAGACTCCGTGGAAAGCACTTTGGCATTGTGGCCGATTTAATGTACATTTGAATCATGTCTTTTTGCCAAGCCTGGAACTGACAGGAGTTATTGAAAAGACATTCATCTCTTTCATTCCTCCTCTGTTTCACATGAGGACTAGTCAGGTCTGCCAAACTTACACACCGCTCTTAATTTCAGAAGCAGAAGAGAGAGCCTTTTGCCTATTACAATTCAGAGTTCATAGCGGCAATTACAATGGGTGGCACGGTGGCTCAGTAGTTAGCAATGCTGTCTCACAGCACCAGGGACCTGGGTTTGATTCCAGCCTCAGGAGACTGTGCAAACACCATAAAGACCTTCTCCACATGTCTGCGTGGGTTTCCTCTGGGTGCTCCGGTTTCCTCTCACAATCCAACAATGTGCAGGTTAGCTGGATTAGCCATGCTAAATTGTCCAGCAGTGTACAAGTGAGGTGGATTAGCCATGGGATATGCAGGGTTACAGGGATACAGGAGAGGGGGGGTGGATCTGGGAGGTGTAGGGGGCAAAGCTCCTTTGCGAGTCAGTGTGAACTCGATGGGCTGAATGGCCTGCTTCCACACTGTGAGGATTCGATGATAATTCACACCCCACCAAAGGGTTAGACTGTGACTCGAAGAAAACCAATCCCTCGAGTGAGTAGGTTTGAGGAGCTGCAATTGATTCATTTACCAGGGCTCGGCTTGCGGAAGATGTGAGATGAACAATGACATTCTGACAGCAACAATAGGGTGGCTGGTTTCAACAGCAGGTGAGCTGAGGTGGGCAGAGTTAGAGGTCAAATAAACACAGAGTGCAGGACAAATACAGCAAGTCTGGAAACATCTATGGAGAAAACTATTTGAGGTTGATAAGAATTGTTTTCCAAACTAAAGAGTGTTGGAATTCTTTTTTCATGCACATTTCCCAGAGATGAGGGAGGTGCAAGGGAAAGAGATGATGTGGAGGCCCAGTGCAAATGAGAAAGGGCTTGTTAATGGTGACAAGGGAGGTCAAAGGTGACAGTTTTTAGTAATGGAAAAAAAAAGTCAGAAATTCAACCTGAGGGTCAATAGCCTACCAAGGTTGCCAACTGTTCAGTTCAGACTGAGAGGTTAGCCATAGAGAGGGATGGGACTGATGGCTCAGTTATTGATGTGGGTGGCCAGAGAGGGAATCAAACAGGATGATTTCTGTGCTCCTGATCTCTGTGTGAAGAAGCCTACAGCTCACCATGATTCTCTCTCTGACAAGCTGTTTAACAATATACAGACAAGTGCCAGGATTAAGAGATTGCAATGGAAAGATAGGGCTGTGTATCACCAGTGGGAACCTCCTGCTGATGAACCAACACCACATATCACATCCCCTCATCGCCAACACGATCTGCTGAGGAATCCATGCACTTCCATGTTTAATACTAATTGTGAGGAAGCACTGAGGGCGACAAAGATGCAGCGTGTACTCTGGGTGGAGGATTTCAATGTCCACCACCAAGCATGGTTTAGCAGTGTTAATCACCAGACCAACTCCCCCCTCAAAATAGTTTAAGAAGATAGTCTAGAGTATAACTTATATCTTATTTTTAAAGGCAAGTGTGAGGCATTGCATTCCAGGCATTACAATTCGATTGGTTTAACTATCAGTCTTGAAGCGAAACAAACTTTATTCGTACACTATACAACAAAAGAAAGAATTAGAATAACAACTCAATTGGAAAACTTAACGGAATAATAAATTATTTAATTACTAAATGATAACTGTTCTAGTTTAGTAACATCCCACAACCACATCTTTGCCAAAGGTCAATTCAGTAAAATAGATTGTCTGAGTCCGTAAAGTGTGGCACTGGAAAAAGCATAGCAGGACAGGCAGGATCTCAAGAGCAAGTGAGTCAATGTTTCAGGCATCACCCTTCATCAGATTGCTTCAATTCTCCAGTCCAGGAGGAAAAACGTCAAGAGAAAACTCAGAGAGAGAGAGTAGCAAGGAGATTTGTATGGCAGCTTCCAAACCCAGCTTCAAGACCCCAGTGACTGCTACTGACAAAATAAAACTCAATATTCTGGCTGTGGGGAAGCTTGACCCCACCCATTCACATTGCTTCTACTGTTTCAAGTTTAAATAAAAATGAAGGCCTCACAAACTGTTTCTTGGCTCTGAGTAGACAGATCATTACCTTCATCTCAACTTTTCTTTATAAACCAGGGCAAAATACACCTCTTAAAACCATAGTATGTCATTACTGACTGAGCTGGCTGTCTCCTACAGGGCATAGCTACTAGATTGGGTCTGCGACAGGTGGTGAGGGAACCAATAAGAGGGAAAACATTCTTGATCTCGTCCTCACCAATTTGCTTGCAGTAGATACTTCCATCCATGACAGTATCGTTAAGATTGACCACTGCTCAGTCCTTGCAGAGACAAAGTCCCATCTTCCTATTGGAGAGATCCTTCATTGTGTTGTGTGGAGTCAACACTGTGTTTCATTAGCAGCAGGCAAAATGGAATGTCAACTTGGTGAAGTTACAACTCTTGTGTACCAAACAATGGGGCCAGCAAGTGATTAGACAGAGCTAAGTGACACCACAGTCTAAGGATATGTTTAGATGACTAACAGGAGGAGGCGGAAGCACCAATATTCCCTTTCACAATAGCAGTGGAGCTCAGACATTCAGTGCAAAAGTAAAGGCTGAAACATTTGAGTTCATCTTCAGCCAGAATGGACGATCCATCTCAGTCTCCTCCAGTGTTTCCCAGCATCACAGATGCTCATCATCAGTTAATTTGCTTGTCTCCATGTGATATCAAGAAATGGCTGAAAGCACTGGATTCTTCAAAAGCTGTGGGCCCTGACAATGTTCTATCATTGAACACTTGCGCTCCACAGTTCCCTATGTCCCTAGCCAAGCTGTTCCAGTAAAGCTCCAACCCTGGCATCTAACTGACAATGTGGAAAAATTCTCAGTTATGTCCTCCATACATAAAGCAGGACAAATCCAAACCAGCCAATGAATCTCCCCAAGTTTAGTCTCAATTATCTGCAAAGATATGGAAGGAGTCATTGACAATGAGGAAGTAACACTTATAGAGCAATAACCTGCTCACTGATGCTTAGTTTGGATTCCTCCAGCTCCTCCCTTATTATCCAGTCTTGGTCCAAACATAGACAAAAATGCCCCACACATGAGGTGAGAGTGAGTACCCTTGACATCAAGTCTGAGGTTGACTGAGTGCAGTATCACTTGTAAAGCTGGATTCCCTGGGAATTGGTAGAAAGCTCTCCACTGGTTGGATGAAGCCAAAAAAGCCGTGATCCTATTGAATGGTGGAACAGGTTTGAGGGACTGACTGGCCTAATCCTGTTTCTGTTTCTTATGCTCTGTGGAGCTATACCTAACTCAAATGGGATTGTAATTGCTGGAGGTCAGTCACCTCAGTCTCAGCAGTGTCCTGATCCAACCATCTTCAGCTGCTTCATCAATGACTTCCCCTCCATCATAAGACCACAAATAGGGATTTTCGCTGATGATTGCACAATGTTCAGCATCATTTGTGACTCCTCAAATACTGAGGCATTCTCTGACCAAATACATCAATAGCTGAACAATATCCAGGTTTGGATTTATAAGTGTTTAGTGATATAAATACTTCACAATACCAATTTCCAACAAGTGAGAATCTAGCCATGTCCACTTGATGTTCAATGGTATTACCCTATCACTAAATACCCCACTGTCAATCCCCTGAGTGTTTCTATCAATCAGGTATTTACTGGATCATAGAAATATTTTGGCTACAAGTGAATTTAGACACTGGGAATCTTGCAGCAAGTAATTCATTTTTTGACTTCTCAAAGCCTGTAAGAGTACAAGTCAGGAGTGTGATGGAATACTCCCCACTTGCCTGCATGAGTGCAGCTCTGACAACACTCAAGAAATTTGACACCATCCAGGACAAAGCAGTCAGCTTGATTGGTACCGCATCCACAAACATTCGGTCCCTCCATCACCGATGCGCTGTGGCAGGAGTAAATGCCAAATCCAAGTTGCACAGCAGCCACTCACCAATCTTTCTCTGTCAGCACCTTCCAAAAGCAAACTCTGTATCCTTGAAGGATTGGGGCAGCAGATACAGGGAACACTACCACTTGCAAATTCCTGTCTAAGCCACTTGTCATCCTGACATGGAAATATGTTGCTGTTTCCTCATTGCTGCTGGGTCAAAATCCTGGGATTCCCAGTTTGAGTGTGTTGTGGGTCCATCTGTAGCACATGGACTGCAGCGGTTCAAGAAGGCAGCTCACCACCACCATCTCAAAGGTAATTAGGGATGGGCAATAAATTCTGGCCCAGCCAGCAAGGTCGACATCCTGTAAAAGAATAAACAAAATAAGTCATGAAACATTAACGGCTGTAGGACAGAAGTTGAAGGAGCACTTTAAAACAATTGCACACACTGTAAAATTAATGGAACATTATTGACATGCACAACAAGTAAATCTATGTGTGATGATTTGTTTAAAATATTGCTTAAATGTTGAATTGAACTGGGAAGTGTTTAATCAAGGCATGGTGATTTGAAAGTAAACCGCTGGTTAAAGCTTGCAGGATAAATCTTTGTCTGGATTGAACCATTATAAGAGCTCAGCTTACTATCAGTGTCCCTTCATTGATATTCTGAAGCTCTGATCTAAGTCGAGAGTCTGATCTCCATGCACATTGTTTTTCTAGTGATCCCTTGAGAGTTTCCTTTAGGTCTCTCATTCTTAAGTTCTCTGCAGCCTTTCGCCAGTACAAAGAATATTTTATAAGGAGCCATTTCAATGTTATAGCAAATGTCAAAAAGACATCTGTCTGTGGAGATGAAAGAAGTGATATGCATGACTTGGGAAAGCACTTCAGACCCTTGGTTTCACAATAGTATTCAAAATGTATAAAGGGGCTATATACAAATTACCCCCCAATTGTCCTCCAAAACCCTGTGAAAATGTACTCATGGGGCTGGGGAATGAATGACTGATTGAAGAAAAATCACCCACCCTGCCATGCATGGGAGAGATAGAAGCTGTGATAGAATTCTCCTCTAATCAGATTACTTGTCTCTCCCACGCATAGGTTCTCTCTCTCCTTCTTGGACTGTCCCTCAAAAGATGGAATCTCTGATTGAAGGAACAGCGATGGCAGAAGGGAGGCAAACTGTGATTGGATGAGCAACAATGGCAGGAGGGCGGGAACCTGTGATTGGAGAAGCAACAATAGCAAGAGGGAGGGAACCTTTAATGAGTGGTAGAGCGGTGCTGGAGCGAGGGAGGGGACTTGTTCTTGGAGGAGCAGCGATGGAGGGCGGGAGGGAACCTGTGATTGGAGGAGCAGCGATGCAGGGTGGGAGGGAACCTGTGATTGGAGGAACAGTAATGGTGGGAGGGAGTGGAGCTGTGATTGGAGGTGTAGAGATGGAATGAACTAATCCCAAACTGACAGCAATGTGTTTTATGTTAATTACCCTCTGGACAATTAAATAATAAATGCTGGCCACGCACATCCTATATCCCATAAATGAATTTTTTAAAAAATTAATCACTTCTGGTCTGAAATTCCCTACTAAATTCCAAAGAATCATGACCACAGAAAAATTGACAAGTTAATCACGAAAACCCTCTGATACATATAGACAAGACCTCACATGCCACTATTTCAAAATGCAATTTGTCAAATAAATGGTATTAAAATATATAGAAATCACAATCTTTCCATCACTATATATGTGTGTCTGTATTACAGGTCTGGGTATTTGTGCTACCTTACTGATATAAAGAAGAAAATCTTTGGGTAGCACAGTGGCTCAGTGCATTGCTGCCTCATAGCACCAGGGTCCCAGGTTCGATTCCAGCCTCGGGTGACTGTCTGTGAGGAGTTTGCACATTCTCCCCATATCTGTGTGGATTTCCTCCAGATCCTCTGGTTTCCTCCCACAGTCCAAAGATGTGCAGGTCAGGTGAGTTGGCCATGCTAAATTGCCCATAGTATTAGGTGCATTAAGTCAGAGGGAAATGGGTCTGAGTGGGTTACTCTTTGGAGGGCTGGTGTGGACTGGTTGGATCAAAGGGCCTGTTTCCACACTGCAAGGAATCCAATCTAATCTAAAATGCTTTACAAAAAATCTCAGAACAATCATAGCCTAAAGTTACTACTTCAATATCTCTTCTGATAAATGACTTAGTAAGAGTGAAAAATTAACCACTGAAACCGAGAAGGAAGCCCTAAAAGTCCCTGGAGAAAAATCTCCTCAGAAGCCCTCAACAAAAAGAATTTGGCACCTGATGGACAACACTCTAAAAATGATCCAAAACAAAGTTCATAACTCGGCATGCAAGCATGCCTGAATAAATATTCACGCTGCAATATTGAATATTAATAGATTTTATTCAAAGGTGTTACTTCTCGTAAACATTCTAGTTCATACAGATGAAAGTGCATTTCTAAAAACTCAACTAAAAGATTTAGAGTCGAGCTCTCCAGACTCAACCATTACAACAGCAACCAATGATTGAGTAACCCATGACTGTACTCAAAAGTAGTGGGATTTCATTATTTCCCCAGGTCAGTGCTTGTGTTATGTAGCTTTATTTTACTAAGGCTTTCATGTCATGTGTTAAACTGTGATGTCTTTCCAAATAATCTTTTGCCTTCCATGCTGTTAATTTAAATGGAGTGTAGAGGTACTGTAGAGGAAGATGCGGACATGCCTAACATTCAGAGGATGCTCCTATTGAATTAGAGTCTAGAACTCACAACAACTAATGCAAATGTAATAACATTAATGATGAAAAGGCTGACATTAAAGAATTAATGAATGCTGCGGTTCACCCATCCTGAGCAGATTGTTTATATCCCAGGGTTAGAAAGGAAGTCAATGAGGATATTGCAGTGCCCAGTTTATAACCTCCCACAATTCTCACAATTTGAGAACCTTTGCTTTATATTTGCTGCCCCAATATTTAAGAAAACTGACAGAGGTGAAACAGAGGAATTATTAGCCAAAATAAAAACCGAAAGAAGTGCAGATGCTGGAAATCCAAAAGGGTTCTGAGGAAGGGACCCTGGACCTTAAACGTTAACTGATTTCTCCCCATACATTTATTTTTCCCAGCAATTTCTGACTTTGTGAATTATTAGCCTCTGACTCTTTTCAGGAATTGACCAGAATACGCTGTAAGTTTAATGAACACTGATAATGGTCCAAGGCTCACCGTGAGGTGTAAGGTTGTGGAAAGTAAATTAAAATTAAAAAGCTAGAAATAGAAAGTAAATTTGTTAGCATCAGTGCAAAGAGAATACAGAGTTAATGCCTGAGCTCAGCATGAACTTGCTCAGTACTTCCATGTTTTTATTCTCATTTCAGGTTTGTGGTGTTCTGTTTTTACCTAATATTGTGTCTGATAAACTGGATTGAGTTTTTTTGGAGGTGATGAATGTAGTGGGTATAGGACTGTCAACAGATGTCATTTATTTTGACTTTTAGAAAGCATTTGATTAAGTTCCTCACAAGAAGTTGTCAGAAACGCTGCGTCTCCAGGGAATAGAGACAAATTATTGACTTAGTTAGCAAATTGGCTGTGTGGCAGGAGGCAGCAAGTTAAGTATAAGGTCGTGCTGCCCAATCTATGGCTTCTCCTCCTGTGAGGGTTGAAAAACAATACATTAGGCCATAGATTCCCCAACTCTGACACTGTACCCTAAACCAAATCGAGACCCAGCCTGCTCTTATCCCGGTGCTCTCTCAGTTTATGTCCACAGCATGATAGAAAAGAATAATAGAACTGGCAGTCTTCAAAAATAATTCGTGTGAACTGCTAAACCCGAATAAAAACCCTCAGTCTCCTATTTGTACAGAGCTAAATGGAAAATATGGGACATTTCCTGGTCGCAGGCATGAGTTAATACCTGCCATCTTTATAGTGGGCAATAGCAGCCGCCATCTTTGTGGGGGGCAAAATGCAGCAGTCTGTTGTCCTTCTCTGGTTGGGTCTGCAGGTGACTTTAGAGTCAGAGTGAGGCAGGTGACCCCTAATTGCCCTCTGGAAATTTGGGATGGGCAGTAAATGCTGGCCTAGCCAACAACATGCACAAGCTGTGAGTGAATAAAAGAAGCTGTGAATGTGTGCAGATAACCCACAGGATTAGATTAGATTAGATTTACAGTGTGGAAACAGGCCCTTCGGCCCAACAAGTCCACACCGACCCGCCGAAGCGAAACCCACCCATACCCCTACATTTACCCCTTACCTAACACTATGGGCAATTTAGCATGGCCAATTCACCTGACCCGCACATCTTTGGACTGTGGGAGGAAACCGGAGCACCCGGAGGAAACCCACGCTGACACGGGGAGAACGTGCAAATTCCACACAGACAGTCGCCTGAGTCGGGAATTGAACCCGGGTCTCAGGCGCTGTGAGGCAGCAGTGCTAACCACTGTGCCACCGTGCCGCCCAGAGAGTCCCTTCACTGGGAAATGTGGGCAATTTCCTTACTACATGAAACAATAGTCATAATTTTATAAATATTTAGATTAAAATCTAAATTCTCTTAGTATAAGATGTACTAAACACTGATTTATAATACGTAAATTTAAAATATATATTGAATGTGATTAAGATCTTTTATTGCTGCTTTGCCTTATGCTGGGATCTGTGTTGATATTCAAATGTTAACATAGGGTCACTCAGCCTAAACTATTAACACTGATTTCTCTACACAGACACTGCCAGACCTGCTGTGTTTTTCCAGCAGTTTCCGTCTTTGTTTCTGATTTTCAGCAGCTGCAATTGTTTCGGTTTTTATTTACACTGTGCCATTCTGACACCACTGTCTGTGCCGATCTCTGACGTGACAGCCGGGTCTACATTTCAAAGGGACTTCGTTGGCTGTAACAAGTGTCAAGATTGTTCCTCTGAAAAGCTGTGTATGAATGTGAGTATTGTTTGACAGGTTGAAACCCGGAAACCTGATCACCAATAGTGTGGAAATTGGCAGGACACTGTTACCTTAGAGATTCATAGATTGAGATTTTGGAAGAAACAATGGAACTACAGCGAGGTGAGGCCATGAGTGGATTTGAAAGAAGGGATAAGAATTTTAAAGTCGCACATTCACATATGGGAGTGTAGAGTATAATAAAGCAACGACAGTGTGTGGACATGGGAGGTGAGACAACACCTTCCAAATGTGCAACCCTTACTATCTAGAAAAATAAAGGCAGCAGGTCCATGGGAACACCGTTGTATCTGAATTAGAATCCCTGTAGCATGGAAACAGGCCCTTCGGCCCAATGAAGAGTATCCCACCCAGACCCATTCCCCTACATTTACCCCTGACTCATACACCAAACCTATACATCCATGAACACTATGGACAACTTAGCCTGGCCAATTCATGTGACCTGCACATCTTTCGACTGTGGGAGGAAACTGGAGCAACCAGGGGAAATCCACACAGACACGGGGAGAATGTGCAAACTCCACACAGACAGTCACCAAAGGCTGGAATCAAACCCAGGACCCTGGAGCGAAGAGGCAGCAGTACCACAGCTCCATTACTGTGACTGAGTCAAAATCCTGGAACACCAATCCTAATGGCACTGTGGTGGACTCAGTACCTGGAGAGCAGTGGTTTCGGAGAATGACTCAGTGCCTCCTTGTCAAGGGCAATTACAGTTGGGCAATGTGTGCTTGCCCAGCCAGTGACACCCATCCTGTGAAGGAATAAAACAAGCTTCCAGTCTGTTTGTGGAATCTGAGTTTACAAACAATGACAAGCTGGAAATAGAGACTTTTGACACTAGATTTACGCTGTATCATCTTCATACCCTGTGGATCGTGATGGATACACTCCTTACTAACGCTACCACTAACCTCTCTTTTTGGTGCTGAAACTAGTTATTGCTCCTGTCTGATTTCTTTAAGATTATTGTGTTTGCACATACCCTAAAGGCAAAATACTGCTGATGTTGGAAATCCAAAACAAGCAGAGAATGCTGGAGAAACTTAAAAGGCAGCATCTGTGTTTATGTGAGAGAGTTAACGTTTTGAACCAAGAGTCATTTGCTCTGTTTCTCTCTCCACTGATGCTGTCACACCTTAAAGGGACCACTTGTGGTCTTTGCCTCTGCGCACTACGCTCTGGCCAGGAGTGCGGTCCCACACCTTCACTGCTCAGAGGCAGTGTTGACCTTTATCCCACCACGTTATATCCACGGTTCCTTTAGTGGAGCTAACTTTCTCGATAATTGCCTTATTGCCTATAGCAGAAGGTAATTCCGCTGCATTCAGGACCTGCTTGGAGTAATTTAGTGATTGCACATCTAAATAACAGGTGGAATATATAACACTGAGCATGGGAAACCATCTGTCATTTGAATATAATTACCCAAGTGGATCCCTATTATTAGTTGCTGTGGGCACCATATGGCACCTGTCCTTACAAATAAAGTACTCAGGGTGACACATGTGAAAAGGTCCCCGACAGAGTGAGTGTATGCAGAAAGCTTCCCGGTCAGAGTGTGAATTGTTGATTGAAGGCTGGCAGAAGAACTTGGGTATTGAAGCCCTTTCAGCAACTGCCAGTCAAAACCAACCTCATCTTGGCGTAGCACATGTTATTGGAGCAACAACCTATTTCAGTTATGATCTCTTGTTTGGTGTGAAAGTTTCATTAGGAAGCATGGTAATTCATTTAATCAGCAAGTTTAAAAGACTCACTAGGAATGGAAGCTGTTGCTTTCATTGGCTCCGATGTATCCTTACTAGGATCCAAATTCCTCCTCAGTGATTTTCCACTTTTTTTATTGTTTTTTTTCGCTACAGAATCTTTATAGCCCTGCTTGGAAATCAGACCATCAATCCTAATTTTAACTATGGGCCCATTGCCTGGAATGGGTGGAAGGATTGGGTTAGACATTGTGATTAGACATTCCTGAGGAGATAAATAACTACACCTACTACATGAACCATAATTTATGATGTTGTGGACACACATTCATTGAGGATGCTCAAAACTGAGATCAATAGATCTTTAAGATACTAATACCATCAAAGGATAAGATCATATCATGTAGCAATGGTGTTGGGGAAGGTGGCAGCTGAGTGATAATGTCCATGGATTTTTAATGAAAGGACTAGAGATCCAAGTAATGCCCTGGGGACCTGGGTTCAAAACTCACCGTGACAGCAAGTAGAATTTGATTTCAATTAAAACCTGGAATTAAGGATCTAATGACAGGGAAAACATACACCATCTCCGAAAATGGGAAGTGGACAGTAGAATAGAAAAGAATTGTGAAATTCTAAATCCTTAGCTGATTTAAAGACAGTAGACAAGTATGAGAAACAACCAAAATGGCTCATTGAACCCTAACCTTTATTTCAAAGAAGTTGGAATACAAAGGGGAGGAAATGATGCCTCATTTCTGTTGATAGTTATACTGAGCCATCTGGAGTCCTGCATTCAATTCTGGGCAACTGAAATCAGAAGGATACATTACCCTGGAAAGGGTGCAATGTAGATTTACTAGCACAGTGCTGGGGCTTAAACTATGTTGACTGGTTACCCCATGAGTACTGTGTTTTGGAGTGTGATATGATTTTGCTGTTTAAAATGCGATAAAAGTTGAGGTAAGGTTGGGAGAGAATAATTATTTCTTTTTGCGGGTGAATTGAGAACGAGGGAGGTAACCTTAAAATAAGGGCTTAGTCATTCAGGAATAAAATGATGATGAATGTCTCACAAATACAATGTTGTAAAAATCGGGTGCACTCGCCCCTCAGAAAGCTGTGGTTGCAATGGCAGCTGGCGGTTTGAAGGTTTGAGATCTATGGATTTTTGATGATGACGGTATAAAGAATGACAGAGAGAAAGGTGATTCAATAAAGTTGCAGGGAAAGCGATGATACCGAGTGGTATTTCTTACTGGACTGTAAACCCAGAGATCTAGGTAATGTCCTGGGAGCTGTGTGCAAAATCCCATCATGGCTGATGCTGGAACTTGAGTTCAGTTAAAGTCTTGGGTTTAGAGTCCAATGATAATTTTGAAATGGTTGCTCATTGTCAGGAAAATCCCATCTGGTTCACTGATGCTGTTTAGGGAAGGAAATCTGCCATCCTTACCCGGTCTGGCCTACACATGACAGCAGACTTACAACAATGTGGTTTATTCTCATCTGCCCTCTGGACCATAAACATTGGCCTGGAAAATCTCGTGAATGCATTGCAAATCATTGTGGTGCAGATCTTGTGCTTTTAAATGGAATGTGCAATTGAGTGATTTGCCATTAAATCATGCTCCTCCTAGTCTGAATCCCTGAATTCACAGAAACTAGATGATCCAATAGCCCAGTGGCAGGGATAGGACTTTGCTCTTGTACGACAGTAAACTTTACAGAGTGTCTGGGAGAGAGGAAGTGTCTGGTTGCAGGCCTGACCATAAGAACTGTCAATGAGGGAAGAAGATGAAAAAGTAAGAGAGGTCAACTCTATCTAACACACCATGAGCAAGTTAGTAAGAACACCCACAGGGAGAAATTAAAATTTAATTCTGTGAAGAGATGATAATGATCTCTGGTCTTTTGACGCATGAAGGAATTTCTGTCTCCCATATACAGGATGTCATGTAATAAATTGTCCAGGTTCCAGACCACATTCTTGTCTTGTTCTGTCAATCCCCACTTCCTTTCTCCTACCTCCTATCTCCCAATCAATCACCAACTCAAGACAGAAATCTGCCTCTAATTGCATCTGGTCTCAAATTTGTTAATGATCATTTGAACTTTGAAATGCCTCTTTTTTCCTGTTACATTACTTGGAAGCTAGTTTTTAGTCACCTGTTCTAACATTTCTTTAAGTGGCTCTGTGTCAAATGTTGTTCATTAATGTTCCTGTCAAGCACCTTGGGACATTTTACTAAGTTAAAGTTGCAATGTAAATGAGAGTTTTGGCTGTTGTTTTGAAATGGACAGGGCTTATTTAAATACTGCTATCAAACTGTGGCCCAGTCACAATTATTGCCCAGTAAACCTTTAATTGAACAATGATTGAATGTAGTGTGGTCAAAATAGCAGAGAGTTGTTTTTTTACATTGACATGATCCTCCCATTTCCTGCATTCCTTCCTCAACATGAACTTACAAACAGTGATGACCTTCAGTCCAGCCAGATTGTGAAAGTTTCTGCATTATACTATACGTCATTCCCAATCCACCTGAAACCACATGGTCACTTAGAGTCATAGAGACATACAGCTCAAAAACTGGCCCTTCGACCCAACTTGTCCGTGCCGACCAGGAATCCCAAACTGAACTAGTCCCATTTGTCTGCATTTGGCCCTTAATCCTCCAAAACCTATCCTAGCTATGGATCCAAATATCTCTTAAATGTTGTAATTGTACCTGCCTCTACCACATCAGTCTGGCAACTCATTCAAACACACACAAACCTCCCTGTGATAAAACTGCTCCTCTGGATCTTTTACATTTTTCCCTTTTGCTTTAAGACCAGTGCCCTCTAGTTTTGGATTTGCCTACCCTGAGAAAAAGACCTTGGCTAAACACCTTATCCATTTCTCTCATGATTTCATAAACATCTATAAGGTCACCCCTCAGCCTCTGATACTCCAGGGAAACAAATCCCAGTCTCTCCTTATTACTCACACCCTCCAGTCCCGGCAACATCCTTTTAAAGCTTTTTTGCATCCTTTCCAGGTTAATAACATCCTACATGGGAGTTGCGAGGAAACAGATTAAAGCAATGTGGTCAACTCTGGGGGAGAAGATACCTTCAGAGTTCCTTGCTGACCCATCTAAACCGTCGGAATTCATCCAAGAAATCACTGTTATCCCAAATTTCTATTCGAGAAAGGTAGACTCTTCTCTGTCACTAGGAACTGGTCTAATACCTGCTTCTAGGAATTCAGCGAATCAGAATCTGTTCCACAAGATGGCAGTTTGTTCCATATACCCATAATTCTCAGGGAAGAGAACAAACTCCGAATGGTAAAACCTTGAACTAAACCTTACACAGCTAATACATCAAAGCTGTTGCATGTTGATTGACTGGTGAGATTTATCATTGGTGACAGGAGTCACCCTCACCTCACTAGTATCTCACACATGACCCTCTCTCACTAGTATCCTTACATATGGGCACCACTTCGACTGGGACAACACATCCATCCTAGGACAAGCCAAACAGAGACACGTACAAGAATTCCTAGAAGCATGGCATTCCAACCTGAACTCTATCAACAAACACATCGAGTTAGACCCCATCTACCATCCCCTGAGAATAAGAACAGGAAATGACGCCACCACAGGAAAATATGTCACCACAGGAAATGACATCACCAACCCAAAGAAACCCAAACATATAAATTGAAAGAAGGAATTATCAACAGTGCTTCACCTGGAGACCCACTGAAGATGTTACCAAATAGAGTAACAAAACGTCTGAAAATGAACCTTCCAACTCAGCGAGCAAACCTACATGCAGCTCACCCTCACCTGCTGGAGAGACAGTGAAAGCCCCACTTTGCCTTTTTTTTTGAGAAGACCCAGAGCCTTAAGAGTGAGTCAGAGACTGAATTGGGCAGTAGAACACATTTCCTGGGGTCAGGGACCAGGAGTGTCTTATTTTCTACTTTCAGCCAATATTGGTACAGGTAGACAACTCCTTATCCAAAATCTCAAAATCTGAAAAGCTCCAAAATCCGAAGGTCTTTTTGTGAAGTTTTTTTCTCATTTACAAGGTTGTTTGGCATTTACAGGTTACCCCAACTCCACACCCACTCGATGCGTGTCACTCAGATGTGAAGGCATGGGGGGGAGGGGCGGTGCGGATGTGGCCCAGCACTGGCAGGTCTCAATTCTGTCTCAGGGCCCATCACTCACAGTGAATCTGCTCCTCCGCTAAGATTTTTATAAATTTCACCATTGATCTGTCACTTATTCCGAAATTTGAAAAATTCCAAAAACCAGCTGGTCCCGAGCGTTTCAGATATTGAGATAGTAGTCTGGAGTATCTCGAACTGTGGATGTCTGCACCTATATTGTCCCAAGGCTGCTTGCTCCTTATCGCTAAGTAAGGCTCTTCAATTCCTTGTGTACCATATCATTCCTTTATTTACATCTGGGCATAGTATGACCTTGAAAACATGCCCATTCTAGACTGGTAGCTTCTCTTTCAGTGATATTGGAGCCAAGTTACCAATCACATCATTGTGAATCTCCATTATACTGCACAGTGAGAGGCCAGCAGCTCTTCTCTGCGTAATGTCGCCCCCTGGGAGACGCGGGCTGCTGTGACAACCCTAACTCTTTCTCATACTGGCTTCCTCACTCAGACAATGGCCTAGTGGTATTCTCACTCAAATATTAATACAGACACCCAGCAAATATTCTGAGGACCTGGATTCTAATTCCACCATGGCAGATGGCACAACTTGAATGTAATAAAAGTCTGGAATCAAGAGTTTAATAATGACTGTGAATCCATTGCCAATTGGAAAAACCCCAGCCAGTTCACAAGTATCCTTTAGGGAAGGAAATCTGCCACCCTTACCTGGTCTGGCCCACATGTGACTCCAGACCCACAGCCATGTGGTTGACTCTTAACTGCCGTCTGGGCTCTTAGGGATAAAAGCTGGCCTGGCCAAAGTTGCCCACTTTGAGTAGATTAAACGGTAACCAAACTCCCTTCCCATCTCTCCCCGGAAGCTCCCAAGCAACCGTAACAGGTTTCACATTTTGTGTGTGACACGATCCCACGCAGCATTGCATAAGTAACAGCAGCGGTCAGTTAAAGCCCTGCAGGGAGGATTCATTGCCCACTTAGGGGCTATGTAGGCAATGCAGCAGAAGGGCAAAGTGGTCTTGGGGGAGACCCCTCCCCAGCAAAGAGCAAGCATTCTCTCTCGTATTTTCTCTCAGGTTTTCACACAACATAGCAATTTTCTACCATCTTATTATTTGAGTAACATCAACAGGACATCTGCAACCATTGATTCGAACACTTTCTTATGAAGCTTTCAATACTAATATGTCTTCAAGCTAATATTTAAATTGGCAATGCAAAATGATTAAAGTCCATTAATTAAGGGACTCCCAGGTGTTTGCAAAGGATGATTTTTCATAATTAAAACCTGCCACCTCTCTTAGTTTGAACAGTGTTCCCCTACCTTCAGATGTAAAACTGCATGAATAAAGGTTGTGCAGTATTTACTGCATTGGAGTTCACTCTACAAATGTTAGCAGCTCGGCCAGCAGGGGGGTCTGTGAGCTGTCCCAATAATAAAACCATGAAATGTAGAGGCAGAAACAGGCCATTCGGCCCATCAACTCTTTTCCACTATTTGTTCAGATCATGATCTCTAAGTTTTTCTTTTAGCCTGTATGTGATGTAGGTGTTGCTGTCTGGGCCAGCGTTTATTATTGTCTGTCTCAAGTGGTCCTTCAGAAGGTGATGGTGAACTGCCATTTAACCACTGCAGACCATTTGCTGTAGGTAGACCCACAATTCCTTTCGCAGGACGTTCTGATATTTTGGCCCAGTGGTACTGAAAATATGATGACGTACTTCCACGTTACAATGATGATTGGCTTATGGTGATGGTATTCCCATGTACCTGTTGCCCCATCGGTCAACATTCCCACTTCTGACCTTAATATGGAGGGAAGGTCATTGATGCAGCAGTTGAAGATGGTTGGGCCTAGAACACTACTCCGAAGAACTCCTGCAGAGATGTCTTGGAGTCGAGATGACTGACCTCCAACAACCACAACCACCTTTCTATGCACCAGCTATGACTCTAACCACTGGAGAGTTTTTCCCTGATTACCAGTTTTTCAAACTGGGGCTGTCCCTCCCACCTCCCCTCTGAAATTCAGTTCTTTTGTCCATGTTTGATCCAAGGCTGTAATAAGGTCAGGAGCTGAGTGGCCCTGGCAGAACCCAAGCTGGGTGTCACTGAACAAGTTATTACTGAACAAGTGCTGATTGATAGCACTGTTGACGACACCTTTCATCATTTTACTGATGATCAAGAGTAGACTGATGGGTGATAATTGGCCAGGTTGGATTCATCCTGCTTTTTGTGTACAGGACATAAGTGAACAATTTTCCATGTTGTTGGATAGATGCTGGTGTTATAGCTGCTTCCATGAAAATCTCCTCTCGTTCTAATAAATACTTGTGACAACAGGCCCAACCTCCTCAGCTTTTTCTCATAAGACAGTCCCTCTGTATCTGAAGCAATCCAGTGAAACTTCTCTGGACTAGCAGTGCATCTTTCCTTAAATAAGGGGTGCAGAAATATTCCAGGTGTGGTCTATCAAGTATTTTGCATAGTTTTAGCAAGACCTCCCTATTTTTATACTCTGTTCCCTTTGAAACAAAGACCAAGAGTCCATTTGCCCTCCCTATTACCTGCTGAATTTATATGCTAGCTTTTTGTGATCCCATAATCCCTCAATGCTTCAGTTTTCCGCAATTTTTCCATTTAAATAATATTCATCTCCGCTATTCTCCCTGCCAAAGTGCATATTTCTACTTTTTCTCCACAATTTATATTCGATATGCCAACTTTTTGCTCAACCACTTAGCCTCAAAAATTGTGGTGTTGGAAAAGCCCAGCTGGTCAAGAAGTATCCGAGAAGCAGAAGAGTTGACATTTCAAGCACGAGCTCTCATCGACTCTCCTGCACCTCGGATGCTGCCTGATCTGTTGTGCTTTTCCAGTACCACATGTTCCGCCTCTGATCTCCAGCATCTGCAGTCTTCACTTTCTCCCAATTACTTAACCTGACCACACCCCTCTGCAGACTCTTGCTGTCATCCTCACTGTGTGAATCCAAGGAAAGCAATGGGACAGACGGAGTACCAGGCTGTGCACTCAGAGCATATGCAAATCAACTGGCAGAGGTCTTCTTTTCAACCATCTTCAACCTCTTCCTGCAGCAGGCCACTGTCCCTGCCTGTTTCAAGAGGACCAACATCATCCCTGTGCCTAAGAAGACTCATGTAGCATGTCTCAATGACTTCCAGCGGCCCCAACTTCAGTGGTCATGAAGTGCTTTGAAAGGCTGGTCATGGCATGAATCAAGTCCAGCCTCCCCATTACACTTGACCCACTTCAATTTGCCTATCGGACCAACAGATCCATGTCAGATGCCATATCACCTGCCCTTCACTCCTCCCGAGAACATCTTGACACCAAGAACAGCTATGTAAGAATCCCACACATTGACTACAGTTCAGCCTTCAACACTATTATCCCATCGAGATTGATTACTAAATTTAGAGATCTCGGACTAAGCCCCACTCTCTGCAACTGGATCCTCAGTTTCCTGACCCACAGGCCACAATCAGTGAAGATTGGGGACAATATTTCATTCTCACTAACACTCAACACTGGAACCCCCTAGGGGTGCATACTCAGCCCCCTACTGTACTCATTTTACCCATGACTGTGTCGCCAAATATCAGACTAATGCCACTTACGAGTTCACTGATGTTCTCACCGTAGTCGGTCGTATCTTAGATGGTGATGAAACAGACTACAGACGGGATGTGAAAGATTTGGAAGAATGGTGCACCGAGAACAACCAAGCTCTCAATGCCAGCAAAACCAAGGAACTCATTATTGACTTTTGGCAGGATGTTACTCATTCCCGTCACGCGCGCGTACACACACACACACACACACACACACACACACACACACACACACACACACACACACACACACACACACACACACAAAAACAGCACAGAGGTAGAACGAGTGGAGAGCGTCAAGCTCCTGAGAGTGGTCATCCACAACAAACTTTCTCAGACTCTTCATGTGGACACACTGGTTACAAAGGCCCAACAACATCTCTTCATTCTCAGGCAGTGAGGAAATTTGGTAAGACAGTGAATGCCCTTGCATTGAGAACATTCTGTCTGGATGTATCATTACCTGGTATGGCAACTGTACCATTCAAAATTGGAGACAGTTACAGCGAGCAGTGAACTCAGCCTGGACAATTATAACCTCCCATCTATAGAATCCATCTACCAGGCCCGCTGTCAAGGAAAGGCCGCCAGCATTCTCAAAGATCCATCCCACCCTGGCAATGTTTTCCTACAACCTCTACCATCGGGGAGAAGGTATAGAAGCCAGAACACAAGCACAAGCCGGTTTCGAAACAGTTTCTACCCTACTGTTGTTAGAATAATGAATGGACTCACAAACTCCTAACATTCACCTGTACCTGTGTTTGTGTTTTTGCCACTGTTTACCTATTATTTACATATCTATATTACTTAACTCTGTGATCTGTGACAATAAATTTAACTCAATTCAATTCCCTCCATTTGGATCATCCATAAACCTGTCAATGATACATTCACTTCCCCCCTCCAAAATAAAAAATACCTTGTGTTCCTCTCTGCCTTCATATTCTTGTGCTTAAGTGACTATCATTCTGGTTGCAGATTTCTTTCCCGTGGTGAAAGCTGTTTCTGAAATTAACTCCAAGATTTATTTTCTGCAAGTCTGTGGAACTGAAAACTGACTAACCTTCATGATGGGGAGTGTTGCGAAGCAAAGAGACCTTGGAGTGCAGGTTCATAGCTCCTTGAAAATGGAGTCGCAGGTAGATAGGATAGTGAAGAAGCGTTTGGTATGCTTTCTTTATTGGTCAGAGTATTGAGTACAGGAGTTGGGAGGCCATGTTGTGGCTGGACAGGACATCAGTTAGGCTACTGTTGGAATATTGCATGCAATTCTGGTCTCCTTCTATTGGAAAGAGAGGAAGTGGTGGAGGCTGGTACAATTGCAACATTTAAGAGGCATATGGATCGGTATATGAATAGGAAAGGCTTGGAGGGATATGGGCCGGGTGCTGGCAGGTGGGACTAGATTGGGTTGGGACATCTGGTTGACATGGATGGGTTGGACCGAAGGGTCTGTTTCCATGCTGCACATCTCTATGACATCACACTGGTCATAAACGGAAGCCTCATCACAGTCTCAAATATTAAGACAAAATACTGACAGGATTGAAATGTTTCCTATTCCACTAGAAAGACAAGTTGTATTTTGCAACACTTAATCAAGATTGAAATGAAACCAAAGATTTTGAGCTCTATTTTTTTGATCCCACCAGTGTCACGTTTCAGGCTAAAAGAACAACACTCAAAATCAGTAAATTAATTTTAATTAGGATTTAATAAAGCTTTGATGGTGCCTTCTTCTTCCTATTGTTGCATCTTTGTGTCCCCGGTCAGCTGATACTTTGTGAAGTACGTAGTGTGCCTTACAGGGTGGCATGGTGGCTCAAAGATTAGTGCTGCTGCCTCACAACACCAGGGACCTGGGTTTGATCACAATCTCGGGTCACTCTGTGTGGAGATTGTGTGTTCTCTTTGTGTTTGCACAGGATTCCCCTAGGTGGTCTAGTTTTCTTCCACTGTCACAGAAATGTGGATGGCTGTGGGAAATGCGGGATTACAAGTCTGGGGTGCATCTGGGTGCAATGGTTTTTAGGGAGTCAGTGTGGTCTTGATGAGCCAAATGGCCTACCTCCAGACTCTAGGCAATTCTATGAGCATTGTACAGTATCTAATCATTTAGTTATAATGAAAACAGTCAGGCCCAGGGTCAGAGATGAATGGGGATGGTAAGGCTTGTGCCCTCGGTTGTTATGTTTCTCCTTGGTTCCATCCTGTTCCCAATCCATCCTCACAGAGGGAAGCTGGAGAAGGCAACTGCTGCCCACAAACAGCATGTATCCAATCCAGCTCTGGAACACTCCCTTAAGGCCTAGGATTTCCTAATGTGCTGGCAGACTCCCACAGGCAACAAGAGGCTTGGAGGCCAGAGGACGAGTGCTGCAGACAGACCTCGAGATCTCCCCTCCCCACCTGTGCTGAGGAGCTCCCCTCCTGAGAATGCTGCCCTCCAACACAGTAGAGGCCTGCCTGAAGAAAGCCATGTTAACTTTAGCTTTAACAGTGGTTGGAGAGGGCATTTCCATTTTGAAGTCACTCCCCTAGCTGCTGTGAGAACCTACCGTGCTTCCGAGCTGGATTCTGAATGCCCCTCCTGATTTGAGAGGCCTCCCTTGCTCCTTTTCTACACTCTCGGGATGTGGGCATCTCTGGCCATTTATCATCTATTCCTAATTGCCCAGAGGGCCATCAAGAGTCAACCATATTGGTGTGGGTCTGGAGTCATTGGTAGGCCAGGCCAGGTAAAGGTGGCAGTTTCCTTTCCAAAAAGACATGAATGATATTTACTGATTGTTTCTCACACAGTGCTGCTCTCTGGTCCACAGTTCAACCTGTTGGTGGGATTTCGGAGCAGACACAGAAAACTCAATCACTTGACTTCAGTAATCCAGTAACCTTCAGAAAGTGAGGATTGTAGATGCTGGAGATCAGAGTCATGTCCATGAATCCATTCCATATTTAGATTAGATTACTTACAGTGTGGAAACAGGCCCTTCGGTCCAACAAGTCCACACCGACCCGCCGAAGCGCGACCCACCCATTCCCCTACATTTACCCCTTATCTAACACTACGGGCAATTTAGCATGGCCAATTCACCTGACCCGCACGTCTTTGGATTGTGGGAGGAAACCGGAGCACCCGGAGGAAACCCACGCAGACACGGGGAGAACGTGCAAACTCCATGCAGTCAGTCGCCTGAGGCGGGAAATGAACCTGGGTCTCTGGCGCTGTGAGGCAGCAGTGCTAACCACTGTGCCACCATTCCACCCAATGTATTGATCACCTTTGTGTGAAAACTCCATGTGATTGATTTGCTAAAGCTCTAGGCTCCTGGCCTACTTTTATGTTTGAAGTGATTTTTCTGAGCTTTTTTTTCCGTACTGCTATACTTCCAGTAGCATCTTCTGAGAGTAAGCCATGACCTCCAAACTGGACAACAGACAAGATATCGAACAGGGAGCAGGGAATGGAGTGTTGGAGTTATGAGGAGAGGCTGGGTAGGCTGGCACTTTTTTTTACTGGAGCATAGGAGGTTGAGGGGTGACCTTATAGAGGTTTATAAAATCATGAGGGCCATAGCAAGGGTGTACAGCAAGGGCTTTTTTTTCCTTAGGGTAGGGCAGTTCAAAACTAGGGGCATATTTTTAAGGTGAGAGAAGAAAGGTTTAAAAAGGGCAAGGGGGGCGATGTTTTTACATAGAGTTGGTTCACATGTGGAATGAACTGCCAGAGAAAGTGGTAGATGCAGGTACAGTTACAACATTTAAAAAACATTTGGATAAGTTCATACATGGGAAAGGTTTGGAGGGATATGTGCCAAACACAGGAAAATGGGACTAGTTTAATTTAGGAATGTGGCCATGGACTATTTGGGCTGAAGGGTCTGTTTCTGTGCTGTATGATTTTAAGATGACTCTTCTTTTGTTATAAAGGTAACAACAGATTTAAATGTAAGTCTCACTGGGATCTTCTAAGATATCGGAGGGCACATTAGGTATAAGAGCTAGTCTGTAGCACATTGATTTATCTGACAAGTGATGTATGCAACGGGAAACATTTTCATCATTTCATCCAATTGTGACAGGACCATCAGCTGCAGTAAGCAGATAAAACTCCTGAGATAACCATTTTCTCAAGAATGTATAATATTGTGGATATTGCCTGTGGTGATCAATGACTTAGTTGTTCTGATTTTAGTTAAGTGAATTTAATAACTGACCTATGTTCACTGTGCGTAGTTGGTTAAGCCTGGGTGTTGACCTAGAGCCAAGTGAACAGACAATATAGTCGTAACTGAGCTTGAAACATACGTACGGCATTACGTAAAACGCTGATAAATAAGGTCCTACATATATATCCCTTCTTGTTTCGGAGATATAATATGTAAAGTCACTATAGCACAACCAAACCATCTCTCTATTAGAGAGAGATGATTACTGGTGATTTAACCTGAGGGTCACTATACTTCAGGTGAGGTTAAGAGTTTGAGAAGGAGAGTCCCGCAAAGTAACCTCATCCCAAGCAGGAATTGAACCCACACTATTGGCTTTACAACTTTACTTTAATAGTTGGCTGGATAGCTGTTTCAGAGTGTAAAGTAACTTTTAATTACTTTACACTCTGAAACAGCTATCCAGCCAACTGAGCTACTATCAGCATGTGTTTTGGTGGGGGGGGGGGGTCATGAGTTCTTTGTAGGCCAAGTTGCAATCATCACTGAATCACTGATCTATTGTATGGGGAATTGGCCTAAAATGTGACCCGTCTGCTGCTGGAGAGAATATTCTCAGCAATAACTGAGAATTACAGGGATATCATACATGTTACAGAATTTCTGTCAATAGTCTGTTGTTTCAGCTCGTGTATGCACTTGCTAAAGTGACTGAGTAAGAAGGATCTAAGATTCACTGGGACAGTCAAATAAAGATGCAACTTGCACAGCACTCACAGCGTTAGCAGAATTAACAGGAATTGCTTCCAGTTCACGACAAATCCCCCGCAAAACATAGTGTAGAACAGCTGTTACAGATCTGTTTTTATTCTTGCAGTCTTGGGCTAAATCCCATTAATCACAATTACTTCATTTCTGCTTTCAATATTCTGAAATTAAAGAAGAAATGGGATATGTTGGGAATTCCTATGTCATCTCAGAGTCACTGGTTATTGAGGTGTACATGTACCTCACCTCGGTTCACGAGTGAAACAACGGGAAGCTATGATTAACCCTGGGTGGTATAGCTAGGAGACATCAACCAGTTAAATGTGTGAAATGATAGAAAAGGCAGATGATTCCAGCAAATGGATAATGATCCTGGAGACTATTACCAGCAAGAAATGTGACATTTCAATTAATGAAATGGGCTTGTGAAAGACTGGGACCGTACACGTACCATTCTTATAATTAACAATGAAGCTTAGAGGCAAAAATGCTATTACTTGGAGGAGAAGAGAAAGATGAAGAAGATAAGGAGGCAGGAAGAAGGGTAGGAAAGATGGATTCCAGCTAAAAACACTAAAAATGCTCTGTGCTGAAAGCTCTATTACATTCAATGAAAGGCCAGATGGGGCTGCCTTTTCACCATGGGGATGTGGGAAGTAGGAGATGAAAATTCTTCCAACCTTGCAACCCATCTTCCACTCCATCAGTGCCAGCAGGCAGGACTTACATTCTGCATATTTATGGCGTCCCTAATGATTTTATTTTCCTTTCTTAGGCTTTACATTACTATTTTTCCACTTTACCTGTTGTCATCATGTTTTCACAATGGTTAAACATCAAAGAACTTTAAATTAGATTGTAATAGAGAAATAAATCGAAATTAATAAATTAATATTAAAAATTAATTAAGTGTAATAAATTAACAATTGCAAGACTACAGTAACTATTCTTCTCTTCTATGTATTTAATATTTCATACTTACTCTGTCATATCCCAACCTCACTTTAAATTCATTATTTGAGCCAGTTGCTTATGAATGATTAGTAAACAATGTTATTGGGAAGATGTGTTTTGTAAATGATGTGGGACTGTTCACACATTAATAAATAATTATTGATAGAAAAGTAGGAGTTTGATGACCTTGGTGGTGTAAGGAACACAGATGGTGGAATGTTGCATGTTCATTCCTCAGTGGACCCTTTCCTTACCTCAGAAAGTCCAAACAGTGAATTATTGAATTATTTGTCATGGGGAAGTCCCACTTTCAGTGCATGCACTGTGCTGACTTATCTCTCCTGGAGGGAGGAAGGGCTAACCCTTAGATTATGGAGGGCAACTTTGGGCTAGCATTTATTGTCCATCCCTAGCTGTCCTTGAAAAGTGGTGATGAGCTGCATTCTTGAACCAGTGCAGTTCCCATGCCGTGGGCTTCCGGAGGGAATTCTGAGATTTTTGGACCAACACCAGTGAAGGAATGGTTCCAGGTTAGGATGGTGAGTGGTATGGAGGGGAGCCTGCAGGTGGTGGGGTTCCCGTTTACCTGCTGCCATCTCTAGATGGAAGTGATGATGTGTTTGGAAGGTGCTGCCTATAGATAGTACACACTGCTGCTACTGAGCATCAGTGATGAAGGGAGGGGATATTTGTGGATATGGTGCCAATCAAGGGGGCTGCTTTGTCCTGAATGATATCAAACTCTGTTTGTGACCTTGTGTATATGTGTGGTACATGTCTGTGTATTTGTACACGTCTACATATGCATGTGTGTGTTTTGAATATCTGCACTTGTATGTCAGATGTGTATATATTTGTGTGTGTGTGTACATGTCTGTGTATGTGCATGTGAGTTTATATCTGAGTCTGAATATATTTGCGTGTGTTTCTGGTAAATGGCCGTGTGTTCAAGTCCCTCAGCATGGCAGGTACTGATCGTGTGGAATCATATCGGAGCATGGGTGAGCGGAGAAAGGGGTGTGGAAATCCAGATGGTTTATTCTCTCATTACCAGGGTAAAGACAATAGAAACAGTTACAAATGCTGCTTACTATTGAAGATTTATGAGCAGATTTGTAAGTTGTGCAGCATTGTGGAATAGAGGGGATTCTCACACAATTGAGTGTCGTCTGTAAGATATCTTGACCTGGTTTTGGTTCACAGTGTGCTGGACTTTACAATGTTATTGAGAATGCAGTGCTTCATTCCCTAAGGTAGGCAGTGGTGGTGATGGAAGGACTGCTATTGGAAACCATTGCTCAGCCAATCATCGTCCCAAAGTGTTTTAGGTTGGATGAACTCTGGCATTGACAGACTGACACATTCAAGGTCCAGGACAATATACAGGGGAATGAACGAAAATTTGGCACAGCCATCACACAGATGCAGAAGAGAAAATATCATGAGCTATGACCTGTCAGCTACAGTGGACTGAGAGGCTGGAAATGTACAGAACACTATGGGCTGTATACTTCTCACTGAATGCGTGTATTGAGAGTATTGCAATTGGGTTGAGGCACATAAGAGGCACATGCCCAGTGGAAGAAAGTTGGTTTCTACTGTATTTCCTGTAATGTTCAATTTGATATGTTTTGAACGTACTTTTGTGTATTTAATTATCATAATGTATAAATAAGTGAGTTTTTTTGCAAGAAACAGTAACCTGGATAAAGCTGTGAACACAGACAACTGTGAGTTCAAATCCTGCTCCAAGACCTGAGCACAGAAGTTAGTGTTGACATCCCAGTGCAGTACTGAAGGGCTGCTGCATTGTTAGAGGTGCTGCCTTTTGAGTGGGACATTAAATTGAAGCTGTCTCAGAGCGTGTAAAAGATCCTGCAACACTATTTTGAAGAGGACCAGGGGAGTTATCTAGTGTGTTCTGGGTGATATTAAATCCTCAGTTATCATAGTACTGATTGTGGGATCTTGCTGTGTGTGAAATCTTGCTCTGTGTGTGACAGTGCTGTAGTGTTAAGAGGTTATTTTGTCTTCATTTCTTTTAAGAGAGATATTGAATGAGAGGTGTGGAGCTGCCCACTGAAGACCATTTGAGTAAATGACTTGGGAGACCTTGGAGTTTTTTAATAGTCTGAATGAGTGTGGCCATCTCTCACAGAGCAGGATTGATAGTTAATATCAGAAGCTGTTGGGGTCTCAACAGATTTGGAAGCTTCAGTGAATGTCTCCTGGCTGCTACTTACTCTGAATTTTCTCTCGATGTTCTTTCCTCCCAGATTGGAGAACTGCATGTGAGAATCTGTGTCCGGATTTTCCTTTTTGCCAAGAGGTGTATTTATTGGATGTTACTATACTAGAACAGTTAATTAGAAATAGATACTGTATCTATGATTCTGTTAAGTTTTCCAACAGAGTTAAGTAATTCTAAATTCTTCTGTCTTTGGTTTGTACTTTAACTGCAATGTTTAAATAAATTGTGTTCTGTTTAATGTCGAGTTGTTTGACCAGCCACTTTTCATGTGGAACAGGCACTTTACAGTTGACTTTAAAATAAGAAAAAGTTAGGGTCTTTCTTAAAATATTTTGAGAGGTCTGGTCTGGTCCTTAACAAATGCATAAGTTGAATGTCATACTGCTTCCTGACAAATGGGGCTACATTTCAAAGGTACTTCATCGGTTATGAAGCTTAATACAATAGCAAGTCCACTATTCTATTCAGTATTCCCATCATGCACAGAGGATAGTCTCCACCCTACAACCCCCTCAAAGTGACCATTCCCACCCAGCTGCCCAGCCTGCTACTACTGCGGCTAAATTCCTGCTCACGCATAGTCATTCCAGCTGGGTTCCAGACGTCACTCTTGGACAGCTTTCTCAAATTAAGAATTAATTAATATTAAAGCTCCTCAAGATTTCCCGTTTCCCTACCTTGCTGGGTTCAGCGCTGGGTCATCAGACCCCCTAGCCTCCCTGAATAACTCTGTAAGAACCTGTTGCTTAGCACAGAGAAGTGAGTGGGAAGTCATGCTGGAAATCTGAGGGGTTTTATTTTTCATTAATATTAAAGCCATGCTGCTTGTCTTTAAGGGATGTTTGTGAAGTGACAGTGTAGCAGTCATCAAATATTTAATACATTTTAGTAAATTATTTCCAAAAATTATACCGCATTAAGCTGATAAAAAAAACAGTCAGATGTAATGCATGGAGGCTGTGATCAATTGCTCTAACTGGCAGTATTCCTATGAAGCTCTATATGTAGGAGGTAATGTTTTATTATCATAGTGTGTCATCTGTGACTAATGCTGGTACTTTCATAATAGGAAGCTTGTGTCTAACTCCAGTAGAATTTCAGCAAGTTCTTCAGTCTATTGCCCGTGCTGCACAGTTGTGAATAAGACAATTATAAACTATATCCCAGAGATAGCGATCAGATCAAAATCCCAGCTCTTTAAGGTGAGTCGTTAATGATTTTAGAGTCTTGCTGAGACAGTCTGCCTAATCCTGGAATAGTCACTCTGTGGAAATTAAGAATTATTGTTACTCTCATTCATTTTATTTCTGTTTCTTGAAACTATAGAGCCTCTCATTTACATAAATGTCTTCTTCCTTCTGCAATGTGAGGCTTGCAAACCTTTATCCCTACTGAATAGTTCTTGGGACAGATGCAGTTGTGTATTAGCCAGAGACAGATAGAATTGGAACTGCACAACACTAACATCTCATCCCAACAGACCGCCTCAGCTGGTGGCCTCTGATGGACAACATCCACTTTGATTGTGTGATGCACTGAAAACTGCAAACTAATTACCTAGCTTAAGACAGCTAAGTTATGAGGGGAGTATGCAGAAGCTGAGACAGTTTGCTTTGGAAACAAAGCTATTCTCAGTTGGCTCAGTCATCGAGTCCCAAGACAGAGATCAATAGATTTCTGAATGTGAAATGGTCTGTGGGATAGGATCAATAAAACATAATGAGGTAGAAGCATGGAAGATAGAAGCAGGAGAAGACCAATCGGCCCCTTGAGCCTGTTCTGCCATTCAATATGATCATGGCTGATCATCAAACTCAATATCTTAATCCCACCCTCAATACCATATCCCTTGATCCCTTTAGCCATAAGAGTAATATCTACCTTTGAAAACACATAATGTCTTTGTCTCAACCACTTGCTGTGGCAATGAATTCCACAGGCTCACCACTTTCTGGATGAAGAAATTTCTGTTTATCTCAGCCCTAAAAGATTTACCCCTTATCTTTAACCTGGTTCTGGACTGCCTCAGGAACATCCTTCCCGCATCTAACCTGTCTTATCTTGTTGGAATTTTGTGGGTTTCTGTGAAACGCCCCCTCAGTCTCCTAATCTCCAATGGATACAATCCTAACCAACTCAATCTCTCCTCATACATCAGTTCTTGCCATCTCAGCAATCAATTTGGTAAACTCTCGCTGCACCCTTTCTCTAGCAAGGACATTCTTCCTCACATAAAGGGACCAAAACTGCACACAGTATTCCAGGTGAGGCCTCACCAGGGTCCTGTATAATTGCAGCAAGACATCCTTGTTCTGAGAGGAGAAAGTGAGGATTGCAGATGCTGGAGACCAGGAGTTGAGAGGAAGGGCTTATGCTTGAAGCGTTGATTCTCCTGCTCCTTGGATGCTGCCTGATCTGCTGTGCTTTCCCAGCAAAACACACTCATTCTTGTTCCTATGATCAAATCCTCTCTGTCTGAAGGCCAACATGGCTTCATTACTCTCTGCTGCACCAACCCGATTACTTCCAGCGACTGATACAGGTCTCATTGAACACATCCCTCTCTCAATTTATAGCCGTTCAAATAAATTTGCCTTCCTATTTTTGCTGCCAAAGTGGATAACCTCACATTTGTCCAAATTATACTGCATCTGCCATGCATTTGCACATTCATTGAGCCTGACCAAATCTCACTGGTATCATTTCCGCATCATCCTCCCAGCTCATCCTTCCCCTCAGACCTTTGTGCAATTGGCACATTGGGAGATATTATATTTAGTTCCATCATCTAAATCATTAACATATGTTGTGAATAGCTGGGGTCCTGGTACCAACTCCTGTGATATCCCACTAATCAGTACCTGCCATTTGGAAAAAAGACTCATTTATTTCTCCTCTTTGTTTCCTGTTTGCTAACAAATATTCTATCCATCTCAATACACTACATCCCATCCCATGAGTCTTAATCTCTAATGTGCGACTTTTGAAAGTGTTTTGGAAGTCTTAATAAACCACATGCATTGGCACTTCGAATAAAATCTACAAGCTATATCCTTGAAGAATTCTAGTAGATTTGTTAAGCATGATTTCCTTTTGTAAATCCATGCTAACTGTGTCTAATTCACCACCTTTTTCTAAGTGCTCTACTATAAAATCCTTGATAATCATGACTGATGTGAGACTCACTGGTCTATAGTTCCCTGTTTTCTCTCTACCTCCCTTTTTAAACAGTAGGATTACATTAGCAACCCTCCGATCTGTAGGAACTGTTCCAGAGTCTAAAGGATCTTGAAAGATGACCACCAATGTATCCACTATTTCCAGTGTGACTTCCTTAAGTACTCTAGGATATGAATCATCAGGTCCTGGGGCTCAATTTCCCCAACAACATATCTCCATTGATTCTGATGATCTTCAGTTACCCCCTCTCACTAAACCCAACGTTCCCTATCATTTTTGTGAAGACATGAAGTGAAGTGTAAATTTAAAATGTCAGCCATTTCCACACTCTCCATTATTAATATTTCTGACTGGAAGGGACCTGCATTAGTTTTTTTTAACCAATCTTTTTCTCTTTACATACTTGGAAAAGCCTGGACAGGCAGTTCATATGTTCCCTGCAGGCTTACTTTGAGGGTCACTTGGTTGATCGGTGGAGCCAACCTCAATAAGCTGAATGGCCTCCTCCTGCTCTGATGTTCCACTTCCTCCTTTGAGTCCGAAGATCATCAATTGTGTTTCCACTCCCAAGACCTAGGCATCAACTCAAGCCAACAGACCAGTGCAACACTGTTGAGTTGAAATATTGTTGTAAATGTTGCATTTCAGATGAGATTTGAATCATTTGCCCTTTCAGGTCCTCCTGGAGCCAATACCCAGAGAAGAGGAGCGCTCTCCAGTGAAGCTCAATGTTTATGTATTTATCAAATATTGATCAACAAGGATATTGAAGCAGTGTCATTCAAATCATTAATTGTACTGTTTGAGATCTGGGATACAAGTCACATGCACCCACTCCTGGAGTTAATGAGGTTGTTGTGGTTCTGTTCGCCGAGCTGGAAGTTTTTGCTGCAAACGTTTCGTTCCCTGGCTAGGGAACATCATCAGTGCTATTGGAGCCTCCAATAGCACTGATGATGTTCCCTAGCCAGGGAACGAAACGTTTGCAGCAAAAACTTCCAGCTCGGCGAACAGAACCACAACAACGGACACCCGAGCTACAAATCTTCAACCAGACTTTAGTGAATGAGGTGCCATATTCATGGTGGTTTCAGCACAATGCAGCAGCTGGAGGAGTATGCAACACTCATCCACTTACAGTCTAACAAGCAACAGTACAACCTTCAGCAGGTCTGGCAGCATCTGTGGAGAGAAATCAGACTCACCGTTTTGGGGTGAGTGACCCTTCCTTTAAACTTTTCTTCCTCAGTTCAGAGGAAGGATCACTTGAACCACAAAGTTAACTCTGATTTCTCCCCAGAGGTCCTGCTGGACCTGCTGAGCTCCTCATTTTTTGTTTTTGATTTACAGTTTCCACAGTTCTTTGGGTTTTTATTAAGCAGGACAATCATGGTGTGTTAAAAAATGAGGTCTGCAGATGCTGGAGATCACAGCTGAAAATGTGTTGCTGGTTAAAGCACAGCAGGTCAGGCAGCATCCAAGGAATAGGAGATTCGACGTTTCGGGCATAAGCCCTTCATCAGGAATCCTGATGAAGGGCTTATGCCCGAAACGTCGAATCTCCTGTTCCTTGGATGCTGCCTGACCTGCTGTGCTTTAACCAACAACACATTTTCAATCATGGTATGTTCACAATGTACAGGTGCAATGTTCAAAGTGTGGGAGGCGGTGAAATCACTAAGCATTGTTCCATGTTTCGAAGGGATGAAATTCAACAGACCGTGCCCAAGAAAGGCCGTGGTTGAGGGAGATAAATGAAATCTTTAAAGACTGAAATGAAAACAGAGAAGGCTGGAGAAACTCAGCAGGACTGACAGTGTCTGTGGAAAGACGAACAGAGGGAACAATTTGATTCTGAAACAGACTGGAAACATTAACTCTGTTTCCTGTTCCACAGCTCTGTTGAGTTTCTCCAGTACATTCCATTGTTACTTCAGATCGCCAGCATCTGCAAGATCTTTCAATCAAGATCGTATGAGTTTGACAGATTTTTATTGGTTAGAATAGGAAGGTGTAGGAGACAAGGAGTTGGAATACCATTGAGCCATGGTTAAAATGAATAAACTGCAGGGCTGAATAGCCTCTTCCTAATCCAATTTCCTTCTCACCCATGAAAGGCACTGATGTTAGCTGACGCTGTAAGTTGGAGTGGTTGTGAGTGGCTTTTGTTTGATGACCATAAGACCATAAGACATAGGAGTGGAAGTAAGGCCATTCGGCCCATCGAGTCCACTCTGCCATTCAATCATGGCTGATGGGCATTTCAACTCCACTTACCCGCATTCTCCCCATAGCCCTTAATTCTTCGAGACAACAAGAATCTATCAATCTCTGCCTTGAAGACATTTAGCGTCCCGGACTTCACTGCACTCTGCGGCAATGAATTCCACAGGCCCACCACTTTCTGGCTGAAGAAATGTCTCCGCATTTCTGTTCTGAATTGACCCCCTCTAATTTTAAGGCTGTATCCACAGGTCCTAGTCTCCTCGCCTAATGGAAACAATTTCCTAGCGTCCACCCTTTCCAAGCCATGTATTATCTTGTACGTCTCTATTAAGTTTTCCCTTAATCTTCTAAACTCCAATGTATACAATCTCAGGATCCTCAGCCGTTCCTCATATGTTAGACCAACCATTCCAGGTATCATCCGTGTAAACTCCGCTGGACTCGTTCCAGTGTCAGTATGTCCTTTCTGAGGTGTGGGGACCAAAACTGGACACAGTACTCCAAATGGGGCCTAACCTGACAGGACACATCAACCAGGTTCTATACTCTCAATCCAGGCATTCATCAGATGGAGTAGGGGTGTGCTGCATCCCATGTTGATAGGCCTGTGAGTACACTTTAGCCAAACCCACATTTCAGTTACAGCTAGTTGGCATTGGGCATGCCACCTCCCCCCCCAATGGCATCAGGAAAAGAAAGGAGAACACTGGAGGGAAAAGTGAATTGAAAGCAAGATGTTGCCAACAAGAACTTTAATGGAGAGAATTCTCAGTAAACTTGTCAAACTGCAGAAGAGTATAAAATATTATTTAAATATTTCATGGGGTGGCACAGTAACTAAGTGGTTAGCATTGCTGCCTCACAGCGCCAGGGACCCAAGGTCAATTCCAGCCTGGGGTGACTGTCTGTGTGGAGTTTGCACTCTCTCCCAGTGTCTGCTCCCAGTGTCCCAGGGTTTCCTGTGATTTCCTCCCACTGTTGAAAAATGTGCAGATTAAGTAGGCTGAACATGCTAAATTGACCATTGTGTCCAGGGATATGCAGGCTGGGTGGATTAGCCGTGGGAAATGCGGGGTTGTAAGGATAGAGTGAGTCTGGGTACAATGTTTATTGGATGGGCCGAATGGCCTGTTTCACACTGTATGGGTTCGATAATTTTCCATAGCCTGTATTTCCTCAGTGTTGCAGAGGAGGTAATTCTATCACCCAATTACACTTATCTTCCAAGCCAATTCCCTCCCACACAACTTTTCTGTTGTTGTTTCTGATTTTCTGATCAGTTTGGTGCTTTTAGTCCCCTTAGTGCAGCCTTGAATGCCAAGCACCATTAGTTGGAGTCACTCTCAGCATCACCAGGTCATGGTACTCCCAGGTAGATTAATCATTTGAAATGAAAGGCAGTACTGGACATACTCTATCCTGGGGTGCATCAGTCACTACTGGTTAGTCCTGAATTACTCAATTTCAGCTTGCAGGGAACTCCGTTAATCTTGTAGTCTAAACTCATGGCCAAAGAAACCTTGAGAAGCTCAACTCCCATTTCGTCCTGCGAGTCCAATTTCAGGTGAGATCGGGAGTGTGATCCAGGCTGCGGTCTCCATGATGTCCTTTCAGCATAAGCCAGTGACGTTGGTGTCTTGTTGTCTCTGCAGCAAATGATGGCAAAGGCACGGGTGGATTCTGAGATGGGGTGGGGGGGTGTGGGTGCCAGGCATTGGAAGCCTTCCAAATCAGTCTAACTCGCTCCAATTTTGCCAGTTTTTCAGATACCATTCCAACTTCCCAAGCTGCATGTTTACTGAAGGAAGTTTGATAACTGAGTGATGAAACAGGAAGACAGTGTCATCGTGATAGCCGTTGGGCTCATAATTCTGAGGCAAAGGTGGCCCAGGTTTAGATCCCATGGATTCTGGATCAGTGGTGCTGGAAGAGCACAGCAGTTCAGGCTGCATCCAACGAGCAGCGATCCCATGGAGGTAACTGATAGAATTTAAATTCAACTAGAGAGCCTGGATTTTAGGGATAGTTTTGGCAGTATTAAAACTATCTTGATTGTTGCAAAGACTCATTTGGTTCATCATTACCCTTCACTGAGGTAGTGATAGAACCACCTTAGCCTATGGGATGTCTCCAGATCCACTACAATGTACGAAAGTAACTAGATGGTGGCAGAGTGGGACTCCTGAGCTAGACCGTGTCTACTCCATCTGTTCCTTTTCTTTTTTTCTCTCTTTTCTTGTGTCTTTTTCCTTTTGCTTTTAACCTCCCATCCTCAGGCAACTTCAGCGATGTCCAGAGTGAAAGCCAATGCAGACTTCCGGCCTTAGCGTGGACTTGGACCCCCGGCCTCAGTGTGGACTGAACTCCTGGCCTCAGTGTGGAATGAACTCCCGGCCCCAGTGTGGACTCGGACCCCTGGCCCCAATGTGGACTGAACTCCTGGCCCGAGTGTGGACTGAACTCCTGGCCCGAGTGTGGACTGAACTCCCGGCCTCAACGTAGACTGAACTCCCCGCCTCAGTGTGGACTGAACTCCCGGCCTCAGTGTGGACTGAACTCCCGGCCTCAGTGTGGACTGAACTCCCGGCCTGAGTGTGGACTGAACTCCCGGCCTCAGTGTGGACTGAACTCCCGGCCTCAGTGTAGACTGAACTCCCGGCCCCAGTGTGGACTGAACTCCCGGCCTCAGTGTGGACTGAACTCCCGGCCTCAGTGTGGACTGAACTCCTGGCCCCAATATGGACTGAACTCCTGGCCCGAGTGTGGACTGAACTCCCAGCCCGAGTGTGGACTGAACTCCTGGCCTCAACGTAGACTGAACTCCCGGCCCGAGTGTGGACTGAACTCCCGGCCTCAGTGTGGACTGAACTCCTGGCCTCAGTGTGGACTGAACCCCTGGCCCAGTGTGGACTTCTACTCCCGACCTCAGTGTGGACTGAAATCCCGGCCTCAACGTGGATTTGGACCCCCTGCTCCAGTGTGGACTCTGACCCCTGGCCTCAAAATGAAGCTCAGCAGGGTCTGGATTGGAAGAACTGCTATTCTGAACTCTTATTTCTCTACTTTTCTCATTTACTGCTGAACATTTTATTCTTTATTTTTCTCTTCTTTCCCCTAAGAATTTGTAGTTAAGAATCTGTAACTAGGTACCTTGGCACTTAAGATGAAGCCATAAGTAGCTTTTCACTGTACTCATGACAATAAAGCTAATTCTAATTCTAATGTGGTTCACTCTTAACTCCCCATTGCCCTAGCAAGGCACTCAGGTCAAGGGGGGCTTCAAGAGGAGCAATAGATACTGGTTGTTGCTCGTGACATCCACATACCATAGAAGAACAAAAGTAAGAGGCTGCTTTTGGAGTCTAAAATAACTGATTGAAACATTTGTTTATTGCCCCATTCCTGATGAGAAAAATAAGTACATATGCTGGGTTTGATGGCATGTATTTGGCAAATGATGTTACATCTACATAAACACAAAGCACAAAAAGTAAGAGCGTATGATGGAGGAGTGAGATTAGGCCATTTAACCCTTCAAACCTACTCTGCCATTCAATATCACCCAAGGCTGGTTTGCCTACCTTAGCTTCATATTCTCATGTTATCCCCATATCTCTTGATAAACCAAGATCTATCAATCCTTGTCTTGAATGTACTCAATGGCTGTCCATCCATAGGACTCCGTGGTAGAGCATCCTAAAGATTCATAATTCTTTGAATCATGGAATGCCAACAGTGTGGAAACAGGCCATTAGACCCCACAAGTCCACACCTACCCTCCGAAGGGTACACCCCCATTCCCCTACCCTATTACTCTACATTTCCCCTAACTAATGCACCTATACTTCCCTGAATACTGTGGGCGATTTAACAGATTCATCCAATCTGCACATCTTTGTGACTGTGAGAGCAAACTGGAGAACCCAGAGGAAACCCATGCAGACACGGAGAGAATGTGCAGCCAGTCGCTGAAATTGAACCCCAGGTCCCTGGTGCTGTGAGACAGCAGTGCTAAATACTAAGCCACCGTGCCAACATCGAGTGAATACATTTCTCATCTGAGTCCTGAACAGCCAGGCTCTCATTCTGAGGTGCTGTGACTCCCTATTCATGATTCCCTAGTCAGTTTCAGACCACCTCCAAGCCCCTTCGGAATAGTAAATATTTCAATACCTTCACCTCTCATTCTTCTGCACACTGGTGAATATGAGTCTAGTCGACTGAATCTCTCCTCAAAAGACAAGCATTGCATCCCAGGAATGAACCCTTTGTAATGTTCTCTCTATGGATCCTTGCTTAAGTAAGGAGATTGGAAGTGTACTGAATACTCTCACTGTAGCCTCATGAACTTAAATCTATCTCCATCTCTTTCCTTTATAAAGTGAGATTTTCTTTTTGGTTCTCTTGTGGGGGGTGGGCATTGCTGGCTGGTCAACATTTATTGTCCTGAACTGCCCTGGGGAAGGTGATGCTGAGATGTTTTCTTGAACCGCTGCAGTCCAGATGCCTGCCACTACTCTTAGGGCTTTCACAGCAACGGAAGAAGCCATTCGGTCCATCAAGTTGGTGTTACCAATATTAGTACTACAACCAGCAGAACCTAGTGCATGTGATATCAACAGCCGCACAATCAAATATTGGGAGACATCAAATGGTGCAACAATTGTACCTTTTAAATGGGTGTTTTCATCTCAGAAAATGATGCCAACTGATGTTGGAATGTGGCCTCACTGCTAAATGTACTGGCCAAGAGTTAGTCACAATAACCCTTTACAATGCATTCAACCCAAACTGCCTACATAAGTGTAATCTAACTTAATTGCTTAGTTCGCATATTGTTATCTCTCTGGCTATTTATTTGTGTTGCAACCACCAGCAATATAATCAATGCATTGGCATTTACAGGGTGTAGCTTTGTAGAGCTTGTCTGCTTCATGTCCCTCTGCTGCAATCAAGACACTGCTGCCGAAAGGAATTTATTGAGAGTGAAGCACTTTGGCACATACTGAAGCCGTGAAAATTTTCTTATAAATGCAAATTTCCTTTGACATATTATAAATCTTGCGTTTATGCATTGATATATATTGTGTCTGTAAAGAGCTAGGAACAAATTGTGCAGGGACCAATTGTGTGTGTAAGCGTTCCAATGCACAACATTCATGGCTGGACTGCAGAGTCACCTATTGTGCAATAGGAAAATGAAAGCAAAGTACTGCAGATGCCAGAGAGCTGAAATAAAACCAGGTAGTTTTGGAGAAACTCAGCACGTCTCTGTGTGGAGAGAAAGGCAAAGTTAATGTTTGGAAAGAGCAAATTACCACAGATGCTGGAATCTGAACTGAAAGTTGAATTGAATTTATTGTCATGTATACTGAGGCACAGTGAAAAGTTACGTCTAGCGAGCAATACAGACAGGTCAAGTAGTTTAGTAGTATAGATAAATAAACAATAGGTAAACAGCAGCAAAAGCAAAAACACAGGGTCAGGTGAACGTAAAGTTTTTGTGAATCCATTCAGTATTCTAACAACAGTAGGGTAAAAACTGTTTCGAAACCAGCTAGTGCGTGTGTTCAGCCTTCTGTCCCTTCTCCCGATGGTAGAGGTTGTGGAAATCAAAACACTTTGTAGCTGACTCTTCCTCAGACATCTAGACTCAAAACATCAGCTTGCTCTCTCTGCATGGATGCAGCCTGGCCTGCTGCGATCCCCAGCATGTTTTGGTTTCAGTTAATGCTTTCAGTATGGTATAACCTTCGGAATATTGTGTTATATGACATTAACCTAAACAAGTCTCCTAGCCAGACAGTATGGTTGGTCAGGCAGCATCTGAGGAGCAGGGGAAACAATGTTTTGAGCATGAGCCCTTCATCAGGAAAGTGGCTTGTGGGCCGGGGGCATGAGAGATAAATGGGAGGGGGTTGGGCTGGGAGGAAGGTAGCTGGGAGAGCGATAATTAGACAAAGGTGGGATGAAGGTGGTAGGTCAGAGAAGAGGGGAGAGTGGATAGATGGGAAAGACGAGCTTTTCCAGCAACACACTCTCGAGTCTGATCTCCAGCATCTGCAGTCCTCACTTTCTCCTAGTCTGATTGGTTAGAATGAAACAAAGTTCTCAGCTTTAAAAACCTAAAGGCTGATTATATCCAAAATGTGTTAACCAGAAAAGCCTAACATTCAGTTTTCACATGAACCTTTTCCATGATCATTTCCTGCACATGTATGAAAAATGGAAATTATTTACATAAAGATGACTCATCATAGTTACTTCATCACTCCAGTTGTGGTATTGTCATGCCCCAGGTTTCCATCTGCCAGTTCAGCAGTTTATTTCCCTCTATTGCTGCCAATACCATGCGATAAAAGCAGGGACAGAGGATAGCATGTTAAAATAGAGGCAGAGCTGTCCATTAAAATTAACCTCCTCCCTGAAGCAGGTGAGCTAGGTTGGAAAAGGGCCAGCAGTGGGGAAGTGGGGCTGTGTGCTGGGCCCTGAATTTGTGAACATTTCTCCAATAAGGCACAAGCTCCGAAAATGTCCCTTTAAAGGTTCAGCATTTACTTCAGCCGTCCAAGAACCAGCCTTTAATTGAGCTTCAGCTCCCTTGCCCCAGTACAAGAATGGTTGCATCCAATGAACGAAGAATAAGAGGAAGCCACTTGACCCTTTGAGACTGCTCCACCATTCCACTAGATTGCAGCTGATCTGATTCTAACCACAATTCTGCCATAGAAAAGACAGTGTTAAACTTCAAATGGTTCAGGAAAGATTTACAAGGATGTTGCCGAGGTTAGGGGGAGTTTGAGCTGTCGGCAGATGCTGCATAGGCTGGGGCTGTTTTCCCTGGACCGTTGTGGACTGAGGGGTGACCTTATAATGGCTTATAAAATCATGAGGGGCATGGATAGGGTGAATAGTCAAGGTGTTTTCCCCAGGGTAGAGGAGTCCAAAACTAGACAGAGAGGGAAAGGGGAAAGATTTGAGTGGGCGGCATGGTGGCACAGTGGTTAGCACTGCTGTCTCACAGCGCCTGAGACCCGGGTTCAATTCCCGACTCAGGCGACTGACTGTGTGGAGTTTGCACGTTCTCCCCGTGTCTGCGTGGGTTTCCTCCGGGTGCTCCGGTTTCCTCCCACAGTCCAAAGACATGCGGGTCAGGTGAATTGGCCATGCTAAATTGCCCATAGTGTTAGGTAAGGGGTAAATGTAGGGATATGGGTGGGTTGCGCTTCGGCAGGTCGGTGTGGACTTGTTGGGCTGAAGGGCCTGTTTCCACACTGTAAATAATCTAATCTAATTTAAAAGGGGCCTGAGGGGTAACTTCTTTCATGCAGAGGGTGTATGTATGGAGTGAGCTGTCAGAGGAAGTGGTAGATAAAATTACAACATTTAAAAGGCATCTGGGTGAGTACGTGACTAAGAAGGGTTTAGGAGGAAAATGGGCCAAATGCAGGCAAATGGGACTGGTTTAATTTACGATATCTGGTCAGCATGATGAGTTGGACCAAAGGGTCTGTTTCCATGTCTCTATGACTATAGATGATGAGGGGTATAGATAGGATAAATAGACGAAGTCTCTTTCCTGAGGTGTGAGTGTCCAGAACTAGAGGGCATAGGTTGAGGGTGAGAGGAGAACGATATAAAAGAGACCCAAGGGACAACTTTTTCACTCAGAGGACGATACATGTATGGAATGAGATACCAGAGGAAGTGGTGGAGGCTAGTACAATTGCAACATTTAAAAGACATCTGGATGGATATATAAATAGGAAGGGTTTGGAAGGATATGGGCCAGTTGCTGGTAGGTGGGACTAGATTGGGTTGGGATATCTGGTCGCCATGGATGAGTTGGACCAAAGGTTCTGTTTCCATGCTGTACATCTCGATGAATCTATGACTCTATGTCTATGACTTGCCATTCCTGCATATCTCCAGTGATCTTTCATTATTGTGGTAATCAAGAACCTATCTACCTCTGCCTTAAAAAATACTTCACCAGGCTATAGTCCAACAGGTTTATTTGAAAGCAGTGCTCTGAAAGCTAATGTTTCCAAATAAACCTGTTGGACGGTAGCTTTGGTGTTGTGTGATTTTTAACGTTGTCCACCCCAGCCCAACACTGGCTCCTCCACAGCTTAAAAGTACTTAACGATTCTGCATCCACTGCCTTTGGAGGGTTAGAATTCCAAAGTCTCTCTGGGAGAAAAAGCCACCATCTCTCATCTGCATAAACTTATAATCCTCATCCCAGTTCTGAAAAGAATTCAATCGCCTCCAAACAAACCTGGAATTTCCCTCAAAGCTGAGGTGGGTAGATGTGAGGTGGGTGTATGGACTTCAGTAAGGCGTTCAACAAGATTCTCCATGGGAAACTGGTGAGCAAGGTTAGGTCTCACGGAATGTAGGGAGAACTAACCATTTGGATACAGAACTGGCTTAAAGGTAGAACGTGGTGATGGAGGGTTGTTTTTCAGACTTGCATGCCTGTGACCAGTGGACTACCACAAGGATCGGTGCTGGGTCCTCTACTTTTTGTCATTTTTATAAATGATTTGGATGCGAGCATAAGAGGTACAGTTAGTAAGTTTGCAGATGACACCAAAATGGGAGGTGAAGTGAACAGCAAAGAAGGTTACCTCAGATTACAACGGGATCTCGATCAGATGAGCTAATGGGCTAAGAAGTGGCGGATGGAATTTAATTCAGACAAATGCGAGGGAATTTATTTTGGGAAAGCAAATCTTAGTCGGACTTATACACTTAATGGTAGGGTCGTAGGGAGTGTTGCTGAACAAAGATACCTTGGAGTGCAGGTTCATAGCTCCTTGAAAGTTGAGTTGTAGATAGATAGGATAGTGAAGAAGACATTTGGTATGCTTTCCTTTATCAGTAAGAGTATTGAGTACAGGAGTTGTGAGGTCATGTTGCGGCTGTACAGACATTGGTTAGACTAGTGTTGGAATATTGCGTGCAAATCTGGTCTCCTTCCTATCGGAAAGATGTGAAACTTGAAAGGGTTCAGAAAAAATTTACAAGAAAGGCGGAACAAGCTGGGTGCATTGGAAGCTGAGGGGTGACCTTATAGAGGTTTACAAAATTATGAGAGGCATGGATAGGGTAAATAGACAAAGTCTTTTCCCTGGGGTTGGGGAGTCCAGAACTAGAGGGCAAAAGTTTAGGGTGAGAGGGAAGAATACAAAAGAGACCTAAGGGGCCACTTTTTCACACAGAGGGTGGTGTGTGTATGGAATGAGCTGCCAGAGGAAGTGGTGGAGGCTAGTACAATTGCAACATTGAAAAGGCATTTGGATGGTTATATGTATAGGGAGGGTTTAGAAGGATATGGGCTGGGTGCTGGCTGGTGGGATTAGATTGGATTGGGATATCTGGTCGGCATGGACAGGTTGGACCAAAGGATCTGTTTCTGTGCTGTACATCTCTATGACTCTATGACTAATCCACACTGAAAATGTTACACTTCCTATGATATTATATAATTAGATCTCCTGTGAAATTCAGGTTCTGTTTCGGATACCGCCTGAAATGTTTTCAAATTGTGCTGTCCTTCCTCACAGTTCAGGAATATCTCGCCTTTATAGGATAATTTCGTAATCTCGGGACGTTTTGAAACCTTCTAGCACTTACTATGTGCCTTGTAAAACACAGACACTGTGACAATGTCTGAAATGCAGCAGTTGATTTGCATAAAGCAAGGTTCAAAGCTGAAAAATGTGTTGCTGGAAAAGCGCAGCAGGTCAGGCAGCATCGAAGGACCACGTTTCGGTCATAAGCCCTTCTTCAGGAAATGCAAGGTTCGACAAGCAACAGTGAGATAATGCTAATTATGGAGATGAGCCATGCAGGACTTGAAATGTTGGCTCAGTTTCTCTCTCCACAGATTCTGCCAGTCCTTTATATTTGTGTTCAGAGAATCTGTTGTTATTTTTATTTGTGATGCTGGCAATGGGGGAGAAAGTATCCCAACCCTCAAACTAAAGCATGGTTAAGAGCTACGTAAAACTGAGAGAGGGGTGAAACCTGAGAGAGCTCTCTATCAAAAGCTGCCCCACTCTCCCCCATCAGCAGGTAAGCAATTGTGAAGAATATGAAACATGTCATAGAATCGCTACCATGAAGATAGAGGCCTTTCAGTCCATCAAGTCTGCACCAACATTCCAAAGAGCATCCCACCTTTTCCCTGCATGTCCCATGGCTAGAATTGAAAAGTGTGGTGCTGGAAAAGCGCAGCAGGCCAGGCAGCATCTGAGAACCAGGAGAATCAACGTTTTGGGTAAAAGCCCTTCTTCAGGAATGAGGCTGATGTGCCAAGCAGGCTGAGATAAAAAGTGGTTGGGGGGGGGTGGAATTTGGGGGAGGGGCTCTGGGAATACGATAGGTGGAAGGAAGTGAGGGTGAGGGTGATAGGCCGGAGAGGGGTGGGGGCGGAGAGGTCGGGAAGAAGATTGCAGGTCAAGAGGGCGGTGCTGAATCTGGGGGTTGGGACTGAGATAAGGCGGGGGGAGGGGAAATGAGGAAGCTGGAGAAAATCTGCATTCATCCCGTGTGGTTGGAGGGTTCCTAGGCGGACGATGAGGCGCTCTTCCTCCAGGCGTCATATTGTTATGGTCTGGCGATGGAGGAGGCCAAGGACCTGCATGTCCTTGGCGGAGTGGGAAGGGGAGTTAAAGTGTTCAGCCATGGGGCGGTTGGGTTGGTTGGTCCGGGTGTCCCAGAGGTGTTCTCTGAAACGTTCCGCAAGTAGGCGACCTGTCTCCCAAAGTAGAGGAGGCCACATCGGGTGCAGCGGATGCAGTAAATGATGTGTGTGGAGGTGCAGGTGAATTTGTGGCGGATATGGAAGGATCCCTTGGGGTCTTGGAGGGAAGTGAGGGGGGAGGTGTGGGCGCAAGTTTTGCACTGCTTGTGGTTGCAGGAGAAGGTGCCGGGAGTGGAGGTTGGGTTGATGGGGGGTCTGGACCTGACGAGGGAGTCGCGGAGGGAGTGGTCTCTCCAGAACGCTGATAGGGGTGGGGAGGGAAATATATCCCTGGTGGTGGGGTCTGTTTGGAGGTGGTGGAAATGACAGAAGATGATATGTTGTATCCAGAGGTTGGTGGGGTGGTAGTGAGGACCAGTGGGGTTCTGTCCTGGTAGCGATTGGAGGGGCGGGGTTCAAGGGCGGAGGAGCGGGAAGTGGAGGAGATGCGGTAAAGAAATTGCGGTCTTTGAAGAAGGAGGCCATTTGGGCTATTCGGCTGTCCCATGGCTAACCAAACTAGCGCGCACATCCCTGGACATGACACAGTAATTAAGCTTAGCAAATCTGCAGCAGAATCACAGTGTGGAAGCAGGCCATTCAGCCCATACTGACCCTCTGAAAGAACATCCCACATAGACACCCCTTCTACCATATTCCTGCATTTCTCATGGCTGACCTGCCTAGACTACACATCCCTGGATGCTATGGGTAATTTAGCCCGGCCAATCCACCTATAAACTGATGGTGGAAACCTACGCAGACACAGGAAGAAGGTACAAACTCCACACAGACAGTCGCCAGAGGCTGGAATCGAACACTGGCGCTTTGAGGCAGCAGTGCTAACCACTGAGCCACTGTACCACTCAGAAGATGCTGCATTTTCCACATTACATGAGAAATCTGATAAAAAGCTTTCATTTCAGATCAAATTACCTTTGACTTGGAAGCAGAAATTTCACAGTTGGGTTTTACTATTTGAAATAGCCTCCTACTGCCAGAAGTGAAAAAGGGTTTTTTTTTAAAGATACATCAGCTTAACAAAGAAACATTGAGCTTCTGATTCCTCACTGTTTACAAGCATCAGAAAAGCAGAATCACTAATTTATAATGAATCCTTTAAAAATACATTTTCAAATCTTTTTACTCTCTTTCCAAACTACACTCATCTGGATCATGTCAAAAGATGCTGCATAAATGCTGCACAATAGCAATTTTCTGTCCTATCAGTTACAGCACATTCTGAATTTGGTCATTGGAGTCAGCCTGGAACACATTCCAGAGCCTTTTAATAATATTCCCCTGAGCTACTGGCCATAACTAGAGTGCAAACATGCTTTTCCTGTATTTAATTAATGGAGAAAAAAAAACTACTGAAGTATACTTTTATAAACATGCCTCCAGCATATTCCCAGGGGAGAGACTGGAGCTGCCACATCATCTTAAATTTAATTGCAATGAAGTATATTGTTTACCATTCTCATTAGTCCCTCTGACATAAAAGTATTGAGTTCCAGTCCATCAAATTGAGATTTCCACTGAGCTTTAGCGACAATTCAGATGGATTGTAACTGGGTTTTCATATCAGGTGAAATAATGCACAGAATGCTTCTTGACGGTCCAGATGAAAGAGTTAGAACTTACCCACTAACTTTACATGGGCTTTGCACTGGAACTTGTTTGCAAATTGAAATAGTGCCGAGAGTGTGTTGCTGGAAAAGCGCAGCAGGTCAGGCAGCATCCGAGGAGCAGGAGAATCGACGTTTCAGGCATAAGCCCTTAATCAGGAATGGCGTAGAAACATCTAGGTGGGAACTGGGGTTGGTGAGACCAAGGCCAGCAATGGTATATGTTCCTTACCATTGTTCTGAAGAACTGTTAATAGAACAGCACAATCATGTTGCCCATACTTTGGACACTTTAATCAGTTGATGTATAAAAAACACTTTACCCAAGTGCTCTTATCTGTGAGGCAAAGGGACACAGAATTCAGTTTGTGAATCAACTTGAGTTTATTAACAAAACATTGCTTATTTAAAAAGCACCATGTGAGTATTTCCCAAATTCCCACAATATTTACTGTCTATCAAGCTCTACGTCTGAGAAAGGATATTACCCACAAAGATCCATGTGTTTGAGCTAGGCCATAGGAATCTCCTTCCTCTCCAATGTTAGGGCTGGCTCTGTTCCATGAAGGTGGGTCTCACAAGTCAGAATGGATCTCCTCCTGGGTCTTCTTGACTTGTCAAATGAGTTTAAACCATGACTATTGCTGCAAGTCTTCAATGAGAGGGTGACATCCAGGTGTCTTTTTATTCCCCTCATCCCAGATTTTCTGGAATGTTCTGTGGTCTTTGGCTGATGTGGTCATGAATGGGGTCGTGTCAACACCCTTCAATGTTGCCATGCCGGGCTGGGAAATATTTATCTCTCAGTCAACATTATTATTGCTGGCCATTCTCACATTGCTGTTGTGTGTGGTTTGGCTGCATGATTAGCCACTATACAATAATCATAGAATCATAGCCCTCGGATACTGGCTGGGAGGCAAGGTGCCAGAAAGTCTGATCAATACTTCACCAATACACAGCCCTCGGGCTGGTTGTAATTGGTTCCCTGAACCTTTATGACCTTGAGCTTGGTTTCCGCTGTTCTCTAGGAGAAAGTGAGGACTGCAGATGCTGGAGATCAGAGCTGAAAATGTGTTGCTGGAAAAGCGCAGCAGGTCAGGCAGCATCCAAGGAGCAGGAGAAGCGATGTTTCGGGCATGAGCCCTTCTTCCTGAAACGTCGATTCTCCTGCTCCTTGGATGCTGCCTGACCTGCGGCGCTTTTCCAACAACACATTTTCAGTTCCGCTGTTCTCTGTAGTTGATAGCTGCTGGCTGCGGTTTAACTTAGTTTGGCTAATTTTCTGATTGTGGGTCAATTTAGAATGTTCAATATTGGGCCTGTGTCCAATCAGGAAAGTGTCAGTTAAAATAGTTGATTCAGTGTCAAATCAGACTAAAGTACAGTTACCATACCCCAAACCTAACTATCCAGATACTGGAATTGTATCAATAAGTCATTCATTCAAGAGTTCTTTGGTGAATCACAAACCTTGATATGACAGTGTCGCTCCACCAGAACCTGGATGATCCGACCTTAAGGATTAAACAGCGAGAAGGCATATGCATTTCTCTCAGTCTTGTAGGGTATTGGTTTCTGGGGAAGAGACTGGTGGCCATCTTCTTGTCCCACTATTCCTGTCCCCAGTTGGTCCTGGATTAGGGTAAACAAATGACTCCCAGCAGGCATGTTTCTCAGCCAGAGGTCAAGGGATAAAGGAAGTGTCAAGCTGAAGAGCCCACTAATTGACTGTGTAACTAATAAAATAAATGCTGTTGAGTCAAATGATACCCAGTGGACCCTGTGCTCAGTTGCAAGTACCTCACCAGGGTCAGTTTTGAAAAGTGGTACTAGAGTAGCATTTTAGGTCAGGCAGCATCCGAGGAGCGGGAGAGTCGACATTTCATGCATAAACTCTCACATTTCTGATGAAGAGCTTCTGCCCGAAACTTCGATTGTCCTGCTTCTTACTTTTCCAGTATCACATTTTTTGACTCTGACTGTCCAGTGACTGCAGTCCACAATTTCTCTCTCTCTGTCTCTCTCCAGTGTTAACCTGCACAACTGTTTGTCCTTCTCCTCACCATCTTCACCAGCTCCTTGGTCGGGGGAGTTATGCATCTATATTATGGTTGGGCTGCAGTGGTTCAAGGCGATGATTCACCACTGCCTTCTCAAAGGCAATTCAAGATGGCCGACAAATGCCAGCAATACTGACATCCAAAGAAAGGATAGAGAAATGGCGGCATGCGTTATTAGCTAAAGGAGTTGTCCTGTGTCGAACGGCTTTTGCCTTAGGTTGCAAGAGTATGGAAAAAGGAATTTAAAGCAACATTACTAAGAAGGGAGTCACATGCAAAGTTGCATTAATACTGTATCTCTAAAGACCCCTGGACATCCCAAAGCATTCCACAGCCAATGAAACACTTCTGAGTTGTCGCCATTCGCTGTGACTCAGCGGTTAGCACTGCTGCCTTACAGCACCAGGGACTTAGGTTCGATTCCAAACTCGGGTGACTGTGCGGAGTTTGCGCATTCTCGCTGTTTCTGTGTGGGTTTCCTTTGGGTGCTCCGGTTTCCTCCCAGAATCCAAGGATGTGCAGGTTGGGTGAATTGGCCATGTTAAATTGAGCATAGTGTTCAGGGATGTATAGGTTAAGTGCATTAGTCAGAGGTAAATGTAGGATAATAGGGTAGGGGAATGGGTCAGGGTACGTTACTCTTTGGAGGGTCAGTGTGAACTTGTTGGGCCGAAGGGCCTGTTTCCACTCTGTAGGGATTCTATGATTATTGTATAGTGGCTAATCATGCAGCCAAACCACACACAACAGCAATGTGAGAATGGCCAGCAATAATAATGTTGACTGAGAGATAAATATTTCCCAGGATACCTGTTCTGTTTTTGTTGGAAAAGTGCTATGGGATCTTTTACATCTACCTAAGCAGGCTGGGGCCTCAGTTCAGTTGAAGGGAACTTTAGTACTGCCTGCTAAAGCTGTCACCTCTGACAGGGCAACCCTGTCTGCATCATGCCCTGGGGGTCAGGGGGGTAAGCATGTCGATTGTTTTGCTCAGGCCCTGGAATGGAGTGGAGACCTAGAACTTGGTGAGTCAACAGAGGCCTTGTCTTTATCCATTCAGCTCTGCCTAACGTCGTTGAACTTAAAGGATTTACCCACCTCTAATCACACACGAGGCATTCACAGCAAATGTTCCTGTTTGTCTCCGTAGCTGTTTGTTCCGAACCAGGTGACTATCCTGTCTCCTGTCTCGAGTCTCCAAGACTAACCTGAGGCTCTGCCATTCTTCCTGACCCAGACACCTTGGAAGGATTTACAAGTTGATACTTATTCCACCAGAAAAAAAAACAAAAGGTCTGCAGATGCTGAAAATCAGAGAACAACAAAAAAACCAGAAATAGCTGGGGGGGAAAGAAAAACTCAGCAGGTCTGGCAGCATTGGTGGAGAGAAAGCAGAAACTCATTCTGTTTGGCTGTGTTATGAATATAGCTTCCTGGGACAACAAGTCATGCACTGGGACTGATACCCAGAGCTTCTGGTTCAGAGGAGGGGAAATACCCACTGCACCACAAGATCTCTCCTCACAGGATGGCATGGTGGCTCAGTGGGTAGCACCGCTGTCTCACACATGCCAGGGACCCCGGTTTGATTCCAGTCAGGTGACTGTGTGTGTGAAATTTGCACATTCCTCCCGTTTCTTGTGTGGGATTCCTTCGGGTGTTCTGGTTTCCTCCCACAATCCAAAGATTAGGCGGATTTGCCATGATGAATTGCCCATAGTGTCCAGGGATATCCATGGATTAGGTGGATTATCCATGGAAAATGCAGGAGTGAGTCTGGATGGGATGGTCTATGTGGAGTCAGTGTGGACTCAATGGGCTGAATGGCCTGCTTCCACATTGGGATTATATGAGCATGTATAAATCTCTCTCTTGGCATTTCTAGACAATGGCACTCATTACTAGCAGCTCCACTTGTGGCTAGTCAGGCGTGTGATTTCTGACTGTTTGTCCGACAGTAGGAATAGATGAAGGAGTAGATGTTGCTGTGGAAGATCAAATTTATCCTTGTCCTCTTTCCCTCCATCACAATAGCTCCTCCCTCAGTCTCAAACAGACACAAGTACCATTGGCCTAATCCACTGTTGTTGGCTTCATTGCTGTGTTACTGAATGCGTTCAGCACAGGCAGATTAATTTTAAATGTCAGTAACATGCCAGATTCTTAGCTTCCTGATCGCATAGTGTTTAATTCAGACCCTTAATTATCTCAATCTATAGGAAATAGTATGTCCTCTTCAAGTAATTAGATAACTACATTCAAGAAGAAGTCCTGTTTGGATTCTGGAAGGAGAATAGACTTATTTCAATCAGCATCAGTTCAGATGCGGAGACGTTATTAACAGCTGCAAAGGAATAAGTTTCGGAATTCTGCCACACAAGGTTTTAAAAAGGAACTGAGGCGTCCAGAATTCCGAAAAGAATACAGATAAAGAATCACCATTTTAACGATGCGAAGACAGTTTGTAAGGATTGATAATAAATGCTGAACTGACCAATAGTGCCCATATCCCATTTACACAAAAGAAAATCTATGACCTTGTGATTCTTGATTTCAGAATCAACGGTACAAAAGGAAGATGAGATGTCTGACCTTATATCAGTCATTGATTATGGGCTAGATTTTCTTAAGACTTTTGATGAAGTGTCACATTAAAGCTTGTTACAGAAAATAAAAGCTCAAGATATGGGGATAACATATTGATATGGAACACGAGGTCAGAGAGTGTGTTGCTGGAAAAGCACAGCAAGTCAGGCAGCATCCGAGGAGCAGGAGAATCGAAGTTTCAGGAATAAGGGTTTCATCAGGAATGGGAAGGCCCTCATGAAGGGTTTATGCCTGAAATGTCGATTCTCCTGCTCCTCAGATGCTGCCTTACCTGCTGCGCTTTTCCAGCAACACATGTTCGACTCTGATCTCTAGCATCTGCAATCCTCACGTCCTCCTAATGGACAGAAGGCTAGCTGTCTAATAGGAAACAGAGGCTAGCTGCAAATGAGTTATTTTCTGGTTAGCAAGAAGTTATGGACGGTATGTCACAGGGTTTGTGCTGGGGGCTTCATTGTTTTAAAATTCATATAATAACTTGGATAAAAGGATGACGGATATAAAATGCACTGATGACACATAGAAGGTCATTGTGAAGGAGACATATAGATGCTGCAAAGAGGTGTAGATAGGTTAAGTGAGTGGGCAAAGATCTTGAAAATGGATACAATGTGGGAAAATGTTAAACTGTCCACTTTGACAGGCAAAATTAAAAAGCATATTATTTCAATAGTGTGAGAGATTGCAGAGCTCTGAGATGCAGGGGCATCTGGGTGTCCATGTACATGAATCACAATGGGCTAACATCCACATAGAGAAATTAATTAGGAAAGCTAATGGAATGCTGTTGTTTATTGTACAAGTAAAGTAAAAAAAAAAGTTATGGTTAGACAGGGCACTGCTGAGGCCACATCTGGATTACGGTGTACAGTATTGCTGACCTTATGGATGTAAATGTGTTAAAAATAATTCAGAGAAAATTTGCATAACTAATACCCAGAATAGTCAGGCTGCCTTATTAGGGACGGTTAAACCAAGTAGAAACCTTGCTTCTGCTGGACTTAAAATAGTAAAGAATAACTTTATTGAAACATATACGATCATGTGGGCTCTTGATAGGCTGGATGTGGAGAGAGTGTCGCCTGTTCTGGGAGAATCCAGAATGTGCTCCAGTTTCAAAATAAGTGGTTGCCCATTTCAGTTAGAAATGAGGAGACTATTTTTCTCACAGACGGTCCCTAATCTTTGGAACTCACTTCCTTAAAAACAATGAATGCAGAGTCCTTGGATATTTTGAATGTAGAGAGATTCCTGAGAAGTGAGGGGCTGATTAACCATCAGGGATAGTTGGGAATGTGAGATCAGAGTCAAAAGGTATGGTGCTGGAACAGCACAGCTGGACTGGCAGCTTCCGAGGAGCAGGAGAGTTGACGTTTCGAGCATAAGCTCTCCATCAAAAATGCACATTCCCGATGAAGAGTTTATGCTGGAAGGGTCAACTCTCCTGCTCCTCGGATGCTGCCTGACCGGCTGTGCTTTTCCAGTACCACACCTTTTGACTCTGATCTCCAACATCTGCAGTCCTCACTTTTTCCTAAGAATGGGAGATAATCAGATTAGCTTTGATTTGACCAAATGATGGAGGAGGTTCATTCATATATTAGATTAGATTTGATTTATTATTGTCACATGTGCAGAGGTACAGTGAAAAGTTTTGTTTTGCAAGAAATACAGGCAGATCATAACATGCAAAGTGCATTAGGGTAATAGAACACAGCAAAGAATACCATGTTACAAGTACAGAGAAGGTGCACAAAGAGCAAGATTGACATTAAGTTTGAGAGGTCCATTCAGTATTCTATAACAGCAGGGAAGAAGCTGTTCTTGAATCTGTTGGTCTGTGTGTATAAGAGTTTGTACCTTCTGCTCTATGGAAGAGGTTGGAAGAGATTATAGCTAGTGCAAGGGGTCTTTGATGATGTTGACTGCCTTTCCAAGGTGACACTATGTGATAGCTATCTTTCATGTGGTGAATTGTCACTGTCAGGTTGATTGTAAATATTCTGGGGGCGATCACACAACTTTTCTTGAAACTGGTCTGGATTTTTACGGTGATTTTCAGGTTTTCCATGCAGAAACTGAGATCATAATTTATAAAGTGATTGCAATTAATTGGACATCAAAATCTCTGGAGTACCATCCACTGGGCCCAAGGTGCTGAGGTACAATCCTACATTACAGAATAGAGAAATGAAGTTAAAGAAGTTATGTTACAGTTATTCGCAGCACAGGTGCACAATTCTTTATCCGATTCTTTATCAAGACCAGCTGGTCTTCGGAATTCAGAATTTTTCAAATTTCAGAATACGTGACAGTTTGATGGTGAAATTTTTAAAATTTTACCGAACAGCAGACCCACTGTGAGTAATGGGCCCTGAGGCCTACCAGTGCTGTGCCACGCCCCCTTGAATGACACGCGTCGAGTGGGTGTGGAGTTGGCTTAACTGTTTGCATGCCAAACAACCTTGGTAATGAAATCAAATACTCCATGAGAAAAACTTTGGATTGCATAGCTTTTTGGATTTCAGAGCTTTCGGATAAAGGGTTGTCTACCTGTATGGCCATAGGCCAGAAACTATCCACAATGTAACTGCAGGTCAAAAACTATCCACAGTGTGACCATAGGTCAGAAATACAAGAAGCCAAATTAAAAAGACATAAAAAATTATTTTCGTCCTTGCATTCAATAAATCTCTGGTGGAAAGTGATTGGCATCAATGGGATGGTGTGGAATTCATCAATTGATTGAGTTACTTTAGAGTATACGTGGGTGGCACAGTGGTACAGTGGTTAGCACTGCTGTCTCACGGCGCCAGAGACGCGGGTTCAATTCCCACCTCAGGCGACTGACTGTGTGGAGTTTGCACGTTCTCCCCATGTCTGTGTGGGTTTCCTCCGGGTGCTCCGGTTTCCTCCCACAGTCACAAAGATGTGCGGGTCAGGTGAATTGGCCATGCTAAATTGCCCGTAGTGATAGGTATGGGGTAAATGTCGGGGTATGGGTGGGTTGCGCTTCGGCGGGTCGGTGTGGACTTGTTGAGCGGAAGGGCCTGTTTCCGCACTGTAAGTAATCTAATCTAACCTAAAAGCAATTAAATGAACATGAGTGTAGTTCAAAAGCAAATGCAGTTATCTGTTTACATCATGTTAAGGGCACTGTACTGCTAAATTCCAGTGCAAGTGTGATATGTAACACTTGGTAATCCAGTGCTGTTAAGTGTATCCATTGTTGCTGGTTAATGTTAAACAGGATGACAGCTTATTGCAGCTAGTCATCACGAAACAGATCACGGAGAGCTTTACATTGTGCTTCTCTCACGCTGACCCTCATACAAGAACGCTGGATTCCTTTCCTTCCATCAATATTTATTACGGCCCTCAATTTCTTTTGATTTCTTTTCTGTGCTGGAGAAATTCAGCCTGCAAGGCAATGATGAGAAATAAGCAGCTGTGACATCAGGGCACAGCAGGGTATGAAGAGAAACTGTCTGTCACCTCAACAGTTGGTAAAGAAAGCTGGGAAAGAAGCCGAACTTGGATTAAGGAGAGTTTTGTTTAAAAAAACATCATGGCTGTCATTGTCTGTTTAAAATTTGATTCTTTTTCTAATGATCTGAACTTTGAGGGGTGGTTGGGTGGGCTGGGGTGGGGAGCTTGTGATTAGCATTCTGACAAAAATATGTGCTTTATCTGCAGTTTAATAACACTGAGATGGCAGACAAGTAAATGTGTGGGACTGTCCACTGACCCTATCTCACAGAATCTTATAGCCCCCAATGAAGGAGGCCATTCAGCCCCTCATGCCTGTAGCAGTTCCTTCACCTCGTGCCAATCTCCTGCCCTTTCCCTATATCCCTCCTTCTATCCAAATAATCGTCCTTCTTGAAGACCTGTCTACACCATATTTCCCTTGCCCTAACCACTCACTGTGTGAAAAATGTGTTTTGTTCTCCTCAAGGCACCCTTGCCTAATTGGCACCTCACTTTAAACCTCTGTCCCTCTTGTTCGTGTTCCTTTGATCAGCGATGGCTTCTCCCTCTCTCCTCTATCCAGCCTGCCTGTGATTTTGAAAGCCTCTGTTGAATCTCCTTACAGTCTTTTTTTTTTCTCCAAGGACACCTTCTTCAAATCCATCTTCATTTCTGAAGCTTTATATGGTGTCATTCAGTGGTAGCATTTAGATCAGGAACGGGAAGGAACCAACAATAGATACTTGCAGATACTTATGGGATAAGAGTTGGTAAGTGGCAATCAAGTACCATTTTCATCACACACATACCTGAAGATGGCCATCTGTACCAATGGATAGTTTAATCATACTCCTGTGACATTCAATAATGTTATGGGCACAGGGCCTCCCAATATCAACATCCGATAGGGCATTGTTAGTTAGAAATTCAACTATAATTGACATATTAAATAAAAATGCATCAGAGACTGTGGTTTCTGCAGTGAGTGACTGTCTTCCTGTTTCCAAAAAAATCCTCCAGCCATCGATAGTTCAGCAGTGTGACAGAATACTGTCCACCAATCCAGATACGTACAACTCCAACAGACTCAAGAGGCTCACCATCGTCCAAGGACAAAGCAGTTCATTGGATTCACATCTAAAGCACTGACATAAACACTGACCACAATAAATATATTATGACTTGAGTGGGTACTATCATGTGCTGCGAGGCAAAAGTGAGGACTGCAGATGCTGGAAACCAGAGTTTAAATTAGAGTGATGCTGGAAAAGCACAACAGGTCAGGCAGCATCCGAGGAGCAGGAAAATCGACATTTCAGGTAAAAGTCCTTCATCAGGAATAGAGGCAGGGAGCCTCCGGGGTGGAGAGATAAGTGGGGAATGGGGGGGGGGGGGGGCGGTGTTGCTGGGGAGAAGGTAGCAAAGGGTACACTAGGTGAATGGGGGTAGGGATGGAGGTGATAGGTCAGAGAGGAGGGTGGAGCAGGTGGGAAGGAAGTTTGGCAGGTAGGACAGGTCATGAGGACACTGCTGAGCTGGAAGGTTGGAACTGGGGTCAGGTGGGGGAAGGGGAAATGAGGAGACTAGTGAAGTCCACATTGGTGCCCTGGGGTTGAAGTGTTCCGAGGCGGAAGATGAGGCGTTCTTCCTCCAGGCGTTGGGTGGCGAGGGACTGCGGTGGAGGAGGCCCACGACCTGCATGTCCTCGGCAGAGTGGGAGGGAGAGTTGAAATGTTGGGCCACATGGCAGAGGGATTGATTGGTGCAGGTGTCCCGGAGATGTTCACTAAAGTGCTCTGTAAGGAGGTGTCCGGTCTCCCCAATGTAGAAGAGACCGCATCGGGAGCAACGGATACAATAAATGATATTGGTGGATGTGCAGGTAAAATTTTGATGGATGTGGAAGGCTCCTTTAGGGCCTTGGATGGAGGTGAGGGAGGAGGTGTGGGGGCAGGTTTTGCAATTCCTGCAGTGGCAGGAAAGGGTGCCTGGACGGGAAGGTGGGTTGCAGGGGGGCGTGGACCTGACCAGGTAGTCACGGAGGGAACGGTCTTTGCAGAAGGTGGAAAGGGTTGGGGAGGGAAATATATCCCCGGTGGTGGGATCCCTTTGGAGGTGGCGGAAATGTCGGTGGATGAGGCGGTTTATGCGAAGGTTGGTTGGGTGGAAGGTGAACACCAGGGAGGTTCTGTCCTTGTTACGGTTGGAGGGGTGGGGTTAGAGGGCAGAGATCTGGGATGTGGATGAGATGCGTTCGAGGGCATCTTTAACCACATAGGATGGGAAATTGAAGTCTCTAAAGAAGGAGGCCATCTGGTGTGTTCTGTGGTGGAACTGATCCTCCTGGGAGCAGATACGGCGAAGGCGGAGGAATTAGGAATATGGGATGGCATTTTTGCAGGAGGTAGGGTGAGTAGAGGTGTAATCCAGGTAGCTGTGGGAGTCCGTGGGTTTGTAAAAAGTGTCAGTGTCAAGTTGGTCATCATTAATAGAGATGGAGAGGTCCAGGAAGGGGAGGGAGGTGTCAGAGATGGTCCAGGTGAATTTCAGGTCAGGGTGGAATTTGTTGGTGAAGTTGATGAATTGCTCAACCTCCTTGCGGGAGCAGGAGGTGGTGCCAATGCAGTCATCAATGTAGCGGAGGAAGAGGTGGGGAGTGGTGCCGGTGTAATTACGGAAGATCAACTGTTCTACGTAACCAACAAAGAGACAGGCATAGCTGGGGCCCATACGGGTGCCCATAGCTACTCCTTTGGTGTGGAGGAATTGGAAGGTTTTGAAGGAGAAATTGTTGAGGGTGAGGACCAGTTCAGAAATAACTGCACAGAGGCTGGTATCCCATCACCACGTCACCCTTTAATTACACGTGCATGGTAAATGGGATCTGACCAGTCAACTTAATGTCAGTCGCTAGACTGAGGAGACTCTCTGAATCTCCTGGTTTTTAATATATTTTATTAAGCAGTACACAGTTTACAAACAATTAACATTAACAGAGAATGTATACAAAGAACCACAATTTGCAAGGGGGAGGAGCAGCAAAGCCAAACCCAAAACCTCACTGTTTGACCAGTTTTCAGGGAAATGAGGACGAACCTCAAATCACTCCCAGAGGCAAAGTCCATTCCTGAATTCTAGGATCCAGCAAATGCTCAACTCTCAGCCCACACGTGCCTGTTCAGTCTTGACAGAGGCCTCGTCCACTCACAAAAGGCCAGGCCTACCACACAGGAACATTCTTCTGGAAAGGTCAGTTCCTCACAGGGCTCAGTTCAAACACCAAAAAGTGGAAATACTTTCAAAAGAAGAAAACTAGAGTGTCAAGGCTGAGCCCTGCCACAAAATCAGCATTGTCATTTTCTCAAGGTAAAAGAAAAGAGTACAACACAAACTCTAACCAGCCCAGTGAAACAACAGCTTCCTAAATGAGGGCTGAATTACACCTGAAACACATTGACAGTGTAAATCAGGCAGTTTAGAAATCAGTCCTCAATAAAAAAAAAGAGGAATACCAGGCAACAAACTGGCTGTATAGATCAACCAGGTTAGGAATCAGGTTTCTCCAAAAAAAAACAGAAACCAACAGCAGCAGGAACACACTGACTGTGGCCCAGTCCCCTAAACTGAGGAGATTCTAAATCTGTTTATTTTGTTTTTTTTCTTTTTTCTTCTTTTCTTTCTTTTTTTTCTCTTTTCTTCTTACTCCACACTACCACCTAACTGCGGTAGTGCTTAATTTTACCCGGAACACAAGTAGTGTGTGCATAGGTGTAGGACACAGTGAGGAACAACGAGTGTGTAAATCTTTATCGATATTCCACCACCAGGAAGAAAGGAAACACCCAAGTGGCCAGTAACAAGCAGTGCCCTTCACATCAAAACAGTGAAGGGGAGAGCAGGGTTAAATCAAAATATATTTGGAGGGGGAAATAATGCACTACACTCCCTGTGCTGCCCATTTCTCCCTGAACAACTCCAGGGTGTTGGTGGAGACCACGTGCACCTTCTCCAGAGACACGCGGGCTCTAACATAACCGTGGAAGGGGCAGACAGTCGGCCCTAATGACCCCCTCCACAGCCCGCTGCCTGGACCAGTTTATGGCCAGTTTGGCCTCTAACTCTGTTTAGATCTGTCAGCCAAAGCTCCCTGATTGGCCCAGGTCAACAGCCTCAATCAAGGATTTTATAGTCAATGAGATCCACTTGACCATGGTTCTATTCACGAAACACCCCATCCCAACATGGGCTGCTCCTTCATTGTTGCTGGATCAAACACCTGCTTACCCCTATGGAGAGAGCCGAAGCTACTATCGCTTTCTCAATGGCAGCCCATGTCCTAAGAATGAAGTTTTATCGAACATCAAAGGCTCTGGCACAAAGGGCAGCAAATGAAGCCCCCCGTTGATAAAGATGCTTCAACCACGATTAGATTGGTGAGAGTAGAACTCAGCAAAAACTGTCACACTGAGCTGGGGTGTGGACAAGATGCTGGATGAAGATGGGGCTCATTCATTGCCTTGAAGAGTAAAGGGGATGAAACACAATTAGGGAGAGGATGTATTTGTGATTTTATTGAGGCTCAGTGCAGTGTGGCTAAGAAGTTGAAATCAGTATCTAACGTGGCCAGCTTATACACTCCCTGAGCACAAACCCACCTAAACCTCAACTGCTGAGACCTTAATTCCTCAGCACTCTGTTCTAAGGCACAAATTCCTCTACACCCACCACCCAGTACTCGCCGAGCTACATCAATACTTGTTCCTCAAATTTAAAATCCTTGTTCTTCTTATCAAGACTTCCCATGGCCTCACCCCCTCTTTATCTCATGATAAGAACAGTGGCTCAGTGGCTAGCACTGCTGGCTCACAGCACCAGGGACCCGTTTCCAGCCTCGGGCGACTGACTGTGTAGAGTTTGCACATTCTCCCTGTGTCTGTGTGGGTTTCCTCTGGGTGCTACAGTTTCCTTCCACAGTCCAAGGATGTGCAGGTTAGGTGAATTGGCCATGCTAAATTGCCCATAATGTCCAGGGATGTGTAGGGTAAGTACATTAGTCAGGGGTTAATGTAGGGGAATGGGTCTGGGTGAGATGCTCTTTGCTGGATCAGTGTGGACATGTTGGGCCAAATGGCCTATTTTCACACTGTAGGGATTCGAGGAGCAATGTTAAGACTCCTGTCCTCCAAGTCCAGATTCTGGAGGAGCCTTGATTTTCATTGCTACAAAATTGATAGTCAAACCTTCAACAAATAAGGCCCTAAACAATGAAGCTCCCTCTCTGTAGATCTAATTTCTGTAACTTATTTTCTCCTCCTATGATATCTCCCTTTCTAGTCAGACTGTTACTGGCCCATCTTAACATTTCTTCGTAAGGGCAAAGTTGGAAATCTGAAATAACAGCAGGGAATACAGGAACTGCTCATCAGGTCTGGGCAGTGTCTGCAGAGAGAGAAACTGAGTTAATGTGTCACGTCAGTGACCATTCATTAACATTGAACATGCTTCCAGATGTCGCAGTTAGATTAGATTAGATTACTTACAGTGTGGAAACAGGCCCTTCGGCCCAACAAGTCCACACCGACCCACCGAAGCGCAACCCACCCATACCCCTACATTTACCTCTTACCTAACACTACGGCCAATTCTCCTGACCCGCACATTTATCGTGCTGTGGGAGGAAACCGGAGCACCCGGAGGAAACCCACGCAGACACGGGGAGAACGTGCAAACTCCACACAGTCAGTCGCCTGAGGTGGGAATTGAACCCAGGTCTCTGGCGCTGTGAGGCAGCAGTGCTAACCACTGTGCCACTGTGCCGCCCACTAAGGCGAGCAAAGGTGAGGAGGGAAGGTCTGAACAAAGAGGGAGTCGAGTAAGAGGCAGGAGGGATTAAACATCAAACATAAACCTATGCAATTATCTCCTCATGTCACTAGGTGTTAAATTCCATTTAATAGCCTTCCAGTGATGTGATTAAGGATATTCTAAAGCATTAATAGTGCTACGTAATTGCAAGTTGTTGTTATTGATGTTTGTTTGGGCTTATAAGACAATGTTGAACATTTGGTTTGCAAACTCTAGCTCAGAGGCGCTGCAAGGTGAGTAGAGGTGCATTAAAGCATATTATCACAAAGAAACAGAGTGGCCATTGGTTTCCATCTGGTCCAAGTGATAACTCCCCTGGGAGACTTTGCTGCTGAAATGACTCATGCTCCTGAACGGGTATCACTCACACTGCTGACCACTCGCTATCTCTCCCCGACAGAGGAAGAGAAGCAAAGCTGGCAGCAACTCGCTGAGAGATATTAACTCAATCCTTGATTATGGAACCTTTCTGAATGGGGAAACACAATAGACACAAGATTTAACAATGAGGCAAGGAATAGTTAAACAGCTAGGAACAAGAGCATTCATTGCGGAAACAATTCTTTGAATAATGCACCACGTTTTGTGCAAAATCGGCTATTATTTACTTCAAGGACCTTTTTCAAATAAAGTGCAAGGATGACCGCTGGATTTAATGAAATTTAACGCTTTCAAGTAGTAAAGATTATTCCTGTGCTGTGTTACTCCTACACACCTCACCATCCCATAGTGACTGTCACCAACGTAGCCTTGAAAAAGTGAGGGCTGTATGTTAGCATCCATAGCTTAACAACACCCCATTTCACTCAATCTAAGCCTGTTTTGAGTCATTTCTACACTCATAAAACAGATACAACCGAGTCCAATTTCTATCCCAAGGAGTTACTTTGCATCTTTTTTATTTTTTTTGATCAAACATTTTAAATGCACTAAAACAATCTTTACTGAACCATTTAAAGTGTAAAGCTTGTCACTGCACAACATTCTACATGTCCTTGCAACATCCAACATTAACTTCATCCCTCTTTTGATAACAGTCTGAGATTAAGCCACTCTTTTTGCAACCTTGATGTTACATTTGACCCTATGATGACCCTGCAATTTCATATACATGCCATCTATAAAATTGTCTATTTCCACCTGTATGGCTCAATTTCACCTGTTTCTCAACTCCTCTGTGTCAGATGTCCCCTTTCATGTCTTTGCTATCCATACATTTGCCTACTCACTTCACTTTGAGCTGGGTGCCCATGTTCCACCCTGTATAAGTTCAACATCACCCCAAAACTCTGTTGTTTGTGCATCAGACTCCTTACCCCTATTACATCTGTGCTCTCTAACTTACATTGTCCCCTGGTAACTTCATCCTTACCTTCAAATCTCCACCTCACCCTTCCCCTTCTCTGTAATATCCTCCAACTCAGCAACTCTCTGAGCACACCTCCATCTGCACACTGCTCATTTTGGCCTCTTGATCATCCCTGATTAGAATCACAACATCACTGGTGCCTGTTCCATCAATTATTTTGGCTACAAGCTCTCAAATATACATTCTACACCCCTGTCAACCTCTCTACCTCCGTTTGTCCATTTAAAAGACTGCTTATAACCCATCTTTTTTTTAAATAAACTGTTAGTTATATACCCTAATACCTCCCTAACAGACCCAGGAAATGCTGTAGGTCTGGCAGCATCTGTGGAGAGAGAAGTAGTGCTAATGTTTCAGTCTGATATGACTCTTCCTCAGAAACATAAAATCTCCCTATGAGGCTTCCATTTGGTTTTGTATTGCTCCTGTGAAGCACTGCATTGTGTTAAAGCTGTTCTATAAATATAAATTGTTGTTGTTAATTCCTGCAGTTTGTATCTGCCCTGAGTCATCCGAAGAGATTAGGATATTAGCTTCCTTCTGGCCCTGGTTCTTGGAGTTGACTCTCTTTTCTCTGTTGAACAGTGTACGAATGGCTGCCCGTCTCATCCCTGTAAATATCAGTGCAGTGATTGGCAAACGAATGAACTCCTGATATTGTGGACAGTCTTTGCTGCAATTATATTCACGCTGAACTATCTTTATGTCAGCTTTTCTCTGAACAAAGGTATCAAAATGTCAAGAGTCAGAGCAGGTAGAAATTTCCCTTCTTGTATTTACTGAAGTGATGGTGCTCAATGGTAAGCACTGCTGCCCCACAGCACCAGGGACCTAGGCTCAATTCCCACCTCAGGCAACTGTGTGCACATTCTCCCCGTGTCTGCGTGGGCTTCCTCCGGGTGCACCGGTTTCCTCCCACAGTCCAAAGATGTGCAGGTTAGATGAATTGGGCCATACTAAATTGCCTATACTGTTAGGTGTAGGGGAGTTGGTCTGGGTGGATTGCTCTTCGGAGGGTCAGTGTGGACTTGTTGGGCCGAAGGGCCTGTTTCCACACTGTAGGGAATTTAATCTAAACTGTACAGCCAAGTATGATGACTTACATGTTAATAATATATGACACTGTTAGGCAGTAACATTAGACTGTGGAGTTCCCTTTGTTCCATCACTGATTGTTAATTGATTGATTTGATTTATTGTCACGTGTATCTAAGGACAATGTAAAGCTTTGTTTGTGAGCAGTACAGGCAGATCTTAGTAAGCAAAGACATAGAGATCATCGGGTTAAAAAAAAACTTGGTCAGAGTAAAGCACACAGGTTACACTGCACACGACGTGTGCTAGACAAGATTAACATTAACCAGGTCAGCATTACTTGAAGTTTGAGAGTCCATTCTGCTGACCCAAGTTTATTTGTTTCATCAACCTGTTTAACCATAGCTTCATGGCAGATGAGGCTTGAACCTTCTACTTCCAAGATAGCGACCACTGTCTCACAAGCATTTTTTAACTGATCAATTTAATGCTGACCCATATTGTCCTTCCTTTTCCATTACTGGGAAGCTACAACCCATAGTGATGGATTTTAACATTCAAATTGTACCTTTCAATTGTTGTATGCTGTGCATGCTAATCTTAAACTACCTTACGTAAAGAGATACACATTGCAGTCTTCAGATATGCCACATGTATCCGAGATGTTATACTGATTGCCTCAATTTCTCTCTGTTACCATGGTTATATGGTCCACATGAGCCCTTCAGTCACTCTGTTACTATAGAAATGACAAACCTACATGTCCCAGATATGGATGAGTGACTGCCTTGTGTCTTCAGGACCTCAGCCTTGCCTTCAGCTTGCTTGTCAAAGCATTACTGTCCAGCAGCACCTCAATCTGCTTTAACACATCATTTGCTGATCCCACAAGCAGTAAGGCACATCGAAATGCACTGCTAGTGTGAACTCACAATCTGACGTGCTGTACCACAATAATTATACAGCACACTGTTTATAGGACACTGACCCACACTCTCTTGTGCAATTGCAAGGCTTATACACACTGCCTAATAATACCCTCATAGATTTGATCATCCACAACACTCAAGACTATGGCTTCCTGATATGGAACTGTTCGGGAGATGGAAAAGGACATGGAAGATATAGAATGTAGGAAAATAGATGATAACGTCGTGAAAAATGTCCATTCTACAGAGGAGGAAGTGATTGATGTTTTGAAATGCATAAAAGTGGATAAATCCCCAAGACCTGATCAGGTGTACCTTTGAACTCTGTGGGAAACAAGGGAAGTGATTGTTGGGCCTCTTACTGAGATATTTGTATCATCGATAGGCACAGGTGAGGTGCCCAAAGACTGGAAGTTGGCTAATGTGGTGCCACTGTTTCAGAAAGGTGGTAAGAACAAGTCAGGGAAGTAAAGACCAGTGAGCCTGACATCGGTGATGGGCAAGTTGTTGGAGGGAATACTGAGGTACAGGATGTACATGTATTTGGAATTGTCATCATGGTTTTGTGCGTGGGAAATCTTGATTGAGTTTTTGAGGATGTAACGAAGAGGATTGATGAGGGCAGAGTGGTAGATGTGATCTATATAGATTTGAGTAAATGTTCAACAAAGATCCCCTTGGGAGACTGGTCACCAAGGTTAGGTCTCATGGAATACAGGGAGAACTCGCCATTTGGAAACAGAACTGGCTCAAAGGCAGAAGACAGAGGGTGGTGGTGGAGGGTTTGTTTTTCAGACTGGAGGCCTGTGACCAGTGGACTGCCACGAGAATCGGTGCTGGGTCCACCACTTTTCATCATTTATATAAATGATTGGGATGTGAGCGTAAGAGGTATAGTTAGTAAGTTTGCAGATGACACCAAAATTGGAGGTGTAGTGGACAGCAAAGAAAGTTACCTCAGCTTACAACAGGATCTTGATCAGATGGGCCAATGGGCTGAGAAGTGGCAGATGGAGTTTAATTTAGATAAATGCAAGGTGCTGCATTTTGGGAAAGCAAATCTTAGCAGGGCCTATAAACTTAACGATAAGGTCCTAGGGAGTGTTGCTGAACAAAGAGAGCTTAGACTGCAGGTTCATAGCTCCTTTAAAGTGGAGTTGCAGGTAGATAAGATAGTGAAGAAGGTGTTTGATATGCTTTCCATTATGGGCCAGAGTATTGAGTACAGGAGTTGGGAGGTCATGTTGCGGCTGTACAGGACATTGTTTAGGCCACTATTGGAATATTGCATGCAATTCTAGTCTCCTTCCTATCGGAAAGATGATGTGAAACTTGAAAGGGTTCAGAAAAGATTTACAAGGATGTTGTGGAGGATTTGAGCTATAGGGAGAGGTTGAATAGGCTAGCGCTGTTTTCCCTGGAGTGTTGGAGGTTGAATGGTGACCTTATAGAGGTTTATAAAATCACATGGGGCATGGATAGGAGAAATAGACAAGGTCTTTTCCCTGGGTTGGAAGAGTCCAGAACTAGAGGGCATAGGTTTAGGGTGAGAGGGGAAAGATATAAAATAGATCTAAGGGGCAACATTTTCATGCAGAGGATGGTGTGTGTATGGAATGAGTGGTGGAGTACAATTGTGACATTTAAAAGGCATCTGGTTGGGTATATGAATAGGAAGGGTTTAGAGGGATATGGGCTGGGTGCTGGCAGGTGGGACTAGATTGGGTTGGGATATCTGGTCGGCATTAGATTGCTTACAGAGTGGAAACAGGCTCTTCAGCCCAACAAGTCCACACCGACCCTCTGAAGAGAAACCCTTCCATACCCCTTCACCTAACATCATGGGCAATATAGCATGGCCAATTCATCTAACCTGCACATTTATCAACTGTGGGAGCAATCCGAAGCACCCGGAGGAAATCCACGCAGACACAAGAAGAATGCGCGAAGTCCACAAAGACAGTTCCCGAGGCTGGAATTGAACCCAGGTCTCTGGCACTGTAAGGCAGCAGTGCTAACCACTGAGCCACTGTGCCACCCTCATGGACGTGTTGTACCGAAGGGTCTGTTTCCGTGCTGTACATCTCTATGACTCTATGGGTCACTGTATCCGGAATGTTATCTGTACTTTCTCTTCACAGATGCTGCCGGACTGGCTGAGCCTTTCCAGCAATTTCTGATTTTGCTCAACATATCATTTCTTTTATGGTGATCATTCTGTTGGTGGCACTTCAGTGAATTGACCATTATGCTTTGCCAATGCAATGAATATATTGTTTTTAAAAAGCTCATGGAGAAGCAGCTTATGTTTTTGCTTTTTTAAAGATACTGAAAGAAACTACCCATGGATTAAAGGCCTACTCAGTCCCAGCAGACTGAATTAGCCATTCAGTCCCTTTAATTTTGTGTACCAATTAATAAGATGAAGGCTGATCTAATTTGGCCTCAACCCAACATATCTTCGACCTAACAACTCCATTGTTAGTCTAAATCTATCTGCCTGTACCTTAAAAATATTCAGTACCTCAGTTTCCATTGCTTTCCAGGAAGGGTGTTCCAACGACTCACGATTATCTGAGAGGAAAGAAAACGATCATCTGCACCTTGAATGGAAATCCCTCATTCTGAGATTTTTCTTTTATTAACCTGTTCAGAGATGTTAGTATACGCCTCTGGACTATGCCAAACTTGAACCTGGGCTTTATTCTGGAGATATGTAGTAAACTATGCTGAGAGGCCTCGTGGGAGTGGATGTGGCCAGTAGGTAAAAACAATGGAGGAGCAAATGCAGATCATGGAGTGAGAATGTGGGACAATTTGGTCAAAGAAATGAACAAGATTTTAAACGAAGAACGACTTACATTGCAGATAATATTAATATCTTATTCAAGAGACCCGTTCATGGCCCATTTTACATAAAGCTATTTCATAAAGACTAAGTATCTGTGTCAAACATTAAAATAATAAAGCACTAAAATTTGACTAAAGTAGTCAAATGCAGGTAACAGGAATGTGATGTTTGTATATTTAATGATGGAAAATTGAATTAAAACCATTAAAAATGGTGCAAAACAATACACTATTGCTCCATTACAATCACAGAAGAAAGGTCACTGGATCCGAAACATTAGCTTCGATTTCTCTTCACAGATGCTGCCATACTTGCTGAGATTTTCCAGCAATTCCTGATTTTGTGAAAGATCCATTTCATCATTATCGTGCTTTATTGAGAACCTGAATAATCTAATGGATAGGACTTGGCTGGTGTGTTTCTGTCCTACATAGCTTCGTTTTCATTATATGCTTCTTTCAAGATCTCAGCGTATCTGAAAGGGCCTACAGCCAATGCAATACTTTTTGATAATAGTAATTATGTAGGAAACACACAACCACTTTACACACAATAAGGCCCCACCAACTGAAAGGTGATCATAACAAATACTGTCATTTCTTCTGTAAGGCAATGGTTGCATTCTTGTGCAACCCCGTGTAATAGAAACATCGCGCTTCAGAAACAGCATTTAAAGTGTTAGTGGTATATTTGCGTTACAGCCAATACATATTTTAAAAGTTCACGCTGTAGAAACGGCATCCCCAATTCATCAATCACGTTATAGCGAATTTGTGTTGATGAAACATTCGTTTTCACAGAACGACCTCTCGTCTGTTTTCGAATGAGATTCATTAAGGGATGAATAAAGAACAGCACCCGACCTCTTACCTCGTCTCTCACAATCTCTATCATGTTCTCCAGCTCTACAACTTGTAGAGAGCTGTGCTCTTCTCCAGATCCAGCCTCTTGCACAACGGTATTTTACTTGCTGTACCGTTCGTGGCCATGCCTTCAGCTGTTCAAGCCTCAAGCTTCCATCTCTCTCTCTGTCTCTCCCCCATCTTGAAAATGCTCCTTAAGCTCTGCATGTTTTTTTTAAAGCAATAACAAAAGCTTCTGGTAAAATAGGTCTGGCAACATCTGTGGAGAGAAAGCAGAGTTAATATTTCGGGTCCAGTGACACTTCAGTTGTGGAGAAGTGTCACTGGACTTGAAGCACTAACTCTGCTTTCTCTCTCCACAGAAACTGCCAGACCTGCTGAGTTTCATCAGCAATTTCTGTTTCTGTTTCAGATCTTCAGCCTCAGTGTTCTTTGCTTTTGTTTTCATGGTTTTCGAAGCTTTGGTTATCACTATACATGGCTTGGTGTCAAATCCTTTTTGATATCACATCCTTGAAGCACCTTGGGCTGCTTTATTACATTAAAGTTGATATATAAATACATATTGTTGTTTCAAAAATTGCTCTTTCCAGCACATCACTCAGTCAGATTAGACAGTCAGCCTTTTTGTACATTGCTAAAAAAAAACACATTTAATTTGATCTATTGTTGTCAGATGTACCTAAGTACAGTGAAAAGCTATGTTTTGCAAGCAGTACAAGCAGATCATAGCAAACAAGGACATACAGATCATGGGGTGTGAGGCACACAAGGTTATCACTGTACAGGAGGTGCACAAAGCAAGATCGACATTAATTGAAGTTAGAGAGTCCATTCATCAGTCTAAGAACGGCAGGAAAGAAGCTGTTCTTGAATCTGCTGGTGTGTGTGTGTGTGTGTGTGTGTGTGTGTGTGTGTGTGTGTGTGTGTGTGTGTGTGTGTGTGTGTGTGTGTGTGTGTGTGTATGTATGTGTGTGTGTGTGTGTGTAAGCTTCTGTCTCATTTGCCTAATGGAAGAGATTGTAGGAGAGAATTACCGGGTTGGCAGGGGTCTTTGATGATGTTGACAGCCTTTCTGCAGCAATGAGAGGGTAAATGGAGTCCATGGATGGAAAACTGTCTTGCCTGTGCACACAATGTTTTGTAGTTTCTTACAGTCCTGTTCAGAGAAGTTGCCATACCAGGCCATTACGCACCCAGATAATATGCTTTCTGTGGTGCATCCATAATAGTTGGTGAGGGTTCTTATGGCTGAATTTCCTAAGCCATGAAGGAAGATGAGGCATTGTCACATATGACAGCGTTAACTTGGAGTCAATAACTACATTTAACTTTGTAAGAGAAACGTCTTTTTTTAAAGTTTCTTGCTTTGGCTCTTAACATTTTCAATCTCCCTGTATGAACCTGAATGGAATATTTAAATAAATAGATGGGGACGCAGTGAGGGAAGGGCAATAAATGCTGGCCAAGCCACCAATACCTACATAGCAAAATGAATACATATTTTAAGAAATGAACACTCTGAACATAATGGATAACTGACTGGATTAACAATGAAAAGCAGGATGCTTTCTGAGTGTATCAGCAGCTCAGCTGTAATATACATTTTAAAAATCCACACACAAAACCTGCATTTGCCAGGCAATGACCTCTTGCCTCAGGGACTTTGCAAAGTTTTAAAATATTATTCAGTGGCAATGAACATTTCCTGTTTTTGGTTAGTTTTTTCAGCACATGCAACATACTATCTGAAGTGAAATGCCAGATCTTTACCTACAAGCTAATGTAAACCATCCAAGACCCTTGGATATTTGTGTTCAAGGCATTGTTTGGGGCTGTTAAAGGATTTCTTCACTATATATTACTATCAGTTGCATTTTCCACAATAAACGATAGCAGCCGGATAAATCTAATATGGATGTATTTGGCCTGAGGACTATCCATATTTAATATCGAAAACAGAAATAAGTTTAAATAGAATATCTCTGCCTAATGTGAGTATGCAGGGAGCAGCATGAGCAATGGGAAATGAGTCCACTCCAGAGACTGAATGCATATCCACATTACTGATCCATGCCAGTACTGAGGGGGCAGTGCACTGTCAGAGATGCCATGGAGACATTAAATCCAGAACTCACCTTTCCTCTCAGATGGCTGGAACTATTTTACAAAGAGCATAGGGGTAGTGCCCTGGTCAATATTTTCCTAAAACACACAGTATTAAAAGAGAACACCTGATTGTCTATGAAATACCATTACCATGTGCACTGCTGTGTATTTAGGTGGAGTTTTTCCAATGCAACTAAGGAACAGACTAATGTCCTTTCGGGAAGGAAACTATTGTCCTTACCTGGTCTGGCCGACACGTGACTCCTGACCCACAACAATATGGTTGATTCTTAACTGCCCTCTGGGCAAGTCGGGATGGACGATAAGTGCTTGCCCAGCGATATCTACCATCCCGTGAACGAACAAAAAACTTAAAGCAAGAGATCTCAAGACCAATTGGAAAGTGTAGGAAGATGGAATGAAGCATCCAGTTAACACTGCGCAGGAATTATCTTCAAAATAATTGTCTTTGCTGGAACGTACACAATTTTGTTTTCTTTTTGAAGTTAGATATCACAGCCAAGGCCAGTATTTTATTGTCCTTGAACGCAGTTAAGAGCTGACTACATTGTAATGTGTCTGGAGTCCCACATGGGTCAAAGCAGGTACGAATAGCAGATTTCATTCCAGAAGGCTTATAATAATCAATGATAGTTGTCATAGTGACCATTACTGAGTAGAATTATGTTTCAGATTTAATAAACTTAAACTCGACCATCTGCCGCGCTCTCTGGTCATTAACTTGGCGTTAGCTGCATTACTGGTACTGTTACCCCACTGATAATTCAGACCAAACACCCAGAAAAGCTCACTTTGCTTCATAATCTGTTAAAATGTGAGTGAGTGACAGGGAACTCCTCATTTCCACTATTTGAAGAAAAATAACAGTTTATTTTCCAAACAGAACACTGAACAAAAACTATTAACTAATCCAAGCCCCCTTTTTTAAATTAATTACTGTCTGACCCCAACTATATAAAAATGTTGCTCCAACAGCACATTATTATTAAGCATTACATTAACTTAATTTCAAATCCCCACCTCTCTGTCTTCTCCGCTGTCTTCAATCTTCTGTCTGCTGATCTCCCTGGGTCACCTTCTTACATTTACTGCTTTTACAGGATAAAGGTACCTTTTGATAAGAGTGCCTTCTTATTTCAAAGTTTGGGAAAAGATTTGTAGCTCAGGTGCTCGTTGTTGTGGTTCTAATCACCGAGCTGGGAATTTGTGTTGCAAACGTTTCGTCCCCTGTCTAGGTGACATCCTCAGTGCCTGGGAGCTTCCTGTGAAGTGCTTCTGTGATGTTTCCTCCGGCATTTGTAGTGATTTGTATCTGCCACTTCCGGTTGCCAGTTCCAGCTGTCCGCTGCAGTGGCCGGTATATTGGGTCCAGGTCAATGTGTTTGTCGATAGAATCAGTGGATGAATGCCACTGATTCTATCAACAAACACATCGACCTGGACCCAATATACCGGCCACTGCAGCGGACAGCAACTGACAACCAGAAGCGGCAGAGACAAGCCACTATAAATGCCGAAGGAAACATGACAGAAGCGCTTTACAGGAGGCTCCCAACCACTGAGGATGTCACCTAGACAGGGGACGAAACGTTTGCAACGCAAATTCCCAGGTTGCCTTCTTATTTCTTTGAGAGCAAGATATTAGATAGGCAGTTAGCTCTCCTGCTCTATGACAGTTGCGCTGCTATTCGGTGGCAGTTGCCTGCATTTTTTTACACCCCCGAACATCGTTCCCTGCCATTGGTCTGATGTTGTCAAAACAATAAATTCAAACTTGATGGCTTCCAATTAAACCTGTTGGACTATGACGTGTAATTTTTAACTTTGTACACCCCAGTCCAAAACTAGCATCTCCAAAATTTGATTGAGTTTTAGTAACCTGAACATAATTTAAATAATTTGTTAAATTTGATTTGTTGTCAAAACAGCTACCAAAACTCAGGTATCCATTTGATAGCCAATTGTTACATGTATCTACTTTAGAACAGCCCTATCTCTCTGCCTTTCCACTCAGGCAGCTGGGCCTGCACTTTAAGTTTACGTCAATTTTCAGAAAACACTCTCTATTTTAAAGTGAACATAGATATATTTGACTTCAACCAATGACATTGCCACATCACCACCGTACAATCTCCATATTATCCATCTAATATGAGCATGGCATTATTTTGTATTGGCCAATTCAGAATTATAATTGCTTTCATTGGTCTCTATTTGCACAGGAAGTAAGCAGGACACTGAACATTTCACTGAAATCGTGTTGTCCATTAAAACTGTGCAAATGCATTTAATCAATTAGTCAAGCAAGGTAGTGGCTGACTCCAAGCATTGACTGAACCATAGCGTGGTGGGTAAATTGTCTAATCTCATGTTGATTTTAATTATTATCTGTATTGATCACTTTTGCCTTACTTAGAAAGCCAAAAGAGTTCAGGCTTTTACAAATATTGTATGTAGAAGCAAATAACTTTAAACATAAATGATTAAATGCAGGCAAATCCCTGAGTAATTTATCAACCACATGATCAGGCCAGAGCTGGTAGGAAAATTTGTTAATGCTGTAATTTTTCGATTACACTGCGAAAGAAATAACTCACGGCAGGGTTAGCAGTGGGAGCTAATGCATTTGTATTTCCATTGGACTTCAATAAGAGATTTTAACACATTAAAAGGAAAGGTTCATTGCTGGCACCATGAAAAAAAAATAGAAACATTTAATAAGGACACCGGACCAGAATTAATTGTTATTTTCCAGAGTTCTTCTCCATAATGTGAAACATGCAAGCTGCCTTTGCACATCGTGCCAGCATTGTGCCCACTGGGTGGGTGCTGGAGTAATGCCATCACTGAAGGACCCCCCAAGTTAATGTTCAGAGGAAGTGAGCTTGAATTCACCATAGCAGATGGTGGAATTTTAAATTTGATCAAAATCTGAAACAAAAACTACACTGTTGGTAAGCATATGGATTGTTGAAAGAACTCACCTGGTTCATCAAAGTCCCCAAGGGTAGAATATTGGTCATCCTTACCTTTTCAGTCTCACATCTGACTGCAGACTCACAGCAGCTCTTTTTTTTCCCAAAGAAAGGGAGTCCAAAACTAGAGAGCATAGGATGTAGGGTGAGAGGGGAAAGATTTAAAATGGACCTGAGGGGCAACTTTTTCACGCAGACGGTGTATGGAACGAGCTGCTAGAGGAAGTGGTGGAGACTGGTACAATTACAAGAGTTAAAAGACACATGGTCAGGTACATGACTAGGAAGGGTTTGGAGGGATATGGGCCAGGTGCTGGCAAATGGGACTAATTTTGGATATCTGGTCGGCATGGAAGATCTGGACCAAAGAGTCTGTTTCTGAGCTGTACACTGCTATGACCCAACGTGCTACAATCTTAACTGCCCTCAGGGCAAATAGGGATGGGCAATAAATGCTGGTCTTGACAGTGGCATCACATCTCACCAGCAAAACTTCAATCAAAAACTAGACAGTGCCACTGGAGTTGGCACCCTTTGGTTCCAGAGTGGAAAAGTACTTTAATTTTACTTCTGATTCTCTCATTGTTTGAAAACTGGATGAGGTTATGCTCGGATTTGTGATGCTGCCCAGAGTAGAATAGCTAAATCACATTTGTGGAGCAATTATGTGAATTCAAGGAGGGGGACTGTGGAAAACACATGCTTGAATGTCTGATGTTTGATGTAATTGATTGATTTGTTGCCACATGGTCTGATAGTACGGTGAAAAGCTCTGTCTATGAGCAGTACAGGCAGATCATAGTGAAGCAAGGACATACTGATCCTAGGATGGTGAAAATCTGAGACTGAGGCATACAGGTTACACTGCACAGGACATGTGCTAGGCAAAATCAGCATTAGCAAGATCATAGAACACTACAGCGCAGTACAGGCCCTTTGGCCCCCAATGTTGCACCGACCTGTGAAACCAATCTGAAGCCAATCTAACCTACACTATTCCATTCTCATCCATATGCCTATCCAATGACCATTTAAATGCCCTGATGTTGTGAGTCTACTACTGTTGCATGCCCCTACTACTCTCTGAGTAAAGAAACTACCTCTGATATATATCTATCACCCCTCAATTTAAAGCTATGTCCCCTCATGCTAACCATCATCCAAGGAAAAGGGCTCTCATTGTCTACCCTATCTAACCCTCTGATTATCTTATATGTCTCAATTAAGTCACCTCTCAACCTTCTTCTCTCTAACGACAACAGCCTGAAGTCCCTCAGCCTTTCCTTGGAAGAGCCTCCCTTCATACCAGGCAACATCCTAGTGAATGTCCTCTGAACCCTTTCCAAAGTTTCCACATCCTTCCTATAATGCGGTGACCAGAAATGTACGCAATACTCAAAGTGTGGCCGCACCAGAGTTTTGTACAGCTGCAGCATGATCTTATGGTTCCAAAACTCAATCCCTCTACCAATAAAAGCTAACACACCATACGTGTTCTTAATAACACTACCAACCTTGGTGGTATCTTTCAAGGATCTATGTATCTGGACACTGAGATCTCTCTGCTCATCTACACTACCAAGAATCTTACCATTTGCCCAGCACTCTGCATTCCTGTTATTCCTTCCAAAGTAAATCACCTCACACTTATCCACATTAAACTCAGTTTGCCACCTCTCGGCCCAGCTCTGCAGCTTATCCATGTCCCTCTGTAACCTACAACATCCTTCGTCAATATCATTAACTCTCCCAATCTTAGTGTCATCTGCAAATTTGCTAGCCCATCCTTCTAGGTCCTCATCCAGGTCATTTGTAAAAATGACAAACAGCAGTGGACCCAAAACAGATCCTTGTGATACACTACTAGTAACTGAACTCCAGGATGAATATTTCTCATCAACCACCATCCTCTGTATTCTTTCAGCTCGCCGATTTCTGATCCAAACAGCTAAATCATCCTCAATTCCATGCCTCCATATTTTGTGCAATGGCCTACCGAGGGGAACCTTATCAAAAGCCTTACTGAAATCCCTCATCCACCTGTTTGGTCACCTCAAAGAACTCAATAAGGTTTGTGAGGCATGACCTATCCTTCACAAAACCATGTTGACTATCCTTAATGAACTTATTCCTTTCTAGATGATTATAAATTCTATCTACTACAACCTTTTCCAACACTTCACCCACAACTGAAGTGTGGCTCACTGGTCTATAATTACCAGGGTAGTCTCTCCTCCCCTTCTTGAACAGGGGAACCACATTTGCGATCCTCCAGTCTTCTGGCACTATTCCTGTAACCGATGATGACATAAAGATCAAAGCCAAAAAGCTTGGCAATCTCCTTCCTGGCTTTCCAGAGAATCCTAGGATAAATCCCATCTGGCCTAGGGGACTTACTTATTTTTAAACTTTCCCGAATTGCTAACACCTCCTCTTCTTGAACCTCAATCCCATCTAGTCTAGTAGCCTGTATTGTAGTATTCTTCTCAACAACATTGTCTTTTCTTCGAGTGAATACTGCCAAAAAATATTCATTTAGCACTTCCCCTATCTCCTCTGACACCACCATAACTTCCCACTACTATGCTTGTTGGCTCTCATCTTACTCTAGTCATTCTTTTATTCCAGATAAACCTATAGAAGGCCGTAGAGTTTTCCTTGATCCTATCTGCCAATGACCCCCTGGCTCTTCTTAGCTCTCTCTTTAGGGCTTTCCTGGCTAACTTGTAACTGTCAAGTGCCCTAACATTATTTGAAGTTAGAGAGTCCATTCATCAGTCTAATGACGGCTGGGAAGAAGCTGTTCTTTGAACCTGCTGGTGTGTGTGTGTGTGTGTGTGTGTGTGTGTGTGTGTGTGTGTTTAAGCTTCTGTATCGTCTGCCTGATAGAAAAGGTTTTAGGAGAACATTACCATGGAGCGTTGGGTCTTGGGTGATTTTGGCAGCCTTTCTGGGGCAACGAGAACTGTAAATGGAGTCCATATTTGGGAGGTTGGTCTCCATGATGGTCTGGGCTGTGCCCACCACCTTCTGTAGTTTCTTATGGTCCTGGGCAGAGAAGTTGCCATATCAGGCCAATATGCACTCAGATAGTATACTTTTGATGGTACATCTGTAAAGGTTGGGGAGGGTCCTAATGGACATGCCGGCTTTCCTGAGCTACCTGAGGAAGAAGAGGTGTTGTTGTGCCTTCTTGACTGTAACATCCATGTGGGAAATCCAGGACAGGCAGTTGGTTATTGTCACTGATAAAGCACTAACTGGTGGAATTGATCAATTTCTATCCAGAGAAGGTGCCAGATAAAGTGACTAGAATCTTTTTTAAGAATTGTGGAGTGTTTGGAATGAGGGCTAGGTAGATCTCATTGGGTATGTTAACCTGTGGTTGTTAACCTGGACCAATCAGGGAGCAATGGCTGACAGATGTAAACAGGAGTCTCCGAGTCTCCTCACTCTTGTCACTGGCTCTGGTCTGGCTGGTCAGAGTCTATGTACTTTGCTATGTACTATGATGGGATACCAGCCTCCGTGTAGTTATTTTGAATTGTTTCCTGGGGCATCAGTACACAGCAAAACTGCAGTTAGAGATACTTGCTAGGCCACCTCAGTAGGCAGTTAAAAGTCAACCACATTAGTTTGGAAAATAAATTTGTGAAAGACCGAGGTATAGCTTCAGCAATTTTAACAGCCATTCTTAAAGATGTATTAGTTGAAGATGTATTTTGAAATAGAAGTCAAATTCTCAAACTATCATTTGAACTGATTTGGAGGTTTTGAATGCAATGATATTGTTTACCCAATCGCAGGATTAATTGTCCAGTATAATAACCATCATGCTGTTGGACCCACTCACTTTGGGGAAAAAGGGTGATCCAAAATTCATCAAGTATGTTCGGCAAAATCACTGGCTCATATGGCTTACAGCTGCTCCAATATTTTTCTTATCCTTCGTGCCTCAGAACTATTTGGGCTTTGGATATTCAGACACTTTAAGAGTAAAGTTGTACATCTAGAAAGGGTGGTACTTCTGTACACCAGATCCGAAGGGAAAGACAGAACGCCTTCTCCAACGAATTTGCATGCTTTTGAATTCGTTGTATAGTTTGCCAGTCTTGATTCTGTAATAAACGGTGTTTTTGCTCCAAACTCTAGCCGGTTTGATCTCTCCTTCCAACGAACACGTAGAGACGAGACCATTCGGTTTCCGTCTCAACACTTCTGTCTGATGGCAAAATACTGTAGATGTTGGGAATCTGAAACTAACACAAAATGCTGGGAAAACTCAGCAGGTCTGGCTGCATCAGCAGAGAGAGAAACAGAGTTCATGTTTTGAGTTGGCATTGACTGCTTCAGAACTGGAAACATTAACTTTGCTTCTCTCCGTAGATGCTGCCAGCTCTGCTGAGTTTCTCTCTGTGTTTGTTGCATTTTTGTCTTCTTGATTAATTCTTTCGGTTTCAATTTTCAAGTGACACTAGAGTCAAGATATCAGGAGAGAAAAAGCTGCGGAGGTTGGGAGGGGTGGGACAGTAAAGAGGCTTATGTACGAAAGAATGGAAGATTTCAAGTCAGAGGCCAGGGGTTAACACTTGGCAGTGCGGACTGGGCAAAAAGGTGGTGGAGAGGAGATGGGCAAAAAAAAGTCTTCACACATTTTCACATATCAGTAATCTGCCCAAGGTCCCAGCTCAAAGGAGCTGGTGGACATTCATATTGCCTGGATAGTAGGCTGACTGTGAGCATCAAGTGACAATTATCAGCCATTGATTCAAACTGAGACTTCATAAATGAAAACAAAGTATTCTAACTTTTAATCTGTCACCTGGTGTGACAAAAAAAGTATGGAAATGAACAAATGTAAAGGCTATATCTTGATATTTCTCAGCATTTTTGTTTGTGAATGGGGAAAGGACTGGCTTAAAAACGCAAGGATTGCAGAAGTTTTGTGCACATTATTATAACTGGTGTTTACACTACTGCTTTGTTTAACCAGTAAGGGAGGCTGGTTGCAGACTGGTTGGTCCCAGGGGCTCTGTGCAAAGTGTGAGTCAGCTGACAACAGGTAGCTCATTGGTTTGTGTTATGATGACCAGTTGTCAATGACAAAAGCAATGAACTTGCCATAAACTTTGTGGTCGGATGCTGGGTAGTTGAATAGGCTATGATTGTGAACAGTACTGAGAGGAGCCCCTGGAAGAGGAGATGGTGGATCTCTCTGCAGCAGAGAGTATTTGAAAGCAGAAGAAAACAGTTCTGTTTCTCCATCAGTGCCAGTAAACTTGCTTTCAACAAATAAGTCAGAGACTTCATAGTTTGTGAGCCAGTCACTCTATGCCTCCAAAGAAGTTAAAAAAAAAGAGAGAGTTTGAAGGGAGTCCTAATAGGCAAAAGAATCATCTCAATGAAACCTGGGGATGGAGACCATTTCCCAGAACTACTTCCCAGATACTTCTCCTTCACCCATATCATCACTCATTGTTTGGTCTATCTATTTGTTGCTGCCTTCATCTGTGTGTGTAAGGTGATTTTTATAAGGAGGTTCGAGATTTAACTAGCAGAGTCACATATTAACAGTTTGTAGTTGTTTATCTGTGGCTAGAATATATATAGATAGTGTATTTATAATAAATAATTATCCCGATTAAACACAGAAACCTGGTTTTGTTTTCTGTTCACTAGGGACTGTGAAGACAGGTGAACTGGGGGATAATTTGAATGAATCCTTAATTTTTGGGATTGACACCATGAAAAACGAGACTTGGTTTGTAAATGAGGCATGATGTAAAACTATCTTCGGTGAAAAATGGATCAGAAATCGTGATTTCATTTTTTTTTGTTGTTTTTTTACAAGCAGTGCCCTTCACATCAAAGAGAGCAATGCAGAAAACTTTTTCTGTTTTTTTAAATTTCCCCCACACTACCGCCTAACTCCGGTAGTGCTTATTTTTTTCCCCAGCACCCATGGGGTGTGTGTGTATACAGGTGTGAGACACAGTGAGAGACACAAGGTGTACAAATCTTTATTCAACATCCACCACCAGGAAAAATAGGAAAACACGCGAGTGGCCAGTGACAAGCAGTGCCCTTCACATCAAAGGGCAATGCTGTGTGCTCAAACAGTGAATGGGAGGGCAGGGACTAAATCAAAACAGCATTGGAGGGGGAAATGATGCACTCCACTCCCTGCGGCGCAAATCGTGATTTCATTTTTTTTTTTCCCTTTTTTTTTCTTTTAACACCCAAGTGGCCAGTGACAAGCAGTGCCCTTCACATCAAAGGGCAATGCTATACTTCTGTTCTTTATTTTTTTCCTTTTTTTTCCCCCAGCACCCATGTTGTGTGTGTGCAGTTGTGAGACACAGTGAGAGACACAAAGTGCACAAATCTTTATTTAATTTCCACCACCAGGAAGAAATGAAACACCCGAGTGGCCTGTGACAAGCAGTGCCCTTCACATCAAAGGGCAATGCTGTGTGATCAAAACAGTGAAGGGAAGGGCAAGGACTAAATCAAAATAGCGTTGGAGGGGGAAATGATGCACTCCACTCCCTGCGGCGCCCACCTCTCCCTGAACAACTCCAGGGTGTTGGTGGACACCGTGTGCTCCTTCTCCAAGGACACCCGGGCCCTAACGTAACCGCGGAAGAGGGGCAGGCAGTCGGCCCTAACGACCCCCTCCACGGCCCGCTGCCTGGACCTGTTTATGGCCAGTTTGGCCAGGCCCAGGAGCAGACCCACGAGGAGGTCTTCAGACCTGCCCTCCCTCCTCCGCACTGGGTGCCCGAAGATCAGGAGCGTGGGACTGAAGTGCAACCAAAAGCAGAGGAGAAGGTTTTTCAGAAAATCAAAAAGGGAGTGCAAACGCCCACACCCAACATACACATGGTCCACGGACTCCACAGCGCCACAGAACAAGCAGTTGGGCTGGGAGTCCGTGAACCACCGCAATCTGCGGTTGCAGGGGACTGCTGCGTGCAGCACCCTCCACCCCAGATCCCCGAGAGAAAGGGGGAGGACTCCTGCGTAGAGAGCCCTCCACTGGGGATCCCCACCGCCCGGTGGCAAATGGGCACGCCAGGGCGTGTCCGGGCGGTGGATGAGGGAGAAGAGGTGGACGGTGTGCAGCAGCAGTCTGTACAGGACCCGCCTTTTAACGTCCTTGAACGGGACAAAACTAAAATTAAGGAGGCGGCTCAGGTTGTGGGGCACAGGCTCCCGCGGGAAGTACGGGACCTTGGGGCCGGTGTGAAATTCCGTCCGGGCAGGGGTGAGCGCGGACGGGATCCCACCGCACACCTGAGCGTCCTCCAGCTGGTGCACTACGTCGGGTCCGAGCACCGCCGTTTTAAGGCGTCGGATGCCGGTGGCCACGTACCGGACGTCTACCGCTGCCCTGCTCGCTATGTCTTGCGGCAACGTCCAGCCCAGCCCCCCGGCACCCAGCACGTCCCCGACCCTGGTCACCCTCGCCGCCACGGCCCTCCCCTCCGACAGCCACTCGAACCCGCGAGCACGGAGGTGCGGATTCCTGAGCAACGGCTCCCTGACGACAGCCGCTACGCGATTCGACCATGTTCCAGACAGTGATCAGGTCCTGGTAAAAGACAGGCAGCACCTTGAGGGCGACCTCCAAACCGTCACGGTCGACGAACAAGAGCTGCGTGTCGTAGTTGAGGTTACGCACCTGGCGGAAAAAATACGTCGCCAGGGCGCACCACCTAGGAGGAGGCTCGACGTAAAGGTATCGCTGCAAGGTCTGAAGGCGGAAGGTCGCGACCTGGGTGCGGACGCACACCAGCGACTGACCGCCCTCCTCAATGGGGTGACTCAGAACCTGCGCAGCGACCCAGTGCATCTTTTTGTCCCAGAAGAAGTCGACCAACGTTCTCTGGATGTCAGCGACAAAGCCAGGAGGAGGGACCAAAGTGACCAGCCGGTACCACAGCATGGCGGCCACCAGCTGGTTTATGACCAGCACTCGGCTCCTGTAAGATAGCACTCGGAGCAGTCCTGTCCAGCGGCCTAGGCGAGCCGAGACTTTGGCCTCCAGCTCCTGCCAGTTGGCCGGCCAGGATTCCTCGGTCAGGCTGAGGTAGACCCCCAGGTAGAGGAGATGGGTGGTACTCCAGCTGAACCCCCGGAACTCCTCCGGCAGGGAATCCACCCGCCACGGACCCACCAGTAGCCCGGAACATTTGGCCCAGTTGATCCTGGCGGAAGACGCCGCCGAGTACACGGCCTGGCACTCGCGCATCCTCCCCAGGTCAGCCGGGTCGGTGAAAGTGAGGAGCACGTCGTCGGCGTAGGCCGAGAGGACCACCCCCGCGCCCGCGCCGCGCAGAACCAGCCCCGACAACCTCCTCCGCAAGAGGCGCAGGAAAGGCTCCACGCACAGGGAATACAGCTGGCCGGACAGGGGGCAGCCTTGACCCACTCCTCTCCCGAAGCGAAGGGGCGCCGTCAGGGACCCGTTAACTTTAACCAGACACTCTGCGGCGGCGTACAAAAGTCGGATCCGGGCGACGAACTGCGTCCCGAACCCGAACGCCCGCAGAGTCCCGAGCAGGTACTCGTGATCGACCCTGTCGAACGCCTTCTCCTGGTCGAGAGACAGGAAGGCGCTCGGCAGACCAGCCCGTCGACAGAAATGGATCAGGTCCCGGACCAGATGGATGTTGTCTTGTATCCTCCGGCCCGGGACCGTGTAGGACTGGTCCGGGTGAATCATGTGGGCCAGCACGGAAGCCAGGCGAGAAGACAACACCCTGGCGAAGATTTTGTAGTCCGTGCTGAGGAGGGAGACCGGACGCCAGTTCTTCAACGAACGAAGGTCCCCCTTCTTTGGCAGCAGGACGATGACCGCCCTGCGCCAAGAAAGGGGCAGCTCTCCGGCATTTAGACACTCCCCCAGGACCTGTGCGTAGTCGCTCCCCAGGACGTCCCAGAACGCCCTGAAGAACTCCACAGTCAGCCCGTCCAGCCCCGGGGATTTGCCCCTCGAGAGCCGGTCGAGGGCGCCGGTCAGCTCCTCTAAGGTGACAGGAGCGCCGAGCCTTCCGGCGTCCTCCGGGCTGAGCTGCGGCAGGTCCTGCCACAGAACTCTGCGAGCATCCTCGCTGGACGGATCCGGAGAGAACAGGGCCGTGTAATAGGATCGGACGTGGGCCCTGATACCCTCCGGATCCGAGACGAGGGACCCGTCGTCGGCCAGCAGCACAAGGAGCTGCTGACGGGTGCCGCGCCTTTTTTCCAGCGAGTAGAAGAAGGGGGAACCGCGGTCCAGGTCCTGGAGGAGCTGGAGCCGCGACCTCACGTACGCGCCCCGAGCCCCGACGAGCTGCAGGTCCCGGAGCGCGGCCTTCTTCTCTTCGTACACCCCGCGCAGGGCCGGGTCCGCGTCGGGCTGACCGAGGCGTGACTCCAGGTCGAGCATCTCCCTCTCCAACTCCCCGATCCTGGATTTCCGCCTCTTCGTCGACCCCCTCGCGTACTCCTGACAGAAGACGCGGACGTGAGCCTTGCCCACGTCCCACCATAGCCTCAGGGAGGGGAAGCTTCCCCGCTTCCTTCTCCAGCCGGCCCAGAAACGACGAAACGAGTCCCGGAACCGCTCGTCCTCCAGCAGCAGGTTGTTAAAGTGCCAGTACGCGGAGCCCAACCTGGCGCCGAACGGAAGGAGTTCCGCCCACACCAGGTGATGGTCCGTGCACGACACCTGCCGCGTGGAGGCCTTCGGAAAGCAGGAGGCGTACGCCCGCGAAACGTACAGGCGGTCGATTCTGGACGCTCCGACCCCAGGCCTCACGAAGGTGAAGGCGATGGAGTCAGGATGGAGATTCCGCCAGACGTCCACCAGGTCCAAGGACTTGACCAAGTCCCCCAACCTCCTCCCCGACGCCGAACTCGTGCGGGCACCGCCGTGGTCCCTGTCCTCGAGGACGCAGTTAAAATCTCCCCCGAGGACGACGCACTGGTTCTCGTCGATGGAAGCGAGATGAGCGGACACTTCTTCGAAGAAGCTCGCTTGCCTCGGCCCGGCCAGGGGAGCGTAGACGTTCACCAAGTGAAGCACCGCGCCCCCCAGCCGAACCGTCAGGTGAAGCAAACGGCCTGGCACTGGCTCCCTGACCCCCAAGATCTCCGGCTGAAAATGCGGGGCCAACAAGATAGCCACCCCGCCAGATCTGCGGGTGAGGTGACTCATGTAGACCCCCCCTCGCCACTCCAGGAGCCAGGTGGCTTCGTCTCCCGGGGTAGTGTGGGTTTCTTGCAGGAAGCACACCGCATACCTCCCGTCCCGAAGGACCGAGAGGGTCTGGAATCTGCGCTGTGACTCCCTGCTGCCGTTGATGTTGAGGCTGGCTATAGTTGTCTCCATGTCGGAAGTATAGTGCAACCACCACCAGTACACACAGTTAAACTATGTACATATTTACTGGGAGGACGAGAGAGGGGCACAGAAGTCCCTCGCCCTCACCAGGAGTGCTCCCAGGAAGTTCCTGACTCGCTTTCGCTCATTGACGTCAAGCCCGGGCGCCTGGCGCGCAGCGTGGGCCGACCAGTAGACTCTTTCGAAGGAGCTCCAGCGGTCGAGCGCCAGTTGGGCTCTATCCCGGCGACTCCGAGTTTCCTCGACAAATTCCCGGAGTTCCTCGAGGGGGATGAGGGGGAGATCGGTGGGGGGCACCTGGGACTCGAAAATCTCGCTGGAGACGGACTCCGCGTCGTCCCCGGTGTCCGCCACCGATCCAGAACCCTCCTCCGGGAGGTCGCCTTCGGTCACCGACCCCTCCCCCACCGAGAGGATGGGGGCTGGTCCGGCACCGCCAACTGGCCTCAAACCTCCAGTGACCCCACTCCCAGGGTCACCTTCCGTATCTTCCTCGGCGCACCCCTTCCCGGAACGCCCCGAGTTCGGGTCGCCGGGCGGCAGAGGCTCGGGGCCCCGCTCCTCTCCCGACACCGGGACGCCCGGCTCCTCGGGGAAAAGGTCCTCCCCCAGGGCCAAGGCCCCCGGAAAAACAGTCTGGGAGGGAGGAGCGAGGATAACACCTTCCTCCCCTCCACCGCTCGACGACCCAGCAGTGAATAAAAGTCTGTCGACTGCACCATGGCCCGTGTTGTTAATAAAATCCTCCCCAGGGGCTGGAGGAGTTATGGCGGTGGAAGGCCCAGCTGTCGCCCCTGGGGGTTTGGGCAGGTCGGGCCATGGTGCAGGACAGTGGGGGGGCACCGTCGGCTCATCCCCTGGAGAGGGGCAGCGCCGCCGGCGCGCTGATGGGATTTCTCCCCCCTCCAAGGGCCGGCGCCTCTTCCCCAGAGAGACAGGGGGGGATTTATGGGTCTTCCCCTCCCCGCCCGCCTTGGTGGTCATGGGGCCCGAGGTCCCTCCCCCCCGCCTTTCCCGGAATATGATTGGCTGGGGGAATGCAGGGGGCGTGGCCAGGGTGGGGAGGGTCAGCCGTGTCACTTCCTGCCCCGCCCCTGGTATATCAGGTGATGGCGGGCGGGGCAGGGGCCCAGTTCCCTCTCCGGGGCCCAGAGACACGGTCGCTGCAGGAAGTGGAGCAGCGATGGTTCCCCCCAGGTTAGTGCCAGGGGGTGGCTGGGTGGGGCGGGGCTCAGTTTCTGGAGGGGGGGTTGAAGCCCCAGGAGTTTCCTTAACGAGGTAGGGGTCGGTGTTGGGGTCGGGGTCAGTGGGACCGGGATCAGGTACGGGTTTGGGGGTTCGGGGGTCAGGGTTCCCGCGCCGGGGCGACGCTGGCACGGCCGCAGGGGCATTGTCGTGCCGGGGCGGGGCAGGTCGTGGGTTACGTGGAGGGGAAGGGGAAGGGGAAGGGGATGGGGATAGGGTGGTCTCCCCGTGGGCGGGCTTGACGCGTTGCGTCTTCCTGAGCGCCTTCCGTTCGGTCGGACGCTCACCCTCCTCCCTGCCAGAGGCTGAGGCATTGGGAGCCTCCGGCTTAGCCCCCGGTGCCGGGGCTTGTGGTGTTGACTTTGGGGGAGGGGGAGTGGGTGCGGCGGCACCACCCGCAGCCATTGGTGTGGGCTGGGCAGCCTTCTGGGTGGGGCAGTTCTTTCTAATGTGCCCCACCTCACGGCACAGGTGGCACCGCACGCCGTCCGCCGTCCAGAAGGCGCGGTATGCCGCGCCCTCGTGGAGGACAGTGAATGAGCCCTCCGTGACCTCCTCCCGGGCCAGGCAAATAAACACCTGGCGTCGGAAGGAGTACACGTGACGGAGGGTGGGGTCCTTAAGACCGAGCAGGAGCGGTTGAACACCTGACCGGATCTCCCCCAAGGTGTTGAGGTGGGGAAGAAGGAGCTCGCTGGCAATGAAGGGCGGGACGTTGGAGATCACGACTCTCTGGGCCGTGACCTCCAAAGGGTCGACTGGCAAATATGTCCCGCCCACAGTGAGCCCCCTCTCCACGGCCAGGTGGACCGCCTGCTCGGTCTTAAGAAAGAATACGGCCTTCCCGTACATGCGGGCCGCAGCGACGATGGCCAGTGGGCCGACCACACTAGCCATGGCCTTGCTGCAGGCCTCGATGGTCATGTTGGGATGGGGATAGGCCTTGACCCCCAGGCGTTTGGTCAGGTGCCTGAAGGGGGATGCGGTTGCGGCCGGGGTTGGGCCAGCCGAGCCCAAGGCAGCGGCTACCCCGGCGTAGGTCCGGCTGGGCCCTGCGACCTTCGGGCTCGCCATACTCCGTCGGCCCCCGGCAGCAGCGGTGGAGGTGGGCCTCTGGCAGTAGTCGCGGTGGAGTCCTTGGGGAGGTGCCCGAGGCCAGTCACCCGAGGCGAGTCCTAGGCAGCGGTGGTGGAGGCAGGCCTCAGGCAAGTCCTCGGCAGGCCCTCAGTTGCAGTGTTGGGGGCAGGCCTGTTGGGGGGGGTCCCCAAGACAAGTCCCAGGCAGCCCCAAAATTATGTCCTGGGCAGCAGCGGTGGAGGTGGGCCTCAGGTCGCAGCAGTGGTGGAGGCTGCGGGGAGTGGCCTCAGGCAAGTCCCAGGCTGCAGTGGTGGAGGGAGGCCTCTGGCGAGTCCCAGGCAGGCCCTCAGTTGGGGAGGGACTCCCAGGCAAGTCCCAGGCAGCGCTGGTGGAGGCAGGCCTCTGGCTGCAGCAGAAGTTGAGGCAGGCCTCTGGCGAGTCCCAGGCTGGCCCTTGGTCCCAGCAGTGGAGGTAGGCCTCAGGTCACACCAGTGGAGGAGGTTGTGGGAAGGGGCCTCAGGCGAGTCCCAGGCTGCGGTGGTGGAGGGCAGGCCCAGGCGGGGTCCCAGAGACCAGCAGTGGGAGTGGGCCCCAGGTCAGCTCAAACACAGGGCCCAGAACACACAGCTCTCACCTCCTTCCTCCACCTCCTCCTTGGTCTTCTCTCTTCTCTCTTCTCCCACAGGCACGACACTGCCACTGGTCCAACTCCTTACTGGGAAAACACCCGAGTGGCCAGTGACAAGCAGTGCCCTTCACATCAAAGGGTGATGCTGCGACACTCCTGTTTATTTTTTTTTCTTTCTTTTTTTTATCTTTTTTAACCCCCCACACTACCGCCTAACTGCGGTAGTGCTTATTTTTCCCCAGCACCCATGGTGTGTGTGTGCAGGTGTGAAGACACAGTGAGAGACACAAAGTGCACGAATCTTTTATTCAATTTCCACCACCAGGAAGAAAGGAAACACCCGAGTGGCCTGTGACGAGCCGTGCCCTTCACATCAAAGGGCAATGCTGTGTGAACAAACAGTGAAGGGGAGGGCAGGGACTAAATCAAAATAGCGTTGGAGGGGGAAATGATGCACTCCACTCCCTGCGGCTCAAATCGTGATTTCATTCATTTCCATGCCTCAGTCTGATTGGGTTGCCCTGTCACACGGCCCTATCAACGAGAAGGAGCAAAATGTGGAAGCAGGAGATCTGTCCATTTTTCCACTGCACTTCCTACTGTCCAATTCATGAATTGTACTGGCATCATCCATCAAGCCCAACCCAATGTGGCAAGTCTTTCCAATCTGAATCAATATGCTCAGTCTAATGCATTAGCACCAAGGAAGCAGAATAAAATGGAGAAAACTATAATGCCCTGTTTTGTGCACTGAAAACTTGACATGCACAGGGAGACAGTGGTAGGATGAGTTCTCTAAGACCTCAGAGCCCTCATATGAGCTGTTGATCTATCAGAGATGTCCAGGCACCTTTCTATCATCTATGCACCCAGCATTTTATAGCGAGCTGTCTGTTGCGTTCTGCGTCTCAACACTTGGCTGGTAACTTTATGATGCGGTATGTTGCCAACCGGCTGCCCAGAACCAAAATGAGCTGCTTTCTACTGGCATTGACAAGAGACAAGATTTGGGATGATGTATAATATGTCTCAGTATTGTACTTGCTGCTGTTCTGAAGCACTGGACCAGATCCTAATGCAGCTTTATTATTGCAAAATGCAGCAAAAATACCAGCCTGTGATCATCTCTAGAATGTGTTCTCATAATGTGTACAATTTGTCACCATTACAAAATTTGAACTTGATATAAACTTTTATTGACTGTTACTCAAAGTTGCTGCTGATATATTATTCAAGTCCTGGTTTTAGTTCCTGGCTTGTGTTCTTCCATTTCAATAGTGTGTTTTATTTCTTGTTAAACTTTATGATTGCAGACGGTAATAATTTCATACATTAGGCTATGTGCATATATGATAAAATCTTCCTTGTCCAGCTGGAGTGATGGTGAAACCTTTAAATTGAAAATAAACCTGCCAGTCTGAACGACGTGGTTTGGAGATGCCGGTGTTGGACTGGGGTGTACAAAGTTAAAAATCATACAACACCAGGTTATAGTCCAACAGGTTTAATTGGAAGCACACTAGTTTTTGGTGTGACACTCCTTCATCAGGTGATGAAGGAGCTGCTGATGAAGGAGCGTCGCTCCAAAAGCTAGTGTGCTTCCAATTAAACCTGTTGGACTAATGCCTGGTGTTGTGTGATTTTTAACTTTGAACGACCTGGGATTGGGATTCTTCAGTCACTGTTTCAGCAAACTGTGATGGCAATGGATTTGGAAACTGTTTCACACTCAACAAGGTTTTGCATTTTGATAAGACAAACCAGGGCAAGACTAATACAGTTAGTGGCAGCCCTGGGAATGTTGTCGAATAGAGAGACTGAGGGGTGCAAGTACATAGTTCCTTGAAATTGGTGTCAAAGGTAGACAGGGTGGTGAAGAAGGCGTTTGGCACACTGGCCTTCTTCAGTCAGAGCATTGAGCACAGGAGTTGGGACATTGTTTGCAGCTGTATAAGACATTGGTAAGGCCACATTTGGGCTACTGCATACAATTCTGGTTGTCCTGCTATAGGAAGGATGAGATTAAACTGAAAAGGGCACAAAAAAGATTGATAAGGGCATTACCAGGCTGGAAGATTTGAGTTTTAAGGAGAGACTGGATAGACTGGGACTTCTTTAGCTGGACCATAGGAGGCTAAAGGATGAAGTTATAGAGGTTTATAAAATCATCAAGAACACAGATATGGTGAATAGCCTTTTCCCTATGAGTATGAGAGTCTAAATCTAGAGGTGAGAGTAGAAAGACTAAAAGGGATCTGAGGGGTAACTTTTTCGCACGGTGTATGGTACATACATGGATCAAGCTGTCAGAGAAAGTGGTAGAGGTGGGTACAGTTGCACCATTTCAAAGACATTTGGACAGGTACATGGATAGGAAGGTTTAGAGGGATATGGACCAAACGCAGTCAAATGGGGCTAATCCAGTTCAGAAACTTTGTGGCCTTGGATGAGATGGGCCGAAGGGCCTATTTCTGTGCTTTATGACATTATGACTGTATCAAAGAATTTCATGAGGTTGGAATCAGATCTGTTTTAATGCAGTTTACATTCATGTTGTAGTATAATCTCCACACACACCGCCTGTTCTCTATGTAGCTGGCAGCTGTTCACTCTGTGGTGAAGATTACTAATGCGACACGATTATTGTTAGAGAACCTGGGTTTAAACTGGAGGAATGATGTATGGTTGTGAGTTTGATACATATTTCTATACTGCGTGTGCTAAGAGGGGGAGTGATATAGTTTTAGTTTCATTTCTGAATGCATGTGTTTTAAGCTTATGACATCTGGAGTTTGTTTCCACATGCATTTTTAATAAGGGTTTGCAATCTTGGAGCGGAGCTGGGAGTGAACAATTCAATGTATTGAAAAAGTAGAGCAAATTGTGCACTTGCCTAGCAACAAAGTGTCCCAAGGTGCAAGGAGATGAAGCCTGAAGCATCTAGAACGAAGTGAGTGTCTGTACGTACTGGAGAGCGGAGGTTGAAGTGCTCAGCTCATGAGGAGACTGGTCTGAAAACTGCTGGCATCTGAGTGTTTTGGAAACCCATGTGTTCACTCTCAAGGTGTTTAGAAGTCAGTCAGAGGAACCAAATTTCTTCCATGTCAGTTGGCCAAGGGGTTTTAATGTGGAGAGAGAAGTGATTCTTCCCTGCAGTTTGAGTGTCTGCAGGTTTGTGTTGGTGTAAAAGGATGCAGCTTTCCTTTCTGACGTTTGTAATGAGACTGTTTCAAATAGCTCTTGTGTAGTGCTACACTGGTCATATTTTTCTTATGTGTAATCAATGGCTATGTTCTATTGTTTAAAATATATTGTCAGCCCTTTGTGAATATGCTCAACAACTGAACTTTATGGGGAAAAAATAATAAAAACTATGGTCCATTAAACCAGGTCTCATTCTGTATTAGTAAACTCAAAATGCAGTTGGGAAGACAACAGTGATGGAGAAGTGATATATTTCCAAGTCAGGATGGTGAATGGCTTGGAGGGGAACTTACAGGCAGTATAGTTTCCAAGTTTCTGCTGTTCTTGTCTTTTGCTGAAAAATGTGTTGCTGGAAAAGCGCAGCAGGTCAGGCAGCATCCAAGGAGCAGGAGAATCGACGTTTCGGGCATAAGCCCTTCTTCAGGAATTTCTGAAGAAGGGCTTATGCCCGAAACGTCGATTCTCCTGCTTCTTGGATGCTGCCTGAGCTGCTGCGCTTTTCCAGCAACACATTTTTCAGCTCTGATCTCCAGCATCTGCAGTCCTCACTTGCTCTTGTCTTTTGACATGTTTGACATGGGGTCTGGAAGGTGCATTCAGAGGAGATTTGATAAATTGTTGGAATGCATCTTGTAGATGGTGCACACTGTGGCTAGTGATAGCGGGAGCGAATTGAGGCTGCTGAGTGGACACTTGAGTCTAGAAACCAGGCTGCCATTCCGATCCCACCTTTTGGATGATGCGTTAATCTCAGGCTAATGGTTATGAACTGAAATGGTTTAGTTCAATACTGAATCCTGTGAGTTACCTGGGTTCAGATTGATTGCAAAATTCTACTAAAAGTATTTCCAAGGCAAATGCTTCAGGGAAGATTCTTCCTGTGTATATGAATAGGAAGGGTTTAGAGGGATACGGACCAAATACTGGCAAATTAGTCTAGATTAATTTAGGATATCTGGTTGGCATGGACTGGTTGGATCGAAGTGTCAGTTTCCGTGCTATATGACTTGGTAAATGATTTGCTATCTTCAGTAAATGACTTGCAGAACCAAATATTGACAAAGCATGAGAATTAGAGAGAGGGAACAGGCATCATGCCCAATCGTAAGTGTCGGAGATTGGTTCCCAGCAGGACGAGTGGTGTGCGGGCATCAGGATCAGTAAAAATTTCAATGGAATTCTGTTGAAAGAAAAGAAGGTAAAATATCTCTGTTAAAGTCTGGGATAAGGGGTATCTCAAACAGACCAGTCAAGGTTAAGGCTGGATTTTAGTCTAAGGAAGCAGGTCAATGTGAGAAACATTTTCACAATGTTATTTTGGCCAGGAGTACTGTTGGCATCTCATTAGCTGGCCTTGGAGCCTTGAGAGATTGGCAGTCCGACCATTAGAGGAAGGGGCTGCTGTTGCATGTGGGAGAGACAGGAAGGGCCTCCTTCTTGGAGCTTGAGGATCTTTTAACAAAGTAAAATAAAACTGGTCATTGCTGTTAGGCCTCGATTTTGTAGGGAAAACCTCCACAGGGCGCTCTGCACTGTGATTGTGGCAATAAGGGTGCCAGATGTATGTGGCATCAGGATGGTCCTCTGGCATCCCCATTGTCACTAGAAAGATGCCCCTGTTTCGATCCAGCAAGGAGACCCTGTGCTCTTTGGGAGATTCTGTGTGTGTGTGTGAGGGGGGGGGGGGGGGGGGGGGGGGGGGGGGGGGGGGGGGGGGGGGGAAGGAGAGTGGGGGGAGTGGTGGGAGTAACTATTTCTCCCCCAAAACAGCATGACCTGTAATGGCCCTGAGGTGGGAAAGTTGACTGCAAATCAGCACATCGGCTGGTCGCTGGGAATTCCTGCCCCTCAGTTTCCAACTCTCCACCTCGGTGACCAGTGAAAACCTCATTGTCAAGTCCTTCGATGTGAAAACAAACTCTTTCATGCTGTACCTGACAGCTGATGAAGGGCTTTTGCCCGAAACATCAATTTTCCTGCTCCTCGGATGCTGCCTGAACTGCTGTGCTTTTCCAGCACCACTCTAACCTAGACTCTGGTTTCCAGCATCTGCAGTCATCGTTTTTACCAAGCTGTCCTGAGAGTCAAAACAAACAACCGGAACGAGAATGCAAAATCAAAACCCAAGTAAATGGATTCACTGAGAATGTTAGCTTTATGCAATCAGATAATGAGAAATTAATAGGTGGCATTGATTCAATGTAGTTAACAGGTTTTTGGATTGTATCAAAGATAAAACATAGGAGTACCAATTGACAAGTGGCATAGAACACTTTGGTATGTTGAAGACATGTATAGAATTGAAACAATATGAATATATTCAATTATAACTTCTACTCACTGTGGTTGATATAAAATTTAACTATAATCTGAAAGTTGCTGATCAAGTCCAAAAGTGTACTAAATCTCAGTTGTATGACTGAACGTCAATCACTATCATCACTGTAGAACAATATTTAAATCAATGGAAATTGAGTTCAGGAAAGATCTACATTTTGGATCATTATAATGTGCTTCATTGAAACATGAGATGCTGATCCGCTCTACCTCAGACCTACCTCCTCAATTGTTACTTGCATTCACCCCTTTGTATTGGCTTCAAAACTTGTTTCAGTTCAACGTTTCCAGTTTTTGTGAAAAGCCATTGGCCAAAATGATCGTTCTCTTTCCCTTTTCATTGGAAGGTGTGGAGTATTTCCAGTGCTTTGTGACATTATTTTCAGCGGTCCAACGTCTGGGAAAATGCAAGTCAAAAGCTCCATTCATGGGGTGTAGTTTAGCCAACAATGATTGTCTATCCCTCATTGTCTAAAGAAGCAGAATCAACCAGATTGGTGTGGGTATGGAGTCACACATAAGCCATTTGTGGAGCCGAGGGATTTTTACAAGAACTGATGTAATCATCATTGGGCTAACTTTCTACTCTGGATTTTCATTGAATTCAAATTTCACTAGCACTGCTGGTGGGATTTGAACCCATGCCCAAAGAATATTAACTAAGGATTCACAAATTACTAGTCTACTGCCAATACCAATATACCACCTCCTCCTCCAACCATTTCCCATATCAAATTTTCAGACAAATCCAACTTATATTTCCAAACGGCTCTCTATGGCTTCAGAATATTCCAAGGTACTTTCCTGTTATCTTCAACATTTCTATTGGCTTTTGTGGTTTTATTAATTTGTTAATTTTAACCCAATCTAGTCACTGTGCAAAAGCTGATTTTCTGACCAAAATATATGGCTATGTTAGTAATTTTGTGAAACGTGAAAGGGTTCAGAAAAGATTTATAAGGATGTTGCCAGGATTGGAGGATGTGAGCTATAGGGAGAGGCTGAATAGACTGGGGCTGTTTTTCCTGGAGCGTCAGAGGCTGAGGGGTGACCTTATAGAAGTTTCTAAAATCATAAGGGGCATGGATAGGGTAAATAGACAAAGCCTTTTCTCCATGGTGGGGGCATCGACGGCATAGGTTTAGGGTGAGAGGGGAAAGATATAAAAGGGACCTAAGGGGCAACATTTTCCACACAGAGGGTGGTATATGTATGGAATGAGCTGCCAGAGGAAGTAGTGGAGGTTGGTACAATTTCAACATTTAAAAGGCATTTGGATAGATATAGGAATAGGAAGGGGTCAGAAGGATATGAGCCGAGAACTGGTAAACGGGACTAGATTAGGTGAAGATATGTGGTCAGCATGGAAGGGTTGGACCAAAGGATCTGTTTCTGTGCTGTACATCTCTATGACTCTATGAACGCTCTAAGTAATGGAACTTGCAACTCTCTGATATTCATTTTGCAATCCTAACATTTTGCTTTGGATTTTTACCAATTGATATCATTTCAAGGAGGTTCATTTCTGGATTTTGACAGGGCAGTCATTTCCTTCGAGTACTATGCCGTCGCTTTGGAAATCTTGCTGCCGAATATGAAAGAGGACCATAATCATAAATGGAAAATGTTAGATATGCCCCAGAGGTTTGACAGTGTCTGACGAGAGAAAACACAAACATTGACCTTTCAAATTCACAACCATTCACCAGACATTTTGAGAATGGTTCATTCTGTTGGCTCAGACATTGATACACCATCATTCATGTTTTTAACTGGAGCATTTTCATGTTTTGTTTGAAGAGGAATTTAAACAAAATAATGTAATGCTTTGTAATTACAGGTCAGCACATTGTGAAACTTGAAGTGGAGCAAAAACTGATCCATCTCCCCCACCCCCCACAGTTTGTTATTTAGTCACCATGAAGGGAAAAGCAATTGCTTACAATGTGGAAAAAAAAAATCAATCTATGAATTTTCCTGAACCTAGACTGTCAATACAAAATGGATTCTCTGAATGTACCAATTATCAAATAAAGACCTCTTTTCTCCTCATGATTTCAGGGAACTAATTCTTTTTGTTTCAAAAGTGCAAGTATTTATTTGGCCAATATTGAGGTTGAAGAGATTAGCTAGAATGGCATGATGTTGAAATACAATAAATAGATTGCTTCTGACCAAGCAATACCTTAATATGTGTAACAACATGTGCTAGGAAACAGCTAGCTCTATCATTGATTTTGTCTGAGCACATGGATTCTGAAATAACTACACAAAGGCTGGTATCCAAGTCACCCTTTAATTGCACGTGCACAGTACATGACACTGACCCAGCTAGCTCAGAGCCAGTTCCAGATGTGAGCAGAATCCATGACACTCCTATTTCTATCTGTCAGCCAGGGCTCCTTGATTAGACCAGATTAAAAGCTCCAATCAGGGAACTCGTATTCTATAATGTCCACCTGCTGACCTCGTTCCTGTCACTACAGATTCGATGGACTGGTCACTATACTATTTTGAAGTTAAAATGCTATGACAGTTACAAACTATTGGAAGATCTGGAGCCGTGTCTCTTCTGTCCAGTTAGTGTTATCCTTGGCTGAATAGCCTGAGGTTGGTGCACAGATTTCCTGCCAGAGGAACTGTCTTCCACACCTTTATACTTCTCAGCTGTAACTCATGTTGATATTCACCTAAAAATTTCTGTTCTTTTGACAATTTCCTCCTTTCTATCAGGGTTAGACCTAATTGCAGTGACCTGACTCCAACATGGATTCCTCTTATTCATTCTTGTGATGGAGGTGCCATTAGTAAGGCTAACAATCATTGCTCATCTCGAGTCAGTATGTTCTCTCTGCTCTATTTTGGAAAGTGCAGGTAGTTTATTTCAGTGCTTGGGCTTTTCGCCTGCCCGTGAGGTGCTATAAAGACACTGACTGATATATGGCTGCATGCGGATTACAGCAAACATTATGGAGAGCTGCTCACTTCTGTATAGCTGGGTGAATTGCTAAGACCATTTCAGAGTACACTTGAGAGTCAAACACATTGCCATGGGTCAGGAGTCACACATAGATCAGAAACGCAGATTTCCTCAAATGAATCATATTATTTAACAAGGTGGGGTTTTACAACAATATAGTAATTATATGGTCACTTAAATAATTAGATTTTTGTTGAGGATCTATTTAAAGAATTGAATTTAAAACTTCAAGGTGCATTTTCTTCTCTGAGTCCATCACAAGCCTAGTCAATGTATTTACTCAATTAGTCATCAAAAAGACAGGCAGACCTTGAGACATAAGAAACAGCAATGTTATTCGGTCCATAGAATGCTGCTGGCCCTTTTCAAACAATCCATCTGGCTCCTCAAAATCATTTTCCTCACAGGATTTGAACTGTAACTGCCTTAATAAAAATCTGACATTTGACAAGACAAGCATCAGGCGCCTTTTATGAAATTCTTATTTCAAATTAGTCAGCAATGCCTCAAGATAATCAGTTAAGAAATGGAGATGGTCTACGACTGACTCAGACAAGGATCATAGAATTCCAACAGTGTGGAAGCAGGCAATTCAGCTCTTTGAGTCAATGCTGAGCCTCTGACCCAGACCCACCCCTTGTCCTGAAAACCCGTATTTACTATGACCAATTCACCTAACCTGCATGTCTTTCAACTGTGGGAGGAAACCGGAACACCCGGAGGACACCCATGCAGACACGGGGAGAATGTGCAAACTCCTTATGGACAGTCACCTGAGGCTGGAATCTAACCCTGTTCCTGGGCTGCGAGACAGCAGTGCTAACCATTGAGCCATGGTGCCACCCTTAGATAGTCACATGACCTTAGCTGAGGTGAAGGGCAGGATTGTGACGTTGACTTTGATACACCTTGACCCACCCGTCCCCCGATAGCTATTGGGTGGCCTTTGCTGGAGGTGGATGTTTGATGAGGATAAGATTTATATTGGCTGCCATTCTGACCCCCTCTATTCATGGTTGAACAACCTGAAAATACTCATTGAATAATGGCTTTCTTGAGCAAAATGTTGGAATGTACCAAAGTCTAGTGTAGCATAAATTCATCTCAGGGTTAACCTAATGACATGTCAGTTGAAAATATGACCATGGATTAAGAAAGAAATCCTGCAATGTATAAAGTCTATTTACTTTATACACACACACACACACACAGAGCCATAAATATATAACATGTTTAAGTTTTACACAGACAAATTTATATGCAAAAATCTGTAAAACCAGCAATCTGAAAACCAGAGCTGTCCATACACCAGATATTTCCAGAATGTGCTTTGTTGTATTTTATTGTTACTTTACTCAAATAAAACTAACTTAGCTAAACCATTCAGGCAGGAACTGCAGGCAGCAGGGTTGTAACCTGTTTGGCCACTTGCAAATCAGTCCATTCCCAAGAATACCCTCTGCAATTATAAGCATTCGTTGTCTCAAACATGAACGCAGAATAGCAGCAGTGTGTTCCATTATCAGATGTAACGCAGCAATACATTTAACAGCACCTTCCAAACTCTCACTATCTAGTACCTACAAGGACAAGGCAGGAGATGCATGGGAATGCCACCTATTACAAGGCTTCGTGAAGCTTCTCAGTTCTGACTCCGTCAACTTCCAAAAACCCATCACAGCCTCAGTTCCAAGGCTGTTGGTTTTGAGAGAATTTATCAACATATAGTGTACACTTAATTGTTAATCGCCTTCTGTGGAGATACTAAATAAAAATGATATTTCCATGTCCTAAAACTGCTGCTTTTCAGTTTGTCCGCAGTAGGCCAGTGTGCTGGAGAGTGGGCCTAGGGGATTGCACACTGAATACTCTGTTAACTCCAGTTGAGGCCAGTTTTTATCAGAGTTAACACCATGGAGCTGCTGGACTAATATCCAAGGGTTTCTAATTTACAGGAATATCTGATGATAAAAAGTAACTTAAAATTAATCATTCTGACTCTCTAATCATGAAGCAAGATAATTAAAATTGCATTAGTTCCAAATTTCACATCATTACTCATCCTTATGGAGTATCTGACTTTAAATTAATCTTAATTGTATTACTTCAGAATGTTAACTTTGGTTTGCTAGCAGCAACATCTTAACTAAGTGAAACATATTTTAACTGATAACTTTTATCTGCTCCCCTTAAAGAAGCCGATAGAATGATTGATAGACTTACAGTTGAATCAATTCAAAAGAACTTTCCAGAAGGTTCTTAAAGGAATTGGCTGGTGCCCGTTCAGCATTCAAAAAAAACATTCGGATTGTAACAAACACCCAGCAAAAAACAAAATGAGCAAACAGTCCTTAATTTGTGATAAATTTCAGTGTAGATGTTCTGATTTGCAATTCATGAATTAGATTTCAGCGAAGTAGCATAGTGGTCAGTGGTTAGCATTGTTGCCTAATAGTACCAGGGACCACTCTCGGGCTGACTGTGTGGACTTTGCACATTCTCTCTGTGTTTGCGTGGGTTTCCTCTGGGAGTTCCTGGTTTCCTCTCTTATCCAAAGATGTGCAAGTTAGGTGGATTGGCCATGCTGAATATAGGGTCGCAGAGATATGGTGGGCCACGGTAGGGATTGTCTTTGGAGATTCCATGTGGACTTGGTAGGACAAATGGCTTGCTTCTATCCTATAAGGATTCTATGATTCTTTGGAATCCTCCAGACCTAGCCTAGTTATATGTCAATGTAATCTTGGTTGGATCACACTGACTGGGAATGGAAAAAAAAGACAACCCAACCCTTAAAGGGCCGTTATTGCCACTTCAAGGCAAAATCAGTTTTTCTTTGGAGGCGTGGTTACAAATAGAATATCACGTAATGATTATAAAACAGTGCATGGCCCACTGGAAATGCCAGCCTTTATGGTCTAGCTGCAAAATCAATCCTTTAAGAAATGAGTGCTCAGGAGGGTTATCCTAACAGGTGGAAACCAGGGAGGAATGCTACATTCACAGCTGAGGACTTAAATATTAATTTCTTCCTGATAAGATAATCATTAGACTCAATCCCCACTGTCGATTGTTGAAATACCATTACCGTGGGCCATCAAGGTTAAAATGAACCTCTTGCACAGGATATAGAACAGCTCTTTACATTAGCCACAGGAAGTGAGCTGAGGATTGAACTCTGGCACAGGGATCTAGTGATGTTTTTTGTTTCGGTCCAGGCATTCTGGTTATCCAGTCCAACAATGTCACTCATAGTCCCAAATGAAAACAGAAAATCCCGGTGAAACTCAGCAAGCCTGCAGACAGAGAAATGCTGGCTCAGTAGTTAGCACTACTGCCTCACAGCCCTGGGGACCCCGGTTCAATTCCAGCCACGGGTGACTGTCTGTGTGAAGTTTGCACGTTCTCCCCGTGTTTGTGCGGGTTTCCTCCCACAATCCAAAGATGTATAGCTTAGGTGAGTTGGCCATGCTAAATTGCCCATAGTGTTCAGGAATGTATAGGCTAGGTTTATTAGTTAGGGGTAAATATAGGGGAATGGGTCTAGTGGGTTACCTTTCGAGGGTTGCTGTAGACTTGTTGAGCTGTACTGTTTCCACACACTAGGGATTCTAGTAACCCTTCAGCTGCTGAATATCTCTAGTGATTTCTGTTTATTTTTTGTTTCAGATTTCCAGCAACTGCAGTTCTTGGTTTTCTGATGTCACTTCAAGGATGCCTTCCTTGAAGAAGCTCTCTTCCTCCCTCTACAAGGATTTCAGTGAGTCCCTCTCTCACTGCACCCACTAAGATGATGTTCAATGATATTGGAAGAGGAATAGGTTTGCATCTCAAATATGAACCCTAATCATTTGATCTTGCTTATATTTATTGTTCTAATGTAATTCACTGATATCATGCAATAAAATACATCCTCTTCAAGATATGATATTCTTCTTGGTAAACCAAGTTATTTTCCTTTACCAGATTCAACTAAGTGGGCCCCACAAATCTCTATCAGGAAAGAGGACGGTGGCAATTAATCTACCATTTAGCTCATATGACATGGTGAGTTTTGTGTTATGTCTCACAATTACTCTGTCAATACACCTTGAAAGAGATAGGCTTCTGTCTGTCCCAATGTGGTGTGGGACAGTGTTGTCACTACAAGAGGTTATTTGGTTCTGTGTTGCTTTTTTGAAGAGAGGTTGTAAGGCAGAGCTGAGGAGCTGTCTGTGAGAAACTAAACAATTTGTGAGGCCTTGGGTTTTGTCAGAAGTTGGAACAATGCAGTAGACTGGCTGTGGCCAACTCCCACAGACCAGGGTTTCGAGATTTTTCTAGTTTTTAGGTTTAGTTTCAAGCAGAAGCCTTTGGGGTCTCAGAAGAGTTGCAAACTTCAGTGAATGACTCTTGGCTGCTAATTTCTCTGTATTTTCTATTGATATCTTTTTCTTCATGGATTGGAGATCTGCATGTGCGAATCTGTGTCTGAATTTACATTTTGGCTAAGGGGTAGGTGATAGGATGTTCCTATATTGAATTAGTAGTTGGCACTATATCTATTATTCAGTTGAGTTTTCCAATAGTTAAGTTATTCTGAATTCCTCTTTCTTTTGTTTGTATTTTAACAGTAATGTTTAAATAAATTGTGTTTCGCTTAATATTGAGTACATTGAACCGTCATATTACATCTGGAAAGTGCACTTCACATCTACCTTTAAAATAAGAAAAAGTTAGAATCTAGGCTACCCTCTTAAGGGGGTCTGGTCTGGTCTATAATAGGTGACATATGACCTGAGGGAATGAACATCTCACACTCCATCTGACCTTGATCACTGAAAGTTGGTCATGCTACTGCTCCTCTGTAAATTAGTAGTTTCATCTTAACCCAGATGCTTATGTGCCTGTGAATTTAATGCTTATACATAACAGTTTGTTGTAATGTCTGCTAGATTCTTCACACCGACAATATCCACACCTTGTTTCTGCGTAGAGCACTTGCTAGACCTCAGCTGGTGTTTTTGAGTGCCACATTATAGGAAAGATGAGAACACACTGGAAAGAGTGCAAAGCAATTTAAAAGGATGGTTCCAAGATGAGGAACTTCAATCATGAGGATAGACAGAAGACATAAGGGGTGACACGGTGGCGCAGTGGTTAACACTGCTGCCTCACAGCATCAGGGTCCCAGGTTCGATTACAGCCTTGGGCGACTGTCTGTGTGGCGTTTGCACGTTCTCCCTGTGCCTGCGTGGGTTTCCTCCGGGTGCTCTGGTTTCCTCCCACAGTCCAAAGATGTACGGGTCAGGTGAATTGGACATGCTAAATTACCTGTAGTGTTAGGTGCATTAGTCAGAGGGAAATGTGTCTGGGTGGATTACTCCCCAGATGGACAGGCAGTATGGACTGGTTGGGCTGAAGGGCCTGTTTCCACACTGTAGGGAATCTAATCTAATTTGGGGATGCTCTCCTTGGAGAGAAGAGGACATTTGGTACAGATTTTCAAAATTGTCAACAGCCTGGATAGAGTAAGTCAGGAAAAGCTATTCTTGCAAAAGGAACAGAAACAGAGGACATAGATTTAAATTGGATTTCAAAGAAAACAAAAGTCAGATCAGAGGAAACTTTTTGACATAGTCAGGGTGGTGAATGCACTGCCTGGAGGCAAGTTCAAGTGAGGGCATTGGGTAATTGTTTAGTTAAGAAAAAGTGCAAGGATATGCAGAAAGATCAGAAGATTGGCACAAGTTAATGATATCTATTTGAAGAGCTGGCACAATGGGCTGAATGGCCTCCTTCTGTATTGCGAGATATCAGAAATTCAGTAATATGTCAAGGAATATGACTTGACATCACCCTCCTGGAGACAATCTTGCACTTATCTTGCAACAAGTGATGGGTCAAAAATGCTCCCAAACCATGGCCCACGACCATGTTGTTACACGGAGAAAGACACAGTATTCTCAGGAACATTCCTCTGAGGTTTGAGTTGAGCGACATTGTTCAGACAGACTGAAGCAAGCTTTGCGGGAGGTCTGGAAGGGTATGCTCAATGGATTGATTGCCTTTTCCTGCAGAAGATGTTTAATTTCCCTGGAGGCATCCCTGACGTAAGATCAGTTGTACACCTCGAGTAATAGAAATGTTAAGCCATTTGTCTGATTACCCCCTGTCTTCGATTGATGGATCAGCAGGAAATCAAAAGACTCCCACAGAAATGTAAGGCAGCGCAGAATTAATCTGAACCTCACAGCATTACACCTTACCTGCAGTGTTAAATACAGATCAGAACAGGAAACCTTCTCTTTCTGGCTCATGTTGTCAATGTTATCGTTGCCCAGAGACTGAACTGGACTCACCATATAAACACTGTGGCTACAAGAGCAGTTCAGAGGCTAGCAGTACTGCAGTGAATAAGTCACCTCCTGACTCCTCAAAAACCATCCACCATCTATTAGGCAGAAGTCAGGAGTGTGGTGAATTTTTGTACAATTACTTGGAGAGTGAAGCTCTGACAACAATGAGGACCCTGGCATTTCTACATCCATGATTGCTACCATCTAGAAAGACAAGAAAGACATGGGAACATCACCACCTGCCACTTGTAAGCTACTGACTTGGAAATATCTTGCCGTTCCTTCAGTGTCGCTGGATCAAAATCCTGGAATTCCCTCTTTCCAGGACACTTGATTAACACCCTGTCCCAACCTTCAACATACAATCCCTCTCCTAATCACATTGTGGAAGTAATGCCATCTACAAGATGCAATGCAATTACGCACTGAGGTTCTGCTGACAGCAAACCCACAAACACTTCCATCTTGAAGGACAAGGGCGGCAGATACATGGGACAATCACCACGAGCCAGTTCCCTTCCAAACCATTCACCATTCTGACTAGGAAGTAAATCATTATTCAATCAATGTCACTGGGTCTAAAGTCTGGAATCCCTAGTATCAGCACTGTGGATGTATTGGCATCACAAAACTCTGCACCACCTTCTCAAGGGCAATTAAGGATAGGCAATACATGAATTGAATTAAATTTTGCTGAGTCCATGTGCATTAAAAAAAGACTGAGTAAATAATCTTACGTTGTTTTAACATTTTGTGAGGGAACCCAAGGCTCTCAGGGGCTCTTTGACCTTTGAATAAAATTGCACATTAATTGGATTCAGCCTGAAGCTGATTATGTGTGGTACCTGTCCTTAATGACTCAAGGGCAGGACTGTGAAAAATTACTCTGCTAACCTAATGTGATGTAGAGGTGCCGGTGTTAGACTGGGGTGGACAAAGTTAAAAATCTCACAACACCAGGTTAAAGTACATCAGATTTATTTGGAAGTAGAAGTTTTCGGAATACCGCTCCTTCATCAGGTAGGTAGTTAGAGTATAACCTGGTGTTGTGTGATTTTTATAATTTGCTTATTCCCTGAAATCAGCTACAGAGAATGAAGCTCTGATAGCAAACAGAGTAGGGGAAAGAGAGGAGTGAAAGGGCAATTGGCTAAGTGGGGCAGGTTAGGTTAACATTAGAACTAGTGCCTGTTGAGTTCACTATGGAGACAAGTGCAAGATTCTGATATCCCTGGCTCAGTAATGAAGGGAGTAAAGAAAATAAAGGCTTAGTTTTCAGGTCAAAGCCTGCATGCAAGGGCAATCCCCACAGCATGCAACAAATGCAACACACAGTCACTTACTATTTTTGCCCACTAGGGCCTAATCAGAGACCTGGTCCAGTCCATGTCGATGCAAAAGGCCTGTTCCATGTGTGACCCCTCAGTAGCTGAATCAGAATGATGGATAGCACATCTTCAGAATGGAACACATACACGGTTGCATTGATCCTGAGGCTCCCATTTTCTGCCTAAATTTCTAGGCCTTTGACTAGTGCCAAAGTCAGATTTCTCAGACAAGAATTTAAATGAGGATCAAGTGACAGCTCATTATCATGGATTTGACCTCAATGGGAATTGACCACACACTGTTAGTTTCACTCTGTCTCACAAATCAGCCTTTTAGCCAACTGTGAAGGACTCACCTGTGCATCCTCTGCCCTTGTCTGAGGGGTGATGACCCTCAAGCTAAACTCACCACAGTCATCTCTCTCTAATGAGAGAGCAACCTAATGTCCTCTGGGATTATGGTGACTTTACCTTTACTTTGGTGGATATAGTCAACATGCTCTTTGTTTCTTCATCATAAGACGTCAATATTTGCGATTCAAAGGATTGTGCAGAGGCACCAAACCATCCCTCAGTTCCCTGGCACATTGTAGAAGCACCAGACTGTCTCCATGCGTGAGGAGAATTGAAGACTCACATTCACAGCTCCCTGTAGTCATGATCTTCTCTGTGGTGTTGACAAAAAAACATGAAGACAGTGTGGAGACCAGATTTATTTCCCAGGAGCAGGGAGAAGGGGAAGCTCCTGGCAGCATTAAGAAACATTGTAAGAAGCTGCCCAGTGCAGGGAAAGAGATCGATGGATTTTTGTTTTAATCATTCATGGGATGACGGCGTCGCTGCTGGGCCAGCATTTATTGCCCATCCCTAATTGTCCAGAGGGCAGTTCAGAGTCAACCACATGGCTGTGGGTCTGGAGTCACGTGTTGGCCAGACCAGGTAAGGAGGGCAGTTTCCTTCCTTAACAATATTATAGAGCCAGATGGCTTTTTTCCAACAATTGGCAATGGATTCATGGTCATTATTGGATTCTTAATTCCAGATTTTTAAAAATTGAATTCAAACCTGGTGGGATTTGAAGTCGGATTCCCAGAATGTTACCTGGATCTTTGAAATAACAGGCCAACGATGAGGGAAAATAGACAAAATGATTGCAAATATATTGCAGAAGAGGGGAAGTGAGAAATACTGAGAATTCTTCAACCACAACTTCCTCATCAAATCACCCAGTATTGATTATTACAGCCTGGAAAGAGATCTTTTGGCCCATTGTTTCTGTGCTTGTTAGTTCCTCACTGCCAATTGTTTACTGTGAATTCCTCACCCATGAATGTCCTCTGTAATTCTGCAGGTCAGGGAAAGCCACTTATAAATGTCCTGCTACTCTCAGCATTAAAACTACTCACTGCTCCTCCATAGCCCAGCCCTCCACAAACTCCTCTCCAGTTCATTCAAATGAAGTCAGCTAAAGTGCATAAATAAATCAATCAGGAGATGGTTACACATTCATAATAAAGAAAATCACAAGATATTCCACTCAAAAATGTTACACATGAGAAAGTGCAATAAGAAATGATGATATGTCTGCAGGTTTAAGAACTGAGCTCTGTTCTATCCCTGTAATGAGCTGCAGTTGGCATTTAATGATAGTTAAAGACCTAAAATTCCAAAGGGTGAATATTTTGATTGCAATATTTCTTCAGTAAAGAGTGAGTCTGCCCTGGCAAGCAATTCCTCAGAATTTGATGGTTGGTCAGGTATTCATTTCAACTCTTCACATTTAACATATTTGTTTTTATTTGTTTGGTGTAAGAAATGGCAGGAAATAAACAAGACGTTTTATTCAGTGTCCGACTGGAATCGATCAAAAACAGAAAATCCAGGGGTGGTTGCACGTATCTGCAGTTCATATAGAAGCTGAAGCATTGCTGACTAGAGTTTAAGAAGTCTCAACAGGACCTTTATTTGGATAGAAGCTGACCCATTATTAGACCCAATATTGTACAATCAACTCGTTCCACCGCAATGATCACTCCACTTCGATTTGTCTCCATGAACGTGGAGGAAGGAAGTTATGGCTACAAGAGCTGTTGTCAGAGCAGGTGACAGAAATCTGAGAACTGGAAAGGGGCTGCTCGTGGGAATAGGAAGCCTACACAGATAGAACATAGAACAGCACAGCACAGGCTCTTTGGCCGTCGATGTTAATGCCAGCCTTTTATCCGATTCTAAGATCAGACCAACCTACACACCCCTCATTGTTCTATCTTCTATGTGCCTATCCAAGGGTCGCTTAAATGTCCCTAATGTACCTGACTCTATGTGCAAACCACAGATTAGAATACACAAACTCCACCTCATGACTTTCTGAAGAAGGGTCACTGGATCCAAAACATTCATGGGTGGCACGGTGGTTCACAGCACCAGGGTCCCAGGTTAAATTCCAATCTCGGGCGACTGACTGTGTGGAGTTTGCACATTCTCCCCGTGTCTGCATGGGTTTCCTCTGGGTGCTCCGGTTTCCTCCCACAGTCCAAAGATGTGCAGGTTAGGTGAATTGGCCCTGGTGTTAGGTGCATTAGTCGGGGGTAAAGAGGGGGAACGGGTCTGTGTGGGTGACTCTTTGGAAGACCAGTGTGGACTCGTTGGGCTGAGTGGTCTGTTTCCATGCTATAGGGAATCCAACCTTTGATTTCTCTCTGCAGATGTTGCCAGACCTGCTGAGCTTTGTCAGCAATTTCTGTCTTTGTTCATGATTTTCAGTCCCAGTCACTGTTCTGAAGAGCCCTAGAGGCGAACATTTCTTTCTTGGACACTATTGCCATATCATGGAGGATTGGACACTCTTGGCTTGGTTAGGGCCACAGATTGGTGATTGACCCTTTCAGGCCTGTGTGTTACTCATTCCACCAGTGGGAACATTTGACTTAGGAGAGAGTATTGAGAAAGTAATCTCAGCTCAATCAACCACTCAACATCCCTTTGGGCAGTCTATCCAATATTATCCATTTTATAATGACTGCATTGTCAATACATTGCCCCAAAATTAGGGGTAAATTTCTTGGCTCACAGACCCTCCATGCTCTACATTGCAAGAGTTAAGCAACAATTGGCAGACCAATGAAAGATTAGCTTAGGTTAGATTACTTACAGTGTGGAAACAGGCCCTTCGTCCCAACAAGTCCACACCGACCCGCCGAAGCACAACCCACCCATACCCCTACATTTACCCCTTATCTAATACTACGGGCAATTTAGCATGGCCAATTCACCTAACCTGCACATCTTTGGATTGTGGGAGGAAACTGGAGCACCCGGAGTAAACCCACGCAGACACGGGGTGAATGTGCAAACTCCACACAGTCGGTTGCCTGAGGCGGGAATTGAACCCGGGTCTCTGGCGCTGTGAGGCAGCAGTGCTAACCACTGTGCCACCGTGCCGCCCACTAAGGTGCAGACCTGCTCCCAAAGGCTAAACAGGCTGGGAATGTGATTGCCACTTCTCATTGCCTCACGTTATCTGAGTGTCAGCTCTAACAGTCCCAACAGCAGCAGGACTGAATTGTGGTTACAGCTGGCACACCAGGCAGGAAGGAATGAAAATCAACACCAGAGGGCACTACTGTGTTATGCCTCAGGCATTATTTCAGTATATGTTTAAGCCACACAGTTTGTCAGTCTATCTTTAACAGACATACTAATGGCATCATCATTGCACCGCAACACACACATTGAGGTTAGAACGATAACTGACTCCATCTTAACTGGGATCACTTGAAACATGACATGCTATTGAAAGCATGCTGCTCTTTGTAACCTGGGCAATCTACAGGTTTGGCTAACACATAACAAGTAACATTGGTGCCACTCAAGTACCAGACAATGACCATCTCTGACAGGAGAATCTTACCAATGACTTCCATTGCCCAATGACTTTCAATTGCTGAATCCCCCACTATCAATATCCTGGGGATTATCATTGCCCAGAAGTCAACTGGACTTGCCTTATAAATACAATGGCTGCAAGAGAAGGGTGGGAAGCTAGAAGTATTGACTCCCCAGATCCTGTCCACCATCTATGAGCCACAAGTCAGGAGAGTTAGAGGATATCCATTTGCCTTGATATGTGCAGCTCTAGCAACACTTAAAAAAGCTTCCAGAACTAAGCAGCCCACTCAATTGGCACCATATCCACAAGCATCCACTTCCTCCCCCACCAACGCTCAGTAGCAGCAGTGTATGCTATCTCCAGGATGAGCTGCAGAAATTCACTGTGGGACATGAGACAGCACATTCCAAACCCACGACTACTTCCATCTAAAAGGACAAAGGCAGCGGATACATGGGGAAACCACCACCTGCAAGTTCCCCTCCAAGCTACTCACCATCCTGACTTTAAATATGTTGCTGTTCCTTCACTGCCACTGGTTCAAAATCCTGGAACTGCCTCCCTCAGGGTATTGTGGGTCAACCTACAGCACATGGACTGTAATGGTTCAAGAAAACAGCTCACATGGGCAGCTGGAAATAAGCAACAAATGCTGGTCCAGTTAGCAGCACCAACATTCCATGAGTTATTAAAATAAAGAGCACTTGGTCACACAAAGGGTGAAGCAAGGGGAAAGCATGTTGGGGTCGGGTTGACATTGGAAGTCAAGTGGGCAAGAACAAAGTGGGTGCTTGCTATCTTTGTGGGTGCCGCCAATACCCAAAGGGTACCGTCTCAAATCATGTGCCCCTTTTTCCTCCCTGTCATTACAAACATATTTTGAAAAGCAGGCTTCCCAATTGCACTCACTTGCTTTTGCCAACCGCATCATGCTGTGGGCGGCATGAAATGCAAATCAGTTGCCTTGGTAACAAGCTCAAATGCCTTTATTGAAAATGGCTGCACATTCAACTCCTACCCACTCCATAATATAATGGGGACCAATAGAGAGTAGCTGGGCTGACAGTGAGCTTGTCACCCCTTATAGTTCAGGTTCTCCCAGCACCACCATGGCCAGGGGAGGGACTTAAAATCCAATTCAAGGATTTTCACCATCTGTATCTCTTCAGGAGGGATAAAAGAATTAATTCAACTTGATTTCACTTTTACATAACTACACGATGTAGGTGTTGCTGGCTGATCCTGCAGTTATTGCCTGAGCAATATTGCCTAACTCTCCATGAGAAGGTGGTGGTGAGCTGCCATCTTGAACTGCCACAGTCCTGAGTGTGTAGGCACACCCACAATGCTGTCATGAAGAGAATTCCAAGACTTTGACCGAGCGACAGTGAAGGAATGGTGTTATATTTCCAGGTTGGGACGGAGAGTGGCTTGGAGGGGAACTTGCAGCCGATGATGTTCCCAAACATCTGCTGTCTTTGTCTTCACATGTGGGTTTACAAAGTGGCCTTACTGGAGTTTTAGCTAACTGCTGCAATGCATCTTGTAAATGACACACAGTGCTTTGACTGTGCATCTATAGAGATTGAATGTTTATAATTACAGATGTGGTGCCAATAAAGCTGCGTGCTTCGTAACTGTTGGAGTTTCACTCATCCAGATCATGTTCCGTCACACTCCTGATAGGTGCCTCATACAGGGTGGAGTTAGGAGGTAAGTTACTCGCCACAGAATTCACAGCCTCTGACTTCCTCTTGTAGCCACAATATTTATACGACTGATCCAGGTCAGTTTCTAGTCACACGCAATTGTCATCCCATAAATAGGGGATTCAGCAATGCTAATGTGGTTAGGGCAGGTGTTTAGATTCTCTCTTGTTGATGATGGGCCATTACCTGGCACTTGTGTGATGTGAGTGCTGTTTGCCACTTGTCAGCCCGAGACTCGATATTAACTGAGTCTTACTCCACATGAACACAGACAGGATCAGGAGCTGAACAGTCACAAACGGTGCTGATTGTTACGCAATCATCACTAAACTGCCTCATTTCTGAGGTCGTGATGGAGGGACTGTCATTCATGAAGCAAGTTGGGCCCCAGGGCATGACACTGAAGAATTCTCAGAGAGAAAAAAGCAAAATATTGTCTTTGGATTGAGACAATTGACCTCCAACAACCATTACCATCTCTCTTTGAGCTAGGTATGACTCCATCTTGCAGAGTGATTTTCCTGTGTTTCCCATTGATACTGGCTTTGCTAAATCACCTTGGTGCCATCCTCGATGAAATGCTACCTTGATATCAAGGGCGTTTATTCTCCCCTCACCTTTGGAATTCAGCTGTTTTGTTCATGCTTGGATCAAGGAGATAATTTATCAGGAGTTGGGTGGCCATGGCACAACACAAAACTGAGATTACCGTTGAGCAAGTGCTGCTTGATAACACCTTCCATCGTTTCACTGAGAATCGAAAGGAGACTGGTGGGGTGGTCATTGACTGGGTTGAATTTGCCTGGCTTTTTGCAAACAGGAAATATCTCTCAGTTTATCACATGGTTGGGCATGAGACAGAATTGCAGTTGTACTGGAATATCTTGGCTAGGGGAGTGACTAATTCTGAACCACAGGACTGTTGGTGATATGTTGTCAGCAATTCCTATTGTCTCCAGCCATTTCTTGATTTCACATCAAGTGAATTGAATTTGCTTAAAATTTGGAGATGCCGGTATTGGACTTGGGTGTACAAAATTAAACATCACACAACACCAGGTTATAGTCCAACAGGTTTATTTAGAAGCACCAAAGTTTGGAGTGTTGTTCCTGCACCAGGTGGTTGTGGACTATATGATCATAAGACACAGAATGTATAGAAAAGGTTTACATTGTGATGTATATATTGAAAAATACCTAGATTGTTTGTTAAGTTTCAACTTTTGGAATGTCCGTGTTGGTTTCAGTTCTTTCATATATAAATCTCAGAACTTTTTAAAAGTTACATTCTCAAGTGAACTTTAACAATAGGTGCCATGTCGGCCCAGATAATGCATTGAAGGTATGAGGTGCCCTGTATGAGGCTGTTTGTGCCTCAATGGTCAGACTGATCCTATTTCTAAAAAATGGATTTACAGAATCTTATATAGATTCATGCAGTTTGTTCAGCAAAATAAAATGTGATTCTGCAAGCACAAATTCACCCCACAAACTTATATCTATGTATGTGTGTGTGTGTGTGGGGTGTGGTGCAGTGGGGTCACCTGTAGTGTGACATGAACCCAAGGTCCCAGTTGAGACCATCCCCATGGGAATCGAACTTGGCCTTCAGGCTCTGCTCGGCCACTTTGGCCAATGTCTGCCTTGGAGGATGGTCCCTGAAGGTCTGAGGTCGAATGACCTGGAACGCTGAAATGTTCTCCAACTGGGAGGGAACATTCCTGTCTGTTGATTATTGTGCGGTGTCCATTCATCCGTTGCTGTAGCTTCTGTTTGTTTCGACAGTGTACAATGCCTTGGGCATCTTTGTCTGCACTGTATGAATTAGACTTTGCTTTAGATTGGCACAGAGATTAGATCTGAAATGTTGGATGCTGGGGCTTTTTTCTTTGGAGCATTGGAGGCTTAGGAGTGATCTTATAGAGGTCTATAAAATCAAGGGGCATTTGCAGGGTCAATGTCTTTTTCCCAGGTGGGGGAGTCCGAAACTAGAGACCATAGGTTTAAGGTGAGTGGGGAGAGTTTCTAAAGGGACCTAAGGGGCAACTTTTTCCTCAGAAGGCAGTGCGTGTATGGAATGAGCTGCCAGAGGATATGGTGGAGGCTGGTACAATTACAACACTTAAAAGGCATCTGGAAGAGTAAATGAACAGGAAAGGTTTAGAAGGATATGGGTCAAGTGCTAGAAAATGGGATTGGGATGTCTGGTAGGCATGGATGAATTGGCTCAAAGGTTTTTTTGCATATTGTATGACTCTATGACTATGTCAGTTAACTCTGCATTCTCAAAACTCTATCATTAGTTGCTCTGTTGAACAGTTTTGACCTTGAATAGCTCATTGAACTAGAAGACGGGCTTCCAGCTCATCAGGAGGTAGCCTTGGGACTTGTTCTGAGCAGTAACTTACACACCTTGACCTGTTTTCTGTTGAGTAAAGGAATGTAAGATGTGAAATGATTCAAACCTTTAGAAAACTGAAGGGACAAGCAGAGTAGATGTAATCAGGATATTTCATGCTAGACTGCACTCAGAGAACTGGATTACATAAATACAGAAAATTCAAGCAATACCTTACATTATTAAAAAAAATTACACCCTTTGGAAAATCTACTGTACAACCTGAAGTGAAACCTATTAAAATAAGTGTCAAATACCACTTTAAAAAATGAGTTTGATAAATAGGAGGATAGAAAGTGAATCAAAGAGATAAGAATAAATATAGACAGGGATAATCAAGTACTGCAAGGACAATAATATTCTCAGTGTTGCTGAGACTGTGTGAATGTCATTGTGGAACACAGCCGCTAAGGTTCAATAAAGGCAATGAGAAGGGAGATATTCAAGAGTTTTGAAGGATGCTCAAAGGCAAGAGAGAATTGCAAAGTTGTACATTGCCCATGGCAGGAAGATGTTTGATAAAGTAATTTGCCCTTCTGTTTTTCTTTCTGTTTCTCAGCTCTGTTTTTAATAATAGCTTAGATTTAGTTGTCATAATGCCAGCATTTACCATCTCTATGACAGTGACCCTGGCAGCCATGTTGGGAGTCCACGCGTAAGCAGAATATGGTGGTAAAGCAAAAGCTACGGTCAGTGAGTCCATTCCAGAGGATGTGTTGCCGACAGCCACATCAGAGAGGATTCCTAAACAATCAATAAAATGATGACAAATTCCACCCAAACATTATTAGATTCAATGCAAAAAGCCTTATTCAAAGTGCCATCTTATTGAACGAGTTGTACCCGAGTTTTCAGAAGTATACTGAATTCATAATACCTCTACACAATATTAACTCACCTTGAACACTAACAATCTATTTGCTGAATATCAAATATCTCCAGTATAATTAAACAGCAATTTTTAAAGCTTGGATTTTGTCTAAATCAAATTGTAACTATCTATTTTGCTTTCTGAAAAATGTAATTGCAAGTGAAGGAAATAGTGAGTTGAACTCCCTGATTTGTTGTCTGTGAGAATACTGCAATGTGAACGTCCACTTATCTTGATTGCTGACATCATTGCCATTGGAGCATGGTGATCCCCTTGGCTTGGCATCAGGGGAAATCCTCATGAGAAAGATTGTCTCTTGTGGGTTGGTCAGTGAGGGTGTGCTATTGTTGCATTGTAACTGAGGAACCTGAACAAAGGAAACTGAGGGGTAAGTTTACTAAAGTGGATTGAGAAAATGCACTAAATATAAGAAAAGATTTGATACTAGACAGATAATTGATAAGTTTTTAAAGAAATACTACAAGAAAACTTGAAAGGGCTCAGAAAAGATTTACAAGGATGTTGCCAGGGTTGGAGGATTTGAGCTATAAGGAGAGGTTGAACAGGCTAGGACTGTTTTCCCTGGAGCATTGGAGGCTGAGGGGTGACCTTATAGAGGTTTACAAAATTATGAGGGGTATGGATAGGGTAAATAGGCAAAGTCTTTTCCCTGGAGTGGAGGAGTCCAGAACTAGAGAGCATAGGTTTAGGGTGAGAGGGGAAAGATAAAAGGGACCTAAGGGGCAACTTTTTCACGCAGAAGGTAGTACGTGTATGGAATGAGCTGCTAGAGGAAGTGGTGGAGGCTGGTACATTTGTAACATTTAAAAGGCATCTGGATGGGTATATGAATAGGAAGGGTTTGGAGGGATATGGGCTGAGTCCTGGCAGGTGGGACTAGATTGGGTTGGGATGAAGGGTCTGTTTCCATGCTGTACATCTCTATGACTCTATGACAAAAGCTTGGATACCCATAAAGAAAGGTGAATCAAACATCATTAATAGAGAAAGTTAAAGTTTGTATTAACTCAAAGGAAGTGATTTAAAGGAATCCTAAATATAATGGTCAGTCTGAAGACTTGGAGTAATTTAGGATCCAATGAAAGGGGGCTGAACGACTGATAAGGAAATAGAAAAGCAAATATGAATACAAGCTAGCAAGGAACATAAAAGTCTCCATCAATTTGTAAATATAAAGGAAAATAGCAAGGATAAATGTGGGCCCGTTATGGTTGGGGCTAGGAGAATGTAAAGGGAAGAATAGGGAGACAGCACATCAACTAAACAATTGCTTAGCATCTGTCTTCATAGAGGGGGCCAAATTCTTCACACAGAGAGTGGTTCCTGTGTGGAATGAACTTCCTGAGGAAGTGGTGGATGTGGGCACAACTACAACGTGTAAAAGACATTTGGATAAGTACATGAATGGGAAAGGTTTGGAGGGGTATGGGGAAGGAGCAGGCAAGCGACCTGATGAGAAGAGAATCACAAGGTGCCCAAAGGACGTGTGCAACTGACAAACTGAACAAATAGAGTTTGAGTAAAGATGTAGTATTTTTTAAAAAATGCATTGTGGGTTGATAAATCAGCTGGACAAGCTTCATCTCAGAGTGTTAAAGAGAGATAATGGGTACATTTGTGGTTGTATTCTATAATTCTCTAGATTCAGGCAGTGGAAAATGTAATGTAAAACTAGAGAAAGAGAGTGAATGAAGAATTACTGATCCGTGATCTTGATATCAGCAGCAGGAAATTATTCAAATCTACGATAAAGGATGTGACAACTTTACATTCACAGAAAGAACTGGCTAAAGTTTCTTGAAGATGTTAGTTGTCACATAGACAATGGAGAACTGGTGAATGTTAGATTTTCAGGAAACTTGTGATAAGGCCCCACACAGGAAGTTAGTAAAAAAAACATGAAGGTACATGGGATTATGTGGAATCGACGAGTATGGACTGAAATTTGGTCGACAAATATGAAAGGAGAGAGTAGAAATAAATGGATCCGTTACTGGATGGCAGGCTGTAGCTTATGCGGAACTGCAAAGGTCAGGGCTAGGTCTAAAACTAGTCACAATCTATAACCATGTTTATGATGAGAGGACAGTTGGAACATTTCCAAATTTGCTGACAACATCAAGTGGAGTGGGATTGTAAGCTTTGAGGAGGATGCAAGAAGGCTTTCAAGGAACTAACCAAGTTTGTTCCACTTCAAGGCACTCGGACAGACTTAGTGGTTATGCCAAAAACTGGAATTGGACGTGAATAGTGTAAAATTATTCATTTTGGTAGAAAAGAAAGGGAAGTGGAATATTTCTGAAATAGCAGATGTTGGGAAGTGTGATTGTCAATGAACCTCTAAATGTGAGCTTGCAGGTGCAGCAAGCCAATCAGATGGCATGTTGGCATTCACTTCAAAGGGATTTGGGTACAGGGTTAAAGATGCCTTGCTGCAATTGTATAGAGCCTTACTGAGACCTTCATGAGATACTTGTGAGACCACATTGGTGTTTTGAAGAGGGTGTAGAGGAGGTTTACTCAGATGTTGCCTGGTCTGCAGGGTTTTTGTTATGAGGAGAGGTTGGATAAACTCCGATTGTTTTCACTGGGAAGACGTAGGCCGAAGAGTGACCTGATGGAGTTCTACAAAATTATAAGAGCCATGCAAAGGGTGGATAGTCAGGCATTGATTCCCAGGGTGGAAAAGTCAACACAGGTTCAAGGCAAGAGCAGGAAATTTGAGGGGAGAAGTGAGTGGAAAGTTTTTCACTCAGAGGGTGATAGGTGTCTGGAATGCATTGCCTGTGGATGTGGTGGAAGCAGGCACATTTACAACATATATGGCATATCTTGATAGATACATGAACAGGAGGTGAATAGAGGGATAGAAACCGAACGTGGGCAATAAGTAATGGGTCTAAATAAGGATTGGAATTGGCAAAGGCTTGGTGGGCTGAAGGGTCCTGTTCCTGTGCAGTATTGAATTGCATTGCAATTGTATTGTATTTGTGTATAATGTTGGTCCACTTATCTTAGGAAGGATATACTTACATAGGGTGAGTGCAGTGGGCTTTCACCAGATTAATCCTTGGGATAGCAGGATTCTCTTATGAGGAGAGACTGAGTCAATATTCTCCAGATTTTGACAAATGAAGGGTGACCTCAATGAAACTGACCGAATTCTTACAGAATGAGATGTTGATAGGTTATTTCCCATGGCTGCTGTCTGTAGAACCAAGGAGCAGAAATCTCAAGCCTTTAAGATTGAGATGAGGAGAAATTTAGTGGTGCATTTTTGGAATTCTCCACTGGGGAAGCTCAGTCATTACACAGCTTCATAGACAGGAATCAACAGCTTTCTGGAGCTAATGACACAAAGGCATTTCTTAGAATCCTACAGTGTGAAAGCAGACCTTTCAGCCCATCGAATCCAAACAGACACTCTGAAGAGCAGCCCGCACAGTCCTAATGCCTATCCCTGTAATCCTGCATTCCCCATGGCTAACTCACATCATCTGCACACCATGGTCAATTTAGCACGGCCAATCCATCTAACCTGCACATCTTTAGATTATAGGAAGAAACCGTAGCACCTGGAGGAAATTCACACAGAGAAAGGGAGAATGTGCAAATTGCAAAGTTACCCAAGTCTGGAATTGAACCCAGGTTTCTGGAATTGTGAGGCAGCAGTGCTCACCACTGAGCCACCGAGCCATTCTATTTGAAGATATTGTGGAATGGCCTACTCAAGGCCTACTGCCATCAGCCTAATGAGGCTCAATTGTTAACCTTGACGAATGCTGGACAATAGTGAAAAATTATCAAGAAGGCCCATTGTGAGCCCTGGAGACTTTTATAAAAACCCAATCTAAACTCTGGTGTCAGAGATCTAAAAGATTTCCAAATGCAGTTTTGAGAAATAAATGAGCGATTATATGCAGTAGCCAGAAACATTGACATGGATTCCTCCATTTCCTGTCATCTGTCTGATAGAGTAGTGAGATGTACCATAAACTGAAGGAAATTATAGTTAATTACAATTTCAGTGTCCGGATAGTCTTTCAGATGAAGATTCTGTCACATCACCTGCTTTTTTTGGAACTAACAGCAACAATGGCAGGATATGGACCTCAGTCAGATTTGGAAGTACTCAATCTGTGAAATACTTGAAGGATAAGCTCAGGATTGTTGATGAAAAGGACAGTATTCAGTAAAAGTGAGCAGTGTTTACTTGTTTTCACTCATAGGATGCTGATGTCATAGTCTAGACCAATGTTTATTGCCTACCTCTAGTTGCCTTTGAGAAGGTGGGGTGAGCTGTCTTCTTGAACTGCTGTAGGTTGACTCACAATGCCATTAAGGAGGGAATTCAGAATTTTGACCCAGTGACCCTGCAGGGACAACAATATATTTCCAAGTCAGGATTGTGAGTGACTTGAAGGGGAACTTGCAGCTGGTGATGTTTGCATGTAGCTGTCATCCTTATCCTTCTAGATAGAAGTGGTTGTGGGTTTGGAAGGGATGGTCTAAGAATCTTTGGTGAGTTTCTGCAGTGCATCATGTAGATGGTACACACAGCATCAGTGGTGGAGGGAATGAATGCTTGTGGATGTAGTGCTAATTAAGCGGGCTGCTTTGACCTGGATGGTGTCAAGCTTCTTGAGTGTTGTTGGAGCTGCACCCATCCTGCTGCGTGTTTTGTAGATGGTGAACATGCTTTAGAGTGTCAGGCGGTGAGGTACTCAGTGCAGGATTCTGAGCCTCTGACCTGCTCTTGTAGCCACCGTATCTGTATGGCAAGTCCAATTCTGGTCACCGATAACCCAAAGAGTTTATATTTGGGGTTGTGAAGCTGACATTGCTAATTCAAGAGCATCACTCCTTACTCCCCACCCCCCGGACCATAGGCAAAGCAAAAGCAAAGGAAGGTTCAGGGACCATTATTTGGCACTTTAACGATTACAGTAGAGTAGACTGTTGCCTAAAGTCTGTCTGTAACCTGGTAGACAGCTCAGGAAGGCCAAGCTCTGCATGTTACAGGGTTTCCCAACTTCACAAAAACTCGTGCCAACTGCAAATTCCATACCACAGTCACTGCTATAATGTCAACTTGTACAGAGCAGGGCCCAGTGACGATGAACGGCAAGGTAATCCATTAGTCGCAGTATAATGAGAACCATAAATGTTGGCCAAGAGCCAGGTGATAAAGTTTCGAATAGTGCCACAAGATCTTTCACATTATGGTCTTCTGTCCATTCATGTCATTTTTTGGAGAATCTCAGTGAGTCGAGGCTGACTCCAGATGGAGTTGATGGATGAAAGCAAATTGGAGGCAGGCATGACGGCTCCTCTGGCTAGGTGGCTTGCTGCTACTTGCTGTCAAAGCTCGGACATGAAGAATGATGCTCAAATGAGTCACAAGGCATGACTAACAATAAAGCGAGGGGACACTCACATTTTCAAAGACAGAGAGAAAGAAGAAAGACTACTGAGTACGTTTTACATCTGCCGAAATATCTCAAAGTACTTTACAGTCTTCACTTTTGAAATGTAGTCAATGTTGTAATCCAGGAAAAATGGGAGTCAGTTTCTGCACAGCAAGGTCCCACCTGAAGTAGTATGGGAATGTCCAAATAATCTGTCATTGTGATGTTGATCAGCAGATAAACATTGGCCCAGGATATAGGAGAACTCACTCGCTATTTTTCAAAATCGGACTATGGGAGCATGGTACACTGCCTGGGGTAGGCAAATGTGGATTTGGCTTACACTCTCAATTAAACGTTGACACCTGTGACAGTACAGGACTCCCTCACTGAAATGAAATGGACCAAATAACTAGCAAAGCAAAGAGAACATCTGCCGACACTCCAAGAACACTCACAGTAAGCACGTGCGGAATGTATGCATGCAGTACCCCTGTCAGTGATGCCATTCCATCACCTTAACTTCCATTTATTGTGCTCATTTGGGTGGTGCCATTGTTTTTACTGGCAGGGCGTTTCACAAAGTGAGCATGTGCACACCTCTCCACACGTGCAATGTTAACTTTTTGAGACTGTCAGAAGACGCAGCCTAAATCAAAATATTTGATTGATGTCTGCTCTCTGCATTAAAGTCGGAATATGTAGGCTGTATCTAAAGCTTCTTGGAGCATTGTTCCAAAGATTGCCAGAATGTGTCATAAATGTGAAAGATGTTCACAGTGTGTTCAAGTTCCACTTTGTTTGCTAAGTGCCATTGTACAAGCTGGGGGTGCTTGACCAGTTTAAAAGGTGCAAAATCAATTGCTAAACATTCAATATGGTGAAGCCAATATGTGCTGGAGAGGCACTGTCCTTTTGTAGTGAATGAGCAAAGTAACTACCATGGTGTGCTCCTGAAACAGGAATTACATCCCCTTAGTGCAGATGTAAACAGAGGGTCTGGTGCCTGTTTGAACCCTCATGTAATGGGCCACTGCTATCCTGTGAGTCCACCATTACGTTTCAGTGGAAAGGCTTAAGATCCTCCAGTTTATTAGCTCAGCTGAAAGATAGCAACCCAACAATGAGAAGGTCATCTTGAAGTATTTGTTGGAAGTTAAATCTTGGCCTTGGCACGGGGAGAATTTCCTCGCCTTCCGACTGTGAATTTGATAAGATTGTTTATGTCTTAACTATCCTTCTTGAAATTCCAAAAGGACAGCACTGCAATGAAGTGGCTCTTTTGACTTTGTGCACAAGATTTTGCCCAGGGACGAACCCTGGGACCTCCTGACTCTGAGACAGGCCTGATACCCTCCAAGTTAAAAAGGTGGCACCTGAAAAACTGAAACTTATTCTATTAGTTCTTCATAGAATCCTCACATTGTGGAAACAGGCCTTTTGGCCCAGTAAGTCCACACTGACCCTCTGAAGAGTAACCTACCCAGACCCACTCCCCTACACTATTATCCTATATTTACCCTTGATAAATGCAACTAACCTACACATTCCTGAACATTATGGGTAATTTAGCATGGCGAATCCACCTGACCTGTATATCTTCAGACTGTGGGAGGAAACTGGAGCACCCGAAGGAAACCCACACAGACACGGGGAGAATGTGAAAACTCCACACAGTTGCCCAAGACTGGAATCGAACCTGGGTCCCTGGTGCTATGAGGCAGCTGTGCTAACCACTGAGTCCTTGCCACCTATTTTCCCAGAAAGTTCTGCTTTCTTTCTTCATTTTGCCTCCTAATTATGTGAATTATGGAATTTTAATCCAAAGTGAGTTGGAGCATTTTGAAGATGTGTTAAGGCTGATTAGAAATACAAGTCTTATTTCATTTGACTTTAGATTGCTTTCTCAGATCCTATTGCTTATTAAAAGAAAACTGAATAATGAAATTGTCATGTAAATAATGTTAACAGTTCTATTGGGTATAGATTTATTTCATCTATTTTTCATTATCCTCTTAACCTAATGCATTATTCCATTAGAGAAAAAAAATGAGTGACTAACATTTTATAATGTTGGGATAAGTTAGGAACCATCATTGTATGGTAACTAAATTAGTTACATTGAGACAGATGTAATGTAACACATTAAATGAATTTAGGATTAATTCAAAGACAAGATAATACAGGCTGGAAATCTGAAATAATAACAGAGAATGCTTGAAATATTCTGGTATCATCTGGAGAGAGAAACAGAGGTAATATTTTGAATTGAGTGTGATTGTTGTTGGGAGGTTTTTGCTGGAAGAAAAAAGAAGAAACACTATGTTTTTGTTTAATTCCTCTTTGTTATTTGTGACCATACACATACCATACTGCAAGTTGGCACATTGCTGTAAGTGCCTCTGCTGAACCTTCATGCAAACCTGCTCATCTGCTTAAAGAAATCATGCCCTGTGTTACAATGATGGATCACAACTCCAAATTATTTATGGACAGTTTTACTGGATTGATTTGATTTGAGTTATTCTCACATGTACAGTGAAAAGCTTTGTTTGTGTTCACCACAGGCAGCTCATAGTAAGCAAGGACACAGAGACCATAGCGTGAAAACAAACTTGGACAGAGTTAGGCGCACAGATTACGCCCCACAGTACATGCACCAGACTAAGTCAACATTCACAAGAACAACATTATTTGACGTGAGACAGTACATTGATCAGTCTAATAATGGCTGGGAAGAAACTGTGTGTGTGTGTGTGTGTGTGTGTGTGTAAAAGAGTTGAAGAGCATTACTGGGGAGCTTTGGGCCTTTAATGGTGTTGGCAGCCTTTCTGCGGTATAATGGGTTGGAATCCATGGATGGAAGATTGACTTCCATGATGGTCTGTGCTATGCACACAACCCTCTGTAGTTTCTTACAACCCAGGGTAGAGCAGTTGCCTTACCAGGTCGTTAGGCACCGGATAGTATGCTCTCAGTGGCACATCTGTAAACATTAGTGAGGGTCCTAGTGAACATGCCAAGTTTCCTGAGCCATCTGAGGAAGAAGAGAGGTTGTTGTATCTTCTTGACTGTCGCATCCACGTGGGAGATCCAGGACAGGTTGTAGGTTATCGTCAGTCCTAGAAACTTAATGCTCTCTACCCTCTCAACCATTTCTCTGTTAATGTCAATGGAGGAGATTCTTCCTCCTTTCTTTCTGAAGTCAATGATCAGTTCTTTGGTTTTGCTAACACTGAGAGAGATGTCGTTATCATTATACCACATTACCAATCCTCCATCTACTTCCTGTGTTCTGACTTGTTTGCTTTCTGTCTGGATATCGAACCCAGGTGCTAACCACCGAGCCACCATGCCATCTCGCCTATGGGTCAGGAAGCTGAGAATTCAGTTTCAGAGGGCAGATCCGAAATCCTATGTATTGGAGTTTTGAGATGAGTCTGGAGGGGATTATGGTGTTGAAGGCGGAGCTGTAGTTGATGAGCAGGAGTCTGATTTAGGTGTCCTTGTTATCCAGATGTTCCAGGGATCAGTGTAGGGTTAGGGAAATGATGTCTACTGTGGACCTGTTACTTATGTAGGCATTGAGATAGGCTGGGAGGCTCGAGTTGATGTGGGCCATGACCAGCCTCTCAAAGCACTTCATGATAATGGAGGTCAGAGCCACAGAGTCATTAAGGCATGTTGCGTGTGCTTTCTTAGGCATGGGGATGATAGTGGTCTTCTTGGAGCAGGTGGGCACTATGGCTTGTGGGGGGTGGGGGGAGGGGAGTGGTAAGGATGAAGATGTTGATGATTGCCTCCGCCAGCTGGTCCACACAGGATCTAACTGCTTGGCCAGGGACTCTGTCTGAGCCCGTCGCTCTCCTTGGGTTGACTCTCAGGAAGACTGATCTGATGTCTGCAGTAGTGACAGTGGGCACAGGTGCTGCAGGGCGGTCGGGGAAGGTGACACCGCTCTGCTGGCCTTCTGCTCGAACTGAGTATAGAAAGTACTGAGCACATCAGGGAGGGACGTGTGTTTGTCCGCTATCTTGCTCAGGTTCATTTTGTATCTAATAATGTTGTTTAGGCCTTACTACAGGCAGTGGGAGACTGTATGATTGGTTTGGGCCTCTCACTTGGTATGGTACAGCCTCTTGGCATTCCTGATGCTTTTGCAGAGATTATATCTAGATTTTCTGCTTTGGTCTGGGTTTTCCAACTTAAAAGCTGCATGGCTAGTCCTCAGTAGGGAATGGCTTTCCTCCTTCATCCAAGATTTCCAATTGGGGCACACCCAGAATGACTTTTAATTTCAAAATATTTCTTTTAAAAGAACAGGTTCATCATTCCTTGAAAGTAGAGTTGCAGGTAGATAAGATGGGAAGAAGATGTTTGGTATGCTTTCCTTTATTGGTCAGAGTATTGCATATATGAGTTGGGAGGTCATGTTGGGGCTTTTGGTTAGGTCACTTTTGGAATATTGAGTGCAATTCTGGTCTCCTTCCTATCGGAAGGATGTTGTGAAACTTAGAAGAGTTCAGAAAAGATTTACAAGGATGTTGCCAGGGTTGGAGGATTTGAGCTGTAGGGTGAGGCTGAATACGCTGGGGCGGTTTTCCCTGGAGCATTGGAGACGGAGGGGTGACCTTGTAGAAGTTTATAAAATCATGAGGGGCATGGATAGAGTAAACAGGTAAGGCCTTTTCCCCGAGTTGGGGGAGTCCAGAACTAGAGGGCATAGGTTTAGGGTGAGAGGGGAAAGATATAAAAGGGACCTAACTTTTTCACACAGAGGGTATTACATGTATGGAATGAGCTGCCAGTGGAAGTGGTGGAAGATGGTACAATTGCAGCATTTGAAAGGCATCTGGATAGGTGAATAAGAAGGGTTTAGAAGGATAAGGGTCAAGTGCTGGCAAATTCAATTAGATTAGGTTAGGATATGTGATCAACATTGACGAGTTGGACCGAAGGGTCCGTTTCCGTGCGGTATATCTCAGACTCTGACTCTACAACTGCTGCAGGTAATGAAATGTGGATGTGAATTTAGTGATTTTGTGGCAACATCCTGTGTGAAGTCCATGGAGAGTCTCAGGAAAGACCTATCCCCCTCTCAGCAGAAACCATACATCCTACAGATTTTAACTCGAAAGTGTTCAGAAAAGATTTTCAAGGAGATTGCTGAGGTTGCAGGGTTTGAAGTATAGGGAGAGACTGAACAGGCTGGGGCAGTTTTCCCTGGAGCATCAAAGGCTGCGGGGTGACCTTTTTGGGATTTATAAATTGGGATTTAGGGCGGCACGGTGGCACAGTGGTTAGCACTGCTGCCTCACAGCGCCAGAGACCTGGGTTCAATTCCTGACTCAGGCGACTGACTGTGTGGAGTTTGCACGTTCTCCCCGTGTCTGCGTGGGTTTCCTCCGGGTGCTCCGGTTTCCTCCCACAGTCCAAAGATGTGCGGGTCAGGTGAATTGGCCACGCTAAATTGCCCGTAGTGTTAGGTAGGGGGTAAATGTAGGGGTATGGGTGGGTTGCGCTTCGGCGGGTCGGTGTGGACTTGTTGGGCCGAAGGGCCTGTTGCCACACTGTAAGTAATCTAATCTAAAAAAAAACCATGAGGGGTATAAATAAGGTGAATAGTCAAGGTCTTTTTCCCTGGTTAGGGGAGCCTAAAACTAAAGGACATAGGTTTAAGATGATTAGATTAGATTAGATTAGATTACTTACAGTGTGGAAACAGGCCCTTCGGCCCAACAAGTCCACACCGACCCGCCGAAGCTCAACCCACCCATACCCCTACATATACCCCTTACCTAACACTATGGGCAATTTAGCATGGCCAATTCACCTGACCCGCACGTCTTTGGACTAAACCCGCACGTCTTTATGAGAGGGTAAAGAGTTAAAAGGGACCTAAGGGGCAATTTTTCACCCAGAGAGTGGTGCGTCTATGGAATGAGCTGCCAGAGGAATTGGTGGAAAAAAGTACAATTACAACATTTAAAAGGTACCTGGATGGGTATATGAATAGGAAGGGTTTGGAGGGACGTGAGCTAAATGCTGGCAAAGGGATTGGATTAATTTGGGATATCTTGTTGGCCTAGACGAGTTCAATTGAAGGTTTCTGTGCTGTACATCTCTATGACTCAATGACTGTGATATGTTTGATTTTTCCCTCCAGGAATGTACAAAGGAGTGTATATAACTGACTTTAACACTAGTCCGTTTGTGTTACTGGCCAGAAAAAAAAAGTGTGTGGTACGGTGGCTGGGTGGTTAGCACTGTTGCCTCACAGCACCAGGGACACGGATTCAATTCCAACCTTGAGTGACTGTGTGGTGTTTGCACATTCTCCCAGTGTCTGCTGGGGTTTCCTCTGGGTGCTCCAGTTTCCTCCCACAGTCCAAAGATGTGTAGGTTAGGTGAAATGGCCATGCTAAATTGCTCATAGTGTTCAGGGATGTGTAGGTTAGGTGCATTAGTCAGGGGAAATATAAAAGAAATAGGGGAGAGAAATGGGTCTGGTTGGGATAGTCTTCGGAGGGTTGGTGTGGACTAGTTGGGCCAAATGGCCTGTTTCCACGCTGTAGGAATTTGATGATTACTATGAATTCTTGTCGGTAGACTAAAGTGCTATGAGAGCCACAGCTCTGAGGATAGCCAATTAAATACTCTTGCACTGCAGGTAATCAAAGGGAAATAATCTCCCACTCTGACTTCTGCTAGGAATCATGACAAAGGATTTTCAATGAACATACAGAGCAAGAACATAAACGGTGACTTGGTGCATATATGTTCTGTTAATATACTTTCTCGTAATTTTTAAAAAAAGCTAATTAATTAAAACTTGCCAATTCAAGAAAACTGGTTAAATTAGCTCTTTTTAAAAACATCCATTCCTTTGGATCTGGGCAAAAGGAATCTACAAAGGAAGGGATCCTTTCTAAATTAACTTGATTGCATCCATCTGAGGGACATGGATGAATAGCCAAATGATGCCAGTTTACCTCCTTTTTACAATTCGACAAATTCCATCTGGAACTGTAAAAAAGGGGGGACCTTGTCAACAGTCTGATTATGCAGTTTTCAGCATAACCCACACATCATTGGATTTTGTTTTTTTTATATCAAATATACATTTGTTACTATTTATTTGACAAGTGCTCATATATTGTTAATTCTTTGAGAATGCACTAATGACCAATTATAACCACATATTGTTTACACAGAGCTCAATATTGAAATAGCTGGTAAATTATTTTCTATAAGTTTCAGTTCTACACACAAGCTGAGAAAAGAGGATATTTTAGAACAAAGCCTCAGTTGACAACTCCTTGGGGTTTTCTCTCAAATTAGTTGCTGCACCCATTAACTGATAATTATTGTTCCTCACAAAGATTTATTGTGTGTTTTGTTGAATTATTATGTAAAATTGTAGCTGTGACTCAGGATAACCATTCTCCATGGTGACAGACTTTGCTGAATGATGCAGATTAAGTTGCATTGTCTTGGCAATTTTTTTTCATGAGGAGTGTGTGTTGTCAAACAACCTCCTAGCCAAGTGTTTTGGTATTGGTTTGCTCATAGTCTATAGTGAAGCCTGCTTGGTTATTGCTTAAGATCAATCCTGTAGGGCAATAGGAATTTAGTCAACTCAGCTGAGTGTACTATGCAGGACAGAGAATGTGTGGAGAGGTTTTGAACTGACTAAGGTGTAGATGAGGTGCAAACTTCTGGAAATCTGACTCATGAACAGAAGGAACCACAGGTGATTTAGTTCCTTGTGTCTGGTGTGCCGTGCAACCAGGTCATGTCATGACAGATTTTCACCTCAGCTCCATCATGTCCATTTTTGTGCCAAATCCCTCTGCACTCATTACCTAAAAGGTATGTATTCATTCTATTCATTCATGGGATGTGGGGGTCATTGGCTCCGCCAGCATTTATTGTCCGTCACTAGTTTCCCTTGAGAAGGTGGTAGTGAGTTGTCTTCCTGAACCACTGCAGTCCACCTGCTCTAGGAAGACCCACAATGCTGTTAGGGAGGGAATTCTGAGATTGTGATCCAGTGGCAGTGAAGGAATGGTGACATATTTCCAAGTCAGGATGGTGAGTGGCTTGGAGTGGAACTTGAAAGTGGCGGTGTTCCTGTGTATCTGCTGCCCTTGTCCTTCTAGATGGAAGTAATCGTGGGTTTGGAAGATACTTTCTAAGGATCTTTGGTAAATTTCTGCAGTGCATCTTGTAGATAGTCACAGTGCTGCTACTGAGCATTGGTGCTGGAGGAAGGGGGTGTTTGTGGATGTGGTACCAATCAAGCCAGTCGCTTTGTCCTAGATAGTGTCAAGCTCTCTGAGTGTTATTAGAGCTGTACCCTTCCAGGCAAGTGGGGAGCGTTCCATCACACTGTTGACTTATAGATAATGGGCAGGCTTTGTGGGGTCAGGAGGTGAGTTATGGTTGCAGGATTCCTAGCCTCTGACCTGTCTCTTGTAGCTACTATGTCTATGTAGTGAGTCCAGTTGAGTTTCTAGTCAATGTTATCTTCTATGATGTTGATAGTGAGATATTGACTTATGGCAACGTCATCGAAATTCTAGGGCAATGGTCAGATTGTCTCTTTTTGAAGATGGCCAGTTCCTGGCACTTGTGTGGCATATTTGTTACTTCCCACTTGCCAGACCAAGCCTGGATTTTGCGCAGGCCTTTCTACATTGGGACTTGCAATGCTTTTGTATCAAAGGAGTCACAAATGGTACAGAATATGGCACTGTCTTCAGCAGACATCCTACATTTAACCTTATGATGCAAGAAAGATCATTGATGAGGGAGCTGAGTATGATTGGGCAAAAGACACAACATAAGGACATCCTGCAGAGATGGCTTGGAGCAGAGATGACTGGCCTCCAACAACCATAACTACCTTTCTTTGTTTCAGCTATGACTAACCAGCAGAGATTTTTTTGTTTGCACTGATTCATAATGACTCCAGTTTTGCTAAAGCTCTTTGATGTCACATTCAGATAATGGCAGCCTTTATGATAAAGTCAATCACTTTCACATTACCTCTGGGATTTGGCTCATTTGGCTTGGTTTGAACCAAGGCTGTAATGAGGTCAGGAGCTAAACTGGGCATCACTGAGCAGGTTATTGCTGAGCAGGTGCTGTTTGATAGAACTGTTGATGACACCATCCATCATTTAGCTAATGATCGAGAGTAGATGAATGGGATAGTAATTGGCTGGCCTGGATTTAGAACATAGATCACAGAACATACAGCAGTACAGCATAGTACAGGCCCTTCAGCCCTTGATGTGGTGCCGACCTTTTATCCTACTCTAATTTCAAACTAACCTACAATACCCTTCATTGTACTCTCATCTGTGTGCCTATCCGAGAGTTGCTTAAATGTCCCTAATGCATCTGACTCTACTATCACCACTGACAGTACTTTCCATGCAGCCATCATTATCTGTCTAACAAACCTACCTTTGACATCTCCCCTAAAACTTCCTCCAATCACTTTAAAACTATGCCCCCTTGTGATCGCCATTTCTGCCCTGGGAAAAAGTCTCTTATTATTCACTATATCTATGCTTCTCATCATCTTGTATACTTCTGTCAAGTCACCTTGCATCCTTCTTCACTCCACTGAGGAAAGCTCTAGCTCCCTCAATGTTTCTCCATGAGACATGCCCTCTTGTCCAGGCAGCTTCCTGGTAAATCTCCTCTGCACCTTCTCTAAAGCTTCCACACCCTTCCTGTAATGAGGCGACCAGAACTGAACACAATATTCCAAGTGTGGTCTAACCAATGCTTTATGGAGCTGCAGCAGAACCTCACAGCTCTTAAACTCAATCCCCTCTGCTAATGAAAGCCAACACATCATACACCTTCTTAACAACCCTATCAACCTGGGTAGCAACTTTGAGGATCTATATACATGGACTCCAAGATCCCTCTGTTCCTCCACACTGCCAAGAATCCTGCCATTAACCCTGTATTCTGCATTCAAATTCAAACTTCCAAACTGAATCACTTCACACTTTTCCAGGTTGAACTCCATCTGTCACTTCTCAGCCTAGTTCTGCATCCTGTCAATATCCTATTGCAGCTTAAAACAGCCCTCCACACAATCCACCACTCTACCAACCTTTGTGGACCGGCAAATTTAATAATTCACCCTTCCTCTTACTCATCCAAGTCATTTGTCCTGCCTTTTGTACACAAGACGTATCTGGATAATTTTCCTCATTATTAGATAGATACCAGTGTTGGAGCTGCACTGGTCCACCTTGGCTTGGGCTGCAGCAAGTTCTGGAGTTGAAGTCCTTCAGAACTATTTTCGGAATGTTGTCAGGGCTTGCAGCCTTTGCAGTATCATTGCCTTTAGCCATTTCCCGATATCGCATAGAGTGAATGGAACTGGCTGAAGACTGACGTCCATGATACTGGGGACCTCATAGATTCATAGGGACCTACAGAAAAAAAGAAAAGACTCCTTGGCCCATCGAGTCTGTGCTGGTCACTATTCCAATCCTATTTTCCAGCACTTGACCCTTGGCCTTGTATGGCTTAGCATTGCAAGTGCACATCTAAATACTTCTTCAATGTTTCTGCCTCTATTACCTTTGGAGGTAATGAGTTCCAGATTTCCACCAGCCTCTGGGTAAAAGAAAATGCTTCCCCTTTAAGCCTCCTGCCCGTTACTACATATATACGTCATTCCTACATCTTTCGTTCCTTCATGGTCAAGAAAGCCAAGATGGATCATGCATTCAGCATTTCTGGATGAAGGTTGCTGTGAATACTTCAGCCTTATCTTTTGCATTGACGTGCTGAGCTTCCCCCATCATTAAGGATGAAGATATTTGTGGGATTTCCTCCTCTGTCCACCACTGTTCATGAGAGGATATGGCAGGACTGCAGAGCATGGAACTGATCCTCTGGCTGTAGGATCACTTAGCTCTGTCTATCAGCTGCTGCTTTTGCTGTTTGACACACAAGTAGTCCTGCTTTGTACCTTCACCAGGTCAACACCTCACGGTTGGTGCTGCTCCTGGCACGACCTCCTCTACTCTTCATTGAGCCACAACAGAGTGAAGCCTTGAAAAAAGGAAAGTGAATAAATATGTAATAGACCTACAGGGAAGAGCAGGGAATGCATTGATTGGGACAACTCATCTAAGGACTTGATATAGATATGATGGAAGAAGTGGCCTCCCTTTATACAAGTAGAAAATAGGTATTCTTATTAATAAGTGAACTCACAAGACACTACAGCACTGCTCAAAATATTTAGAGAAGTGAACCGCATGCATCTAACCCAATTGTTTTAAATTTATTAAAGTGGAAATCGCTAAACTTTTATCATTCTGTAAACTTGGCTTCCATGATCTGTAATGAGATGATGTCCCAGAATGATAGTGATGTCATCTATTGAGGGTATATCAACTGTAAACCACTTGTTTTGTTTTTGTGTGGAGCACAGTAATAAAGAGATGGTAACGTTGCAGTTTTTTTAATCTCTCATACGATGGGGCTTCAGTGACAAGGCTGGTATTTGTAACCCATCTATAATCACTCTTGTCAAAGTTATGGTGAGCTGCCTTTATGAACCACTGAAGTGCGCTTAGTGTTGATACACCCACAGTGCTGTCAGGATGGACTTATAGGATTTTGACCCAGCGACGCTAAAGAGACTATTTGACAGTAAGGATGGGTTGATGAGTTGTAAAACTCACATGAACATAAGTGCATGTGTGCATCTGCTCAGCAGTGTTCCCCCCTCCCCCACCACCACCCCTACAGGACTGCACATTGCAGTCATTTTCGTCAGCAAGGAGTACCATCTTCTCAACTGCCTCCTTGACTTTGATGAGGAACACTGAATCACTGCTGAATCCTCATGTGTTTGGGCTATGCATAAATCTCTCCTTGCACTTTGATCCTCAGTAAATCCCAAGATTAGAAAATATTCACATCATGAGATTGTTTTATTGGGGCACCATTCCCCAAAACTGGGACAGTGATGTTGAGTTGCAACTTAGAAGATGCTGGCTGTGTCATTCAAAGATAGAAACATACTGTTTTAAAATATGTTACCTCTCGAATGGTGATTATACCATTGGAAACAATCTCTCCGGTACTCAGGGGAGGGAACTGCCATCCTTTGCTGGTCTAGTTTACATGAGAATTTAGACCCACAGCAATGGGGTTGACTCTTAACTGCCCTCTGGGAAATAAATCCTGCCTCGAGTGTAACACCCTCACCCCATGAATGAATAAAACAAATTTGGACAGATGATAGTGTAACATCTGGGAACATTGGAGAGGTCACTATAAAGCACTCACCTCCAGAATCTTAAGAAATGAAAAGGTACCAAGTCCCATTACAAACACGCACGATCCTAAATTCCTGCTTTGCTTACCTATTCCTTGAAAGTTGCTTCAGGAATATTTAGGACCCAGGCCTTAGCATTTGCAATTAACTTCATCCTGAAGTGCGGAGTGAATGATCGGTCTTGGCCACTTCCTGCGCTGCCCAGTGTCGCAAATGCCAGAGTGAATAAATTTGATTTGCTCCACTTCAGAAATAGCTGAATACACTGGATACTGCAAAGGCTGTGGGTCTTGACAATACTTCAGCAACAATACTGAAAACTCATACTCCAAAAGTAGCCACATCCCCAGTGAATGTGCTACAACTCAAAGGATCTACCTGACAATGTGGAACATTTCTCCATGAAGAAAACAGAACAATTTCAATTGGGCTGATTACCACTTCTTCAGTCTCCTTTCACAGACTGTTGGGAGGGCATGTCAATAGTACTGATGCTATATTTGAGTTCTGCTAGGGCCACACAGCTCCTGACCTGAGCTCATTTTTGGTCCAAACATGGATGAATGAGCTGAGAGTCAGAGGTGAGGTGGGAATGAATGCCCTTGATATCAAAGTTGCATTAAACCAAGCATGACAACAAGGAATCTGAGCAAAATTGGAGTCAAGGAGAATCAAGGGAAAATTCTCTACTGGTTGGGAACATATCTGGCACTATCCTACTGTTCTCTCAGCTTGGAATCTGTAAATATTTCTGCTATTTATTTTCAATCTGCAAGTAACCCACAGTAGATAGTCAAATTAGTAGCTATAATCAACCAATGAACTTACGGTTTTTCTGTGATGTCGCTCTTCCTTTTGTGCTGTCCTCTCTGATCCTGGGATTCAGTTGATCCTGTTGAAAAGAAACCTGACAATCTACAGACCAAGAAAGCAAGGAAACAGCACCTCTATCCCTCTGCACTGACTTCCAATACTGCCTCCGCAGTCCCTGAAGTATATACTCACTTGGGCTGTGTCTTACTCCTGATGTGATATTCTCATTCTTGGCCATGTGAAGTTTGACTGATTGTGTGCTTTCAACAATCCTCTCTGGTATAGGGCCTATCCAAAAGTTATTCCTTAACAGCACAGATGAACCTTGTTGCTTGGTTCTCCATCACTTCTTAGAACCTTGATATCAAAGTAACTGGACCGATACTTCATGTACAAACCACCTCAAGGGGAAAACAGCACAATGGATACCCTTGGAATGAGCTGATGTTGCTGGCCATCTGACAGCCAGTTCTGCTTCTAGTCCATACCAAACATGGTCAGGTGGCAAGTAAAGAAAGACTGGTACCTACGTGGTACCTTTCGTGATTTCATGGTATCCCAAATCACATTGTGGTCAATGAAGTACTTTTGAAGTTTTAACATTGCAAAGTCCTAGACATAGCAACATGACAGTGACTAGATCATATGGTTATACGAATGTTGGTTTAGGAATAGTATTAGCCAGGACACTGGAAGATCTCCCCTACTTAGTGAAATCATCTCCTTGAAGTTTTTACACCCTCTAGAGAGAGCAGAAGGAGCATTGGTGTGATGTACCACCCAAAGCACCTATCAATGATGGGGGGGGGGGAGCGGGGGAGGGGGGGGAGGGCGGGGGGAGGGCGGGGGGAGGGGGGGAGGGGGGGAGGAGGGGGGGAAGAGCGGAGGGGGGGGCACTCACTCTTTTTCTTCTGTCTTCAGTGCCCTTTGAATAAAACAAAGCCTCAGAGGGAAGTCATCTAGGAGAAAGAGAGGACTGCAGATGCTGGAGATCAGAGCTGAAAATGTGTTGCTGGAAAAGCGCGACAAGTCAGGCAGCATCCAAGGAACAGGAAATTCGACGTTTCGGGTATGAGCCTCTTCAGTTCCCGAAGAAGGGCTCATGCCCGAAACGTCGATTCTCTTGCTCCTTGGATGCTGCCTGACCTGCTGCACTTTTCCAGCAACACATTTTCACCTCAGAGGGAAGTGTACAGTCACTGAGCAATGAAAGAATGACTCATGCTTTGTGTGTGTTATCCATGATGTATCTATTGCTGCTTCACAGATTCCTTTGAATAGATCGCAGTTCCTTGCCTTTTCTTCATCCAACTGGGTCCAAGGTGTCTCACAGTAGAGAGGCTTTAATTAACCAGGGCTGAGTGTTAGATCATAGTTAGATCATACTCCCAACTTCTCAAGTGAGGCTGCCTGAATAAAGTGCCCAGAAAACATTCATCCAGGATGAGATGAAAGAAAGTCTTTGCGACTCTCTGAGCAGCATCATTTACCTCAGTGGGGACATCGATCATGGTTTGCTTGGAAACTCAGTGCGATAAAGAGAATTCTATACACTGGATAGCTCGGTGTTGCCGTAGTGTAGAATGAGATACGCACCTGAGGCCAGTCAGGTCATTGTATCAGTCCTGGCTCTTTAGATGAGCTGTGCATTTGATTGCACTGCTGCTCCTTTGATCATCTCTATCATGTTCCCTTTTGAAAGTTACTCTTGAAGATGTTCGCACTGCACTTTCAAGCAGTGTATTCCAGGACACATGAACTCGCTGCACTAAACAATTTATTTCAATACCTGCTTTAAGGTTTGCCAAATAATAAATTGAGATATAGTATTTTGGAGCATGCACTTCAAGCTCGTTGTGTATTTCAGTAATAAACACCGCAGAAGAAATGATTTGCATTTCAATGGCATCCTTCTCAGTAACTTGTCACTGCAAAGTACTTCTTATAGTTCACAAAATACTTCAGGTTTACAGCCATTACTAAATTGTGCAAAACGTCATGGCCATAATGAACAGAAGTGAGCACCCACAAACAGCAATGAAATAAGCGATGGTTTCTGGACTTCAGTTGAGGGAAAAATGTCAAAGGACTAGTGAGTTTACAACACTATCACAGAATGTGTATCTGAGCTGTCACTTTGAAAAGTGTTATAAAGGAGAATAAAAAAGCATCTATCAGGAATTTGTCATGACATTCTGGACATCATAACACTTGGCTGCCAGTGACTCACTTATCTACAGCAGATACCTCAAGGTCCAGCAGCAGTCCTACCAACGCTGCCTGCACAAGGTCCGGTGAATCGGCTGAGAAGACAGAAGAACAACAATGTCCTTCACCAGGCCAACATCCCCAACATCGAGACACTGATCCCTACTTGATTGGATGCATTAAGCTGGGCATGTTGCTTGTACTAAAATAGGTGGTATCATGAACAGTGAGGAAGGTTGTCAGAAATTGCAAAAGCACCTTGATCAGCTGGAGAAGTGGGCTGAGAAATGGCAAGTGGAGTTTAATATGGGTAAGTCTGAGATCTTGCATTTTGGAAAATCAAATCAAGGTTGGAGTTTCATGGTGAATGATAGGGCCTTAAGAAGTGTAGTGGAACAGAGGGATCTTGGAATTCAGGATCACGGTTCCCTGAAAGTCGAGTCCCAGGTAGACAGGGCAGTGATGAAGGCTTTTGGCACACTGGCCTTCATCAGTCAGGGCATTGAGTATAGAAGATGGGAAGTTATGTTGCGGTTGTACAAGACGTTGGTAAGGTCACACTTGGAGTATTGCGTTCAGTTTTGTTCACCTTACTCTAAGGAAGGATGTTATTAAACTGGAAAGGAACTGCAGAAGAAATTTACAAGGATGCTACCAGGATTCAATGGTCTGAGTTATAGGGAGAGGTTGGATGAGCTAGGACTTTTTTCTTTAGAGTGTAGGAGACTGAGGGTGATCTCATAGAAGTGTATAAGACCATGAGAGGCATGGATAGGGTGAATGCACTCAGTCTCTCTCCCAGGGTTACAGAATTGAGGACTAGAGGGCATCAGTTTAAGGTTAGGGGGAAAGAATAAAAGGGAACCTGATGGGCAACATTTTTGCACAGAGGGTGGTGCACATATGGAATGAGCTGCCAGTGGATATGGTGGGTATATTGACAACTTTTAAAACGCATTTGGACAAATACGTGGTTCGGAAAGGTTTCAAAGGATTTGGGCCAAGTGCAGGGAAAAGAAGTTAGCATGGATAGACATAATGGTGGGCATGGACCAGTTTGGTCCAAAGAGCCTGTCTCTGTGCTGGCAGACTCTATGACTCTATGAGTCTATGACTCTATGCTCGACACGAGACCCGCCCCAAGCAGATGCGCTACTCCCCAGCTCCAAAACAACAGGCGAGCCCCAGGTGGACAGAAGAAGTGCCTCAGGGACACCCTTAAGGACTCACTGGGTGAAGTGCAGTATTCCCACAGACACCTGGGAGTCACTAGCCCAAGGTGGAGGAGGAGCATCTGGGAAGGCTTCAAACACTTTGTGTCTTGCCATTGGGATAAAGAGGAAGTCAGATGAAAGGAACGAAAGGTGCTTGGTGTCACACCAACACCAGGCCCAGCCCCCTCCCGTAAACGCCTTCCGTCCCAAATGGAACAGAGCCTGGTGTAGCTGCATCAGTCTGTACAGCAACCTACAGACTCACCCTGAGAGTGCAAGAGAGTTTTCATCATCTGCAAGGGTCCACCAATGATGGTAATCACTGTGGAAATCCATAAGTCAAAAGAATCAAATTTACAAAAATGCCCCAACAAGAAAACCAACAGGCAAGAGTATACTTTGTCTAACTTTCACTTTAATAAAAATAATCAAATCAAATTTATTTTAAATTAACTGAAAATTTGCAGTCAATATGAATTATAAATAATGTTAATAGTAATAGATTAGAGCTAGATCCCACAGGTTTACCAGGCAGTCTCCCAGTGCCTAATGGTGCCAATTTCACGAAACCCATCAAGACAGAAATCATCTTCAGGAACAATTCCAACTGGTTTTCTTCACAGCTTTAGCCATTTATTCTCAATCAACTGTTGTGCTCATTCAACCTGACTTCAATAAGTTTGACCTTTACGAAAAGGGAATGTTTTTCCCACTACATTTACCAACACCTCCATGTCTCAGGTAACCTTAAGCTCGTAGATTACAGTGGAGCTTTCATCTTGGTGGTATGTCATGCTTCAAGTGATCTCAGGGATAGGATGGAGGATCCTTAGATCATACACTGTTTTACAAATATGGCATTGATATTAATTATAGTTGGTCAGAAATGGTCATTCTCATGTCTGTGAACTTGTTTTTCAGTGAAACAGGCCATTGCTCTGTCAATATCTGCGTGTCAATAAAGCCACAACTCTCCTTCAGGACAATAATTAGGTCAGGGTGAGGTTACCACACTCACTTCAGAGAACTGGCCAGTCAATAAAATGTTTTGAGGAAGGGTCACTGGACCCGAAATGTAAACTCTGATTTATCTTCACAGAAGCTGTCAGAGCTTCTCAGCTTTTTGAGCCAATGCCAGCCGGATGCCAGTCTCAGCAGTGCCACCAAGAATGGTGGCCACGACTGGGACTGCATCCAGTCTCCCAAGGTGTTTGATGCTGGAGCCAGGTGGACTTCTTGGTGGGGCCAAGCAAGGGCCCTGCAGTGAGGGGATTTAGGAAGGCAAGAACTGAGCTGTGTGGACCAGAGGGAGAGGTAAATCCAAGTAGGGAGCAAACAGAGGGAGAGCTTCTGATGGGCATGTAAAGGAGAGGTACTCCCTGCCACTTTTCAGCCAAACGCTTGAGGAGTGAGACCTAGCAGGTTCAAACATTTCTCTGGCCTTCTTCCCCATTGTAGCAGTGGCTGCATGAGGTCACAAAATCTTAATCTGTTCCTTAAGGCCATCAGCTGCAAGAGCAGGTGACTGTTGGCACCACTGCCACCCATACCAGGCTAACTGTTGGGGTTGGGATGGGTGGGTAGGCAGTAGGAGGGGCACCCATGGCATTTCCCAATTTATTCCATACCCAACTACCAAGCACACCTGGGGGCATTTCAAATTCACAGATACATAGACCTACATAAATATAAGCATTTCCAAACACCTCTATACAGACACCCATTTTTATTAACATTCATATGCATATCTATACACATATAAACATATACCCAGGCCTGTATACAAGTACTCAAATATACACACTCACATACTGTACATATAGATACATAAAGAGACATACATAGACACATATAAACATGTACACTCGCACTCACTCCTGCTCCCACACACAATTGCTTGAATTAACTTTAAAATTAGAATGAAAATTGATTACTAACTTCTATTACTCTTTTTGTAGAGTTATCCAATTTATTTCCTCACTTACTATTCTGTCGCCTGTCTATGTTCCATTCCTTATCTGTTTTTAGGTGTTACCTCAGCTGCGTTTTATTCAAATCTCTTCAATGCAAGGATCTTTCTGGCACTTTCTTTCTTGATCTCCTCTTGCACTGGAACTGTCTGTCCTTTCACCATGTCCCTCTTCCTGTGGCTCTTTCCAACCTTCAGCTGCAGACATTTTATTTTCTTCAGTGTCGCAGTTAATACAGGGGTCAGGGTTTGTATCAGTTTCCTTTTACTCAGAGTAACTCTTTTACATTTCTGTTCTGCTTCACGTCCTTCTGTCTATCCTCTTGGGCACAGTGTTCGAGTTTCTGTTCTATTCTTATTCAAAGTTCACTCAGAATTCCAACCTTTCTGTTTTTTTTCACTTACCTCCAGAGGTTTTGCTGCCTTCTTTCATCTTTCTCCAGCGCACCCTTTACCTTGGAGCTTGTTACAAATCTGATGGAATGCTTCCTTTACGTTCAGGTAACCTTTCCAATCTGATTGAGTTCTTCTGCCTCAAGGTTGGAAGAACAAGCTTCATTCATGTAGCACCTCCTGGGGCCTTAGACACTCCCTGCTACACCCAAAAAGGCTCCCTGCAAGCTCTGACAAATGACAATGATATATAATTTGAGCTACAGAGGCTTTGTCTTACAGAAGGAGGTCATTTGACCCATCAGCTCCATGCTGGCTTGTGGTGAATACTGCAGTCAATCACATTCCCCCCTCTCTCCTCATAGCCCTGAAAATTCTGTTCTCTCCCATGCCCATCCACCTTTCTTTATGAAATAATTCATCAGGTGGGATCATACAGTCATACAGTCATACAGCAAGGAAACAATCCAGTCCATGCCAAACATAACCTCAACTGAACTAGCCCCACCTGTCTGCTCCTGGCCCATTTTATTCATTCACAGGATGAGGCCATCACTGACTAGGCCAGCATTTATTGTCCATAGCTCAGTTAAGAGTCAGCCATATTGTTGTAGGTCTGGAGTCACATACAGACCAGAGGAGGTAAGGATGGCAGTTTCCTTCCCTCAGGGACATTAGTGAATGAGATTGGTTCCCCCGCCCCCAACAATCAACAATGGATTAATTAGGCTCCTAAAAGCAGATTTTTATTGAATTCAAATTCTATCATCTGCCATGGCAGAATTTGAACCCAGGTGCCTAGAACATTACTGGGTCTCTCAATGAATAGTCCAGTGATAATAGCACTAGGCCATCACCTCCTTTCAAAACTTTCCTCTTCATGTACTTTTCCAGGTGCCTATTAACACTGTAACTGTGCCCACATCCATCACTTTCTCTCCTGCATCAGTGAGTTAGGCCTTGGAGAAAGCATTTGCTTGTGCAGTGTGCCCAATCCCAGCTGCCTTCCAACCTCTGATGGAGTTTAGTACCAGGCCCACGTCGATCTTACTGCCCTTGAGATCTTGAAGTTTAGATTAGATTCCCTACAGTGTGGAAACAGGCCCTTTGGCCCAACAAGTCCACACCAACCCTCCGAAGAGCAACCCACCCAGACCCGTTCCCCTACATTTACCCCTGACTAATGTTCCTAACATTATAGGCAATTTAGCATGGCCAATTCACCTAAGCTGCACATCTTTGGACTGTGGGAGGAAACCGGAGCACCCGGAGGAAACCCACGCAGACACAGGGAGAATGTGCAAACTCCACACAGACAGTTTCCCGAGGTGGGAATTGAACCCAGGCCAATTGGTGACCACTTCAGGGTCTCATCCCACCAGCTGTGGGCAGGGCTGTTACCATGCCATGTGCTTGGCAGCTGAAATGGGCAGGCAGGCATCTTGATGATGGAGTCAGCCTCCCTCTATCAAAGGTATTCAGGGACGGATCAAAGAACTGGACTTCAAGAAATGGAGGAGGTATGGAACCTACCAAGAACCACCCCATTTCCACTTGCTGCCAAATCACCTGCTCACCTTTCCCTGCCACCTCAGTCTGTTAAGCCCCACACATATCACTCACTTATTTCTGGGACAATCTATGTTCCTGGCACACCGGTGCCTGACCTTCTGGCAGCAGACACGGTCTGCTGCTAGAGCCTTTGGGCACTAGGGCAGAGTCCAGTGGCCCTCAGCGGGTGAGATTTCTGCCACCCCTGGGTCCTGATTCCAGGCAAAAGTTTGCTGGTGGCTTCACCACTGCCTGATTGTTGTTTGGAGGAACCTGCTGAGAAGAGTGACTGGCCAGGGTCTCCGGCCATCAGAGAAGACCACCAATGCCTCAACAAGCTTCAGCCCATCATCACTGTTTCTCCATGACAGCAGAATGATAAATATTTGGCAGCACCCGCACCATGCCCATTCTAATCCACCAATGGGAGTCACTCCCTGCCCTCAATGCATTCCTGTCCTCCTCTGTCCTCTCACTGCCACTCTTCTCTGAGTTCTAATGAAAAAGAAAATCAGCAGGAAAATTTGAGAGGGAATGAGCTAAGAGAAGAGATGCCCAGACCATAATGGTCCAGGCGTGTCTAATGGGTTCCTTCCTTAAACATGGATGGTTCATGTAGCTCTCATATTGTGCCTACCAAATTCTCCCTGTGTACCTAACACCTTTAACTCATTCTGGACACTATCAATGGTGCTTCGGCTTCCTCCCATAGTCCAATGATGTGCAGGTTAGGTTGATTGGCCATGCTTCTGGATTAGTGGTGCTGGAAGAGCACAGCCGTTCAGGCAGCATCCAAAGTGCAGCGAAATCGACGTTTCGGGCAAAAGCCCTTCATCAAGAATAAAGGCAGTGAGCCTGAAGGGTGGAGAGATGCTTCAGGCTCACTGCCTTTATTCCTGATGAAGGGATTTTGCCCGAAACGTTGATTTCGCTGCACTTTGGATGCTGCCTGAACTGCTGTGCTCTTCCAGCACCACTAATCCAGAATCTGGTTTCCAGCATCTGCAGTCGTTGTTTTTACCTGATTAGCCATGCTAACTTGTCCATAGTATCCAAGAATATACAGGCTAGGTAGATTAGCCATGGAAAATGCAAGGCTACAGGGTTAGGGTAGGGGTGAATGGGATGGTCTTTGGAGAGTCAGTGTGGAGTTGTTTCCATAGTGCCTGTTGGGATTCTATGGAAATGCTGCTCTGTATATATAGATTAGATTCACTATAGTGTGGAAGTAAACCCTCGGCCCAACAAGTTCACACTGACCCTCCGAAGAGGAACCCATCCCCTCTGACTAATGTACCTAACACTGTGGACAATTTAGCATTACCAAATGACCTGATCTGCACATCTTTGGAACATGGGAGGAAACCAGAGCACCCAGAGGAAACCTACACAGACACGGGGAGAATGTGCAAACCCCACACAGACAGTCGCTTAAGGCTGGAATCGAACCTGGGACCCTGGCACTGTGAGGCAGCAGTGCTCACCACTGAGCCACCGTGCCACCCTAAATGTTCTCATTCAATCTCCTGACACTAACCAAGATGGCAGCCTGCCTGGAGCTTATCCAAGGTGAGAGTTTTTAAGAAAGGTATCTTCTTTTATGGTATGTAAGACTCACTGTCAAAGCTAACATTTGTTGCCCTTACCTAATCACCTTAGAATGGAAAGGGTTCTTCGGCCATTTCAAAGGGCAATGGAAGTGTAAACCACATTGCTATGGGTCTGGGTCACAGGTAAAGATGGCTGATTTCTTTCCTCCAAGTTATGAATGAGCCAGAACAGTTTTTATGAAAATTGGTGATAGTTTTGTGATCTGAACATGTTCCATATTTATAAAATGAATTTAAATTCACGGTCAGATTTAAACCCATACCCTTGTGGGTTAATCTGAACCTCTCGATTAGTCAAGTGACTTTATTATTGCACTATGGTCTTCTCTACGCAGTCAGACCCAAGGCAGGTACATAACACCTAAAATATGGGTGTGACACATCCCTATTTAGCCCCCGGTATCTTACTTTAGGATTCTTGTGCAAATGAATCAACACACTTAGGAAAGAGTAACTTTCTTATGGCAATGCTAAAGGATAATGAGGATAATTGGGATAGAAATGTGTTGCTGTGTGGATTTGGCTGAGTCATATGAAGAATATTGACTGGTATCTTTGCAAGCTACCAGTTACCTGCTGTTCCTTTGCATGCAACAGTGATTTATCGGAATTTAACTTCGCTGCTACCATAGCAATTGGAGTTTGTTTCTGTATAAAGCTGTGAACTTTGATTGTAAATTCAGAACTCCTCAGGAAGATCTGAGGCAATATTCCCAGAGAAAGTGTTCACATGTCAAAAGAAAGAATTAGACACAGTTCTGCTAATAATGTCCAAGCAATCTGCAAGTGCTTTACCACGGAGCTAGTGAGGGGCAAGAAATCTTCGCTCTATCAAGGAAAAGCAAAAGGTTACAGATGCAGATAGTCATGCCAGACAAATCCAGCAGGTCTACAAGGGCTGAATGGTCTTTTTCTGTGCTAGGACAATTCTGTGATTCTGAGAAATGAGGACTTGCATGTTAGACGATTCTTCTCTGCCTCCTGGTGATACCTGTACTGGAGAAAGAAGCTGTGAATCACCACTTTGACCTCGGAACCTCTTGATGCACAGATTGCATAGGCAGGCAGGAAACATTTGGAGGATTAAAAAGTCACTATTGAGGAATGGGTTGGGATACATGCTTGAAAGAGGAAACTGAGGAGGAGAATGCTTTGGCACGCTTGGCAAGAGACGTCCAAGACGGATGAAATGTGCTATTAATCCATGCAAACAGTCTTAGCTGTGGAGTGATGAGTAATATGCTACAAGTAACTTCACCCTGGAAGGAATTAGTAAGGATTCAGCCAGATGCTCCCATCCTGATCACTGGCAAGTGGCAGTGTGGTCATTAGCCTGCAGTATCAGACACATTTATGAACTATCCCATGGAGGAATGGCCAGTCAGAAGCCATTGTTTGGGCTTTCATTCTGGAGAGTGGGCAGGTTGGTGAGAAGATTTCCATGCTCTGTCAGCTGTCCAGAAAGGAAATTTGGGATGCTGCTTCTAGTGAGGAATTCTGAGGCCTCCTCGTGTAGAATGATTGCATCAACAAGTGACTTCACCCTGTTGTTGGGACCTCCCAATTCCTGACTCCAGAGCTGCAGGAGGAAGGACAGAAGTTAGGCTTAGAGTAATTAATGTGGCTGTGCCCATCATTCCCAATTATGTAAAAGGGACATCTCTTGGGTAATGGAGCTTGGCAGCGATGGATTTATTAAGGAAACTGAGACACGACAGTGGAATAATTGTAATAGGGCACATAATGAAATAATCAGGAGCTGTCAACATCATTAATTTTCCTGTCTCATTTATTTTGTGGCTGTGAACGTGTATCACACTTTCATGCTTTGATGAAAGTTCACAGGAAATGTATGACAGTACACTTGACACCTGCTTTCAGTTTGGAAATTTGTTACGGGAATATTTTTCTTTCAAAGCAGCATTAAAACTAGGAGCAGATACTGTGTAAGCTACTTGACTCAACAAGCCTGCTCCCCCTTTCAATATAATTGTAGTTGACCTTCTATCTTAAAGCCATTTTCCAGACCCCTCTCCATCCCTTGATGCTTTGAGTGTCTAGAAATCTATCTTAAATGCATCTAGTGACTTTGCCTCCAAACTTCTAATGGTAGAAAACATGACAGGTTCACCACCCACTGAGTGAAACACTTTGTCCTCACTGTGTGGCACGTTGACTCAATGGTTAACACTGCTACCAGGGACCTGGGTTCAATTCCACCTTTGGGCATCCGTTTGCACGTTTGCCCTGTGTCTGTGTGGGTTTCCTCAGAGTGCTCTGCTTTTCTCCCAGAGTCCAAAGATGTGCAGGTTAGGTGTATTGGCCTTGCTAAAGATTGCCCATAGATGTTCAAGTATGTGCAGATTCGGTGAGTTAGCCATGAGAAATGCAGGGATAGGGTAGGGGGGTTGGTCTGAGTGGGATGCCCTTAAGAGGGTTGGTGTGAACCTGATGGGCTGAATAACCTGCTTCCACATGGTAGGGATTCTATGATTATTAGCCCAAAATGACTTCCCATGTATCTGGAGAGCATGACCCCTAGGTCGAGATCCTCCTGGACAGGAGTCAAGAAATAAATGGATAGGGGACACTCAGAAAATTCATTCTAATTGATTTTCAGATTGTTCTACTCTTAAGTTTCTTCTTACTCTCTCTGTAACTATTTCGCAAGCTGAGTCCTGTCTTATCAGCACCTACATAGGTCATGTGTCAAGTGATCAGGAATGGGACCACAACATGAGGGACAGTTAAGGGAGACTATTGGGCCTATTTGCCTCATTCAACTCCAGGAGTCCTGTGGATTTTTTTTTAACGACTGTATTTAACTCCTTTTTCATTTGGTTACTTAATAAAGTATACTATTAAGGAACATGTACGTTATACAATGCATTTCAAGAAACATCACAAAGCACTTTACAGACACTAACGAGTTAATCCTCACCTTCGCTTTCCTAGCTTTTCCCCATAACCTTGATTCCTTCACTGATTAAAAATCATCTATCTGAACAGTGAATATACTTAAGGATCCATCTCTCTGCATCAAAAGATGCGTTGACCCACAGCCTGCTGAGAGAAGCAATTCTTCCTCATCTCAGTCCCTTATCCTGAGATGATGTCTTCTGGTCCTACACTCTCCCACAAGGGGAAATAATCTGCTTGCATCTACCCAGTCAAGCCCCCTAAGAATCTCATATGTTTCAACAAGGAAGCTTCCCATTCTTCAGTATCCCAATGAGTGCAGGCCCAATCTACTCAACCTGTCCTCATAAGATAGTCCCTCTATATCAGCCTGCTTAATCATTTCCAGACTGCCTCCAATGCTAGTATATCTTCCCTCAGGTAAGGGACCTGAAATTGTTCACAGTATTTCGGGTATGGCCTCAGTAGTGCCTTGTATAGTTTTAGTAGGACTTCTCTACTTTTATACTCTGGCCCTTTTGAAATAAAGGCCAACATTTTCATCTGTCTTCCCTATTATCTGCTGATCTTGGATGCTAGACGTTTGTGGTTCATTGATGAGGACAGAGATGAGGTGATGGTTTAGTGGTATTACGCTGGGCCGTCATCCTGCGACCCCAGGTAATGTTTTGGGGCCTGTATTCAAAACTCACCATTGTAGATGTGGAATTTGAATTCAGTTATGAAAAAAGAGTATAATGGTGACCATGAATCCATTGACAAATGTTGGGAAAATCTATCTGGTTCACATTACATCATTTAGGGAAGAAATCTGCCATCCTTACCTGGTCTGGCCTATATGTGACTCCAGACCCACAGCAATGTGGTTGACTCTCAACTACCCTTGGGGCAATTAGGGATGGATAATATATGCTGCCTAGAGAATGACACCTCATTTTGTGAATTAATAGAGGAAAAACATCCCAAACCCCTCAGTTCTGAATGTTATCTTCCTTTCCTGCTCTGTTGTATAATTCCATAAACATTGAGTTATTTCTGTGACTTAAACAAACCATTGTCACCAGAGCTGTCCATTTTCTCAGTCGGCCATTTTCCAAGCTTGAGTCCATGTTCTTGAAACTATTATTTCCCATTGACCTGAGGGAGTTTCAATTTTGCGTTTGTTTTAAAATGGCAGAGGCAAGGTGAAGCCAAAGCAGATATTTTGATTGCATATTTATAGCCCTTTGCTCAATCTGCTTCACAATGAGTAATACCATGTGCTTGACTTCAAATCATTGTTCCTCTGATTAAAACACCAATGAGATCCAAGCTTAGTTTCTTTTGGGCTAAAGTTCATTACCCATTAGCCACAAAATCTCTAACCTCTGCCATAGTACCTATAGCCTGGAGGACTCAATATGGAGTTCTTCAATTTCAAAAAACCTGCCTTTCCATCCCCCGACTCCTTTCCCAGCCCCTCCCCTTCCCTTCCACTGCTCCCTGCCACCAACCAGATTCGTTCCTCCCATTGACCAACCAGGTTGTACCCTCTACCTGTCTTGACCTATCTCCATTTTTCCACACTGCCCCCACCACCCCCATTATCTGCACCTCCCTCTACACCCACCCCCCAGAAGAAGGGTTACACCTGAAACGTCGACTTCGCCAGGTCCTGATGCTGTCTGGCTTGCTGTGTTTTCCCAGCCTCCCGCCCATGTATAATACACTACAAGGCTGTTAAATGAATGAACTAAGTCAGGAGATTATGTTAAAGATTTCTGCAAGTATACTTCACAGTTGAATGTGGAACTATTCACTAGAACTGACAGCACTAAGATGTGAGCACAAATTACTTTACTGTGTGCTGTGTACATCAAGCACAAATATATTCATGATCTCAAACACAAAGAGCCACAGTACAGATGTATTCAGGTTACAAGCAAGTGATAATTTAGTTTATTCTTTGAAACCAGGGCTCATTGTGCAAGGGGTTTTAGTAAGTACAGAGACAGACAGATCCAAAAGCTCATTACTGCCAGTGGGGTGTGCAGAAGAGATTCCCTGTGTGCCCGTTTGGTTTGGCAGCTGTTCGAGCTAATGCTTGTGCTATTTGAATGAAGTTGTTAAGCCACTTACTGAGGAGGGCATAGGGAGGCTCAGCACGAATGACCTCAACACATAAAGAGAGTTAGTGAAGAGGAGAAATTGTCCAGTGTGAAGAATGTTAAAGTTTCACTGATGTATATAAAACATTAAACAGCGCAGGTAAAGTGAATCCAATATATGGATGCATATTCAATTTACTGAGGAACACATTTGAACTTAGGTTTAGAAAAAGTATCTTTTTAGTCAATGGGTGGTGTGATTTTGTTATAAGTTGTCAGTTATAGTCAACTGGGCCAAGAGTAGGCCACTTGGTCCCTTGACCCTGCTCCACCATCAATAAGATCATAGTTAATCCGAGTACTCCATATTCCCATCTACCATCGATAGTCATTCACCCCTTTGCTTCTCAAAGACCTATCTCCCGCTCCATTTAAAATTAGTCAAGGATTCTGTTTTCACCACCTTCTCATCTATAAAAAAAGAAACTCCTCATCTTTGTTTTAAATGAGTTTTAAAAGTGACCTGTAGTTCTGGATTCTCTCAAAAGGTGAAATATCTTTTCCACATCCAATCCATCAAGACCCATTAGGATCTTAAATATTTCAATCAAATCACCTCTTACTTTTCTTAATGTCACGGGACATCCATCAGCAGGTGACAGCAGTAAAAGATGGCAACTGGAGCAGTCAAATGGCCAGCACTGGAAAAACGGGTGTCTTTGGCTGAAAGAGGGCTGCTGGGAAAAGGGGAGCAGACAGGAAAAGGAATTCCTCAGCCTGATATATTCCTCAGCCTGTAAGTCCTTTTTGTTTGACCTTTGTTTCCCATTCTGTTTGAAATGATTCAGTGGAATAAAGAATCCTGCTCCATGAGCTTTACATCTTCTGTGTGTTTCAACCTCACACTCCATAAACTCCATACAACTCACCTCACCTCAGGAGTCCTCTACCTCAGTTGGACAGTGAGTGCATTCCTTGCCACTAAGAATCTAGTTTCTGGCACAATGTTGGAGACTACATTAACAGCCACCCAATCTGCTGATGTCACACTACTACGGGTGTGGTTGGATAAGGCAGACAATCTTAGAATCTCATGGAGTATGGATCTATGCCCTCAGGTCTCCTCACAGTCTGTGCAACAATGTTTAATAGATTGTTGTAACTTGTATTAGTTTTGTTCTTGTGTGCGATATGGACATCATGGTGGGCCAGCATTTACTCCCTGTACCTTGTTGTCCTTGAGAAGGTGGTAATGAGAGACCTTCTTGAACTGTTGCAGTCCACCTGCTGTGGGTTGACCCACAATGTCATTAGGGAGGGAATTCCATGATTCTGAGCCAGCAATGGTGATATATTTCCAAAGCAGAATGGGTAGTGGGAGGGGAAGTTGAAAGTGCTGGAGTTCCCATGTATCTGTTACCCTTATCCTTCTAGCTGGAAGTGGTTGTGGGTTTGGAAGGTGCTATCCAAGTATCTTTGGTGAATTTCTGTAGTGCCTCCTGTAGATAGTACACACAGCTGCTACTGAGTGTCAGTGGTGGACAGAGTGGATGCTTGTGGATGTGGTGCCAATTAAGCATGCTGCTTTGACCTGGATGGTGTCAAGTTTCTTCAGTGTTCTTGGAGTTACAATCATCCAGTCAAGTGGGGAGTATTCCATCACACCCCTGGCTTGTGCCTTGTAGACGTTGACCAAATTTGGAAGGTCAGGAGGTGAGCCATTGGCCACAATATTCCTAACTTCTGACTTGCTCTTGTAGCCACTGTATTTATGTGGTGAGTCCAGTTGAGCTTCTGGTCAATGATAACCCCCAAGATGTTGATGGCAGGGGATTCAGTGTTGGTAACATCATTGGATGTCAAGGGGTGTGGTTTAGATTGTCTCTTGTTGGTGATGGTCATTGCCTGACATTTTTGTGGTGCAAATACCACTTGCCAATTGTCAGCCCAAGCCTGGATACTGTCCGATTGTATGTGTTGCTTCAGTATCTGAGGAGTCATGAATAGTGCTGAACATCGTGCAATCATCGGCAGATTCCCACTTCTGAACTTATGATGGAGGGAAGGTCATTGATGAAACAGATTGTCACACAATGAACTGCAACTGATCAAGTTTGGGAACTCTTTTTGTGGTTTGGGACTCACTCGTGGTTATTCAGCTGAACAAATAGACTCTTGGAGGCAGTCAAGAAAAGAGGACTGGTGGCAGTATCCTTCCACCTACAAAATTCGTCATTATAAAATATCAAAGCTGATGTATTACAGCTTTCCAACCAAGAAACATTGAATTGAATCGAATATTCAAAGTCTTGAATCGAACCTGGGTCCCTGGCTGTGAGGTAAGATTTGGAAGTAAACTGGTTGGTAATGGCAACAAACACTGGCTTTACCAACTAGGTTACTTCCAAATCTTACCTCTCCTTATTAAATCAACCTCAATTCCACCAGAGACCTCATGGTATTTGAACACAACCTTCCAGGACGTTGATCAAGAGGCAGCAACAGTACACCATCATTATCCCAGATATCATGCTTTGGGGGCAGACAAGTCCACTGGATGTACCCAGCAGGCATTAGGTTGTGAGTGATGTGGGACAGGAGGAAGGACTGCATTATGGTGTAGAAGTATATAGGAAGTACTGCTCATAAACAGGCCATTCAGTCCACCTATACCTGACATAATCCCAAACCTCTCTATCCAACCCTATCAGCATTGGCTAACTACTTGTTCTTTTCTCAATTGTGAAACGAAGTCCACGGTAACTTTATGCAAAACAGCAAATTAAGTGTCGAGAGTGAGAGATGATGTTAATGGAAGAGTCACTCAGGAATTACAGATGAGGCAGGTCCATGCTTTGAGATCTAATGTACTTGGTTGAATAATTCCAAGTGCTCAGGAAACCATACAAATTCAACATGCTGCGTTGCTTGCCATGCAGAGAGGCTGCAAATTGTTCCATGCCAGCAAGTTTAATTAAAGTTGTTAGTCAGAGGAGTAAGGCTATATCTAAATTGATCTAATGCTGCAAATCCCAGACCCCTTCTGTTGGTGTTTGCCAAATAAAAATGTTATTGACTAGAATCGAAAGTAAAACTAGTGATATAATAAATATAGATCAGGTGGTGGTGGGGGGGGGGGTGGTGGGGAGTTATTTAGGATCTATTGACTGTTTAAGTCATTCAACATCTTATAGTAATAAAAACCTCATTTACTCATTTAAATGTGTTGATTAGGCCTGGGGTGTAAAGCAACACAAATCGGGTTTAAGGGCACACTGCAACACTTCAGGACATTTTAAGCACGGTGAAAGGGGTTGTACAATGGCTTTCACCGAATTGTAGAATCATAGAATCCCTACATTGTGGAAGCAGGCCATTTGGCCCATCAAGTCCACAATAACCCACCAAAGAGTAGTCCACCCAGACCCAATCCCCGACTGTATCACTGTAGCCCTGTATTTCCCATTGGCTAATCCACCTAGCCTGCAATTTCTGGACACTATGGGCAATTTAACATGGCCAATCCAGCTAACCACATCTTATGAAGAAAATCTATCCCCAGTGTTCCTGTTGGAAAATGCAGGCATTGGGTGGAGTTGCAGTTAGGATTGTTGAGGGTGCTCACTCCAGGGTTGAGTGAGTGGTCTGATGCCACTGACTTCACTGATATATTCAAGACAAAGGAACTGAGGTACTGAGCACAAAGGGTGCTGTGAGAATCTTGCTCTGGGATGAGTTGGGAAGAGATGGGAGGAGAAAGCAAAGAAACAAGCAACATGAAGGTGCCTCAGAAGAATGTAACAGAGCCTGCACCTCTTCAAGGCCCACCCCTCTTTTGAAGTAGCAGGAGTTTACAGTTATTTTGTCTTCAGTATAAAGAAAGGTCTTTTTTAAGTGACTCATACTGAGTTGGAGTTGAGAAGCATTCAATAAAAGACTGAAAGAAACTGTTACCCTTGAACAAAAATAAAGGTGCTTCCTGTTAACCGACATCTTTGCATTGAACAAGACCATGCACGTGTTATTGATCATAATTCCTCATGTTGGCTGTTTGATCTCTCAGTTTATCCTTTTGGGTCGCTATTTCTTTGTAGTGTCTTTACGATTGTCATAGAATTATTGAATCCCGACAGTGTGGAAACGGGCCATTTAGCCCTTCATTAGAAAACAGCTCTTTCCCAGAAGCTGAAATCTGATGACTGCTGATGAGAAATCAAGGCATCTAAATGATGTTGAAAATTCAATGTGTGACTGAGATCTGCCAAATGCACCGGTTGGTGGCATGGAGTTCCATTAACTTGTTATAAACATCTTGACAATCTATATTCAGTCAAAAGAAAGTGGAAAATAAAAACCCTTGAAGAGCATTTATAAATTTACTACCTGCTTACAAACCTCATCCAAACCAATTTGGTTGACTCTGAACTGCCCTCTGAGAGTCCTCAGAAGCCATTCAGTTCAAGGGTAATTAGGGATGGGCAACAAATACTGGTCTGAAGTGATGCCAACATTCCCATGAAAGAATGAAGGATACTGTACATACTTTGTTCCACTACCTGACTCAGACCTATTTCTGAGTTATTTTAATGCCAATTTCTGATGGATAAACCCTTTAAAGTATTCAACTGACCATGAAATAAAGTGTGGACTTAATAGGCTGAATGGCCTCCTTCCACACTGTAGGGATTCTATGAACTAGTTAGAATTCTACAAACTAGTGAAGTATCACAGTGATCGGTGTAGGAGACTTAACCTCCACAGTGTGGAAACAGACCATTTGGCCCAACTAGTCCACATTGACCCTCTGAAGAGTAACCCACCCAGATCCATTCTCCTAGCCTATTACTCTACCTTTACCCTGACTAATGCACCTAAACTACACATCCCTGAAAACTATAGGCAATTTAGTAAGACCAATCCACCTAACCTGCACGTCTTTGTGACTGTGGGAGGAAACCGGAGCACCTGGAGGAAACCCACACAGACATGGGGAGAATGTGCAAACTCCACACAGATAGTCGCCCAAGACTGGAATTGAATTCAGGTCTCTGGCAGCAGTGCTAACCACTGAGTCACTGTGCCACCCAACTATTTATCATTTCCGTCAATCATTGGGTTAGGAGAACCAAATAGTTAGTTTCTAAATTTGCTGAAGGCATCAAGGTAAGTAAGAAATAAGTTGTTAAGAGGAGATAAAGGGATACACTGAGGTGAGTGAATTACAGATGAGAATATACTCAAGGAAAATGCGAGCTCCTCCCCTTTAGCAGGGAATAGCTAAACGTGTATACTATTTAAATGGTGAGAGCTAGCAAAACCCAGAAGCGCAGAAAGATCTGTGTGTTCTAATATATGAATCACAAAGAAACAAATTAGTGTGCAGATTCAGCAAGTGATTGGAAAGACAATTGGAAAATTGCCATTGATTACATGGGGAATATAACATGTAGGGCAGCTTGCTTTGCTTCAGTTGTACAGGACATTATTGGGGCTACAACGAGAGCACTGTGCAGAACTTTAGTCTCCTTCTTCAAAAAAATGTTATGTTTAATGAGAAATTTTACCAACAAACATTCACTTGACTGATTCCTGGATTGTCTTATCAGCAAGGGTTGGACAGACTGGGCCAATATCCATTGCAGTTCAGAAGAACATGTGTTGGTTTTACTGAAATGATTAGGAGGGAATTGATAAAGTGAATGCTGAAAGGGTGCTTTCCTTTGTAGGGGAGTCTAGAGGTAAGTTTAAGCACAGCGAAAGTGAGGACTGCAGATGCTGGAGATCAGAGTCAAGATTAAAGTTGTGCTGGAAAAGCACAGCAGGTCAGGCAGCATCTGAGGAGCAGGAAAATCGATGTTTCGGGCAAAGGCCCTTCCTGATGAAAGGCTTTTACCCAAAACGTCAATTTTCCTGCTCCTCAGATGCTGCCTGACCTGCTGTGCTTTTCCCACTCCACTCTAATCTTGATTAAGTTTAAACACCCCCACTTTAGGAGAAGATCATTAATCTGTGAAATTCTCTTCCTCAGATAGCAGTAGGGACTGAAACAGTGAATATGTTTTAAGACCAAGTTCATCAGCTTCTTGACTGACAAGGTAATCAACGGTTATGGAGCTAGAGAGAATGTATAAGCCACACTCAGTTCAGTTATGACGTTGTCAAAAGATTGGGATTAAGGGTTGAACAGCCTGTTCCTGCTACTACTTATTATGATCTTATACAGCACTCTGTCTAATTTTGAAGGATGTATTTTTGAAGGGATGTCAAGGCCTTGGAGATCTGCTGGATATCTAACGGAATGGGATCAGTGATATGGAGAAGTTGGGATTCACCTTCCAGCAGAGCAAGGTTAATAAAGATTTCATAAGGACACTTCTTGTTCTGAGAGATAGGGAGAAAGTGTTCTATTGGGAGGCAGGTGAGGGACCAGAGGACACAGAGCCAGAGAGCATGAACAAGCTTCTTGATACACGGTGAGTTGTTCTGCTCTGGCAATGTCTAAAAGGATGTTGGAAATCAATTCCAACTTTAAAGGAAAATCAGCTTTTTTTACACGGCAAGAAAATATTTGCATGACTATAAGCAGAAAACAAGAGAAGGGGCTTCACTGGAAAGCCCTTTTGACGGGCTATCTAGGTTGCCATAGGAGGTGCTGTCTCTAATACTAGAGAGAGACAGCTGGTGGTGGTTTAACCTGAGGGACCCATACCTCAGGAGAGGGGAGAGGTTGAGAAGGAGAGTCCTTCATGGTAACCTCCTCATGCAAGACCACATAGCTCCATCCTGTATGTTTCTACGACTTAAATCCGAACATGTTGGTTGTCTTAAAACTGCATAAAAATTTAATGAATTGTCATTCTCCTTCAAGAATTTTATTTTTAAAAAGCAGGGCTAGGAGAGGTAGCAGGGCAAGATGATAGAGGGATGATAGAGAGTAAGGGAAACCTGTAGTGCTCGGGTGTAATGAATATGTAGATGAGCACTTAAGGCAAGCTGTGCTGTTAGGGCCCTTGAGGCACAATGGCAGTGTCCCTATCTATGGGCTGCGATGTCTGTGTTCAAGTCCTACCTTCTCTAGAGGTGTGTCATAACATCTCAGAACAGGTTTTCTATAAAAATCAACATACCGTGGTCATATGACAGTCCCCTGCTAGAAGGTTAGAATCTGTACAAGGCATGTTGCTCTGTAACCTTACCATCCTGTCCAGCCTGTTGAAAACTAAATATGGCTTTAAAGTTAACTCCAGAGTCTGGTCTGAGCTTGTCTGACAATCCAAAAATCCCACAGTAGCATAGAAACTGGAGGCTTTAATCTACAAGAAGGATCAATGACAGTGAAGGTAAGGACAGTTCTTAACTACCTTCCAGAATTATAATAGGAAGGAATTGATTGAGATTTAATAATGAATGCATTTGGACAAAAGACAGAATACTAGTCCTAATTATTTTATTTATATTTAAGGGCAAGACCAGCTGAGTGGTGGCTTGATTGTGTAGTTCATTTAGCAGGAATTGAAAGAAACATCAGTTGAAGGGTATGAGATAATGTAGTTAATGTTGAAGTAAAACTGATTAAAGTGATTAATCAGAAATTGCACAGACAGAGGAAGTGGGAGACAGTGATTTGAATCAGAGCGGAGGGAAAACACTAATGAGTTTAATTGGAGACTCACTAGAGATCGATAATCAGTTTAACAATGATGAAGTAAATAGTTGGTGCATTGATTTAATAGGAGGATGATTGGAGCCGCACATCAGAATGAGACTTATTTATTCTGCTCACTGCAATAATTTCAATGCTATTTGTTTCTTAATAACTAGCATTAATGTTTCATAATGACACAAAAATTCATTGCAAACTTCGAGAGAGCTGGGATTGTTCATGATTAGAACGAGATCATGCAGCATAGATATCATATCATGAACTGGTTTTGATCAATCGAAAAGGTTATAGAGTGATGTAGGACCCTCCTCTAGCTTATCTCTCCACGCTTCAGGCTCACTGCCTTTATTCCTGATGAAGGGCTTTTGCCCGAAATGTCGATTTCGCTGCACTTTGGATGCTGCCTGAAATTCTGTGCTCTTCCAGCACCACTGATCCAGAATGTTATAGGTACTGTCTGGAGTGAGGATCGGCTCAACTCCTTTATAAATAGTCTCTTATCTCTGCTAGCAGTATAACTAACGTGAACCTTTAACACTTGAACCAGATTCCATCAACACAATCAATTGTTCCCTCAAGTTTCATTACCCCACATGCCTTTGTTACCATGAGAACTGACTGTGCCCATGTCCTTCCAGCTGGCTTCCCTCCTTACATCTTCTCACCTTAAATCTCTGCTCAGCTCTGCAGCCCACATCCAAACTCATCCCAAATGCCAGTGATCTAAACTGAAGCTCATTCCATCAATTTTGGGAAGAGTTATCTTTTCTCAAGCTTCCGCTGAAATTCATTTGCATGTTGCTGGATGCAGAATCTGCCATGGGCCAACATTATAAGATACAAATTATTTTAAACCCGGCTTTGAAAAGGTATTGCTTGATATAGCAAAGAGTTGTAAATTAGTGCTGTTTCATTAATACAAATGAAAATTGGTTTGTCACAATAAGGAAGCATGTCAGTTAGAGTCTACTACATCAGATTTACTCCCACAGAAAGATATAGTCGCATTTACCAGCAATGTTGTACTTGTGGACCAGTTCTTCACAAATTAAAAAAAAATCTAAAGATTTTAAAATGCCCCTTATACTCAAAACACCAAGCTTAATGTTAAGAACCATCTGAAAAGAATGTAATTAATGGGAACTGATGGGATTATTAATTCAGTGTGGGGGTGTTGAATGAGGTGTCTTTTGAGAGCTTTTCCAACAAAACATTTCAAACCTTGGCCTGCACTGAGAATAATTTGTTTTCAAAATGCATTTTACACAGATTTGACTAAATTACATAAAGGGAATAATGTAACTAAGCAGAAATTCCTGATTCATATCTTCTTTTGAAAGCATTGTGATGGTTATTGTGCTTTAGTGACCAAAGATTAGCCCAAAGATGCTGTTGAATAGTTAAACCAGACCATTTATTTTGCTATTAGATTAAAGAGATTCTGTCAGGATTACACCTTATGGTTAAAATGCCTTGATGGACTATTTAATTTAATTTTATTGTCACGTGTGCTCAAGTACAAAAGAACAGTAAATAGTGTATATGTCACAACACAAGGCACTATGTTAGGTACAAATACCTAGGTACAGAATTTTAAAAAGAAAGAACAATTTTAAACATTGTAGTAATTGTAGTATAGTCTAAAACATACAAAATAAGGTTAAAAGTTATACACTGCCAACCTTCAGAATTGCTGTGGTTGTGGGTATGTTTGCCGAGCTGGGAAGTTGATTTGAAGACGTTTTACCTCCCTGTCTAGGTGACATCTTCGGTGCTTTGGAGCCTCCTGTGAAGTACTGCTGTACTGTGTCTTCTGGACTTTATTTGGTTCCATTCCTGCTGCTTTCTGTTGTTTGGTGTAGTGGTCGATGTATTGGGACGGTCAAGTGCTTGTTGATGGAGTCTGAGGATCAGTGTCATTCTACTAGAAATTCTCTGGCTGTCCTCTGTTTGACTTGTCCTATGATCGTTGCGTTGTCCCAGTCAACTCTGTGGTTGCTGTCATCTGTGTGTGTGGCTGTTCGGGACAGCTGGTCGTGGCATTTGGTGGCTAGTTGGTATTCATGAATGCAAAGTTAAAAATCACACAACACCAGGCTATAGTCCAACTTTAGTAAAGTTTATGCATGGTAGACTAAAGCTGAAAATGTGTTGCTGGAAAAGCACAGCAGGTCAGGCAGCATCCAAAGAGCAGGAGAATCGATGTTTCAGGCATGAGCCCTTCTGCAGAAATGAAGAAATTGTGCCAAGCAGGCTAAGATAAAAGGTAGGGAGGAGGGACTTGGGGGAGGGGCGTTGGAAATGCGATAGGTGGAAGGAAGTCAAGGCAAGGGTGATAGGTTGGAGTGGGGGTGGGCACGGAGAGGTCAGGAAGAAGATTGCAGGTTAGGAAGGTGGTGCTGAGTTCGAGGGTTGGGACTGAGACAAGGTGGGGGGAGGGGAAATGAGGAAACTGAAGAAATCTGAGTTCATCCCTTGTGGTTGGAGGGTTCCTAGGCAGAAGATGAGACACTCTTCCTCCAGCTACTGTGTTGCTATGGTCTGGCGACAAAGGAGTCCAAGGACCTTTTCCAGCAAAACATTTTCAGCTCTGATCTCCAGCATTTGCAGTTCTCACTTTCTCCTGCATGGTAGACTAAGTAAAGTTAAGTCATATGGGATTCAGGGTGAGCTGGCATTTGATACAAAATTGGTTTGTTGATAGGAAGCAGAAAGTGGTAGTGGCGGGTTATTTTTCACACGGGAGGCCTGTGACCAGCAGTGTACCACAGGGATCGGTACTGGGTCCTCTTTTGTTTTACATTTATATAAATGATTTGGATGAGATTATTGGAGACATGTTTAGTAAGTGTGCAGATGACAACAAAATTGGAGGTATCGTGAACAGTGTTGAAGGTAATCTAAAATAACAAAAGAGAATTTTATCAATTGGGTCAACGGGCCAATGAGTGGCAGATGGATTTTCATCTGGATAAATATGAAGTATTGCATTTTGTTAAAACAAACAAGGACAGTAATTATACAATTAATAGTGGGGCCTTGTGTAATTTTGTAGAACAGCAAACCTCGGGTTCAAATACATAATTCTTTGAAATTTAAATCACAATAGACAGGCTGATTAAGAAAACATTTAGTACACTTGCTTTCATTGCTCAGTGCTTTGAGTTAGGATTTCATGCTGAGGTTGCACACACTGTTAGTGAGGCTCCTTCTGGAGTACTGCGTGCAGTTCTGGTCACCCTGTTATAGGAAGAATATTATTAAGCTGGAGAAGGTTCAGAAAAGATTTACCAGGGTATTGCCTGGAATGGAAGGATTGAGTTAAAAAATAGGCTGGAAAGGCTGGAACTTTTTTTCCTCTGGAGCACCAGAGGACCAGAGGTTCATAAAATCATGAGGGGCGTGGATAGGGTGAATAGCAAAGATCTTCAAAACTAGGAAGTTCAAAACTAGAGGGCATACTTTTAAGGTGAAGGAGAAATATTTAAAAAGGACTCAAGGGGCAACTTTTTTGTGTACAGAGTACGGTACATGTATGGAAAGAAATTCCAGAGGACATGGTGGATGCTGTAACATTTGCAACATTTAAAACATATTTGATAATTAGATGAATAAGAAATTGGGGCATTGTGGTGGCTCAGTGGTTAGCACTGCTGCCTCACAGCACCAGAGATCTGGGTTCAATTCGTGCCTTGGGCGACTGTCTGGAGTTTGCACATTCTCCCTGTGTCTGTGTGGGTTTCCTCCAGGTGCTCTGGTTTCCTGCCACAATCCAAAAACACACAGGACAAGTGAATTGGCCATGCTAAATTGCCCAGCATGATAGGTTCGTTAGTCAGTGGTTAAAAATAGGGTATGGGAACGGGTCTGCATGGGTTACTCTTCAGAGGGTCAGTGTGCACTTGTTGGGCCAAATGGCCTGTTTCCATACAGTAGGGAATCTAATCTAATCAAATGTTTGGAAGGACCTGGACCACATGCAGGCAGGTGGGATCAGTCCAGCTTGGGATTATAGTTGGCATGGACTGGTTGGTTCAAATAGTCTATTTCTGTGCTCTATGACTCTAATACACTGTACAACTCTATTTCATAATCATGTCCATTCTTATCAAGCTTCACAGAGTCAATTCTTTTATTGTGCAATTTGATGTCACTCCGAGTTTGAGTTCCTTACGGACTGGTTGAGTAGCAGGCAAAAATGAGAACTATCTTCAGGCTTAGACTTCAGAACAACACTATTCATTGTACGTTAATACAGGATGTTGTGTTCATAATAATCATATATATTCCAGCCTCTGACTTATAGTTATGGTTGGTCAAGACTAATCTATCTTTGTGTGTTCATGTCCATGTCGATTGTTGCAGAGATCCAGTTGACTGATGGAATATGTCTAAAACTCAAGATTTTATGCATTGAAGCCCACATTTAAAGCCCAATACTGATCCTCAGTGCTTGCACACATCTTTTCCCTTTTACAAATGATTACTGTTAATTCAATGAGCTGTTTTGTATTAGATCAGCCATGTGCTGGAATCAAATAATTATTTTGCAGCTTAAGAACTTCAAAGAGCATTCAATTATTAATTCTACTGGTGATGTATTGCTTCTAATGGTTTATTTTGTTCTTAGTGTTACTGTTAATCATTCACATTTAATTATTGTAGATGAACATACATTGGCAGAATTTGCATTATTACCAGATGCTGATTTAAACCACAATGCATTTATTCTACTTTTGATTACATGGTGTTCACAGAAGCTGACATCAATGTGGTGAGAGCGCATTCAACACTTCAGGCCTGTGACTGTAATTAAACTGGAGCCACTTGGCCCTCGATAGAACTATAGAGGTTTACAGCATGGGAAAATGCCCTTTGACCCAACTTATCCATGCCATCCAGTTTTCATAATTAATCTCGTCCCATTTTCCTATACCTATCCCATCCATGTATCTGTCCAAATGTTCCTTAGATGACAACACTTCCACCATTACTTCAGGCAGCCTGTTCTGGACACTCACCACCCACTGTGTGAAAATGGAAATGCCCCCCTGGATCCTTTTGTATCTCTCCCCTGTCGTCTTAAACCTATACCCTCCAATTTTAAACTCCACTACTCTGGGAAAAAGCTGTTAGCTACCTACCTTATCTATGCCTCTCATGATTTTATAGACCTCTATAAGGCTGCCCCTCAGTCTCCTACGTTCCAGGGAAAAATGTCCAAGCTTACCAGCCTCTCCTTATAGTTCGAACCTTTTAGTCCAGGAGCATCCTAGTAAATCTTTTCTGAGGTCTTTCTAGTTTGATAACTTCCTTTCAATGCTAGGACGATCAGAACTGCATGCAGTATTCCGCATGTGGCCTTACCAACATCCTGTATATCTGAAACATATTCTAATTCTGATACTCAATGCTCTGACTGATGGAAGCAAGCATGTCGACTGCACTATTGGTTTCTCACCTTTACTGTCCAGCTGTTGCATGTGCGCACCTCTGAAACTAAGACATGCCTTTAAATCTTACCTTTTTGTTTATACTTCTAGTCACCTGCCTTCTTTACATGGCTTAGATTGAAATTTATTCATAGTTTGTGTGATACCATCCACATGTCCAAAGTGTGATAGTTTTTTTTTCAGGGGGTTATGTGCCCTAGTGTTTGTGAGGGTGTAACATGAGAGCCTTGTAGAGTAAAGAAGATGGTTTGTAATGTACACCTGTAACTAGTAATGGGCTATCAGAATAGGTTGTACAAAGACTGTTGGGAAGACCTTGCCCTGGATCTGTCTCCTGAGTTCATATGTACCCTTCCAGCAAATCCTCATGATTTCATCATAGTGGCTGCTGCTTATTACATTCAATCAAGTATTAGCCATTTTGCATCCTTCCAGACCCATTTCCAACATTCCCCTAACACTCCCACCCCCACCCCCACACTCAAGCTTTCTTTTCTAAAAGTTGTTATTGTTGTACATTTACTTGTATAATTACATTTATCACAGCCTCATCTGTGACTTTATAAATGCAGATGGTCTAGTTGTTTCATTATTCCCTGAATATGTCCCCTTCAGTCGTGGGAGAATGGTAGTTTGTTGGCTATAAGTTTATCTTCCTGCTATTCTGAGGTCTGACCAGGTTTCCTCTGCATCTTCTTAACACCAGACCACTCTCTCATGGAACACTCCCTCCTGAATCAATGGCTGAGTGGTACTATCTCTAGATCATTAATTCAGAGACCCAGGTTATGTTCTGGAGATCTGGTTACAAATCCTGCTATGGCAGATAGTGGTATTTGAATTCAATAAGAAGTCTGGAATTAAGAATCTAATGAGGATCACAACACCATTTTCGATTGCTTGAAAAAAACATCTAGTTCACTAATATCCTTTAGGGCAGGAAATCGGTCATCCTTATCCCTACGTGTGACTCCAGAGCCATAGCAATTGGGTTGACTCTTACCTGTCCTCTGACCAATTCAGGATGGGCAATAAATGTGGGCCTAGCCAGTGACATCCGCATCCTGGGAAGAAAGAAAACTCCCTCATGAATCACTTCCTCATGGAATAGTCCCTGACAGATATGCCCTTGTGGCTTGTTAAATAATGATATTTTGTCAAACTTTACATTCAGGAAAGAGGACCATATCCCTGTCATTCAGCAACATGTGTAATGACAGCTATGTTAAAGGTTTATTGAAATAATAACCTCACCAAAGACTGATATGAGTAATGCCACGCCTTTCCATCCTCGGTTTTCAAGACTTTATCTGAGGGACATTTCAGAGACATGGGCCGTAACCTTTGAAAACTCTGCTCTTTCAACCAGTGAGCCCGATGTTTGGAAAGTTGAAAATGTGATGCCGTTACTTAAGCAAGGTGCCAGAGAGGAAGCTGAATATTATGGGCTTGTTAGTTTGCCATCTGCTGTGAAAAAGTTTGTGGAATCTATAATTAAGAGCAGATTGACTGAACACTTAGTGAAATTTGTGCTGATTAAAAAGAGCCGACTTGCATTTGTAAAGGAAAGGCCCTCTTGAAGGTTCCGGAATGTTCCAGCTGTGGAATGTCCTCCTCCATTTAGCTGTAACTCTGGCATAGCCTATCACTGCAGCGCAGTGCTGAGGGAGTGCTGCTCTGCTGCAAGTGATATCCCTATCAGATGGGATTTTAAACCAAGGCTCAGTTTGCTCTATCAAGAAGCTGAGAAAGACCTCTGTGACATTATTTAAAGAACAGTTCGTGCCCTGGCCAATATCTCTTCCATAATCTAATCTAATCTAAGTTTTTCATAGTGTCCAGTGATGTGCAGACTAGGTGGATTAGCCATGGGAAATGTAAGGTTATGGGGATACTTGGGGGGGGGGTGCGTGTCTAGGTGGGATGCTCTTCGGAGGATTGGTGTGGACTTGATGGGCTGAATGGTCTGCTTCCACACTGTAAGGATTCCTTCATTCTTACAACACCAGGTTACAGTCCAACAGGTTTATTTGGAAGCACTAGCTTTCAGACCGTTGCTCCTTCATCAGGTGGTTGTGGCACAATCACCTGATGATAGAGCAGCGCTCCGAAAGCTAGTGCTCCAAATAAATCTGTTGGACTGCAACCTGGTGTTGTGTGTACCTCAGTCCAACACCGGCATCTCCAAATCTTTGATTCCTGGCACACTTCCTCACACTTACCCCACTTTCAATCCCACCCAGTCCCTCCTGTTAAAATTCCACTCTGTGGTATACTGTTCATATTCAATTATTCACAAAAATGCAATAGACATAGAGCAAGATCCAAAGATGGATGGCATAATAAGTAGGTAATGCCACAGAATCTGCTACTATCTCTCAGTGACATTAAGTGAATGGAAAACATTGTATCAGATTGATTTCAAGAAGCTATTGGATCACAGAGAATTGATTTGTGTTTTTTTTTAAAAAACAAGAAAAGCTAATAATGAATCATACAGAGGGGCTTAGGATACAGTGTATAGTTCTAGGTTTAACACTTCAGAAGGGATAATTTTATTTTGTCATTTATTCATGGGGTGTTGGTGTTGCTGGCTGGTCTAGCACTTACTGTCTTTCACTAGTTAACCTTGATAAGTGATAGTGAGCTGCCTTCAAAATGTTGGACAGACTTTGAGGAGTCAGAGGTGAGTTACTCACTGCAATATTCCTAGCCTCTGACCCTGCTGTTGTGGCCATTATATGTATATGGTGCTTATAGAATCTCTACGGTGTGGAAAAGGGGGAATTTGGTCCTTCAAGTCTACATTGACACTCTGAAGAGCATCCCACTCAAATCCAATCCTCCACCCTATCCTTGTTGCCTCAAAATTCCCATGGCTATCCCGCTGGACACAACTGGGCAGTTTAACATAGTCAATCATAATCTGCATTGGTCTGACTTTGGTCAATGGTAATTCCCAGGTAATCCACAGTGTGGGATTCAGCAAAGATAATGCTATTGAACATATAAAAGGTGAAGGTCAGATTGTCTCTTGTTGAAGATGGTCATTGCCTGGCAATGTGTGACATTCATGTAACTTTCCACTTATCAACCTAAACCTGGATGTTGTCCAGGTCTTGCTGCATTGGAATGGACCGCTTCAGTAATCGAGGAGTCAGGAATAGTGCTGAGTTTTGTGCAATCAATGACGGACATTCTCACTTCTGACTTTATGACGAAGGAAAGGTCATTGATGAAGCAGCTGAACATGCTGAGACGATGACACTAACATAAGGAACTCCTGCAGAGATGACATAAAACTGAGATCATTGAATTTCAACAATCACAACCATCCTCCTGCGTACTAGGTATTCAGTAAAGCGTTTTTCTTCTTATCCCCATTGATTCCCATTTTGTGAGGGCTCCTGATGCCACACTCAGTCAAATGCAGCCTTGATACCAATGGCTGTCACTCTCCCCTCCCCTCTGGAATTCAGCTCCATTGTCCATGGTCGAATCAAGTCTGTATTGAGGTCAAGAGCTGAGTGATCCTGGCAGAACCCAAACTGGGCGTCACTGAGCAGGTTATTGCTGAGCAGGTGCTGCTCAATAGTGTTGTACATGACACTTTTCATCAATTTACTGATGTTTGAGAGTACTTTGAAGGGGAGGTAACTGGCCAGGTTGTGTTTATCCTGCATTTTGTGTACAAAATATATCTGGGGAATTATCCATATTGTCAAGTAGACACAAGTGGAAACGTCATGGAGTGAATCAAATTGCCTGAGTTCTGGTATCGATGATACTGGGACCATTGGAGGAGGCCAAGGTGAATCATCCACTCATCACTTCAGGCTAAAGATTGTTGCAAGTGCTTATCCTGAGCATGATGTGCTGACCTCCCCCATCATTGAGGAACTTATTTTATTTATTCACAGGAGGTAGGCGTCACTGGCTAGACCTGCATTTATTGGCCATCCCTGATTGCCCACAGGGCAGTGAAGAGTCATCTACACTTCTGCTTTATATTGATTGGGGTGCAAGAAGCTCCATGTTATAGCTTCACCTCATTTTTCACTGTGTGTGCTGCTGCTCCTGGCATGCTCCTTCATTCTTCATTAAAGCAGGATTCATCCCCTGGCTTGATGGTAATGTTGTCATCCACAACAAGCTTTTTTGGACTCTTCTTGTGGATGCTCTGGTGACAAAGGCCCAACAATGTCTCTTCTTCCTCAGGCAGCTGAAGAAATTTGGCATGACGGCGAATACCCTTGCCAATGTTTATAGGTACGTCATCGAGAGCATTCTGTCTGGATGTATCACAACCCTGGTATGGCAGCTGTACCATTCAAGATCAGAGACGGTTACAGAGAGTGGTGAACTCGGCCCAGACAATCACAAAGGCCAACCTCCCATCTACAGAATCCATCTACCCGGCCCGCTGTCAAGGAAAGGCCACCAGCATTCTGAAAGATCCATCCCACCCTGGCAATGTCTTTCCACAACCTCTACAATTGCGGAGAAGGTTCAGAAGCCTGTACACTCGCACCAGCCGGTTTCATAACATTTTCTACCCGACTACTGATAGAAGACTGATTGGACTCATAAACTCTTAACTTTTGCCTATACCTGTGTTTTTACTTTTGCCGCTGTTTACCTATTACTTACTATCTAAGCTACTTAGCTATGTGATCTGCCTGTATTGCTCGCAAGACAAAGCTTTTCACTGTGCCTTGGTACACATGACAATAAATTCAATTCAATTCAATAAGTGGGGGATGTGCAGGGCCATGAGGTTGCAGATTGGGCCAGAGTACAGTTCTACTGCTGTTGATGGCCCACAGCATCTCATGGATTCCCAGTCTTGAATGGGTAGCCCGTCCCATTTAGCACAGTGATAGTGCCACAAGACAAGATGGAGGGCAGACTCCACACGAACTGTGTGATGGTCACTCTTACCGACACTGTCATGGACAGATACAGCTGCAACAGACAGATAGTGAAGATGAGTCAAATGTGTTTCTCTGACTTGTTGCTTCCTTCACCACCTGCTGCAGACCCAGTCTTTCACTTTTAGGACCTGACCAGCTGGATCTGTAGTGCTGCTGCTGAGTCACTCTTGGTGGTGGACATTGAAATCCCCCACCCAGAGTGCATTCTGTGCCCTTGTCACCCTCAGTGCTGCCTCCAAGTGTTGACTTTGGAGTTTGCAGTCACTGGTGACACGTCAAGATCTGGCAACTTCTGTGTGTGCATTTGACTCTCCTGTTGCTAACTTAATCCTGGTGCTATTTTCTTTTATTCATTCACTGGATGTGAACACACTGGCTAGACTAGCCTTTTGTGCCCATTCCTAATTGCCCTGAATAAAGTGGTGGTAAACTGCCTTCTTAAGAATGGAATTTCCAACTGGGAACTCTTGTCTTCCAGGAATTGTGATCCAGCAAGTAGGTATAGCAGCCAATCATTGGATAATGCATCAGGCATACAGGAACCATGGGTTGGAGGAATAACCTCCAGTAGGAGGGTCATGATTGTGATATTTGATCAGCTTCCACTTTGAGGGGGATAGACCTGGCCGAATGCCACCTTGCTCCTACTGCAGCTCCTGCAAGGAAGCCAGGTTGACACACTCTGCACACCACAGGGATCGCTGCTTTTGTGAAGAATGTCTGACAACAGAAGAAAGCATGGCCCACCTCTGAACCTCTTTGCTTCCTGTTTGAGTATGATCCTGGGAATGGGAATAAAATGTGGAGCAGCTGGGCATTCCATTGTGACTCTATGCACTTAGCCAGCAGCATCCCTCCTACTCATAACATTGCTTAACCCCTGACTCAATGCACCATCCTAATCCTGATCCCAAAAGCCAGGAAAATCCAAGTCACCAATAGAACACCTTCAATGGGATACTGTCTGATGGGACAGTTTCTAATGGGCCTCTTCTCGATGGAAGCCCCCATAATTGGACAAGCAATACACTTGATTCCATCTTTTACTGCACTATCAACCACACAGACATTACCTCATGCCCCTGTGGAAAACAGCAATGATCTACTCCATACTTCTACAGAGTTGGTAAAGAAGTTTCTGGTTTATAAGTGCTCAGCATGGAGTCCGAACTAGTCCCATGTTATTTCATTTAAGGATAATATCTGTCTCATGTCCTTCTTGTACTTGTGCCTTGTACTAGATGATATTTAAATATGTTCTCTCAGCATTAAGTGACAATTTTGTCTGTCTCAGTGTGCATTGCTCTGATCTCCATTCCGCTCCATTGCAAGAAGAATAATATAGATACTTGTTCCTCTTCTCTCTCCTTGGCACCACTGAGGTCCCTTGAATCCTGAGCCAACAGTTCCCATCACAGGCCAGCCTAAACACTTGGTTATTATTCAGCCTTGAATCTATTCATTCACGTTAAAATCATAAAATCCCTATAGTGTGGAAGCAGGCCATTCGATCCATCAAGTCTACACCAACCCTCCAGAGAGCATCCCACAAAGACCCATCCCTGCCCTATACGTGTAACCCCCATAACTCATGGCTAATCCACTTCGCCTGCACATCCCTGGACCAGACAGTAATATAAAATGGCCAATCCAACTGGCCTGGTCACCTTTGGACTGCGGGAGGAAACCGGAGCAGGTGGAGGAAACCCACACAGACGCGGGGTGAATGTGCAAACTCCACACAGCCGAGGCTGGAATCGAACCCAGGTCAATCATGCTATGAGCCACCTTGCCACCCTCACTGTTGAGACAGTGATGTCTGTTTCTAAGCCTGGGAGTCGAAAAGCAGTTTCTCTTGTTTTCAGATTGAAGAACCGATGCACAGAATGAAGCATCAGAGCTGCGAATCAGGAGTAAGTAAAGAGAGGAACAACGTTAAGTGATTCACTGAGTGCTCATATATTTTGTGATTTGCTTCCTTCCTTGTGATTCAGGATATGTGAGGAAAGAGAATCAAACCACTCGGATGTTCACACTTTCATTGTCTGTGAAATGAAAAGTTTAATATCAGAGAATCTCCACAGTATTGGCAAATTGCCCTGGTAATTTACATCTGAGTTTGTTTAATATCTGAATAATAAATGTCATTTTATGCTGTAATTAATTTTAAAAAAACACACACACAATATTTCTACCAAAGGTTTCTCTTACAACTGTTTGCAATTGTTTGGGATGCTAATTTGCTAATGATTACTTACACAAGCTTGTATAAACTGACTCTTCTTCATTAAATGCAATGATTTGATTCTTCAATAGTTTATTTATCCTATTGGTGTGTTTGTGTGAATTGGAGTAGCAAGGGTGTTGAATTATTCTAATTCAGCTGGCTATCTTTGGTTGGCTTGATGCAATGGTATTAGATGGCATGAATTCACAGATGGCACATGCTGTTGACCATCTGATTCTAATGGGTGTTTCCACATCCTGCTGAGAGTTATCTACAGTGTGGTGAAGGAACATTGCCATTCCACTGGACAGGGCAAAGATGGAACATGTACGTGCTTACATAATCACTTTGAAAATTGCATCTTCGTGTGGTCCAAATCCCCTCCCAATGTCTGACTATTATAGCCCCTCCGTGTCGTCAATTCTAGCCTTTTCACATTCTCAAACTTTAAAGGCTCCTATTCATTGCCATGATTCCAGCTGTCTCATTCCGAAGCTCTGGAATTTTCTCCCTAAACCTCTGCATATCTCCAATTCCCTTTCTTCCATTGAATCATATGTTAAAATGTACCTTTTCAACTAAGTATTGCTCAACACACCTCATATCTACTTACGTGGCTCAGTGCCAAATTTAACTTGATAACACTTGTGAAGGCCTTAAGACTCTTTAGTTTGTTGTAGGTGCTACATAAGTGAATGCTGATGTTGTTTCCAATTGCTTGTAGGAGCTAAGTGTCACCACTAACATCAAGATCACTCAACAGGTTTATCGTTTTTGAATAATGCTGCTTATTCTATTTTAACGGTATTACCTTTATGTATAGGTTTACTTGCTATCAGGGATAGATCTTCTTCAGCAGTAGAATCTATGCTATACTTATGGCAGGGTGGATTACTTAGCTCACAAATAAAAAGAGAAATTGCTTTTCCTGCAATTTCTGTTTTTGTTTCTAATTTCCAGCATCCGCAGTTCTTTCAGTTTCTATTTGATTCATTTGGCTGCCTGAGATAGTTCCCTTTTACAACATCTTGTATTTATACTTAACATAGTGAAACCTACTAAAATGCGCCACGGGAAGATAAACAGACCAAAACTTGATGATGGAGTGACAGAAGTGACATTGCAGCAGGTCACCACAAACTGTAGGCTTCAGGGAGGAGAAAGAGTTGAAGATGTGATAAGGTTTGGGGAGGGAATTCCATTGTTTCGGACCCAGAGAGCTAAAGATCTGACCACCAATGGTGGGAGTAAAGGGATTGGAGATTTATCCCAATGTAATCTCCATGTCTTGGGCTGTTAATGTATCTTTAATGTGGTTGTATTGTTTGTCGAACGGAACTTAGCATTCAATGGGATTGGGGGCATTGTTAGAAATGGGGCAGTAAGGAAGCAAATTGAACACTGCTGCAGGATGCTCATTCAGACCACAGTCTAGAATGCAATCTCATCTCTTCTTCCAGTTTATTAGTCTTTCATTAGTTTTCTATGTCAGTCGGCAATTCTAATCACCTGTTTGCTAAGGTATAGGTGGCATGTCACTGAGTTTTAACAAATAAAAATGGGAAGTGTACTGTAACAATATAACTGCTACTCTTTGTCTGCCTCATACAGTAAAAACACCTGGGTAAGCGTGTTTTATGAGTAATAAACTGCTTGAAGTTTCTGTACAGAATATTTCACAAGCAACATTCCAACAATATAACATAGCCCATCAATATTTGTATTAAAGTTAGGCTCCCTTAACAATCTTGAGTGTTCCCAAATCAGGTGTAGACGACCGAGCGACAATTACTTTCATTCTATGCAAGAGCAACAGGGAGTTCTACAAGATCAGTGGATGACCGTTCTCAAAGGGAGAATTCACCAGATATTGACCTACGTCATTGTAATCTTAAATCTTTGACAGACATTCCCTCTGGATGCCACTTCCCTCTGGGATACAGGCACGTGTGATTGCTCCTTAAATACGTTGTTAAATTATTTTTAAAAATGTAGGTGTCTTGGATAAATCTTAAAGGCATTCATTTTAATTTATTGACAATAGCCCTGGCAATATTGATTGAAGCAGAGGATTAATTCCCCAAATATCCTTGACAGCCAAGCTTAGAAGAAAAGTCTGTACTACATCAATGGAAGATTAGATTCTCTGAGTTATTCTAAATGCTAATTCACTGGGCAGTTTTGTGTTATGGACCATTCTCATAGAACATAGAATTGTACAGTATACGAACAGTGCTGTGCCGAAAACGACACCAAATTAAACTAATCCCTTCTGGTCCATATCCTTCCATTGCTTGCATATTCATGAACTTATTTAAAAGTCTCTTAAACACCTCTCTCATATCTGCCTCTACCACCACCACTGGCAGCATGTTTCACGCTCCTACCACTGTGTGAAAAAACCTTGTTGCTCTTTGAACTTTCCCCCTCTCACCTTAAATGCATTCTTCTTTTGGTATTGCATCCAAAAAGGGCTAAACTCACTTCCCTTAAAATTTGAACTGGTCAGAGAGAGAAGACTGTACACTTTCATCAAGACTAGATTCAAATCCAAAAACCCATGGGATTAACAATTTGAACTCTTGAGGGATCTCCTACCCCTAAGACTTCAAACACCACTACAGTGTTTGAATTACATGTGGTATCCAGTTTCTCTTAACAAACTAGTAGTTATTGAATTAGCAATTGACCACTTCAGCAAGGTCTCAATATTGATTGTCCAAACGGGACAATAACAACCACATCAATTTTCAACGGAGCATTTGCAGCTCTGTCTGCCTTCTCCCCATTTTATTGTGGGAATACAGTTCATAAGTAAGTTAAAGCACGGTGTGGTAAGTATGCCAGTAATTCAAGGCTTATAGTTTTGAACACTCTGCAACACAAGGGATTTCCATTCGTCATGCATGAGTTTGCGATGACTAAGTGATCAAGGCTGATTTTATTAATTAGCTGCCAATCCCCTACCAGTACATTGTGGGACTACCAGGATGGAAGAAAGTGAACGGGACTGACTTTGGTCTTTTTCTCATTTAATAATTCCCAAGTACCTAAATAAACCTGGAGTCCAAATATTGTTTGTAATAAAAGAGTGAATTCAATCTAAAGTCATGTTTTGCAATCCTACTGTTGATACATTATACAAAGAACATTCATCCATTATTCAGATGCAGCTGTCTCTAGTGAGACAGAAACATTGTTTTCCATTACTTTTAATATTGGCTGCTTATTGGTTTGAGCAACTCCCTCATCTCAGTTTTAGTGCAGAGCCTTAATTACATCCAATTTGGTTCTGCTGTACTGCGTATTGTCATTTGGGTTGCTGTCACAGCCGACCTAAATGAGATGAAATTACGTGGATGATGCTTGCAGAATAGAACTTGAGAAATATTACAATAACTTAGTGCTGCCTGTGTTCCTGTAGCTCTCCATAATTCTGAATGTAAATGAGTGAAAAGTTAGACAAAATTTCATTGGAGGAAGTGAACATATAAATGCCTGACTTCAGTTAATGAACCTGTTTCAGTGCAATAAAGTCCTTGTCATCTCAGACTGAATATCTTCTTAATTCACCATGCACATCTTGTGTTGTTATTATACGAGACATTGAACATTTTTGATAGCTTCGATGGAGCAGATAAAGAATAGATAATGTATAATGTAATGACTAAAGAACCTTTTTTTTTGTTATCCATTTCTGGTATTGAAAGGAACATAAACGGATTCTTTGTGACATGGTGAACTGGAGCAGGATCTGACTTTGGCGTTTTATGGTAATACAACCTGAGGGATATTAAGAGTTGCGACTTAAGCATGTTTGTGTCATTTCAGTCCCACTCCTCGTGCATACTGTTGGGGAGAATCTGCTATCGGGGTACCTACATTGGGGCTAGGGAGGGGAGCACCATTATTAAAGCAGACACTGTCAGGTACCAGCTAAAACACAGCCATGTAAAGTAAACCCAGCCACTGCAGGACTGTCTGCCTGGGGCCACATTCCTGGGGGATTAGAACATGTCCGTCAGTTTCAGATCATCCTGTTACACTCTCATTGTTAATAAAGGAAACCGGTAACTATCGGATAGTGTAAATCGCACCGATACTACACTTGATTGATAAAGTACTTGCTAATGCCTCCGCTGACGTCAAACTCATTCGGGTCCTATGTTAAATGATAATATCTGTATATTCAACTATGGAGAACTATTGTGAACGCCCAGACAGCCAGACGCATGGCAATGAGGAAACCCTTCCAACAATAAACTTTTAATTTACAAGATCGGAAACTGCCGAACCCAGGATGTCTACCCATTGTTCAGCACAGCAGGAGTGGGACAGGTATCTCGGGGCAGCCAATAGAGACACTAATCCATTCACAGACAGGTGAACCGACCAATGAAAGAGCCGAACAAGGGGAACCTGACCGGGAACTCGAGGAAGCGCGAAGTATAACTGCACCAGATCCGAAGGGAGAGACAGAACGCCTTCTCCAACGAATTTGCATGCTTTTGAATTCGTTGTATAGTTTGCCAGTCTTGATTCTGTAATAAACGGTGTTTTTGCTCCAAACTCTAGCCGGTTTGATCTCTCCTTCCAACGAACACGTAGAGACGAGACCATTCGGTTTCCGTCTCAACAATACAAATCAATTGGAAGTGAAATTTCATAGCGATTTTGACCTGAGAACTTGCAATGGACATCTGACATCAGCATAGTTACTGAAACAAAAGTTTTTCTGTATAGCCCCGCACACTATAAATATGAAGCAAAAAGCACCCCATTAACAATCAAACTGAATTAATTAAAATTGATTTTATAATAGTTAATAATTTGAACTGGCAACATATTACACAACGACTAACTGATAGTATGAGGTGGCTAAACAGAAGAACAACACCCGGAAGGGTTACAATCACTGGATTATTACAGGAACCTTGTGAAAATAGGGATTGACTGGTCAGAAGGATGAAGATGTAGCTGAAGGAATGATGTGATAGGAAGGAGTTTCCACTGGAGTGTTTGAGGGGCTTGGTGTCAAGGGAACCCAACTTTCAGTTAACTTTTAATTCAATGAGTAGAGTGAGCGTTACTCTCTATTTAACTCAGTGTCCCAGGAGTGTTTCATGGGAAACTGTCGAAAGCACCTTGCTCTCTGTTTATTTCTCATGCAAAGGGTGTGGAGAAGTGCCATTCTATGGAACACTGGCACAGTGCAACAATAGGAAAGTATTGGACCATTAAAATGGGATCCTCCTGAATTACACTGGAACCAGTGTCCCAGCAACATAAATGAATAGAGCAGTCCCAGGGTCTTGAATAGTTAGTGGGGAAGCTTCATCTGGAAAAGATAGCAAAGGTAGTTTTTTTAGATTAGATTACTTACAGTGTGGAAACAGGCCCTTCGGCCCAACAAGTCCACACCGACCCGCCAAAGCACCACCCACCCATACCCCTAACCTAACACTATGGGCAATTTAGCATGGCCAATTCACCTGACCTGCACATCTTTAGACTGTGGGAGGAAACCGGAGCACCCGGAGGAAACCCACGCAGACACGGGGAGAATGTGCAAACTCCACACAGTCAGTCGCCTGAGGCAGGAATTGAATCCGGGTCTCTGGCGCTGTGAGGCAGCAGTGCTAACCACTGTGCCGCCCACTCAAAAATTGTTGTTCAAAAATAAATGGAAGTGAAGAGAAAGTCGAGTTACAGGCAGAAAGTATGTTTTAGATACCGTGTGAAAGTTAAAATCGAAATGATGTAGCTAAAGCAGGAGGGGTAGAAAAGGAAATGTGAATATAAAACATTTGAGGTGAAGGACTGTTAAAGGAATGTGGCCCAATCAAATGCTCTGGCACAAACATGAACCTTAAGGAAGAAAAACAATAATGAACTGCAGATGCTGGAAATCAGAAACAAAACCAGAGATTGCTGGAAAATCTCAGCAGGTCTGGCACCATCTGTGTTTATACGCTTCCGAGAGAACATCAGCATGGTGAGGCAGGAACCCTGGGAGCAGGAAGAACAAGCCTCAAGTTCAGAGTTACCAGCTGTTCCCGGGCAGTATCAACTTCTTTATCACCCTGCATTTCCAAAGCTGATTTTCAATTTAGTGCATGGGCAGAAGCATTTAGGATCTGTAAATTTACTCAGCAAATTGGAGGGGAAGACAGGTCTTATAGAATTGCATGCACTTATTTTGTATTTCAGTGATAATGGACCAAGTTTCATAGTAAACAACATCGCTCTATTAGTGTAAAATGAGCCCCACTAAGTTACCAAGTAAATCAGACACACATGAAAATGACACTTACAGTGGCTCCAGGTGGGATGCTGTCCAGTGAGCCAAATGCTTATTTCTGCACTGCTGAGAGAAAGGCGAGTTAATGTTTTCAGTTCAATGAACCTTCTTCAGAACTGATGTTAGCTAGGAAAAGGTTGGTATGTATGCTGAAGAAGGAGTGAAGGAGAGGGGGGCAGTAAATATAGGTGGAGATGGAACCCAGAAAGAGAGAAAAACAGATGAGCGACAAAGGCATGGGTAAAGATCAGCCTGGGAAAATGAATAATGGGATCATTAGTGGCTGACAATGGGTTGTTTGTGGTAACAGCCTGTGTAATGACAGGGCCTGATATGATATATCCACATTACTGCAGTGCCTTATCCCTATTACCACTCTCTAAATCTTCCTTCACTCTCCATGATGCCTTCAAATTCATCCTAAAGTATGGTGCTCGTATTGGACACAATCTTTCAGTTGAGGCCAAGCCAGCATTTCAATACTTTTGGAAATAGTGTCCCCAAAATTTAAAATCCCTTCTGCTTTGTTATGGCCCTTTTTAAATCTTACAACTCTCACTGACACGTGCACCCTCCCCTCTCTCTTCGCCTGCTCTTCAATTTCATGTAATACTAAACCAGTTTAGACATCAAACGCAAAGTGCAGTACTTGGCAAAAGCAAAGGCTGGACAGTTGATGAGATAGAAAACAGAAAAAAACTAAAAGAGAAACCTGCAAAAATGCAAAAGAAGAAAGAACAGACCATGAGAACTAGAAAACCTCGTTGGATTTTTTTAAGTAACCTTTGGATCTTGAGGTGAGATTCTCGCTAGGCAACAGTGGGTTGACTACTAAAGGGTTAATCACTTGTTATCGATCTTATTAACTTCATATCTCAGCTCATTAATATGCAGCTTTCTACTGTCCCACCCACAGTGTGCAAACAAAATGTTCAACACAGAACTCAGAGCAACTTCAGCACCATGCTCACTCCACACAGCCCTTGGTCGGTGTTGTTTCCTAGTGTCCGTTCTTGCTTGGAAGATGTTAAAGTGTGGCACAGAAAGTCACGAGGACTCAGAGAAAGAAATGCTCCATTGAATTTGGTGATAATGGAAACAGAGAAGTGCTGACCAAACCGAACAAGTCTGGAGCATCACTAGAAGGAGAATCAGAGTGTAGACATCAAACACAAAGTGCTGTACTTGGCAAAAGGAAAGCCTGGACAGTTGATGAGATAGAGATTGCTGCAGTAAGTCAGCAGGTCTGGCAGCATCTGCGGAGAGAGAAAGCAGAGTTAACATTTTAAGTCCAGTATGACTCTTCTTCAGAACTGTAGTTGACATCGATTCCAGTTTGGATCTTGTTTGGAATTGGAGTTAACTCTGTTTCTCTCGCTCCTTCTGTTTTTTTTTCATTTCAGATTTCCAGCATCTATGCTCTTGTATGAAACTTAACAAAGATGACACTGAGGCAGAAGTGGGTACTACAGGTGCTGAAGATTAAAGTCAAGGTTAGAGTGGGGCTGGAAAAGCACAGCAGGCCAGGCAGCGTCCGAGGAGCAGGAAATTAGATGTTTTGGGCAAAAGCCTGATTAAGGGTAAGGAATGGCTCAATATTCCTGTGTAATTGATGGATATATCATAACACTGTTCTTTCACTGCTGTTATGTTAAAATATTGGAATTCACTATCGAACTGTGATGTCTCTGCCCCCCACTGGGACTGCAGTGGTTCCAGGAAATGGCTCACCACTATCTTCCTACGGGCAATAAGAAATGGGTGACAAAACTGACTCAACTATTGACACCCACACCCCCTGAACTAAAAAAAACAGAAAATACTGAAAAAAACCTCCACAAAACAGGGCTTCCCAATGGTAAATTGCATAAGACTAACGAGACATTGGTCATTCAATGTTTCTGACTGCTTGTCATCATTGTCCATGTGATTCTGTGATCCCAGCAACACACGGAATCAAAGGAAGAAAAGTAATCCATTAGCCCCTTGAACTTATTCTGCCATTCATTTGCATTGCAGCAGATCTGTATTTTGATTACCATTCCTCATTATTAACTGCCCGTCTCCCACACATCTCCATTTGTATCAAAACAGAAATTGCTGGAAAAGCTCAGCAGGTCTTGCAGCAACTGTGGAGAGAAATCAGAGTTAATATTTCGGGTCTAGTGTCCCTTCCTCATCTTCATTTGTAGTCCTGTAACTGTAGTTTCTTTAAGTTTCAAATTGCTTTTCAAAACAGTGGTTCTCAATGTTAGATGACTGCTCTGAATTCATTTCACACAGCCCTTGTTCTGTGATATACCCTAGTATCAGATCATCCCTTGGAAGTTATTAAAGTTATATTCCTCTGCTATAGTTCTGAAGCATCAAAAACAGTGATTTTGTATAAAGTGGATCTCCACTGACTCTTATAATAGCAAGGAGAACCAACCCCCCTGGTGGGAAATGAAAATTGACAGCTATCTGGGAGTTATGAATGACCTCACAACATTCTAAGAGCTGCCATAAAACAGATTAATTAAACTTTGTAGAGAAACACTCAAAGCTAGGTTTGATGAAAATTCTGGTGGATACTCACAAAAATCTATGACTTGCTTATGATTTGTGAGAAGTTTTACTATATTTAGTATTATGAGTTCCTTTAACAGACTCTAAGGATTGGCTAGCTGTAATTATGTACTTTCATAGACACTGTGTTGGATAGTCTTACAACACATAAACTCTGAGAAGCATTGAAGCCATACAGTGTGGAAGAAGGTCATTCAGCCCACACTGACCCTCTGAAGAGCACCCCACCAGACTCAACTCCCTCCCTATAACTCTGCATTTCCCCATGGTTAACGCACCATAGCATGGCCAACCCATCTAACCTGCATATCTTTGGATGTTGAGATGAAACTGGAGCACGTGGAGGAAATCTGCACAGACATGGGGAGAACGTGCAACTCCACAGAGACAGTGGAGGCTGGAATCAAACTTGGGTCCGGTGCTGTGAGGCAGCAGTGCTAACCATGGAGAATCCATGCTGCCCTGCACCTGTAAAATGTTGAATTGTCTGTGAAGTTTCAGTAATATTAGTATTCAAATTAATATGGAGCTTCCCTCCTAGTTATTTGAATGGGTATAGATATTTCCTAATTTACCAACTCAGGGATGTTATTACACACTTCCAGGGCAAGTTGGACATGAACTCAAACCTCTTGGCTCAAAGATAATATCACTACCACTGTATGACAAGTGTCCTTATGCCAGATGGGTATGTAATAAACTATCTTACAGGCTCTGATGAGAACTCTGGAGAAAGTCGATTATCTTGAGGATGTGTTCTCATTGATGTTATGTAATGCTCTTTTCACATTCTGATTTTTAAAAAAATTATGCATTCTACTTGCATTTTTTAGTCTTAAGTTAGTTATAATGGTGAAAGGCAAGTTGCAGGCAAAGATTTCAAGTGACACAACTTTATCAATAAGTTGCTATTAGTTCGCACTCAGTTCAGGTCAGTTCAGCTCTTGCCTCTAGGTTTGAACATTGTAGATTGACATGGTAGTAAAAACTCAAGATTACATTTGTGGGCAGCATGGTGGCTCAGTGGTTAACACTGCAGCCTCACAGCACCAGGGACCCGAGTTCGATCCCAGGCGCGTTCAACTGACTGTGTGGAGTTTGCACATTCTCCCTGTGTCTGCCCGGGTTTTCTCCGGGTGCTCCCGTTTCCTCCCACAGTCCAAAGATGTGCATGTCAGGTGAACTGGCCATGCTAAATTGCCGGTAGTGATAGGTGCATTAGTCAGAGGTTACTCTTTGGAGGGTCGGTGTGCACTTGTTGGGCCAAAGGGCCTGTTTCCACACTGTAGGGAATCTAATCTAGTGCTGGGAAAGGAGAAAGTGAGGACTGCAGATGCTGGAGAGGGGTGGACAGGTTGAGACGGTTAATGTCGCGGCGGCAGTTGGCTATGAAGAGATCGAGGGCGGGTTAATCGGTCCCGGATTAACGAGTTCAACACGCGGCGAGACATCGAACAATTCTTCCGCCGCCTTCGCCTCTGTGCCTACTTCTTGAACCAGGATTCTCGCCTACCCTCTGACGACCCCTTCTCCCATTTCCAACACACCCCATCCACCTGTCCACCCCTCTTACCCACTCCAACCTCTCACCCTCACAACGTGCAGCCCTCCACTCCCTTCGCTCCAACCCCAACCTCACTATCAAACCGGCAGACAAGGGAGGCATGGTGGTAGTTTGGCACACCAATCTTTACATTGCTGAGATGAAACGCCAGCTCGCAGACATCTCCTCCTACTGCCCCCTTGACCATGACCCCACCTCCCACCACCAAACCATCATCTCACAGACCATCCATAACCTCATCACCTCAGGGGCTCTCCCATCCACTGCCTTCAACCTCATAGTCCCACAACCCCGCACCGCCCGTTTCTACCTCCTGCCCAAAATCCACAAACTTGACTGCCCCAGCCAACCCATTGTCTCAGCCTGCTCCTGCCCCACCGAACTCATCTCTGCATATTTCGACACAGTCCTGTCCCCCTTAGTCCAAGAACTCCCCACCTATGTTCGGGACATCACCCACGCCCTCCACCTCCTCCATGATTTTCGCTTCCCCGGCCCCCAACGCTTTATCTTCACCATGGACATCCAGTGCCTGTACACCTCCATCCCCCATCATGAAGGCCTCAAAGCCCTCCGCTTCTTCCTTTCCCGCTGACCCAACCAGTACCCTTCCACTGACACCCTCCTTCGACTGACTGAGCTGGTCCTCACTCTGAACAACTTCGCTTTCCAATCCTCCCACTTCCTCCAAACCAAAGGAGAAGCCATGGGCACCCGCATGGACCCCAGCTATGCCTGCCTCTTCGTCGGATATGTGGGACAGTCCATCTTCCGAAGCTACACTGGCACCACCACCCACCTTTTCCTCCGCTACATCGATGACTGTATTGGCGCTACCTCGTGCTCCCACGAGGAGGTTGAACAGTTCATCAACTTTACTAACACCTTCCACCCCGACCTGAAATTCACCTGGACCATCTCAGACTCCTCCCTCCCCTTCCTAGACCTCTCCATTTCTACCTCGGGCAACCGACTCAACACGGACATTTATTATAAACCGACCGACTGCCACAGCTACCTAGATTACACCTCCTCCCACCCTGCCCCCTGTAAAAATGCCATCCCATATTCCCAATTCCTTCGCCTCCGCTGCATCTGCACCCAGCAGGACCAATTTTGATACCGAACAATCCAGTTGGCCTCCTTCTTAAAGATCGCAATTTCCCCCCAGACATGGTCAACGATGCTCTCCATCATATCTCCTACACTTCCCGCTCCTCCATCCTTGAGCCCCGCCCCTCCAATCGCCACCAGGACAGAACCCCACTGGTCCTCATCTACCACCCCACCAACCTCCACCTACATCGTATCATCCGTCGTCATTTCCGCCACCTCCAAACAGACCCCACCACCAGAGATATATTTCCCTCCCCTCCCCTATCAGCGTTCCGGAAAGACCACTCCCTCCGTGACTTCCTCGTCAGGTCCACACCTCCCACCAACCCAACCTCCACTCCCGGCACCTTCCCCTGCAACCGCAAGAAATGCAAAACTTGCGCCCACACCTCCCCCCTTACTTCCCTCCAAGGCCCCAATGGATCCTCCCATACCCATCAGAAATTCACCTGCACCTCCACACACATCATCTATTGCATCCGCTGCCCCCGATGTGGCCTCCTCTACATTGGGGAGACAGGCCGTCTACTTGCGGAACGTTTCAGAGAACGCCTCTGGGACCCGCACCAACCAACCCAACTGCCCCGTGGCTGAACACTTTAACTCCCCCTCCCACTCCACCAAGGACATGCAGGTCCTTGGCCTCCTCCATCGCCAGACCATAACAACACGACACCTGGAGGAAGAGCGCCTCATCTTCCGCCTCGGATACCTCCAACCACAAGGGATGAATGCAGATTTCTCCAGCTTCCTCATTTCCCCTCCCCCCCACCTTATCTCAGTCCCAACCCTCGGACTCAGCACCGCCTTCTTGACCTGCAATCTTCTTCCCGACCTCTCCGCCCCCACCCCCTCTCCGGCCTATCACCCTCACCGTAACCTCCTTCCACCTATCGCATTTCCAACTCCCTTCCCCCAAGTCCCTCCTCCCTACCTTTTATCTTAGCCTGCTTGGCAAACCTTCCTCATTCCTGAAGAAGGGCTTATGCCCGAAATGTCGATTCTCCTGCTCCTTGGATGCTGCCTGACCTGCTCTGGTGCTGGAAAAGCACAGCAGGCCAGGCAGCATCTGAGGAGCAGGTAAATCGACATTTCGGCAAAAGCCCTTCATCAGGAATGTTAAAATCATATTTCTCTGCTGTAGTTCAGAAACATCAAAACAGTTATTTTGTATGAAGTGGAACTCCACTGACGCTTATAATAGCAAGGAGGACCAACCTCTCTGGTGAGGGTTTCATTTCTGATGAAGGGCTTTTGCCTGAAACATCATTTTTCCTGCTCCTCGGATGCTGCCTGACCTGCTGTGCCTTTCCAGCACCACTCTAATCTTGACTCTAATCTCCAGCATCTGCAGGACCCACTTCTGCCATGGTAGTAAAGACTGACCATTCCATACAATACTGAGGTACTAATGTATCTTTTTAAATAAGATGTTAATGCAAGGCCCTGTTTGTTGATTCAAGTGAACTTAATGGCACTACGGAAAATGGGGCAGAGTCATTCCCCTCAATCAGTGACAGAAAACTAGATGATTAATCAGTCACTTGCAGTATGTGGGGTCCTGCTATGTACAGTACAGACCAAGAAAATATTTGGTGATTCAAAACAGAGTCTGATTAACAAAGTTTGTGGCTCCAAGTACCAAGAACATCTCTTTCTGCTTTCCAGTTCAGTGGGCCCATCTAATTGTACAAGGACCCTGCCGAGGCTGGATGTTTACTCAGATCCTCAGCATGAACCCAGCACCCTGTGTGTCATTAAACACAGAATGCTGGAAAAACTCAGCAACTCGTTGGAAGATTCATTCCAGACCCAAATGTTTCTCTATCCACAGCTGCTGGCTTATTGCTACCTCACGACGCCAGGGACCTGGGTTCGATTCCAACCCTGAGTGACTGTCTGTGTGGAGCTTGCACATTCTCCCTGTGTCTGCGTGGGTTTCCTCCTACAGTCCAAAGATGTGCAGGTCAGGTGATTTGGCCATGCTAAATTGCCCATAGTGTTCAGAGATGCGTAGGTGCATTAGTCAGGGATAAGTATAGAGTAATGGGGAATGGGCTTGGGTGGAATAGTCTTTGGAGGGTTGGTGTGGAGTTGTTGGGCTGAAGGGCCTGTTTCCACACTGTAGGGATTCTAAGATGTTGCCAGACCTAATGAGTTTCTTCAGCAATCTCTGTGTTTCCTTCAGATTTCCAGTATTTTCCCTCTATTAGCCTATGTATTAATCTTCATTCGAAGTAAGGCTGGGTACAGATCTTTAATATTTCATTTTATCGTGATGTAAATATATAAAACAGAAGTTTAAGATCAAACTCAATTCAATCTATCTAATTTATCTTGGTGTAATGAAAAGCACAGCTGTGACCCACTGTCATCGAGTTGGACAAGATGCCTTTCTAAGTCCCACATCTAAAGTCTTTAGGGTTATGATTCTTTTTACCCTTGGGATTATTGAGAACTTATGCACCAATTCAATTGACAGACAGTCCCTGAGTTACAAATGGGTTCCTTTCCTGAGCACATTCATAAACTGATTTGTATGCAAGTCAGCACACAACCCTCTCCAATATAAATGAGCCATTCATAATATAAGCAAACACTCGCATGTCAGATCTTTAAAATTAATATTAATACACTCCTGTATAGGAACTTGTTTATAATTATGAGGATTCGTAAGTCAGACGTTCATGAATTGGGAACTGCCTGTATAAGGTTTTATTGTATTTACAAGACAATTAGGAAGGCTACACAAGTTAGCATTAGTTGTAGAAGCTCTACAAATTAGTGAGGATCACCTGTGGCTGTTTGGAGTTCTGAGCCATCTCCTCCACCCCTTGACTTCTCTTCAACGTAGCCTTTATACATTTTTCCAAAGGCAGACAATATGTGACCACGTTGTCCAGTAAAGGTCTGTTTGGAAATAAATTACTCAATGCAGCTCAAATTCTTTCTTTGAACCATTAAGTCAAAGGGGGAAAGTGAGGACTGCAGATGCTGGAGATCAGAGTCGAGAGTGTGGTGCTGGAAAAACACAGCAAGTCAGACAGCATCCGAGGAGCAGGAGAATTGACATTTCAGGTATAAACCTTTCATCAGGATAAAGGGCCAAGACATTTAATCCTCTGCTCCTCGGATGCTGTCTGACCTGCTGTGTTTTTCCAGCACCACACTCTTGGTTAAAGCCCTCCCTAGCAATGTCTGCTACAATTAAGAGAATGTCCACACATATTGACTGAGGTTTAGACAGCTGAAGCTTTTGCATTCCCATTCTCATCCAGGCTGTTTCCCACAACTCTTTTGAAAGTTCTCATCTTTGGTTTGTAAACTAGCCTTCAGAATTTTCTCATTCATATTCCAGGTAACATTTGAGCAAGGCAATGACCAACTCCAATGAGAGAGAACCTCTCACTTTGATATTCAATGACAGCTTCATGACTTCATGACTTTCATGACTGAAACCTGCACCATCAATATCCTGGGATTTACCATTGACCTCAAATGGAACTGGATTACTCACATAAATAACATTTATATAAGAGCAGGGCAGAGAAATCCTGTAATGAGCTCCTGACTCCCCAAAGCCCATCTATCATCCACAAGGCACAAGTCAGGAGAGTGGTAGAATACTCTCCACTTGCCTGGATGGGTGCAGCTCCAACAACAGTCAAGAAACTTGACACCATTCAGGACAAAGCAGCCCACTTGGTTGGCACGACATCTGCAAACATTCACTCCCTCCGCCATTGAACGCTCAGTAGCTAATTAATGAACACTAATTAGTTAACCTTGCAATCCAGCAAGGGTAATGAAATGCAAATGTAAAATGCGGCTGTTTAATGTGTTTAACTCTCCTTAAGTGGACTTTGCTGTTTCTCATCACAGTCTACCGGTTCTTCATTTGTGGAAAGGAAGCTTGCAGCTTTTTTTTAAATGAATTTCTTTACTTTGAACCTGTTTGGCCTTGCAAAGTATACTGGTTAAATTTGGTCAAATTTCAGTGAACAAAGTTTTAGAACTTTTGCTAATGTCATTTCAAACATCTTGACTTCTACAAAAGCCCTTATAGATTTTTTTATAAGCAACAGGACCGTGTCTAGGGGGTTCTGTGTTCAATCACCTCATTACTTAATTAATTGACTCTACGTTCTTTGTGTATTACATTTTAACCTCAGAAAGAGAGGGTACAACAGACCTTTTGCCAAATACCTGTGACCAGTGGTTCTCCAACACAAATTGTATTTCCTTTTGTTCAGGGGATACGGGTGTCACTGGCTAGGCCAGTATTCATTGTCCATCTCGAATTCACCATGAGAAATGGATGGTGAGCTGCCTTCTTGAACCACTGCAGTGTTGAGGCTGTGGGACACTTACAATGCAGTTAGAGAGCTAGTTCCAGGATGTTGGCCTAGCCACAGTGAAGAAATGGTGATATATTCAAGTTGGGATGGTGAGTGGTTTGGGCACATTAAAACACAAAACAGATTTGTTAGCATTGTTTGAAAATCCCTATTTTAACTTGCTTGAATAACCTGTGCTTTAAAACATCATTATTAAACAACATCACTTAGCAAAGGGTCAATGGCTTCCAATTGGTGACAAATGAACGATGGACAATGTCACCCCTGTTCATAATATCTCCTTCTGTGTTGCCAGTGTCAGAGGGGATGGATCTGGAAATCATTCCCCAGGTGACTCCTATCATGAGGTGGACAAATGGCTGTAGAAGTGTCCCATCCCAGCGTGTCCCATGCTGATGAAGAGCTTATGCTCGAAACGTTGACTCGACCTGATCCTCAGATGCTGCCTGACCGGCTGTGCTTTTCCAGTGCTGCATGTTTTGACTCTGATTTCCAGCATCTGCAGCCCTCATTTTCTCCTAGTCCATCTCCATTCACCAGTTTTACCCCTAGATGACCCAAAACCTTGCAAGTTCCTTGCGCCATGGTGTCTGAACAGTAAGCAAACAGCATCACTCAGGGAACAAATATATTAACTGTACACACTGCTCACAGACTGAACGTGAGATTTGTTTTGACATCAGTTTTAATCTCAAGCATCCTGTGTTGCAAGGGAAGGAAATATAAGCAAGAAAACTCAATTCCTGTTGAAGCTTTCCAGTCACATGTGCTTAAGATTCATTCTTTTCTAAGTGACCTGCTCTTCGCTGTACCTAATCTATTCCCAGTCAGTGGGCCTGACCTCTGCCTCTTGTTCATTTGATTGTTGCTTTCACTGCTGACCTCACGATGCGCAGTCTCTCAGCTTTGCTCATTCAGTATTCTAGTACTGAAAGCTATCCAAGTCATTTGACTGCAGGGAGTTGTTTGTTTGGTTAAATGCCACACAGATTGGGTTTTGCTTCAATCTATCTTTACAAATGCTTCCCCTGTGACTCCCTGATTCATTTAAACTTGTTGTGTGGAGCACACTCGGGAAGTCTGTTGTCATCCATCGAGTAACCTAGCTGATCAGAGCTGTTGGCACTATTATCGCAATGCTGCTTGATTTGTCATTTCTGTTACAATGTTATTCTCCTCCATTAATCCAAGAGAATAAAGCATTTGCAACTCTTGTCATCACTCGACAACCAATGATATACTTTTAATTTGTGACAACTGTTGTAACAGAGGAAACACAGTGGCGGATTTCTGTACAGCAAGATCCCAAACACTGAAACGAGCATGAGAGCCTGCTGGATTAATGATGTTGGCTGAGGGGAAAAGCATGTCTCAGAAAACCAAAGGCAGCTCGCTATCCCTTTTATTAAATCAAGCAAGAGGTTTGTTTAACTCCCTGATGGGAAAGTAGACTCAACCGTGGTTCAACACCTTATCCACTAGACAGGACCTCCCTCAGTGCACACTCCCTCTGCCCTACAACCAAGTATCAGTTTCAATTATGGGCTCAATTTTCTGGAACAGGATTCAAATTCTTCTGGCACAACTAGTCTTCATCCATTTCACTCATACAGCTTTGCAAAACATATATTCATAATTTACAGTTGTTTACCAGTGATGTATTCACACAGCTAACTATTCCTATCTTGATTTGGAGATGCCGGTGTTGGACTGGGGTGTACAAAGTTAAAAATCACACAGCACCAGGTTATAGTCCAACAGGTTTAATGTGTGCTTCCAGTTAAACCTGTTGGACTATAACCTGGTGTTGTGTGATTTTTAACTTTATTCCTACCTTGGGTGTAGTAAAGACCAGCCCAGTTAGTCAGGCAGATTGCATTAGGATGTAGAACATAGAATAGAACACACATAGCTCATGATATTGTGCCAAACAATGACACCAAATTAAACCAATGCCTTCTGCCTGCCTTTGGTCTATATCCCTCCATTCCTTGTTTATTCATGTGTTTATCTAAAAGCCCATTAAATGCTCCTATCGTATCTGTCTCCACCACTATCCCTGGCAGTAAGTTCCAAACTCCTACCACTCTCTGTGTAAACACTTGCCCGTCACATCTGCTTTGAGCCCCCCCCCCCCCCACCTTAAATGCAATAGATGGTGCCTTTCGGAAAGGTAAATAGTGGAGATGATCATTTGTGTTGGCCACCAACAGAACTTTACCTCCATGTGGGTGTTTGTGAACACAACCTCAGTGGCGTCAATGAAAAAGAAAGTAGGAGCAAGATTGATCCAACATTCCCTCCTTCACATTATTGCACATGGCAATATTGGCTCTGTTGCTATTCTGTGGGAGACTTTCACTTAATGATCTCCAACCCCATCCTGGAGTCAGGACATGTATGCTTCACACACAACTGGAAGATGCCACATTCATTCCTCAGCTGTTAGATGATCTGCCAAATTCTCCGGGATTGTAGGCAGGAAGCACAAAAGGTGGGATTACATTGTCTATGATATTGGGTGTAAACATAGACCTCAAACACTTTGCAAATGCAAACCGGTGGTCCACCCGCAAGATTGATAGCAAAGTTCATTCCTGAATATAGGAATAAACATCTGGAAGTGCAAAACTTGCTCCTTGTGCTCAGTTTGCAGCATGGGTGAGAGCTCCAAGGTAAATAATCATAGAGTCCTATAGCACAGAAACAGACCCTCCAGTCCAATTCAGCCCCATTGACTAGATAGCCCAACCTGACCTATGCCCATTTGCCAGCATTTGACCCATCTCCTTCTAAGCCTACTAATATACCCATCCAGCTGCTTTGTAGTTGTACCCACCTCCATCACTTCCTCTGGCAGATCGTTACATGTCCACACCACTTTGGTCATAACATTGAGAATAGGAGTTGAGACATCATGTTGTGACTATACATGACGTTGTTGAGGCCACTTTTGGAATATTGTGTGCAATTCTGGTTGCCCCTGTATAGGAAGGATGCTGTTAAACTTGATAGGATGCAGGAAAGATTTACTAGAACGTCGCTGGGACTGAAAGGTTTGAACTATAGGGAGAGGGTGGAGAAGCTAGAGTTTGCTAAAATCCAGCAGGATACTTGGAACTGGTGGTGTAGGCTATTGCTCCTTTCACTGCAGAGAGCTGAAAGGTGGAATCAGCTTTCAGAAACTTCTCGAGTGATGCTGGTGCTGACAATCCCTCTTCACATCAGCCTATCCCAGTGGTACACTGTTTACAATGTGCCAAATTCCTATCCACTCATGGGAAATAGTAGATATTGCAAAGGGTGAGCTGCCTCTATCATGAAGAAGGTTGTTAGATCATAAAATCACAATAATAGAAGCGGAGCACAAGTAAGCCATTCAGCCCATCATGTCTCCTCCTTCATTCATTACGGTCATGGTGGATCTGAGATGCCTGGATGAGTGCAGGTCCAAAAACATTCAAAATGTTTGACACCATCCAGGACAAAGCAGTCCTCTTAATTGGAACCACCTTTACAAACATTCAAAGCTTCCACCACTGATGGTCAGTAGCAGCAGTGTGTGCTATCTACAAGATGCACGGCAGATATTCACCAATGTTCCTTAGAGAGAACCTTTCAAACACATGACCACTTCCATCTAGAAGGACAAGGGCAGCAGGTACCTGCGAACACCAGCCCCAGCAAGTTCCCCTCAAAGCCACTCACCATCCTGACTTGGAAATATATTGCAGTTCCTTCACAGTCAATGGGTCAAAATCCTGAACTTCCCTCCCTACTGGCATTGTGGATCAACTCACAGCAAGTGGACTGCAGCGATTCAAAAATACATCTCACTAACACCTTCACAAGGGCTATCAATGCTGACCAGCTGGTGACCCCATGTGTCAAAAATGAATTTTAAAATATAGCACTTTCATGTCTGCCCATTATATCTACTGAGTCTGTTGTAATCAAAATTCTGACTCAGTGGGCCATAAGTATATTCAATGATCTAACCTCCACAGCCACTGTTAAAGATAATTCCAAAAACTACCAGTCCTTTGACAACCTTTCTCATCTCTGTCTTTGATGGATGACCCTTCATTTTTAAAATGTGCCCTCCCAGATCCAAATGCCCCCACAAAAGGAAATAGCCTCTCAGCATCCACCTTGTCAATACCCTCTCAGAATATTTTACTTTTCAATGAAATCACTTCTATAATCTCCAGGGAGTATAAACTCCACCTGTTGAAGCATTCCTTACAGCACAATCGCTTCATCCCAAGAATCAGCCAAGTTCCACCTTCTCTGAGCTTATTCAATTCAAGTATATCCTTCCCTCAGGAAACTGAAAGTGTGAGCTGTGTTCTAGGTATGGTCTGACCAGTGTTTTGTAAAGATGTAGCAAGACTCCATTAATGAAGAGAAAGAGCATGTGCCCCATTGGTCAAACAACATCAGCATTGCAAGATTACTAAAATCCAATCAGTGTACCTCAACCTAATTACACACGGAGTGAATCTCCTCTGGGATGGTGCAGGCAATTGAAGCTCGAGAGATGTCAGATGAGGAGTCATCACTATTGGCAGCTGTTGTATAAGGATGTGTGAATCTGACAGTTATTACTGAGGCACGCCTTAAGATCTTGAAAGAGTAAAATTAACCATCCAAGTCCTCCTCATAGCAACTGTGACAATGTCAGTTACATCAGTGTAGCTTGTATTCAATAGCAAATATGCCATGAGGTAAAAGTGGTTGGTACCGCCAAATGCATGATGAGCAATTCTGCAGACAAGTTCATATCAAAACAGAGCTTGTGATATGTGAATCCTCATTGTAAACCACCTTGTTGTATTGAGAATTTTTATCAATATTATTGTGTTCTTCCACTAATTTCTAGAGCTCATTGGTGAGCTATAACATATTCCCAATTGTATATGGAAGTGTATTTGCTTGTTCAGCTTCTAGTACCTAATTTGGAAGCTATTTTGTATCTTATGAATTGTTTGCTCCAAGATATGCAGTACTGTATGTTTTATTTGGCCCATTCCTGAAATTGGTTCTTCCTCTTCCTCCCACTGGCTGTAGCTTTGATATTGATGCCCAATTTAATTGTACAGCTAGAGCTAAGAGTTCAGTCGGGCTTTTTATGTTCACTGAGCAAAACCAGGGGAGCAGAATTCTCCAGACAAACCCAGTATACGACAAGGGCAGCATGGTGGCTCAGTGGTTAGCTCTGCTGCCTCACAGCACCAGGAACCCGGGTTCGATTCTAGCCTCAGGCAGCTGTCTGTTTGGGGTTTCTTTCGGTTGCTCCAGTTTCCTCCCATAATCCAAAAATGTGCAGGTTAGGTGAATTGGTCATGCTAAATTGCCCATAGTGTTCAGCGATGTGTAGGCCAGGTGCAATAGTCAAGGATAAATATAGAGTAATAGGTTAGGGGAATGGATCTAGATGGGATACTCATTGGAGGGTCGGTGTTGACTTGTTGAGCCAAATGGCCTGTTTCTACACTGTTGGGATTCTATGATCAATGGGAAGGCTTTAGGAATCATGAGAGATTAACTGGATAAGGAGATAGAATGGGCATAAACAGACACTCAACAGTGCCAGAGAGAGTTCAGCAGCCCTTGCTTGTGTGAATGAAGATATCTAGCTCAGACTGGAGACATCTGTTTATTGCATGAATATGTAATGACAAGATTAGAATTCAAATATGTGTGTATGTAACCAAAAGTGTATAAAATAGATGAATTTCTTGTAATCGGCAAAGTTCTATTCCAGCTACTTGAGGATGGATTCTCCCTACAATAGTTTGATTAAACGATGAACTCAAGACCCCTGTGGTCAATCATTCATAATACCCAACTATTGTTTTTTGTTCCCTCTGGCAGTTGTCTGTTGTCTGTGTCTCTAATAATCGTCTTCAAATCTTTAATTGTTTTTTCATGGATGATTCTCACTGTCTGTGGTTTCAGTTAACTCCTGCAGCTTTTACCACATTTTTAATAATGGATTTCTGACTTACTCTGTGGCTGGAATAATACATTTTTCTAAATGTCCTACTTCCATTAAACCGTACCTGCTTAACATTCTAGAATGCCACTTTACCACATTAATACTGACTTTGTGAATTCCCTGTGTCTGCAAACTCGATTTAAATTTCTACTGTGATGCTTATTTTCCTTACTGTGGCCGTGTCTCAAGCGTTTTGCTGTGGTCAGGGTACTCAATTCGAGGCGTAAGTACTTTTGTTAACTTTTGAATTTCCCAGTCTGCAATCCAGTGCTATTTTTAAAGTTTTCTCTCACCTGTCATTTTTACCTGTTGGAGATTCTGATATCAGCGCGCTCTCTGGCGAAACCCTGTCTTGGAATTGTTACTATCAATTTAGGTGGCTCAGGGATTGATGGAGTTGCTGATGATTGCAAAAGGATAGGACAGGATGTAAATTGGCAACTTGGGCACAGAAATGGCAGATGGAATTTAATCAAGACAATTGCGAGGTGATGCATTTTGGAGGATCAGATGTAGGTGTGAATATGACTGTAAATGGCAGAACTCTTAGAAATATTAACATAAAGATGGATCAGTGCATACAGGTCCACAGTTCCCTAGAAGTGGCAACACAGGTGCCCAGGGTGATGAAGAAGGCATATGGCATGCTTACCTTCATCGATCTAGGCATGGAGTGCAAGAGATAGCAAACCATGTTAATAGACAATAGACAATAGGTGCAGGAGTAGGCCATTCAGCCCTTCGAGCCTGCACTGCCATTCAATATGATCATGGCTGATCATTCCTAATTAGTATCCTCTTCCTGCCTTATCTCCATAATTCTTGATTCCACTTTGACAGCACTATCCAACTCTTCCTTAAATGAATCCAGAGACTGGGCCTCCACTGCCCTCTGGGGCAGAGCATTCCACACAGCCACCCCACTCTCTGGGTGAAGAAGTTTCTCCTCATTTCTGTCCTAAATGGTCTACCCCGTATTTTTAAGCTGTGTCCTCTGGTTCGGCACTCACCCATCAGCGGAAACATGTTTCCTGCTGCCAGAGTGTCCAATCCTTTCATAATCTTATATGTCTTAATCAGATCCCCTCTCAGTCTTCTAAACTCAAGGGTAATCAAGCCCAGTTGCTTCAGTCTTTCAGTGTAAGGTAATCCTGCCATTCCAGGAATTGACCTCGTGAACCTACGCTGCACTCCCTCAATAGCCAGAATGTCTTTCCCCAAATTTGGAGACCAGAACTGCACACAGTATGTTGCAGCTATATAAAACCCTTGTTAGGCCACATATGGAGTATTGTGTGCAATTTTGGTCACCACACCACCAGAAGGATGTGGAAGCTTTGGAGAGGGTGCAGTGAATGTTCACCAGGACAATGCCAGGTCTCGAGGGCCTTGGCTATGAGGAAAGGTTAAAACGACTCTGATTGTTTTCACTGGAAAGAAAGGAGAGGAGACCTGATAGAGGCCTACACAATTATGAGAGTCATAGATAGGGTAGATAGTCAGAAGCTGTTTCCCAGGATTGAAGTTTCAATTACAAGGAGGCACAGGTTCATGGTGAAAGGGGGAAAGTTTAAGGGGGATGTGCGAGGGAGGTTTCTCACACAGAGAGTGGAAGGAGCTTTGAACACACTGCCAGAGCAGGTGGTGGAAACAGGCACATTGGCGACATTTAACAGGCATCTGGATGGTTACATGAATAGGGAGGGAATGGCAGGATACAGAAAGGGCAGGTTTGTTTTATAGTTTAGTTAGGGCATGATGATCAGCACAGGCATAAAGGACCGAAGGGCCTGTTCCTGTGCTGCACTTCTCTTTTGTTCTTTTAGTTCTTTTTGAATCACTGCCATCCAATGCTATCTGCCATTGGCTTGGAATGACTTATACTTCAATTCTAAGGCATTCCTAACTCTCCTGCTGTAGTGTGTCTCTTACTGGTGCTAAGATGCTTTTACCATTTTGCCTTGTTGAAGCTTGAGACAAGTTTGTCTTCTGGAGAGTTTCTGAATGTATGGCTCTTCTTGCAACTGACTATCTGAATGAGCAAGAATCTTCAGTCTGTGTCTAAAGAGATCTTCAGACTACCGTCACTGCTAACACATGGTATGAGGCAGCTAAATGGGGAATCCATACCGGTGCTCATCATGTTGTATAAGGTTGTCTCGAGTATTACTCTCCATGGGGTCGGGTTCACCACCGTCATTCTCTTTTAGGGTAGGGAACTATGGGATCGACATTGTCTGGTGTGATATTGATCTAAAGGGACTAAACTCTTGTCTTAAACAAGACATAGTATATCACATGATAACAACGAAGTAGATGTGGCAGTGATATAACTGAGGTTATGAGCAGGGCCTGGATGGTAGGTCTTATTCCTTTCAAATCCTAAGCTGTCCTTGCACTGTGCCCACATGACATTGAGGGGCTGAATGGTCTACTCCTCCTTCTCAATTTTATGTTCATAGAATCCCTACAGTGTGGAAATAGACTATTTTGGCCTAACAAGTCCACACCGACCCTCTGAAGATTATCCCACCCATTGCTTTACATTTCCTCTGACTAATGCACCTAGCCTACATATCCTTGGACACTATGGACAATTTAGCATGGCTAATCCACCTAACCTGCACATCATAGGATTGTGGGAGGAAACTGGAGCACTCGGAGGAAACACACGCAGACACGGGGAGAATGTGCAAACTCCACACAGGCAGTCACCTGAGGGTGAAATCGAGCCTGGGTTCCCAGCACAGTGAGGAAGCAGTGCTAACCACTGAGCCACAGTGCTGTGTTCTTAGCTCACTTCTGACAAATAAATGAATGTACAGTTTGAAGCAATCATTCTGCTGTCTCGAAGTCCATCTTCAGGATCTTATCTTGAGATTATCACACAATTTTTATAAAAGAATTTCACTCCAGTGGATAGAAGGTTGTTATGTAGCACTTTCCTGGGTTAGGTAGGATAGGGGAGGGTAGAGTTTGGGATCACATGATGATGTAATGGAGATTTATTCACCCTATTGACCTTTTTATGTATTTCCAAAGATTGAAAGACAGTTATTGCCTATAAAATAACTAATGGTTTTTAATTCACAGAGTAGTAACCCTTTCAGACTCTTACACCCAAGAGGAAATTCTGGAGATCCCATCAGGCCTGTCAGCAGCAGTAAAGTCTTTGTTTGGATTATTGTGCTCTCTGAAAATGTGTGAGGGCTCTAATATAAGAAGTAAGACTTAATTAGAAGCATAATTTCCCCCTGCATTCCACCGTTTATTTCATAAAAAGAAACAGAGAAGTGATTTGTCTCTCAAGCTTCCCATAGGTGGGCTGCAGGATAATTAGAGAATTCCACTCAGAGTCTGCCCAGTATATTCAATCCATTCTGAACCAAGCTGTCAAAATAGGCCTGAGACAGTCAGAGGCTCAGACATAGTGGAAGGATTTATACTGACTGGAATTTAGAAGCATGAGGGGGAATTGCATGGAATCATACAAAATCCTGTTCAGACTGGACAGGCTAGATGCAGAAAGAATGTTCCTGATGTTGCGGAAGTCCAGAACTAGGGGATCACAGTCTAAAATAAGGGGGAAGCCATTCAGGACTGAGATGAGGAAGAATTTCTTCACTCAGAGAGTTGTGAACCTGTGGAATTCTCTCCCACAGGAAGCTGTTGGGGCCAGTTCATTAGATTATTCAAAAGGGAACTGGACATGGCCCTTGCGGCTAAAGAGATTAAGGGGTATGGGGAGAGGGCGGGAATAGGATAATGAGATTGCATGATCAGCCATGATCGCATTGAATGTTGGTGCAGGCTCGAAGGGCCGAATGGTCTACTCCTGCACCGATGTGTCTCTATGTTTCTGAGGATACAGAATCATCAAGGTTCCTGTGTTGACATTCATTGTGAAGATTCCCAGAATATTTTGGAAACAATGAACAACAAGATGGAAAGAATATAGAAACGTTCTTTCATCATTGCAAACGTTATTAAATCCGTCGACTTGACTGAATAGGATTACAAATCATTTAACAAACTCCAGTTCGGACTGGTGCATCAGTGTGTGTCAACCATCCTGGCTAATTCATGGCAATCGATTGGTGAAATGGACATTTTGAAAAAGGTTTCACCACCCCTTCCGAGAGTCTGTCTGCAACAGTTTGTCTTGTGCTATATCATCCCTGACGGGTATGCAATCCAGAGATTAAATGTATGGTTATTTTTGGGGCCTGACCAAATACTTTGGCTCACAAATCTCATTTAAAAACCCTTAGTTTTTTTTACAGGTAATAGGTTCTTTTTCAGTCCTTGGACAGATGTAATCGTTCATTAGTGAACGAATCTCCATTATATTGTCATGCGATCCTAAAACCATTCCTGGATAGTGGTGCTGAACAACCTTCTAGCTACTGGAGGGAAATGCCTTGTAAAAATGTATGATGACCTCAAGATAAATGGGGGAGATACTAAATGAGTATTTTGCATTAGTATTCACTGTGGAAAAGGATATGGAAGATATGGACTGAAGGGAACTAGATGGTGACATCTTGCAAAATGTCCATCTTACAGAGGAGGAAGTGCTGGATGTCTTGAAATGGGTAAAGGTGGATAAAGCTCCAGGTGTACCCTAGGACTTTGTGGGAAGCTACAGAAGTGATTCCTGAGCCTCTTGCTGAGATATTTATCTCATCAATAGTCACAGGTGAAGTGCTGGAAGACTGGAGGTTGGCTAATGTGGTGCCACTGTTTAAGAAGAGTGGTAAGGACAAGCCAGGGAACTATAGACCAGTGAGCCTGACGTCGGTGGTGGGCAAGTTGTTGGAGGGAATCCTGAGGGACAGGATGTACATGTATTTGGAAAGGCAAGGACTGATTAAGGATAGTCAACATGGCTTTGTGCGTAGGAAATCATGTCTCACAAACTTGATTGAGTTTTTTTGAGGAACTAACAAAGAGAATTGACGAGGGCAGAGAGTTAGATGTGATCTATATGGACTTCAGTAAGGCATTCAACAAGGTTCTCCATGGGAGACTGATTAGCAAGGTTAGACCTCATGGAATACAGGGAGAATGAGCCATTTGGATACAGAACTGGCTCAAAGGCAGAAGTCAGGGGATGGTGGTGGAGGATTGTTTTTCAGACTGGAGGCCTGTGACCAGTGGAATGCCACAAGGATCGATACTGGGGTCCACTACTTTTTGTCATTTACATAAATGATTTGGATGCGAGTATAAGAGGTACAGTTAGTAAGTTTGCAGATGACACCAAAATTGGAGGTGTAGTGGACAGCGAAGAGGGTTACCTCAGATCATAGATGGGCCAATGGGCTGAGAAGAGATAGATGGAGTTTAATTCAGATAAATGCGAGGTGCTGCATTTTGGGAAAGCAAATCTTAGCAGGACTTATACACTTAATGGTAAGGTCCTAGGGAGTGTTGCCTTGGAGTGCAGGTTCATAGCTCCTTGAAAGTGGAGTCGCAGGTAGATAGGATAGTGAAGAAGGCTTTTGGTATGCTTTCTTTTATTAGTCAGAGTATTGACTACAGGAGTTGGGAAGTCATGTTGCAGCTGTATGGGACATTGGTTAGACGACCGTTGGAATATTGCGTGCAATTCTAGTCGCTTTCCTATCGGATAAATGTTGTGAAACTTGAAAGGGTTCAGTAAAGATTTACAAGGATGTTGCCAGGGTTGGAGGATCTGAGCTACAGGGTGAGGCTGGGGCTGTTTTCCTTGGAGTGTCAGCGGCTGAGGGGTGACCTTATAGAAGTTTACAAAATCATGAGGGTCATGGATAGGATAAATAGACAAAGTCTTTTCCCTGTGGTTGGGGAGTCCAGAACTAGAGGGCATAGGTTTAGGGTGAGAGGGGAAAGATATAAAAGAGACCTACGGGGCAACTTTTTTACACAGAGAGTGGTACGTGTATGGAATGAGCTGCCAGAGGAAGTGATGGAAGCTGTTACAATTGCAACATTTAAAAGGCATTTGGATGGGTATATGAATAGAAAGGGTTTGGAGGGATATGGGCCGGGTGCTGGCAGGTGGGACTAGATTGGGTTGGGATATCTGGTCAGCACGGACAGGTTGGACCGAAGGGTCTGTTTCCATGCTCTTCATCTCTATGACTCTATGACTCTGCAAGATCCTGAAGATTGATTGCCTCAAACTATACATTCATTTATTTGTCAGCAGTGAACGAAGAACATTAATTCTAGTAGCAGGAGTAGGCCACTGAACTCCTTGAGCCTGTTCTGCCATTTAGTACAATGATGGCTCATCTCATCTCGACCTCAACTCCACTTTCCTGCCCTATCCATTATCCTTCACCCCATTGCTCATTAGAAATCTGTCTATCTCCTTCTTCATTTTACTCAATGTTCTGCCGTCAACCACATCCTGGGAAACTGAATTCCACAGGTTCGTGACCCTTTTAGAGAAATACCTCCTTCTCATGTCTATTTTACACCTGTCACCCTTTATCCTGAACTATCACCTCTCATTTTCCTCTATCATCTTATATACCTCAATTGGATCTCCTCTTGTTCTTGTAAACTCTAACAAACTTAACCCAAAGCGGCTTAGTCCCCCCCTCATACGACAAGGCTTTCAGCTCTGGAATTGCCTCCAATGCAAGGTAGTCCAGAGCACATATCTCAGTGACTCAGCCTTTCACTATACTAGGAATACAACTCACCCAACTCATAGCACTCACATTAAGGTTGTTCCTGTGCCTTACTCAAATCAAAACTTGGTCAGATATCTTACTGAACTTCAGACTCAAACCAACCTCTCTTCGAAAGTTAAATGTGGTCACTTTGAAGAGGAAGAACCTGCATTTATATAGCACCTTTCATTTCCTCAGCATGTCCTGCAGCGCCTCAGTGCCAAAGAAGTATTTTGAAGTATATTCACTGTCAGAACTCCAACAGCCAGCTTGGGTAAAACAAACTTTCACCGAGAGCAATGAATCCAATGAACACATCTCTGTTTCAGTCATTGATTGGGGAATGAACTTTAATTATGATTTAGTAAGAAGATCCTCATCTCTTGTTTAAGTTGTTGCATGTTTTTTTTTAACCATCATCAGACAAGGTAGATGGAGCCATCAGTTTAAAATCTCAGCTGAAAGCTGTGTCTTCTGACAAAGCAGCACTGTGTCAGTTCTGCACTCAGACCTGATCGCTCCAGATTCTGACCTTTTGCTTCAACAATAACCCTCAGCCCTTAGTGAGGGAGTAAGCACTTTACCATGGCTAGTTATTTGGCACACTTTGGATTATTATCATTCTCCTCTTTTTCAAATTATGTTGAATAGGACATGCAATATTTAACAAACTATTTACTCATAGATTTACTTCACAAACGAAAACAAAAATTGCTGGAAAAGCACAGCAGGTCTGGCATCTGTGGAGAGAAATCAGAGTTAATGTTTCGGGTTGTGTAACCCTTCCTCAGAACTATTAACTCTGATTTCTCTCCACAGATGTTGCCAGACTTGCTCAGCTTTTCCAGCACTTCTTGTTTATCTTTTCTGATTATCAGCATCCAGCCGTTCTCTCGGTTTTTATTCAGATTTACTTTGTTTTCTTGCCATTGTTCGTCAAAAGATAAGGTTGGTTTGTGAAACACATGTTTGCGTGGAGAATCCCACTTAGTTTGGAACTGTCAGTAAACCACATCAATGGAAACTTCCTCTTCACCATGAGGCCAACCTCAACGTGTCTTCTTTTTGCAACTAAACTAATTTGGTTTTGAACTGAGTTTTTGATGGACTATCAGGAAATACCTCAAATAAAAGTTACTGAACGTGCAATTCTTTAATTAGGAGTTCGCTTGTACTCATTTCTGCCAACTAATTGTGAGGGCTGGCATTCATCATTAATGTTCTGCATCGACAATCTATCTAAAGTCTCCCAACTGGCACAATCCTTCCCAGTCCAGTATTGTACATGACAAAGGTTGGTGAGGAAATACCCAGCCAATCCTTTCCCACAAAGTTAACCCCCTGTGATAATTCTATAAGGTCCACAGGGAATCATGGTGGAACCTCTGTTCCACTCAGGAATGGGTCCACTAAACTGTCTGATCCAAGCTGGGACTAGCCTATATATGCCACAAGTAGTAGCTCTATATTTGGTGCTGAATAGTAAGCAATGTTCCTTTCCAGTGGGGCTTCCTGAGTTATTACATCCCCAAACACTTCTTTGCTCTCTTTCTCTACTCTAATCTTCTTCTCTGAATTTTTGAATCCATTTATCGTCTGATTAACCATGACCTCGCACGGTTCTATTTCAATATCACTTGGTGCTGTTTCACATGCCATGCAACTTTCCAAGTTTTTGAATTTAACAAAGCGAGTCTTCAGCTCTTAAATGTCTCCCAACACTAAGATTGAAGGTGATTTTTTAAAATCCAAACTGTTTAAGTTGATCCAAGATCCTTGGCTAAATAAAACAGCACATGGTGTAACCCAAGGTTCACTCGACCTGAGACGGTAACTCTGATTTCTCTCCACAGATGCTGCCAGAGCTGCTGAGCTTTTCCAGCAATTTTTGTTTTTGTTTAAGACTCTTGACCAATAGACAATAGACAATAGGTGCAGGAGTAAGCCATTCAGCCCTTCGAGCCTACACTGCCATTCAATATGATCATGGCTGATCATTCCTAATTAGTATCCTCTTCCTGCCTTATCTCTATAATTCTAGATTCCACTATCTTTGAGAGCTCTATCCAACTCTTTCTTAAATTAATCCAGAGACTGGGCCTCCACTGCCCTCTGGGGCAGAGCATTGCACACAGCCACCACTCTCTGGGTGAAGAAGTTTCTCCTCATCTCTGTCCTCAATGGTCTACCCCGTATTTTTAAGCTGTGTCCTCTGGTTCGGCACTCACCCATCAGCGGAAACATGTTTCTTGCTGCCAGAGTGTCCAATACTTTCATAATCTTATATGTCCCAATCAGATTCCCTCTCAGTCTTCTAAACTCAAGGGTATACAAGCCCAGTCGCTCCAGTCTTTCAGTGTAAGGTAATTCCGCCATTCCAGGAATTGACCTCGTGAACCTACGCTGCACTCCCTCAATAGCCAGAATGTCTTTCCTCAGTTCTGGAAACCAGTTCCTCAGTTCTGGAGACAGCTGCAGAAGAACCTTTTTGCTTCTATACTCAATCCCTCTTGTTATGAAGGCCAGCATGCTATTAGCCTTCTTCACTACCTGCTGTACCTGCATGCTTACCTTCATTGACTGGTGTACAAGAACACCCAGATCTCTCTGTATTGCCCCTTTACCTAAATTGATTCCATTGAGATAGTAATCTGCCTTCCTGTTCTTGCCACCAAAGTGGATAACCATACATTTATCCACATTAAACTGCATCTGCCATGCATCTGACCACTCACCTAACTTGTCCAGGTCACCCTGTAATCTCCTAACATCCTCATCACATTTCACCCTGCCACCCAGCTTCGTATCATCAGCAAATTTGCTAATGTTATTGCTGATACCATCTTCTATATCATTAACATATATTGTAAATGAGTGTTTCTAAAATATATTTTACAAAAAAATTGTCAGAACAATCATTTGTGATATCAGTGTAGTCCAAATATCATTTTAGACCTCCTACATTTTTAGATTTTTGCTGTTTATTTCCATATATTTCTTTTTTGACTAATAAGGAGCCTTCTTTCAGTGTACCAAGTATAAGTGACATGCAGTCTGTGACAGATGTGGTTCGATGTGACAAGGACGGTCATCGACTGAATTCAACTTGAATGTACCTGAAGTCCAAATTCAGTAGAGAATCCTGTCATACTTGCATTGTGACTCTGTGTCCTGCAACTCCCATTTCAGTGGTCTCATTCTCTGAGTAAGATGGTCAAATAATAGGCAACTTTGCACCACGTGTTTCTGCTCACAAGGAATTAGGTGACACTAAGCAACTTCAATTTACTTTGGATGCAGCCAGTCATGAGAGAGATTTCAGTCCCAGCATTGTGAGCTGAGGTTTTTGCTGGTTTCCAGAGGTTAAGCATTGTGAATAATAGCGGCAATTTCTTTAACGCACTCACTGAATGTGACTCCGCACAGATTTAGGGTCACAGTGGTTATACCTCAATACGTCAACATTGCAACAACTGTTGGTTGCCATCATTGGACATGACCACAGAGACAGATATTTTTGTTTATTTAAAAAAAGCTGATCACCACTGAGCGTGCTTATGATCATTTGGAGTATGGGTTGTTTTACAATGACAGGAGCATTTCCCTCTGTAAAGTAAGATGATACGGCTGTGTTTAATATGTCTATGTTGTTTAGACTATGATTTTCACAAATCGGATTTTCCAAGGTCGGTTGGAAGTTAATTCCTGCCTGTGAGGGAACATTGGAGATTTGTCAGATTGTTTGTAAACTCTTAGCTCTACATCAGGAGAAAAACAGCGTGAGATTAATGCTTCATTCGAAATCTTTTTAAATGTCTTAAAGTGTGGTAGTTATAATGTGACGGTTATATAACACAGATAAATATTTTTGTGTGGAGTTGCATTTTTTCTGAATGAGTGAACTGCAGGTTGGGTTTTGGAGAGTTTGTCTCTGATTTGTGGTGCACTATGGTTTTAGAAATGCTTGAATTTGAATTCCCATAGCCTCAGTCGATAGAGCTGCCATTTGCAATTTGTTGATAGAAAAATCACATGGGGTCTAACTGCACTATTTGAACACCTTTCTTGCCTTCCCCTCTGGGAACAAAATCTTCCACCCATTGGGTTGAAACTGTTACATTTTGCTCCAAGTATAGGAACTAGGAGCAGGAATAGGTCACTGATCCCTTCAAGTCTGCTCCATTATTCAATATGATAGCCATCTCAATCCCCTATCTCTCACTTTTTCCATGTACCATTGATGCCTGTCAAATCTAACAAACAAACAATCTTTTTTCTCAGAGATTTTGACTCTACAGTCTCCTGTGGTAGGTCATTTCACAAGTTAACTATCTTTTGAGTGAATGAATGTTTTCTTATCTCAGTCCTAAAGGGTCTACTCCATATCCTGAGACTCCATAGCCATGGGAAACATCTTCCCAAATCCATTCCTGTTAAAATTTTATGGGTTTCAATCAGATTCCCTCTCATTCTTCGAAACTTTAATGAATACAAGCCCAGTCAAAGCAATCCCTCATCATAGTCCTGCCATCTGCCTAGCGTCAGCCTAGTGAGCCTTAGCTACACACCCTCTATGGCAAGTATATTCTCTCTTAGATAAGGCGACAAAAACTGCACACAATACTCTGGATGTTGTCTCACCTGTCTAACTGCAGTAAGACAAAACTACCTCTGAGGTGTATGCCTGAGGCATCCAGCTCAGATCCTCTCCTGTTCAGTAACAGGGAGATCCCAGGCAGAATGACTGTGCATGGGAAAGTGACAGGACTTTATCTCCTGCTGTAAGTGGAGTATTTCTTCTGGTTGTGATAACCCAGTGATAAAGCACAAACTGGTAACAAGTCTGACAGTGAAGATTAGATGTGCCAAAGGCAATTTTGATTTCCTAAGCTGACAGTGAGTGGAGAGATGATCAGCTCTTCTGGCTGAGAAGCCCATAGGATACATTAATTGTTTCTGAAGAATGCTGTGTTGTGACAACAGTGCAAGAATCCATTAGGGCGCTTGATGCTGCTTGTACCAGTTTTATAATAGAAACTTCTACAATGCAATACCAAGAGTGAGTGCTGGTTGCCAGTGAGAAATCAGTTTTTTTTCCCTAACGAAGCACTCTTACTTGAAATAAATGGAAGAAAGGAAGGCAATGGTTAGCTGAAGTAAAAGAAAACATTGGGAAAATTGAGCTTTAGAAAGTTGTGGACGTGCTGTTGCTGGGGTGAGTATGGTTTTACCTGTCAGCTGGAGAGAAAGAGTAACACTGGATGTTTTAACAAGATCATGCTGAACCTCAGGCAGCTTCAAGGGCACCATCAGGTCTTTGTCCAGAATTAGGACCCCTGGCAGCACAGGTACCACTTAGCAAAAGCTGCTGGCCAATCAGAGGTTGGATTGGCAGTGCCATGGAAAAGGTTGTGGCGGGAAATGTAATCCTAGAGGTTGGGTTCATCATAGTTGAGGGCAAGGTATGTGTTTTGTCGTGAGGGCTGTTAGGTTTCAAGGATTGATGGTGGAGGGAGAGGGGGCTCGAAGGATTGGAGACAAAGGAAGACTGATGACGAGAAGTGGACATCCCTTTGCTCCCTACAGCCACAACCTTTTCCATGGCAATGCCAAATCCAGCCTCTGATTGGCCAGCAGCTTTCCTTGGGGTCCTAATTTTGGACAAAGGCCTGCTGGTTTCCTCACAGCTGCCTGATTGGCACGGGATTCAGCAGATCATGTTAAAAAGTCCAGTATAACTCTCTCTCCAGATGATAAGTAAGACCCTACCCCATCAACCAGAATGGTCACAGTTTTGCCCTACATTCAATCCTTCAATAAGACAGCCCCATCTCAGCTGACAAACAGCCATGTGCTTTTTGCCCCTTCATTCCTACTTTTCCTAAACCCATTCATTTACCCTGGATATTAATAACCCAGGGCAATTTTAAAATCACAATATACCCAATGTTCCTTTTCAAAGCAAAGTACACTACAGTACCAAAAAAAACCCTGGCTGTACAATGTTGATAATCACAAATGATTGGTTCAATTGGATTTGTCAGAGGTTCAGACCAAAACGAGTAATCACCCTGCTCTGTCTCAATGCCTAGCTATTGACAAGATGACCTCCTGAGTTAGACTGACTATCACTCCGAGGAAGCTTTGCCGAGTACTTCCTTTCACATTACAGACAAGGTTCTGTCCTCGAACCCTGATTCTATCCAGTCTTCAGGGAATGATCAGTATGTCCATCATAAATTTGTCAAGCTTTTCACAGTCATATTGATCAATTAACTCATTAGGACATCCTGGTTTAGCCTGGAAAAAGGCTTGACTCTGTTTCAACAATATTTAAGGACCATATTATTGCATCTGATGCCCACTTTAAACCAAGATTCCATATTTTCAGAGTTATTGTGACAGTTTAGTTCACTTCAACTGAGTTACAGCACTTAATTAAACACACACATGCATTCCTTCAGACACAGAAACACTAAATGGTGGGTGGCACGGTGGCACAGTGGTTAGCACTGCTGCCCCACAGCATCAAAGACCTGGGTTCAATTCCCACCTCAGGCGACTGACTGTGTGGAGTTTGCACATTCTCTCCGTGTCTGCGTGGGTTTCCTCCCACAGTCCAAAAATGTGCAGGTTAGGTGAATTGACCATGCTAAATGACCCATAGTGTTAGGTGCAGGAGTAAATGTAGGGGTATGGGTCTGGGTGGGTGCACTTTGGCGGGTTGGTGTGGACTTGTTGGGACAAAGGGCCTGTTTCCACACTGTAAGCAATCTAATCTAAACTATTGGCCTTTCTAATTATAGAGTATGGAAACAGTACTCCTCCATGCCAACCACATATCCCAAGCTGACCTAGTCCCATTTGACCCACATCCCACTAAACCTTCCTATTCATGTACCCACCCAGATGCCTTTTAAGTGTTGCAGTTGTACCAGCCTCCACCACCTCCTCTGGCAGCTCATTCCTTACACGCATCTCTCTCTGTGTGAAAAAAGTTGCCCCTTAGGCATCTTTTACATCTTTCCCTGCTAATCTTAAACCTATGCCCTCTCGTTTTGGATTTCCTACCCTGGGAAAAAGACCTTGGCTAATCATCCTATCCATGCCCCTGATGATTTTATAACTCATTAGTTAATTACCAGGCTTCAATGTATTTTCTCCCTCATGTTATTTCATTTTGGCTAATCCAGCAAATTTTAGATGCACTTCAGGGGAGACATCATGGTGTCTACTCTGCTTGTAAGTGGCGACGGGCTGAAGGACCTGAGATGCTTACTAATTGGCTTCTAAGAGATGGTCACACTGGGAGCTCAACTATTGATCCTTCTACCAGACTTCAATTCTAATGAAGGTAAAATGGCAACACAGATGGAGAACGCCAACATCTTGCCTTGTTAAATCCAAACAGAATGTTAATCAGGCTTGACGATAACTATTTCCAGCTGAAGTTAAAAATCACAACTCCAGGCTATAGTCCAACAGGTTTATTTGGAAGCACTAGCTTTCGGAGTGCTGCTCCTTTATCAGGGGGTTGTGGAGGTTAAGATCATGCTCACAGAATTTATAGTCAAAGGAATCCAGCGTCAGGGAGATGTGATACAGGAAACAATCTTAGTATAAAACTCCCATCTTTTATAATGGGATATGCTAGTTTTTGTTTGTTGATATGTAAATCCCAGAATTTCTTTTAAATTACATTCTGAAGATAGCTCAGCTTTTTAAACAAGAGGAGTGGAGTCTGTCTGTGCCCCAGTGCAATGTCAGACTGACAAACCGTCTGTATCGTTTTACAGAGTTTTACGTGGTTTTTGAGCCAAATAAAATGTAATTCTGCAAAAAACAAATTCACCCCATAACCTTATATATGTATGAGCAACAGGTTCAGTCTGTGTGCGGGTCTGAGTACACATGATAGAGAGTGCGTGTACATACTTGGTTAAGTGTGATGGGGAATGTGTGAGAGGGTGTGTGTGTTGGTGTATGTCTGTGCATATGTGATAGAGAGCTTGTATATGAGAGAGGGTCTGTGTGTGTGTGATTAGATTAGATTAGAATCCCTACAGTATGGAAACAGGCCCTTCAGCCCAACAAGTTCACACTGACCCTCCGAAGAGTAACCCACCCAGACCCATCCCCTTTCCTATATTTACCCCTGACTAATGCACCTAAGACTATGGGCAATTCACCTAACCTGCACATCTTTGGACTGTGGGAGAAAACCTGCACACCAGGAGGAAACCCACGCAGACATGGGGAGAACATGCAAACTCCACACACACAGGAATTGAACCCGGGTCCCTGGCACTGTGAGGCAGTAGTGCTAGCCACTGAGCCACCATGCTGCCCATGTGTGTGCATGTGATTACATGTGTATATATGTGTGTGTGTAAGCTTGGTGAAGTGTGTGTGTGTGTGTGAGTGTGATGGGGTATGTGTGAAAGGGTGCGTGTGTTGATGTGAGTGCGGTGGGTGTACGTCTGCATATGGGAGACAGCTTGTGTATGAGAGAGGGTCTTCGAGGAGAAAGTGAGGACTGCAGATGCTGGAGATCAGAGCTGAAAATGTGTTGCTGAAAAAGCGCAGCAGGTCAGGCAGCATCCAAAGAGCAGGAGAATCGACATTTCGGGCATGAGCTCTTCTTCAGGCTGAAGAAGGGCTTATGCCCGAAACATCGATTCTCCTGCTCCTTTGATGCTGCCTGACCTGCTGCGCTTTTCCAGCAACACATTTTCAGCTATGAGCGAGGGTCTACCTTTGTTTTTCAGTGTCTGTGTCTGTGATGTGTCTGTGTTGTGTAGTGCAGTGCGTTGGGGTCACCTGTAGTGTGACATGAACTTAAGGTTCCAGTTGAGGCTGGCCCCATGGGTACCAAACTTGGTTATCAGCCTCTGCTCAGCCACTTTGCGTTGTTGCTTGTCCTGAAGACCGCCTTGGGGGATGGTCACCTGAAGGTCCGAGGCCGAATGTCCTGGACCACTGAAGTGTTCCCCAATTGGAGGAAACACTCCTGTCTGTTGATTTTTGTGTGGTGCCCATTCATTGTTGCCGTAGCCTCTGCTCATCTGACCAATGTACCATGCCTCAGGGCATTCTTGTCTGCAGTGTATGAGATAGACAACGTTGGCTGAGTGACATGAGTACTTGTTGCGTGCATGGTGTGTCATGGCCCCACATGTAATGATGTTTTCCGTGTTGACACTCTGACACGTCTTGCAGGGGCTGCTGGGGTATGGTGTTGTTATCTGGAAGGCTGACCAGTTTGCTGCGAGCAATGGTCTGTTAAAGGTTTGGTGGTTGTTTGAAGGTGAGAAGTGGAGATGCGGGGAAGGTCTTGGCGAGATGCTCATCCTCATCGATAATGTGTTGCAGGCTGTGAAAAACATGACGCAGTCATTTGGCTCCTGGGAAATACTGGGCAGCAAAGGGTACCCTGTCTGTCTCTCGGCCAATGTAGTCTATTTCATATGCTGCAGGCAAGGATGCCCTGAGGGATGGTAGATTGGTGAGATTGAGCAAAGGCTACGACAACGGATGAATGGCACCGCAAAACAATCAATAGACAGGAGGGTTCCCTCCCAGTCGGAGAACACTTCAGCGTTCTGAGACATTCGACCTCGGACCTTTGGGTGATCATCCTCCAAGGCGGACTTTGGGACAGACAGCAGTGAAATGTGGCGAGCAGAGGCTGATAGCTAAGTTCAATACCCAAAGGGAGGGCCTCAACCGGGACCTTGGATTCGTGTCACACTACAGGTGGCCACCATTGCACAATACACACACGCACTCCTGTATACATACACACACACACACACACACACATCCTCTTACAGACTTAGACCCCTTTAGACTCAAATGCACACATATACACTCTCCCTCACAGACACTCACAACCCTCCAACACAGACAAGCGCACACACACATATACATTTGGGGTAGAATTTGTACTTGCAGAGTTACATTTTACTTTGCTCAAAAACTGCGAGAATCCATGTAAGACTCTGTTAGCTCATTTTTTAGATTAAAATCAGTCTAAACATTATGGGACAGACAACAGAACATAGGGGGCTAACACCTTCAACATAATATCTGGATTGACAGCAATTGTTAAAGTTAACCTGAGAATGTAACTTCTAAAAAATATTTTGTGATTTACATATGAAAGAAGTGAAACTAACATGGTCATTCTAACACATGAGAGACTTAACAAATAATCAAGGTATTTTTCAATGTATAATTTCAGTTACATCACACTGTAAACTTTTGCTATAAATTCTGTGTTACAATCGAGCCCTCCACTATAACCTGATGAAGGAACGTCACTCCGAAAACTAGTGTGCTTCCAATTAAACTTGTTGGACTATAACCTAGTGTTGTGTGATTTTTATCTTTGTACACCCCAGTCCAACACCGGCATCTCCAAATCATGGGAACATGTTGTGTGTCAATTGACTGTAATAATTCCCATATTACATATGATTACATTTTAGGAAATAAAGTCACTATCATCTTACTGGATTATAGGGCTGTTCTGTCATGAGAAGGAGACAGCTGATGGTAGGTAAACTTGAGGATCACCGCACCTCAGATGGGGTTAGAGTCCTGCATGATAACTTCAGCTGATGTAGAAATGGAACCGGTGCTGTTGGCATCACTTGGAACCTTTTAGCAATTGTGAAAGATGCTATACAAATGCAAGCATTTTTTTTAGGAATCATCTTTGACCAAGAAGGTGAAATGGGGTCAGGGTCACTTTGCAGGGCAATGTGCCAATAGATTTTAGAAGTCACTAATCCCAGTGCAGTCAATGGCAGGACCACGGGATGAGTGCTCACTGCCTTCATTTGTTTCCTGTCTGTGAGCAGACCACTGCGGTCGTGTTCCCAAGGTAAGTCCCAACAACAGCCAGTTGGGTGAGCTCAGATATTGACTGAGGTCTTTGGAAAATTAGAGGAAAGGTAATTGAGTAGAGGACGGGTGGCTAATAGAAACCCACGCATTTAATACAGAGCACTCTTGCTCAATCATACGGTAAGTAAAACGTATTTAACCTGACCACTGTGATGGCAACCTCCAGTGGATTGTCTAAGGAACATTGTCTCAGATCCTAAAGACCTGAAATAACTCACTATGTATTGCACAGTCAGCCTGTGACCAAGAGTAGGATGAAAAGGAGAAGGATTGTGAGTGACAGGTTAGAGGTAATACAAGTTAAAGCAAGAAGAATTTTATACCAATCATTCTATTCAATTTAATGGGTAGACTACCAAGCTCCCTAAATCTCGCCATCACATTTAGGATATAGAACAAGTGCAGGAAAGTGTGACTAGCACACCTTTAGTAGTAGTTATGTCTTTATGCTGAAGGGCCATTTATGCGCTGTCTGAATCTATGAATCTCACTCTGTCACCTCTCATATTGCGTCAGTGTCAAGCACCACTTGATAACATTTCTGGTACACCTGTATGCTGGAGAGACACTGTCAAAATACACGTTCTTGTTGTCATGTTGTGAGGACCCAAAGGCTGAAATGAAACCAGGGACGAGGTGATTAAAGAGTTGGTAATTGTTCCCTAGATTTGTAAAAACAGGAAGAAACATAACTGGGATGAATTGGAACGCAATGTTCACTCTTTTCTCTAAAAGCCATGCAGAAGATCAAAGTGTAATGATTCACATTTTTCAAAACTAGAGGATTGAGGGTGCGTTAAGAATGCGAAGAATGCAATATGAAAGTTGATTATGAGTGAAAGAGGTATTGTTATGAGAAAGCAGTAGAGAGAGAGAGAGAGGATGGCTTTGGGGAATTATTATTAATAGATGAAAGGAGCCATCTATTACAACACAAGTTGAATGAACAGTGAGGTGCTGATGAAAAACTACATAATGGTGAGATAACATAAAAGATTCTCAGGGGGACTTGATGCAGTCGATGCAGCAAGACCTGTGAGAGCCTCAGACTAGAAAGCATAATCTCAGAATGAGGCATTGCCCATTGAGGACAGAGATGAGGAGGAATGAGGCATTGCCCATTGAGGACAGAGATGAGGAGGAATGAGGCAGTGCCCATTGAGGACAGAGATGAGGAGGAATGAGGGATTGTCCATTGAGGACAGAGATGAGGAGGAATGAGGCATTGTCCATTGAGGACAGAGATGAGGAGGAATGAGACATTGTCCATTGAAGACAGAGATGAGGAGGAATGAGGCATTGTCCATTGAGGACAGAGATGAGGAGGAATGAGGCATTGTCCATTGAGGACAGAGATGAGGAGGAATGAGACATTGTCCATTGAAGACAGAGATGAGGAGGAATGAGACATTGTCCATTGAGGACAGAGATGAGGAGGAATGAGACATTGTCCATTGAAGACAGAGATGAGGAGGAATGAGGCAGTGTCCATTGAGGACAGAGATGAGGAGGAATGAGGCAGTGCCCATTGAGGACAGAGATGAGGAGGAATGAGACATTGTCCATTGAGGACAGAGATGAGGAGGAATGAGGCAGTGTCCATTGAGGACAGAGATGAGGAGGAATGAGGCAGTGCCCATTGAGGACAGAGATGAGGAGGAATGAGACATTGTCCATTGAGGACAGAGATGAGGAGGAATGAGACATTTCCCATTGAGGACAAAGGTGAGGTCGAATTTCTTCTTTCAGGGAATCTTTTTCACAGAGGACTGTTGAGGCTGGATTGTTAGATATATTCAAGATCCGATTTTTAATCAGTGTGATGGGGAAAAGGCAGGAAAGTGGAGTTGAGGATTGCCATGATCTCATTGAATAGCAGAGCAAACGCAGAGGACTGAAGGACCTAATTCTATTCCATATCATCTTCTGTTTACTCGAGCAGAGTAGAATGATCTATTGGACACTAAAGTTTTCCAAGGCAGCAATGGGAAATTCACTCAAGTGCAGAGCCTTAGAGGTAATATGTAACTAGCTCACTCTTGAGCAAGAATAATGAAAGCTTCAGCTTGGAATGAGCACAAGTTTGATTTATATACATCTCAATGATGATGAAACGGAGTCCAGAGAGCAGGTAACAAGATTTATTGCTGGTGATAGACTGAAATAACATGGCATGGCCTCTGTGAAAACGACTGAGATCACTCCAATTCTTTTCAGTCAAAGCAAAGAGGGTCTTTCAACAAGCTCACTGACACTATAAAATGAAGCTTGCATGCTTATGTGTACAAGGGCCTGAAGTGGCATTGATAGTTCCCCTTTAGTTACAATATAATTTTCCAGAAACCACTTGAGATACCTACCATACTTATTTTAGCTCCAAAGGCCAATAAATATCCGTACTGTCAGGATGCTGCACTCAGTTTGAAAAGAAAGATTTCTTTATAGTATGCTGAAAAAGCAAAAAGACATGGCTTGTCTTGCATCATTTATAAACTGACTAGAAAGAAGAATGTTCAAAATCTTTGTAATCCTTTTCAGTCAAATTCAATGAGGCCTGAATGGCAGTTTATGTAGGAGATGACTGTGGATTGACAATTTTGTGTCACATACATTGCAAAATAAGAAAGTGAAAATCACAGGTTGCTCTTCAATATAACCGTTAGCTATAATATTAAAGTATCCCCAGTTGATAAAAATTAATTATTAGCAGTCAAACAGTTGAGATTTGAGCCATTTCTAAGAGATAGATACAGTGCAGTCAATAGTTTCCTAGTTATCTGCTGGTCCATGTGACACTTCAGAAATTTTCCTTGGCTAAGAATATCAGAAGGATGTTGTAAAACTTAAAAGGGCTCAGAAAAGATTTACGAGGATGTTACCAGGGTTGGAGGATTTGAGCTATAGGGAGAGGCTGATTTCTCTGGATTGTCAGAGGCTGAGGGGTGACATTATAGAGGTTTACAAAATTATGAGGGGCATGGCTAGGATAAATAGGCAAAGTCTTTTCCCTGGGGTCAGGGAGTCCAGAACTAGAGGGCATAGGTTTAGGGTGAGAGGGGAAAGATATAAAAGTGACCTAATGGGCAGTTCTTTCGTGCTGAGTAGTATGTGTATGGAATGAGCTGCCAGAGGAAGTGGTGGAGGCTGTTACAATTGCAATATTTAAAAGGTATCTGGATGGGTATGTGATTAGGAAGGGTTTAGAGAGATACAGGCCAATGCTGGCAAATGGAATTAGATTAACTCAGGAAATCTGGTCAGCATGGATAAGTTGGACTGAAGGGTCTGTTTCTGTGCTGTAAATCTTTATGACTCTGACTCTAAAAGGCAATGAAGCACACAGGCATGAGTTCTTTGATTAAAAAAGAGAGAGAATTATGCTTGGCTGAAGGATGGACTAAACTTCTCACAGCCAATGAAGTACTTTTGTCGTGTGTTCACTGTTGTAATGTATAATCTGGGCTTGTATTCACTGGAATTTGGAAGAATGCGGAGGGGGGGGGGGGGGGGGGTGTGGGCAGAGTCTCATAGGAACATATAAAATCCTGCTGTGACTGGACAGGCTTGATGCAAGAAGACTGCACCCAATGTTGGGGAAGTCCAGAACGAGGGGTCACAGTCTCAGAATAAAGGGTGAAGAAAGAAGACTTTCTTCACTCAGAGAGTTATGAATCTGTGGAATTCTCTTCCACAGGAAGCTGTTAGGACTAATTTGTTACATATATTCAAATGGGAGTTGGATGTGGCCCTTGCAGCTAAAGGGATCAAGGAATATGGAGAAAAGCAGGAGTGTGATACTGAGATTGCATGATCAGCCATGATCGTATTGAATGGTGATGCAAGCTTGAAGGGCCGAATGGCCAACTCCCACACCTATTTTCTATGTTTCTACAGGAAGATCAATAATACAATGGAATATTAACAATTAATATTAATAATACAGCACTTCCACTGAGGCTGGAATCCCTTTTCATTAGAGACCATTTCCTCATTTGTTAATCTGTCTGTTGTATTGACTGATGCTCCTTTCACCATCTGGAGCTGGGAGTTAACTGTAGCGTGCAGCAAGTAATGTGCACTCAAAACACTGCTCTCAACATGCTGCACTTAAATAGCTGAGATTTATCACAATTCTTATTGTAACCAGCCACAGCCTTCAAAACCTAAGCCATCGGATTTCACAATGTTTTTCTTTGCAAATGCCAGTATAACAAATTAAGTACAGCGGTGCCTCCAGTGGCCTGGCCCTCTCCTAAGCCCATGTTAATGATCCAATTAGTCGTTGTACCAATCTTCTCCCTGCCAACATGCAGCTAAATTGATTACTTCAGAATCAAATTGGTAAACGACATGCATACTGAGAATTATCAGACGAACATCCTGATTTCATTCAGGGAGGTACAGTTCCATTCATTATTACTGTACCATGGAGACTGAAGCACTTTGCTAACATTATTCCAACTTCCAATTTGTCTCTCCATCATAACTTCCATCCATCTCTCTGTTTCACTGATTCAATTACTCTTGTCAATAAACAAGTTTCGTTTAAACTGTTCAAACTGTTACTTCCTTCCACCCAATGTTAAAATCAGGCCTTATTTCATCCTTTCCAGTTCTAATGTATAGTTTTTGGACTTTTGATGCAAATACTTTGCCAAGACTTTCCTTTTTTCTTAAAGCCTGAGATTTTTGAGACTTTGAGCTGGATGTCACTTATCCTTGCCTTCTACCTTTGTCCTTTTCTCTCGTCTGCTGCACATTGACTCCTCATCATCAAATTTGTACTATTCATTTCCCAGTAACAATGTCCCTCAGATCACTGAAGCAGAGGCTACCCATTCCTTGAGTGCCATTGAGTGATAAAATGGAATCTTACACTACCTGTAAGAGCATGAGGCAGGCCTATTGTGGAGAGGTGAGGGCCTACTGGGATTATCGATAGATTATTAATCCAGGGACCCAAGTCTTGGGGCATGCGTCCAAATCCTACCATGGCAGGTGATGGAACTTGCATTTGGTATTTTTTTTAAATCTGGAAAAAGAGTCTAATGGTGACCAAGAAACCACTGTTGATTTTTGGAAAAAAAAAGATCTGGTTCATGAATGACCTTTAAGGAAGGAAATTGCCATCCTTATCTGGTCTGGCCTACACGTGACTCCAGATCCACAGTGATGTGGCTGACTGACAACTGCCTTCTGGGTAATAAGGGATGGACAATACATTATGACCAAGCCTGCAAGTCCCTCATCCCGTGAATGAATTTTAAACAAAAGCAGTGGCATTATAAGTTTTGTGACCATGGCGATGGCACTGTCCCCATGCCACTGGGAAACATTGAGTTATCCAGTCACTCGATCCTGAGGTGTTTCTGGGCATCCTTCTGCCACTGCTGGCATTTTACCAACAGTGAGGCATATCCATGCCATTTGACCAACTGTTAGCCATTTTGTGGGCTATGAGTTGTTTCTCATTATTCACAAATCCCACGTCAAACAGATGCCTTCCCAATGCCCTTATCCTGTGGGACTCTGCACGATCAACCAGCATGATCATCCCTTGCCCTCACAAATCCAATGCTCCCCTGCAGCTAGGCAGGACCAACTTACCTTCACTTCTGAATCAACACAGCGTCATCGTTGAAGATTACCAGTATTGGTTAATGCACTTAAAACTTTGTCCATTGTATTGTAGAACAGTTAATGCACAGAAGGAGGCCATTCAGAGTCCATGTCAGCTCTCTGCAAGAACCACTCAGCTAGTCCACTCACTGCATGGTGGGCTGGTGCCAATGAAAGTCTTTGCTCTTATCTGGGAATTGGAGATACGGTTAACTTCAGTGGCGTTGGGCTGATGGGACATGCAATATTCTAACACTTGACTGACTCCACTCTGAATATAAGAATTTGAATTGTCCTCTTTATAATCTTCTCTCTCTCTCTCTATCTCTCTCTCTCTTTCTCTCTTTCTTTCTGCTAGCTCTGATCCCCACCCTGGGAATGGGCTCTCAGAGGGATTGAGCTGGCTGTGCCAGTCTGGAAAAGGAGCATTCCTAAACTAGAGAAACTGCAGAAGCAGGTGAATATCCAACAATTGATAAACTTTGGTTGCTTCATCAATGACCTTCCCTTCATCATAAGGTCAGAAGTGTGGATATTCACCAATGATTACACAATGTTCAACACCATTTGTGACTCCTCAGGTACTGAAGCAAGTCATGTCCAAATGCATCAAGATTTGGATAGAATCTTGGACTATTTAACAAGTGAGGAAAGTGTATCCAAATTTCTGAAGGGCTTATGCCCGAAACGTCAAATTTCCTGTTCCTTGGATGCTGCCTGACCTGCTGCGCTTTTCCAGCAACACATTTTCAGCTCTGATCTCCAGCATCTGCAGACCTCACTTTTTCCCTGGTTAACAAGTAGCAAGTAGCATTCATACAATTTCCAGACAATGACCATTTCCAAGAAGGGCAACTTTAACCACTGTCCCTTGACGTTCAATTATGTTACCATCATTGCATCCTTCACTATCCACATTCCAGAGGGGTTGCCATTGATCAGAAACCTTTATAAATACTGTGGTTACAAGAGCAGATCAGATGCGAAGAACCATGCAGTGAATAACTCACCCCCTGACTCCCCAAACAGTGTGATGGAATACTTCCCACTTGCCTGGGTCAGATCAACCCCAACAACACTCAAGATGCTTGACATTATCCAGGATAATTCCAGATCGTTTATTGGAATTGAATTCCATTTCCACCATCTGTCATGATGGGATTCAAACCCAGGTCCCTAGGACATTACCTAGATCTCTGGATTAATAGTTGAGAGTGTGTTGCCGGAAAAGCACAGCAGGTCAGGCAGCATCCGAGGAGCAGGAAAATCGATGACTGGTGCCGGCCCGAAAAGTCAATTTTCCTGCTCTTCGGATGCTGCCTGACCTGCTGTGCTTTTCCAGCAACACACTCTCATCTCTGGACTAATAGTCTAGCGACTAGACCACTAGGCCATCACTGTCCCTAGGAGATGAGGAGGGTAAAGAAAACTCGCTGTTGAGATTGAAGTGGAAAGGAACTCTGATTGTTACGGCAATATGTCCAGGTGGGTTACATAGTGCATGAGGGGCCCAGTACTTTGGGTAAATACAGAGCTGTTAACTGTTGTAGATTGTAGAAACCATTGCTTCATTGTTACAGCTAGGCTGGCCTGCCAGCCTCTGTACGAACATCATTTCACACTTGCATTTGTCACAGTGCATCAAGCGTTTCAAATGAAAAGAATAATAAGGCAGCAAATTGTCATCTATTTCCTCCGGAACACACTCAGGATCAGGAGATGCACCGAGGGATTTAAAAAGGGAAGGCAGCAATTTCATCGAACATTAAGTCAGTCCTTGCTCAGTGATAAACAGTGATCTATCTTGATGCTGTGTGGAATTTGGGGATTATCCCTGATGCTCCAGAGAATATGCGGCTTATCCCTTCAATGGGAAAAACCTCATGAATTTAGTGACATTGGATGTGCATAGCTCAGTGATTCTGTCGATAGTATTTTTTGAGAATGAGCTGAAGAAAGTCCTCAGGGGAGCTGTGGAGATTGGGGCCATGACTTATCTCAGGTGTTTCGTACATGATATTTTCAAAAAAAAATCTTTCTATTCTTAAACTGCTGATGGAAAGAAATGATCCATTTGGCAACACAACTATTTTTGTTGTAACATTGGAGTGATTGTGACCAGAAGGCAGATATACAGTGAATAAATAAAAGCATTTTGTCATGTCTGAACTGTGTTGGTCCATTGGGTCCTGGTGCTAACCATTCAGTTAAAATCCAATTTCCACATTGAACAGAAGGCAGCCTTTTGTCAGTGAAAAGGAGTATCTCTGAGTCAGATTTTCATCTCTGGTGATGTCTTCTTAGAATCTGTATAGTGTGAAAGCAGGACATTCGGCCCATCAAGTAATCACACCAACCTTCCAAAGATGCATCCCCTTATTCCTGTAACCCTGCATCCCCCATGGCTAATCCACCTCAGGTGCACATTCCTGACGGTATGGGGCAATTTAGCATGGCCAATCTACCTAACCTGTACATCTTTGGATGGTGGCAGGTAACCAGAGCATCTGAAGGAAACCCACACAGACATGGGGAGAATGTGCAAACTTCCCCTGAGATGTTGCCAGAAGGAGGAATCGATCTCAGGTCGCTGGCACTAAGCCACCCTGCTCATCTTTATCTTTATGGAAATACAAAAAGGAGTGAGATTCTGCATGGATCTAATTCCCCTCATTATCCCTCATGGTCAACAGTCACATCTTAGTTGTTATCCTAACTGGAAATGGTCTGATGTGTTATTGATAGACATTACTGGCAGTCATTCTGTTATCACAAGGGGATCAGTGTGACTCACAGTCAGAAAGCAGTGAGAGCGTGAATGAGAAAGCTCATTAGCTCTACATGAGGACATCAGTTTGATTTCCCAATGGGTAAATTAATGTTAAGTTCCCCACTTGGGAAATTAAGCTGGATTTTATGCTGTAACAGGTTGAATTTTATCTGCACTAAACATTGACAGCGATCAATTGAGAACAGCCCACATGACCCCTCTTTCTTCGCCCCCTCCTTTAGCTTTGTTCATCGAACTTTAAGTTACTAATTCCAGTGAGGGCCCCACTAACAGCCATTCGCTGATCTTTCGGTGAATGCTTTGCATTTGGGCAACCTGTGCTTTTTGACCCAAATAGAGAAAGCTGCGTTTTTCCCTCTCAGATATGGCCAGAGCAATGGCAGATGTGATACAAGATGGAATATGAGAACTGAAAATCATTTGAAGTCAAGAAAAGTTCATTGGTTTTCCTCTCAGCTCGAAAATTTCAGAATCTCTCCTCTGAGTTGCGATTAATTTATTCCCCTGCATTTATATGTCATTAACATCCTAACTCACAGCTCACCCTATTCACAACACAACTCCAAATCTCATAGAACCAGCACAGAAACAGACCTATTGGTCCAACCAGTCCATGCCGACCATAATCCCAAACTAAGCTAGTCCCACCCATCTGCACTTGACCCATGTCCTTCCAAACATTCCTTATCAATGTACTTATCCAAATATCTTTTAAATGTTGTAACTGTACCCACATCTACCACTGGAAGCTCATTCCACACACGAACCACTTTCTGTGTGAAAAAGAAACAACAAAAATTCGACAGGTAGAACAGAGGAGGTCCCTTTTGGCTGCAGCTTACTGAATCCCTGCTTCGACCATCAGGGATATGGTTCCTTTGTACAATTTACCTACATGCTCTGTGGCCATCATCCTCTCAACCCTTCGCTCCAGCAACTAGGAAGCCACCAGTCTCACCATCTCATCCTGCTCCCTCTCGGCCTGACTCAGGCACCAGCTCAGACCTTCGACATGTTTCTTTGGAGTTGATGGACTCCTATGACTTGCATGCTTCAACCAGGTCTCTTAGTGCACTGGGACAGCAGTACATTCATGCACTGAGGGTCCAGGGATAGGCCAGTCTTCCTGTGTTGGGATAAAGGAAGGGATCGAGGATGATAGAAATGGACATAATGGCCAAGCAGCAACAGGAGATGTGGAGAGCTGTCCCCCTTGAGTGAGTAGGAATTTCAGAGTACAGAAATGATTGATAGTTTAGGGAAATGAGGTGGCTGGGTGGACCTGATGCACGCAATTATGAGGGTTGTAATCTGTGAATCTGGATGATGTGCTTGTGCAGTAATAGTGAGGAAATGGTGGCCCTCGTGGGTTTTCTCCGGGTGCTCCGGTTTCCTCCCATAGTCCAAAGATGTGCAGGCCAGGTGAATTGGCCATGTTAAATTTCCCGTAGTGTTAGGTAAAGGGGTAAATGTAGGGGAATGGGTGGGTTGTGCTTCGGAGGGTCGGTGTGGACTTGTTGGGCCGAAGGGCCTGTTTCCACACTGTAAATAATCTAATCTAATCTAATCAATATAGCAGCAGAGGCATGGAACCCAGACAAGATTGAGCTGATGAGCTCCTCTATATTGATGGCCAGGAAAGGTCAACAACATGGCTGCTCAATTAATGGGGTGATGTGAGAAAACTCGCCCAGGGCCATGGTAGACCAGAAACATACTCACCATTCCCTGGTTGATCTGCATATCAGAAAATTCAACCCAGACAGCTTGGTTAACAGAGAGAATGATTATGCCACTGAGTGGGACCTCTGCATATTCAACATCGATGGAAAAGGGACTCCAGACAATCAAAGCAGAGACAGAGAGTATATCGGGTATCCAGATATTAAACCAGTGGACAGATACAAACAAAATCAAAGAGGCTAATTGGAAATTGAGTATTATTTCAAATTGAGCTGACACTTAAAAGAGAGAAGGTTCTGTTTCAGTTCTCCGTGAGGATATTCTGTCCCAGAGGGGGGTTATGTGTGAATGAGACCAGGAGTCAAAGGATTGAGTGAGGAGGATGAGGTGCATAAGCTTGCATTTGTTGAATATGAAAAACCGAGAGGGTTGTTTATAAAGATAAATCCTCACAGGCCGGCCTTAAACCTGGACGTTTTCAACTGTATGTGACTTTTGTCACACGTATGTTTGCCCATTGAATCATTGGGGGGGCTGAAAAACATGTATTTTTAAGGCATCGGAGATCAAGCTTGATCCCAATTCAATCGGTTTTTGATGTTGATGGTGTAAGGTAGGATCCGTTACCTGGTAATGGTATTGATATAACTCCAGAGAGGCTGGTATGCCGTCTCCAAGTCACCCTTCATTTACACATGGACAGTCCTTAACACTGATCCGGCTCCCTCAGAGCCAGCTCTGGTTCTTCTGTTTTTATCTGTCAGCCTGGGCTCTCTGATTGACCAGCTTAACAGCCCCAGTTAGGGAACTCATATTCTGTGAGGTCTTTCTGACCAACCTGGTTACAATTATTACACCCTTCCGCCTCTGAGGGCACAGGCTGGATGTTTTGTTTTTTGAAGCTCCTCTGGGATGTTTCCACACCGAATCATGTTCTTGTAGTGTGGGCGGTGTGGGTTTTCTCCGGGTGCTCCGGTTTCCTCCCATAGTCCAAAGATGTGCAGGCCAGGTGAATTGGCCATGTTAAATTTCCCGTAGTGTTAGGTAAAGGGGTAAATGTAGGGGTATTGGTGGGTTGCGCTTCGGCGGGTCGGTGTGGACTTGTTGGGCCGAAGGGCCTGTTTCCACACTGTAAATCTAATCTAATCTAATCTAAACTCTGTAATTCAGTGATACTCCATCTTATAAGGTTAGCTACACTTGACATTGTATGAACTGAGAGTGGGATTAATTGAATAACATAAATCTCAAATGATGCTGAGATGTGAAATTTCTTTTATTTCTCAATCTCTCAGGCCTCCTATTTAGTGAGTGATTCACGCTCTATATAAACCAGCTGCATTTTTAAATATGTTCCTTTATTGTAGTGTAATGAGATTTGTGTATGTCATGGTGATATAACTGTGATGGTGATTCACACTCGAATAAAAGACAGGTAACAGTGTAGCCTACAATGAGCATGGGAAGAGGGAGGTCTTGGACACCGCATCACAGAGCTCACTTTGAGAACCTACTGTGTCAGGGTGTAATGAAATTAATAGATAAAGAGGTAAAGAGCCTTACTTAGAGACAAACAGCAAATTGGCTTCAGTACGATGTATGTGCAAACACTTTGAGTCCACAGATGATCAAGATTCCTCAATTTGCAAGTAGCAATATTGACTTCAGCAAAAATTTATAACACTGGTTATTTGGAATCTAATCCAACTCCCATTTGTTCTTGACCCCTCAGCCAACAGAAAGTCTGTCACCCCATCCCATCCTGTCATTACTTTAAGCAGACTTATTCTATCATTCCACAGGTATATTTTGTGCCAAACAGAATACAGCAGAGAAATGTTTCTGACCTCAGAGACCCTAAAACAACTCCCAGTCACCTTGTACCTTCTACACCTGCGTGGGTCTTTGCCCCGCGTTTGTGTTCTTAGGGTCTGGTCTCCCCATCTGGCGAAACTTCTGCACCAACCAACTTGCCTCAGAATGGTACTTTACTCACAACTGAGGACAGAGAGAGACCGACTGGGTTTACAAACGTTAAATTGAAATACACCATTGTCTATCATCAGAGACCTGGCCATATCCCAACTGATTATTATCGCATGTTACAAATGTAATGTCATTAATCCCTGATTATTTCATCTCCTCTGACCTCAGTGGCCTTGTCCATGTTGGCACCTCGTGGTTTCCAGCTGTCTGTGACAGACAAATTGAACTTTCCATTAGTATTCGTTGTGAAGACTTATGTCACTGTTTCTGGGCAGTCTGTTTCCTCTACAGTTCGCTCCAGTCTTTGTGCACACTAGCACTAACTATGCGTATCTATTCTGCTCCAATAGCCCTTTCATTTTATCCAACTCTCCAATCTAACATTGAAGTTTACATCGTTAACCTTAATTAACCGTAACCCAAAGGTGAAGTCCACAGCCTTTCATCTCTACAGGTGAAGTCGCTTTTACCATTCTCTGTTCTCAATCACTTTCATTGAATCTAATAACAACTCCCATTTGTTCCTGACCCCTCAGCTAACAGAAACAGTCTGTCACCCCATCCCACCCTGTCGTCACTTTAACAGACTTATTTTATTTTTCCACAGTGGTTCAGTGGTTAGCACTTCTGCCTCGCAGCACCAGGGACCTGGGCTGAATTCCAACCATGGGTGACTGTCTGTGTCTGTTTCCTCCCATTGTCCAGAGCTGTGAAGGTTAGGGGGATTGGCCATGGGAGGTTGCCCATAAAGTCCAGAGATGTGTGGGCTAGCCATGGGAAATGCAGGGTTACAGAGGGAGGGTTGGCATGGACTTGATATGCTGCTTCCAAACTGTAGGTGTTCTGGGCAAAGAAATTCAATTTTCCAATTTTTATTTTAGTATGTCAATGCATCATTGCCTCTTGGATTTCACACACTATACCTCTTGCAATGACAATTAGACTTTGATTAGCTTTACCTTATCAACCTGGTTAATGATTTGCATGCAGGAGTGGTACAAGATTTTAAAATTCTCTTTTATTTTGCAAAGCATCTGGCCCAGATGTCGATACTGAAAAAAACATCTGTCTTCTTTATGTCAAATAAGAATGAAATGCTTCTTACAATAATGTTGATGAGTGGTAGCTCAATGGAACTTTTTTAATTGGACTTGGACTTCCCTACAGCAGGTGAATTTGAGAAATTGCCATGCAGATTAGTATTAAAAATGGTGATTGGCTTGATAAACTCCAGAAATGGCATGATAGTTTAAAACTAGGGTGGCACAGTGGCTAGCACTGCTACCTCGCAGTGCCAGGAACCCGGGTTCGATTCTAGCCTCAGACCCAACATTCTCCCCGTGTCTGCGTGGATTTCCTCCGGGTGCTCCAGATTCCTCCCACAGTCCAAAGATGTGCGGATCAGGTAAATTGGCCCATGCTAAATTGCCTATAGTGTTAGGTGCACTAGTAAGGAGTAGGGGAACAAGTCTGGATGGGTTACTCTTCAGAGGGTTGGTGTGGACTTGTTGGGCCGTAGGGCTTGTTTCCACACTGGAGGGAATCTAATCTAAAAAAACTAGTGAAACTAAAACAACCTTATCAACCTGAAACCCTGGTTTTTAATGTTCCTGTTGGTTTTTGATTGAAGGTTTGACCTCAACTGTTGACTTGTTTGCCTTTTCTCAGATGTTGTGGAACTCCTCTGTGTTCTTTGAAACATTTCCCTTTCTCTATTAAAATTCATGCAAAGAACTTTTGTAAAATCTCTGCAATTTTGGTAAAACCTTGAGCCTAGATATCAATACTAAGAGGGAAGTTTCTCCAAGTTTTCTGGCTTTGGCCTGTACTTTAGAATCTCTGAATGTCCACTTTCTGACAATGGACTGGATACAGGAGTCAGGTCACCTCTGTCTTTGCTACTTCACTAACATTCTTTGAGAGGACTAAAGAAATAATGGAACAATGGGGCCTCATGTTAAAATGGTATGCTCATTTTTTTGAAGCAATAGTCTTTAACCCACATCCCAAAGATGCGTTTGGGCAGCATGGTGGCTCAGTGGATAGCACTGCTGCCTCACAATACCAGAGACCCAGGTTTGAGTCCAGCCTTGAGTGACTGTCGGTGTGGAGTTTGCACATTTCCCCGTGTCTGCATGGGTTTCCCCCAGGTGCTCCGGTTTCCTCCCACAGTCCAAAGATTTGCAGGTCATGGTAAATTGCCCCTAGTGTTCAGGGATGTGTAGGTTAGGTGCATTAGTCATGGGTAAATATAGGATAATAGGGTAGGGGCATGGGTCTGGGTGAGTTACTTTTCCAAAGGTTGGTGTGGACTTGTTGGGCCGAAGGGCCTGTTTCCACGCTGTACGGATTCTATGATTTGGCAAGTACTCCGTTTAATGCAAATGGAAGTGCTGACTGATCGTGCCTGTGAGCCTAGGTGTTTGAACAAAGAGCTGAGTGTGGTTTTACTGCCTCCCAGGGTGAGGGAGTAGGGGTAATAGCAATTTAACAACCCTCTGACAATTTCCTTTCACCCAGAGGGGCAATTAGAATCTGGGCCTCACCATCTTTGTAAGTGATGTCAGGTTCTAGTCTGAACTCAGTAATTCACTCATTTATATCTGGTTCAAATCACCTGGTTCTGCCCCTGGACGGACTTAGGGAAAGTGAAATGAAGAAGGCAATAAACAGGTGTTTCAGGGCAAAAGGATCTCTGCATTTATTAAATACAAAAGGTAAGTATAATGTAAGAAATGAAGGTAAATGCAATTAACAGTGAAATTGACACTATCGATTATACAGAAGACAATAATGAAATACACTGTTAAATTAAACACTGTCAGAAGTTTAACAGCAGTTTTAATCACAGAACTTTAATCAGGCTTCCTAACCTTTGGGGTCCCTGCACTGTCACCACTGACCTTCCCCTCCCTGCTTAGCTAGTTTGGAAACTTTGGGCTCTTGGAGATTTAGGCACAGCACTGGGAATAAATGTGATTTTGAAGTACAGCTGGCCACTCCCACTTGCCGTACCCAGTGCCTTGAGGAAGACTTTGGACGGTGTAGGCCTTCAGTCTGGGTTGAGTCACTGATGTGGTGGGATGCGTGTTGGGTTTATCGGGTGACTACTGGGTTTCCCTTACTTTCTGGTGGTTTTATGAGCCGGTTCTCACCTCAGGCTGTGCGTGAGGCTTTGTGGACTAGGTCGGGTCGGTGATTCAGGGGGGTTGTCGGTTCTCAGGTCTGCTGGTTGTTGTTGCCCTTATATGCCCTGTGTTGGCAGGGTTCGGAATTGCTATTGGAATCCCTCTTATGGAGACAACTGTGCAGGGAGCTTTCAGGGAGATAGTGTTTGGGATCTCTCCTCCACAGATAGGTGTGGGGCTAGCTCTCTCAGGTGAGGTTAGGGCCTAACATATATTGATTATGGGTCCCTTATCCTCGCATCAAATTTGCACTTGCCACTGTGTTACTGGTGTTCCCTTTGAGGTCAACTGGATTCCTGAGAGTTGAGAATATGAATATTGATTGAAGTTGAATGTCTATAGGCTCCATAATGTCTGTGTTACGTAGCCTGAGGTGTAAAAATTAGTTTCCATCTCAAATGTTAGGTCGGGTTGATTGTTCTTTTAGAGTGAAGGTGCAAATTGGACTATCTGGGCTGAACAATGGTTCCAGGCTGGCATCTGTGTGTTTGTGTATTTTTCCCAGTGCTCAGCCCAGTTGCCCTCTTTCTTTTGAAAACTGCAGGGTTTTGGTCCAGTGGTGTAGAACATGGGGATTTTTGCTCAATCCTACAGCGGTGAAAGCATGAATCATCATAAAATATAAGGCGCATTTAGATGTGAACTTGTGATGCCAAGGCATACAAGACTATGGGGTCAAGTGCTGGAGCATGGGATTAGCATAGTTAGGTGGTTGTATTTGACCAGCACAGACTTAATGGACCAAATGGCCTTGTCCTGTGCTGCAGATCGCTATGATTCAACTCAGTGAAGGTCATATTTCATAGAATCCCCACAATATGGAAGCAGGCTATTCAACTCATCCAGTCCACACCAACCCCCTGAAAGGCATCCCATCCATTTACCACTCACCCACCAAGTTCCTGTAATCCTGCATTCCTCCTAGCTAACCTTACACATCCTTGAATACTATGGACAATTTTGCATGCCTAATCCACCTAATCTACACATGGGAGGAAACCAGAGCACCCAGAGGTAACACGCACAGATACGGAGAGAATGTGCAAATTCCACAAGGACAGTCACCCGAGGGTGGAATCGAACCTGGGTTCCTGGCGCTGAGAGGTAGCAGCTAGCCAGCGTACCACCCTGAAGAAACTGCACAGCAATATTGGTGTGTCTGATGAGCCAGGATGGTTCTGTCCCTATAATCAAATGGCTTATGGAAATCACGACCAAATATAAAGAAACTAGTGAGTCAACTGCAGTTTGAGGAGAGGAGTAGGATAATAACTGAGAGGATTACTGATTTCAAACAAGGTTTGTGGCACTTGCTGATTGCGATTCACTTGTGATTGCACACAACTCCAGGCTGATACTTGGCAAGAAAACTCCCATCATTCTATAAGCAAATCGACCTGATGAAGGAACAGAAAGAATATAGCTGTCCTGCTACAGCAACATGACGACCGTGCAAATAACATAGATAACACTCAATGTACAAATGGAACATTGGTGACAAAGTGATTCATTGGGATGCATAGGGACAAGCCATCCCATCAATCAAATCAGGCCACAGGATCATTATGCATGTCACACACTAACCCTTTCTAATCAAGGTTAATGCTAATACAGGCACCCTCTAACACCTAGCCTAAAATAAACAGCTGTAATGCCTTGGCCATTCATTAATGCCGTGGCCGTGTTCACAGCACAGGACATTCTGGAAAGGGATATTTATTGCTGAGATATTCCTGTTGACAAGAGATGATCGGACTCTGCCTGTGGAGCTCTTCAGAGCAGCCTTGTCGCATAAAATGCCTGGAGCAATTGTTATAATCCTGGATCTTTAGCACAGAAACTGCTCCCTCAGTCAGAGAGAAATGTTGGGAAATTAGGAGATTAATTTCATTTGAGACAATAACGTTTCTACCTGGGTAGAAGGAGGCCTGGGTTCAAATCCCATCTGCTCCAGAGGTATGTAACAATGTCTCTGAACAGGTTGATTAGACAAACAGGTTAAATTAAAAAAAAAGTTAAGAATTAAAATGAAAACAAAAAATGCTGGAAATCATAGCAGGTGAAGCAACATCCATGGAGAGAGAGCAAGCTAGCGTTTTGTGTCCAAATGACTTTATCAGTGCTCATCTAGACTCAGAATGTGAGCTTGCTCTCTCTCCGCTGATGCTGCCTGAATGGACCGTAATTGCCAGCATATATTATTTTCAGTACAGATTCAAGCATCTGCACTAACTTACTCTGTTTAAAAATTAAAATGCTGGATTAGTGCTCTCGACATATTTCTCTGAGATTAGAATTAGGAATAGTTGTCCACAGTGTGTCATTCCCCAGTCTGATACTGACTGGCGAACACTTAGTAGCAGATACTCCTTACACTTCAGTGAATGTAAATCTGCAAGTCTCAGTTATCCCCAATTTTAATAATGCTGTCTTGAACCTCAGCCTGGGTCGAATATCAGGGGCTTTACAATCTTAAGCACAGACAGGAGCTTCATTGGTAGCAAAGGTTGTGTGTAAGGCACACCTTATTGGAAATATGAAGTGACAAGTTTACATTAGAAGGGTTGGTCACATGGTCACCTGTAAACACTAACACCATTGAAACCTATAGCCCACTGTTGTGTTGAGTGAGTGCTGAATTGTCAATAATCCCATCGATAAGATATTAAGAATTTCATGGGGTAGTCACCGAGGAAGAGTCTTCGTAAGCATTCCATTCTTCCCTCCCATGAGAAAAAAAGTCATCAAAGGAGTTGGCTTTCCTGTCAGCAAAGATTCTTTCTTTCTAGCATTTCTGTTTTAAATAACAACAAAACAAAACTTATTGACTGGTCACTTATTTCACTTGGGATCTTTCTGTACACAGTTATCCTACATAGTGCATGCCTATCAAACCAAAATTATTGCACGTTAGAAATAATTCATCAGCCCAGATTCTTGTGGGTGGGATTCAGCTGGGGAAGACCCAGCTCCAATCTAAACAAGTTCTAGTTTTGCTACTTGGGGAAGTGGGCTGGTCATGACTTATACATGAGAAACTCAAACTGCGCAGGACAATATGAAGTCAGTGCTGAGTTCAAATAGACTCCATAGTTCACTGTTAGATGTATCTTAACCAACAGTGAGGGGCAGTAGGGTCAAGAACATTTAAAGTAAGCGCAAGTACTTCTTAAGTGTGACTATAAACGGTCAACTGTTATGTTATTTAAATCCCCTACCCTTTAAAAATAAAAAATGATTAGTGTGAAGCAAAAGTAAAATCAAGCTCTGTAGCTATTTAAATCCCTAGCCCTTGGAAATTAAAAATATGTCATCTCTGTCAGTAAAATAAAAGTTATGTTCCAGTTGTCACAATAGATATTTGTTGACATTTCCCCAAAGGTTATCAGTATATCATTACTAATGCTCTGCTGTTTTCCACAACCTATAATTATTTCAGTGGGGGTTTGTAAACTTTAAAAAAATTATTTCACAAGATGTGGGTTTTGCTGCCTGAGCCAACATTTATTGCCCATTTTGAGTTGCCCTACAGAAGGTCATGATAGATTGCTTTCTTGAGTATCTGCCACCCATTTGCTGAGGATGGACCCTTTGTGCTGTTAGGGAGGGACCTTCTGGATTTTGATCAAGTGACACTGAAGCAGCAATGGTATATTTCCAAGTCAGGATGTTGATTGTCTAGGAGGGGAGCTTGCAGGTGGTTTATGGAATTATTGAGAATGCGAAGAGGTTAGTAAATGATCGCCTGATTTTTTAGGGGAGTTATGGATTCCCAATTGCTTATTTTGATAAAGTATTAGGTGCATGAGAGAATTTAATATGGTTTAAAAGGAGTCTCATAACAAGTTTTTTTCATGACAGTAAAGGCTGTGGTAGATAATTTATTTGAACTCAACATGGCTCCTGATGTCCGCTCATGATGGATATTGGATGAGTTTGATGAGAGTCATGGAATCATAGAGACGTACAGCAGGGAAATAGACCCTTCAGTCCAACTTGTCCATGTAGACCAGATATCCTAACCTAATCTCGTCCCAGTTACCAGCACTTTATCCATACCCCTCTAAACGCTTTCTATTCATACATCCATCCAGATGTCTTTTAAATGTTGTAGTTGTAGGCTCCATCACTTCCTCCAGCAGCTCATTCCATACACACACCATCCTCTGCATGACCTTTTACATCTTTCCCCTCTCACCCTAAACCTATGTAAAAACAATGACTGCAGATGCTGGAAACCAGATTTTGGATTAGTGGTGCTGGAAGAGCACAGCAGTTCAGGCAGCATCCAAGGAGCTCCTCGGATGCTGCCTGAACTGCTGTGCCCTTCCAGCACCACTAATCCTAAACCTATGCCCTCCAGTTTTGGACTCACTACCCTGGGAAAAATACCTTGGCTACTCACCCTATCTATGCCTCTCATGATTTTATAAATTTCTATAAGTTCATCCCCAGCCTCCAATGGGGAATAAAGTAACAGCCTATTTGGCCTCTCCCTATCATTTAAACACTCCAACCCTGGCAACAACCTTATAAATCTTTTCTGAACCCTTTCAAGTTTCACAGCATCCTTCCTATATGAGGGAGACCAGAACTGAATGCAATATTCCAAAAGTGACCTAACCAGTGTCCCGTACAGCCACAACATAACCTCTCAACTCTTATACTCAATGTTCTGACCAAAAAAGGCAAACATACCAAATGCCTTCTTCACTATCCTATCTACCTGTAACTCCACTTTCAAAAGGGCTATGAACCTTTGTTCCAAGGTCTCTTTGTTCAGCAACTTCCCAGGACCTCACCAGGACTAGATGGCTAATATGGAAAAAGTGGTGGGTAGGGACATGGGTTGGCAGCAAGTTGGTATTAGAGCAAGGTGGCATGAGGAATGCATGGGAGATGCAGGTTGAAGAGCGAACAATGAGAGCTAGAGGGCTTAATTTTTAATGAACAAATAGGGATGAAGTTCTGAAGAACCAAACTGTCCCTTCCAAAGAGCCCATGTGGCAGTTGGCAGTCCCTATGGCAACCTCTGATCTGCACCCAATATCTGTGTGACTGGGCCTGTCACATAGCTCCCCCACTTCCACAACTTGAATTCATTTCTTTCCATGGGAGGAGAATACAATTCTATGACAGTTCCATATCTACATACTGGATTAACCACCTCAGTCTGTTATGCCCAAGGGTAGCTCAGAAATTAATACAAAGTCAGGAACACTGAGTGTACTTGTGGACTTTCAGCAACAGCCTGTTTATTTCATGTTGTGTGAAGTGTTCAGCTATTCATAGCCCTTGTTGAATTTCTCATTGTTATTGGGAGAAGCTGAAACTATTGTTTATAAAGACTGATGATGGTGAGGAGATTTGATCGAGCTATTAAAACTCACAAAGGATCAAGACAGATTGGATAGAGATTAAATTGCCCCCATTGAATGGTTAAGAACCAAAAAAATTACCAATTTAATGGTGATTGACAGAAAAGTCAGTGGCAACATGAGGAAATATTTTATGCACTGAGCTAATAGGATCTGGGATGGTCTACCTGAGGGTTTGGGGAAAGTGTGTTTAATTTTGGTTTTCAAAACATAGAGAGTGGTAGAGTCATTGTTGTGCAGCACAGAAACAGACCCTTCAGTCCAACTCGTCAATACTAATCAGATATCCTAAATTGACCTAGTCCCATTTTCCAAATCCCTCTAAACCCTTCCTACTCATGTACCCATCCAGATGCCTTTTAAATGTTGTAATTGTACCACCCTACACCCTACTTCCTCCAGCACCCCATTCCATACATGCACCCATGCATCACCCTTTGTGTGAAAATCTTGCCCCTTAGGTCCCTTTTAAATCTTTCCCCTCTCACCCTAAACCTATGCCCTCTAGTTTTAGACTCACCTATCTTGGCAAATAATCCTGGCTTATTCACCCGAACCATGCTCCTCATGATCTTGTAAAACTTGTTGAGAAAATACAGATAAATGTGAACAACGCCCTGACTTTTTTCTCCACTGTGACTCAATAATGAACTCTGTGCTTAATATAGACTGACAGTTCAGTGCATTAAGCGTGATCAGTATCGCCTGAGGTATTGACTTCCAGTCGAGAGTTAAACCTCAGACCCATTGATCTGCCTAAGTGGATATAAAGGTTCCTGTGGAAATGTTCACAGAACAGCAAATAATAGTTCTAATATCCTAGCTCCTTTTTGTGTTGGCTGTAGTTCACAAGTGCCCCAACAAAGGGGTGAGAGTTAAAATCTCAGATGAGAATCCAATCTGCTATGAGGGAATGCTGCACTGTTGGAGGTAATGCCTTCAGCATGAGATATTAAACAAAGGCCTCAAATGAATCTTGAAAATCCCATAATACTACCCAAAGGAGAGTAAAGGAGTGTCTCTGATGAACATTTTATCCTCCAACCCACAAAATTGATAGAAAGATAGTCACTTAAGAATGCAATTTGTCTCCTGCAATAACTGCTAGAAAATACCAAAAAAATACTTTAAAGTTACAAAAAAGTACTTTATTAATCATAAGGTTATTTGGAAAATCCTGAGTTTGTGAAAGGCACTATATAGTTGCATATTTACACTTTCTTCAATCTAACTCCTTCAAACAATATCACTAAAAAGAGATTATCTGGTCATTTCATAATCTATCTCTGGGAGCTTAAGGCACAGGTAAATAGCAATTTCCTTTGATAATACAGTAATAATGATTGTTCTTTAAGGGCAACTTTAGAAGATCTTGAGGACTATGTAAATGTGGCTCTACAGATTCTAGAGACATCCAAAAGTTAGGAATTACAGATTATGCTTTAACAGGAGTTTTAAACCAGTAGAAACTTGTGCCAATTGTGGTGTCATGTGTTTTCTTGCCATGCCTTATAAATAGTGATGGTACTATGTTTGTACAGAGCAAATGAAGAACATTAAGTATTTCAGCAACTGGGCCAAGGTTCAGAATCATTAGTGAGAAGGACAGATGCAATCCTTCAATGATGGTGTATACTGGATCTATGACACTATTAGAAGCATCTGTTCAGAATCCAGTCCATGAAAAACAAAGAAGCAAAAGAGCTTGCATTCAGAGTGTGCCTTTTACAATGTCCCAAATGCTCCCACATCACTTCAGAGATTTGCCTAAAAACTGCTGGGTTAGCTGAAATGAAGTTAAATGAAACGAGGGAAAAAGAAAACATATAAAACCTGCTGATGACCTAGTGATTAGAAAGGCCACTCTTTTTAATGAGTTTCTGTGTTTTGCTAATGGAAAGTGTGTGTTTATATTAAGTGTTGTAACTCAGCTGTAATGGACTGGATTGTCACAGTAACTCTGAAAAAGCTGTATATCTGCTTACAACAGGCAGAGTGAATCTGATGTGACAATGTGATCTATTTATCAGCTGAATTTAAGATTGACATAGAATGGCGCTGTGTAAATATCATACGGTTGATTGTATGACATAAAGGTGGTGATTAGCTTGAACAAACTGGCCACAATTCAAAGCTTTCAAGAGATAAGCCTTTTTCCAGGAAGGCATAAGCAAGCCTCAATGAGCAAGTGATAATCGATGACTGTTATGGACCAGACCAGACTAAACCACCTCAAAATATTTTAAGGAGATAGCCTAGAATCTAACCTTTTCTTATTATAAAGACATGTGTGAAGTGTGTGTTCCCGATGTGATGCGACTGGTCAAACTACTCGATGTTAAACAAAACACAATTTATTTAAACACTGCAATTAAAGTATAAATAAAAGAAAGAGGAATTCTGAATAACTTAACCATTGGAAAACTCAACTGAATAATAGATATAGTATCTATTACTAATTAACTATTCCGATATAGTAACATACCATAAACACACCCTTTGGCATAAAGGCAAACTCAGACACAGATTCTACCATGCAGTTCTCCAAAGGAACAGGAAAAAATTATCAAGAGAAAATTCAGAGAGTGTTGCAACTGAGCGACAATCACTGAAGCTTCAATTCTTTCGAGTCCCCTGTAACTTCTGATGTTACTGAGAAAACCAAAGCCCAGATATCTACATCTGTGAGAACTGGCCACATCCATTCAGGCTGTTAAAAAAAAACCCAAGGCCTCCCAAGTTGTTTACATGGGTCATCTTCAGTAGCCGCTTGGTACCTCTGCCTTACAACCTCATGTTAAAAACAATAACAGTGACAGCATCATCATGATGACACACACTTGTGAAGTTTGCCAGTGGTCAAACTGATCATTTGCTGGAGACTGACAGCGGAAAATATTTTATGGACAGTTTGAATGTGTGGAAACAGAGTATATTGAAAGCTTGTCTCAGCGTGATAGTGAGTTAGCTTAGATCTGATTAATGGCTTGAGGTTAAGATGGAACAGGCCTATCGCCTGATTCCACATGTAGGATTCTATAATGATTCTATAATGCCACATATCCCCATTGTGAGGTTGCTGAGATGAAGTGCTGAAGATGGGGTTACACTGAGCTTCAGTTTAAAACTATGTTGGTTTAATAAATGACAGATTGCAAGTCTTCTACACTTGTGACGATGCAAAGTATAGCAAGAGTGAATCTTGTGAACCAGGTCGAGAACTGGCAGATGGATCAGCCAGCACTGTTAATAGGCAATCAATTAGTAACTTCAGCTTTACAACTAAGAGATGAATCCCTATGGTCTCACTTATGTAGGGATGCAAGGCAGAGAAATGGTGTAGAAAAATCAAGAGAAGAAAATCTAATGGGCCTTTGTGTTGCTAAAATAGAATTGAGAAAAGACATGAGGAACCAACAGACTGGAAAGAGTTTAGAGCCTAGAGGGGAGAGCTGTCCTTGCAGCTGGCCCAGTTCTGATTCACTTTGAATGTTAATAATTTGACTCGATCTGGTAACTGGCAGGTAGGAGAGAATGTGGCACACACATCGTTTTGTGTCAAGCAGCATGAGAGAAATGATGGAATATTCCTTCACAGGTGAGATCACCTTGAAAGAGTGATTGGGCTGCTGTAAAAGACATGTTGTTTACTTTCAATATCAGAGCAGATCTGTACGTGATTGATGTTAACCAATTTGTATCTACAACCTCGGGTAATCCTATGACCTAATTTAGCCCAAATAGCACAGCAGCATTCATTCAGAGGCCAATTAATGCAGCATTTCAACATTGCTGAGGTATCGTCTCTTAAATAAAGTAATTAGCATTCACTAGATGGTGCTGTTATCATTCCCGAATAATGAAATTAAGCACTTGAGCTTATCCTTTATGATAAATAATGATACAGTTCAGTGATAGTATTTTGAAAAGTCTCAGTGCAATTTTAATGTTCGCTTCATTGTCATAAAGCATTCAGATACAAGTGACTGCATCATACAGCAGGTTTATACACTATCCCAGTTTCTTTAAACTGGTCCTTGCTGATCTCAAGCAACCCAAGTGTACTGTCATTGCCATGTTTTTCTCCACTATAACTATCCTAAGACTTCTCCGAGCACAATTAGTCAATCGCAACTGATGCTGAATAACGGGTGGTTCGCAGCTGCAAGATCGTCACTGCTGAGAATCGGATTGGATTCATCCAAAGTAACTTTGCTGAGGAGATTTAGCAGTTGGCAGAGAGCAGCCACCTCATTCTATTTTCCGAGGATAGGTCTGAGGTCAAACCCCACAGGACCTGCTATGTTCAAAACACCTTGAATGTAACACATTCCTTAGCCTGGACAAGATTTCAACTGAGCATATTGTCACCAGGTCCATCAGCATAGTAACTCGAGACGCTATCCTGAAATAGTATCCTCTCACAACTGTTGCTATGTCAAATCTCACATCAGTAGATCAGCACATGTTTAAGCGACCTGCTCGTTGTATCATCACAGCATCACATCATGTGATTTGAGGTTCTAAAGATCTCCGACTCCATCTTATCTCAGATCACTCAAAGCATGGCACTCTTCTTAAAGCATTTTCTGTCACCTCATAGCCCATTGCCAGCCCAGACCCTTATTTGCCTGTGAGTCTAATTTTGGACATAATAATTGTAATGAATGCCTGTTGGGGGTTTTCAAAGCACAATATCCACACCCAATTTCTAATGTCACGAATGCAAACATAAGCATTACTACATTTTAAAATTTTTAGAATTCATTTAGTGGGATGTGGGTGTTGCTGGCTGGGCCAGCATTTATTGCTTGTCCGTAGTTGCCCTTGAGAAGATGGTGGTGAGCTACCTTCTTAAATCGCTGCTATGGGTGAACCCATAATTCCATTAAGGAGGGAATTCCAGGATTTTGAGTAAGATACCTTTTAGGCGGCAAAAATAATTTCAAATCCAGTCGCCAGGCCACCCTCGATAGGCTCCAAAGACCCTCAAGTAAAGGCGGACACTAAACCCAGTTCTCATCGTACCTCAATATGGCTCTAAGCCTGTCATTAGGTCTTGGCAAAATGGATAAACGCAGATGAGTAAAACAAATCTGCATTAGTTGCTGACGCGATATGTATCTTCACACATGATTCATGTGATCTCTTGGATCACCCGAAGTGAGTCAGAGAGGACTTTTCCAAATGTTCTTCCTATTGCCTCTAGGTGGTGCTTCTCTGGTGGTTTTGCCTCTACCAGGAGATTACATGGTTTTGTGTGGGTTGGGGTGGTGGGTGAGAGGGAAGGAGGGACTGGGGCAAAGGATAGAGGGACTGGTTGTCATGACTTTGCTGCAGACTGTGCATCGCTCGGCCCTTTGTCAGTCATCGTTGCACGTTTGTCTGATTCTATGTAAACCAATTTAACACCCTTCAGATGATCTGTTCATTTCTACAGTGAACAATGGATTTGATTACTTTTTATATGTACGATTTGTTCTGATCGCTGCGCTGCTGCAGTTCTTTTACACATTGTGTATGCAGTTACAAAAGGATTGCAAATTGAATAGGCAGTTTGTTGACACGTTTGTTAAATTGACATGATTTGTTACTGTGTTTGGGATCAGAGTGTCCCCTTTGATGAGCAGCTGATTATATACACAAGTCTAATATCTAACATCCTTTGGGGGGATATACGATAGAAGTGAGTTGGGAGCCAAGAATGGGGCTTGACTTCTTTGCCCTGCTGATGAAGGATTAACTTGTTAGAGAATCTGACACAAGGGTCTGACACGTCTGTTTCTATACAGCATTTATGTACAGCCCACAGAGCCTTGTGAGTGATACCTGATACTTGAACCATTGCTCAGGTTAATGCCCATCAATCTCAGTTTGTGATACTGATAGATTTTGGTGTCTACATTGGACATTTGTCAACTAGGGTGACAAAAGCACTGCCCCAACCTACAGGAGATTTAAACAGAATTACAGTGAAGAAGCGTTGTAAACAAAATGGAACAAGAATGTCTCGGCTTGAGGGGCAAAGGTGAGTCCTGATGTTGTGCAACACTTGTCCCATCCAAAAGCTCAACTAATGGACAAGACGCAGAATGAAATATTAAAGCGATTTGTTCATTTGAGGATGGAGGAGAGGTCACATAGCGAGGTCAGTCAGTGACTACCTTTCAAAAGTATGTCACTTGCTGTGAAGGGCTCTGGGACATTTCTTCCTGCCCTTTTTAACACTCTTGACAACTCTACCATGTGTGAGACTGAGCGAATCCCACATCTCTTCTTTTCAGAAACCAAGGAGACAAATAATATCTTTGTTTAACTTGTAACCAGTTACAAATTCAAGTAACAGTTAGCGGCTGAAATCACTGCTGCTGGGTGTAGCATTGTTCTGGTTAATTCCAGAGTTGAGAGGGTTGGTTTATGAGGAGAGATTGTGTAGATTGGGACTATGCTCATTGGAATTTCAAAGAATGAGGGGGGATCTTACAGAAACAAATAAAATTATGAAGCGAATAATTAAGATAAAACCATGGAGGTTGTTTTCACAGGTGGGTGAAATTGGAACTAGGGGGCATAGCCTCAAAATAAGAGGGAGCAGATTTAGGACTAAGTTGAGGAGGAACTCCTTCACCCAAAGGGTTATGAATGTGTGGAATTCCCTGTCCAGGGAAGCAGTTGAGGTTACCCCATTGACTGTTTTTAAGATAAGGATAGATCGGTTTCTGAAGAGTAAAAGAAGGAAAGGTTATGGAGACCGGGCGGGTAGGTGAAGCTGAGTCCATTAAAAGATCAGCCGTGATCTCATTGAATAGTGGAGCAGGCTCAAGAGGCCGGATGTTGTTATGTTCTTACAGCATGTGATTGAGAGTCTCTATTTAAGACTGGGCGAAGGTTGGGAAGAAGCAAAGGACAAGCAGGTTTTCTCCATCCTACTCGACATGGTGCCATCTCCGGTGAGTTAAACACAGAGCGATTTTACCTGTGGACCTTCCCCTGGCATCTGAACAGATCTCCCTCTGCTCCCTGGAGGACGATGTGTGGTAGACGTGAAAAGTAAACTTTGGAAAAGGGTAAGGAGCAGAATATGAAATACCGGGGGAAGACATCAAAAACATGATCAAAGAGAAAGAAAGGTGCACACACTAAACAAAGGCTTTAAATAGATTTAAACATCCACTGCTGAAAAAAAGTATTTACATTTTTAATTGTCAGAGATGTAGATTCATTAAATCCATCCATCTATTCAAGAATAGGAATGTGTGAATAATTACAGTTGCTTTACCAAATTTAGTAACAACAGCACCTTACTGCTTACTCACAGTCTCCCAGAGACAGTGAGAGTGATAGCTCTTCGCATTTGCCAGATGTTCAGAATGTGACACTTTGCAAGTGTAACCTCCCTCTTTCCGGTTCTGATAGCTTTTAATTTCCAGAGTTTTATTTAAATAAACCAGTGAATTCTAAAAGGAGTAGATTAGGCCCAAACTAAAGGTGAAGATGTTATATATTTTATGTGTCCACAATGAAGCCTGTGGAACAGAAAGTGCTTATCATTGACAATTGTGTAACGATGTGCCTGGCACTGAATTGAAGCAGTGGGAGGTTTAGAATCTAAACCATCTAATCTGAAAAGCTTAGTGGATGAAAGTCTCTCAACAGTAGGAAGAAACTAATATAATTATAGATATTATGGGTTGCACATTAGTATTCTCCCTGACATGTCAATAGTCTATCCACTCAATATGAGATACAATATTAGTAAGCAGGGAATGCCTAGCTGGTCTGTCAATGACCATTTCTTCCCATGTTCTTATCTCCCATCAGCACCTTGTGAGAGAAACAGAGACAAAAAAAATCACAATAAAGACCTAGGGCCAAAAATGGACAAGCTACTCTGAATGATTCTCCATGGGTTACCATTGAAACCAACACAGGAATCAATCCAGAACGCTTGCTACATAATGGGGAAAGCTGAAGCCAATGGTTTTGGACCCTACTTCAAACTCCAGTCGTTGATGCAATCCTTCTCCCAGACTGGCAATTATTAAAATCAGTTTGTTAATATGCTCGGTGCTTTTGTGATGATCTTCCAACCATATATTCTACACCGTCATAGAGACTATTTATTTCCACCTCCATAACCTCACCCAGATTTATTACCATCTCAGCTTCTCTGTTGATAGAATTATTATAAACAATTTTGTGATCGCTCACCTTGCCCGTTCTCATGCCATCCCGACTCGTTTCCAATATTCTATCCATCATTCTATGCTACAATTCTGCTGCCTGTGATCTACTCACTCCCAAGCCCTGTTCATCCCGCATCCCCGCTCTCTGACTGACATTACCCCTCCACCACGCATCAGCTTGACTTTTAAGGGCTCCTCCTGAATATGAAATGTTTTCAACTCCGCATCCCTTCATCAGGAAGTGCTTTTGCCCGAAACATCGATTTTCCTGCTCCTCGGAAGCTGCCTGATCTGCTGTCCTTTTCCAGCACTACTCTAATCTTGACTCTCACCTCCAGCATCTGCAGTCCTCACTTTCACCTATCCCTGTAATCTCCTCATACTTGACAGCCATCTGAGACAACAGAAGGTGAGGACAGCAGATGCTGGAGATCAGAGTTGAGAGTGTGGTGCTGGAAAAGCACAGCAGGTCAGGCAGCATCTGAGAAGCAGGAGAATCGACGTTTCAGGCATAAGCCCTTCATCAGGAATAGGCTTGATGCATGGTGGAGAGGCAACATCAGTCAGAGAGCTCAGGGATGAGGGACAATCAGGGCTTGGGAGCGAGTAGATCACAGGCAGCAGAATAGGCCTATTCCTGATGAAGGGCTTATGCACAAAGCATTGATTCCCCTGCTTCACGGATGCTGCCTGACCTGCTGTGCTTTTACAGCACCACACTCTCAAGCTCTCTGAAATACCTGTCCTCATTCCGTTCTGGAATCTTTGATCTCTCAGAGTTGTAATCTTTTCACCAGTGACACCCATTGCCTGGCCCTCAAGGTCTCTGCAACACGACATACATTATACGTGTATATAACGTCAGGAGAAGCACTGATTGGTGGGATGAGAAAAAGCCCTTCACTAAGGGGTCACCAGATTTGAGGTAGAGTTTGAAGGTGAGCAGCAGGGGTTTTGAGAATTTTCTTTTTTACACAGAGGATAACTCACTGTTTAAAAATGCTTCAGGAAACACAGGAGACAGAGTCCCAGAGAACATGGTTTGGCATTTTAAAAAGCAAACAGCAGCCCCGTGGCCATTCTTTCTTTGAAAAAAATTCATTTATGAAATGAAGATGTCACCAACTAGGCCAGCAGTTAAGAGCCAACCGCATTGCTGTCAACTGTAGGTCATTTTCCTTCCCTGAAGGACATGAGTGAACCAGAATGGAATTTTCTTCATCCCCAGCACTGGATTCATGGCCATCTCTAGACTCTTAATTCCACTTTTAATTTTGGATTCTACATTGACTTTCCTGATCCTCAGATGCTGCTTGATCGGTTGTGGTCTTCCAACACCACACTTTTTGACTAATTCGACCAACTACCAAGGCAGGATTTGAACTCAGGGCCCCCCCTAGTTTTTTCCTGCATTAATAACCCTGTGATAATGTCACTAGGCCATTACCTCCCCCTTGTGTCTAGGCGAGCCTCCCTCCCCATACCTAGAATGATGCTGCTGCCATTCAGAGCACTCTATCCTGAGACAGACGTGAGCAGTCAAAATATTTCCCAGCTCTTGCATGGATCAGGGCGTCAAAGTGATGGACAGTTTGTTCCAAACATTCACTGCGAACCATTCCAGCTGAGTCTTGAAAAATACCAATGGAGGAAGTCAGAGGGACTGATTCAGGAGGCTCCACGTTCACATCGGTCTGAGGATCTACAACTTTCCCACAACCTGGAGCAGCAAGCTGCAGAATCTTCTCACTCTTGATCACAGAAACATTCTGTGTGAAATTTTCTGTTGAGTAATTTCCTGATTAGTTTTGTGTAATCATTTTGCTTTAATAACAGATAATAAGAGAAGTGCTTATTTCCCTCTGAACTGTTAAAACAGGTAATGTCACTGTGTCTATTTACAGGCTGAAAGATTCAAACCCCTCCTTTACAAATATTATGTGAGAACTTCAGGTGTTAGTGTAGATAAACAAAAGTCAATGAAGACTGTTTGATGTAGGCTCAGCATCATTCAGCCATTCATCAGCATAAGGGGTTAATTCTGATCATGTAATGCTATGCATTTCATCAAAGCAAATGCTGTTCCATCATATGATCTTGCTCTCTTATACAACCCTGTGCTAATGTATAACACAACAATAAGATGTATTCCAGTCAGGTTGTGCTTTCTTTATATCAGCAGTGTAAATGTTCCCTATGAATTATCAATACCAGGATATTGATACATTAACCTATTAAATCAGGTAAAGATTCACTCTTGCATATATCTAAACCAATCAGGTCAAATAAAGGTTCAGCATGGTGCAGGCCTTAACCAATCAGATTAGTTAACAGCACGGCCAAGTACAAGCATTAGCCAATCAGACCAGAGAAAGACTCCCAATTTACTCAGATCAGATAGAGTTTTGGCCTGGTCTGAGACATAGCCAATCTGATCAGAAAAGATGTGGCCTTTTTTGTTTTTTTATCTAATTAACTCGAAAAGTTCCTCTATGGTGCTGACACAATTTTCATGGACTATGAGGAGAACTAGCCATTTGGATACAGAACTGGCTCAAAGGTAGAAGACAGAGGGTGGCGGTAGAGGGTTGTTTTTCAGACTGGAGGCCTGTGACCAGTGGAATGCCTCAAGGATCGGTGCTGGGCCCTCTACTTTTTGTCATTTACATAAATGATTTGGATGCGAGCATAAGAGGTACAGTTAGTAAGTTTGCAGATGACACCAAAATTAGAGGTGTAGTGGACAGCAAAGAGGGTTACCTCAGATTACAACAGGATCTGGACCAGATGGGCCAATGGGCTGAGAAGTAGCAGTTTAATTCTGATAAATGCGAGGTGCTGCATTTTGGGAAAGCAAATCTTAGCAGGACTTATACACTTAATGGTAAGGTCCTAGGGAGTTTTGCTGAACAAAGAGACCTTGGAGTGCAGGTTCATACCTCCTTGAAAGTGGAGTCGCAGGTAGATGGGATAGTAAAGAAGGCGTTTGGTATGTTTTCCTTTATTGGTCAGAGTATTGAGTACAGGAGTTGGGAGGCCATGTTGTGGCTGTACAGGACATTGGTTAGGCCACTGTTGGAATATTGTGTGCAATTCTGGTCTCCTTCCTATCGGAAAGATGTTGTGAAACTTGAAAAGGTTCAAAAAGGATTTACAAGGATGTTGCCAGAGTTGGATGATTTGAGCTGTAGGGAGAGGCTGAACAGGCTGGGTCTGTTTTCTCTGGAGCGTCGGAGGCTGAGGGGTGACCTTATAGAGGTTTACAAAATTATGGATAGGGTAAATAGGCAAAGTCTTTTCCCTGTGGTTGGGGAGTCCAGAACTAGAGGGCATAGGTTTAGGATGAGCGGGGAAAGATATAAAAGAGACCTACAGGGCAACTTTTTTACACAGAGAGTGGTATGTGTATGGAATGAGCTGCCAGAGGAAGTGGTGGAGGCTGGTACAATTGTGACATTTAAGAGGCATTTGGATGGGCATATGAATAGGAAGGGTTTGGAGGGATATGGGCCGGGTGCTGGGAGGTGGGACTAGATTGGGTTGGGATATCTGGTCGGCATGGACGAGTTGGACCGAAGGGTCTGTTTCCGTGCTGCACATCTCAATGACTCCAAGACTGATGTTAGTGAGAGCAACACCTAGTCTACTCCAATTGCATATGGTTCTACTATATTAGGATGTTGGCTGAAGGGGAAAGGAACAGTCATGTTCCAAACACCATAATAGTCAACTGATATTAGTAGAGGTCCCAAATTCTCAGTGTTCCTCTTGAATCATAGAAAAAGCCTGGTTTAACACTTACCCAGAGCTTGGTAGCTGAATGTCAGTCAATATTTACTCATACAATCTTCATGGCAATACCTCCAATAATCTCAGAGTCCATTTGACAACCAATCAGTACTCTACACTTCTCTCATCCTATATAAAATATTGTTGTTTAATTCAGTATTTCTTGTGAATTGACCTGATAATAATGTTTTGACAAAATGTATATTTTTCAACAATACTGAAATGCTGTACCACAAAACAGCAATTTGAAATAAGAAACCTTAGTCCTTACTTATAGAAATATATCAAATCATACATGCAAAATACCTCTCCTCCTCAGAATAAGAACATACTTTTGTAAGAATATTTCCATCCTTGTTGATCCCTACATTCTTTCTAAAAAGCAGTCATAGCTGTAGCTGAGAGTCGATGCCAAAGTGAAAAATAAATTGATTGTAGCACAAAGTTAAAAATCACACAACACCAGGCTGTAGTGCAACAGGTTTAATTGGAAGCACTAGCTCCTTCAAGAGGTGGTTGAATCCATATCATGACTGCAGCACAGACATCCTGAGCTAAAATCTGAAGTAATCCCATTACCCTGGGACAATTGTGTCTTTAAATGTGTTTCTTTGTTTTCCAGTGCAGTGCATCCTAGAGAATGGGGTAGAGCGGTAAGCTTGTTCCCCAAAATCTGATGTGGCTAATAATGCCATAATATCCACTGCAGTTAGAGCAAAGAGGCAGTTCCCGAACGGATGCTGGCCAGAGTGGGGAACAAGTCCTGCGCTGTGGCAATTAATCTGACCATAATGGCCATCCAATCAATAGAGCTGACAACATGTGACACATGGTAATTCCACATCACTGTCACAACGTGCCTATTGTAGTCATGGATTTATAAGCAAGCAATAGAATCCCTACAGTGTAGATACAGGCCATTCGGTCCATTGAGTCTGCACCGAACCGCTACAAAGCATAAAGGCCACACCCCTCCAAACTAACCTGCATTTACCGTGGCTGACTTATCGAGCCTGCAAATCCTGAGACACTACGGGCAATTTAGCATGGCCAATCCACCTAACCTGCACATCTTTAGAATCTGAGAGGAAACCCACACAGACATAGGCAGAATGTACAAACTCCACACAGAGAGTCACCCAATGGTTGGATTGAACCCAGGATCCTGGTGCTGTGAGGCAGCAGTGCTAACCACTGAGCCACTGGTAACGAATTCAAATTATTTTCCTCACACGCCTGACTAGGAATCTCTTCCACTCTTATTACTGGGGTATTTTGGGAGCATTCACAAGTTCATAAGCTTTTTGTTTTGATCCCATCTTCCTTGGCGATCAAGTCGAGGAGTGGAACTTGAACTTGCAGCTTCCAAATCGGAGCCTGAGGCAATGCCACATCACAGTAGACCCTCCTGGAATTAAATTAGGTTCTGCAATGTTATGAAGAAATCACTATTCACAAAGTTGTTCCTGTTAATGGAGTAATTTGTGCTTAACCAGATGGAAGCAATTTGCCAGCAAAATCTGGATGACTGGATTCAGAACAATATACCACAGAGTTTTCAGGAGGCTTGCTGACTTTTTTTAAAAAGTAAACTTTCTGTCGATAAAATATCTACATTTTCTCAATAAAATTCTCACCAGTTGGCTTCTCCACTGGTATGACTGATTATCTCAACCCAATGCTCGCGTAGCCTCTGGGTGGAAAGAAACGAAGAATTATCATCAAGTTGGAGTTTGATAATGAGCCTCAAGCATATGTATAAAGCTGCTTCATGCTTATTAAGATTCAATAGGACACTCTTAATGTCTGCTTGACTGTTATCATTGTTTTAAGAAAGGTCTGAGAGCATTACATCCTATCTGTTACATAGCCGAACAAATTGACAGCTTAACTATAGAACCAAACAAAGCAGGCTGAAACCAGTTGCTTACGGAATTCAGAGAGCAGACTGTAAGGGATCACAGCTTGCAGCCTGTTTCTCTATGTCACAAGAAACAATAGACTCTGACAGAATTATTACAAGATAACATTCAGAGGATCATTCCTCGAGTCTGTGGAAATGTTGCTTGCTGGGAGTACCATTTTATTCCATCCAAAAATACACTTTATTCATAAAATTTGTAAATGCACAATACAGAACTGTTCAAATGTGGCATTATATACACTGCATACTGTTCGGTTTGTTTCAGTATACTATGGAGCACTCTAAGGTGCCTCACTACACTTAGAACGTATACTTACAAGTTGTGTTTCAGGTTGAACATGACATACTTCAGGTTGAACGTATTATATTCCAGGTGACATGAAATATTTCACATTGCACATTTATTTCAGGTTAAACAGGACATATTTCAGATTGAACATAATATATTTCAGCTTACATGATATATTTCAGGTTAAACAGAACATGTCTCAAATTGAGCATATTATATTTCAGCTCAAACACGTTAGATTTCAGGTTGAACATATTATATTTTAGGTTAAACATATTGCATTTCAGGAGAAAGTGAAGACTGCAGATGCTGGAGATCAGAGTCGAGAGTGTGGTGCTGGAAAAGCACAGCAGGTCAGGCAGCAGCCGAGGAGCAGGAGAATCAACGTTTCAGGCATAAGCCCTTCATCAGGAAGGGCATATGCCTGAAATGTCAATTCTCCATATTACATTTCAGGTTAACCATTTAATTTCAGGTTAAACATGTTACAATTCAGGTGAGCTATTTTGGGGTTTTTAAACTATGGTAAAAGGGTCCTTTCAGACTGTGGTCATTTCCATTCCACCTTTTTGATGACTATCCTAAAGTCCTAATGCATCTCAGCAGGTAGTCCTGGCCATGTCCATAGCCAGACTGATGACACAAAGAATAAGTATGTGGATAAGTATGGAATATTTCTGATGATGGATGACTTGTGAGTACTTTTCCTTGCTGGAGACATTAGATGCCTCTGTGGTGTTCAATTGTTCTGTGTTTGGTATGTGAGTCTGTCTACTGTTGATGTTCACAATGCTCGATAGATTTAATCTCAGTGTCAACTCAGAGAAAAATAAGCAGACAATTGAAAGAATTTGAGGTCAGTGTTTGAAGAATGGAAGAAACAATTTAAAGCTTTGTGAACAAAATCTGCTATTGACATAGAAACTAGTGTACTCTCTGCATTGATCCAAGGTGTAAAATATACAACAGCAAAATCACTTTTTTAATGACATAAAAGATTGATTTTGTGGGAGTGAGGTGTCTTTGTGAGTTTATTTTCTTTCTTCATCCTTCAGTTCAAAATCCTATGAGTTTCATAAATTGTTAGAAGCATAAACAAATCAATGTTGTGTGAGGGCCACAAATAACCTGGGATTTTCTGATTTCAACATTCTTTTTCATACCCAATGACATTTACCCAAGAAGGAAACTCAGGACTAAAGGAGAAAAAAAAGACAAGTGAATTAAGAAACAGAATGGGAAAGTGTAAAGAGAGGGAGAGAAAGATTGAGATAAAACAAAAAAGAAAAGTGTGGGATGAAGAGACACATAAGAAAATAATCGAAGACAGTTCTCAAATTTGTATGAAAAGTTTGCTTCTTAGTTGGGAGAGGAGTGACAGCCTTGATGGCTCTGCTCCTTGGCTGGTATTAACAATGCCAACGCTTTATTACCTTAAGTTCCTGAAACCACTTCATTACACTTTTACTTTTGTGTGGATTTCCAGCTCTTCCCTTTGTGGTAAGTGCTACGATGGACTGAGCAGCATCCTTCTAGACCAGAAAAATCCTGTGATTCTGAAATCTGCTGCTGCTGTCACTGGAAACTCTGGATCAATACTGTTTGCCCGCGTTCGGTTGAACATATGTCCCGATATATAAATTGACAACAGAGTTGGGTCAAAGAATTCTGAAAAGCACACCATTTGGGGTCACAGTTAGGATTAACATAATAAAACTGAACAGAAAGCATTAGAAAATCAATTTCTATAAGAAGTGCTGACAATAAATAATGTGAGTAAAATGTCCTGACAACCGGGAATAATATCTTTGGGAAATCTATATTTGATGGAAAATGATCAACAATTGAAAGATCAGATTCTGTAACATCTTGCAAAATCGTCTGGATCCCACTCAGCTCTGTCCTTTCTTTGCGTCCTCCAACCACAAGGGATGAACTCAGATTTCTCCAGTTTCCTCATTTCCCCTCCCCCCACCTTGTCTCAGTCCCAAACCTCGAACTGAGCACTACCTTCCTAACGTGCAATCCTCTTCCTAACCTCTCCGCCCCCACCCTCACTCCGGCCTATCATCATCACCTTAATCTCCTTCCACCTATCGCATTTCCAACGCCCCTCCCCCAAGTCCCTCCTCCCTACCTTTTATCTTAGCCTTCTTGGCACACTTGCCTCATTCCTGAAGAAGGGCTCATGCCCAAAATGTTGATTCTCCTGCTCCTTGGATGCTATCTGACCTGCTGCGCTTTTCCAGCAACACACTTTCAGAGTCTTTTAAAAAGAACCTTGTGACCGATCTTATGGTTTGGTGCAGCACAACACCCTGGTCCCAGTGGCATTTATGGCCCTGAGAGTGATCACTGTTATTGAAGGGCTATGGGTAAGGAAGTGTGGTGGAGATACTAGTCTGAGTTACAGGGTCAGACTGGGAAAATCAGACGTAGCTTAGAAAGTAAATAGCTGTGAACTGATCTAATTGTGGTTATCTAGAAAACAGAAACAAACATGCAGTGATGCTGTGGTAATATTGAACCCCAGGCTTAGTTCTGTGTTCACGCTGCACTGTATACTATATAGAATGGTGAAATTTGAATTCAATAGAAGTTGGGATTTGGACTAAAACACTACCCCACTAATGCTTGTGTAACCATAATGGATTTTGGTAAAGACCATCTGGTTTAATAATGTCCTATAGGCAAGGAAACTGCTATCGTTACCTGCTCTGATCAACATGTGTTTCCACAGCCACAACAATATGGTTGACTTTTAAGTGCACTCTGGGCAATTAGGGATGGGTAATAAATGCTGGTCTGCCTAGTGATGCCCCCATCCTATGAACACATTTGAAAAAATTGAAATGATTCATATAAGTCTGAAATAAAGAGATAACATAGCAGATGCAGGAAATCTGGAAAAAAAGACACAAAATGCAGGAGAAACTCATCAGGTCTGGCAGCATCTGTGGAGAGAGAAACAGAGTCAATGTTTTGAGTCAAGTATGACTCTTTGGATATAGGAGATTAACAATCTTGGACATGGCTGTGATGTACACACCTATTTCTCACCAGAGGGCAAGTGTTGGCCATGGAAATGGCTCATCTACACCCTCCATAGTACAGGGGTCATGGGGTTAATGGTAGCAGCCACTCAGCACTATGGGTACACTGGAACCATACAGCCATGGAAATATAGAACGGCATAGCACAGAAGGAAGCCATTTGGCCCATTTTACCTGTGCAAACTGAAGAAACCAGCCACCCACCATATTTACCAGAACCTAACTAGACTGAGTAACCAACCTAACATATCGTGGATCCTTTTGACAATGGGCAATGCTTTTAGCAATTGTGTCAACTGAGCAGTCTCTTTCTTGTTCACACTGTGACCAGAAACCAAGCTGATTTGAAAGTATTCTAGAAGCTTCTTTGTCTCCAAATTAAAATTTCAAAGGATGGGAAATTAGCTTGTTTTGTTTTTGCCATTGTTTATAAGATGCACAACCTTATCAACATTGGCATATTCATTGTTGTTTATTATTTTGTACAACCCTATCCTGAAGCTGAGAAGGATCACCAATTCCCAATAGGGAACAAGGATATAAGAGCAATAAATGATGGGAAGGGTTAGAGAATGCAGGAAATGCAAACCAGCAGAAAGATCAAAGAGTGGATACTTTTCTTTGGCTAATTTGCAGATAAAAATCAGAGAGAAGGAAATGAACAAGTTACTGGAGAGATTACTCATTAACCAGTGGAAAGTAGGCCCAATTTTAAGCCTTGCCCTGTGCTGGGGGCCAGTCTAAGATGACAGGGAATTCAAAGATTCATAGAGTGGAAACTGTCCAACTCATCCACACTGGCCAGGTATCCTAAATTAATCTAGTCCTATTTCCCTCTTTATCTTTCCTATTCATATACCCATCAAGATGCCTTTTAAATATTGTAATTATACCAGCCTTCACCTCGTACTCTGGCAGCTTATTCCATATATGAACCACCTCCTGCATGAAAAAGTTGCTCCTTAGGTCCCTTTTATATCTTTCCCCTCTCACCCTAAACCTATGCCCTCTAATTCTGGATTCTGCTACATTGAGGAAAAGACCTTGGCTATTTGCTCTATCCATCCCCTGATTTTATAAACCTCTATGAGATCAGCCCTCAGCTTCTGACTAAAACGAGGGCAGTTTGACCTGACTGCTGCCCTGTTAGGTCAGAATATTAACCTGCTCAGTTAAGTGGGTAAGAGGGATAACATTACATGTTTATAGCATCAATCTCAGGGATTATCAATGACAGGAAGATCCAAATCTATAGAAAGAGCATCAAAAGCTTGGGGTCTCCTGCCACATCTTGTACCAAAGTGGACATTACTTGGATTCTGCAGAGGATTTCTGCCTTGCTGTGATAATGTTACAGTGAAATCCAATGTTGTTCTCTCGCCCATTGAGAAAGAAAAGTTGTGAAATGCTGGATGTTTGATCCCGTGGTAGATGAAGTATGTAAACCAATTGAACAAAGTTCTGCCTTTTGTGACCCATCCTCTGAGATCAACTCAACTCTCCATGATGCCCTGTAGAGGAAAATCCATAATGCAGGCTGAGAGCTGAATTCCCACTCCCAGGGGTAGGAATGAGATTTTGGGTAATCTCCAGTGCCTGTTGTTAGAGTGAAAGTCAAAGGGCTTGAAACTGATGATTCAGGATGGGGTGTGGTGGGCATAGGATAAAAGAGTCACCTCAGTCATTCTTCACCACAGGAGGCCTACTTGCCACAGGTTTAAGTTGGACCTGTATCTGGGAAAGCAGCCTGAAATAGGTGGGCTGGCTTCCCAACCTAGGTGCTGTGTGTGCGAGAGTGTGGTGTATGTGAGCATGTATGTGTGCGAGAGTGTGTGTGTGTGTGTGTGTGTGTATGTGTATGTGTGTGTGTGCGTGTGTGTGTGTGTGTGTGTGTGTGGGGGTCGGGGTGACCGGTGTGAGCGCACTCGTGTGCGTGGTGTCTGCCTGTCTGTGTGTGTGTGTGCCATGTCTCCTGAACATAACCTGGGTCTCTGGATTAACAGGTTAGTGATAATACCACTTAGGAGATCAAGCTAGTGTATGGTAAGGAATGGAACTGAAGTTGATCATGCAGCTTGTATCACATAATGGGTGAGTTTATGAGCTTTTGGAAGTGTTGCCTAAGGAGACTTGGTGAGTTGTTACAGTACATTTTGTAGATGGTATTCACTGCTACCACGATATCTCAGTGCTAGAGGGGGTGATGGTGGAAGCCAGGGCGTCAATCAAGTAAGCAGCTTTGTCCTGGATGTGTTGAGCTTCTTGAGTATTAGTGAAGCTCAAACAAAAGTCACGGTTGTATTGGATGATTAATCTCCTTCAGAAGATATCAGAATTGTTCAGGATACAGTGCTTTCCATTTTGAACTCTAGGATTTATCAGTCATCAATAATCCTTGTCTTTTTCTCATATTATCCTAGGCCAATAACAATTCTATATGAAAGATGCAAATTTCAGAAGTACAGAAACAGTTAACCCAATATAAAGCTGATTAATTACCCTTCATAAAGCTCAGACAGTGTGGAACTGTTTGACCATGTGCAGTGGACTGTGGTGGATACAATTGCGTTTTGGTTCAATTGCTGCTTTATCCAGCTGCCTTTCATATTATACTTTGCAGACAGTCCTTTTATTTTATTTCAAGCTGTCAGAGTAGAATCCAGAGAGAATCTCCATGATGATGTGTTGCAGAAGCATCCAGCATCTTCTCCATGGTAACTGAGATCTATGGTAAATCCCACATGTGATTGCTTTGTAGCCATGGAGAACTCCTACAGATCCCCAGTGTGATAAAGCGTTGATACCGGAAGGAGGTTTTTATTATTAATGGCATCTTGGCATGACAGAACACCCCTGAGCTAAGGCATATAATAACTTATGTTAATATCAAATGCTATGCTCTGTTTTAATATTAATCCGTTAAGTCCTGTTTTGCCTTTTAAATCTCAGTTCACAGTGCAGCAACTTTGAAATGATATATTTAAAGATTGGGCTGTTGTTCTTTGCTGTCCCATGTGGACAGATGATGTGAGAGGTGCCGATGTCAGACTGGAGTGGACAAAGTCAGAAGTCACATGACACCAGGTTACATCAGCTTCATCAGGTGAGCAGAACTCTGAAAGCTTATGATTTCAAATAAACCTATGTGGACTGTAAGCTGGTGGTGTGTGACTTCTGACCGCGTGAGTTGTTCAGGGATATGTCATTTGAGAGATCCTCAATACGGACACAGGTCTCTGGGCAGAAATGTCCTGGCAGCAGCAGAGTGCCTGATTCTAATGGAATGTGAATCTATGGAATTCTTTACTGTAGAGGGCTGTAAAAGCTGGGCCATTAAGGCAGCGATAGGCAGATTTTAATCAGGAATGGGAATTAAAGGTTATGGGGAATAGGCAGGAAAGTGGAGTCAGGGTTATCAGATCAGCCGCAATCTCAGTGGACAGCAGAACAGTCTGAAAGACCTAATTCTGTTCCTATATCTTATGGTCTTACAGTCTATGAATGAAACTACAGTTGAAGTTGATCATGCACTTTGTGTCTGCATAGTGGTTGAGTTTATAAGCTTGGGATGTGTTGCCTAAGGAGACTTGATGAGTTGCTATGGTGCTTCTTGTAGTAAAAAGACTTCTACCGCAAAGGGTGATCAAGATTTGGAAATCTTTTCGAGTTGATGTTTCAAAAGAGTTGCAAATCTTGATCACCCTTTGTGGTAGAAGCTTTTTCTTCCTACAAGATACACCATAGCAACTTACCAAGGTTGAGAAAACATCACCTGGTTCACTAATGCTTTATAGGGAAGGTAACTGCCACTCCAACCTTGTCTGGCCTACATATGAGACCTAACTCTCAGCAGTACTCTGGGCAATTAGGGATGTGTAATAAATACGGCCTGGTCTCATCCTGTGAATGAATGAATGAAGAATTGATTATTAATACAATGTCTGTTTATTTTTCAGTGGTTTTAGGAGTATTTTGGATTGACCCCTGGCTCAAGTGGTTGACAGAAGATTAGTCAGAAGATTAATCTGCAGTCAAAAGATTAAGGGTTCAAGTGCAACCCCAGACAGTGAAAACGAGTTGCTGTATTATGGCATAGATTCCAGACCAGACAGGCCTGTACCTTTAAGAAGGTCACATAACATCATAACATGTGACTTTTTGGTACAAAGATACCTGTCTCCCCTTCAGTGAGATGCTCAGTGTAATGAAGTTAGTGTTGTGTCTTCTGTCATTCAGTTGTGTGTACTTATTGCATAACAATAACAGAAGGATCAGAATGTGGACTATGTGTTATGGACCAGGCCAGATCCCTTCAAGATACTTTAAGAAGGTAGCCGAGACCCTACCTTTTTCTTATTTTGAAGGTAAATGTGAAGTGCCTGTTCCGTATGCAAAGCAGCTGGCCAAATTACTCAATGCCAAGCAAAACACAATTTATTTAAACAGTATAGTTAAAATACGAACAAAGGAAAGAGGGATTTAGAATAACTTAACGATGGGAAAACTTAACTGAGATACAGTACCTACTATTAATTAACTGTTCCAATATTCCATAAACACATCCCTTGGCACAAAGGCAAATTCAGACACAAATTCTTGCATACAGCTCTCAATGCAAGAGGGAAAAAAAATCAAGAGAAAATTCAGAGAGGGCAGCAGCCAAGAGACATTCATTAAAGCTCCCAATTCTTTTGAAACCACAAACAGCTTCTGGCTGACTGAAAAAAAGCCAAACACCAAAATTTTGGATCTGTGAGAGCTGCCCCCACCCATTTAGGCTGCTCCTATTGTTCCAACTTTAAAAAAAGGCCCCACACGGTGATTACTTAAATTGTTTTCAGTTGCCAACTTGGCAACTTTGCTTTACAAATTCTGTTTAAAAAAAACAGGAGAAAATAACTTTTTAAACTGACAGTATTGTCACATATGTAGTTGAGTCTTTGATATTATAGCTATTATATTGGGTGCAGCACAATGGCACAGTGGTTAGCACTGCTGCCTCACAGCACCAGGGTCCCAGGTTTGATCCCAGCCTCGGGTGACTGTCTGTTTGGAGTTTGCACATTCTTCTCGTGTCTGCTTGTGTTTCCTCCCACGGCCAGATGAATTGGCCATGTTAAATTTTCCACAATGTTAGGTATGTTAGTCAGAGGGAAATGGGTCTGGGTGGGTTACTCTTTGGATGGTCAGTGTGGACTGGTTGGGCCGAAGTTCCTGTTTCCACACTGTAGGGAATCTAATCTGATCTATGTAAATTGTATTGATAGTAAACTTCAAGATACCTACCTCAAGAAGATCCACATTTCTGTGGCATGTTTTACCTAGATATATAGAAAACTACAAAACCACATCATAGTGGCAGCAAACTGGCACTAAAAGCTAGTCGTGTAAATTAAATAATGGCAGTAGGTGGATGTGAAAGACTGAACTGGTGATAGCATCGTGCTGATTATGAACAGTGTTTTCTAACAGTTTTCCATCAAAGTACCTGAGTTCAGGGCAGATGTTACAATTCCAACCAAGCCTAAAGTGCTATAACCACAATTGAAGATTGTGAATCTGTGCTGAAACACAAAGTTCTTCTTCCTCCTCTTTCTGTTTTTCGGAAAAGCTCATTGAAAGATGTCAACATGACAGCTCTAATATAAGAAACTGATCCAACGGCAAAATGCAGTTTAAAACAATAGAAGTAGCATGTTACATAGGAAGAATTCTGACTTGTGCCCAGGCATTGGTCAATGCTGCTACGTTTTTTTTTACACAAAATGGTGCATTGTAGAAAAAATGGCACGCATATCATCATAATGTCATTACCTTTGATATGAACGTCACCTGCAGACCTACATCATTTAAAGGGACAAAGACATTTAATAAAAGAGAAAAAGGAAGAAAAGGTAACACAAATAAAAATGACCGAAAATGCACTACAGTTCAATATTCAGATTAAAGAGCATAATGTTACACAAAAGAAAAAAGGAAGAGCAAACACCTCACTATGGATTGGCAATCCATGGACATTCCATCAGATAATCAGTTATATAAAGAAATAATTTATCTTTGTAGAACAGAAGCTGTTAACGACCAACAGTCAATTAGACTTCTTTTCACCTTGGGCACTGAAAGGTTAAGAAGAATAAAATACTCCAGTATGTCTGTGGATGTCTGCAAAAATCCAGACAAAACTTTTAGAAGATCAACTTAAAGGTTGAATCAACTTCAGGATACACAGCATTAATTTATGTCAAACCAGCACCTGTTAGATGAATTAATTGACCAAATCATAGGCAGGTATTGATGCACAAGTGTGAAAGCTAATTTCACTGAAGCTAATTCAGTTATGGAAATGTTTATTGCCAGTAAATGTACCAATTCCTTCAGAAAAGCACTTTTGGGAAAGACAGAGATTCATCAGAAGTCTTAGTCTCCAACTAGTGATTTGACATCCCAGTGGGGTACTTGGATGCAATGGGAACGCTGCTAACCCCCTCTTCATCACTGTACTGGTCCTCCATGTAACTGTCAGCCAAGCTGACATTATTAAATAAACAGAAATTGCTGGAAAAGCTCAGCAGGTCTGTCAGCATCTGTGGAGAGAAACTAGAGTTAACATTTCAGGTCCGGTGGCCCTTCCTCAGAAACATTAACTCTGATTTCTCTCCACAGATGTTGCCAGACTTGCTGAGCTTTTCCAGCAGTTTCTGTCTTTGTTCCTGATTTACAGCATACATAGTTCTTTCAGTTTTTACTTAACAATATTTTTAATCATTCATAGAAAATGGATCTTACTGGCATTTTCCTAAATAGCCCTTGAGAATGTAATGGTAGGCCCATTTTCTTTGATGTAAATAAGTGGCTTGTTTGGTTATTTCAGAGGGCAGTTACTAATCAACTTACTCGAAGATTCAATTGTGGGTCGATAGGATTGACCAAGAAATGGGTTTTTATGAGAACTCACACTTTCAAGGTTAGTGTTACTGATACAAGTTTTTCATTCCAACTTCATTTAATTATCTCCTCCAGCTGCCCTAGTGGGGTCTTAACTTACACCTGGTTCACTCGTACAGGTTTCCGGATTAATCCTTCAGTAATCTGACCACTGTGGCAGTGTACCTCATAACCTATCCACATAGTGGGGCTTTGTTACCAAAGCAATCTTCTGGGTGTAGGTGAAATGGCTAGTATCCCATCACCAAGTCACCCTTTATTTACACGCAGAGAGTCCTTGACACTGATCCAGCTCCCTCAGAGCCAGCTCATAGAGTGAGCAGAACCCCTGACACTCCTGTTATTATCTGTCAGCCAGGGCTCCCTGATTGGATGTGGTTAACAGTCCCAATCAGGGAACTCATATTCTTTGAGGTCCACCTGGCTGACCCCGTTACAAACACTGCTGTGAGAAGCAGTAAAACGACAAGGAAAAGAAGAAGCAGAGACTCTGATATACTCTCCATTCGCAGATAACGGGACTCGCTGTTGGGACAGAACAGAGATCACACTCTACAGAAAACACCCAAAAGTAGAGGACTCACCGAATTGAAGTGAGTGACCTTACCTACTCCCCATTGTCATTTCAGTGAAATGTAAATATTGATAATAAGATGCAAGATTAATTTTCTGTTGTTACCATCACTCCCAGCAGCTAAACCTGCTCCTATGTGTATTTTCCTGTTATGATTGCAGAGTGAAGCTCAGAAGAACATATTCCATGATGCTGGATTAACATGCCAGTGAGACTTCCTTCATTCAGTTCCATGTGGTCCACATACTGCTTCACATCAGCCTTCATTTTCTTCCCTTTTGGGAGGGTTTGGCAGGCAGTTCAAAAAGCCGAACGTCCTTCCGCCCTATTTATCCCAGTCGGGAACAGGCAGTGAAATACAGGAGGGACCCGGCAGCAAACCAGGGTACTGCTGGCTCAGAGAACACAGAGGTAACCACACGGCCAATCCAGTTGTCTGACCAATCAAAGAGACTATTACCACAGGATTGAAAGTTTCCGAATAGCAGCGGTACTGAGATGGGGGTCTGATTTAGGAAAAAATGCTGCGAGAACATCAATAGTGTGTCAATCTGCTGTGCAAATGTATATGGCGCAACAATAGCATCAGCTTTTTTTATGTGGAATAAACCAGTGTATGGTTTAAATACGAATGCAAGCCCAAATCAGAGAAACAATTAACCCATCACCCAAGTCCACAAACCAGGTAACATCATACTGAGAACTGACATCCTTGTTTATTCTTAGCCTTTACTGTCACTGGGTTTTCATCCCCATCTCTGCTCAAAGTATTGAGAACTGTTGTCAAACTGTTACTCTATTGTTCTAGCTATGTGTGGGAAGCCCTTCATTTTATAATCAGACTGCGTCGTGACAATTAGGAGAGAAAAAAACCCTGCAGGCTTTTCAACGTGCTTGCAAATCTTCTGTGCCCATTATAGGTTTTATTTTTAAAATGATATAGAAGAATTAATTCAGATATTGTGGATTCTATGAAGAACCACAGCCATAGAAGTACTTTAACTTCAGACAAATGAGTTATGCATCAGAAAGGTTTTACAGCTGAGATTGATTGAGATATTTCACAATTCTTAAGAATCACATGCCCTGGTAAAGTGGCTCCTGTAAACAACATGCTGTTGTTAAGGATGCCTAATGCCTTGCATTTAAATATTTTTTAACCTGAAAGTGGGATGTGGGCATTGCTGGCTGGGTCTGTCCCCAGTTGCCCTTTGGGATGGTGATGGTGAGGTACCTCTTGAATTGCTGCAGACTGTTTGCTCTAGGTCGACCCACAATGCCCTTATGGGAGGGAATTCCAGGATTTTGACCCAACATCAATGAATGATTGGTAATATGCTTCCAAGTCAAGATGGTAGGGAACTTGCAGGGAATGGTGTTCACATTTATTTGCTGCGCTTGTCTTTCTAGTTGGCAGTGAACATGAAAAGTGACTATCTCAGGATCTTTGGTGAATTTCTGCACTGCATTCTATAGATAGACACTGCTACTGAGTGCTGGAGGCGGACTGACTGAATGTTTGTGGATGTGGTGCTTTGGCTGGATGGTGTCAAGCTTCTTGAGTGTTGTTGGAACTGGACCCATCCAGGCAAGTGGGGAATATTCCATCACATTCTTATCTCGTGTTTTGTAGATGGTGAACAGAGGAGGGAGTCAGGAGGTAACCAACACGTTGCAGTACTTCTAGATTCTGACCTGCTGTTGTAGCCACAACATTTATATGGCGAATCTGGTTAAGTTTCTGGTCAATGATAACCTCCAGTATGTTGACTGTGGGGGATTCAGTGATGGTAATGCATTTGATGTCAAGGGGCAGTGGATAGAGTGTCTGTTACTGGAAATGGTCATTGCCTGGCATTTGCGGGGCAAGAAAATTACTTACCAATTGTCAGCTCAAGCCTGGATATTTTCCAGATCCTGTTGCATTTGAACATGGACTGCTTCAGTATGTGTGGAGTCAAAATGGTGTTGAATGTTGTGCAGTCGTCAGCGAACATTCCCACTTCTGACCTTATTGTGGAGGGAAGGTTATTGATGAAGCAGCTGAAGATGATTGGGCCTAGGACACTAACCTGAGGAACTCCTGCAGAGATGTCATGGAGCTGTGTGCAAACTGCATTCCCTACAGTTTACAAATGATTAATTGGCCCGATGTCATAAATGGAGCTATACAAACGCGTGTTTTTTTTTGCTATGTTGCATAAGGGTAGTCCCACTTCTTGTTAATAGGGAACTTCACTAATATAGGGACAGTCCATGGTTTACCTTCTAGAGTGGGTTAAAATATTTATCTGCATAGCCCTGAACAAAGGCGAACACCCTGTCAATAAAGCAGCACAATAGGAATTGCTGTAGTTACATGAGCCTACATCTCAACAAATGAGTTTTTTGACTCACACCCATAGGATTTAGTATGGGCGTTATGAGGATACACATTAATTTGCAACATCAATCATCAGGCAAACACATTGATGAATGTTTAACTGGCATCGAACTGAGACACGCCGCTCTGAATACAAATCTTAACTTCCAAATTACTTTTGTCGCTTGCAACTGTTTTTCAATATTTTTATAATGCCTTGCAAACGCAAGATTTTATTTCAGGCTGAGTGCTGTCAAAGTGTTTTGACTGTGGCTTAAAACTTGCAGCCATTATAATTGGCAATTTGATCTGTGTATTCTGTCCAAATTGGCTTTGCTATAAATGAGAGGAATTTTGTGTTTGGCCATGCAAAATGGGCAAGAAAAAAATCTTCTGCCACTTCATGATCCACCTGAAAATATATTGGCAGCATAATCAATGGAGAGGAAAATGGGGTAAAATGTAAAGTGGCCAATAATTTGCTATTGACAATTTCATTTTACTGTCTAAATTCAACTTCACCTTTGATCTATTCCCACTCTAAAGCTCATGGCTATGTCACAGTTTGACAACTGAAAGCAACTGAGGGTTGAACCTTACTCAGTGGTGACTACAGATTAGCCACTAACTTAATCTCTGCTTCCCTTCAGTATTTAGTGTCACTGACCTAATTAACCCTCAGACAAAGTCATTTCCCTGCTTGAAAACACACTTAGAAAATGCAGGAGCCAGTGATCCTGAGCACTCAGTGCTTATGATGACTCTAAGTTTGTGACAGGTCGATTGGTCACACCAGCTGAGTGTGGGTGAAGTCCGGATGAAGTTAAGTTTTTTAAAAAATAAATGAAAGTGCAGAGGAGAAGCCAAATGTCTCCAAATTCAAACAAAGACATTGACGAGGCCTCGGCTGACTGCTCACAAACAATGATAAATGAGATGCATGTAATATGTTTTTTCAATGGATTTCAACAGCAAAATAAGAACAAGTGCTAGAAAGCAGTTAGAAATAGTAGCAACAGTAGTAATGCATTTACACTTCTGTGCATGAGCAGGAACAGGTTTTATTAAGTGTAACTATATACAGAGGATGGTAAGAGACAACATCTTATTTGGAGCCTTACAGAACCAGTCTCTACTTCCAGGTGACCTAATTTCACTATGAAATCATTCCTTTCTCACCCCTTCTGGCTATACTCAGATCGAAAGCGCAATTGACCCAACAATAATGCATAAAAGTACGTTAGGGCAGAGCGAGGTTGGATAGTTAGTGATACCCTTTCTCACAGAATGTTATAAGCTGGTGGAGCTAGTTGGCGGCTCAAAGTGCAAATGGAGCTTCACTATTCCTTCAGACGCAAGTGAACTCACGCCATTCCTAACTGAGGTGGGTATCACTTCATTCACCCAGTCAATACCTGGTTAAATCAAGCAGGTCAGTGCATTAAGTACAGGAGTTGGGATGACATATTGTGGCTGTACAGGACCTTGGTTAGGCCAATTTTGGAATACTTCAATTCTGGTCTCTCTCCTGAGGGAAAAATGTTGTGAAACTTGAAAGGGTTCAGAAAAGATTTATAAGGATGTTGTCAGGGTTGTCGGGTTTGAGCTATAGGGAGAGGCTGATGAGGCTGAAATAGTCTTTCCAGGTGAAACAGCATTTCACCTGTTCCTTCTCCACTCTTGAGTACAGAGAAACCTCAATTATCCAAAGGACTCAGGCGGGCAGTATTTCCTTTGGTTAATTGAATTCTGGATAATTAAATGCCAAATAACTATGTTTAGCTGAGTATCAGGACCTTACGATCTTGCTGGATAATCTGATATTCAGATAATTGAGATTCCTCGGTATTGTGTTTGTTGAAACCAACATCGCCTCCTCCACATTGGCGAAACCAAATGCAGACTGGGTGACTGCTTTGCAGGACTCCTCTGGTCCATACATTAGCAGGACCCCACCGTCCCATAGCCGGTCTGACTAACCCAGCGCTCTACTGGCATGTCCACATATCTATCCTTGACATCTACAATGCTCTAGTGAGACACAGCACAAACTGGAGGAACAACATCTCATCTTCAAACCAAGCAGTTCATAACCTTCTGGGCTCAAAGTTGAGTTCAACACCTTCAAATTGTGAACCCATTCCTTCCCTTTCTTTTGGCTTTACTTGTTAGATTCTCTGTCACCATGTCATCTCTCCCCTTCCCCCCACCCCAGAGGAACTGTCTTTTCTTTCCAGTCTGGAATGTAGACAGGAGAAAGTGAGGACTGCAGATGCTGGAGATCAGAGCTGAAAATGTGTGGCTGGAAAAGCGCAGAAGGTCAGGCAGCATCCAAGGAGCAGGAGAGTCGACGTTTCGGGCATGAGCCCTTCTTCAGGAAAGGGCTCCTTCTTCAGGAAAGGGCCGCGACATTAACCACCTCAACCTCTCCACCCTTCTCACCCACTCCAACCTCTCACCCTCGGAACGTGCAGCCCTCCACTCCCTCCATTCCAACCCCAACCTCACTATCAAACCGGCAAACAAGGGAGGTGCGGTAGTAGTTTGGCGCACCGACCTTTACACTGCTGAGGGTAAACGCCAGCTCGCGGACACCTCCTCCTACTTCCCCCTTGACCATGACCCCACCTCCCACCACCAAACCATCATCTCCCAGACCATCCATAACCTCATCACCTCAGGGAATCTCCCATCCACCGCCTCCAACCTCATAGTCCCACAACCCCGCACTGCCTGTTTCTACCTCCTGCCCAAAATCCACAAACCTGACTGCCCCGGCCAAACATTCCTGAAGAAGGGTTCATGCCCGAAACATTGACTCTCCTGCTCCTTGGATGCTGCCTGACCTGCTGCGCTTTTCCAGCAATACATTTTCAGCACTGAAATGTAGACACCCCATTGCTTTCTCATTCTCACAATGACTTAATCTGAACTAGCAACATTCCTTCTCCTCCAGCACTCTAACCATCCCACCCCTCATATTGCATAAATGCTATCCACTGCACACTTCACCTCAGCTCTGATGAAGAGTTACCTAGACTTGAAGCATTAACTCGCTTTCTTTCATTGGATGATGCCTGACCAGCTGTGATCTCCAGCATTTTGTGTTTTCAGTTCCGATTCCAGCATCAGCAGTAATTTGGTCCTGAATAGGCTGGGATTATTTTCCCTGGAGCATCGAAGACTGAAGTTTATAAAATCACAAGGGGCATGGATAAGGTGAATAGCCAAGGTCTTTCCCAGGATAAGGGAGACCAAAACTAGAGGGCATAGGTTTATGCATGGAATGAGCTGCCAGAGGAAGTGGTGGAGACTGCTACAATTACAAAATGTAAAAGACATCTGGATGGATATCTGAATAGGAAGGGTTTGGAGTGATATGGATTAAATGCTGACAAGTAGGACTAGATTAATTTAGAAGATCTGGTCAGCATGGTCAAGCTGAACTAAAAGGTCTGTTTCCTTCCTGTCTACCTCAATGATTCATGACCAAGCTGATTGCCTGGACTAGTCTTGATTATCTAAGGGAACCAGCAATGAAATTTGCAGTTATTTTTTTTCCCAAACTGATCTATTTCCATCATTGTTTACCTCATTCAGGAGATTACATGGCTCTAGGGAGAGTGGGTGTTATCTTCAGAAAGTCAGGTGTCGAAGGACAGGAGCAAATCATTGACTCACTTTTATACGTGCTTATTTTCAGAGTTACACTGTACAAGTACCACTCTGTTCCTGTTTATAGGCACACTGGCAAATCTCCAATTGATGTTCACCAACTCCACATCATCAAATACAATTAGGACACGGTTACCAATAAGGGCTGTAGATTGTGATGCAGATATTGGTGAGGGAGAGACTGACTAGATCAGAAAAGCATACATGAAACAGGAAAATGCTGTGGATATTGGGAATCTGAAATTACAAACAGAAATCACGAACAACTCTCAGCTGGTTTGAATGGAGAGAAACAAAGAGTTAATGTTTCAGGTCTGTAACTGCTTGTGAAGTAAGGGTTGTCGTGAGGAAAAATTATTTCTTACAAGTGTGGAGGAAAGGTTTCACATTATAATGATTACCTGGGGCAAGGTCCCTTTAAAGCAAGACAGTTCAATCTTTAAAATAGATGAGTTATCGAATTCTGGTGGGTTTCCATTCAGGGCCAGATGATGACTGTTTATTTTATGTCTCCTGGTTAATCTGCCAGTTTAGCTTTAAGAGATAACATCACTCATGATATTGTCATTGTATCAAACCTTATGCCCAGAGTATATAAAGATCTCAGACTCCATCTTGCCTCGAATCCGAAGAAACAGGATATTCTACTGGAAGCATGTTGCTCTGCTGTAACCTACCAACTTAATTTTAATCCCCAAATTTATATACCTGAGGAATGTAATGTTTGTACATAATAGTTGGTTGTGGTAAATGTCTGTTAGATTCTTCAATAGTGTGTTATTTGTTTGGGTATATTTCTTTTGGCAGGGATTAACATGACTGACCTTTTTCCTGAAGCTAACATTTTCAGAGTTTGTAAAGTGTAACAAACAGCTGTTCAGTCAAGTTCTGAAATCCTCTGATCTATCTAAAGACTCACTGCTTTTTTTTAAGATATTGGATTTCGATTTTGGGCTTAGTTTTAGACAGTGGGATATAATTTCTAAAATGTTGTTGCAATCTCTTGGAATGGACCTTTTAATAGAATGAGAACCAAAGATCAAATAGTAATCAGACAGAAAGAAAGCAATGATAGAATCCCTACAGTGTAGAAAAAGGTAATTTGGCCCATCAAATCTACAGTGACCCTCCAAAGAGCACTGCACCCAGACCAAGTCTACCCAATCCTATAATACCTTATTTCCCTTTGCTAACCCACTTGGCCTGCTCATCCCTGAACACTATGGGGCAATTTAACATGGCCCATCCACCGAACCTGCACATCTTTGGACTGGGGGAGAAGATCAGAGCACCCGGAGGAAACACACAGTGACACAGGGACAACATACAAACTCCACACAGTCAACCGAACATGGAATCAACCCTGTGAGACAACAGTGATAACCACTGAGCTGTTGTGGATATTGGATGAGGTTAACATTCCTCAATATTTTTTATGATAATTTTGTTTTATGTTGATAACTTGTCATTTAGCAACCAACAAGACAGAGCTGCCATATTTAAAAAGATATTGTTAACGAAATATTTATGTGTATTTCAGCATTGGAATACAAAAGCTAATGGCTTGCAAAACTGAGTAGTTTGGGGTTGAGTGCAGTTTGCATTCAAGAGAACATCACTTCTGTTACGTGAGTGGCTAAAACAGCTTGAGTTCACTATGTTTCCCAAAACATTGCCCAAGAAAATTGACAGTACATAATAGCTTCTCCTTCCTTTAAGCTTAGAGTGTGCTGCAATTTGAAATCGCTTGTGTTGTTTATGGGATGTGTGCATTTCTGTTAAAGCTCACTGGAAATACATGGAGGAAAAGCATTAAGTTTGAATAGTCTGCCCTTTTGCACCTGTGTGTCAGCAGGGCTCAGTATTAAAACCCTCTCCATAAGCCAGAGACTAGACAAACTTAAAAAGTACAACTCACACCATTTGCTCTACAAACCATATGGGGTTTCAACTTATTGAGGAGTGTAAGGGTTTTAAGATAAGCTGTCAAAACATTGATAGCGAACAAAGTTACGTGTTGAACACTCTGCTAATTCACATGTTTGCAAATTTGTCAGTGCGCTATTTAAGAATTTGGCTTCGAAATTCATCTTCACAGGACCTATCTTTCAATACTAAATGATCTCCTAAGTTTCCAAGATGCTGGGCAAGAAACCCATGCACATGGCAAGCTGGGCATTAACCGGTGTCCACACTGATAAAGACTAAACATTTTGCATGATGTGGAGATTGAAGGGCTGGAGTGGACAAAGTCAGAAGTCACATGATGCCAGGTTACAGTCCAACAGGTTTATTCGAAATCACAAGCGAAGTGTCAGGCAAAGTGTTATCTGGTTCACCTGACGAAGGAGCAGCACTCTGAAAGCTTGTGAATTCAAAATAATCTTTGCATGTATTGCTAACACAGAAAGTAGGAGTTAGGCTCTTCAAATGCAGGATTGGATGTCTGTGAGAGATCTAGAGCACTCTCTACTGCAGCTGGGAGCAGGTACTGTACAGCAAAACCTGGACTACCTGAACTCCTTAAAGGGAGCACTACTGGCTGCATCAACAGGGCCAAAGCTTGTTCCCTGGACTTGTCTTTCTAATCCCACTTTCGAATCACACTTTCAAGTTACTATCAACCAATGACACCATTCCCTGAACCTCACCCGCCGCCCCCAATCATTGCTGCCCACTTCCTTCCCCCAGCCCCAAGCACCGATACAACTTGCCGAGCTTCCCAAACTGATGCTTCCTCTTCCTGAACTGCCTGAGCACTACTCCCATCCATGTCAGTCCGATGTGACATCACATTGAAGGAGTCACCGATGGTGATGCAGTCTCCTGTCCTCAATTCATTGGGAGCCGAGTGGCATGGACCAGCCAATGGGTGTCTGCGGCACTCCATGTCAACAATACAGAATGCCAGCATTGATATTCTGTGGACCTGTGGTCTCACCATGAAGCAAATAAGATTACCACACCTTCCCACTGAGAAAGTAGGGTGAGCTGAGATTCCAAGGCTGTCATTTATAATATGGACCATTAGTCATTTCTGTGCTCCATGCCATGAAGATACTTCCTGAAGGTAATTAACTTTCGCACATAGGCATAAATGTTTTGGTTATCTGTATCTACATTTACGTTGGAAAATCTCTAACGAGAAACTATTGCTTAATATTGCTGGGTAATTAAGAAATAACTGTTTACTATGAAATAGCTACCTGTTACTCTGGTAGCTATTTAGGGAGCTTAGTAACTATATCTTGCATCTGGTGTTTATTCCCTTAGTGGCATAATAATTCTTTCATTAGTTGAACTGAGAACATTTGCTTCTTTGTCTCAAGCATGTTCTTATCATCACTGTCTTCGATGGTTGCTGCTCAAGGCCCCCTTTAATGGCTTTGGAGTAGGTTTGTTCAAAGGTATCATTTTTTTCTTTCCTTAAAGGGTGAGACAGACTGTTAGTCTCATTCACCTACTTTCAGGCATCTTGTGTTTTACTGCTATTCTGGGCTATCCTTTTTTGTCAGCCATTTTGTGTGAGCAGACATGGGCCATTTTGTTATTAGCAGGGTACAGGTCACTTTTACATCAATGCTAACAGACTCCTGAACAGCAGTCTCTGATACCAATTAGATATATCACTGCAGTGGAACATAAAGCTCAAACAAATAACTGCAAGCTGAGTTTTAGCAGGATAGACTACATTCTGAAAGATGGTTGGAAGAGAGTGGGATCATCATGATGTAGAGGTAACCCAGATGGGCCAAGCCAATGCTTTGGGGGTTTGGTTTCAAATCCCACAGTAGCTGGTGGAGTTTCAATACTTTGACAGTCATTCGGGCAATCATGAATGTACATAAATCTGCCATCCTTATCCAGGTGGAAGTGGGTACTGCAGATGCTGAAGATTAGAGTGGTGCTGGAAAAGCACAGCAGGCCAGGCAGCACCCAAGGAGCAGGAAAATCGACATTTCAGGCAAAAGCCCTCCATCCTGATGAAGGGCTCCTGCCCGAAATGTCAACTTTTCTGCTCTTCGGATGCTGCCTGACCTGCTTTACGTTTCCAGCACCACTCTAATCTTGACTGCCATCCTTATCCAGACCGGCTTGCATGTAGCTCTAAAGTCCAGCAATGTGACTGACCCTGAGCTGCCCTCTGAAAGTCTGAGCAAACCACTTAGTTGAGGAGGAAATGAGGAACCAGGAACACGTGCTGACCTTGTCAGAACATCCGGATTTCTGGAAACAAAATTCAGGCTTCTTGTGGTGTTTATATGAAAACTGACAGCCAATGAGTTAGTTTGATACTGAGTCACTTCAACAATAAAACATAATTCTCAGAAACATGACCTTGTAAAGTGTATTATGGGCTACTTCAGACTTTAACAACCATAAATTGCAATCCTCCTGCCTAAACTGTCATGCTTTTGCATATGCTCAGCATGAGCCAACCCTGACCCTGATCCCTCCCCAGTCATGATGTGTTATATTCACATTAGAATTTAACCTGAATCTCACCCCCACAAGAGTAGGTTTTGCTTATTAATTCCCAATAATTGGATGTAGAAGATCAAGCAGTTGATACAGGCTGTGTTGTGGAGGTGTGCAGGAGTCTAAGACATGTTCACTTGGAGAGTCAGAGATATTTTACTGTGCAGAAGGAGGTCCTTTGGCCCATCATGTCCATACTGGACACTAAACATCCATCTATTCCAATCCCATTTTACAGCACTTGGCCTGCACCCTTGTATCCTTTCAAGTCCACATCTGAAAAGTTCTTATTTGTCTTGAAAGTTCATGCCTCTACTACCCTTTTAGAGAGAAAAAAACTGCTGATGCTAGAATCGGAGGTAGACAGGCAAGAGGCTGGAAGAACACAGCAAGCCAGGCAGCATCAGGAGGTGGAGAAGTTCTTCAGAACCATCCTTTTCAGCAGTGAGGTACAGAGACCCACAACTCTTTGGGTGAAAACCTTTTTTTTCAGTTCCCCCGTAAATGTTCTGCACCTTATCTTAAAACTAGGTGCCCTGGTTATTAACCCCTCAGTTAAAGGGAAAAGTTTATCCTTTTCTACTCTGCATATGCCTCTTGGAACTCACTACTTTCAATCAGATTCCCCTCTCAGCCTCCTCTGCTGTAAGGAAAACAACCCCAATATCTAATTGCTCTTTATAGCTGTATCACTCCATCCTAGGCAACATGCAGGTGAATTCCTTCTGCTCCCTCTCCATGGCAATACCATCCTTTCTATTGTGAGGTGACCAGACTACACAGTACCCCAGCTGATGTTAGTTGCAGTTCTTTGTATTGATGCAGATGGCATTAGTGGGCAGCATGGTGGCACAGTGGTTAGTACTGCTGCCTCACAGCGCTAGAGACCCAGGTTCAATTCCCGCCTCAGGTGACTGACTGTGTGGAGTTTGCACGTTCTCCCCGTGTCTGCGTGGGTTTCCTCTGGATGCTCCAGTTTCCTCCCACAGTCCAAAGATGCGCGGGTCAGGTGAATTGGCCATGCTAAATTGCCCGTAGTGTTAGGTAAGGGGTAAATGTAGAGGTATGGGTGGGTTGTGTTTTGGTGGGTCGGTATGGACTTGTTGGGCCGAAGGGCCTGTTTCCACACTGCAAGTAATCTAATCTAAGTTTATTTCAAAGTGGTGACCACCTACATCCACACCAGCATCCCACTTTTACAATTGGAGTATAAACCAAACTTGTTCTTAGAGGGAATTCTTTTGGCATACATCCCAATATGGAAGAGGTTAACCATCATTCCCTTGACATTGAATGACATTCCCATCTCTTGTATTCCCCATTAGCTCAAGATTTAGGGATCAAATATTCAGGTCTGAGGTAAGGAGAGAATTCTGTCTTAAAGTAACTCTTTATAATTTCCAATCCTGAGGAGTTGTTGAAAATATTGAAACCTGAAATAGATACCTTTTTGAGATATGCAGAGCAGATGAGGATGTAGAGTTAGAGATTAGGATGGTGGAACAGGCTTGATGGGACATATAAGAACTTTTCACTGTATCTTTAGAAGACGTGACAATAAATAAATTATTCAACAATTCATTTGGGCTACTCTGGCTCCCATTTCTTGTAAACTTGTATCAGCTATTACCATGCATTAGCGCCCGTTGTGGTTCAATGATATCACCCTTACCTTCGCATTAGGGGATTGCAGCTTTAAGTCTCAATGCAGATGGTGGAATGTTAAATATATTCAGTAGAGATGTACAGACATTTTGGTGTAGTATTGAACAGATATGACAATGTCTGAGATGCAGATATTCAGATGAGACATTAATTGAAAGCCTTTCTGACCTGCCAGCACCATGAAACCCTTTACCTTCATCTGTTTGGGAAAAAGCTCCAGGAATCAATCCTCCCTAGTATCCTGGTTGACACTTATCTCTGGACCAACATCAGTCAACTATATTACTTGATCATTATCACATTACCAATTCTGAGGGCGGTTGGCTACAAGTTGGCTGCTTTGTTTCTGATATTGCAACAGTGATTTACACTTCACGATGATTAAACTGCTATTGAGGGAACCTGAGGTTAGAGTCATAGAGTAATGCAGCAGATCCTTTGGTCCAACTTGTCCCCACCAACCAGACATCCCAGTCTGACCTAATCCCAATTGCCAGCATTTGGTCCATATCCCCCTAAATGTTTCCTATTCATATACCCATCTAGATATCTTTTAAATCTTGTGATTGTTCCCAACTCCACCACTTTCTCTGGCAGCTCATTCCATACACACAACACCTTCTATGTGAAAAAACTACCCCTCAGGTCCGATTTATAAGTTTTGCCTCTCTTCCTAAACCTATTCTCTCTAGTTTTGGATTCCCTCACCATAGGAAAAAGACCTTGGTTATTCAGCCTATCCATAACCCTCATGTTCTTATAAACCTCTATAAAGTCAGTCCTCAGTACCCAGCACTCCAGGGAGAAAAGCCCCAGCTTATTCAGCTTCTCACTGTAACCCAAACTCCCAGTCCCAGCAACATCCTTATAAATCTTATCTGCACCTCTTTGACAACATCTTTCCTACAGCAGGGCGACCAGAATTGAACGCAATATTCCAAAAATGGCCAAACCAATACAGCCACTTCATGATGTCCTAACTCCTATACTCAAGTTTGCAATAGGTTTTACAGAAATCTGGTTTTATTCAGATGTTACTTTACAATTGATTCAATCAATTAGTGACAATCAATTCCAATCCCTTTCTAAGTTTGCTGTGCAATTCCATTCCTCTTGTACCTGCCTCACAGAAGACCTTGTCCAATCTGCATTGTCCATACTGAATTCTCAGCCAAACCACTGATTTCTCCCCATCTCTTTAGATTTTTGGCACACCTTGAAATTGGAGCTTCACTCCTTTCACTAGCTCAATATGTCTGGCGCACTGAACACAATGTCTCCCAGAATATTTAATCTACTATATCAATCAAGTATTTCTGAAATAAAATGGAAGTATTCTACTGGCGAATTGATTTTGTTCCAGGGTATGACTGATGAGAGAGTGAAACAAATTTTAGTGCTTTTTGTTTGCAATCACTTTTGATGGAGAATCTCTCAGAACCTGAAAAACGCTGGCGATAGGTTTACAAAATTAAAGAAGTTTCTGCTGCACAGACCACATCAATAATTTAGCCAAACTGGTTCATAAGAACCAAGTTTGTAAGACATCATCACTTCCTGAGACACACAACTTTCTTTAAAAAAATGATCCTCCCCGTCTTTCTCTTCCTGAAATGATAATGCCTAATTTTAAAACAGTGTCACATATTTGTGAACTCATCCGCATCTGACATTGTCAAAAACATTAAGAAGTTATACTCTTTTGTCATGACACCCCTCACTCTTTTAAATTCTGGTAGAAATAAGCCCAAGCTGTCCAGTTTATCCTCACAGAACAACCTACTCAATCTGGGTATCAATCTAGTCAAGATTCTCTGAACCACTTCCAATGCATTTTAGTCCTTCCTCGAATAAGGAGATTAAAACTGCACACAGTATTCGAGATGTGGTCTCAGCAATGCCCTGTGTAACCAAAGAATAATCTCCTTACTGTTATGTTCAATTTCTCTCTTAATAAGGGAGAACAACCTATTAGCATTACTGATTACATACTGCGTAACCTTTGTGACTTTCACACTTGAAAACTCTCTTTTCATCTCAGAATCCCACAGTCGTTAAGTAATTTTCTGCATGTTCATTCTTCCTCCTACCAAAGAAGGCAAATGGGACTAGATTAGGTTACGATATCTGGTCAGCATGGACGAGTTGGACTGAAGGGTCTGTTTCCATGCTGTATATCTCCATGACTCCATAACTCTAAAACATAATTATGTTTTCCACTCCACCATCTCCCTTCAAGTCTCTATCTCCACAAATTTAGGTGGTCTGGAGGTCTCACAATTCTTTCAGAATATGTTCTCTTTGAACTTGGAGATTGGTAAGTCATTGATTTGAGGACGATTGTCCTTGGTTCAGATCTTGACCTTGTTTGGTCAGTAAGCTGTCTATCCACTAGAGGGCCTCTAATCCCTTGGATGACCATGGATGACATAAATTCTTGCTAAATCAGGATGCTTCCCGATAACATTATCTGGGTAACCTTTAATCTCAGGAATTTCCATCCTGAAGAACACTGCTGGGTGGAATTATGTACATTTTTCTTTGCAGTTATCTAGAATTTCCAAGCCAGGTACCCTCTTCATTCTGTGTTGCTGGTTAAAGCACAGCAGGTCAGGCAGCATCCAAGGGATAGGAAATTCGACGTTTCGGGCATAAGCCCTTCATCAGGAATGTCATTCCTTGGATGCTGCCTGACCTGCTGTGCTTTAACCAGCAACACATTTTCAGCTGTGATCTCCAGCATCTGCAGACCTCATTTTTTACCCTCTTCATTCTGGCCATTTCCTAAATCTGTGCACATCTACATTGAACTATAAACTTTTAACTTATCGAGTTGGTTGGATGGCTTCATTCATCCTCTGGAATTGTTATGCGGGCGTATCAGACTTTTTCTAATCCTCACGGGAGAATTGATATTTCCTGAGCATTATCTCTGCCACTGGTACCCATAATTCTGTGTTGGAAGACAAAGCTTTGAAATATTCCTCTTCAACTTGTGTTATCTCTTTCTGACACCTAATTCAAATCTGCTCTCATAATGTCTTCTGAAAATAGTATTTTCTTCATTTTAAAATTCCTGAATGAGTTTGAGTGGGTTGTACTGCTGATTCTTGTTGTCAATCTTTGTTTCTGCTCACAAGCTTTGTTTCGATTAGGTGGGGAGATTAGGACCTTGGGCATAGACTTAAAATTAGAGGGGATCAATTTAGAACGGGTTGATGGGCCAAATGGCCTTGCTTCCACTCCTATGTCTTATGGTCTTATGGACAGCCTTCTTACCCTTCTCCTGTTCGATGTCTCTTGGAAGTCCTTTGCTCAGCTCAAAGACGTTGGCAACAAAATTATACGTGCAGGCTCAAAAGTGAGAAGTGTGATTGTAGATCTTCAATCACTTTGGCTTTTTCTGTTGCTGAATTGCCTGCAGCAAACCTTTTGTCTAATGGTTTTGCTATTTTGATAATGTCGGTTCACCTCTGTAAGCTGTAACCTCTGTTTCCTCAGTCACTGTATTCATTCTCAATAGGATGAAACTTTTGCCCCAGGTCAAGCTTAAAATGAATGAGATATCTGTTGACACAAACAGATTCCATCAAACACAAGTCATTTGGCTCTTTTAGAAATGCACTGAGTGTCTTTTCTGTAATGGGTGACAAAGTGGCTCAGTGCTTAGCACTGCTGCCTCAGGGTCCCAGGTTTGATTCCAGCCTCGGGCGAATGTCTATGTGGAGTTTGCACATTCTGCCTTGGTTTCCTCTGGGTGGTCTGGTTTCTTCCCACAATCCAAAGCTATGTAGGTTCGGTGAATTGGCCATGCTCAATCGCCCTTAGTGTGAGGCGCATTAGTCAGAGGGAGATGGGTCTGGGTGGGTTACTCGTTAGAGTGGATTGGTTGGGCTGATGGCCTGTTTCCACACTGTAGGGAAACCTAAACTTTTAATGCTGGTGGTTCCATGACATTATCATTTTTGTGTGAGTAGGCATTTTACATCTTGCTGCTTGGAACTTACTTCTGCACATCCTCTGGAAGTGAGCTATAACTTTACAGCGTTAGCATTATTTCATTCACAGCTGGGCATTATTTGTGTTTCTAAGATTATTATTTGTTCCACTGGAGCCTGACTCCTCTTAATTGCCCTATGGCCTCCTCTCTACTTAAATTGTTATATATCACTTGTGAGTGTTTATATTTTATGAAGTGGATATATTCTGTTGCTGTTCTATGGCAAGTTTGTTCTTCTCAGCTGAGGATTAGTGTGTGCTCAGCTTCCGGCACAATAACACAGCTTTCACCAAACTCAAAATTCTTTGGACTGTTACACACCTGTCAAAGGTCCATTTAATAGCTCCAACAACAATTCAGTCTGCAAATTCTCATGACAAAACTCTACAGTTACAGTTTTCCACTATTCTGTAGAGATCTTCAATTAAATTATTTTCAGTTTCCCTTGGATACTGAACCGCTTTTAGAACATTAATTGTTCTCATTAAAATAATTGTGAATTGCATGAAGAATGTCTTTGAGAATATATGTGCCTTCTCTGAAGGTTTGGCAATTTGCAAGATCCTCAACAATGAATCCTATTGAGTACAATGTTGTATTTACATGTTCAGCTTGTGATTTATTATTTAGATTTGAGGTAATTCTGGATACTAAAACCTGTTTTATTTTCTAAGGTGTCCGATCCTTTATTCTGATTGGCCCATATCTGATATTAAACCTTGCAGGTATTATAATTTCATTTGCTGTATCTTCCCAATGAGATTATTTATTTTTCTCAGTTTGACGGTTTAAAATACTGCAGTACCTCAATGCTGCTACAATCTTTTGCCATGAAGACATTTACTCATGTAAATAGCCTTGTTGTTCTATTTACCGCGCTTAAATATTTTAAACTGTGCTAAATAGCAATTCTATATCCTTTTTCATCTTTTGTAGCTTCTAATTCTGTGAACTAGAAATGTTGAGTAGATTCTCTGCTTGCTAGGGGTTTCCTATATCTTTGAGCTCAAACTGGAGCTGTTTCTCTGGCCAAAATAAAAACATCCCACCTTCATGCGGGCAAAAGTGATGGTTTCCCCCTTTTTGTGATCTACTACACATGATCAAAAGAACCCTGGTGTCATACACATAGATCCCTCTAGGTATCAGGGCACATAGACAAGATAGGTAAGAAGGCATATAGGGTACGTGTCTTTATTACCTGAGTTAAAAATCACACAACACCAGGTTATAGTCCAACAGGTTTATTTGGAAGTACAAGCTTTCGGAGCGCTGCTCCTTCATCAGATGGCTAGTGGGACAGGATCGTAGGATACAGAATTTATAGCAAAAGATCATAATGTCATACATTGATGTAATCTATTGAACAAACCTAGACTGCAGTTAAGTCTTTCATTTTTAAGGATGAGTTGCAAGTTTCGGTTCATGAATATATGAATCCCAGAACTTCTTTCAAGTCACATTCCCGAGATAACTTAAGGTTTTATTAAAAAAGTGACATCTCAGTTCAGACAATGCATCAAAGGTGTGAGGTTAGAGTCTGTTTTTATTTAATTCTTGAGTGAGACTGGTTCTGTTTCCAAAGTAGGAATTTATTAACTGTCACATGGATTGACTGCCTACATTGACTGCTGACAGATTGTGTACTTTTTGAACAAAATAGAAAATAGAATACATATGCAAATACAATTCTACAAGTACAATTCACCCCACAGACTTATATGTGTGTGCGTGTGTGTGCGTGCGTGTGAAAGAGAGAGAAAAAGAGAGAGAGTGTATGTTTGATAGAATGTGTTTGTGTGATGGATCGTATTCTTGTGAGAGGGAGTGTGCATGGGTGTGAGTGTGGGGGTATGTGTTTGTGTGCCTGAGAGTGTATTTATGAGGGAGGGTCTGCGTGAGTGTGTGAGTATGTAAGAGTGTGTGCGTTTGTGTGCTTGTGTGTGTGTATAATGTTGTGGGATCACCTGTAGTGTGACATGAACCCGAAGAGCAGGTTGAGGCCATCTTCATGGGTACGGAATGTGGCTACCAGCCTCTGCTTGGCCATTTTGTGTTGTTGCATACGCTGAAGTCCGTCTTGGAGGACAGTGATTGGAGAAAAGACTTAACAGCAATTTAGGTTTGTTCAATATGTTGCATCAGGTGTATGACACTTTGCTCTTTTGCTATAAATTCTGTATCCTATGATCCTGCCCCACCAGCTACCTGATGAAGCAGCAGCACGCCAAAAGCTTGTACTTCCAAATAAACCTGTTGGACTATAATTTGGTGTTGTGTGATTTTTAACTTGGTCCACCCTGTTCAACACCGGCTCCTCCACATCATGATTATTATCTGAGGCACAGAATATGAGTTCAAGGAGGTCATGCTGAACTGGAAGTCACAACTGGAGGACTGTGTGTCCAGTTCCAGTCACCACATTATGTGAAGGTTGTGGTTGCATTAGAGAGGGTACAAAGAAGATTCACCAGGATGCTGCCTGGACTAGAGGAGCCATGAGGAAATTTTGGTTGGTGTAGTTTTTCTTGAAGCAACAATGTTTGAGGGGAGACCTGGCAGAGGTGTGTAAGATTATGTGGGGTGTAGATAAGGTGGATGAAAGCCACTACTTCAGTTAGTGGAAGGGTCATTAACCGGGGTGTGTGGGAGCATAAATGTAAACTGAGAAGTGGAAGACTAAGAGGAGGAGTCTTTTTTTAAACCCAGAGGGTGCTGGGAGTCTGGAACTCAGTGCCTGAAAGGATGGTTCGAATTAAAAACTCTCATACCATTAGAGATGTATTTAGATATTCATCTGTGTGACCATAGCCAATGGGGTTACAGGCCAAGAACTGGAAAATGTGTAAACAGATCTTCATTTACCGGCATGGACACAATGGGCCGAGTGGTCTTCTTCTGTGCTGTTAAGGTCTATGGGGCTGTAAGACAATAAGTCATTTTCCCCAATATTGTTTATTGTAACACAGCATCAAATCTTTCTCTCTGCCACTCCTGAGAAGCTTATATTAAACTTGATATTTAAATGTAGCTTATTATTATTTTCCAGCTGGATTTACACTATCAAAGAGTTATGTGTTTGAATTACTCAATCACTCTGTTCATCCACATCTTCAGAATCTTCACCTTCAATCCTGGCTTCCCAGCTCCTCTCAAAAGCATGGCCCCTGATTCCTCCTTGATACCTGTCCACTCAAATCACCAGATTTCGAGGCTGTATAGTCGGTTCTGCTATAACACGTTTCCTATTGGCTATTATGCAATTAAAGAATTTAGACCATTATTTGTAGAATGCAAACTTTCTTTACCTGTATTGGCTATAATGTCCCATTAGTTGCCATCACACAATTTTCTTTTAAAGCAAGATCACATGAGTGTGATGCAGAACAACTGATAATTTCAGTTAATACGTCAGTTATCAAACAGCTCGCAGTCTTATTGTACTAATCATTAAATCCCAGCAATCCTCGTCAGTTGGTGATGCTTTCAAATGTGGTGATTTCTTATTTATGTGATTATTTATTTATCATCTCATAAATCTAGAGAGTTACTGTGAAAAGTGTTTTGTCACCACAATCCACAATGGGGTGGCACAGTGGCTCAGTGGTTGGCACTGTTGCCTCACAGCGCCAGGGACCTGGGTTCATTTCCACCCTCAGGCAACTGGCTGTGTGGGGTTTGCACATTCTCCCCGTGTCTGCGTGGGTTTCCTCTGGGTGCTCCGGTTTCCTCCCACAGTCACATAGATGTTCAGGTTAGGTCAATTGGCTATGCTAAATTGCCCATAGTGTTTAGAATGTGTGGTTTAGGTGTGTCACTCAGGGGAATGGGTCTGGGTGGGCTACTCTTCAGAGAGTCAGTGTAGCTTCGTTGGGCTGAAGGGCCTGTTTCCACACTGTAGGGGTTCTATAAATCCAGTACCATTTTGAGTTACAAAAAGAATTAAATGAAGTTACATGAATAGAGTTAATCTTCTGTACATGGGCTGTTCAAACATAGCTCCAGGGCTTATCCAAGGTGTTCTGGTCCTCAAGGACTCCCCAGGAACAGCAATGACAACCTCACCAGGTGTCCCACTCCAGGCATCATTATCACCACAGGTGATTAGGTTAGATTCCCTACTGTGTGGAAACAGGCCCTTTGGCCCAACAAGTCCACACCAACCCTCTGAAGAGGAACCCACCCAGACCTATTTCCCTCTGACTGATGCACCTAACACTAAGGATAATTTAGCATGGCCAATTCACCTAACCTGTCCATCTTTGGAGTGTGGGAGGAAACCTGAGCACTCGGAGGAAACCCACGTAGACACAAGGAGAATGTGCAAACTCCACACAGACAGTCCCCAAGGCTGCAATTAAATGCGGGACCCTGATGCTGTGAGGCAGCAGTGCGAACCACTGAGCCACCATGCCACCTTGTTGATGACCCGCCGAGTCTATACTTCAGGTACTGCTGCCATCCCAGCAGTTGGCCTACTGAGCACACCTTTGGCTTCACCATAATGTCAGTCAGGCAGGTCCAAGGAGTCCTGGGTTTCCTAGACCTGCCACCTCCTTTACTCTCAGCCAATGATCACCCACTATCCTACCATTTCTGTACTACTCCTTGCTGGCCTACTGTGTTGTGGAACAGTATCTGTTAAATGTTCTAACCGTACCTACATCCACCGAATTCTCTGGCAGTTCATTCCTCACATGAACCACTCTCTGTATAAACATTTTGCCCCTCATCTCCCTTTTAAACTTTCTCCTTTCCTCTTGAAAATGTGGCCCCTCGTTTTGAATTCCCCCGTCCGAGTGAAAAGATTCTTGTCATTCACCATGTCAATGCTCCACATAATTTTATAAACCTCAATAAGGTCACCTCTCAACCTTCTATGCTCCAGTGGAAAAAGTTACAACTTTTCCAGTCTTTTGTTATATCTCAAAGCCTCCATTTCCAATAATGTGCTGTTAAAACGTCTCTGAATCCTCTCCAGTTTAATAATATCCTTCCTATAACAGGGTGACCAGAACTGCACAGAATTCCAGAATGGGCCTCACTAATATCCTGTACAACCACAACATGATGTCCCAATTCCTGTACTTAATGTTCTGAGCAAGTCTGCTAAACACCTTCTTAACCATTGTATCTGCATGTGATGAAAATGTGTTGCTGGTTAAAGCGCAGCAGGTCAGGCAGCGTCCAAGGAACAGGAAATTCGACGTTTCGGGCAAAAGCCCTTCATCATGTACTTGAACACGTAGGTGTCTCTGTTTAACAACACTACCCAGGGCCCTAACATTAACTGTATACGTCTGCTTTTGTTTTTTTACCAAAATGCAATAGCTCGCTTTTATGCAAATCAAAAAGTGTTCAGGGATGTGTTGGTTAGATGCATTAGTCAGGGCAAAATGTAGGATAACAGGTCTGGGTAGAATACTTCGGGGCAGCATGGTGGCTCAATGGTTAGCACTGCGGCCTCACAGCACCAGGGACCTGGGTTCAATTCCTGCCTCGGGCAACTGTCTATGTGGAGCTTGCACATTCTCCCAGCATCTGTGTGGGTTTTCCTCCAGCTGCTCTGGTTTCCTCCCACAGTCCAAAGATATGTAGGTCAGGTGAATTGGCCATGCTAGATTGCCCCTGCTGCAAATGTGTTGCTGGTTAAAGCACAGCAGGTCAGGCAGCATCCAAGGAACAGGAAATTTGACGTTTCGGGCATAAGCCCTTCATCAGGAATGAGGAGAGGGTGCCAAGTAGGCTAAGATAAAAGGTAGGGAGGAGGGACTTGGGGGAGGGGCGATGGAGATGTGATAGGTGGAAGGAGGTCAAGGTGAGGGTGATAGGCCGGAGTGGGGTGGGGGCGGAGAGGTCAGGAAGAAGATTGCAGGTTAGGAGGGCGGTGCTGAGTTGAGGGAACCGACTGAGACAAGGTGGGGGGAGGGGAAATGAGGAAACTGGAGAAATCTGAGTTCATACCTTGTGGTTGGAGGGTTCCCAGGCGGAAGATGAGGCGCTCCTCCTCCAGCCGTCGTGTTGTTATGTTCTGCCGGTGGAGGAGTCCAAGGACCTGCATGTCCTCGGTGGAGTGGGAGGGAGAGTTAAAGTGTTGAGCCACGGGGTGGTTGGGTTGGTTGGTCCGGGCGTCACAGAGGTGTTCTCTGAAGCGTTCCGCAAGTAAGCGGCCCGTCTCCCCAATATAGAGGAGGCCACATCGGGTGCAGCGGATGCAATAGATGATGTGTGTGGAGGTACAGGTGAACTTGTGGCGGATATGGAATGATCCCTTGGGACCTTGGAGGGAAGTGAGGGAGGAGGTGTGGGCGCAAGTTTTACATTTCCTGCGGTTGCAGGGGAAGGTGCCAGGAGTGGAGGTTGGGTTGGTGGGGGGTGTGGACCTGACGAGGGAGTCACGAAGGGAGTGGTCTTTGCAGAACGCTGATAGGGGAGGGGAGGGAAATATATCCCTGGTGGTGGGGTCCGTTTGGAGGTGGCGGAAATGACGGCAGATGATACGTTGTATACGGAGGTTGGTGGGGTGGTAGGTGAGAACCAGTGGGGTTCTGTCTTGGTGGCGGTTGGAGGAGCGGGGCTCAAGGGCGGAGGAGCGGGAAGTGGAGGAGATGCGGTGGAGGGCATTGTCAATCACGTCTGGATCACGTCTAGATTGCCCGTAGTGTTAGGTGCACTAGTCAGGGGTAAGTGTAGGAGAATGGGTCTGGGTGGGCTGGTCTTCGGAGGGTCAGTGTGGACTTGTTGGGCTGAAGGACCTGTTTCCACACTGTAGGGAATCTAAACAAATCAAACTACATCTGCCACTCCTCAGCCCATTGACCAAATTGATCAAGATCTCTTATGTTTATGCCTTTCAGAGACATTCTCCATCTCCCCATTTGCCCTATGAACCGTGTTACCAAGTTCAAAGGTACCAAGAACAAGAGGTAAACAGTGACAGTAAGATAAAACAAAATTCTGAGGATGCTGGAGATCTGAAACAAAGACAGAAAGTGCAAGAGAAACTCAGCAGGTCTGGCAGCATCTGTGGAAGAAGAATTCATATTTCAGTTCTAACCTAACAGTTTTGAAAATGTCACACCAGACTTGAAAATTAAACTCAACCTCTTTCTGCCCAGAGGCTGCCTGACCTGTTGAGTTTCTCCAGCACTTTGTGTTTAAAGGAATTGCAGTGTTCTTAAACTAAGAAGGAAAGTTTAGGAAAGAACTTAGATTGATATATCACTTTTCACAGAATCAGGCTCTCCTGAAGGAATTTTACTGCCAATGAAACAGTTTTAAAGTGTCACTGTTGTTGTAATGGAGGGGGTGTGATGGTCAATTTGGCATTGCAAGCTGCCATTAATATAATGTCCAGTAAATCTGATTTTTTCGGAGTGGATTGAAGACAATTCTCAGGCACCAGAGAGAGATCCCTCCTGCACATCTTCAAAGTCAAGCCGTCAGCTCTGATCCATCCATGAGAGAGAGCAGGCAGGGTTTCGGTCTCGATACAGGCCCGTTCCTCAGCTCTGGAAGTTAGCTTGGATTTTGTGCTTAATTTGGACCCTGGAGTGTACTTAAATTCAAGAGCACTTAAATGCAAGGTAAGAAATTTACTCATTCAGTTACACCTGATCTTGCTCATCATGCACACACCTTCTAGAAACAAAACTTACTTTCTCTGCATTTCTTCAGATGCTGCTATAATATTTTTAGCAATAGCAGTGTCAACTGGGATTTTATTATCTGCAGATGCACCTTGTAGCTCCTCTTGAAGTTTCATAGACATGCTCAAGTCTTGGAGGGCACCACAATTGTTTAGCATAGAAATGACTGCAGGCACTGAGGGTGAGTCCAGCTGTAGAAATGTCAAGATTAGAGTGGTGCTGGAAAAGCACAGCAGGTCAGGCAGCATCCGAGGAGCAGGAAAACTGACATTTCGGGCATTACCCGAAATGTCGATTTTCCTGCTCCTCGGATACTGCCCGACCTGCTGTGTCTTTCCAGCATGACTCTAATCTTGACACTAATCTCCAGCATCTGCGGTACCCAGTTCCACCCAATGGTAGAAGTCATTCTAACTGAGGGCCTAAAATCATATTCTTGCAGCTATAAGATGGGTATTGCTGAATTCATCACTGTTCCTTTTGACAAATAATGACATCAAAGTTTGTTCATGGCCACAGCATTATTTATCAAAACTACATTGTCAGAAGTCACACATCACCAGGTTATAGTCTAACATTCACTCCACCTGAAGAAGGAGCAGTGCTCTGAAAGCTTGTGGTTTCAAGTAAATCTGTTGGACTATAACCTGGCATTGTGTGACTTCTGACTTTGTCCACCCAAGGCCAACACCGGCACACAAACCTGTATGGGGAAAGCAAACTTCATTTCCTCTTCCACTTGCAGTAATAAGTGCAAAACACATCTAGAGGCAAATATTCCTGTGTTGTGGTTCAGGAGTGAACAGAGAAGGGAACTAAATGTCACTAATAGTCAACAATTTAGCAAGGGAAATATAGAACTGATAGCTGAACTCGGAAGGGATGAGAAGAGAGAGCAAATAATTTCAAGCAATGAAAAACTCAAGTCTCCGATGAAATGGGAAGTACTGTACATGATAGAATCTTGAATCATGGTAGAACTATTAGACATCATCCATTGGCTGATGGGGCAGGATAAAGCTCAGCCCATAGTATTGGGTATTGAAATGGTGTTCTACTTGATCCTATAAGGTGCCCATGCATTGAGGCTTGTTAACTAGATTCCATGTAGTGACAACACGTCTCTCCCATATGACTGTCACATCAGTGTTGTGAAGGGTTCGTATTTGTAAACATTCGAGCGATTCGAGTTGAAGTGCGAATACTGAATTTGGATGCCATTTAGCAGTGCTAGCACTCACACAGCTTTGATCGAAGCATTTCACCTGTAACTCAGTATTTGGCAGGTGAAAGCAGCGTGAGTCAGTACATCATATAGCACTCAGGATTTGAGTGAAGTAAATGACATTAGGTGCTCTGTCTGAAAGGACTAATGTTTCTGCCCTGTCAGGTGACTGGCTTTTTCTCTTCATCATTCTTGAGATGTTGGCATTGCTGGGAAGACTGGCATTGAATTCCCATCCTTAACTCCACTGATTTGATACATTTGGGTAGCATTCTCGGCAATGTCTTGATGGGAATTAAACAATGGTTGCTTCGGTTAGCAATTAGGTCAGACAGAGTGGCAATAGTCTCCTTCTCATGGGAACATCATCACGGAACATCATCGCAGAACATCCTTTGTGGAGTAGATCTTTAACACTTCCACCAATGGGCTATAGTAGAACCTTAACTCACTGAAGAATAGATTGACTGTAACCTATTGAAGTTTGGATTTTGAATACACCAAAGTCTTACATTGATCTTTATGATTAGAATGTGGTGATATTTTCTTTAAGCAGAGATAAGAAGATCTTTTTCCCTCTCTCAAAGAGCCATGTGTCTTTGGAACTCATTCATCAAAAGATAGTGAAAGTGGAGTCTTTGGATGTGTTCAAGGTTTAAGGAGGAAAAGTTCTTGGTAAAGCAAGAAGACTGAAGGATTGTCAGAGGAATGCAGAGATGTGGAGTAGACGTGACAATTGGATCAGCCATGAATTTACTGGATGAGAGAATAGACTGGAAGGGGCAAATAACTTATCCCTTGTTCTAACTTAAATGTTCTCAGGCTTTGAGTCTTTGAACTAGACAGAGAATTTTCTTTTGGGTATTGTGAGCCATATGGTTTGACTATTTTGATTAAATAACTGGTGCGAGTCAGAGAGTCAGGTATTAGTGACCAGGAGAAATCAAAATGGTCAAAAGTTTCCACAAAATGTTTGGTCATTAAAATGGATGAACAGGGATCTTTGAGGCACATACTGTGAAGTTTACAATCTAAGCTAGCATGCTGGGGAAATGTCACACTGTCAAAGACATTGTCCCTTAGCTCAGTTACTGCAGTGAAACTGGACAGTTCAAAGACCCAAAGGGGAAGGGGTCAAGGCAGCAGTTGGTGTGCATTATACAGAAGATGAGTGTGGCCAAGGCTGATGAGAGAAAGTTGCTGGTGAATTGCTGACTGATATTGGGTCAAGGTGGGATAAGGGAGAAACAGAGAGTGAAAGAGAGAGAAAGAGGAAGTTGAAAGAGTGGGATGAATCTTGTGGAGACGATGGGAATCTCAGTAATTGCCTGGACAGCTGTTGAGAGACCCTAGTCAATTCTTTTAAGGGAAGGCCCAACAAATTAAGATCCAGTCGCCAGTGGTGGAACTGCCTTAAAGATTTAAAGACCAGAAATCTCACCCACTGGAGTATTGTCAACCTCTGATTGGCCATTAGCTGCTCAATGCTCAAACATACCACTGTCAGGCGATGGTGATGACATCTACTCAAGGATCATGGTTTGAAATCTTCACTGAGTTTAGGATTTGACTTGACCCAATCAATTGCGTGTGTGAATTCTTAATTTCCAGTAACGATGATGACCTTTCAATTTTCAAGGTGCCATTCTGATACACAATTCTCAAGATCAGGTCAATGGTTGGCCCAGCCCCATGGACCATTTGGTCTTTGCATCTACGTCAGGGTGGATTCATTCTCCCACTCTCACACCAGTTTTTCACTCACGCTATATTCCATTCACTGCAGCACGATTATATGATGACTTTGCAAATGGTTTTTAGTTTGAAAGCCGCTACATACTTTGTTTGTTTTTACTGTAAGATGTATTTCTGTCTGTCAGGTAACACAGGCACTCCGCTTTGTGCAGACATTTCCTCAATGCCATAGGTAAAAACAATGACTGCAGATGCTGGAAACCAGATTCTGGATTAGTGGTGCTGGAAGAGCACAGCAGTTCAGGCGGCATCCAAGGAGCAGCGAAATCCTGATGAAGGGCTTTTGCCCGAAACATCGATTTCGCCGCTCCTTGGATGCTGCCTGAACTGCTGTGCTCTCCCAGCACCACTAATCCAGAATTTCCTCAATGCCTTCATATCTTCACAACTCAGCCAGTTTAAACACCTGCACCTGACCTGGATGGGGCAGAGCTTGACTGAAGCTTGATTTCTGTTCTGAAAAATCTAGTCAAAAGATCTTTCTTTAAAAATTATGCAGTTTAAAGTCTCACCACTTTGTCAAATACCTTCAGACCTCTGAAAATGGGAACATGCGTTGGCTATTCAGCCTAATTCAATATTAGCACGGCCATCTCAATTTCATGTTCCCACTCTCACTCCCGATACCATTTAAAAGCTAAATAAGTCAATGTCTTCCTTGAATATATTCAGTGACTTGGCCCCCACATAAGTCGGTGGGACAGAGTTCCACAAATTCACTCCTTTTGAGTGAAGAAGTGTTTCCTCCTCTCAGTCCTAAATGGCCTACCCTATATCCTAAGACTGTGACCCCTAGGTCTAGATTCCCAGTTGGGGAAAACATCATTTCCACATGGTTTGTCCAACCCTGTTAGAATTTTATACATTTCAATTAGTTCCCCTAACTTTCTTCTAAACTGTAGTGAATCCGGGCCCAGTTGAACAAATCCCTTCTGAAAGAAAAGAAGTCCCGGTATTAACCTGGAAAAACTCCCATTGCTCTCTCTCTTTGACAAAAATCTCTTTTCTTAGGTAGGGAGACCAAAACTGCAAGAAATGTTCTGGGTGTGGTCTCAACAAGGTTCTGTATAACTGCAGTAAGACATTGTTGCATCTGAACTTAAATCCTCTAATAATGAAAGCTAATGTACTGTTCACCTTCCTCATGTTTGCTGTACCTGCCTGTCAACCTTCACTGACTCCTGTGCATGGACACCAACATCCCTTTGTACATCCACACTTCCCAAGGTATCACCTAATACATGCTTTATAACAGACTCTAATATTTCCCCAATTGCTGATCTTAAAAAACTGGCCTCAAGTTACCTGTTTATTGTCCCATTCCCTTTTTCAATAAGGATGTTACATTGACAATGTTTCAATCCTCCACGAGTGTTCCACAATTTGATTGATTGATGTCACATGGACCGAGAAGCAGCGAAAACTGTTGGCATTTGGCCCCATTGAGTCTACACTGACCTCAAAAGAACATCCCACCCAGAGCCATCTGCCTACCCTATTGCTGTAAACCTGCATTTCCTATGGGACGGCACAGTGGCTCAGTGGTTAGCACTGCTGCCTTACAGCGCCAGAGACCTAGAGTTTGATTCCAGCCTCAGGTGACAAACCTCAGGTTTGTGTGGAGTTTGCACATTCTCCCTGTGTCAGCATGGGTTTCCTCCAGGTGCTCTGGTTTCCTCCCACAGTCCAAAAATGTGCAGGTTAGGTGAATTGACCATGCTAAATTGCCCATAGCGTTAGTGCATTAGTCAGAGGGAAAGGGTCTGGGTGGGTTATTCTTCGGAGGGTCGGTGTGGACTGGTTGGGTTGAAGGGCCTGTTTCCACATTGTAGGGAATCTAATCTAATCTAACCTACATATCCTTGGACACTATGGAGCAATTTCCCATGGCCAGTCTACCTAATCTGCCATCTGTGGACTGTGGGAGGAACCAGAGCACTTAGAGGAAACCCACACAGACTCAAGAGAGAACATGAAAACTCCACACAGACAATTGCCTGAGAGTGGAGTCAAACCCAGGTTCTGTGAGGCAGTAGTGCTAACCACTGAGCCACTATGTTATCCAATTTTGGAATGGGTATTCTATTGCAACCTTGACAGCAACATCTGCTTGAAATCATTCAAAGAAATCTAACTTACCCTCACCATGGAGCTTGAAGTAGCTCAGAATGGACCAGAGTTTTGGAAATGACCTCTCCAATTAATATTAATTATTACCTATGTATTAAATTGTCTATAAAGTGTGTACATGTGTAAGTGGCAGGGTAACGCACCATTGCTGCTAATTTTTCACATTATTTGAAAATCTATAAAGCTTTGTCAGTCATTTGAGACGATGTTGCAAAAGATCTTTCTCACAAGTAACACAGCCGGAGGATATATACCTGTCATAATATTCTATTAAACACTACAAATCTGGTGAATTAAATGCTTTTGTTAGGCAGTGAATACCACAGATTACTATAGAATATTTTCTCGCATGTAACCATTTCATCCTCTTTTATTTTGAATGGTACATTAACCCGAGGTCCCACAGTTGCCCTCAACCTATTGTCCTCTCTGATGCTTCTAAAATTTTGAAAAATGGAGGCTTTATGCCTGTTGGTCTGACTAATATACACCCTGCCACAAATCTTGCAAAGAAAAGTCTGATTATTATCACACAGCTATCTCTGGGATATTGCTGATTGGCTGCTGTGTTTTAACAGTGATTACATTTTGGAAGCATTTCATTTATTGCAAAGTGCTTATGGATTGCCTTAGGGTATAAACAGGTGATATATAAATCAAAAGTTAGATTAGATTAGATTCTCTACAGGGTGGAAACAGGCCCTTTGGCCCAACAAGTCCACACTGACCCTCTGAAGAGTAACCCACCCAGACCCATTTCGCCCTGACTAATGCACCTAACACTATGGGCAATTTAGCATGGCCAATTCACCTGACCTGCACATCTTTGGACAGTGGTAGGAAACCTGAGCACCCGGAGGAAATGGGGAGAATGTGCAAACTCCACACAGATAGTTGCCTGAGGCTGGAATTGAACCTGTGTCCCTGGTGCTGTGAGGCAGCAGTGCTAACCACTGAGCCACTGTGCTGTCCCTTTTCTGTTTTTATGTCAGTTTGACACAGTACAATAGTCCATGAATGAATTGGAAGCTGGAATCCCATGTGAAGCAGGTTTATCTCTGGTGAACAAGGAATTAGTGGCTGGCATGGTTACATTTTCACTGAAATAACTGCAATCACCTTGACTGAAGTCCTGATTCTGCGACGTTACAACCATTGTGAATGAAGCTGGAAGCAAAAATCTCTCACGAACATACTTCGCCACAGCATGTGATGAACTGAAATAGCCACTTCTTGCTAAAAATATCACATTCTGGAAGCTCTGTGGTAATTTTACTTTGACGCTAAGCTGTAGCAGAACAAATTGGAGATAATTGGAAAGTAAAGGATGGACATAAGGAGCTCCCAGGTTCACTGGTGAAATCAACCGTCTGATGTTGTGGCCAGCCACAGAGAAGCTGCTGGATTGTGTCCTCGTGGGCTCAGAACATGGGGGTATATCAGCCCAATTATCGGGATCTTGGGATCTAAGGGCGACTGTTATGCTCAGGTCTGGAGTATGCCATTGTGCTCAATTAAAGGACTGGGAATTCTGGGGCAGAAGTTGCAGCTGGTTCATTCCATGATTTCTGTCATGGTCCCTGATCGAGGGGAATCCATACGTGCAAACAAAATAAATTGTTTCATCTCTTTTGCTTTCTTCAGCTGTCTTTCTGGTTTGCTGCAAAATAAATGAATAAAATTAAAGGTTTTCACAGCAAAATGGAAACTCCAACAAGCCCACCATTTGCACAGAAAGGTTAAAAATGGTTGAACTTACTTCCCACAGCTCCTGAGCTCTGAAACATTAATACAGGATTCTCGAATCCAAATTAAAACTAAAAGAACTGTGGATTCTGTAAATCAGAAACAAAAACAGAAATTGCTGGAAAAGCACAGCAGGTCTGGCAGCATCTGTGAAGAGAAATCAGATTAAACGCTTTGGGTCCAGTGACCTCAGAGTTAGGGAGATGTTAACTCTGATTTCTCTCCACGATGCTGCCAGACCTGCTGAGCTTTTCCAGCAATTTCTGTTTTTGTTGGGAATTTAGAATATTTCCCATCTCTTCGGTTCACATTCTTAAAATGAATAAACTTGACAGTCATTTCCAAATCCTCATACAACTTTACAATGCAGAAACAGGCCCTTCAGCCCATCATGTCCACATGAGTTTTCAAGTATCTAGTGATTGCAATCCCATTTTCCAACACTTGGCCTAAACGTTTATATGATATGATGCTTCTAGTGCTCATCCAAATATATCAAAAATGTCTTGAGGGTTCATGCCTCTATTACTCTTTGTGGCAGTGATTTCCAGATATCCACAATCCTTTGGGTGATTTCATTTTCCTCAAATCCCATCTAAACTTTCTGCTCCTTAAAACTGTGTCCCATTTATTGACTTCTTGTCCAAAGGGAAAGACTTGTCCCTGTCTATCCTATCTATACTCCTCAGAACTTTGTGCATCTCAGTCAGATCTCCCTCAGCCTTCTCTGCTCTAAGGAAATCAAACCTGGCCTAGCTGGTGTCTGTTCTTGGCTGAGTCACTCCAGCCTGAGCAACATCCTGGTAACCCTCTGCCGCATCCTTTCTGGTCCAATCACATTCTTCCTCGCATGTCATCACCAAGGCTCCACACACTATCCCAGCTGTGCTTAACTATTGCCATCTAGAGATCTATCATAACCTCTTTTCTCTTGTATTCAATGACTTGACTGACAAAGGCAAGTATCCCATACACCTTCTTCACCACGTTTTCTACCTGTCCTGCTGTCTTTATGTATCTATGGCCATTCACACTGAGGTTCCTCTGATCCTCTGTACTTCACAGGATCCTACCATTCATCATGTACTCCCTGACCTTGTTAGTTTTCCCAAAATTCATCACCTCACACTTTTCTGGATTAAATTTAATTTGCCACTGTTCATTCCATCTGACCAGCTCATTGATATAATCTGTAGAAGGCGTCCCTCCTCCTTATTTAACACGCAAATTTTCGTGTCACCTGTAAAATTACTAATCAATTATGTCTAGATCATTAAATCACCCATACTTCCATGCATTGATCCCTGGAACGGGTTTATGAGCTTTTTTTGTTTTATTTCCTGGGAAGCACACACTCTTGCAAACAATTCAAAACCAAAACTCTGGCTTGCATTCAGGCAACACAGAGGCTCAGTGGTTCGCCTTGCTACCTTGCAGTCCTAGGGACTCAGATTCCATTCCAGCCTCGGATGACTGTCTGTGTGGAGTTTGCACATTTTCCCCATGTCTGTGTGGGTTTCCTCCCACAATGTAAAGATGTGTAGGTTAGGTGATTGGTCATGTTAAGTTGCCTGCATTGTGTAGAGATGTGCAAGCTAGGTGGGTTAGCCATGGGTAATATGGGGTTTAGGTGGTGCGTGGGATGCCATTTGGTGCAGACTTGATGTGTTGAATGGCCTGCTTCCACATTTTTGGGAATCCAATAATTCCATGAAGAGCTATGTAAGTAGGACAAATGAGGAACACTTGCCAGCAACCAGAATGGCTTTATCAGAGGATATTCGTACTGAATATAAATGTAACACAGAAATGTAAGACAGTTTTTCATTCACAAATCTTCAAAGACATGCAAAGATACTGAAACCAAGATTGGATCAACACTTTCTTATGAAAAAAAAATGTCACTCAGATTTTTCTTGAATCAGTTTTGATATTTACTGTGAAACTTTCAAACATTTTTCTTTATTTCCTTTCTCTAATTCAGGTTTTTGTTTTATCAATATTTGCTTTTCGCACTTATGAAAGTTGTAACTCTGCATCTTCATACCCAATCACTACCCATCCTCTCTCGCTTCTTTTTGTTGCTTACAGCTGGGATCCCGAAAAGCACAAAAGATTGTGTTAGATTCCCCACCTTCACAGGGATTGAAAGATGCAAGGTCTGGATCCTGTTGTATCTACTTTTCGTGCTCTATGTGTTACTGGAAAGTTGGACAGACTGTTGTAGCCTAGCGTCTGAGGTACCCAAGAAAGATCTAACACTCCTCTCCCATACTTCATATTGCTCCTTGAACCATGCAGGCATGGGACTTAGAAATCAGATAAGTTAACAGAAGTGCAAAGGGAACTGTGGTCTCACCACTTCACCCAAAGGTCTCCTCGCCAACTCATGGAACTGGGACATTCTCCAAATACCCCCAGGTCTCAACACGTTCTCTCGCTATTGAGCAAGCTATTATCACAATTTGTTACATTTCCATCATTTTCAAAGGATTCAGACTGTTACAAAGCCCTCGAACTATTATACCTGTTCATGTTCCTGCCACCTTCACATGCTGCAGTTCAGATATTCCATACTGTATTGAAAATTGCACCGCACTTTCTGTCCATTTCAGGTGATCATACATACATATACCTGCAGGGGGAGTCTGTTTAGGGTGAGATAATTAAGGATCATGTTTAACACTCATGCAATTTTGATTCCAAATATCTCTGATTGAGTATAGAACTCTGTCCCAATTACTTTTAACCTTAAATTGTCAGTCCTATTTTGCTTATTGACAAATTTGTGATTCAATGTTCGAACAATTCCTATTGGAAGGATGCTGTGAAACTTGAAAGGGTTCAGAAAAGATTTACAAGAATATTGCCAGGTTGGAGGACTTGAGCTATAGGGAGAGGTTGAGTGGGCTGGGGCTGTTTTCCCTGGAGCGTCGGAGGCTGAGGGGTGACCTTACAGAGTTTTATAAAACCACGAGGGGCATGGATAGGATAAATAGACAAAGTCTTTTCCCTGCACTGGGGAAGTCCAGAACTAAAGGGCATAGGTTTAGGGTGAGAGGGGAAATATGTAAAAGAAACCTAAGGGGTAACCTTTTCACACAGAGGGTGGTACATGTATGGAATGAGCTGCCAGAGGATGTGGTGGAGGCTGGTACAATTGCAACATTTAAGAGGCATTTGGATGGGTATATGAATAGGAAGGGTTTGGAGGGATATGGGCCGGGTGCTGGCAGGTGGGACTAGATTGGGTTGGGATATCTGGTCGGGATGGACATGTTGGACATGTTTCCATGCTGTACACCTCTATCACTCTATATGACTCTATCCTGGCTGCTCAACGAGCCTGGAACCTCCGATTTTCAATCTCCCTCACAGCCACCACCAGTTGCTGTGAAAGGTCAGCAACATTTTATTTCTGGTCTCAGCTTCTTCTTCTGATATCTGAGCTCCCAAAATCAGACCTTGTGCTGTCTGCTTCTTTTCATTTGCGAGCATTAAATGCAGTTTTTTTTTAATGCAGACCCTCTCCATTAAGGAATTCCATGCTTCCTGATTTCCACCTTTCTTTCAGTGTTCCTTCCCTAATCTCACTTGTCTTCCTTTAAATTCAATCCATTTATTGAAAAACAACTTGAATCCATCAAGGACATTGCCTCACCCTCCAATATTAACTGGGGATTCCGATTAGCTTTCATCCATAATGTGCTTGGGAAACACGCCTTCAAACTAACTCCAGCTTGACAAAATTCAAAAATATCACTTTGGACTTAAACTCAGTAAAATTTTATCACACCGAGTCACTCATATGTTGGATTGCTTTCCTGTTCTATCTTCTTTCATTACTGCTACACAGACCATTAGTTGTAACAACCATTAAATCAGACCTTTGTCTTTACTGACTCTGAACAAACCAACCTGACTACGCAATCAAATCACAGATGCACCCAATTCTTATTACTGAGTTCACAATTCAATGCAATAATACAAGGACTAACAAGCCATGCAATCCTGGCTACAGAAGAGCTTTGCTCTCAACGGATGTGTTACCTTTCATCTTTACATTAAATGCAGACTAACATGATACAGTGAAAGAGATATGATGTAGACTTAGATGACATGGAGCAAGGATGGTATACTCAGGTAACATCCATTGTGTTATAATTCAAAGCTAGTATGCAATGAACCTTTAAGAGACATGCCAACGATATTAACACCAATTGTGATATATCACCTCTTGGTATTCATTTCTCAGTCTCTACCTTACTGTGGTCACTTGCAACATGATACACTGAAGGAAGGCTGCTACAATTTATAATCAATTTATTTGGTTCTAGCCTCAACAGTGCCTGTGATTGTAAAATATATATAACTATCGAGAGCTGTAATAGACATCTATTGCATCTTTCAGTACTACCTGACTCATGTTGAGTTCATGGGAGTTAATATAAATGTCACCTCATCAGGTTTAAATGCTGTTCTGTAGATAAAAGCCCATCACTGTATCTGTGATGGATGATGATGGGAGGTCAGATTTGGATTAACAGTAATGTCATAAAGAACAACTTTCAAATCTCTAGCCATATCACACTGTCATTACTCTCTCTCAATAATTCCATTCCAAAGTTTATTTGGTCCATGAGTTTTAATGACATTATCCCTGTAACAGTGTCCAAGTAACAATGTTCCAAACTGTTAAAACAGGAATGAGTATCTTGACCTTTCATCAGCTCCTCATCCTTTTTATACATCATCCAGAATTGCAAGCTGTTTGAACCCATGATGTAGTAAGCCCACGGTGAGGTATATCGGAATGCGTGAGTAGTGTTTCTTTCTGAATTCAAGATGGCAGCTGAGTAAGGGTCCTCACCCTCGTCCACTCCGATTGTTTTTCTCTCTTTTCTTTCCTCTTCTTTATTCTTTTCTCACTTTTCTCTTTCTCCCTTTTGGTTCTTTGGTCTTTAGAACTGGGTTGTGGAGGCGGTGATGGCAGCAGCTGGGGGAACTTTGACGTACGGCCATGAGGTGGCATGGTTGCTGTTGGCAGCATCGGTGTCTGGAGCGGGACTCTGCGGTGAGGCATTTCACGAGCCAGCGGCTGCGGCCAATGCAAGCCCGGAACGAGGTGGTGGCCAGGCAACGGCTGACGGTGAAGGATGGCAGCTGTGGTGGTGAAGCTGTCTGGCAAGCATGGACGGGTGTTAGCCCAGAGCAGGGGATGGTGAACAGTCATGGGAAAGCCCAGCTTGAAGCATCTGCAGGTCTCTGGATTCAGAAAGGGATGCAATGTTTGGCTTTTTAATCTTAATTTCTTTATTTACCACTTTCACACTAAGAAAACTTCATGTGGAGCTTTTCAACTTATTTCTTTGTTTTTCTCTTGCTGTACTTAAGATTTTGTACCTCTGTACTTTGTACCGAAGATAGTGCCTGTGTAGCGATATTGTATATGTTTCATTGTAAGCTTATACCTCGTACTTGAGTACACGTGACAATAAACCTAAACCTAAATCTACATCTAGTTTAAGTAGTACAGTAGTATAGACTACATAATAGTCATTCAAGATATGTTCATAGAAAGTGTCTACATACGTGGTGTCTTTTAACATGGGGAGCCCTTACATCACATGATTCAGGCTGACCAGTGAGCACTCTGACTCTAACTGCCTGCCATTGGTGCATCACAGGACTTGCACATTGATAATAAACCCATCTGCTGTGGCCAGGAAATCCTGAGGTGGGACTTGAAGGCCCCCCCCATGAGTTCTAGCTCAGAGATAAGGACATTACAAATACACCACACAACTCTCCCCACATGAGATATAGGAAACTGTATTCCCATGGAGGCCTTGTGAGTTAAATCTGGGTGTCTAGGCGACAGGTGTGCTATGCAATGCGGAACAGCTTAGGTTATCTGAATGTTGATTTCGGATTATCCGAACAAGATTTCAAGGTCCTGATGCTTGGCTAAACTGTGTATTCCGAATATTCGATTATCTGACCAAAAGTGAGGTTACTGTGTATACATTTACCTTCAAATTGATTCAGGCAACACACTATGGTTGCTGATTGGTGTGTGCAGGCAGCTTAGGAACACCTTGGTGAGGGCCATTTTGCTGACATCATTTTGTAAGGCAGCCAGAAGCCTGATAAGGGGAGCTGCCTGAAGACACACTGAACACTTCTGCAAAGAGAAATGGCTGCAACACCCATAGAATAAGCCTTCAAGTTCAGCAAAGCCACCCTCAAAGGCCACACTTCAAGTCAAGCCCTCCTTTTCCCTCCTTGCCCGTCACCTGCTCCTCCTACAAGGGCTAAGAAACTGTCCGGGTATTGACTCCTGCGACATTGGCAGAGCATGGTTGCAATGGCATAAAGAGGCCAATGAGCTGTCTCGGATTGCCGAGGTGACCACACTGGTCTCTCCATTATTGCTCACACTTCACCTCCAGAACTCTCACTAATCCCCGACTCTTCTCTCTCCTGCTGCCTATATTCTACTGCTAGGGGGCTGATATTTCTAAGGGAGGTGTTTTGATGGTGAATTGGGAATATATAGACTGCCAAGCCATTCACCCTTTGTCGCTCCCGGATTCCTGGACTGGTTTATCGAGTAGGTCTGTATCATTGTCTGGGTGGAACTCAACCCCAGAATCCAAAGCAGATAGTTTGGTAACTTTAATCTCTAAATTGCTGAGTCCTTCCAGGCACAAACTCTATCAACTGCCTCAATGTTGCAGCCAAGATGAACATCCAAGAAAACTTTTTTTTTTGCCTTGATAATCCATCTGTGAATATCATATATTATTTGCATTTCACCCTTTATCTTTCATAATCATTCAGTAACACTTAGGAATAATTCTGGTTGCCATGACAGTAGGAAAGCCAGTGTGGAAAATAGCATCGAACCTCATGTATGGTGTCCGAAGAAAGAAGAATTACACAGTAGTCTCCTATCATAAGGAGCATCATGGAAAATAGGACAATTCGGCCTGTCAGTCTTGCTCTATCATTCAAGATCAACATATCTGCTCATTTCATAGACTCCCAATAGTGTGGAAGCAGATCATTCAGCCCATCACCAATCCTCTGAAGAACAACCCATCAAGCGACATTTCCCCTACCCTGTAACACTACCTTTCCCATGGTTAATCCACCTACTTTGCATATCCCTGGACACTATAGGGCAACTTAGGAAGGCCATTCCACCCAACCTGTCCATTGTGGGAGGAAACTGGAGCACCCAGAGGAAATCCACATAGACACGGGAAGCATGTGCAAACTCCATACAAACAGTCAACCAAGGATGGAATCGAACCCAGGTCCCTGGCACTGTGAGGCAGCAGTGCTAACCACTGAGCCACCCCAATTTATCTCAAAGTTATAGTCCTGTTCTCTCCCCATACCCCTTGACACTTTTAATCTCTAGAAAATATCTACTTTCTTGGATATATTCAATGATTTAATAATTGGGGATTAAAGGAGAAGGACTAACAAAGGAAAATCCAGGTCATTGTTGTGGAGCCATTGCAAACCTCTTGGTACTAAACGGCTGCAAATTATTCCTTCAGCGTGTGAAAGAACTTGATTCAAAGCTTCACTCAATGTTTACTCCTGAATATTTCAACAGTAATGGGAAACCAATCAAAGGACAATTTCACAGTCTCCATTAATCTTGACAATATTTCCAAATTATTCTCAAACACGAATAATAACTATTTGAAGAAGGACATTATCTGGCACTTCCAGGTGTCTCACGTAGCAAGCAGTTAGCAACGTGAGAGAGAATAGGACCCCAAGCCAGGAGACTGAATCTCCAGTGGCGATCTCCACTCAGAGAGAAGCCACTCTGGGATGAAAGTGTTCAAGGTATGGTGAAGATAAAGAAGGAAGTCAAATGTTTGCACATTTGCTCTTAGGCCTCCATTGGATGATTGAGTGCAATTCTAAGCATCAAACGTTAGGCAGGATCTTAGGGTCTTAGAGAGCCTGAAAGGGCTATGTATGACATGGTACCCAGGGAATGGGGAATTTTATTTATCTGCACTATCTAAAAACACTCTGTATTGTTTCTTCTTAGAGCAGAAAATATTAGAGGAAGATTAAATAAAAATATATAAAGTTACAAGTGGTTTGCATAGACAGCATGAAGAGAAATAGGGACCACGGTGGTTCAATGGTTAGCACTGCTGCCTCACAGCGCCAGGGACCTAAATTCAATTCCAGCCTCGGGGGATCCCCCTGCATGGACCTTGCATGTTCTCCTTGTACCTGTGTTGGCTTCCTCCCATAGACCAAAGATTTGCAGGTTAGGTGGATTGGCCATATGAAATGCCCGGGAGTCTGGGTGGAATGCTGTTTGGAGGGTTGGTATGGATTTAATGGGCTGCCTCTACACTGCAGACATTCTATTATCAGCAAGATCAGTGTCCAAAGGCAATGAGCAAAAGAACCTTAAGGGAACATATGGATTTTTCTCTTATGGAATGGATAACGTACTGCTTGAAAGTGGGCTGAAACCCGATTCAATAGTATCTTCCAAAGGGAATCAGATAAATTCTAAAAGGAGTATAAAGGATTTGTGGTTCTAAGGAACGTCTTTCCAAGCAGTCAGTCGAATTGAATGACTTTTTCAAAGAATGCAGGAACAAGGCTGAATAACCCCATTGTATTTTACAACTTTATAATTTACAGAGAGAACATCGACATCGCATCTTGGTTTCACAGTAGCTTAAATGATGCACAGTAAAAAAAGATGATATTAGTCAGAAGAATGCCTGTGGGTTTTGCACACAGGAGGTGGAATTATGAAAGTCCAAATATCAAGGATAATTCCAAAAATTAATAATATTGATGTAAAGCAAAGGCACAGAACAGCAAAGCTGTATTACCTTCTCACATACGTGGGCTGGTTTTCATTTGCAGAGATTAACGTTAATGTGATGTTGAAGGCTTTAAAAAGGAATTGCTTAAAATTACTGCCTTCTGAATGTCAATGGTCAGTTCACTACCACTTCCAGGGGGGCTTTGTGCTGAACGGTCAAAGCTGCTGAATGTCAATTGGCCAGGTTCCTGTACCACATCACACAGCCTCGGGGTGTCCTCAGGTTTTCCTAATGATTCATCCTACACCTTCCATGTGATGGAAGAAGTGGGAGATGTTCCCAGCCTCCCACCTTGGTCTTGATTTCAAGAAACCTGATGAGAGACTGAACAGAGGGGCACCCTAGAGACACCAGGATTTTGGAATTTGTTCTGGGAATGTGTTGGGACGTTTAGGTATCCTAAGCCAAGGAAACCATTTCTGAACTGATATATTCTTGATCCCATTATTCTTTATCCAAACTTCAGTTCTTTTGATGAACGATGGTAAAATGGGTGCTCTCAATAAATTTCTCATTTGTTTGATGTTTCACTGACTGAGGGATTGCTTACAATGAGTTAGCAATACACAGTCTGGATTTGAAACAGATTCCATTCCAATGATATTAGTGCCCAAAATAAAAGCAAATATCATGGGGAGTTGGAAAAACCCATATCAAGCAACGTGCATTACTTCCATTTCTCTCTCCACACTTGCTGTGGGACCTGTTGAGTTTGTCCACCACATTCTATCTCTATTTCATGATGCTGCCCCATGTCAGTGTCCATTTAGAGAAATTGATGCAATTCAGCTGTGGAACTCATAATTATTTGGTACAGGTTGCAAGTTGGGTTATGAATATAGGCTGTTTACTCATATTTTATCTATTACTTTTAAAACAGCCTGCATAACAACAGGCTCAATTCCCCACAAAGATAAAAGATTGGAGTAATGCTGTTTTCTTTCTCATAAACTGCAAAAGCTTATGATTTTACATTGACCAAATTGCCAGCAAGGATTTAACCTTAACTCTGTAAGTTAGCTCACTGAGCTTGACGGTTTGTTTTATCATCATGACTAGTTAACATCATCAGTGAGAGTCTATGGTGAAGCGCTGGTGGTATGTCCCGCCTCTCTATTTCTAAGTCTTGGTTTCTTAAGGTGGGTGGTGTCATTTCCAGTTGTTTTTTTCAAGGGAAGGTAGATTCGATCTAAATCAATGTGTTTATTGATGGAGTTCTGGTTAGAATGCCATGTCTCTAAGAATTCTGGTGCACTCCTTTGTTTCACCTGTCCTAGGATGTGTGGGTGATGTCCCAGTCAAAATGGTGTCCTTCTTTGTCTGTATGTATTGAGCCTAGTGATTGTGGGTCTTTCGGTGGCCAGTTGCCGTTCCTGTATCCTGGTGGCAAGTTTCCTGCCAGTTTGTCCAATGTAGCATTTTTTACAGTCTTGCATGGTGTCTTGTAAATGATGTTAGTTTTGCTGGTAGTATCTAATGGATCCTTTAGGTTCATCAGTCACTATTTAAGTGTGTTTGTAGGTTTGTGGGCTACTATGATGCCAAGGGGTCTGAGCAGTTTGGAATTCATTTCTGAAATGTCTTTGATGTAAGGTAGTGTGGCTATAGATTTTGGTTACGCTGTGTCTGCTTGTTTGGGTTTGTTTCTGAGAAATCGGCGGATTGTATTTATTGGGTATGTGTTTTCTTGAAAACCTTGTATTGATATTTTTCTTCTGCTTTTTGTAGTTCCTGGGTGCTGCAGTGTGATGTTGACTTATCATCAATCTGAGCTACAAATCTGCTCAAAAATCGATAATCTAACCCGATTTGATTGCATTCCAGAATCTGAGGAACAGTTTATAAGTTATAAGTGTTACGCTGTTTATGCCTGATGGATCAAAGCCCTGTTTTAAGCCTTACAAACCATTGCTCTCAAACCCCTTGCTCACCTTCTCTATCTGTTTGGATCTCCTTCTTACATTAATTCACAGCAACTAAATGCTGATGAACCAATGTTTGTCTTGTGTCCATTGAGCTATAACCCAATCACACAAAGGGCTGTGCAGGTGAGGCTCTGGCTTTCCTTGGGTTTTAATCTGGTATCACTGTATTTCTTCTGCTGCAAGTCAAAGGGCATCGTTTGAACTAGAGACGTGTACTTGCAAGCTTCCAACTCTCACAAGAATTGCATAGAATTACAATCAGGCTCACAGCATCATTATAATCCAATTGTGGACTTGACCCACCTCCTCACTCTCCCCATCTCCTCGTCACATTTCAATAATGTCTGGTGTTGGTTCCCATGGGAACACAACTGCCTTAGCTGTTCTGTTCTTTCTTATTTCTGATGCTTTTCAATGTAATTACCAAGATTACCCCTTCAGTCTTCTGAGTTTTCCAGCTTCTCCTACCACCCTGACTTCCTGACTGCACGCACAGATCACTCTTCGGTTAATACAAGGGTTCAACAAAGCATGAGATTTTCTTGAATTGGTAGCAATATTCTCATAGACGCATATTCTAATTGAACATATATCCTGATTAGTGAATGTGCTGCAGGACTCCCAGAAGCTGTACTGAAACTGAGAAGAGATTGATGGTAGCCTTGTATTTGTAATAAAAAGTGGAATTAAATGAAAGCCCAAAGGAAGGAGAAGAGGATGATACTAACTTAGTGTCAGCCTGTTTCCTGCTGTTGCAATCTGTTATAACAGCTGATTGCAAAGGGCTGGTTTCCCCCATAAGCCTCAGCCCATCTGAATTTGGTGGGCAGGATCATAATTCCTTGCTTTAAATTGCCTGTGTCCCTAACTACACTCCTTGAAACAGGGTTACACATCCCTAACGCTCTCCCACCTTGGTGGTCAATCGGTTGGTCGGTCGGATGGATGGATATGCTTGCCAGATAATGAGGAACTTCAGGACCAACATTGGTAACTAGGTTATCTGCTGGCAATCCTTCAAAACAAATTACACACTGGCCTATCCTGTTGGAGAGAGACAGAGGGTAAGGTCTTAAAGAAGGCTTTTTCAACTGGATGTTCTATCAAAAGCAAAACCGTGGAAATGTGGTGCAAGGTGAAGTTTGGGAGCCCACACCCTCAGGCCTTGCTTCATCTCCATGGAAATATTTAACCTGAGCATATTATGATTGTAGGTCAAAGACTGTCCTTTAGCAACATCAACAGGCAACATCAAAGGGACAGTAGATTCTTGTTCCAGATGTCTGCTCACATTTTACTGATCTTTGCACTCGAGGGTATTGTCATGATCATTGTATCATTGAACATGGAAACAGACCCTTCAGGCAACCAGTCCATGCCAACTCAAGACAAAAAAGTCACACCTCTTGTCTTTTTAAAATCTTTCTCCTCTCACCTTAAAATTGTGTCCCCCAGTTTTGAAATTGCCCACCCTCAGGAAAAGGCGTCTACCATTCACTTATCTCTGCACCTCATGATTTTATAAACCACTATAAACCTTAATATCCTGCACTCCAGTGAAAAAAAGATCCCAGCCTATCCAGCCTCTCCTTATACCTGAAACCCTCCAATCCCTGCAACATCTTTTGTGAACCCTCTCCATCTTGGTAATATCCTCCCTAGATTTTATTTTGATGTGTTGTTGGGTGAGTGCTTTTCGAATCAGACACTGAATCCATGGCCAAACACTTCAACTCCACCCCCCCCCACTCTGCCAAGAGCATGCAGGTCCTGGGCCTCCTCTATCACTACTCCCTTACCACCTGATGCCTGGAGGAAAAATGCCTCATCTTCCACCTTGGGACCCTCCAACCCCATGGCATCAAAGGAGATTTCACTCGTTTCCTCCCACGAATCCAGATCCCAGATCAAACCTTCCAACTTGGCACTGCCCTCATGACCTGTCTTACCTGCCCATTTTCCTTCCCAACTACCTGCTCCACACTCCCCTCCGATCTATTACCATTACCCCCACCTCCATCCACCTATTGCATTCTTAGGTACCGTTCCCCCTGCTCCACTCTCCCTTCCAATTATCTTTCCACCCCCTCAGCTCACAGCCTCATTCCTGATGAAGGGCTTTTGCTCGGAATGTCGACTCTCCAATTCCTCAGATGCTGCCTGAACTCTGTGATTTTCCAGCACCACACTCTCGACTGAATGCAGATATCTCAGTCCCGTTATCTCATTACAGTAAACAGTGAAGCTTGTGATCGCTGTCTATACTGAAGTTGATCTGCTGTTTGGCATGAATCCAATGCACTTACCTCCTTGTTCTGGTTCTGTGAGGTAATGCCTCTGAAAGAGTTAGTATTGAAGTTGCCTTATCTCCTACTACTCCGATAATGCAATATAGAATTGTGCAGAGAATCAATCAATCTTCATGCAGTATCAATGATGTCTTGGGGACAGCCAAATCACGGTCCTTTTTGTAATCATGCCTAAATAGAATTAACTGAACTTATTACTATCATGCAACATTTCATTATGTAAGACTTTACTTGTTAGAGCTCCCTGGCGGTATATCATTCTTCACTGATAATTAGACAGGTTCCTCGGCTCAGCATAGGCCGGAAGGAGTAAAGGCTATTGTGGTGCAATGATTGTGGGTTCAAGTCCCACTCAATACAGAGAGTGATTTTAAAATAAATCTTCTTCTTTTAGAAAGTAGCATCAGTGCCACAAACAATCCCAACCATAAGCCATCAGTGGTGGATACCCAGTGCCCAATACAACATGGTGATCAGCGGTGGACATTGTTAAAATAAGGTAACAAAGCTGGAGCAAAGCCAATCAATCTGAGGAAAAAATATTTGAAGACAAATGAGTTTACCACTTTTAGAACATTACTACTTAGAAGCAATCAGTTAGTAGCTGCACTGGAAGCAGACACAACAAGAAGCACCTGAATGAATACATGAATAGGAAGGGAATTAGAGGGAGACTGATCCTGTAAGTGAAGACAGTTTTAGTATGGAAGGGCAAAACGTGACAGCACAGGCTTGGAGGGCTGAAGGGCCTGTTCCTGTGCTGTATTGTTCTTTGTTCTTTGTTTTTGTTCTAACTACAACAAAAACAATGTCAGTTGGTTCGCAGCATTGAGGGAGTAACAGTAGGATGAAAACAGCATACCAGAAGAAGACCTTTACCTCAGAGCTGGTAAGAGGTAGAGTGAAAACAATGTGAGGTAGGAAAATTGTAAAGACTAGCAACACTGAGAAGAGAGAGTCCTTTGAGAAGAATGCTCTTTGGAGTGACTCAGGAGCTCTGGGAGTAAAGTTAGAGAGCTCTGTGAACAATAGGGAAAAATAAATCACAATAATGATGCAAGAGACTAGGGTTGGAAAGTATAGATAGGAAAGGGAGTACTTACAGTTCACAGAAAGCACCACCACCATCACAAGGCAGCATGGCAACAGTACACAGAGCAAGGACCAGAAAATGTGTATGTACTGAGAATGCAGTCTTGGACTCAACATAGAACAATAGTGTGCAGAGAGTTTATGTGGTACAATGGGTACAATGGACTAGAAGTCCCAAGTTCAAATCCTACTTGTTCCAGAGTTGTTTTGAAACATGCCTGAGCAGATTTGGTTAGATTAGATTACTTACAGTGTGGAAACAGGCTCTTCGGCCCAACAAGTCCACACCGACCCGCCGAAGCGCAACCCACCCAGACCCCTACATTTACTCCTCAGGTTAAAAATACCTGAAAAGGAGTGGCCTCAGCCGACAACAAGGAGCTGGTGTTCTTGACAGGGGATGGAATGCATCTTCAACCCTAGAGGAGATGTTTGAATTCAATTTTGATAATTAAACTCTGTTACTTTCCACCGACAGTTTGATTTTGGCTTTTAGTTACAGTGACCCATCAGGGGCTATCTAACTTGCTTGATGTTTACCAAAAACAGTAGAAGGAAGGATTGGTAGTACCCAACCATCAGTAATGGGTTTCCAGAGGCTAATACAACAGTAAACTGTTCAATTACAATCTGGAAATACGTGGATATTCTTCTCTGAGTAATCATGAATTTGCATTAACTGATGTGGGAGATGCACAATGAGTTAGGGATTATCCTTTTTACTTCCTACCCAGGGTTGTTTCTTTTGGTTGCCTTTTCCTGTCCTTCAATTTTCTTACGGCATACTTTAAGAAAAGCAGACACACAAACATGCATCTGTCAGTCACTGGCAAGGTCACAGGCAGAAGCAAGGGTTCCCTACCCAGAGGCATTGGAAGCAAGTGGAGAGATAAGAAAAAGGTCTTACCCTTCACAAAGAGGATAAAGGTTGACACAGCAATTACTTGGCTCGATGGGACAGATGGTGCTTCAGGCCACTTTCAGCACAGCAGACAAACCGCTCCTGACATATGCCCATGAACTGCAGGAGGATTTAACACAGTGCTCACTCCTTTGCCAGCCATCTCAGAGGCACTGAAAGTGAACTTGATGCTCCCACTTTCTGTTGTTTACACACTGCTGCATCCAGGGGACAATGATTTCCTTTGTTGGTTTGTCGGTCCTCTCAGTCTGAATCCAGCAGGTCACAGCTGCTCAGGGTAACAGAGCAGATTGATGTGGATAAAGCAATCATCTAGGAGAAAGTGAGGACTGCAGATGCTGGAGATCAGAGCTGAAAAATGTGTTGCTGGGAAAGCACAGCAGGTTAGGGCAGCATCCAAAGAGCAGGAGAATTGATGTTTCGGGCATGAGCCCTTCTTCAGGAATGAGGAAAGTGTGTCCAGCAGGCTAAGATAAAAGGTAGGGAGGAGGGACTTGGGGGAGGGGTGTTGGAAATGCGATAGGTGGAAGGAGGTTAAGGTGAGGGTGATAGGCCGGAGTAGGGGTGGGGGCGGAGAGGTTAGGAAGAAGATTGCAGGTTAGGAAGGTGTTGCTGAACTCGAACTCAGCACCACCTTCCTAACATTGATAAAGCAATCACAAGTTCAACTCCAAATCCAACATTAGGTCTGGGACAATAGCTTTGATGCTTCCTCGTCAAACTCAGTTTTTACAAGCGAATGTACAGGTGAAAAACTGAGCAAACTCAGGGGTATATTTAAAATTGTTATAACTTTCTTCTTCTGTAAGACTCTTTTCCCAATTAAAACAAATTAGCATAATGGCATATATTCAGTTATAAATCACAAATTATTTGATCATGAATGAGCCTATGCCAGCAAGATGGCAGACCGGAAGTGTACGCACCTTTCTCTCTAGAATGTTTTTGCCGTTTGTTTGGCAGGTTAGAAGTCACCATAGACCAATAGGTCCTTTGTTGTTTTGCACTGAATGGCCTAACGCCTGTTCCAGCTGCATGCTGTGAGAATGGTTTACTCAATAATATCAGGTTTAGCAGCAGTTAACAAGATCACAATACCAGGAAGAGCAGGAATCCCGCCAACCCATAGCAGTCATATAACACGAAAATAGACCCTTTGGTCCAACTCTTCGAGTGAAAAATGAGGTCTGCAGATGCTGGAGATCACAGCTGCAAATGTGTTGCTGGTCAAAGCACAGCAGGCCAGGCAGCATCTCAGGAATAGAGAATTCGACGTTTCGAGCATAAGCCCTGGCTTATGCTCGAAACGTCGAATTCTCTATTCCTGAGATGCTGCCTGGCCTGCTGTGCTTTGACCAGCAACACATTTGCACCTTTGGTCCAACTCATTCATGCAGACCATGTTCCCAAACTAAACTAGTCATATCTGCCTGTGCTTGGCCGATATCCCTCTAAACCTTCCCTATACGTGTACCTGTCCAACTGTCTTCTAAACAAGTTTTGAGAAGATTTGTAGCTCAGGCTGAGGTTCTGGATGTAGGTTTGCTCACTGAGCTGGGAGGTTCATTTTCAGATGTTTCGTCACCATTCAAAGTAACATCTTCAGTGAGCCTCCGGACGAAGCACATCCAGAGGCTCACTGATGATGTTACCTAGTATGGTGATGAAACATCTGAAAATGTACCTTCTAGCTCAGCGAGCAAATCTATGTCCTGTCTTTTAAACGTTGTAACTACCTGCTTCCTCTTGTAGTTTATCTCACATGGGAACAACACTACGTGAAAAAAGCTGTCCCTCAGATCCCTTTTAAATCTTTTCCTCTCACTTTAAAAATATGCCCTCTAGTTTTGAACTCCCCCACTCTAGGGAAAAGAGCTTATCTATGCCCCTTATGCATTCATAAACATTTATAAGGTCACCCTACACCTCCTATACTCCAGTGAAAAACGTCCCAGGTTATCCAGCATCTCCTTATAATTGAAACCTTCCATTCCTGGCAACAACCTGCACCCTCTCCAACCTAATAACATCCTTCCTATATGAGGGCAACCAGAACTGTACAGAGTACTCCAGAAGGTAGAGATGATGATGAAAGTAATGTTCAAATAGGCAGAAAACCGAGAACATTGTGGAGAGAAATTGAAGCTGCTGTCATATTTTATGAAATTCATAAGCTTCTGAAGTTCAGTTCATGTATAATTTTAATGCAACGTAAACATGACATTGACAAAATTGACTGTCAGGAAGAGACAATTCTAAGTCATAGTCACATATGCAATGTTAATACCTGAGGAACATCCATACTAACATTTTCTTAATACAGCACTAAAGCGACCAGAAACATATTATCAATTCTGTAGCCCGCATTTTGTTTTCTTTTCTTGCTCGAATTCCTTTTGATGTGCCCTGCCCACTTCTCCAGGTTTTCATTTTGATCCAGCCACACTCTTGCCCCCTCTACAACCCTCACACACACATCCCTCCCCCCACCGCCTGGTCCACTTGGTCTGTTTGCATTAAGTTTCCCATGGCCTCGAACTCAACCTCTCTGTGCGTTAAGGCCTGTCCATTAGAAGCAGCTGTCTGAGTGCATCCCAACCTAGCTCAGAATATGGATGAACTTTTATAGACGGTACAGACTACTATTCCACCCAGGTGAGTGAACCATCTCATTGATGTATGTCTGTAGTGTCTCACCCTTAAGGATTCAGATTTTTCACCTGAGTGACATTGTTTAAAATTATGCATTAATACATTTACAACATAAGAACATGAGAACAAGGAACAGGAGTAGGCCATCTGGCCCTTCCAGCCAGCTCCATCATTCAATAAGATCATGGCTGATCTTTTCATGGACTCAGCTCCACTTACCCACCCATTCCCCATAACCCTTAATGCCTTTACTGTTCAAAAATCTATCTATCTTTGCCTTAGAAACATTCAACAAGATAACCTCAGCCGCTTCACAGGGCAGAGAATTCCACAGATTGACAACACTCTGGGTGAAGAAGTTCTGCATCAACTCAGTAAATGCTCCATCTGTTCTAGTTTCACTCGCCAGTGGAAATAACCTGTTGCTTTTATTGTATGTATTTCCTTCATAATTTTATATGTTTCTGTGAGATCCCTGTTTATTCTTCTAAATTCCAATGAGTATAGTCCCAGTCTACTCAATCTCTCCTCATAAGCCAAGATCTCAACTTCAGGATCTATTTTCTGAATCTCTCCTGCAGCCCCTCCAGTGCCAGTACATCCTTTGAGGAGAAAGTGAGGTCTGCAGATGCTGAAGATCAGAGCTGAAAATGTGTTGCTGGAAAAGCGCAGCAGGTCAGGCAGCATCCAAGAAACAGGAGATTTGACGTTTCGGGCATAAGCCCTTCTTCAGGAATCATTCCTGAAGAAGGGCTTATGCCTGAAACATCGAATCTCCTGTTTCTTGGATGCTGCCTGACCTGCTGCGCTTTTCCAGCAACACATTTTCAGCCCAGTACATCCTTTCTCAAGGAAGGAGACCAAAACTGTACATAGTATTCTGGGTGTGGCCTCACGAGCACCCTACACAGTTACAGCATGACGTCCCTGTTTTTAAACTGCATCCCTCCAGCAATGTAGGACAATATTCCATTTGCCTTCTTAATTACCTGCTGCAAGCCAAACATTTCCATCAGTACTAGAATCATATGCAGCGCTTGAGTATTGTCATTGCTCAGCTTTGCTACCTTATATTGGAAACAAGATATTTTAGCGTCATTGTTCAACTTATCACTTACAATGCTCTTACCAATTTTTTTTTGTTTATAACTGTTAATCTTACAACGTGACTTTGCTCTGGAATATTTCATGTTCAATTTTGTCTGATACCCCAGATAATGGAGCCCACTCTTCAATAGTGTTGATAAGCCCCATCCTGGTTCTCAAGCAAGACTGTTGGAGATCTTGTCTCTGGGGCCTGCAAAGGTGCACAGCACATACCCCTGGAAGGTCTGAAGTAAAATCAATAGCTCTGTTAATCAGTATTCACAAGGCTTTTAGATTTTACGAATAGATTATAGGATGACACAGCACAGGATGCTATGCTGGTGCCATTTCTTTGAAAGAACCGTCTTGTTAGGTCTACTTCCTCATTTCTAATGCCCTGCAATTTATTTTACCTTTTATCAGTACATAACCCACTAACCGTGGAGTGTTTCTGTGGATTTGTTGTCACCATGTTTTTCCAGCGCGTTTGACTGTTAACCGAAAGGGCCGGAGGGATTGCTGTTCTTACTCCAACCGTTATCTTAGGAGGCAGCACGGTGGCTCAGTGGTTAGCACTGCTGCCTCAAAGCCCCAGGGACCCAGGTTCGATTCCAGCCTCTGATGACTGTCTGTATGGAGTTTGCACATTCCCCCCCATGTCTATCCGGGTTTCCTCTGGGTGCTCTGGTTTCCTCCCATCTCAAGGATGTGCAGGTCAGATGAATTGGCCATGCTAAACTGTCCATAGTATCAGGTATATTAGTCAGAGGGAAATGTGTCTGGGTGGGTTACACTTCGGAGGATCAGTGTGGACTTGTGAGACTAAAGGGCATGTTTCCACACTGCAGTGAACCTAATCTAAAGATCACAATCCATTCAAGATCAACATATTCACTGCGTAAAAATATAAAACTCACCTCCCTCTGGCTATAAGACGCAGGAGCAGAAGTAGGCCATTCAGCCCATCAAGTCTGATCAAGGAAATATGATTAGATCTGATTAGCCTCAGCTCCAGTTTCCTGTCTTGACCACACAACCCTTGAACCCCTTACTGATTAAAAATCTGTCTCTGTCAGTCACTTAACAACTCAGCCTCAATATCTCCTTGCAGTAAAGCATTGCATTAATTCACTACGCTCAGAGGAAATTCCTCCTCCTCGGTCTTAAATGTGCAACCCCTTATTCTGAGATAATGCCCTCTGATCCTAGACTCTCCCAGAATGGGAACCCTGACCCCACCCCCACCATTTAAAGGCACCATCAGTTAACACGAGCAGGATGCAGCAGCTACAGGTCGAAGCATAGTTTAAATCTAAAACAGTAATTAGTCTCCATCTGATTCAGCCCACAGTCATCAGCACTGTACAGGATTCTGTAAGTCAGCGAGATCATTAATTATGTAGCTGACTAGCAGACAGCTTTGTAAAACAAACCCATCCAGCTAGGTTTAAGGTCTATTTCAACACATTGTCATTAGGTTTGATGATCTTTTCCCTGAATCTCAGTCATCCTTTCTTCCTTCGTCTGGCTGTGTTTGGTGCTTGTATCTGACTCATGTCATGCCTATGAGCTAGATGTTCATTTCTTTGCCCCTTCTTCAGCTGCCTGCTCCTCTTTCCAGACAATCAATTTGTGGATCTTCCCAAGGACATTTACAACTTCAATTTCTGTCTTTCTCTTCTCCGAGGCTGGAAGATATGGGGAGTGCAGTGGGTGGAGTCTAAGATCAATGACCAGCAGCTCAGTGGTTAGCACTGCTGTCTTACAGTACCAGGGACCCAGGTTCGATTCCGGCCCTGGGTGACTGTGTGGAGTTTGCACATTCTCCCCATGTCTGCGTGGGTTTTCTCTCGGTGCTCCGGTTTCCTTTCACAGTCCAAGGATGTGCAGGTTAGGTGAATTGGCCAAGCTAAATTTTCCCATAGTGGTCAAGGGTGTATTGGTTAGGTGCATTAGTCAGAGGTAAATGTAGAGCAGTAGGGTCAGGGTGGGTTGCTCTTTGGAGGGTCGGTGTGGACTAGTTGGGCCAAATAGCCTGTTTCCATGCTGTAGGGATTCTATGATTACTTCACTCTAGTGGGGAATTTAAATTTAGTGTCGATCTTGCTTTGTGCATCTCCTGTAGAGTGTAACCTTGTATGCCTCACTCTGTCTGAGCACCCTCTCATCTGTATGTCCTTGTTTGTTATGGCCTGTTTGTACTGTTCACAGAAACAAAACTTTTCACTGGACTTAGGAACATATGACAACAGAATATTAGATCTAATCCTGTCACAAATCAGGATCTACCTTAGTAACAAAAGATCTCACCCCAATTCATCTACTGATGACAACTGAACGTAGAAGGGATCAGGGCAGGAATGTGAAATATTAAGATTTCCCATGGCAACAGATGCCATTGTGATCAGGATCAGACACATTCAGTGAAACTCAATGTACCACTTTGCAGTTGCAGGGCAGTGCTGTAGAACTCTGAAAATTAATTGGGAACATTTCTTCCCAGTGTTAGCTCCCTTATAAATGTAGCCAAGGAGAATTGTTCTCTTCCAGAGATGGAATCCCCTGCTGGACAGCCTTCTCCAACAAAACTATTCGAGCACATAAACCAGACACAAAACCAGAAATGGCTGGAAAAGCTCAGCAGGTCTGGCAGCATCTGTGGAGAGAAATCAGGGTTAATGTTTAGGGCCCAGTGACCCTTCCTCTGAACCTTGCTCAGAAACCAGGCAATTACCCCACGTTGACCTCGAACAGCACAGGCACCTCACACCTTTATTGAACTGAAGGGTTGAGCTCCTGATTCCTGAGTTGGTTCAAATCCCAGCAGAGATGTCTGAACTGACATCTCTTTGGCTGGGGTGTGGCTGTGACAATTTTTATGCATACACATTTCTACATGTCCAACTTAGACCTCTAACCCACAGCAGTCCCCTGCCTTAGAGGACATACTTTTCAAATTATTTCAAAGTTTCAAAACTATGTCTGAACCCTCTAAAGTTTCTTGCACTTTCTTGCAGCTTCTCATTTCGATGTTGTCAGCAACAACACTGTAAATCCACTGTCCATCAGAGAGAATGACCTACTTTGTCCCCATTTTCGATGTCTGACCACCTTGTGATGACCCATTTAATTGCATGGTTCCAGCCTTAACAGCCTCAAGCCCTTCAAATAAACACGAGGTCAATGCTCTGAATTGGGAAGTTTTGATGAAGTCCTGACCTCCATGCAGACTGTCAATTCTTACTCTTCCAGCCTCAAAACATAAGAAAGCCCAGCAAAGCCCAGATAAAATTACCTTCACCTGAATCCACTCTGGCCTTATCTCACCAGACAGCAGAAACTGTGCTCTATCGCAAAGTTATTTGATTTTCACAACCATATATACTGAGGCTAGCTTCACAGAATCACAGGATTATTATGGTGCAGAGACCATTCAGCCCGCAATGTCAGCACTGGCTCTTCAGATGAGCAGCCTTAACGAGGCCCAATCTCTTTCCTTTTCCCCATATCCTTGCACAATACTTCAGTCCAATTAACCATTCAACGCCATCTTGAATGCCTCCATTAAACATGCTGACACCACATTTCCATGATGTGGGGGCGCTGGTGTTTGACAAGGGTGGACAAAGTTAAAAATCACACAACACCAGGTTATAGTCCAACAGCTATATTTGGAAGCACTAGCTTTCAGAGCGCTGCTCCTTCATCAGGTAGCTCTGGAGCAGGATCATAATACACAGAATTAACTTGACATTGAATTCTGTGTCTTATGATCCTGTTCCACAGATACCTGACAAAGGAGCAGCGCTCTGAAAGTTAGTACTTCCAAATAAACCTGTTGGACTATAACCTGGTTTGAAAAATGTAGTGCTGGAAAAACACAGCAGGCCAGGCAGCATCCGAGGAATAGGAGAACCGATGTTTCGGGCATAAGCCCTTCTTCAGGAGTGAGGCTGGTGTACCAAGCGGGCTGAGAGAAAAGGTAGGGGGAAGGGAATTTGAGGAAGGGGCGTTGGGAATACGATAGGTGGAAGGAGGTGAGGGTGATAGGCTGGAGAGGGGGTGGGGGGGAGAGGCCATGAAGAAGATTGCAGGTCAAGAGCGCGGTGCTGAATCTGGGGGTTTGGACTGAGATAAGGAGGGGAAATGAGGAAACTGGAGAAATCTACATTCATCCCTTGTGGTTGGAGGGTTCCTAGGCGGAAGATGACGCTTCTTCCTCCAGGTGTCGTGTGGCCAGGGTCTGGCGATGGAGGAGGGCCAGGACCTTCTTGTCCTTGGCGGAGTGGGAGGGGGAGTTAAAGTGTTCAGCCACGGGATGGTTGGGTTGGTTGGCGCAGGTGTCCCAGAGGTGTTCTCTGAAACGTTCTGCAAGTAGGCGGCCTGTCTCTCCAATGTAGAGGAGACCATATCAAGTGCAACGGATACAGTAAATGATGTGTGTGGAGGTGCAGGCGAATTTGCAACGGATATGGAAGGATCCCTTGGGGCCTTGGAGGGAGGTGAGGGGGGAGGTGTGGGCGCATGTTTTGCACTTTTTACGGTTGCAGGGGAAGGTGCCGGGAGTGGAAGTTGGGTTGGTGGTGGGTGTGGACCTGACAAGGGAGTCGCGGAGCGAGTGGTCTCTCTAGAACACTGATAGGGGTGGGGAGGGAAATATATCCCTGGTGGTGGGGTCTGTTTGGAGGTGGCGGAAATGATGGAGGTTGGTGGGGTGGAAGGTGAGGACCAGTGGGGTTCTGTCCTGGTGGCGATTGGAGGGGCGGGGTTCAAGGGCAGAGGTGCGGGAAGTGGAGGAGATATGGTGGAGAACATCGTCGACCATGTTGGAGGGGAAATTGAGGTCTTTGAAGAAGGAGGCCATTTAGGTTGTTTGGTATTGGAATTGGTCCTCCTGGGAGCAGATGCAGCGGAGGCGAAGGAATTGGGAATATGGGATGGCGTTTTTACAGGGGGCAGGGTGGGAGGAGGTGTAGTCTCGGTAGCTGTGGGAGTCGATCAGTTTGTAATAGATGTCTGTGTTGAGTCGGTCGCATGAGATAGAAATGGAGAGGTGTAGGAAGGGGAGGGAGGAGTCTGAGATAGTCCAGGTAAATTTGAGGTCGGGGTGGAAGATGTTAGTAAAGTGGATGAACTGTTCAACCTCCTCGTGGAAGCACGAGGCAGCGCCGATACAGTCATCAATGTAGCGGAGGAAAAGGTGGGGTGGTGATGCCAGTGTAGCTGCAGAAGATGGACTGTTCCACATATCCGAAGAAGAGGCAGGCATAGCTGGGGCCCATGCAGTTGCCCATGGCTACTTCTTTGGTTTGGAGGAAGTGGGAGGATTGGAAGGAGAAGTTGTTAAGAGCGAGGACCAGTTCAGTCAGTCGAAGGAGGGTGTCAGTGGAAGGGTACTGGTTGGGTCGGCGGGAGAGGAAGAAGCGGATGGCTTGCAGGCCTTAGTGATGGGGGATGGAAGTGTATAGAGACTGGATGTCCATCGTGAAGAAAAGGCGTTGGAGGCCGGGGAAGCGAAAATCATGGAGTAGATGGAGGGCATGGGTGGTGTCCCAAACGTAGGTGGGGAGTTCTTGGACTAAGGGGGACTGGACCATGTTGAGGTATGCAGAGATGAGTTCTGTGAGGCTGGAGCAGGCTGAGACAATGAGTCGCCGGGGCAGTCAGGTTTGTGAATTTTGGGCAGGAAGTAGAAACGGGCGGTGCGGGGTTGTGGGACTATGAGGTTGGAGGTGGTGGATGGGAGATCTGCTGAGGTGATGAGGTTTTGGATGGTCTGGGAGATGATGGTTTGGTGGTGGGAGGTGGGGTCATGGTCAAGGGGGCAGTAGGAGGAGGTGTCCCCGAGCTGGCGTTTAGTCTCAGCAATGTAAAGATCGGTGCGCCAAACTACTACCGTGCCTCCCTTGTCTGCTGGTTTGATGGTGAGGTTGGGGTTGGAACGGAGGGAGTGGAGGGCTGCGTGTTGTGAGGATGAGAGGTTGGAGTGGGTGAGAGGGGTGGACAGATTGAGGTGGTCAATGTCGCGGTGGCAGATGGATATGAAGAGATCGAGGGCAGGTACGAGGCCAGCACGGGGTGTCCAGGTGGATGAGGCGTGTTGGAGGCGGGAGAAGGGGTCGTCAGAGGGTGGGCGAGAATCCTGGTTGAAGAAGTATAACCTGGTGTGGTGTGATTCTTAACTTTGTTCACATTTCCAGGCAGTGTTTTCCAGACCCTGATTACTTGCTGTGAGAAACTGTTTTTGTTTTCACCTTTGCTTCTTTTGCACATAATTTTAAATTGATGTCCTCTCATTTATGTTCTTTTTATGAATTTCTTATCACCTCTAAGCAGCTCATTTATGATTTTGAAAGCACTTATCAAATGTCCTCTCAACCCTCTTCTCTCCAAGGAGAACAGTCCCAACTTCTTCAATTTATCCTCAGAGATGATGTTTCTCATCCCTGGAATATTCTTATGTATCATTCCCGCACTCTCTTCAATGTATTCACATCTTTCCTTTCATCTACAACTGCACATAACACTCTATTTGAGGTCTGACAAATATCTTACACAAATTCGACATCACCTCCTTGCTATTGTAATCTATGTTCTTATTTATGAAGTTGAGGCTACTGTAGAATTTATTAACTCCTTGCTTCACTTGTCCTGATAGCTTTGATGATCTGTACACAGATACACGGATACACATAAGTCCCTCTGTTCCTGCACCCACTTTAGAATTCCATACCCTTTTTTTTTGACATCTTTCAATGCATCACCACATACTTCTCTGCATTGTAGCTGAGGGTGGCACCTCTCTGCTCACTCCACTACCTTGTCAATGTACTTTTGAAGTTCCACACTGTCCTCTTCACAATTTGTAATTCTTCCAATTCTTCCTTATACCTTCAAGTTGTCCCCTGCACACCAAGGTCGAGGTCAATAATATATATCATGAAGTACAGGTGTCCCAATACTACCCCCCCACCCTCCCCACCCTCCCCCCCACTCCGGGGAACTCCACTGCAAACCTTCCGCACCTTGAAAAATGCCCATTGACCACTTTATGCTCTGAAGTTTTCCAACTAAACTGTTTACGTGCCTGCATTTGATTAGATTAGATTAGATTACTTACAGTGTGGAAACAGGCCCTTCGGCCCAACAAGTCCACCCCGACCCTCTGAAGAGCAACCCACCCAGACCCCAACATTTACCCCTTCACCTAACACTGCGGGCAATTTAGCATGGCCAATTCACCTGACCTGCACATTTTTTTGGACTGTGGGAGGAAACCGGAGCACCCAGAGGACACCCGCGCAGAAACGGGGACAATGTACAAACTCCACACAGCCAGTTACCCGTATCCCTATAGCATCACTGAATCCCTATAGTGTGGAAGCAGGCCATTCAACCACTGAGTCCACAGCAAAGCCCTGAAAAGCATCCCATCCAGACCCACTCCCTCCAAACCATCCCTGTAACCCTGCATTTCCCATGGCTAACCCATCGCACCTGCACATCCTTGGATACTCTGCATGGCCAATCCATCCAACCTGCACATCTTTGAATTGTGGGGGGAAACCAGAGCATCCAAAGAAAACCCACACAGGCACTGGGAGAATGTGCAAACGCCACACAGCCATTTAAGGATGAGATCAAACCGAGGTCCCTTGTGCTGTGAGGCAGCAGTGCTAACCATTGAGCCACAATGCTGCCATTCTAAGTCATTCTTATTCATGTACCTATTCAAATACCTTTTAAATGTTGTAACTGTACCTACATCTACCAATTTCCCTGAAGACATTGTCCGTCACGTCCCTTTCCCTTATTCCTGCTTTAACTAAACTTTGACCATATGTATACCTCAAAGAGACTTTAGGATTCCCCTTTAAGTTTGTTGCTAGTTTTTTCTCGTAAGTCTTCTTTTCTCATTTGCTTTCTCAGCACCCTTCTAAACCTTTTTTTCTCTTGACTCTCAATTGTATTCTTAGGCTTATATCACGCTTAAGCACATTTTTTCTTTCTATTCTTAATTTCTCTGACCCTTGTCATCCTGGTGACTCTTAGTTATTGTCCTACCATTCCTGATTAAGAGAATGTCTCTTGACTGTATGCAAACTATTTCCTCTTTGAAACTAGCCCATTGTTCAGTTTCTATTTTTCCACCAACCACTCGTTTCAGTCAATCCTGCTCAGCTCTGCTCTGGTTTTAAGAGTTTTCATGCTACTTTGCCTTAGAGGGCTGGTAGAAATTTCTGGAATCCTCAGCATTTAAACATGGAGGCTTCTCCAGAGATCTGTGGGTTTGCAAGCATCGATATTTTCAGCCATCTTATCTGGCACTGTCTCCCTCTCATGAGTCCAAGTCATCTTCCTGGGATCCCTTTACTCTTCCATGTCTGATTAGATTACTTACAGTGTGGAAACAGGCCCTTCGGCCCAACAGGTCCACACCGACCCGCCGAAGTGCAACCCACCTATACATTTATCCCCTACCTAACACTACGGGCAATTTAGCATGGCCAATTCACCTGACCCGCACAACTTTGGACTGTGGGAGGAAACCGGAGCACTGGGAAGAAACCCACGCAGACACAGGGAGAACGTGCAAACTCCACACAGTCAGTCGCCTGAGTCGGGAATTGAACCCGGGTCTCAGGCGCTGTGAGGCAGCAGTGCTAACCACCGTGCCGCCCACTTAGTCTGCACTTAGTCAACAAATTCTCTAATGCTGTATTCCCACTTCAATTGGGAGCAGGATATAACATTGGTTAGGACACTTTTGTAATACTGCTTTCACTTTTGGTTTTCCAGCTATAGGAAAGATGTTGTTAGACTTGAAAGGATGCAGAAAAGGTTTACAAGGATATGGCGGGGTTTGGAAGTTTTGAGCTATAGGGAGGGGCTGAATAGGCTGGGACTAATTTCCCTGGAGCGTCAGAGGCTGAGGGGTGACTGTATAGAGGATTATAACATCGTAGGGGGCATGGACAGGGTGAATAGCCAAGGTCTTTTTCCAAGGGTGGGAAAATCCAAAACTAGAGGGCATAGGTTAAAGGTGAGAGGGGAAAGATTTAAAGGAAACGTAAGAGGCAATTTTTTCACTCAGAAGGTGATGCATCTATGGAATGAGCTGCCAGAGGAAGTGGTGGAGGTTGGTACGATCACAAACTTTAAAAGGTATCTGGATGGACATATGAATAGGAATGGCTTAGAGGGATATGGGCAAAATGCTGGCAAATGGAACAAGATTAATTTAGAATATCTGGTCGCCGTGGATGAATTGGACTGAAAAGTCTGTTTCTGTGCTGTACATTGCTATGACTCTATGACCCTACGTTTTGGCGCATCCTATCATTGATTACACTCATCAATTTATCCCTCTGAATCACTCTCCCCTAAATGTATCAATGCTGGTCATGTATGGTCCCCAAGTTTGCAATTCCATTGATGAAGGGATAACCATTCAATGGTAAATTCCTGCAGATGCTGTTTAATTTGAATGCACCCACGCAAATATACTTTAACATCTGCTACTGAACAATGCAAATAATTCAGCAGTGCCAAATGGAGATATGCAACCCAGCTTCGCAATAATAGTTACACAGCTCGAACAGATTGCCAGCAATTTTCAATTCCCTCGACTATTGCTCTTTCAATTTTAATTTACATGTTGGGTTGTTCAGCACCTCTTAGATTAGAGGGCTGAGGATTTGAACTGCCCTTTGGAGACCTGAATGCTCATCTCTATCAACAGCTACAGAAAAATCCAAAACAGGAATAAAGCCAAAGGGACCAACTGGCATTGATTTAGCCAATGACTCCAGCAATCAGAAGTAATAAGTACACGCCCAAACTTGCCAACGTCACAAAGTTCTTCTGACAAGCATCTAGGGGCTTGTGCTGAAATTAGGAGAGCTGGCTAAAACTAGGAGGGCAGATAACAGCATGAGGCACAGAATCATTACTTACACTGGCCTAGATGCCACTATCAGAACCCATGGGTTTACCCTATCCCACTGGTGATGTGGGGTCAGCAAGACGATATACAGTTGTATCCAATGTCAGGAGTCACTCACCTTTACTGACCAAACCTGCCATGTTCTAAAACATGTTGCTGCCGGATAGGGTCTGCGACAGATGATGAGGGAACTAACAAGGGTGCAAAACCTACTATGCCTGGCCCTCATCATACCACCTCCTGCAGATGTATCTCTCCATGAACATACGAGGGCTCTTGAGGACAAGTGGTAGCATCTCTATCTCTGCACCAGGAGGCCCAGGGTTCAATTCCCATCTTCTCCAGAGTTGTGTATTAACATCTCTGGATAGGTTGATTAGAAAATACCTAAGTAGGAGTGACCACTTCACGGTCCTTGAGAAGATCTAGTCTCATCTTTACATTAAACATCGCACGCTTCACGTTGTGTTGCCCTATCATAATGCTAAATAAGGTGGCATGGTGGATCCAGCAGTAATGAGGGGCTGGGCAGCATCAGTATAAGCAGCATTGTATTCACCTTCAATCTGTAAGCTGATAAATCCTCAGCCACAAGCGTCAAGTAGATGATTCATCACAGGTCCCAACATTAGAGACCCCACATCATATCAAGAAATGACAGGAGATACTGCATACATCAAAGGCTATGTGTCCTGGAAACATTCTAGCAGCAGTACTGAAGATCTGCAGTCTAGAAGTCTGACATATCCCTAGACAGGTTCCAGTAAATCTACAACACTGGCATTTACTTGACAATATGGTAATTTGCCCAGATGTGTCCAAAAAGCAGAACAAATCCAACCTGGATAATTCCCGCCATCAGCATTCTATCAATCATCTACAGAGTTATGGAAGGTGACACTGACAGTGCTATTCAGCAGCACTTCCATTACCTAGGCACTGCTGCACTGTTTGGATTCTACCAAGGAACCTTGACTCTTGACTTCATCAGAACATTGGTCCAAATATGGGCAAAAGAGCAGAAAGCCAGAGGTGAAGTGAGACTGACAGCCCTTGATATTGACGTATTTTTTCACCAAGTATGCCATCACAAGAAACTTGAGCAAAGCTGAAGTCAATGGGCATCAGAGGGTTAACTCTCCATGGTTGGAATCAAACTGAGTCGAAAGCAGGCTGTTGTCCTGGTTTTTACTGAAGGAGTCCTTCAGGGTAGTGCCCTTGGCCCAACCATTTTTAGCTGATTCAAGAATAACCTCCCTTCATCATAAAGTCAGAAATGGGGATAATCACTGATAAATCCACATTATTCAGTATCATGCCTCAGATACGTTGCCAAATGCAAGAAGGCCTGGACAGCCTTCAGGCTCATACTGAGAAGAATCAAATGGTAATCACACCGCAGAAGAGTCAGACAACGGTCCTCTCTAAGAAGACAGTGTCTAAACATCTCCTCTAAACGGCATTACCATCGCTGAATCCCCCACTTTCAAAATCCTGAGAGTTAGCATTAGCCAGAAACTGAACTGAACACGTACAAAATTAAGTCAAAGGCTAGAAATTCTACAAGAGAAACTCACCTCCTGACTCCTCAGAGTCCTTCTGCCATCCACAACGCACAAGTCAGCAGTGTGATGGAATACTCCCCACTTGCCTGGATTAGTGCAACTCCAACAGCACTCAAGAAGCCGAGAACCATTCAGGACAAAGGAGTCAACTCTACTGAACCCGATTCATCACTTTCAGCATTTCCACCCACCACCACCAACACATGATGCTGTGCAAAGTAATGTGTATCATTTACAAGATGTAATAACTCAGCAAGACTGCATTTCAATTTCATGACTTCTACTAAAAAGGGCAGCAAATATCAAGGCCAACTCCACCAAATAGCACGTTTCCTCGAAGCCAAACACCATCATGACTTGGAATTATATTGCTGTTCCTTCTCTGTCACTAGATCATAATGCTAGACTTCCCCTCCCATTCCTTCCAATCCCTTCAAATTATATCAATACCAGATAGACTGCAGTAGATTAAGAAGGCAGCTCAGTGCCATCTTCTCAAGGACAATTTGTGATGGGCATTAAATGCTGACCCAGTCAGTGATACTCACATCCCATTAACTAATTGCAAAAAATGATCTTTGTTGATATTTCAGTGTAGTGCTGAGTGAGTGCTACACCATAAAGGTGTATGCTTTCATTGAAGGTTTTGTTGTTTGCTTGGCTGGATATTGAAGATCATCTTTTGAAGAGAAACGCAAATTCTGACTCGCCTTCCTCCCTAATTACAACACCACCCCCACCCCCACCACAGTCATCCACCTTCCACCACCACAAGTCTCCAAACACCCACAGAAAATCTTCCAGCTGCGCTCCTCAAACCTTTGATCATTGTCTACAGGTCTCTGATCCAACCACAGCTCCAGTATCTGACTGCCACATCCATAGGCTTCACAAGACATTCAACATTCTCTGCTGGCCAGCCCTCACACTACTCCATTTGACATCCTTCAATACATGTCTTTTATCTCCCTTACTGCCCCCACTGGGACCCCTGGATTGAGAACTTGACCACCACCATTAGGAACATTCAGTCCTCCCTGCTATCCATTACTCTTTTGAATAAGGATTTGATTATCTTTCCAAACACTGCTTTTAGGCTCATTGGTCTGTAGTTAGTCTCTGGATTTTAATCAAAGGGATCAAATTAGCTGTCACCTGTCCTCTTGTATATTGCCTTCCTTAGAGTCTTTTATTAAGCACAGAATATTTCTTCTAGTATTTCTCTTTTAACTTCTTTTAATATTGTTCTAGGCCAATGGCGTTATCCTCTACAAGTTTGATTATTTTATCAATTACCTCTCCCATTTTGACTTTAATTTCTTTGTTTCTTGCATAACCTCCTCGTCTTATGTCATGTCCATCATTTACGTCTCACTGGTAAATCCCAAAGCAAAATGATTAATGTTTCTGCCATTTCACTGTCATTACCTGTGAGTTTAATGTGTATATTCCTTCATGGCTTCATCTCTGGCCTGAACTTTGATTTGTTACGAACTTTGATGTGTCAGTAGAATACTGGAAGTTAATTTCATAGTTCCTCTTTATCTCCTGAATTGTTGTTTTGACTTTTTTGCTGACCCTTTTGTTTTTCCAGTTTGTCAGTCCCTCCATTTTGTCTCTAAATTTCATGCCTGCCATTTTCCTGAGTTTCATTTCGCTTGTTTCTTTATTCATTGTGGTTTGTTGCTGCTTGCTAGTTTGCCTTCACTTTTTGATAGAATGTACCTCCCAGCTTCTCAAACCCAGCCACTTGCCACCATTTCTCTTCCCTGTATAATGCAATTCACTAATTAAAGGCTGCACTTGCAAGCAAATGAAAGAGAGAGAGAAGGTGCCCAGAGGTGCCTTCTATGTGACATCTGACCATTAAAAGCAGCAGAATACACGTGTGCCATCAGCAACCTGGTCACTGCTGTGTAGGAGAATCTAGCAGCAAAACCAAGCAGGGCAGACAAGCATGGAGGGGTAAGGTGACCTCCACCCTGCCAACTTTGCCAACTCCAGATGACCAACTTGCTTCCCTCTACATCCTTTCAAGTGTCCAGCTAGCTTCTGACAATAGGCCTTTCCTTAATTTAATTGGCTTACAGCAGCTAATCCTGTCACCTCCAGGAAAATGGCTTGGGAAGAGGATAAATCCAGGGTAATTTGTTGTCAATTGAGTGACTCATTGGGAATTCTGATGTCTTGATGTTGCAAAGATACCCATTGTCTCCCCATCTATTTATGATATTATTCAATGAGGCTTTATCACGTGGTCGCTGGAAGATGTGAAAGTCGGGCAGTGTATTTGGACATTGAGATTCATTCACTATTGATGTGCAAGCACTGATTACATTTTTAAGTAATCATTAAACCGACATGAAGTGTTCAGGCTATGGACTCTTTCACTGCCTATTGCTGTTTAAATGTTTTTGGCCTCTTCATCTGGTTCAACAATGTTGGGGTCCAGGAAACAGTCTTCTGCATATTGCCAGAACAAAGTATCCTTCGGCTGCAAGTCAGTTGGCTTCCAAATAAGTGTTGGACATCTCATGGTATTTTATAGATTTACTACAATTACTGGAAGGGAAGCAGCTATTCAGGCTTTTTCACAATTTATCAAAACTCATCTTCTGATCATTTTCTAAATGACCTTTTCAGAGATGTTATTACACACCTCTGAAATAGGTGGGAGTTGAACTCAGGTGTCCTGACTCAGAGCTAGGGATACTACCATTGTTCCACAAGTGCCCTTCAAAACTCAGTAAGATTCCCAGTACCTTTAGTAGCAACAGCTGTAGCTAGTAGTATGGTGTCACTTGATTTATTGTGTCACTGTTGAGCTGTTTGTGTCTTCCCAGTCTTAACTCAAGCTCTATTAACAAAGCACTGATTTTGGGTTTCAGACTTAAAGCTTAAATTAAACACGAAAACCCAGATTCTGTTAGAGGCTTTTCAATCATGTAGGAGTTGTTGGGAGCTGTTTCTGAATAGATTTGTCATCTTGGGCCCACTGTCAATATTTAATCTTCCCCCAACCTCTAGAAGAGATGATCTGAAACAGTCATTATTTTTCTTTCTACAGCGTTTTGTTTGAAGTTGGAACCCACATAGAGTTGACTATTCAATATCTGTTCCTGCACAAAACTGTGCAGTGCAATGATTTAAGCTCTACTGGCAATCCCACTGAGACCCGTTGCCTGCTGGCTGCAGCAAGATGTTGTGTGCCACAGTTAAGAAAATGCATGTAGGATTCATCCAATGATAAAGAATCACTCACACGCTGAGAGTATTTAATTATTGTTATACTCCTGCCCAAGTTCGCTGTTGCATGTGAACAATCTGAACTGAGGACCGTATACTTCTGAGTTTAATCTTCAAAAACTATCTTGGCACCATGTTACCTTCTTCATTCGTGATATTTATAAGCTGTCAATGAAAGATAATTTAGATTTTTCTGCCCCAGGTTCTAACACCGCCCCCCCCAAAAAAAGGGTAGAATGATGAAGACTCAACCATTGTCTCAATATAATCCTGTAATGGAGAATCACATCATAAGATAAGAGGATGTGACATCATTAGGTGATGTGATATCATCGGAGGGCTTGACTCTAATGTGGATGTGACATCGTTAAGGGTGTAGCATCATGAGAATGTGATGTCATTGGTGATGTGACACCTTATGTATATGTGACATCCTCAGAGGATGTGGCAACATCAGGTCATGACATCACTATTGATGAGATATCTCAGGGGTCTACTATCAGCTGATTAGTGTGATAAATTGATAGATCACGTCAGAAATGTGCTGAGCATTTAACTGAACAGGATAGCAGTAGCTTGTAAGCAATATTCTCTAAAACAAGTCCAGCAACTTATCTGGCTGCATCCGCTAGGCAGTAATCATTGCTGTGTAGAACTCAGGAAACAATATTGTTTTCCTGTTGGAAGACCTTTATTATAAGTGATATTTATAAAGGCTCTGTGCAAATTTAAACGTCAGTAACTTTCGATGTTAACATAAAAACAAGAGAAGGATCAAGCCTTTCAACCTTTTTGGCTTGATCATTCTCACCTTCCACGTCAATTTCATCTTGTCTCAATGCTCGAATCCCTAAATTACTTTAATATTCTAAAAGTTATTGACTTCTAACCTAAATATCTTCAACAACTGAGTGTTGACAGTCATCTAGAATAGAAAATTTCAAAGAACTATGAGTGAAGAAATTTCTCCTCCTCTCAGTCGCAAATAGGTGACCCTTGATTCTGCAACCGTGGCCCTTTTTCCAGACGCCTGAGTTAGGTGACACATTCTCTTAACATCTTCCAAGTCAAGCCCGTTCAAAATGTTATAGCTTTGAATGAGATCGTCTATCATCCTTTTGAACTCCGGGAAATAAAGGCTGAGTCTACTAACTTTTTCCTGTCAGGTAAATCCACTCATTCCCAGTCTAAAGGAACATGATCGCATTCCCTTCAGGATTAATACTTCATTCCTTACATGAAAAGACCAGAACTGCAGGTAGCACTTGTAGTGTGGTGTCATGATTGTAAATCTTTCAGCCAAATCCTAATTGATTTTCTACATGGTGCATTTTTTCCTCTAATTAATAATAAGTTTTCTTCCTTCAGATGATAATGGATTTCAGTTCCATTGACCATAACACATAAGTTCATATTTTCATCCAATGCCTGCAATTTTAATGAGGAAACTATTAACACAGCATTCATTATATTACGATTACAAGTAACTTCATGAAATATATTTTTGCCATTTGTTTCAATCCTTTATTTCAAAAGCACTTTATTAGCACACTTTAGTTTAAGGATTAAGCAATGAGTCACTGCTCAGCTCCATATTCTGAATTTTTTATAAAAGATTAAAAAATACAAAAAGATACCATTTTCAATTTTCACTTGAGTGTCCCACTTACAACTGGTTCTGCATCTGAATTGCTCCGGGTGCTCCGGTTTCCTGTCACAGTCCAAAGATGTGCAGGTCAGGTGAATTGGCCATGCTAAATTGCCCATAGTGCGAGGTGCATTAGTCGGAGGGAAATAGGTCTGGGTGGCTTACTCTTTGGAGGAGCGGTGTGGACTGGTTGGGCTGAAGGGCATGTTTCCACACTGTAGAGAATCTAATCTAATCATAAGGATGGACAAGGGCATGGTGGAAGTTGAACACAAATGAAATCATTAAAATCGGTGGCATTCTTAGGGTAGCAATCAGTATAGCTCAGTGAGTATATTCTGAATGGGGCCTGATGTCAGTCAGGATATGAAGAGAATATAAAAATACAATTCCAGAATAATCACAAGGCTAAGACATGTGCAATGAATGTCTTCTTTTCTTCTGTCATGGAATTGCACCAATTAAAACAATTAAGCAATCCCACTGGAACTAATTTAACAGCAGTGTTATATATCCTGCAAAGAATTTTAATTGAGTCGGACTTTGTGCAGCTTTTACAGGATGAGACCGCCCATTGTGGTAGAATCCTGTTTGAAGATGACTGTTGTTTTAATCTTATGGATCCTCATTCACAGCTTTGTACAGACTCAAACGTTAGTTGGGTACAGAATTAGGATTCAATTTGTAACTCCACAAGATGCAATGCAACAACTCTCCCATCTCTGAAAACACGCAACTTTTCACATCCTTTCAACTTAATTTTTTTATTTTTTACTTGCTATTATGAATCACTGTAAGGTAATTGTAACTTGTTTTCTCTATTTCTCAATTTTGTATGTAAGATTTGTATTTTGTAAGTAAGATGGCACCATGAGGGGCATCATTGAAAGTTTTTCACAGTACTTCTGCACTTGAGAGCATGTGATAATAAACCTAATTCTAATTCTAATCTTAATGACTAGAAAGCAAGGACCCTCTCATATTCTTCTCACACCCCATCCAGACTTGTAATTGTGTTACTTTTAAATTAAATTCCTCTACATCTCAGTTTTAATTGAGTGACCCTATATTCTATAGGTCTGCACCCCTCCTTTGTGATTCCCATGGCAGAAATGTCCCCTCAGAATCCAACTTGTCATGTCCCTCAGAATCCCCTATGTTTCACTGAGAGTTTAAAAGAATGAGGGTGTTTCTTATTTAAACATGCAAGATGAGGTGGTTTGACAGGGTGGACGTTGAGAAGATGTTTCTACTTGTGGGGCATAATTGTGAACTAGAAGACATAGTTGGTAATGCAGGATTACAGGGATAGGAGAGGGGAGTGGATCTGGGTGAAATGCTCTTTGGAAGGTCGCTGCGAACTCGATGGGTTGGGTAGCCTGCTTCCACACTGTGAGGACTCTCTGATTCTACTGTGTGGTTCTATGAAGTTACAGACTGAGGGAACTCCCATTTAAAACTGAGGAGGGAAGGAAATTCTCCCCCCAGAGGGTCGTGAATGTCTGGAATGCTCTCCCCTTGAGAGTTGTGGAGGTTACATCACTGAAAGTATTCAATAAAGGAGATAGGTAAATCTCTGAAATATCTGGGAGTTGAGCACTGAAGGGAGGTGGCACAAAAGAGGACTCGAGGTCTGGGTAGATCAACATGATCTTATTGAATAGTGGAGCAGGCTTGAGGTTCAGAATACAATAAACAAAGAACAAAGAAAATTACAGCCCAGGAACAGGGCTGTAAACCTGACACCTATTTTCTAAGGGATCTGTAGCCCTTTGCTCCCTGCCCATTCATGGATCTGTCTATCTTAAATGACGCTATTATTCCTGGCCCTACCACCTTCGCTGGCAATGTGTTCCAGGTACCCACCACCGTCTCCATAAATAACTTTCCATGCATATCACCCCTAAATGTTTCCCCTATCACTTTGCACTCATGACCCCTAGTAATTGAATCCTGCACTCTGGGAAAAAGTTGCTTGCTATCCATGCTGTCCACACCTCTTATGGTTTTGTAGGCCTCAATCAGGTCCCCTCTCAACAACCTTCTTTCCAATGAAAATAATCCTAATTTACTCAAACTCTCCTCATAGATAGCACCCTCTATACCAGGCAACATCCTGGTGAACCTCCTCTGCATCCTTTCCAAAGCACTGACATCTTTTTGGTAATGTGGTGACCAGAACTGTATGCAGTATTCCAAATGTGGCTGAACCAAAGTCTTATACAACAGTAACATGACCTGCCAACTCTTGCACTTGATACCCCGTCCGATGAAGGAAAGCATGCCGTATGCCTTCTTGACCACTCTACTGACCTGCATTGCCACCTTCAGGGAACAATGAACCTGAACACCCAGCTCTCTCTGTACATCAACTTTCCCCGGGAGTTTTCCATTGACTGTATAGCTTGCCATTGAATTGGATCTTCCAAAATGCATCACCTCGCATTTGTCTAAATTGAACTCCATCTGCCATTCCTCTACCCAGCTTTCCAATCTATCCATATTCTGCTGTATTCTCTGACAGTCCCTTTCAGTATCTGCTACTCCACCAATCTTGGTGTCATCTGCAAACTTGCTAATGAGGCAACCCATACCTTCCTCTAAATCATTTATGTATATGTGGTCCCAGCAACAAGTCCCTGTGGAACACTATTGGTCACAGGTCTCCATTTTGAAAGGCTGCCTTCCTTGACTACTTTCTGTCTCCTGTTGCCCAACCAGTTCTCTATTCACCTAGCTAGAACACCCTGGACCCCACACCACTTCACCTTCTCCAGCAGCCTATCATGGGGAATCTTATCAAATGCCTTGTTAAAGTCCATGTATATGACATTTGCATCCCCTCCCTCATCAATCAACTTTGTCACCTCTTCAAAGAATTCTATTATGTTTTTACGACATGACCTTCCCTGCATAAAACCATGCTGCCAGTCACTGATAAGCCCATTTTCTTCCAAATGGGTACATATCCTATCCGTCAGCATCTTCTCCAGCAGTTTCCCTACCACTGACATCAGGCTCACAGGTCTGTATTACCTGGATTATCCCTGCTACCCTTCTTAAACAAGGGGACAACATTAGAAATTCTCTAGTCCTCTGGGAACTCCCCCATGCTCGAGGATACTGTGAAGATATCTGTTAAAGCCCCAGCCAGTTCCTCTCTCACTGCCCTCAGTAACCTGGGAAGATCCCATCCAGACCTGGAGATTTGTCCACCATAATGCCTTTTAGAATATCTGACACATACTCCTTATACCGACTTGACTTAGAGTAGCCAGACATCATCACTGATCTCAACACCATCCATGTCCCTTTACTCAGCGGATACCGATGCAAAGTACTCATTAAGAATCTTATCCATTTTCTCTGACTCCATGCATATCTTTCCTTCTTTTGTCCTTGAGTGGACCAATCCTTTCCCTCATTACCCTCTCACTAAACCTTTCCCATTGATTTAGCTATCCAAACTCTGTTAAATGTTATAACTGCACTGGCATCAACCACTTCATCTGGCAGTTCATTCCACATCCGAATGACCCTCTGTGTGAAAAAGTTGGCCCTTGGGCCCCTTTTAAATCTTCCTCCTACCACGTCAAACCTACGCCCTCTAGTTTTGGGGAAAAAAATTGCTATTCACTTTATATATACCCCTCAAAATTTTATAAACTCTATAAGGTCATCGCTCAACCTCCTCTGCTCCAGTCAAAATAGTCCCAGCATCTCTGTCCAATCTTTCCATACCACTCAAGCTTCTTAGACTGTTTGCCCTCTCTGCAGTATTAATTTCAATACTTTCCCAGTGCTTTTCAATTTATTCACAAGAATGTTTTTGCTGAACATTTAAGCAGAATAAGAAAATCGAAGAAAGTTACCTCAGATTACAATGTGATCTCGATCATTGGGCCTATGGGCTGGAGAGTGAGTTTAATTTAGATGGAGTTTAATTTAGATAAATGCGAGGTGCTGCATTTTGGGAAAGCAAATCTCAGCAGGACTTATACACTTGATGGTAAATTTCCTAGGGAGTGTTGCTGAACAAAGAGACCTTGGAGTGCAGGTTCATAGCTCCTTGAAAGTGGAGTCACAGGTAGATAGGAGAGTGAAGAAGGTGAATGGTATGCTTTCCTTTATTGGTCGGAGCATCGAGTTGGGAGGTCATATTACGGCTGTACAGGACTTTGGTTAGGCCAGTTTTAGAATATTGCATGCAATTCTGGTATCTTTCCTATTGGAAAGATGTCATGAACCTTGAAAGGATTCAGAAAAGATTTACAAGGATGTTGCCAGGGTTGGAGGATTTGAGCTATAGGGAGAGGCTGAACAGGCTGGGGCTATTTTCCCTGGAGCATCGGAGGCTGAAGGGTGACCTTGTAGAGGATTATAAAACCATGAGGGGCATGGATAGGGTAAGTAAGCAAAGTTTTTCACTGAGGCGAGGGAGTCCAGAACTAGAGGGCATAGGTTTAATGTGACAGGGGAAAGATGTAAAAGGGATCTAAGGGGCAACTTAGAGGGTGGTACGTGTGTGGAATGAGCTGCCAGAGGAAGTGGAGGAGGCTAGTACAATTACAGCATTTAAAAGGCATCTGCATGGGTATGTGAATAGGAAGGGTTTGGAGGGACATGGGCCGGGTGCTGACAAATGGGACTAGATTAAGTTGGGAAATCTGGTTGGCATGGACGAGTTAGATCGAAGGGTCTGTTTCCATGCTGTACATCTCTTTGGCTCTATGACTCGATTAGAAACACTTTAATATCTAGAAATCTATTTATCTATCTTGATCATATTCAGTGATTGAGCTTCCTTGAGGGTAGAGAATCCCAATGATGTATCGTCCCTGAATTAAGAAATTTCTCCTCATCTCAGCCCACAATGGCCTGCCCTCAGCCTGAGGCTGTGTCCCCTAGCTCCATAACCCAAATCAGGATCAACATCTTCCCTGCATCTGATCAGCTGAATTTTCTATGTTTCAATAGGAAAGAGCTTTTTTTTGGTTCAAAGTAAATTCTTGAGACTGAGAAGCATTATGTGTTGCACTATTCCAAAACAATAACAATGTCTTTTTTTTGTTTTTGTGACCAGAACTGTGCACAGTCTTAAAATGGAAAATGCACAGCGCAGTTTCCAAACTGCAGCATGTAACAGCAAAGGATTCTTTCTCTTCAAACAAGATGGTGCATTAAAACCACAATGAGTCATTCACAGATTAGCTCGGATAATGGCAGATTTACATATTTGACAATGTCCTAGAAAAAACCGTTAAGATTTGAGGTAGCAACCATCCTCAAAATACAATTGGAACTCCACATCCCCTGGTATAGAGAAGTACTTAGTCACAATGAGTGTTCCATTTGCTTTTAATGACATCTGACAGATAAACTATCTTATTCAATTAAAAATAGTCAAATGCAAATTCACTTAACAAAATGTCATCAGTCAACCCAATATAGTACAAAGTGTTACTTCACATGTTATTATGAAATTATATCTGGCGGAAACAATCTAATCTGACAGGACACTGACAATACAAAAATATAAATCACACACAGAGCCTGCCCACCGACTTCAATGCACAAGTCAGGCATGTGATGGAATACTCCCCACTTGTCTGGATGGATGTCAGGAAGCTTGACACCATCCAGGTCAAAGCATGCTTTGGAGACTCCAGTATTAGACTGGGATGTACAAAGTTCAAAATCACACACCAGGTTATAGTCCAAAAGGTTTATTTGAAAGCACAAGCTTTTGGAGACAACCACCTGATGAAGCAGCAGAGCTCCGAAAGCTAGTGCTTCCAAATAAACCTGTTGGACCATAACCTGGTATTGTGTGATTTTTAACCAGATCAAAGCATCCACTCCCTCCACCACCAATGCTCAGTAGCAGCAGTGTGTTCTATCTTCAAGATGCACTCCAGAAAGATCCTCAGACAGTACTTTCCAAACAACTTCCATCTTGGAAGATAAGGGCAGCAGACACACCAGTATCTGTAGGATACCCTACAAGCCACTCATCATCCTCACTTGAAAATATACCACAGTTCCTTCACTGTTGCTGGGTCAAAATCCTGGAATTCCCTCCCTCACAGCATGTGGATGTACCTACAGCACATGGACTGCAGCGGCTGAAGAAGGGAGCTCATCGCCACCTTCTTGTGGGCCCAGTCAGCAATGTCCATGTCCTAGAAATGGTCAGACTGGGAGTGGGATGGAGAATTAAACTATCAAGTGACTTGAAGCTGGGCATCGTATTTGAGATCTGAACAGAGATGTTCAGCAGAGTTACCATGCAATTTGTGTCAATTCTGTTCCTGCGAAAGGAAAGATATATAATGAACTAGGCTACTTTCGTTATAAAATTAGTGTTAGTCTCAGACCAAAAGTGTTGGGATAAGACACTGAAGAGGTTACTTAAAGCTGACTACATTGAGGTCAGTGCATAACAGCTCCAGGAAAAAGTCATCTTCTGTCTGATCTAAAAGGAAGTCACTTGTGACCTAAACCTTCTGAGATGTTAGATACAGAGACTCTGATGTGAGGATTGCATCAGTGGCTTGTTAGGTATTTCACAAGGAGTGTGTTTTGGTTGCTATACCAGAGCTATTTTGTTTCTTTTCTATTCAGAACAGCATGTTTTTTTTAATTAATGAGATTATATTTTTGCTGTGTGTATAAAAATCTATGAATTTTTGATTAAATGGATGATTTTGTCTTGTGCAATTTATTTGCACTCCTTTTATCAATAAACTACTCTATTGTGATAGCAAAATCTGCAGCATTGTGTGCTTGTTTCAGTGAGAGACTTCTTTGTCAAAACCAAACAAATCATGATATGATCGATCAATAAATTCACTACCATGAAGAAATACAGGGAGATGATGACCCAGTAATATGATCATGAGACCATTCATCCAGAAACTCAGGTTATTGAGACCCGGGTTCAAATCCAACCATGATAGTTGGTGGAATTTGAATTTAATAATAATCCAGGGTCAATCAATTGCCAATGGTTGGAAAAATCCATCTGATTCACTAATGTCCTTCAGTGAATGAAACCGCCATTCTTACCTGGTTTGGCCTAAAGAGATCCACAGCAATAATGGTTCATTCTTAAGGGATCTTATTGAAACATATGAAATTATGAAGGGAATAGATAAGTTAGAAGCAGGGAGGTTGCTTCCATTGGCAGGTGAAACTGGAACTAGGGGGCATAGCCTCAAAATAATGGGGAGCAGATTTAGGACTGAGCTGAGGAGGAACTTTTTCACCCAGAGGTTTGTAAATCTGTGGAATTCCCTGCCCAGTGAAGCCGTTGGGGGCTAGCTTGTTGAATTTTTTAGAGCAAAGGTAGACAGATTTTTGAACAGGAGAAAGTGAGGACTGCAGATGCTGGAGATCAGAGCTGAAAATGTGTTGCTGGAAAAGCGCAGCAGGTCAGGCAGCATCCAAGGAACAGGAGATTCGATGTTTCAGGCATAAGCTCTTTTGAACAGGAAAGGAATTAATATTTATAGTGAGCGAGAGGGTAAGTGCAGCTGAGTCCATGAAAAGGTCAGCCATGATCTTATTGAATGGTGGAGCAGGCTCGATGGGCTGAATGGCCTACTCCTGCTTCAGCTTTTACGTTCTTATGCTAACTGCCCTCTGGGTAATTAGAGATGAGCAATAAATGTTGGTCCAGCCAGTGATGCCCACATCCATGAATGAATAAAAAAACACATCAAGGTAGGTGCCTGTATAGAGTCCTTTAATGTGCAGTAATGGGATCATAACTCTGCTTTAATTTGGAGAAAGTGAGAGATTCCGCCAGACCGAGGAGGATAGAGGCCTTTACTTGATGAGATCTTGGGGTTTTTGAGTACAAAAAGGATAATGGTTCAGAAATCACTGGAATCACTCTGTGCTGAACATAATAAGCCTCCAGTTGCTCCTGGATTTAATTGAAAATCAGCTGCTGGAAATTCCGGGTTCTTCCTGATTTCCTAAACTTTTTGGAGGATATCAGCTGACTGATTGTACAAGCAAAAGCAGACTGTGTTGGGAACAGTGAACCAAATCAGGACTGTCTGGTCCACGAGTTTTTCCTGGGCACAGAATGATGAAGTCTCACTGTGTATCGTTCCGCATTTACTTTCTAATCAATGGTGCATTGATTTGTAATTCTAAGGTGCTGTAGAGATGTGTTTATAGTCAGTAAACACCCTGTACAATTACCGGATTTCTTTGTCAATCAGACAATGGTTTTACTTCATCCTACCTCCTTGTGTCAATTCTTAGAGAACTGTACACTGCCAAAAAAAAATTCAAACACATGAAAAAATCTTCCCTCTTCGGTACAAGAATTGTATTGATTAAGCAATTATGAAACAATTTGTTTTTAAGCCAACAGCATGTATCAGCATTTATATGAATAAATCACTCTGGTCTCAAAGGTCAACTTCTCTGCTTTACAGAGTATTTCGTGGAGAAGACTCAAGTTCGATAATTATTAAATGTACGTCACACATTCAGCAACTGTTTTATCATTACACTTGCTGTCATTTTTCCTCACCTATGTGTTCTGCCAGGAGCCATGCTGGGATTCCAGCGATTTAATAACACAGGACTCAAAGTGATCTGCAGTGTAGCTGGTTACACAAACCCTACAGCACTGATTAATGCTCGTCTCTTAAACAGGAACTGCTCCAAAACTTTCCAAGATTTTTCTTTAATGATAGCCAGGAGCTCTGCTGACACCTATATCGGTAAAATCCACATCCCAATACAGGGATGAGATATGGCACAATATCACAGATACACGTTTGGTATATACTTCACCTTCCTTCACAATTAAACTGCTTCATAGTGGTCTATTAAGCAAGAGAACAACTTATCACAGGAAGAGCTTTCCTCTGTATCATGGATTGTATTATAGACCCCCAAATAGTCAACAGGAAATTGAGGAACAAATTTGTAAGGAGATTTTGGTTATCTGTAAGAATAATGGGGTGGTTATGGTTGCGGGGATTTTAACTTTCCAAACATAGACTGGGACTGCCATAGTATTAAGAGTTTAGATGGAGAGGAATTTGTTAAGTGTGTACAATAAAGTTTTCTGATTCAAAACTTGACCTACTCTTAGGAAATAAGGCAGGTCAGATGACTGAGGTGTCAGTGGTTTGGGGGGGGGGGGGAACCACTTTGGGGCCAGTGACCATAATTCTATTAGTTTTAAAATAGTGATGGAAAAAGATAGACCAGATAGAAGTTGAAGTACTAAATTCAAAAAAGGCCAATTTTGACGGTATTAGGCAAGAACTTTCAAAAGCTGATCGGGGGACAGATGTTCGCAGGTAAAGAGACGGCTGGAAAACAGGAAGCCTTCAGAAATGGGATAACAAGAGTCCAGCGACAGTACATTCCTGTCAGGGTGAAAGGCATGTCTGGTAGGTGTAGGGAATGCTAGATGACTAAAGAAATTGAGATTTTGGTTAAGAAAATGAAGGAAGCATATGTCAAGTACAGACAGGAGAGATTGAGAGAATCATTAGAAGAGTATAAAGGTAGTAGGAGTATACTTAAGAGGGAAATCAGGAGGGCAAAAAGGGGACATGAGATAGCTTTGGCAAATATGGTTAAGGAGAATCCAAAGGGTTTTTATAAATACATTAAGGACAAAAGAGCAATGAAGGAGAGAATGGGGCCCCTCAAATATCAGCAAGGCTCCCGTGTGGAGCAGCACGAGATGGGGAAGATTCTGAATGAGTATTTTGCATCAGTATTTACTGTGGAGAAGGACATGGAAGATATAGGATGTAGGGAAATAGATGGTGACATCTTGAAATATGTTCCTATTACTGAGGAGGAAGTGCTGGCTGTAGTGAAATGTATAAAAGTAGATAAATCCCTAGGACCTGATCAGCTGTACCGTAGAACACTGTGGGAAGCTAGAGAAGTGATTGCTGGGATATTTGTATTATCGATAGTCACAGGTTAAAATGCGGAAGACTGGACCTTGTCTAACGTGATGCCACTGTTTAAGAAAGGTGATGAGGAAAAGATAGGGAACTATAGACCAGTGAGCCTGATGTCAGTAGTGGGCAAGCTGTTAGAAGGAATCCTGATGGACAAGATTTACATGTATTTGGAAAGCTGAAAATGTGTTGCTGGAAAAGTGCAGCAGGTCAGGCAGCATCCAAGGAACAGGAAATTCGACATTTCGGGCATAACCCGGGCTTATACCCGAAACGTCGAATTTCCTGTTCCTTGGATGCTGCCTGACCTGCTGCGCTTTTCTAGCAACACATTTTCAGCTCTGATCTCCAGCATCTGCAGACCTCACTTTCTCCATGTATTTGGAAAGGTAAGGACTGATTAGGGAGAGTGAGTATGGGTTTGTGCATGGGACATCATGTCTCATGACCTTGACTGAATTTTTTGAAGAAATAACAAAGAGGCTTGATGAGGGCAGAGTGGTGGATGTGATCTACATGGACTTCAGGAAAGCGTTCCTCATGGAATAAAGGGAGAACTCACCATTTGGATACAGAATTTGCTCAAAGGTAGAAGACATGGGGTGGTGGTGGTGGGTTGTTTTTCAGACTGGAGGCCTATGACCAGTGGAGTGCCACAAGGATCAGTGTTGGGTCCACTAGTTTTTGTCATTTATATAAATGATTTGGGTGTGAACATAGGAGGTATAATTAGTAGTTTGCAGATGACACCAAAATTAGAGTTGTAGTGGACAGGGAAAGTCACCTCAGATTATAATGGGATCTTAATCAGATGGGCCAATGGGCTGAAGAGCGGCAGATGGAGTTTAATTTAGATAAATATGAGGTGCTGCATTTTGGAAAAGCAAATCAGAGCACTTTATGGTGAGGTCTTAGGGAGTGTTGCCGAATACTGCAGTTTTATAGTTCCTTGAACATAGAGTTGATGATAGGATAGTGAAGAAGGTGTTGGTGTGCTTTCCTTTATTGGTCAGAGCATTGGTCATTGGTTAGGCCACTGTTGGAATATTGCATGCAATTCTGGTCTCCTTCCTATTGGAAAGATGCTGTGAAGCTTGAAAGGGTTCAGCAAAGATTTACAAAGGCATTGCTGGGGTTTGAGGGTTTGAGCTACAGGGAGAGGCTGAATTGGCTGGGGCTGTTTTCCCTGGAGTGTTGGAGGCTGAGCGGTGACCTTATAGAAGTTTATAAAATCATGAGAGGCATGGGTGGAATAAATAGGCAGAGTCCTTTCCCTGGGGTCGGGGAGTCCAGAACTAGAAGGCATAGGTTTAGGGTGAGAGGGGAAAGATATACAAAGGACCTAAGGGCCAACTTTTTCACACAGAGGGTGGTGCGTGTATGGAATGAGCTGCCAGAGGAAGTGGTGGAGACTGGTACAATTAAAAGGCATCTGGATGGGTATATGAATAGGAAGGGTTTAGAAGGATATGGGCCAGATGTTGGCAGGTGGGACTAGATTAGGTTAGGATATCTGTTCAGCATGGACCGAAGGGCCTGTTTCTGTGCTGTACATCTTTATGACTCTATGAACCAGCAACACCAGTGTTGATATGATCACCCATTACTCTGTGTTATAATGACCATCACAAAGTCCACTGGTGTCATCTGTTACTTTCTGCAAAAAAAGAAAGATTTATATTCACATAGCACCACTCACAACCTTATGACGCCCCAATCGATCTTAAAGCTGATGAACTTGTTTTGAAGCATAGTCACTGTCTTTATAATGGAATATGACAGACAATCTGTGTCCAGGAAGCTTCCACAAACAGCAGTATGTTAATTATCTTGTGTGTGGAGTTCTACAGCACAGAAACAGACCCTTTAGTTCAACAAATCCACGTTATCCTTAATCCCAAACTAAACTAGTTCCATCTGCCCTGCACCTGGCCCATATCCCTCCAAATATTTCTTATTCATGTGCTTATCCAACTGTCTTTTACCTGTTCTAACTGTTCCCATATCCACCATTTCCACACACGAACCAGTCCCTGTGCAAAAAAAAAGCCCCTTGTGCCTTTTATTAAGTCTTTCTCCTCTCATTTAAAAATATGCACACTAGTCTTGAAAAACCTCACCCTCATGAAACCAGGGGAGGTCAGATGCACAATGTAACTATAGAGCGGTTTTAACACAAGTCTTTTCAATGTCACTGTTTATTCACGTCATAATAGCTAAGTACAGTCGGTTCTGATATAACCTGATAGTTCTCTTCTCGAGCAATCTTGCATTGTGAGAAAAGAAGGCAATAGCCACACCATGTAAACTAATGGGACATTATCGCCAATACAGGCAAGGAAAGATTGCATTCTACAAATAAAACTCTAAATTCTTCAATTGTGTTAAACAATTCTTGCTGAAGAAACATGCATTAGAACAGAACTGACTACACTCAGACATCCCACAAGGTTTCTCTCTTCAGAATCTCTCCATCATCATGTGATTGATGACATTCTCGCTGACATTGCTTTCCTATTTATATAATCAGGTGTTAACCCTTTCCTTCACATTCCACTTCACAGTCAGTGTCCCCTTCCTCTGGAGGGTGAGGAGCTGAATGTTAAACAGCCCACCACCCATCTCAAGCATTCCTGTTGTTTTCCTCCTGGAATGAGAGAGAGGTGGATATTAAGGGAGACGAAAGTGGATGGCACAATGGTGAGTGTTCCTGCATGTGAGGGGAGATGTCCCAAGTGTGTGAGTGCATGAGTAGGCAATGCAGGGTTTGTGGGGTGGGGATTAGGGCGAGTGAGAACGAGTGAGGAAGATGTTGCAGGCAACAATGAGAATGGTAGAGGATGAACCTTAGTGTGAGAACAGCAGAGATAAGAGTGAATGAGTGAGTATGTGATGGGGGCACTTGTGCTGCTGACGTGGGGAATGTCATTGACCTTCATCCCATTGTGCTGAGTGTTCCACCAGATACCTGAGGCTCCTCCAACCGCGGTGGCATTGGACCAGATTGGCATGGTCTGGTATCGTGGCCTCTACTGGTCCTGATGGATAATAACAATCCCAATTTTGCACCATCCCACTCCCAAAGTGGGGTAACAGCTTCCCTCTGTCTGACAGTTCTTGTGCAGTCAAGCATGGCACTGTGGCTCAGTGGTTAACACTGTTGCCTTACAGTGCCACAGACCTGAGTTCAATCTCACCCTAGACACAGGGACAATAACTCCTGCTGTGGCTACATCCAAATATGGAGTGAATATAAGAAATGGAACAAATTGTTATAAGGTGCACAATCACATCAACTCACACATGACTCTTTAGAATCATCTTCCTACAGTGGGACAAGAACAATATGACAAGGAGGCTATGGAAGGCTTCATTCAGTGGGAATTCACTAACATCAGTTACACCCGAAACCATCCTTAAAGGCTCATTGTGAATCATAGAATAGAATCCCGAACATGCAGATAGAGGTCATTCAGCCCTTCGGGTCTACACTGACCCTCTGAAGCGCATCCCACTCTATCCCCATAATGCCACCTGGCCTGCACACCATGGCTCAATTTAGCATGGCCAATCCATCCGGCTCGATCTTTGCATTGTGAGAGGAAACCGGAGCGCCCGGAGGAAACCCACGCAGACACGGGGAGAATGTGCAAACTCCACACAGTCGCTCGAGGTTGGAATCAAACTCAACCCGTGAGGCAACAGCACTAACCACTGAGCCACTGTGCCGCCCAACACAGGACAGGCTCACCACAGTCTGGGATGTCCTGGGACACTGACACTGGGTTGTGCCAGGATCTGGGGATATGAAGGAGTGGCAGAACCACCCCTCCCTACCTCCCCCACTCCCATCCCAGTGTCTGTCAAAGTGATAGCTGCACTGAACATCTGTGCAATTGGCTCCTTGGAAGGGAGAACCCACCCCCGATCTCCCAATCCTCAACACACAAAGGTACCAAAGCTGCTCAATTAGTAACAGATCACACTGCATGTCATTCTCTATGCAACTGCCTTTGAGAGGGGTGCGATGAACTCTGAAGAGTTGGGAGACTGGCAGTGGTCATCCGAGGAGGAAGATGAGGACATTGAGCAAGGGCAACATCACTTTCACCGAGAGAATGTTCAGCAGTGTCAAACTCAAGAAGCTAGGCAGGACTGAGTTAACATTGGTTTCAGTGAATGAGAGCTGGGTGCAGCAAATATTCCTTGACTGTAAATTTGCTGATGTTCATAAAGAAAGTCAGAAGTCACACGACACCAAGTTATAGTCCAACAGGTTTATTTGAAATCACAAGCTTTTGGAGCACTGCCCCTTTGTCAAGTCAAGCCTCATTCACTTGATGAAGGAGCAGCACTCTGAAAGCTTGTGATTTCAAATAAGCCTGTTGGACTATAACCTGGTGTCATGTGACTTCTGACTTTGTTTACCCCAGTCCAACACCAGCATCCCCACATCATGGTTTAGAAAGCAAACAGAGTGTCTCTGTTCTGCTGGGTAAATGCAGCTTCTGTTCATTTGTTTATTGGTCACTTTTGCTTTTAGTTGAGTGAAAATGGCTTCAACCGTTTGAAGGTTGTTTTTTTCTGGGAGTGATGATCAATGGTAAGATTCTGGGCACTTTTGACATTGAGGAAGGACAGGCACTGAGTTAGACACGGTTGTAAAGTGGGGGAGTTGTGTGCTTGGTGCTTGAATAGTGATAGATGGGAGACTGCGCCCTTGTGTATGCAATGAAATGGCAGCCTTGTTACCTCAATGCCCTGAGAAACATTGGTTAGCAGTTGGTCTCCCACTGTGTGCAGGATGAAAGGTAACTTTGGACTGCTAATCCTTGATCAGGAAGACAGCTGGGCTTCGAAATTGGCACCAGCACCAGGGATCCTGGGATAAACCAGCAGTCCAGAGGACCTCTAACTTTGGTGAGTGGAAGAATAGCGAGCACCATCGGGACATGGTACCCTGCTCAGGAGACAATTGTGGGAAGCCAGAGTGAGAAAACTCACTGAGAGAAACACTCCTGGATACTCACCAAAAAATGACCCTTAGCTAATATCTGCTAAGATTCAGCCCCACCTCTTCTGCACCTTTCCAATCAGCGCCTCTCCCTGATGATTTCGCCTTCCCAATTTACAATCACCTCATTGACTCAGTTTCTCAATCATGCTCCCTTCTTCCAATTTGGAGACCCTTCTTGATAGACCTTTTACATCCACATCTCCAGCCACATCAAATCATCCTCATTCCTCCCAGTAGCTACATCCCTCTCCGAATCAGGGAACTCATTTCTAGTCCAATGTCTTGTGTGTTGGTGCTTTCTGTATTATTTATTCCCCCTCAATGTGTCCACCTTTGTGATGGTTCCTTTACTCCCATCATTACCAGACCAGTGCTAACTGCAGTATCCATTGGAAGGTTAGGCTCAATTCTTCCATTTTCTGTGCTATGACTACCATTGACCGTGGATATTACATCCATAATAACATTATTCACCTAAACAGAAATTGCAGGAAAAGCTCAGCAGGTCTGGTAGCATTTGTGGAGAGAGATTAGAGTTAATGTTTCAGGTCCAGTGATCTTTCTTTAGAACTGATGGCAGCTAAAAAAAAGGTTTGTGTTTATGCAGAAGATCAGGTCGGGGAAGGGGTGGAGGAGTTAGTGATAGGTGGAGATAGAGCCCAAAGACAGAGACAAAGGAGTGGATAACAATTAGCCTAGAAGAATGAATGGCTACTAATGGGACTGTAGTGGCTAACAATGAGTTGTTTATAATAGGAGACCATGTGATAACAAGGTCTGGTGTGTGGGGGTTGGAGAGTCAGGACATGGGAGGTGCCTCAGGCCGTAAAATTGTTGAACACAATATTGAGTCCAGAAGTCTACAGAGTTCCCAAGTGGAAAATGAGGTGCTGTTCTTCCAACTTGCACTGAGCTTCACTGGAGCACTTCAGCAAGCCTGTGACAGAGATGTTAGGGAGGGAACATGATGGTGTGTTGAAATGGCAGGCAACTGGAACTCAGGATCTTTTTGTTGACAGACACCAGTGTTCTGCAAAGCATTGTTGATGCTTGATATAATACTTCCCATTCTCTGTCTCCACATTTGATGTGTTTAGTTCAGGCCACAGAGCAAGGAGGAAGGCTGATATTGGATTACTTTGAAGGCTGGCATCTACCCTCTCTTGCACCCATGTGCTAATAGCATTCTTCTCATTCCTATCTCCATGGTAACGGCCAATGAAAAACCGTGTACTTTCACCCATCATTAAGACTTTTATTTCACAGGATAAACACCACAGAAGTGACATCCAAATAGTGAAGCAGGTTTCTCTGGCTCAGAATTGGCAGCATCTTTTCATGTTTCCCAAAATGTGATTGACTACACTCCAAAAGATTGACAACAGCCTTTCACTTTCACAGAAGGTGGCAAGGAATCTAGGCAAAATGGCACCATCAAATCTTCAAATCTGGCTGAATCAAACTCACAAGGCAATGTGGTGCCTTTCAGGGGTTCAGGATGTTCTGCAACCAACTGCTGTTGAAGTGTTCTCATGGTTCGTCATAAAACCAGCAAAGTAATCTGCTGTATGAAGAGTGTTGGAGGAAGCTAATGGATAGAGATCATGAAGGCAATGTGTCCCAGCAGCTCTGCTGTCCAGCTTCATGGGTCCATACAAATGCAGCTAGAATATTGTCAACCAACCTCAGGTCAGCAGGGAGCATAGAAAACAAGATCAATCTCAATAAGGGAGTGACTTAAAGATTGAACACAACAAAACATTTGAAAAGCTGAACCAATTGTTAAAGATGAAAACAGATTACAACATGAAACCACTGGAAACTTAAGAATTGGACAGGGCAGGTTTTCACACTGTGATAGTATATAATGTAAATAGAATAAGCGCAGTTTCACATACACATCACTCCTACTTATGGAATCCTACTATCATTACTCACTGCTGGCACATCACAAGTAAAGTGCATAAAGTGAAACAGAGTCAGACTTGAAGATAGATTTTGTCCAACTTAGGGACAAGGATTTTAAATTTCCTCTGTAACAGAGTTCAAAGCAATATACATGTTAGATGGGAAGATTCATGGAAAGAATGAGTTACACGCCAATTGCAAAACGTCAGATATTCGTTAACCGCTTCTGATTCCTCTGCTGAAATATATCTCGTACTTACATCTAGGTTACAGAATCCCTGCATTATTACAGCATGAAAGGAGGCTATTTGGCCTGTTATGAGCACACTAACTCTCTAAGTGATCAATTAACTTAATATCACCCAACAGCCTTTTACCCATAATCCTGCACATGCTTCCTTTTCAGAATGCAAATTTGTATAAATGGTATTTGCTCAGAGGCTCCCTTCAGATTATGACCAGACACAGCAGGATACAAAGTAATATTTCTGGCTTTTTGTAGACATTATTTGAGAGTGTTTTTAAATTACCCACTTTCTGTTCCCTTTACTACATTTTCATGGCATCAATTTAAATTGTTTCAAAGATTGAAAAGCCTCATGATTCTGGTTTCTTCAACATTTTGTGCCTTGTGTCTAAGTTACATGGTTGACTGAGTTGATTTTTTGCATTTTCACATTAAACAGGGATGGATGGTGTATGTTTAGTCCTTTCTCCAATTGTTCACCTCGATTTTCACCCATTTTACATTCAAGTAAATTCTAATGGGTTTTACAGAAGACTTGATGGAACATGAACAGCATGGAAACTCCAATGACACAGCTTTCTTTTAACTTGCAGCTTTCATGCACAGGGGGAAAAAAACCCACAAATTATAAATCAATAGTGCCAGATACAAAATTCTTTTATTCAGGTTGCTTTCAGTAGACGACACTGAGAGGGAATATTAATGGGGTAATGAGTTGAGTACTGCATTAAAGATGAATGTATGGTCAAAAATCGGCAAGTGGAGTGTAATGTGAGAAATTGTGGAGTTGTCCACTTTAGCAGGAAGAACAGAAAGGCAGCGTATTATTTATGAGACTTTGGAACTCCATTTCCCAGAGAGTGCTAGAGGCAGAGTTGTTGGCAAGTCCCACTCAATCCACACATTATTCTGACTTGGAACCATGTCATCATTCTTGGCTCTCACTACATCAACCTCTTGGAATTCCCAGCACTGAGAGAGTCTCTACATCTGAGGAACACACTGATTCAAGAAGGCAGCTTGCCACCACCTTCTCCAGGATCATTAAGGATACTAACAAATATTGACAAAACCAGGAATGCCCGTATAACATGAACAAATGAGAGAGAGTGTACAGCCGAGATGCAGGTCATTCAGCATTCCTACAACATGCACTTCATTCTCCCAGACCTTGCTACTTGCCACTTGTCAGCCCAAGTCTGGATATTATTGCATTTGAACATGGAATGCTTTAATAGCTGAGGAGTCATGAATGGTGCTGAACATTGTGTATTCATCAATGAACATCCCCACTTCTGACCTTGTGATGGAAGGTTAGGTCATAGATGAAGCAGCTGAAGATGAATGGGCCTAGGACACTACCCTGAGGGACTCTAGCAGCGATGTCCTGGAGCTGAGATGACTGACCTCCAACAACTATAAATGTCTTTCTATGTGCCAATTATGATGCCAACCAGTGGAGTGTTTGCCCCCTGATACCCATTGAAGTTTTGCTAGGGCTCCTTGATGTCAAATGTGGCCTTGATGACAAAGGCTGTCACTCTCACCTCACCTCTGGAATTTAGCTGAATGTTTGAACCAAAACTGTAATATGCTCAGGAGCTGAGTGGCCCTGGCAGAGCCCAAGCTGGGCGTCAGTGAACAGGCTTTTGCTGAGCAGGTGTTGCTTGACAGCGCTGTTACTGACACCTTCCATCACTTTACTGATAACAACGGCATCATTAATATTTCTCATGTTCTTATGTATTTCCAACAAATGTTGATGTCTACAGGATGAACAACTTGAGGTTGTGTGAAGATTATTAGAAATTAAATGACCGCAGAATCTGAAGCTTTGCAAAGCAAACATTACTGATAGAATTGACATTCACTCGAATAGAGTGGTCTCTTCAAGGTTATTTGAAGACCAGAGGGGAATTTTCCAGAGTAATGTTACACAAATCGGCTGAAGGACTTTCTCCTTTTTTGCATCTTCCTAGCGATTGTGTGATTTTAGGGGAGTGTCAGGAAGGTGTATTGTAATGGTTTGTAGAATAAGAAAAACCTAAAATGTCTAACTGGACTTTTCTGACCTTACTGTATGTTTGCACAAATCAATATATAAAGCAATTTAAGTCAAAATTATGACTCATGCCGAGTGTGGTTGAAATCTCAACCGATGGGAATAAAATCTAATTCCTAGATATTGAAATGTGGCTGCTTGATGAAAGACAGGCATAGCCTGAGTAATGGTTGATTTAGCAATTGAACAACAATCAAATGAAAGCATTTGACACAAAGGTCTCGGGTCACAACATTGTCGGAATGATAAGTGATTGCAACCCAGCTGTATGCCGTACATCGCACATGTTCTTTAACTGCAGCAAAAAACAACTTGCATTCGTATAGCACCTTTAACTTAGCTAAATGTTCCAAGATACTTACCAAGAATGTTAAGGAATATGGTGACAACACGGAAATATGGCCTTGAGATGAAAGCTTTATAGTAAACTTATTTTCAGGTCAGATATCAAAGATAGCTCATTTTTCACCACTCTTTTAAATATCAATCAAACTGTTAATGTAAAACTCTTTCTGAGGTAATTGCAGCAATTGTAAGTTAGCCAATATTAAGAATAATAAAAACCCTAAATGTCAAAAGTAAGTCTACTGAAACTATGTAACTAGGTCCTATTTATTTATCTATTTATTTATTATTTGCAGCAACAGATGACCTCACAATTAACATTTGTTTCTTTACCACTCAGTGACAACTGCTGTCTGTTTTTCTTTGAAGTTTAAAAAAATAGAGGATTTTAAAACAAAATGTTCATAAATCAGACTTAATCCACCCTTCAATAGCCTTCATGTCCACTCCATCAATTCATGGCTCAAGGATTATTTGAATCAGAAAATGTAGTCAGGTAGCAGAATTTGTGACATTTTCCCAATATTTTCTGGATAATGCTTTTTCATTCAATTCTAACCATTAAAATAAAACAACCAGGGGCTGTGGAGGGGTCGAGATAATTGACAATAGAAGAGAGCTGAGTTTAAGTGTGGAACATAATGCATTCTTAGATTACGTTTCTGAGGGGTGGCAAGCAGATGGCAAGTAGACCGAGACCTTGGGTAGAAAATTTGGAGAATGCAGAGGCAATGGCAAAATCAGAAAATAAAGGATTACAGGGGTACCCGTGAAAACTAAGGTTAGGCTGCGTGTTAAGGTCAGGGTTGGGAATGGGGCTACTGATTATTGGGTTGGCACAGGATTTGAATGTTGTTGTTGCATCCTTTCCCATCATCAAAGAATCTCTCAGTTTAAGTTCCAGCACAAAGGACTGTGAAAGTGGAAAAGACCTTGGAGGACATTTTTGTTCATGTTGCCAATAAAGTAATATTGATCAGCAATGTAGAGAGAATAGAACAGCTGGAATGTCAGTCATTAAAACAGAGAAGCTGAAGGTGATGTTCAATACAGGTGACCTCTATTATGAGGATTTAGATGGACCGAAGTAAAACCCCAATATTTTGTAAGAGATATGTTCCCAGAAAATATTATAAGCGATTATTTTTACAAACAGTGAGCATAGTTGACTGAGTACATTCAGTGCAATGCGAAGATGTGAATGAGCTATGTATGCAGTCCAAATGCACATGTAGCATGGAATGTATAGGTTGTGGGAGATGCATATGCAAGATGAGACACGTGCGGTATGGGACATGTCATTAATTCATAGAGTCATGCAGCACAGAAACACACCCTTCAACCCAACCAGTTCATGCCAAGCATAATCCCAAACTAAACTTGTCCCATCTGCCTGAACTTGACCTATATCCCTCCAAACATTTCTTATTCATGTACTTATCCAAATGCCGTTAAATGTTGTAACTGTACTCACAACCATCTTTCCCTCTGGAAGTTCATTCCACACATGATCCACTCTTTGTGTGAACAAAATTCTCCCTCGTGTCTTTTTAAATCTTTCTCCTCTCATCTTAAAAATATGCACCCTAGTTTTCCCCTACCCTGGGAAAAGGACACCTGCCATTGGCTTTCCCCTCATATTTTTATAAACCTCTGTAAGATCACGTCTCAACCTCCTACGCTCCAGTGAAAGAAGTCCTAGCCTATCCAGCCTCTCCTTAGATCTCAAACTCTCCATTCCCAGCCACATCCTGGTAAATCTTTTCTGAACCCTCTCCAATTTAATAATATCATTCCTATAACAAGGTGACCAGAACTGGACACAGTACTCCACAAGAGGTCTCCTGTACAGCCACAACATAACATCCCAACGCTAATGCTCAAAGTTCTGAACAATGAAGACAAGCATCCTAAAGGCCTTCTTAACATGTTTGCAGTATGAGACACATATGGAATATGAGTCAAGTAAGTAGCATGATACACTAGTGTGCTATGATACATTTGTGCAGCATAAGAAGTGCAATACGAGACACGTAAGCATTATGTGACATAAGTGCTCTATGGGACACGTGCATTATGGGACCTGTGTGCAAGTTGAGACACGTGCAGTATAAAATGCATCTGCAGTTTGAGACACATGCACAGCATGAGTTGAATTTGCAGCACACACTTTCTACCACAGGAGGCAAATTTTCTTTTCATAGATTTTTGTAAAATTGCTGATCATTTAAGATTAGACTGACAGTGAGCAAAGAGGAACACAGCAGATTTTCCGTGGAAAGGTAAATTCCTGAAGATAGACACCTTCCCTTGGCCTTAACTGCAACTAGTCAGTACACAAAGGAGAATAACTGAGATAAGATCTCAAGGAAGATGAAAAGAAACAGCTTTTGAATAGTGGGATGTTATTATCTGGAATACACAGCCTGAAAGAGTAGTGGGAATAGATTCAGTGGTCATTTTCAAAATGGATTTGGATTATAACTTGAAAAGAGGAAGTAAAATTGCAGGGTTAAATGGCAAGAGTGGGGCTACGGGCAGAAATAATTAGGTAGCTTTTCAAAAGGCAGACACAGAATGAGTAGACTGAACAAGTTCTTTCTATACTGTCTGGTTCTGTTCTTTAATTCCAGGTCCTGCCAAACTCCCCTTTGGTGTACGGCAATATCTTGATCCAGTTTTAAGTCCCATGATTATACAAAAAAACACCAAAATCAGACAAATTAATCAAATCTGAAGTAGGAACCCTGCACAGTGTGCAAAAGGTATGATCAGTAGATAAAAGAGTCTATGAGCATTCAAACATGCAGGTCACACAGTTCCTCAATTGACAGAATAAAGAACAGCTGAATAAATGGATCCACAGACGGAGGTTAATACTATAGTATTAAAGACCGTTTCACATTAAGTCAATGTTGGATCAGTGGTTCTTCTTGATGTTTCGTACTGGTGGCAAATTTTCGAAGTGAAAATTCATTTCCTTGCATCTTCTCGCAGTCCTTGATGTTTGTATCAGTCAGACATTCATTCATTCCCTGACAGTGGCATCAAACTACAGAAGCTGAGGTTGAAAGAGCTTGCAGTCTTTGAAGCTGGCCCCCTACACATTCATTACTCTGCTGGGCGAGACTTAGCTGCAGCAACAACAATTTTGACTTACATACCCCCTTTAACAAAGTCGAGTGTCATAAGGGTTTGGTGTGAAAATTGGCTCATGGTCACATAGGGAGGAATTGAGGACCGCAGATGCTGGAGATCAGAGTCAGGAGTGTGGCGCTGGTAAAGCACAGCAGGTCAGGCTGCATCTGAGGGGCAGGAGAATCGATGCTTCGGGCATAAGTTGATGAAGGGCTTTTGCCTGAAACACCAATTCTCCTGCTCCTCAGATGCTGCTTGACCGGCTGTGCTTTTCCAGCACCACACTCTTCGACCCCTGTACACATAAGGGAATATTAATGCAGGCTACCAAAGGTTTGGTCAGTAGTATGTCTGAAGGAGAACACAAGAAATTCGAGCAGGAGTGGGCACGGAAGCATTTAACAAGATCATGGCTGATCTACCCCAGGCCTCCATTCTTTCACTCCAGCTCAACTCCCTGATATTGCAAAACTTTATCTGCACCCTTTAAATACTTCAGTGATCTAGCCAACACGATTCTCTGGGGTAGAGAATTCCATCATTCATTACCCTCTGGGAGAAGAAATTCCTCTGCATTTCAGTTTTAAATGTGTTTCCCCTTATTTTGCAACCATACCTCGTTCAAGATTTCTCCAGTAATGGAAATACCTTCTCAAAATCTACCCTGTCAACCCCCTCTGAATCAATAAAATCACGGTTCATTTTTCTAAATTCTAATGAATAAAGGTCTAATATTTCTTGTCATTCTTGCTAAGTTAACTCCTTCATCCCTGGAACTGAACAGGTAAATCTCTATTGCACAGTCTTCATAATATCCTTCTTAAGTACAAGAACCAATACTGCATGCAGCCCTCTAGGTATGACCTCACCAACAGTCTGATGGCCTCACCAACGCCAAATTATTGCCTGACATCTTTGTGGCAAATGTCTTTATGGTCATTATAAATTTATTTGTCTGCTTCCTAGCTAATCATTTTTGTTTTCGATTCTTGCACTTACACACTATTCTTTTCCCACACACTGGATGTATATTCTTTTACTTCATGTGATGTTCTGCACAATACTTGCAACTTGTCATTTTAGGTTGATTGTTCATGTTGGTCCTTCTGTGAATGTGAGTTGTTTTTCTCCCCACGGATGCACTTGAAATGTCTGAGCTATGTATCAACACAGCAGACAAGTCCAACTGGCTTATCAATGTTTTGGACAAGCCTGTTCTTCCCTTATTCACTGTACCTGCTGATTTACAAGGTTCTGTACATGTTTATAACCTCTTCCACACTCAGAGTCATTTCTCTTAGCAGTCACGCAGTCATGGTATAATCTCTTAGACCAAAATGATTCTATCCTTAACTAGCTCATCTTTTAGTTGCATAACTTCACATGCTTCTTTAAGTTGATCTAATGACATTGTGTAAAATATATGAAAGAACCCAGAGAAAGGTCACTGGACCCGAAAAGTTAACTCTGCTCTCTCTCCACAGATGCTGGAAGACCTGCTGAGTTTTTTTCCCCGCACTTTCAGTTTTCATTTGTTGTTAATGACATTAAGCATTGATCAGTGACTCTTCACAAGAATTACCAGATTTGTTATGGCTAGAAAGGGTCTCAGCCAATTGTACACCTCTAAGTTTACATCGTTCCCTGACTTTGAACATTCACACATTTGGATTTCAACGCATGCCTTCAAAACTGTTAACATTCCTGCCAGGTTCTTCTTCCTTTGCAGGGGGATTTCGAGTGAAATACCTTTGAAACTGTCTCCTCCCATCAGTGGTAGAAGTGCGAGGACATGTAACTGCTCTGGCTTGCCCAACATATCTGCAGCTGTTTCATAATTCTGCCAGCGTGCGTGGAGAAAAGTTCTGTTTTGCTACTTTTGTTTTTAACAGGAACTGGCAGGGACAAAAAGCTGCAGTAGTATTCTCTTAGTCATTGTTTTAATTGCAGCTTGCTTGTTTGTTTCTTTTTTTTTAAACTTTCTTTTACAGGTAGCTCATAACTTGACACAGACCGGTGTCCTTACATTTCTGAATGCTCATCTCAGCTTCCTTTCTGCCACCATGTTATGAGTGTACAGGACAGCAATGTGTTCAATGTGTTGAGGAAATTACTCAGCCTGAGACATTGAGTTTTGTTTCAAGAAGCTATATTTTTTTTGTGAATTCACAGAGAGGCTTGCACAGTCTTCACTGTCTCACAGCACTCTCCTGAGCTGAACAGTTGGCCTGTACTGTACAATGATACAAACGACTTTGTGAACATTCTGCACTCAAGTCATGTTGAATACAATAATTCAAGGTAAAGATAAGCATAGTGCAGCTCCTCCTTTGATGTTGCTCAAGGACAGAGAAAATAATGATGTCAAGATATACTCCCTATACTTTGTCAAATTATAATTACATAATCTCAGTCTTTATCTCTAGCAGCACTTTCCCACTGCAGCTGTGAGTCTGAGAGGCAAGATACCTTTTACCTTGGTCAAGTATCCCATCATGCACCAGTATGCCAAGTTCTTACTATTTCCACACAGTGTGAGAGCTTGATTGACAGAAGTCTAAAGTTTCTGCCTGCATTGTGTCTGCTTCATAGTTGAGGCTACATGACCATGCCAGAGGAGGAGGGATTTTTTTATACGATTGCATTTCAATCCAAACAGCCTACCTTGCTGATTCTTTCCAGCATTCTGTCCTTCTTTTTTCAAATTTCTGAATTCTGCACCCACAGCAGGTACTTTTGATGTCAAACAGTAGGCTCCAAGAACCATGAGCTCTATACTAGGGAATGTGTGACAGCTATTATGACAATGAATAGCTTTTGTTGCTGCACCTGCTGTTATATTGTTCAATCAATTAAAGAATTTGAGGAACAAACATTGAATGTTTTATATTCCCTGCAGGTTTCCTTTTACCACATTGTTAACATGAAGTGTCCAGAGCAAGACGCATTGTTGGTGCTCCTGAGAGTTTTGAGTATTAGATAATAGTCAGCCATCTCTGTTCCTTCCTCAAGCCGAATGGCAACACTGATACATCTCAACTGGTGCTTATCTATGGAACGTGTTATAAGCTGCCTAGATACTGGGCCAGATATGTATTCAAGAGCTGAGCAGTCCAAAGCTGAACAGAGCTGAACAGAGCTCTGCATAATTGTCCTTGCATTTGAACGTATAAGAAAGTCTCATTAAGATAGACTGAAGAAGCAAGGCAAAGGTTCATATCAAATATTCATCAGTAGGAATGAAACAAAAAGCCTAATGGGATTAAATTGTTGAGGTGCCTACAGAATTCAGAAGTAATAAGTCAATGAATAGGAAAGGTTGAGAGGGATATAGGCCAAGCACAGGCAAATGGGACTAGTTCAGTTTAGGAGACCTGGTCAGCATGGACATGTTGGGCTGTAGGGTCTATTTCTGTGCCAAATGATTTTACGAGTGGGACTCATTTCACTGGAGTATGGGATGTTGAGGAGCAATGTTACTGTAGTTTATAAAACCATGAGGGGTATGGATGAGGTGAATGACAAGGGTCTTTTCCCTGGAGTGCGGGAGTTCAAAACAAGGGGGGGGACATTTTTAAAGTGAGAGAAGAAAAAAATTAGAAATCACATGAGGGGGCAATTTTTTTTAATGCGGGGAGTGTTTTGTATGTGGAATGAACTGCCAGAGAAAGTGGTGGATGAGGGTACAGTTATAACATTTAAAAGACATTTGGCTAGTTCACAAACAGGAAAGGCTTGTAGGGATATGGGGCAAGCACAGGCAGGCCGGACTAGCTTGGTTTGGGAACATGGACTAGTTGGATCAAAGGGTCAGTTCCTGTGCTGTATGACCGTGTGACTCAGCAAAGAATTGGTAATGGTATTTAACTGCCTCTGCCATGTGGAATAATAGAGACAATCAATCTCTACCATTATAAGTAATTAGCTGTAGTCTGCAATGCACCAGAAACTATTTGTGCCCGTTCATGGTTTGTGGGCACTGCTGACCAGCATTTAGAGTCCATTCTTAATTGCTCAGAGATTACTACATTGCAGTGGGTCAGTCAGACACACTTGTAGGCCAGATCAGGTAAGGACAGTAGATTCCCTTCTCTCAAGGACATTAATGAACTCAAGTGTTTCTTTACAACAATTAATAGTTTGCAATTAGATGAGATTTCTTATTAAGTTCAGATTTTACCCTATGTTATGGTGGGATTTGAACCCATCTCCCCAGAACATTAGCCTCAGATTCAGTTGCATGTCCCCTCCTCCACCACCAGGGTTACTTTTTTTTTAGATTGCTTACAGGCCCTTCGGCCCAACAAGTCCACACCGACCCGCCGAAGCGCAACCCACTCATACCCCTACATTTACCCCTCCACCTAACACTATGAGCAATTTAGCATGGCCAATTTCCTATCCTGCAAGTTTTTTGGACTGTGGGAGGAAACCGAAGCACCCAGAGGAAACCCACACAGACACAGGGAGAATGTGCAAACACCACACAGTCAGTCGCCTGAGGTGGGAGTTGAACCCGGGTTTGTAGTGAGTTAATTAGTCATTTAGCTTGAGTCTCCAACATGACGGCGGAGTAGGACCCCAGAGCCAGATCTCATTTGCTCCATCCATTTCTTTTTTTTATCTGGGGTGAAAGTCAACACGGATTCCCAGCTTCAGGGTGGACTTGAATCCTGGCCTCAGCATAGACTGAGCTCCCAGACTCAGCATTGACTGAATCCATAGATTCCCTACAGTGTGGGAACAGACCTGTTGGCTCAACAAGTCTTCAGTGACCCTCTGAAGAGTAACCCACCCAGATCCATTCCCCTACCTTCTTATCTTATATTTATCCCTGACTAATGCACCGACCCTACACATTCCTGAACACAATGGGCAATTTAGCATGGCCAATTCACCTAACCTTGCACTCTTTGCACTGTGGGAGGAAACCCACGCTGACACAGGGAGAATGTGTAAACTCCACCTAGGCAGTTGCATGAGGCTGGAATCAAACCTGGGTCCCTGGCACCGTGAGGCAGCAATGCTAACTGCTGAGCCACTGTGCCGCCCCTGAACTCCCAGATTCCATGTGGACTGAACTCCTAGCCTCAGCCTGAATATGGACTCGAACTCCCGGACTCAGCGTGGACTCAAACTCCCGGCCTCAGAGTGGACTAAGCTCCCGACCTTAGCATGGACTCAAACACCCGGCCTCAGTGTGGGACTCAAACTCCCGGCCTCAGTGTGGGACTCAAACTCCCGGCCTCAGTGTGGGACTCAAAACTCCCGGCCTGAGCATGGACTAAACTCCTGGCCTTGAGGTGAAGACTGTGTGGCCTGGAGTGGAGGGCTGTTATTCTAGAACTCTTATTTATCTTTTTTCTTATTTATTGCTGGAATTTTTAATTCTTTATTTTTCTAATTTTGTCCCTAATAAATTGTAATTAAAAATCTATACCTAGGTACCTTGGTACCTAAGATGGTACAAGTGGTGACTTGTAAACTTTTCACTGCACTCACGTCAGTGCATGTGACAATAAAGCTAATTCTTGTTCTTGAGAGATACCACTCCACATCAAACACAGGATAAGGCATGGTGGTGGATCTCCATGAACAATTATGGCTAACAACTCTCCTATAATCATATTGAGGAATGTACCATGACAACAAATATGGATTTTCCAATTCCAGCATCTGCTTTTCATTCTTGGGACACAGGGCTGACCGCAAAACGTTGCAGCAGTCACCTACCCAAACAGATTAGCCAAGCATCATGAAAGCCGTGCAGGATAAATGAAACCATTTGAACTAAAGCTAACATTTTATTAAGACACACTGGAACACACAGGATATGCAAAGACCTCGTGTCAGTTTTCATATATTGGAGGTGGAACCTCACCTACATTTAGCACACCAAACAAATACTTCCACAGATGGAATACACAAAATAGGATGGCATTTCAGAGAGCGACTTGTCGCAGAAATGAAGAGATGTATTTTTCACTGTAGAACCGAAATGAGCTGTCTTTCAACCTCTCAAGAGGGAAAAATGTCCAGTGACCGTACTGATTGGACAGAAACATGATGATGTCAAGAATTTAATACGAGTATTTGCAATCTTTCAATAATGATCGTCAGGAAATCAACTAAACCACCCTAGTCCCAGGTTAAGGCATTACTCCTTAGTGGCATCCTGAAGGTTTGAAACTATACTTTCCTTTTATCTTTCTTTTACACTGTACAGTCTATTTTCTTTTACTTTGTACTAGTGCATGTGTATGTTTGATGTGGGGGTTAGCAAATCTATCCTTCATGCAAGAAAACCTTGTAATTGACCCCCTGATGTTTTTTGGGTGAAAACAGTTAATTGCATTTGCTTTGGAGAAAGATACAACCTCATGCACACAATAATGTAAATCTTTACTACGCCCAACTGGGAAGGTTGTGAAAAGGGGATTGATTCATCCCCTCCCTACCCGGTCATAGGAAAGAAACAAGAACATTAACCCTAACATCCCAGTGTTTTTAGCCACTAAGCCATCCAGCCACCTTATTTTGTACAGAAACAAAAGCAGAACTTACTGGAGAAGCTCAGCAGGTCTGGCAGCATCTATGGGACAGAAACAGAGGTATCGTTTCAGGCCCAGATCAGTTTGTTTTTGATTTACAGCATCTGCAGTTCTTTGGATTTTTATTCTTTTTTTTTAATCCACTTTGTTATCTTCAAATAAGTCATTTCTAAAAATATACTTATGAAATAACACCCCAAATATTTTTATTCTCTCTGAAAAAATGTCATGGGACAAGTTAACAGTTATTTTGTACCAGCCCAAAGATGTGCAGGTTAGGGTAGATTGGCCGTGCTCAATTGTCCATTGTGTCCAGGGTTGTGTATTCTAAGTGGGTTAGCCATGGGAAATATAGAGTTACAGAGAAAGTGTGGGTCGCGATGGGATGGTCTTCAGAGGGCCGGTGTGGTTTCAATGGGCTGAATGGTCTGCTTCCACACTGTAAATTGTATGCTTTTAGATTGTTTACTTTAGAGCACCTTTGTGAATATGTTTACAGAAATATTAGTGTTTCAAACAAATAGGATGGAATTGGAGTGATTAGGTGTTTTATTTATTTTAAGAATTGCATCGAGATTCTATATTTAAGATTTTAATGTTGTGATGCGTGGTGTGTTAATGTTCGGTCAGGGTATTGTCACTGTGAGAGTTGTCGTTAGTTTGTGACATGGTGATAGAGGAACCATGCCATTCTAATGGGCCTGAACACTGTCAATACTCCTGAGAAGCACCCCTTCGTGACCATTCATTGCGCAGGCAATTGGGTTTGCCAGAGAGTGCAAAATTTAGCTTTTTATCTGTGCTCCTACAGACCAGAGGTCATTTTATATTTTATAGTTTGACCTTGTAATAATTTGTGGTGATTGTACCGCATAAGTGCATTTAGGGCGAAAGAGCATTATTGGCCAAGACTCTCTGTTACTGATAGTTGTATTATCACTGCAGAAAATCTGTTTGTAGCGGACAGAACATTGTAAAGGAAGGTTGCTCAAACTTGGCTTGGTGCTTCAATGATCGGGAGTGATTGAATCAATCTGTTTCAGGATCGATCAGTTAGACATGGATCTCCCAGCCGAGAGGCCAACAGGACTTTGCTACAAGGCAGCATCTGCAACAAGAAGGGAATGGTGTAGATTTGGTGTTCAGACCTTCAGTTTGAGACATGTGAACCCAGTACATTATGATTTAGGACCAAGTGCTAGAGATGAATGCATGAAGCTGACTCAAGCAGCGATGAAAGATTTTCACCAGTTTCAGAAATATTGCACCTATAATACCATCTGCAAAGGCTAGAGAAGCTGAACTTTCACCAGGAAGTGATAACCACCAAGAACATTATTCTCTGCAGAATTTAGTACAGCCAGCTTAAAAAGAAAACAATCGTTCATCAAGTTTAAAAAGGACAGCTGTACAATTGCTATATATTGTGTTCCCAATAGGCAATACTGGTAGAAGCAGTGGCAATTATATGCATTAGAACATTTTTATGAACTGCAAGCCTAGAATTTTTTGAACTTTGAGATAATTCCAATATTGTTCAACCTTATTTTAAACTTTTTGACATCTCATCTTTATCAAGTCTTCACATTCTATTTGTACAGTGATGTTCTTTTGGCCAATACTTAAGGCGTGGATTTTGCAATTTGAAAAATTAACTATTGAAGCTTTGAGCAGAGAATGAATCTTCCCTTAATCAAATCAAACTGAGATCATTACTCTACTCCTTCCCTCGAGCTCAAAACTTTCCTGTTTCTAAAAGATCTTAACCGGTGTCTGAAAAATTGCTCAGGGAATCGACGATTGATGGTCTCGAATTTCCTGCCATTATCTGAATACAGGCCACAAAAGATGACAGAAGTTAGTTTAAACCTGAGTCCTCAGCAAGGCCACAATATGCCTAAAGCAGAAGTCAAATGACACCAACAGATTTATTTAAAATCACAAACTTTCTGAGCACTGCTCCTCAGCCAGGTAATGAAAGCTACAGCTCAGCGAGCAAATCTACACCCCACTGCTCCTCAGCTTGTGATTTTAAATAAACCTGTAAGATGATGAACTGGTGTCTTGCGATTTCTGATTTTGCCCACCCCAGAAAACACGAGCACCTCCGCATCACAATACGTCCCGGTCATCCTGATGTTTTACAGTTGTCTATTAATCCGTCCATCAAAATGAGGCTGGAGGCCCGGTGTGGGGGCAGAGGCTGTGGGCCTGGAGCAGTGTGGACTGGAGGCCTGGTGTTTGTGGCAGAGGCTGTGGGCCCAGACAGTGTCGGCTGGAGGCCTGGTCTGTGTGGAAGAGGCTATTTGTCTGCTTATCCGAAATAAAACAGTAATCTTTGTTTTTTACTTTGTTTCTCTCTGTTACTACGTGTACCTAACTTTTGTAACTAGGAACCTTTGTAATTAGGCAATATTGTACACTTGAGTACACGTGACAATAAAGCTTAAATCAAAGAAAAGGTCATTACATTTTGGGATTGTATGTGTAATTTAAAGTTAGAGGAAGGGGGGAATCATGTGATCTGTATGGGAAATGTTAGGGGTAAAGGATGGCCTTGACTGTTTGACTGGGAAGCTGGTGCAAGGTTGGACAGAGTGGTGGAGGGGTAATGGAGACCAACAAGAAAATGGAGTGGAAACCACGATGAGATGAGCCATAATTATCTGCTTGGACTCCTCCTACTCATAATTCTTGTGTGTCCTTGTGATAAGTAAGTCTCTCATATTCTCACACACCACCTTCGATTCACTTTTACTCCAATGAGAACAATCCCAGTTTCCCCAACCTGCTCTGGTTGTTACAATCCTCCCCATCCCTGGAACCGTCCTCTGCACTCTCACATTCTTCATAAAGTGGCTTTGCATGCCTGTGTTAATTTTCTCTTTCACCTTCCTGAACACTGCCCTCCTGCCCTGAGCTAGCCCTTTAAACCTCTGACCATCTCACCCTACTGCTCCTGTCACTGCCCAAGCTCTGGGGTCACTGGACTTTATACCACCAGGCTCCAAGAGCCCTATCCCTCAGTTTCACTGTGTTCCCAGCTCACTGCTATTGTCCCTCTGAGAGTGCTGGCTCTCTTGAAGTGGATATTTGGTGCATGAGTGCAGCCAATAAAACTGGTCGGCAGCACTGGCTCCAAAAAGTAATTGCCAAAAGCTGTGATCTGAACCATTGCCAATTTACTGACTGCTAGTATCGTCATTTGGGAATTAGCCAGTTTAATCTTTGCAGAGTTCACTTGGGAGGTGAGGTGGCTCAGTGGTTAGCACTGCTGCCTTACAACCCTATGGATCCAGGTTCTAATCCCAGCCTTGGGTGGGTGACTGACTGTGTTGAGTTTGTGTGTTCTCCTCATGCCTGTGTGGGTTTCCTCCCATAGTCCAAAACAGTGTAGGCTAGGTGGATTAGCCATGGCAAACAGAAGGGGGTGGTGGTCTGGGTAAGATGCTCTTTTCAGGGTCAGTATGGGCTGAATGGCCTGCTTTCACATTGTAGGGATTCTATATTTTTTTTAAAAATCTCTCTCTGCTAGCTCATTTGAGGTTTAGATCCATTATTGGAAAGTTGGGACAATTTCAGATCAATAATTTAATTTTCTCAGTTTGGCATTTGTAATTTCTCATGACTCAGAAGAAATGAAACTTAGAAAAACATTAATTGTTTTGCTCTTGAGCAACAAAACTATTTAAAAAATCCATTGCACTCATTTGGCCATTAATGAAAAGTTATTTTAATGTTTTATAGATTGCCATTTGTTTATTTTAAGTGATACTGTCAGAGGGACATTGATGTATTGATGGAGGTTCAATAAAGTACAGAGTATATTTGATGAGGAGAGAGGCAGGTTCAGGAGAAGGGTAATACAGGTCTTTTGGAGGTATTGCATGTGCAGAAAGACCACTTAGTGTTGCACTGCCATCACCAACAGACAAACAGACATGGGTTTGTCATTGACAGAATAGATGCTGTACAGAAACAGCCCCAATCGTATTAAATGATGCAGTAGGCTGGATGGGCTGAATGGCCTCTTCCTCCTGCAAGCTCTTATGTTCTTATTTCAAATTGTATCATTTAGTTCGCAGCCCTTCTCCTCACCTTTCCTTTCAAAATGTATCTATTCACACTGCTCTGTGTTAAATTTCATTTGCCACATGTCTGCAAACATCCTGCTGAAGCCTGTTACTATCTTTGAAATTCTGAAGAAGGTCAGATCAGGCTCAAAACACTGACCCTCCTTCTGTGTCCACAGGTGCTGCCAGACCTGCTGAGTTTCTCCAGCATACTCTATGGTAGATTCAGATTTCCAGCTTCTACTTTACTTAAAACTGTCACTATCGTCCTGTTTACTACATTGCTGAGTAGTGTATAATTTGCAAACTTTAAATTATGCCCTGTAATGTAATTAATGTAAATCAAAGTTGACCCAGAGATTATTGACTAACCATAGCAATTAATCTTTATTAATGAACTATAATAGAGCAATGAATATGTGATTGACAGCTTTGCATATTGCATATTGTCTAGATTAGAGGGGTGCTGGAAAAGCACAGCAGGTCAGGCATCATCCGAGGAGCAGGAAAATCGACGTTTCTGGCACAAGCCCTTCATCAGGAATGATGATTTCCTTCTCCTCGGATGCTGCCTGACCTGCTGTACTTTTCCAGCACCATAGACTCTGATCTCCAGCATCTGCAGTCCTCACTTTCGTCACATTGCATATTGTCATATGTCTATCCAGATATTATTTTTGTGATTGGACCTATCTGATTTGAAAGTTTATGAATCATTACTAGTTCTCTCTGTTGAGTCCCTGAAGAGTTTGTTCCATAGATTAGCCACTCACATGTTGAAATTGGCCAGAGTTTGCTTGGAAAATGACAGCAAGTTTACTGTGCTCTCTATTATTGTAGTGTTTATCCTTTGGAATTCATGACGAAGAAGAGATAAGGCTGTAAATTGTGAATTTCCGTGGAAAGTTTGGATATTTGTATGCTCCATTCTCAAACATGCAAGGTCAGCATTTCACCTTGAGTGCCCCAAGATTTTCAGAAAATTGCTGCACTTGACTTTTGCAATGAATGAAATTATTCCAAAAGGTGAGGTTGGCACTTAATAATGTTAGGACCCTATTCGCGGTGAGATTTATATCTCCATAATGACACTCAGTAGGGAAAAGATAAACCAAACCGTCAAACCCAAACTCAACCCTCATTGAAGCCATTCACTTCCATAGAGACAGGAATTGGGGATTGGGGTGTGTGTACAGGAGGTGGGGAAAGATCGCCAATGTGTGACTAGGAGGTGGATGGCTTATTTTAATATTGCAATGAGGGTGCATACCATTGGAAGATGGTGAGGTTGCTGGAATAGTAAATCAGAGGGTAAAGCAAATACCTTAGAGACATGGTTTCAAATCTCACCATGGCAGATCAATTAATAAAATCTAGAAAATACTATAAAAAAAGCTAGTGACTTTTAATGGTTGCCATGATCTTGTTGTTAAATGTTGTAATGCCCTTTTCGGGAAGTAAATGTGCCTCTTTTACCAGTTCTGGCTTACATGTGACTCCAGACCCACAGCAACGTGCTTGAGTTGTAACTGGCCCCTGAAATGGCTCTTGTTCACCATTCACTTCAATTACAGGTAACAAATACAGACCATGTCAGTGACACCCTCATCGCATGAAAGAATAAAGGAGTAATTAAAACGTTACCACTCTCCTGGCTTCACCAATGCCTGGCCGAGCTTCCAGGACCTCTGGAAATACAGCAGCTAACAGCTGGTGAGAATGGCAGTGTTGAAAAGGCATTGTTACCATCATATCCTGCTGCAGGTTAGCAAAGAGGGCACTGAGCAAGAGGTCCATGATCAGCTCCGGGTGAGAATCACTGATTACATCCTCCAAAGGTAATCAGAACCACTGTCTACCACAACACTTTGGCTCCTAGTTTTCAAACAATTTAAAAAGTCCACAACTGTTAGCTTTCTTTACATTCAATGCCAGACCCTAAATCAAAACCAAATTGAAATTCAAACACAGTCACACCACTTCCGACTCAAGTACTCGATCAAATACAGGTACTCGACACCCACACTATTACTCAATCAAATACAGATACAGCACATCCACTCTATTACTCAATCAAATACAGGTACACCATATTGACTCTATTACTCAATTATATGCAGGTACACCACATCCACTCTATTACTCCCATCAGACACACATGCATCATACCTACTCTATTACACAATCAAACATAGGTATACCACATCCACTCTGTTACTCAGTCAAATACAGATACAGTACATCCGCTCTATTACTCAATTAAATACAGGTACACCGCATTGACTCTATTACTCAATCCAATACAGATACACCACATCCACTCTATTACTCAATCAAATACAGATACAGCATATCCACTCTATTACTCAATCAAATACAGATACAGCATATCCACTCTATTACTCAATCATTTACAGATACCCCACATCCACTCTATTCCTCCATCAAATACAGATACACCACATCCACTCTATTACTCAAATACAGATACACCACATCCACTCTATTACTCAATCAAATACAGATACAGCTCATCCACTCTATTACTCAATCAAATACAGATACAGCTCATCCACTCTATTACTCAAATACAGATACACCACATCCACTCTATTACTCAATCAAATACAGATACAGCTCATCCACTCTATTACTCAATCAAATACAGATACACCACATCCACTCTATTCCTCCATCAAATGCAGGCACACCGCATCGACTCTATTTTTCTACCAAATGCTGGTACACCACGTTCACTCTTTTACTCTATCAGACACATATACATCATTTACACCACATCCACTCTATTTATCTATCAAATACAGGTGCACCGCAAAAGCTCCATTACTTAATCAAATTCAGGCAGACCACGCCCACTCTATTACTCCATCAAATACAGGTATGCCATTTTAACTATATTAATCTATCAAATATAGATCCAGCACATACTCTCTGTTACTTGGTGAAATACAGGTGCACCACACCTACTCTATTACACAATGAAATACAGGTACACCACATCCACTCTATTAATCTATCAAAGCCACCTAACCTACATCCACTCTATTAATCTATCAAAGACAGATATAGATCATACACTCTATTATTCAGTCAAATACAGGTGCACTACACCCACTCTATTACTCAATCAAATACAGGTACACCACACATACTCTATTACTCTATCAGACACACATGCATCATACCTACTCTATTACACAATCAAACATTAGGTACACCACATCCACTGCATTACTCAATCAAATACAGGTACACTACATGAACTCTATTATTCTACCAAATACATTTACACCAGATCCACTCTATTACTCTAACAAATACAGGTACACCACATCCGTTCTATTTCTCTATCAATTACAGGTACACCACATCCACTCTATTACTCTATCAAATATAGGTACAGCATATCCACTTGCTTTATCAAATACAGGTACAACACACACACTCTATTAATCCATCGGAGAACAGTAAATCACATCCACTCTATTACTCAATCAAATTCAGGTACAACACTCCTACTCTATTACTCTGTCAAATACAAGTACAGCACACCAACTCTATTATTCTGATAAATACAGGTATACCACATCCACTCTATTATTCTGCCAAATACAGGAACACCACCTCCACTCTATTACTCAGTAAAATACAAGTACACCACACCCACATGACTACTCAATCAAATACAGTTACATCACATCCATTCTATTTCTCTATCAAATACAGGTAGACCACATCAACTCTATTTCTCTAACAAATACAGCTACACCACACTGACTCTCTTACTTTATTAAATACAGGTACATCACATCACCTCCATTACTCTATTGTTACAGGAATACAACATCCACTCCATTACTCTATAAAATACATGTATACCACATCCACTGTATTACTCTATCAAATACAGTTACACCACATCCACTCTTAATCTGTGAAATACAGTTATGCTACATGCACTCTATTAATCAATCAAATACAGGTGCACCACACTCACTCTGTTACTAATAAAATACAGGTACACCACATCTACTCTATTACACAATCAAACGTAGGTGCACCACATCCACTCTGTTATTCTGTCAAGTACTGGTACACCGCATCCACTCCATTACCATTACTCTACCAGATTCTTGATGTCACGAGGAATTAAGGGCTACGGAGAGAATGCTGGTAAGTGGAGTTGAAATGCCCATCAGCCATGATTGAATGGCGGAGTGGACTCGATGGGCTGAATGGCCTTACTTCCACTCCTATGTCTTATGGTCTTATGGTCTTATATACACGTACACTACATCCACTCATTTACACAAAGAAAACAGATACACCACACCCACTTAACAGGAGGGAATGTAAAGTTGGAAACTTTCTTTATTTCTTCATTTTTCTGCCTTTATATTCTACATTTTGGTTTATTTTCTGAGTTTTATGGTGGCAATGGAGAGTGCTGACAGTATACAACACTCTTCATTGCGTTTTCTAACAAGATACATGTGACAATAAATAACTCAAATCAAATCAAATCAAACTTGAGAATGCGTTAGACATGAAGGCACAAGTTTCAATAGCTTCTGCTGTTGCTGTGTTAACGTCACTATTATCTTGTACCCTTACAATATCAGCTTCATCTCAAACGTTCAGTGGAAATAAAAGTTGTAACTAATTTGAACCTGTGCAAATTCAAATATATGTGATAATGTTCTAGTTGATGAGAAAATAACACAGATTCAAGTTGGCATTTTATTGTCAATTAGATGGTATCTTGAGTCATGCAGCATCTAAAAGTCGGAATTCTACAAGATATTGACAATTGCCAGGAAGAGGATTCCAGTCAGAAATCCCTGAAGCTCTTGATAGAGAAATTACAAATTAAGAAAGTTTTTTTTATCTTACATTCCGAACATGTAATGATCCAATGTCTTCTACAATTTGTGCTTGTAAGCAAATAATAAAAAAAAGCATATCTTGTGTTACTGTTGAAATCAATCCACCTTTAATTGTAAACTTCAATGCTTTTCCTTCCTTGCCAATGGAAAGGAGTTTTTCTTTTCTCCTCACTGTCATTGATTGAAAGTTGAACAATTGATTCAAGGTAGCAAAGACTGTAACACAAAGGTTTGCCAAATTAACAGTTGCTAAATAATTAATTTGCTCATGAATAATTCAAACGATTTTATTTAATTGCCTCTTCATCTGATCCACAGTTCTCATAAGCCATCATTAAATTTCATTTAGTTCCACATGACTGAGCAAAACCAACTCCATTTGTATTTTTTGGAGATGAATATTTATTAGAAATTCCCTTTTTTGTTCCAAGCAAATGGATTGCTTGGCTGTTTATTCCTGCCTTCAAACAATGCCTTAAATTAATACTAATCAGGAGCGATTATGTAACATTATGCGAACGTTTCCATGGCATTAGGATATCCTTTATGGTCACCTCTGGGTGAACTGTCTGAAAGGGTAGGCTTGACAATGAGAGTTGACAACTGCTCACCTTCAGAAATCACATGACACCAGGTTAGAGTTTGGATTACAGGTTGCTTTGGTTAGACCCTGGGCATGTGGTTCCTTACACCAATCATGATATTCCAGTCAAATAAAAACTGAATGAACTGTGGATGCTGTCAATCAGGAGCAGGAGTAGGAGTAGGGGGAGGAAGGGGGTGCTCAGTGGGTTTGTGAAGGTACACCAGAGTTAAACCCTTCCTCTGGTTTACCTTCACAGAAGCTGCTGGACCTGCTGGGCTTTTCCAGCAGTTTCTGATTTTGTTCCACATTTTTCCAGTCATTTGATTTGACTCCAGCACCACCTCATGTTTAATTGTTTGTAATTATCTCTCTGCCTCTTTTAATAGGATTTCAGGTCATCCCTTCACTTGTTATTCAGCTGTTGACACTTTACTCACACTACCTAACACCCTTGGTCACCTGCAGACACTTGTTATTCGACACTCCATTCGCACACCATTTGTATGATCTTTTGATCTTTGTCCTTGACTCTTTACCTATAAATTCTGTGTCTATGTGCTTCCCTCTCAATCACCTGATGAAGGGGTTACGCTCTGAAAGTTATGATTTCAAATAGACCTGGCGTTGTGTGATTTCTGACTTTGTCCATCCCAGTTCAACATTTGCACCTCCACAGCATGGTTGCCACCTTGACTTTGGATATCACAGTGGAATTTATTGACTTCCCAATCTAGATTTTGGCTTCAAGTCCAACAAGTTAATGTATAAGAAAAGCCATTGATCAAATATCAGCTTAAATAGTCGCAATCCAATGCTTAAAGACTTTGTGATCAGGTGTGAAATTGACCTCTATTCAATAAGAAGTGAGAGAAGATTTTGGAAGAACGCAACATTATTCTTACAAGTAAATACCCCTTACCTGAATGATTAGATTACTTACAGTGTGGAAACAGGCCCTCCGCCGCCCACCCATTCCCATACATTTACCCCTTTACCTAACACTACGGGCAATTTAGCATAGCCAATTCACCTGACCTGCACATCTTTGGACTGTGGGAGGAAACCAGAGCACCCAGAGGAAACTCACGCAGACACGGGGAGAATGTGCAGACTCCACACAGTCAGTCGCCTGAGTCAGGAATTGAACCCTGGTCTCTGACTCTGTGAGGCAGCAGTGCTAACCACTGTGCCACCGTGCCACCCATGGTGATCAACAAATAAGTGCTGGAGATCTCTGTGCACTGGAGGGAACAGGCAGAACTTATTTAGGCCCAATTTGAGGGAGGAGATTTGTTGTCAACCTCCTAGGTCCACCATCCCTCACTGACCCCGTGCTGTTGCACAACTCGACAAAAATCAACCCAGCTACTCCTCATGTTTCCTAAAGTGAAACCAAGCAGCAGCTGTAATGGCTGTCACATTCTTCCAGTGTATTCTGGTGCTGATCTATTCCTGAATTCATCCTTTTGAAAGCTAATCCCTTCTTTTCTTTACTCGCTTGGTGCGCTGTCTGACATACTGATGCAAGATTCAGCACCTCAACAACACAGTTTACAAATTGCTTAAAGATTTTCCATACTGTTGGGGGAACGGTGAATATTACAGTTACTTCAAGTAGAATTTACTCTGAAAAGAGCAGTTGTTACAGAGAAAGAGCTACTCTAGGGAACCAGTAGGCCTCAACATTTCATACAGCATATCCTACCCATCATGTGGAAGAATGAGGGCAACAGATGAAAAGGTTAATTAAATGCAGTGAAGAAAGGGGAATATGGGCCAAATTGAAAGATCTGCTCTGTTGAAAGCAAATGTTTAACTGTGAAAACATTCCTCAATGGTACCAATCAGAGCTTTCAATGGACCATGAATTGCAAGGTTTCACAGCAAGGGGCAGGAAAGGTCCTGACTGATAGATCTCCCAAGCATCCTGAAGATATTATACATTCACATTTCACATATGTTTCTCCTGATTTCCTTTCCAGAATCGATGGAGATTCCGTAGAGGGATAGGACAGCATCCAGGTAACCCAACGCATCCGAGGCAAGGTTTGGTTCGTGTGACTGTGGTGACGGAGAGAGTCCGAGTTTGGGCCCAGTGCCTAGTTTGGGAGCCAGCAGCTTCAGAGGTGGCTGCATTGCTGAGGCCAGCACAGCGCGGCAGCATGGTCGGTGATGGCAAGACAACGCCGAAGAATGGCGACATGGGTCTGCAGGGGCAGTGCGGTGAAGGGTCTGGGAGCAGGCTGGTGACAGTCTCAGTGTGGTGGAGGAAAGGTCTGGATCCATGCCCATGGTGAAACACTTAAAAAGGACTGTCATGTAGAACTTTTAACTTTATTTCTTTATTTTTCCTTGTTATGCCTGAGAATTTGGACCTAGGTACCGAAGATGGCACCGGAGAATGTGACTTTGTACAATTTTCACTGCATTCTGAGGCTGTGCTGTGGTACTTTTGTATCTAAGTTGGCATTGTAACTGACAAAGTATAAACTTTTCACTATACTCATTGAATGTATGTGACAATAAAGGCTATTCAATTCAATTCAATTCTTATTCCTGATGAAGGGCTTATGCTCAAAACGTCGAATTCTCTATTCCTGAGATGCTGCCTCACCTGCTGTGCTTTGACCAGCAACACATTTGCAGCTGTGATCTCCAGCATCTGCAGACCTTATTTTTTATTCTATTCTTTTCTCTTGTACCCTTGTACTTGAGTAAATGTGACATTAGAACCTAATTCTAATACTAAAGAATCCAAACTGATTGGTCCTCTGGTGGTCATATCTTTGCACGATACCTGCTGCCAATTCACTGAGCCCTTGCTAACCCACACTCTCTCCTTAGGTTATGGAAGTGTTACTGGTGACAGACTTGCTCAATATTGTACAACTAGTGGTAGAGCCTTTTTTTTTTAGGCTTTAACACCACCATAGAGTGAATTTAAATGGACCTGCATAACTGTAACTGAGAAACCCACACTATCATCATCCTAGGGGTTGCCATTAATCAGAATTGGACTGGCCTAACCATATAAATACAGTGCCTCCAACAGCAAATCAGAGACTAGGAATACTGCAGTGAGCAACTCACCTCCTGACCCCACGCAGCCTGTCCACCATCCACAAGGCACAAGTCAGGAGTGTGATGGAATACTCCCTACTTGCCTGGATGGGTGCAGCTCCAACAACACTCAAGAAGCTTGACATCATCCAGCACAAAGCAGCCAGCTTGATTGGTATCATATTTGCAAAGATTCAATCACTTCATGACCAACACTCAGTAGTGTGTACAATCTACAAAATGTACTGTAGCAATTCAACAAGTTTCCTTAGACAGCACCTTCCAAAGCTATGGCTGCTAGAATCTAAAAGGACAAGGGCAGCAGATACATGAGAACATCACCATCTATAAGTTCCCTTCTAAACCACTCAACATCCTGACTTGGAAATATGTCGCTGTTCCTTCACTGGCGCTGGGTTAAAATCCTGGAACTCCCTCCCTAATGTCATTTTGGGTCATCCATAGTGCATGGACTGTAATGGTTCAAGAAGGTAACTCACCACCACTTTCTCAAGAATGAGCAACAAAATGCTGGCTCAGGTAGTGATGCCCACATCCCATGAATTAATCAAAAGCCTCAAAATAAGGGGAGCAGATTCAGGGCTGCGTTGAGGAGCTTCTTCTTCTAGAGGGTTGTGAATCTGTGGAATTCCCTACCCAGTGAAGCAGTCGAGGCATTCTCATTCATTGTTTTTAAAGGAAAAATAGATCGATTTTTGAACAGTAAAGGAATTAAGAGTTATGGTGAGTGGGCGGGTATGTGGAGCTGGGTCCATGGAAAGACCAACCATGATCTTAATGAATGGCAGAGCAGGCTCGATAGACCAGATGGCCTACTCCTGCACCTAGTTCTTACCTTCTCAAACCATCATTGGGCCAGAGGTAACAGGTTACCTCTGTAACAGCTTTCAATGTGTTGTGTAGCTGGAATCTGGAGAATAGTTTTGGAGACCATTTGCCTCTCTTGTAAAGGTTTAGGTCCACCATTGCAGGTTTTGTTATGTAAAATGAATACAGTGATCCATCATGCTATTGCATAACAGCACCATTCACTGATTGAATGAAGTGTCCTCAAAAATCCATGTCTTGATTACTTTGCTCTACCTTATCTGTTTCATTTACAATTACAGAATAAATGCAACAATTTCATTTCATCACCAGAAATAATACTGAAGTACTGTCTCTGTTAGTTTTCTACTCAATAACAAATGGAGGAAGAACCAAGCAATAAATTTATCTGGGAAATGGGATACAAGGAGTCAGCTTTTGCTCACTGTGTGAATATTGGCCATTATCAGTGAGCTTTGCCTGGTTGACATTATAATCAGTGTACTCTGTAACGTTGACATAATTAAGTGGCTAAAATTGGAAAACATGCAGGAAGTAAATGGAGAAAACTGGAGGGAGAGGGGATTAAGAGGAAGTTTAAAATGACTTGATCAAATAAAGGTGAAATACCTATGAATGCCTTTACTGCCAGCAATTACATTCATGTGACACAAGTCAGGGTACTTCAACCTACGAGCCTTAGAATTAGTTTTTATCAAGCTGTTTCAGGACTTGATACAACTGGATCATTACTGGAAACAGACGTATGAACCGCTATTTGCTATTAATCGATGTTCATTGCTTCCATTGCAAAACAACGCTGAAGTTTAACACTCGTTGTTTATTTAAATTACAGCACGTGGGTGTTGTTCAGCATGCTGTTAAATATTTGCATGCTTGGACAAGCGACCCAGAATCTTAAGGGGCTAACAGTTTAAAGCCAGCCATTCTATTTAAAGGAAAGTTGGCCACCATATTTCAGACATGTAGTTCCTTGAGGAACCTGACCAGAAAGGTTTCAGTAATCAGTGACTTTAGCGATCAAGTTAGGTTTGAGCATCTTGGATCAAAACAAATTGAGGGGAGATTTCACAGGAGTCCTTACAGTTTGGAAGTAAGTCATTCAGACCATCTAGTTCACACTGACCCTCTGAAGAGCATCCCAACCAGACCCACCATCCTACCTTGTCTTCGTAATCCTGCATTTCTCATGGCCAATCCACCTGGCCTGCACATCCCTGGATACTATGGACAATTCAGCACATCCAATTCACCTAACCTGCATATATTTGGACTGTAGGAGGAAACTGGTGCAAACCCAAAGGGACGCCATGCAGACTCCGGGAGAATGTGCAAACTCCACACAGACAGTCACCGGAGGGTGGATTGAACACGGGTCCCTGGCCCTGTGAGGTAGCAGTGCCAACCACCATGCCAACATGACACTGGATGCCCTAATCGAGGTACACAAGAATATGATAGCTTAAGATAAAAGTGAGAAAGGAAGTCAGTTCTCATAAGTTGATGGGCTGGGGGCACTGATTTAAAGTTTTCATTAAGCAGGGACTGTGAGGAAGGTCCTCTTTAACATGGCAAATGGCAACTATTGGAAACTTGTTGCCCATAAGGGCAGTGAGATCACAGACAAGGAGAAATTGATGTCTGCTAGAGGAAATTAATCTTGCAGATAAATAGCGATAGAGTCAGGAAATGGGGCCGAGTGGCTTGCTGTACACAGATGTGATATAGAACTGATGGGCCGAATGGCCACATTCTATACTATAAAGACTGTGATTTCTGTGACCATTGAAATGCATTGCAGTTGAAGCAGATGCTGAAAATCACGGGAAAAGTGAGATGGGCCTAAGGTAGACACAATAGTGGCACAACAGGGCAGAGAGAGCTTGGTGTAGATGATAGGGAGCAGGAGACTTACCATCTATGTGCAGGAGTACAAAGGCCCATTTATACAACAGCAGTGGAGCCAGAAAACCACACAGTCAGTCAGGATTATATCCCCGAGGGTGCATTGCTACAAGAGGTTCAATGAACTCACTTGAATGGCCAAGGTTAGTGAATGTCACTGCAAATGCCTTATTCCACAAACTGCATTGCCAGTCCCACATACACTTCCATTCACTACCATTTCATTAGTCACCAGCTAACATCCAGCGATCAGCACCACAAGGACTCCTGCAGTACCTGGCACTGCCATCGTTTCTGGGATGGGCTGCAAATATGGACTGAGCCAGCAACTCCCAAATCCCATGAATGAATAAAACATACCAGTTCCTAACATTTATACATTTCACTTCACTCTCCCACACTTAGCAACGCTGCAAGCCTCAGAGATATATTTCAGCTGATAGAAACACAGAGGTGGCATAGTGGCTCAGTGGTTAGCACTGCTGCCTCAAAGCACCAGGGACCCAGGTTTGATTCCAGCGTGGACGATTGTCTCTGTGTGGAGTTTGCAGTGCCTGCATGGGTTTCCTCCCACAATTCGAAGATGTGCAGATTAGGTGAAGGTGGTCATGGCAAATTGCCCATAGTGTCCAAGGGCGTGTAGTCTAGCTGGGTTAGTCATAGAAAATGCAAGGTTATGGGGAGGTTTAGGTGAGATGCTGTTTGTAGAGTTGGGAATGGCTTGCCTCCACACTGCTGGAATTCTATGATTCAGCTCGCACACACTGTTAGTTTTTGAACCATCAGCCCAACATATTATAGCATAATCACAAACATATTTCACGCCCTCTTGCAGAATAAGGTAGAATGTTAGTGGAAACACTAAAGCTGACTGACAGGGAAGAGATACAGCCAGATGCCCTTATACTGATGAAAGGAACTGCGCTCATCATCAGCTGACTGGCTATGAATGGGTCCATAGCTAGGGTTGGCACTGATGATATATGTTTTTTTCTCATAGCTTCTGCCTCATATCCCAATACTCCATTATCTCACAAACTATTTGCAGTTATAAGCTGTGGATGTTTTAATGCATAAGTTTGATTTAGACTGTTCATTTTCTGTTGGATTTTGTTTTCATATCTTGGCAAGTGACATCAGTTACAGGCAGGTTTTGGGACTGTTATTGAATGGGGATTTGGGGTTGTGTTCACTGCTATTATTTAAATGAATTGTTAACAAAGAGCCTTGCAATAAGGACCAACGTTAGCTGCTCCTTTCCTTCTCCATGGATATCTTCTTACCTTCTTGAGCTAGGCGCCTAATGCTGATGACAGGCTATGCCATCACCTTCACAGAGCCCCTACAGTGTGGAAACAGGCTATTCAGCCCATCAAGTCCATACTGACCCTCTGAAGACCATCCCATACAGACCACCCTCATCCTTGCATTTTCCATGGCTAATCCACCTAGCCACCATATCCTTGGACTGTGGGAGGAAATCAGAGCACCCAAAGGAAACCCAAGCAGTCACGGGGAGAATGTGCAAATACCACACAGACAGACGCCCAAGGGTGTAATCAAACCCGGGTCCCTGGTGCTAAGCACTGAGCCACCGTGCCACCCGATCTTGTTATTTTGAGTGCAGCAAACCATGCACAAACATGGAGGTGCTTCCGCTGAATGTTGTATGGCTCCTCCACTGTGTCCACGGTAACAGAAGCATATCTCAGCTGCCCCAGTGATCTACTCCATCATATATTGTTTGATTGCATCACTTCCGCTGTATGTATTCTGCCTATTTAAACATAGATTACACTTTGGAGTCAACAGCTGTCTGCTCAGTGCATAGTTTTTGTTGCCTGAAAACACACTGGTTTGTTAATGTTGGCTGAAGTGCTGATGGTATAGTGGCTACAAGAGCAGATCCAGAGACTGGGAATTCTGTGGGGACTAACTCACTTCCTGACTCTCCCAAAATCAGCTCACAATTTACAAGGCACAAAATCAGGAGTGTGATGGAATATGTCACCCCACTTCCCTCCTTTCCTGGATGGTTCAGTTTCAACAATACTCAAAATCATAAAGGGCAAAGCAACAGAGTTGATAGGCAACCCATCCATCATCCTCCATGTTCACTCCCTTCAACATGAATGCACAATGGCAACAGTGTCTAACATCCACAAGCTCTAATTCACTGAGGCTCATTACACAACACCTTCCAAACCCATAAACAGTTCCATCGCGGTGGACAAGGGCAGCAAATGGAACCTACCATCCCTGCAAGTCCCCCCCCAATCCACTCACCATTTTCAACTGGAAATATGCTGTCATTCCTTCACTGTCGCTGGTTCAAATCCTGGAACTCCCTCTCTAAGGGCATTGTGAGTCTATTTACTTAGTGTATTTTGTGACAGTTCAGTAAGACAACCCATCACCACCTTCTCCAACAGCACATTCTGCAAGGCAATGTGGGATGAGTGCTGAATGCTGACCCAACCAGACACACACACACACACACACACCTCCCACAAACAAATTAGAAAATAAATGTCCAAGTTGGCACTCGTTGCCTCAAAAGTGGCATTCATGCAGTCAGTGTAACCCTGCACCATGAGGAAACCTACAATCCTCCATAATCCACACACACTCACACAGGCCATTTTCCTCTGCTAAAAGAGAACAAACAAGCACAGTTAAACTCTCCAGAGCTGGAATTTTCATTAAGTGGTAGAGGCCATTCCCTATTCCCAGGGGCAGTTTCAGTAGATGCGTGACACATACATGCTCACATTGGGTGAATTAACATGCCATATGGAGACAATATGATATGAATCATCCCCCAACACGCATTCCCCAAACAGAACTAACAGCGTAAAGGAGCAGTAGTGACCTCATGCTGGAATATGAGGGAGGGAATCGGAGGAGGGGATAGAAATCTATCCAACAAAGTCATGGATTAGCTGCCCTGTGATGGCCATCGCTATGGCAGAAGGGTACCATGTGGAGAGGTTATCCTTCACAACCATAGCCTGATAGTTGTGGTCATAGTATAAGTTTCCCCATTTACAAGTCTTCAGAGGGGGATTCCAGCTTGAGATGCCCTCATCCACCAACTGAAGCAGCATTCACCTCTTCTAATTGAGCAACTAGTCACCTAAATGAGCAAAAGCAACTTTAAGCAAACGCTTCTACAAGGGTCAATAAAAACCAAGCAGCAAGTAATTTGAATGATGCTGATGTAAGTCCTTGGTGCAATTAAATAAGCGTTCAGCTGTGATGTTACCTGATCATTCAGATCCAAAGCAACATCAAGTCAAAATGAAAAGCTTATTGGACATCACAATTGTCCACACTTCAAGTTTCTCATGCACATTTCCTATAGTAGTGTGAATGAACACCCCAAAATAGGGTTCCCATATGTTGAGCTCCAGATGTATTTGCATGAACTGCAGTTCTGGAACTGGAGGCAAAATGACACCTGCAGCAAACAAATAAGTTTGGTAGAATCAGCATTGGTCACCTCACTGACTAAACAGTAGTCAAACAAGGAAACAAATTACCATAATGTTCTGATGAGAGAATGTTTGGTTCTTGATCTTTTTCAGAAAAAACTGAAGTAAAAGTTAAGGCGTCGCTCATCATAAGCAGCCATCTCTTCAACAATCTCTGAACAGACTGGTGATTTTACTCCTGTTTGGTTATTGTATAGGTTACCCTTTCAGCTCAGAGAATACTGACCCTTTATTTATCATTTCCTAATAAAATATTTTCCTTGTTGCTTATGTTTTTCTGTTAAATGTTATTTGTAAAGAAATCTGTGAATGAACAAGTTGACTACTTCATTATTTCCAGCTGCAATCAATTGGGGATGGGAGGGAGGTGTCAGTTAGCTCAGCTGGCTGGATGGCTGGATGATGATGCTCAATGCTCCAGGTAACATCCTTTTCCCAGTTGACAGCGTGGCTTCAATTTCCAGATTAGCTGAGGTTACCACGAAGGTTCCTCTTTCTCATTTTTTCAGGAGAGAAACTACCATCATTACCGGGCCTACATGTGACCCCCTGACCCAAAGCAACGCGGTTAACTCTTAACTGCCTCCTAGACAATTAGGATGAGCAATAAGTGCTGGTCTAGCCAGTGACGCCCTCATCCTGTGAATTTTTTTTTAAAAAGTTTTCTTCCTTCCCCTGATGTGGTGGTTACTCTTATGTTAAACCACCATCTGTTGTCTTTCTTTAATGAGAGAGTGGGTCTATGGTGACTTCATCTTTAACAAGTTTACAAGCTATTTATAACACAAAAAAACAAACACCTTTAATGATTAACACAGTTTCCATTTTCACACACTTACGTATTCTTTTAACTTGTCAACAATGGCCTTTCCTTTTTTAACTATCAGTTTTTATATATCCACATATCTAGGTCTTTGGCACTAGCCTTTCATTCTTTTGCCAAAACTTTAAAGCTGTAGGACCTATTTTATTTGTTTTTTTTTTCTTTTGATATCCCCTAACCATTGGCTTCTGCTTACCTCATCTCCTTTTCAGTTAATCTTGCTGGAGCTCTGAATGAAAAGTTCAGTCCCCTCACTTACATTCCTTAAATTACAGAAAAAAAAGTTTCTAGCTTGAGTCCAGGAAGTTTTATTTTGATTCTGCAATGTTTATTGTAAACTTATTTATTTTTATTAATTTCGGACCAAGATATGTCAGTGATCCAGAATAAAGCGATGGTTTCAGAAGTGGACTAGGAGAATTGGCCATTTTAATAAACCTTTTCCAAGCACAAGAAGCAAATAAACCCTGATTGGCAGAATTTAATTAAATGTTGGTTTGACTCCAGGATCGCTTCCCAGACAGCACTGCAATGGCTACAAGAGAAAGTGTAGAAATTATCTTCAACGTGTTATTGAACAAGTGCTTCACATACATCTCTCTTGCTGTTACATTATTAATTTGCCTAAAGGTATAAATCTATTTCTACTATCTTGGGTATTATTTTCCCGTATACCTCCAGTGGAATACAATGAGGGGGAAAGCTACGCTATAGATATATAGCAGTTTGATCAGAACACATCTGGTTCTAGGTACCACACATCTGGAGGGATATATCGAGAGAGTGCACGTTCACCAGAATTGGACCAAGACTGAAGGTTGAAATACTAAGGGCACATTGGACTAAATAGACTATTGCCGTTCCTTTTTATTCTTGGTATTTTGGGAAGCATTGCATTGTTCGACAGCAATGATGGATTGTCATTGAGTGAGTGTATTGAATTCCTTTTCAATAGAAAACCAATCCTACAGGACAAAAAAACCCTGAATTAGACAATTCTATATCATCCAAAAGGAAGACTTCAATTAAGCTACCAGCGCACTAACTCACTAAACAAAGGAAATCATTTAGTGTGGCGAATGCTGCTTAATCAAATGGGTAAATGTGCAGAGAGTAGCACCAAGTCAGATTGAAAATGAGAACTAAATCAAATTCCCAATTGCATGTCATCTGGAAAACTCATGATCAAAATGTAATTAGTCCTGGAAGAGGTTGGGATTGTAGAGTGGCCAGAGTGATCTGATTCTATTTTTTGAATTTTCTCATGAATTTATCCAGTGAGAATGCTTTCTGCAGTTCTTTGAGAAACACTGACAGAGAGCTTTGCCAATACCTTTCCCATAGCAATCTAAGCCATGTGTTTATCACAGAATTAGTACAACACCTTTAGAATGTACATGTAGGTGGAATCTTTGCTTATAAAACATTGTTTGATCTGAATGCTGTTCACACAAGATTCAGATGAAAGAGCCTCATCAACTATTTGATTTCAACTTTCCAGGCCATCAATCAGCTAATTATAGGATTTAACTGTTTCTTATACCAATCCTCTGCCTAGGCTGCATTTGCTTTTCTCTGTAATTGTTTCCAGCCATTAGTGACTCACTGAAACAAGAAATACATCTTGACATCTATCCTGACATATCCTTCATGATGTTTTGTTTTCTTCAAATATACAAAGGCCCTGGCCTCTCTAACCTGTTAACCTATAACCAACAATCTGTCCTGGTCCACCCCCATTGATCCTATCGTCAAAAAAGCACAGCCGTGCCTCTACTCCCTCAGCATGTCCATAAAGAATCATCAATCTTTAAAGATGCAGCACAGAGAGCATCCGATCCAGATACATTACAGCTTTGTATAACAACTGCTTTTCCCAAGATTGCAAAAAACTACAGAGAGTTATGCACATAGCCCAATCCAACACATAAACCAACCTTCCATCTATTCACTCCATTTATACTTCCCATTGACTCGGGAGAGCAACCAGCATGATCAAGAGCCCTCCCACCCTGGTTATACTCTCTTCCATCGGGCAGAAGATACAGAAGTTTGAAAACATGGAGGAATGCATTCAAGAACAGCTTCTTCTCCACTGTTATCAGAGGTTTGAATGGAATTCTTTAATGTTAATGTTGATCTTTGTCTGCACCTTCTTGGCAGCTGTAACACTGTACTCTGCACTCTGTCCGGTTACCCTCATGCACTGTGTATAGTAGGATCTGCCCTATAAAGCATATAAAAAGCAACACTGTTCACTGTGCCTCAGGACATGTGGCAGTAATAAATCTAATCAAATCAAATCAAATATTAGGAATATATGAATAGGTTGAAAAACATTATTTAATCATCCACTGAGTTCAAAAGGAGACTACATAGTTCATTGTCTATGTACTCCAATTACCATTAAAAGTCAGTGTGAATTGATATGGACCAAATTCAGGCAAATGGGACTGGTTTAATTGTGAAAACTGGGCAGCATGGGCAGGTAGGGCTGAAGGGTCAGTTTCCAGGCTGAAAACTTCTATGGGCCTATAACTCTGAATCGTTGTGCTCTCTGAATGAAATCATCATATTCAACCTATTTTCATATCATTGCATTGTATTTGCTGTCGTGCACCCACCTTTCTGACTACCTGGTCAATGTGGGTCTCCATGCTTCACACCCGTCTACTTTTAGCTCACCATTCACACGGCAAACAAACTCTTAATGCTGACTAGCATGTTGTCTCAGTTCACAGCACTTACTAGCACATACCTCTCACTGCTGGCGTCATTAGTTTGTGCCCATCAGTGTTGTCAATGCCAGCACATACCTCTCTGAGTGGTATCATTGCTCACTGCTCAGCTGGACACTTGACATGCCCCTCCCCTCTCCCCCCCCAGTCACTCCACATTCTCCTCTCTCTACCTGTCAGTCAAGGAGCTGGCGGGTCCTCCAGCAACCAACTCATTCTGATGGCCAACGTCTTCCTGCCTGCTTCTAAATCCATTCTGACCCAGCCTCTTTTCTACCCTCATCTGGGTTTCCATTTTCCTTCCCCCACTCTCTGTGCCCTCTCCATAGCCCTTCTCACCTTTGACATGGATCCTCTTTATTATCTTTTCTAACTCTCCAAAGGACTCTCTTTCCTCTCCCTTCACTGAGATTACTTTCTCCAGATGTATCTCAAGAAAGGTTAGTTAGTTATTTCAAAGAGAAAAAGTGAGCATATATATTTGTGGGACTGGATGAAGAGGAGACTCCTATGGGGTACAAACAGAAGCATAAAGTTGATGGGCTGAACGATCTGATCCTGTGCTCCTTGCTAGTGGTTTGAATCAAGTGAAAAAGTCAAAGGGAAAGGTTTCATATTGCCAATTTCCTTTCACCATGCCCAGCTCAGGATTTGAACAGAAGTTCATTCTTTTTAATGGCTCACTTTATCATTCATTATTATTCTGCCATACATGTCTTCGACATAGTGACTGAGTTTTAACTTATTTAATAAGGCATCTAATTGTCAGAGTATTAATTGCACCCCTGAGATTCACTTCCAAGGAAACAAATTGAGGTTAGCCAAATGGAGTCATTAAAATTGCTTTATATGCGTTCCATTTCAGATGTCCTGGAACCAATGCCAGAACACTTTGTGTGTTCTTTAGATGGCGATGCAGGTCAGATAGGCTATAACCACATGGTGCTCTTAACATTCTGCTGTTCCTTCACTTTTACAAAACAGCTCATCTGCACCATTTTCATGTTAAGTTTTCATTGTGCTATTGTACAAAGGTAATGTTTTACATGTTTTATGGATTAATTTTCTTCACATTAGATTGTTTGTACATTTTGGTTAATATTATTTTCTAAATGGCTCAGTGACTTACCAGTAAAATTTAGAAAACTGTTTTATTAGACATTGGGTGGCACGGTGGCTCAGTGGTTGGCACTGCTATCTCACAGCACCAGGGACCCAGGTTCGGTTCTACCTTTGGGTAACTGGCTGTGCAGAGTTTGCATGTTCTCCCTGTGTCTTTGTTGGTCTCCTACCACAGTCCAAAGATATACAGGTTAGGTGGATTGGCCACAGAAATCTCAGGTTACAGAAATAAGGTTGGGTGGGGAGGTGGGTGCATGTCATGGGTCAGATACTCTTTAGAGGATAGATGTAGAGTCAATGGGCAAAATAGCCCACTTCATTGTCATTGTCAGTGGCATTAATAATCATGGCTGTTGTAGATATTTGTGCTGAATAAGATAATATCAAATAATAAGAATAAAATATACAGATTTTTATCAAGGAATGCTGAATGTGGTGTGCAATTCTGATCTCTCTCCTATCAGAGGGATGTTGTCAAATTTGAAAGGGTTCAGAAATGATTTACAAGGATGTTGCCAGGACTGGAAGATTTGAGCTACAAGGAGAGGCTGAATAGGCTGGAGCTGTTTTTCCTGGAACATCGGAGATTGGGGGATGACCTTATAGACGTTGATAAAATCATAAGAGGCATGGATAGGTAAATAGACAAGGCCTTTTCCTGGGGTGAGAGAGTCTAGAACTAGAGGGCATAGGTAGAGGGCAAGAGGGGGAAAAAAACTAAAAAGGACCTAAGGGGTAACTTTTTCACGCAGAGGATGGTGCGTTTATGGAATGAGCTGCCAGGGGGAGTGGTGGAGGCTGGTACACTTGCAACATTTAAAAGGCATCTGGATAGGTATATGATTAGGAAGGGTTCAGAGGAATATGGGCCAAATGCTGACTAAATTAATTTAGGATATCTGTTTGGCATGGACGAGTTGGACTGAAGTTGTTTCTGTGCTGTATGATTCCAATTACTTCTATTATCCCCATTTATAGCAGTGTCTATTTTTCTCATTATCATTCCATAGTCTAACAGAATATAAAGCTTTTAAAAGAGATGATGCATCATTTTTAGATATGGTTCACGGACTTTATTAGAGCCTGCACTTTAGCTGCCTTTGGCGACACTAGCTTTTGCCCTATGCTAAAACCTAAATAAGTTACTCTGGCTTTTGTGAATTCACTCTTGGAAAGATGAATTACAACCACAATTGTTTAATTTTCTAATTGCTTTATATGTTCTTCCCATATATTATGGTACATTACACCCTCATCTGAGTAAACCACGCAGTTCAGCACTTCAGTTATGACAGTGATATCAGACAGATTAAAGAATGATCAGACAGTGTGAAGAGTGATGCCAGGTATTATGAATGTTCCGAATTAAGATGGAGTGAAGAGTGATACTGAGTAGTATAAAGAATATCAGAGAGTGGAAAGATTATTAGAGAGTGTGCAGATTGTTATCAGATGATAGGAAGGCTATCAGACAATGTGTACAGTGTTATCAGACATGTCAGAAGTGTTCTGAAATCTGTACAATGAGGATAAACCAACTGAAAATTATGGTGTTTAGCAGTGCTGTAATTGTCTGGTCTTTTCCCATTAATGCTATTCCACCATGAATTAAATAACTGAAATTTAATAACACACCCATTACTGCTGTGGATACTTAATTCACTGAATATTGTTAACCATTCTTCACTTTGCTTGAAATTATGCTTATGATGACATTCTGTTAAGAATGCTGGGAGGTTTCCTTTTTAAGAGTTACCATTACCCAGAAAGAGGGAATTTGTCTTTTATTTCCAGCTTCACAAGTTGATACATTGAGTGACATTGAAACATGTCATTTTGTATGTTGCATAGTGGTAATGACACCCTGTTTTTCTGGCTCATCAATAAGATCTCTCTGGCAGATACTCGTCTGTTCCTTCACCAATACACCTTTATGAAATACATTCACTATAACACATAATTAGCTAATTGCATCATTAACATGTGCACTTTTGAGTGGGTTTAGAATTAATGCAGCTGTTGATAATTACAGTACAAAGACCTTAAATTGAGGCCCATTTCGAAGAGAATAGTGTTAACTAGTGGTTTGTATAATGTGCAGAGATTAGCACTATCCTGGCACAAAACTGAGAGATTAGCCTATAACATTACACTGCCAAGTCAAGCCTAACCTTCTGGAAATCTCAAAGTATTCAAACAATTTGCATGTTACCTTAATAAATCAAATTATTGAAGAGTCCATTCCTTTCCATGTTTCCCAACACTATTGCCTCTGCCTGAACACTTCTGCTCCTCATTCTTCCCAGTTTCCTTCTCATGATGTTGATTAGATCTTTTCCATTTTCTTCATCTTCCTCTTATCTTGTCTCTCCTTTCATACATGACAGAATCTCTCTTGCGCTTACATTACATTTTGATGTTTAATCAGATGCATTTCATTTACATGAGCAGCAACTCACTTTCCAAATGAGATCACATTTCCTACAGATCAAATTACACAATATATTAGATAACGTCGTGGAAGAAAGTTTCTATAAACATCGAAGATCGAAAGTATAATAAATAATACATTGCAATAGTTTACTGAATACAACTTTTCGTTACAAAAATAACATTAGTATGACACTTTGCTGATCTCTTCCAGCATGGTTCTTTGAAATTCAACGAATCAAGGTGAATAAATGTATGTCACTTATACTCTTGCTGTATAATGTGCCATTTTCCTTGATGACCACTGTGGTACCTTATGGTTTTTGCCATCACTACCAGTGAGTGCATGACACTGGGTAAGAGATATTTTAGGTGGTTCATTGCCACTGATCTTCTTTGCCTTTAATTTGTCTTGGGAACAGTGGTAGAGGAATCTATACAGATGAGATGCTGTTCCCAGGTGACATGGGCGTTTATTGTATAACAGCAGTAAGGACAACTAATTTTGATTAGGCTAAATTACTAGGATTTAGGGAGTGGGTACAGATATATCTGTTCCCTCCAAAAGCTAGATTAGAACTCCTTGTCTCCAAACTGTGTGTGTGACTACAATAGAATAGCTAGAGTCAATGTCACATAAACTTTAATCGCTTCTAATATAAGTACAAAATATATGCCATAATCTGTTAAAATTCAAGGTGCAAAGAATTATCTGAGGTAAATATTTCAGGTAAAAATTAACAACTTTATTCTTTAAGTCCATTGAAGAATATTAAAACTAACAACTATTTACAATTCCTTTCTCTTAAACCTTTTTTCCCTCCCACTCTACAATACTAGTCAAAAAAAACACCAATTGAGATTACAAAAAAAGTTACATTTCAAAACCAGTTAGTTTTGCCAAGTTTCCTCTGTACTTTCTCTCCAGATCAGTTTCTTTGTTCTGCTGTGCAAACATCTTCCACAGATAGGTACTTCTCAGAGAGCTCTTAAACTCGCAGCCTACATCTGGTGGTCTTTTGGCAGTTCTCTCTCAACTGTTCACAATGTCTGGTTTTATACCACAAAATATCGGATCATTTCATTGGTTTTAATATTATCCTAATACTAAATTCAAACTTGATTGAAGTTTGGCATCATGGGGCATAATTTAAACTGATTGGCCAAACTTAAATTTGTTTTTGTTTTAAGACAACCCAGCTACTCTGTTTGTGTTGACCATGTGTTACATTGTTACCTTGTTCAGAACACTTTGTGCTATGTCAGGCAGTTCTGCTAGCTTTTAACTCTCTTAAAGGTACAGTGACTCTGCATCATCATAACAAGTTCAACAAACTGTTTTCATTGCTTTAAAAGCTTTATTTCATTCAAGAAAGCTCTGAACATAAGCTGTACAAAAAGCTTTTGATTGATTTTTTTTTCCAAGAACTGTTAAATCAGAAAGCAAGCTAATCATTTTTTAAAATAAAAAGATAAGGCTTCATTGAACGTACCTTTTATAGAGAATGAAGAGTAGGTCCATCTTCAGACTATTCAAGTTATAGATCCGTACATACAGAAATTAGTGCTTTGGTTTCCTGAAATCTTTGAGGTCCAAGACTTCTTTTTATCTGACACTCAATGAGGTTTCCAAGTGTCTACCACTTAGAACTTGACCTCCTTTATAGACAGATATCACTGCTTACTATGAAATGTCACTGTGGTGTGGACTTTGCCTCCAGCAGAATATTTATACTGAATGCCTATGGTAGATCTCATAACATAAGAACTAGAAGATGTAAAGTTTCAACAGACATGTATGAAAGCTCTGGATTCTTACTTAAATTACAGATAGTGATATTTCAGTGCCTGGACTAATATTATATCTTCCAGTTCCAGAAAATAGCACAATTTCAGTATGTCATGCTTCAAGTGAGGCCAGTTAAGTTGAAATCTGAGACTTTTATATCATCAGATCACACACCGTGAGAGGGTGATAGTATAATGAACATGTATCTGAAAATAAGGCTTCTAACTGTGAGACATAACATAGGATCTTTAGAAATGGTGAGAAACTCTTTGAGGGTGGTTCTGGGAATGAGGGACCTCAGTTATATTGGACAGGTTAGAGATGTGAAGCCTGCTCTGCTTAAACAAGAGACAGTTGAGGGGAGATTTGACAGAAGGATTCAAAATCATGAGGACAGAGTAGTGTGAGTCAAACTGGCCCATTGGTAGAAGAATCAAGAAGCAGAGGGTACTGAGTAAATTTGATTGAGAAAATGACCAAAGATAATATCAGAATAAATGTTTTTATGCAGTGAGTATTTAGGACTGAAAATTCACTGCCTGAGTGGGTGGGGATTCAATGGTGGCTTCTCAAAAGAGAATTGGATAAGCATCCAAAGAGAAAGGATTTACACTTCCTTGAGGAGTGGGGCTTGGGGACTGGGACTAGCCGCATTATTCCTTAAGAAACAAAGGGCACCGTATGACATAGAATTATAGAATCCCTACAGTGTGGAAACAGACCATTTGGCCCAACATATGAGAAAGGCAACTGATGGTGGCTTAAACTGAGGGTCAGCACATCACAAGGAGAGGTGGCAAGGTTGGGTATGATGGGCTTTTATGGTAACCTCAGAGAGCATAGAAAATGAATCAACACTGTTGGTGTCACTTTGCATCATAAACCTTTTGAAGAGTAACCCACCCAGACCCATTTCCCTGACTAATCCCAGAATGTCAAATGGACCCTCTCTGTGTTGTCCCTACACTGGAATATAAAAGGAAATGGCTCAGTGTTCAAGCACAGTGGGAATCTATAGTGCAATTGTAGTGTCCATACCTCTGGATCGGGAGGCTTAGGTTTAAGCCCTGCCTCCTTCAGCAGAGTATGATGCATCAAAATGCAAGCTGATTAGGAAAATATCGACTGAGGCAGCTTAGCAATCTCATCAATGGGCAAAGGTCAGTACAAAAAAATTAAAAGGACCAAGAAAGAGCTTTTTTAACAAAAAAAAAGCAAAGTAATATTCCTAAAACCATACAGAAATAATGTGTTGAATCTGGAGGCTTTGTCGAAAAGCTTGACTTAGTTCTTTCTGTAAATCAATAGAATAAACATAAAGCAATTTCTATGAAGGATGGGCAGGTTGCTAGGTTACCGCCCGCAATGCAAAGTTGGAAATCACCTGTAATTTTGTTTTTGTCTGCCTGAGAAGTAAGACAGTACTTGTTACTGTGGTATGGAATATTTCTTTCACTTAACCACTTTATTCCTGTTCCCACATGCTTTGTCTGCTAAACCATTAACAAAAGCTGCTGTCTTGTCCTACCAATGTCAGAGATTACGAAAGGGCCTTATGACAGGATCGGACACCTTGGAGCTAGAAGCATTTAGGCACAGGCTCAATTTCTGTCCACTCAGTGTATCGGTTGGTTTGCTTGGTTGGCTGGATAGCTGGTTTATGACACAAAGTGATACCAACAGTGTCAGTTCATTTTCTGTACTATCTGAGATGATCATAAAAGCCCATCCTACCAACCTTGCTATCTTTTCTTGTGATATTCTGACCCTCAGGTTAAGCCGCCATCAGCTGCCTTTCTTAAATGAAAGAGTGTGGGGTTATGGCTATTTACCCAGGCCTGAATGCAAGATGAGAGCAGTCCCCTAGAATACAAAAACAGAGACTGTTTGGGGGAAGATGTTTATATGTTTCAATGGAGTTGGCTCTGAAGCAAGATGAGTCCAATAGCCAATGTCATCCTTAAGAATTTCTCATTGCATGGGTTTATAAATATGAAAGCATGTCAGAGTAAGGAGGCTTTTGATGAGGGAAGTAAACTAAAGGTAAAAATCAAAATAATGGTAAAGGACCTTTTACATTACCACACATTACCACAAAGTCAATGATACTTTGGCCAAAATCTTGGCTGTAAATTTGGAGGTAGGTTTGTGTATGATCAACATCCACAAACGAAGCTGCACCAGAACATTATTTCAATGAGCCAACACACACTGCAGCACAGAGGAGCTATACAGAACACAGGAAAATCACCTATACCACGTATTCAAATAGAACAGTTACCCAATGAACACAGTCCGCTGATTTCTCAACAACAAACCCAAACAAGCAGACAAACCACGTCCAGAAACCCTAGCCACGCTCCCGTACATCAAAGACATCTCGGAAATGACTGCCAGACTACTCAGACCCTTTAGCATCATGGTATCCCACAAACTCACCAACACACTAAAACAACAGCTAATGATCTTGAAAGACCCTATACAGACAACAAGCAAAACTAATGTCATTTGCAAAATACCGTGTTAGGACTGTAACAAACACTTAATTGAAAAAACAGGCAGAAAACTAGCCATCAGGCTACATGAACGTCAACTAGTTGCAAAAAGACATGACCCTCTCTCACTAGCATCCTTACACACAGATGAGGGAGGACACCACTTCAACTGGGACAACACATCCATCCTTGGACAAGCCAAACAGAGATATGCACGAGAATTCCTAGAAGCATGGCATTCCAACTGGAACTCTATCAACAAACATATTGAGTTAGACCACTGAGAAAAAGAACAGGAAGTGACTTCACCACAGGAAATGACATCACCTATTCAAAGAAACCCAAACATATAAATCGAAAACAGGACTTATCAGCAGTGCTTTGCCTGAGGCCCACTGAAAATGTTACCGAGAAGGGTGATGAAACATCTGGAATTGAACCTTCTAGCTCAGCGAGCAAACCTACATCTAGATCCTCAACCTGAGATACAAATCTTCTCAAAACTGCTTGGCTGTAAATTCTCTGGCTAATCAGTCTCCCTGCTGAGATAGCTATGTAAAAGGCATCTGGATGGGTTCAGGGATAAAAAGATTTCAGAGGGATATGAGCCAAATGTGGCAAATGAGATTAAATTCATTTGGGATGTCTAGTTGACATGGATGAGTTTGACCGAACGGTCAGGTTTTTTGCTGTGCTCATCTATGACTCTATAGAAGGCCTCTATTTCTAGTCTTGATACTTCAGAACGTGTAGGGGATTATAATTACTGGCACTGGAAGATAATCACACACAGTAGATATTGTTTCCATTCTGGGATCTTGACGTTTATCGCTCCTTGTGCGTAGTTTATAATTTTGCTACTCCCAAAGGTGTTCATTAAGGTTTAGTTAGCGATGAGCATTTATGCTACTTTAATGCTGTCATCTGTCTTCTGTGGCTTGGTTTTATGAGCAGCAAAGCACAGAGTATCCCCATTTTTATTGCACAACCTAAAGGTGAGTAACTGAGAAAACTACTTGCAGCTGTAAGGCTGCATTTTAACCCACATCACAGAGGTCAGATACTGGCTAGTTTGTGGATTTGCCTGTCTCCATTCAGATATCAAGCACTGAAACTGTGTATGATCGCAAAACAAACTCAACTTTTACTTCTCTGGCTTTCATCTTCCTTGACAATTCTTGAAATGTCCTTTATCATTACAATGGAATAATTGACGAGCACCCTGCTGGCCAGTTGAGCATCATCTCAGTTGGAGTTCAATCAAGGAAAGGTTGGCATTTCTCTCTTGCCTGTTGTGACCACCAGATGTCATAAAGTGCTTGAGATATTTTTGAATTCATGCCACTATGTAATATAGGAAGTGCAGATGCTATGTTGCACACAGAAATTGACACTGATTGACAGATGGCTTTTCTTTGAAATAGTACAAAGTTTATTTTTATATCTACTGGAAAAGACTGGTATGGAAACTCACTTTAAGGCATCATCTAAAAGATAGCACCTCTGGCTGTTCAAATGCCACTTAGTAGTGCATTGAAGAGTCAACTTAAATGTTATACTCAAGTCTTGAAGTGAGACTTGAACACAAAACACTCTGCCTCACAGAGGCAAGCTAGATACCAGACCACAGCTGACATGTAATGGTAAGGCTGATGCCTCTGACCCAGAGGGCTAGAGGTTTGAGACTCATTCATGAGCATTGTAAATGATGGACGAGAATCGCAGAGAGAGGAGGTGAGTTACTCATCCAACTTAGCTGACATAGGGCTAATGTCTGCGTTCTCTCCAGTTGATCATTGCTGGACCCCAACTTAGCAATGAGGGAAACCTACCAGCTCGGCCATTTTCAGAGGGTTTTCAATGAGGCTGCAATGAAAGGTTGGTAGAACTCAGAACAGATTGCCTTGCCTCCTTTGGTTGAGGTTAGACAGTGACAATCTAGTTCCTGGTGGTCCCCAATTCTACATGTTCATACCTGGCACAATGGAAGATGGTTGTGGTTGTTGGAGGTCAGTCACCTCAGCTCCAGGATGTCTCTGCAGGAGCTCCTCAGGGCAGTGTCCTAGGCCCAATCATCTTCAGCTACTTCATCAACAACCTTCCCTCATCATAAAGTCAGAAATGGGGATGCTCCCTAATGATTGTATAACATTCAGTACCATTACTGATTTCTCAATTACTGAAGCAGTCCATGTTCAAATGTATCAAAACCTGGACAACATCCAGACGCGTCTGGTAAGTAGTAAATAACATTCCATACAAATGCCAGGCAATGATCATTCCAAGATGAGAGAATCAAGCCACCTTATCCTGGTGTTCAATGGCATTACCATTGCTGAATTCTCCACTAACAATATCCTGAACTGACCATTGTCACAAACCGAGCTGGAGTAGCCATTTAAGCACATCGGCTTGAAGAGCAGGTCAGAGGCTAGGAATCTCTGTAGTGAGTAGCTTACCTCCTGATGTCCCAGAGTCTTTCCACCATCTACAAAGCACACGTCCGCATTGTGATGGAATACTCCCCACTTGCTTGGACAAATGCAGTCTAACCCACCTTGCCTACACATCCTTAGACAGTACAAGGTAACTTAGTATGGCCAGTCCACCTAACCCACACATCATTGGAATCTGGGAGGAAATCAAAGCCTCCAGAGGAAAACCACCCAGACCCAGGGAGAATGTGCAAACTCCAATCACCCGAGGCTAGAATTAAACCCGGTTCCATGGGGCTGTGAGGCAGCAGTGCTAACCACTGGGCCACCTTGCTGCCTGTCCATGAAATGGGTTGCATGAGGATTCCTTTGGTCTTTTCCAAATGGCTATGGCGATTCTCTGAACGGCAATGGGAGCACACCTCCTGCCCACCCTTTGGAGCTTTTCCCAAATCCTGTGTGGTGGAATATTTAAGCCATCTTGTGAGAGATGTCATTCCCCAGCAATGCTACTCTGGATTATCAGGCGAGATTGTGTGCTCAGGAACTTGGAGTGCAACTCAAACCAACAACTCCCTGACTCAGAGGTGAGAGGCACTACTGAAGCAAAGTGTGATAAATAAACAAGCTGAGCTTGACATGGATGGAAGGAGAAAATTTTCTGGTATCCCGTGTCCTGATGTCACATTCAAGACAGTTGTAAATGTTTGCTATAGCATTGAACAAAAGAATGTCATAACCTTATTGATTATGAGAAGAAAGAAAAATTTCTCCCCTTTCAGTACTTCCAACCCTTATGTTAAAGAATACAGATACCTGAACCAAGTTTAAACAATAACCATACAAACATCCAAGTACTGATTACTTGATTGTGAGCATTCCCTGCAGTAAACTAGATCCAAATTGTAGAATTTGTTTTATATCTAAGGGCCAGTCCCTTTGCGGATTTGAGAGCCCATTGGCACTTCTTTGAGACTGAACTAAATGCTGAGAATTGACAGTACAGCTCAGCATCCTAGGTGTTACACCTGGTCTTGAACTAATTTCCTATCCACAGTGCAACCCTTAGTAAGGATGAAGTGGAGAAGGATAGAAGATCTCGCGAGAGAAGCTGAGGTTTTTCTGCTGCCTTGTCTCTGGCACTGACATCAGTTGTAGCTTCAATACTTAAGGCTCAGCCATTGTTTACCTCTGTACAGAATAGCAATCGCAATAGGGGACGTAGAGTCACAGTGTCATAGAGATGTATAGCACCAAAACAGACCCTTCTGTCCAACTTCTCCATGCCAATCAGGTATTCTATATTAATCTAGTCCCACTTGCCAGTATTTGGGCAATGTCCCTTTAAACTCTTCCTATTCATATACCCATCCAGCTGCCTTTTAAAAATGTTGTAATTGTACCAACTTCCACCACTTCCTCTGGCAGCTCATTCCACACACGCACCACCCTCTGTGTGAAAAGGTTACCCTTAAATCCCTTTGTAACACTTCCCATCTCATCTTAAACATGTACCCTCTAGTTTTGAGCTCTGCCACCCCTTGGCTACTCATTCTATCCAGGCCTCTCATGATTTTAAAAAGCTCTATTAGGTCACCCCTTAGCCTCTGATACTCCAGGGAAAACAGCCCCAGCCTATTCAGCTTCTCCCTATAGCTCAAACCCTCCAACCCTGGCAACATCCTGGTAAATCTTTACTGACCAAAAACTTTCATGTACTTACCCCCACACTCGTGGTTCCTCAACTGTTCCAGAATCTTCTATTGGCCTGTCGGACGCCATTACACATGTGGCCGCTACAGCGCCTGCGGCACCAACGGCCGCCGTCGACCGCGACATCACTTCCGCCCCCACCGACCTCGGAGCCTCCGCGATCGCCGTCCAAACAACCGCCCCGGCAATCGCCGCACAGACAACCGCTTCCACGATCGCCAACGGACTCGCAACCCCCGCGGCTACCGGGAATGACAACGGTTCTTCCGTCGCCACAATCATTTCCGCCCCTTCGGTTGCCGTCGCTGCAGTCACTTCCGCCCCCACTGACATCACTAACCTGCAGGACCACAACGCCTCAGGTGTCTCCGCCCCCACGCCGTCTTTCGTCACTACACGTAACCCCGCCCTCACGCAAACCTTCGTCACCACGCATAACCCCGCCCCCACGCCGACTTTCGCCACCACACGTAACCCCGTCCCCACGCTTACTTCCATCACGACGCATGACCCTGCCCCCACGCTTGACCCCGCCCCCACACCGAGCAATGTCACCACGTCTAACCCCGCCCGTCTGTCGATCTCTGTCCCCGCCCCTAACCCCGCCCCCACCCCCAGCTCCAGTCCCACACCAGGTCCTAGCTCCCAGCCTTGCCGGATCTTCACCATCCCTCCAGACCTCCCCCTCTCTGAGGATGAAAGATCAGTCCTCAGCAGAGGCCTCACCTTCATTCCCCTACGCCCTTGGATCAATGAGTTCAACACGCGGCGAGATATTGAACAATTCTTCCACCGCCTTCGCCTCCGTGCCTACTTTAACAACCAAGACTCCCGCCCACCCTTTGATGACCCCTTCTCCCGCCTCCAACACACCCCATCCACCTGGACACCCCGTGCTGGCCTCTTACCCGCCCTCGATCTATTTATAGCCAACTGCCGCCGCAACATCAACCGACTCAACCTGTCCACCCCTCTCACCCACTCCAACCTCTCAGCCCTCCACTCCCTGCGCTCCAATCCCAACCTCACCATCAAACCGGCAGACAAGGGAGGCGCGGTAGTAGTTTGGCGCACCGACCTTTACACCGCTGAGGCCAAACGCCAGCTCGCGGACGCCTCCTCTTATCGCCCCCTTGACCATGACCCCACCTCCCACCACCAAACCATCATCTCCCAGACCATCAATAACCTCATCACCTCAGGGGATCTCCCATCCACCGCCTCCAACCTCATAGTCCCACAACCCCGCACCACCCGTTTCTACCTTCTGCCCAAAATCAACAAACCTGACTGCCCCGGCCGACCCATTGTCTCAGCCTGCTCCTGCCCCACCGAACTCATCTCCCGTACCTCGACACGGTTCTGTCCCCTTTAGTCCAAGAACTCCCCACCTACGTTCGGGACACCACCCACGCCCTCCACCTCCTCCACGATTTCCGCTTCCCCGGTCCCCAACGCCTTATCTTCACGATGGACATCCAGTCCCTGTACACCTCCATCCCCCATCACGAAGGACTCAAAGCCCTCCGCTTCTTCCTTTCCCACCGCACCAACCAGTACCCTTCCACTGACACCCTCCTTCGACTGACTGAACTGGTCCTCACCCTGAATAACTTCTCTTTTCAATCCTCCCACTTCCTCCAAACTAAAGGAGTTGCCATGGGCACCCGCATGGGCCCCAGCTATGCCTGTCTCTTCGTAGGATATATGGAACAGTCCATCTTCCGCAACTACACCGGCACCAGCCCCCCCCCTTTTCCTCCGCTACATCGATGACTGTATCGGCGCTGCCTCGTGCTCCCACGAGGAGGTTGACCAGTTCATCAACTTTACCAACACCTTCCATCCCGACCTCAAATTCACCTGGACTGTCTCAGACTCCTCCCTCCCCTTCCTAGACCTTTCCATTTCTATCTCGGGCGACTGACTCAACACAGACATCTACTATAAACCAACTGACTCCCACAGCTACCTGGACTACACCTCCTCCCACCCTGCCCCCTGTAAAAACTCCATCCCATATTCCCAATTCCTTCGTCTCTGCCGCATCTGCTCCCAGGAGGACCAGTTCCAATACCATACAGCCCAGATGGCCTCCTTCTTCAAGGACCGCATAATCCCCCCAGACGTGATCGACGATGCCCTCCACCGCATCTCCTCCACTTCCCGCTCCTCCGCCCTTGAGCCCCGCCCCTCCAACCGCCACCAAGACAGAACCCCACTGGTTCTCATCTACCACCCCACCAACCTCCGCATACAGCGAATCATCCGCCGTCATTTCCGCCACCTCCAAACGGACCCCACCACCAGGGATATATTTCCCTCCCTTCCCCTATCAACGTTCCGCAAAGACCACTCCCTTCGTGACTCCCTCGTCAGGTCCACACCCCCCACCAACCCAACCTCTACTCCCGGCACCTTCCCCTGCAACCGCAGGAAATGTAAAACTTGCGCCCACACCTCCTCCCTCACTTCCCTCCAAGGCCCCAAGGGATCCTTCCATATCCACCACAAGTTCACCTGCACCTCCACACACATCATCTATTGCATCCGCTGCACCCGATGTGGCCTCCTCTATATTGGGGAGACGGGCAACCTACTTGCGGAACGCTTCAGAGAACACCTCTGGGACGCCCGGACCAACCAACCCAACCACCCCATGGCTCAACACTTTAACTCTCCCTCCCACTCCACCGAGGACATGCAGGTCCTTGGACTCCTCCATCGGCAGAACATAACAACACGACGGCTGGAGGAGGAGCGCCTCATCTTCCGCCTGGGAACCCTCCAACCACAAGGAATGAACTCAGATTTCTCCAGTTTCCTCATTTCCCCTCCCTCAACTCAGCACCGCCCTCCTAACCTGCAATCTTCTTCCTGACCTCTCCGCCCCCACCCCACTCCAACCTATCACCCTCACCTTGACCTCCTTCCACCTATCACATCTACATCGCCCCTCCCCCAAGTCCTTCCTCCCTACCTTTTATCTTAGCCTGCCTGGCACACTCTCCTCATTCCTGATGAAGGGCTCTGGCCTGAAACGTCGAATTTCCTGTTCCTTGGATGCTGCCTGACCTGCTGTGCTTTAACCAGCAACACATTTTCAGCTCAAATCTTTACTGAACCCTTTCAAGTGTCACAACATCTCAACCCTTTCAAGTTTCACAACAGGGAGAATGTAGTATTCCAAAAATGGCCTAATCGGCCGGATCAACTCCTCTACTCAATGCTCTGATCAATAAAGTTAAAAATCGCACAACACCAGGTTATAGTCCAACAGGTTTAGTTGGAAGCACACTAGCTTTCGGAGCGATGCTCCTTCATCAGGTGATAGTGGAGGGCTCGATCGTAACACAGAATTTGTAGCAAAAATTTACAGTTGATGTAACTGAAATTATACATTGAAAAATTGATTGTATGTTAAGCCTTTCATCTATTAGAATACAGTGATAGTTTCACTTCTTTCATGTGTCAATCACAAAACCTTTTTTTAAAAGTTGCATTCTCGGGTTAACTGTTAACAATTTGATAGCTAGACAATATGTTGAAGGTGTTAGCCCCTTGTGTTCTCTGTCTATAACCTGATGTTTAGATTGATTCTAATCTAAAAAGTGAGATAACATAGTTTTACATAAATTCCTGCAGGTTTTGAGCTCAGAGTTCTACATGAATGCATGCAGTTTTTGAGCAAAGTGCAATGTAACTCTGCAAGTACAAATTCACCGGACACAATATATGTGTGCATGTGGGTCTTTGTCTGTGTGTGTGTGTGTCTCTCTGGGGTGGGAGTTGTGAGTGTGAGAAAGTGTGTGTGTGTAGTGAGTGCAGAGTGTCTTAAGTCTGTGAGGGGGTGCCTGTGGGCGTGTGGGAGTGTCTATAAGGGTGTGTGCGGTTGTCTGTGTGTGCGTCTGTGTGTACCTATGTCCGTGTGTATGTGAGAGCGTGTGTGTGTAGTGCAATGGTGATCACCTGTATTTTGAAATGAACCCAAGGTCCCGGTTGAGGCCCTCCCTATGGGTACCGAACTTAGCTATCAGCCTCTGCTTGGCCACTTTCCTCTGCTGCCTGTCCCGAAGTCCATCTTGGAGGATGGTCACCCGAAGGTCCGAGGCTGAATGTCCTGGACCACTGAAGTGTTCCCCAACTGGGAGGGAACCCTCCTGTCTGTTGATTGTTGTGCGGTGCCCATTCATCCGTTGTCGTAGCCTTTGCTCGGTTTCCCCAATGTACCGTTTGCTCGGACTATAACCTGGTGTTGTGTGATTTTTAACTTTGCACACCCCAGTCCAACACCGGCATCTTCAAATCCTGATCACTAAAGGATGTGTACCAAACATCTTGGTAAAATCTAGTCAGTGTAGCTCTTAGTGGAGCAACTGCCCATAATCCTACTGAGCAAACTGTGCAAAATATTCATTAAAAACCAACATTGCTAGATAGCCATTAAATTTGCTGACACTCTTTCGTGCCTTTGCAGTATAAATAGGACAGTCATTTGGGATCAGGAAGGGAGGAAGTTTCCTTTCACAGCTGCTGATTTAACATTTGCCTATACGTCACCCAGTTGAGTCACCATCCTGTTCCACCTGCTGCCTGAATATCTGCTGAAATGTAAAACACACTAATCTGACAGTAAAACTGCAACAAGGCAGTTCCAACACTGTGCCTCACGAGCCACTTCCACCTCACACCTGGACATTGCTGTCACTATGTAAGGTCTCCTCTGGGAATAATTGAGTGAGATTCAGCATATTCAGCTTTCTATAACCAGAACTAATCACACTTTGCATTAACTCTTTGAGGTATCTTTAAAGAAATGGATTAAGAAGCTCGAGAGCTGTTTGCAGTAACTGAATAATGAACAATTTGATTAATAATTTGGATAATTTATCATTGACCAGCAATTGAATTGTACTTACCATATCAATACAGTGGATACAACAGCAGGTCAGATGCTGGGAAGCCTGCAGCCAAAGACTGACTTCCTGACTCTCAAAGCCTGTCCAACATCCATAAAAGATCACCTGTCCTACGGTGAGAGGTTTATGAAGAAAAACACCTTTGACCACAAGTTCATCAGGAAGTGGTCAGCACGTAGTGTCCTTGAGACACTTCGAGAAAAGGAGAGGGCGGATCCTATCGAGCAGTTCCCTGAGCAGACTGTCAAAGACATTTGGCAGAATGCCTCATCGTCAAAACTTTCCAACAAGCACCAAGACATGGCTTGGCTGGTGATGAGAAGGGCTCTGCCTGTGAGATCCTTTATGCATGCCTGGACTCTCAGCCGCACCGCCCGCTGCCCTCGAAGCAGCTGCGGAGGTGGGAGGGTGGGGGGCAGACTGTCACACACCTGCTTCTGGAATGTGCCTATGCAGAAGAAGTCTGGAGAGGAATGCAATGGTGTTTGTCGAGGATCGTCCCAAGCAGAGCCGTGACGCGGGACTCCGTGCTCTACAGTCTGTTCCCCGGGACACACACGGAGACGAACATCAACTGTACCTGGAGGATCATCAACTCGGTGAAGGACGCTCTCTGGGCTGTCCAAAACCTGTTGATCTTCCAGCTGAAGGAGTTGACCCTGACTGAGTGTTGCAGACTGGCACATTCCAAGGTCCAGGACTACATATTGAGGGACGCACTGAACTTTGGGGCAGCTGCCGCCAAGGCGCGGTGGGGAAAGACCACTGTGTAACGTCTGCCTGCCTAAAGAAGAACAGGGGGTCCACGCAGTCATTTGGGCTCTGCTGATGCCTCAGCTAAATATATGAGTATATGATCAAAAAATGTACAGACCTGTATATACAAATGATAAATTCTGATCTCTGTCTGTAAATGTTTACATATGAATGGCATGACCAACTGTACAGACCATCAAATTATTTTACGAATAAAATATATTTTGGAAATTTAAAAAAATCCATAAAAGATTAGAGTGGTGCTGGAAAAGCACAGCAGGTCAGGCAGTGTGCGAGGAGCAGGTAAATTGACATTTCGGCAGGAGCCTTTCATTAGGTTCCTGATGAAGGGCTCCTGCCCGAAACATCGATTTTCCTGCTCCTCGGACATTGCCTGACCTGCTGTGCTTTTCCAGAATCACTCTAATCTTGACTCTGATCTCCAGCATCTGCAGTCCTCACTTTCACCAACATCCATAAAACACAAGTCAGGAATGTGTTGAAATACCTCCCCCACTCCCTCCCCCCACCCCTCCCCCCTACTTCCACAACAGCTCCAACAACACTCAAATAGCTTGACACAATCCAGGACAATGCAGTTTGCCTAATTGGCACCACATCCACCAATCTATTCCCTCTACCACTGGCACTCAGTCTCAGTAGTCTATGTTATACACAAGATGCATTGCAGTAATTCACTAAGGCTCCTTCGACACAACTTCCCAAACCCGCAGTCACTTGCATCTCGAAGGACAAGGGTGGCAGATACATGGGAACACCATCACCTGAAGGTTCCCCTCCAAGCCACTCACCATCCTGGCTTGAAAATATGTTGCCATTCCTTCACAATTGCTGGTCACAACTCCTGAATTCCCTCCTTAATAGCATTGTGGGTTAACTCACAGCAAATGGACTGCAGCAGCTCAAGAAACCAGCTCACCGCCAAGAGCAGCTATGGATGGGCAATAAATCTGGCCAGCCAGTGACACCCACATCCCAGGGTTAATAAAAAAAATCGCAATTTTATCCTGTTCAATGATTTTTTTTCTGGTCTTGAAATGAACGGGTTTGTAAGAATTGCAACAATGCAAGAACAAAAGCAATTTCAAAACTTCTAATGTGTAAAGTTTCTCATTGGATGCCTGAGCTTTCATTAGTCTTTTGCAGTAGAGTTGTAGTTGGCTAACTATCAATCACATAGAATCATAATAATAAGAAGGAGGCCATTTGGCCCATTTTGCCTGTCGTGGCTCTTTGAAAGGGCTACCCAATTAACCTCGCTGACTTGTGTGATCCCCATAATCCAACAACAATGTTCCTTTCCAATAAACCGCCCATTCCTTTCAAAGTTGCTTTTGGATCTGTTCCACTCACCATTCCGGGGAATGGATTCCGGATTGCACCTATTTATGGCATGACAAAATATTCTCCCCCTCTTCCCTCGATTCATTTGTGAGATCTTCATAAACCTGTAATGGCTTTACAAAGTTAAAAAATCACACAACACCAGGTTATAGTCCAACAGGTTTATTTGGAGGCACTAGCTTTCAGAGCGCTGTTCCTTCATCAGGTGGTTGTGGAATCTAAGATTGTAGGACAAAGAATTTATAACGCCAGCTTACAGTGTGATGTAACTGAAATTATATATTGAGAAAGACCTGAGTTGTTTGTTAAGTATCTCATCTTTTAGAATGAATATGTTGATTTCAGTTCCTTCATATGTAAATCACAGAACATTTAAAAGTTACATTCTCGAGTGAATGTTAACAATTGGTGTCATGTCGGCCCAGATAATGTATTGAAGGTGTGAGCATCCCTGTGTGAGACTGTCTGTGCTACAATGTTCAGACTGATTCTAATCTAAAAAAATGGATTTACAGAATCTTACATGGATTCATGCAGTCTTTGAGCACAGTAAAATGTAATTCTGCAAGTACAAATTCACCCATAAAAACTTATATGCATATGTGTGCATGTGGGTGTGTTTGTGATGGGGGTAGGGTGACTTGACTGTCACCAGTTCAAACTGTGTATCAACTCATCGGTATATTCCACTGGAAGAGGAGGCACAATTTGTCTGGTAGACATGAACTTGTAACAGACTTGATGCAGGCAGGAAGTCCACCCGTGGAGATGTCTGTACAACATTCTGCCGTGTTTCATGGTGAGATTGGGGAGCTGTGCACTCTCATAATGACAGCCACCTACAAACGACAGAGTTAAGATAGTTCTACAATTCCTCCCTACTTGTCCATTCTTGCGAATATGTGCCAAGACTTAAAAAGGACATTTGACAAGGACCTGTGGCAGACACCTGGGGTTTTCTCTGTCCTGTTCTAACAGTGCTGCAGAAGAAGGATTGTGGAGGTGCTGGTGTTGGACTGGGATGGACAAGGTCAGAAGTCACACACAACAGGTTTATTTGAAATCACCTGACAAAGGAGCGGCGCTCTGAAAACATGCGTTTTCAAGTAAGCCCTTTGGACTATAACGTGGTGTCATGTGGCCAAAGAGAGAGAGAGAGGAAGAGATTCAGGACAGGTGGTATCATTGGTGCTCTCCTCTATATCAGGTGAACAGGATGCCAACTTGCAAAACGTTTCAGAGAACATCTCTGGGGCACATGCAATAGGTAACCCCACTGCTGAACAGTTCAATTCCCCCTCCCACTCCACCAAGGACATGCAAGCCCTGGGCCTCCTCCACCACCAGATTCTAGCCACATGATGCCTGGAGAAAGAACACCTCATCTGTTTTTGGACCCTCCCACCAACGATATCTATGGTGATTTCACCAGTTTCCTCATCTCTCCTCCCCCCACTTTATTCCAGGTCCAACCCTCTAACTTGGCACCATCCTCTTGAAATGTCCTACCTGTCCACCTTCCTTCCCACCTACCCGCTCCACCTTCCTCTCCGTCCTATCACCTTTACACCCATCTTCATCTACCAATCACATTCCCAGATATCTTCCCCTAAGTCCCTCCCATTTATCTCTCAGCCTCTTTGGGCCTCCTCCCACCTTCCTGATGAAGGGCTTATGCTCGAAATGTCGACTTTCCTGCTCCTCGGTTGCTGCTTGACTGGCTGTGTTTTTCCAGCACCACACTTTTTGACTTGACATCCAAGATCTGCAGTGCTCACGCTCTCCTGGTATCATTCCCTTCCTTTTCCTCCAGCCATCCTCTGCCAAGACCACTACTAAGATGCTGTCATCTGCTCCACAACATTGTGACCATCTTGAGATTGAGACCATCTTCTCTCAGGACCTTAAGGGGAACCTGGATCTTGGCAGTGTAGCCAGCAATGAAGTTAAAGGCATTTATGGGAGGCTAGTGGAGCTCTTACTTTCCTGGGGAAATATTCCCCCTTGAGTCAAATTCCAAGCACATAAAACAGGTTTTATGGCAACAAGACCTCGTTGATTTTCCAGCTTCTTGCAGGTCTAGCTTTTTCCTATTTCCATCCCCTGATGATCTGCTCTTTCATCCATTCCCCTGAAAGGCTTCCTTTAAGAATATTGGTGCCAAAACTTGAGTAAAACACTCTTTGCAGTCACGTAATGACTCAATTGGATGGAAGTTCAATGGTTCCTTGTTATTGATTATAGGGTCATAGAGTCATGCAGTATGGAAACAGACCCTTCAGCCCAACCAGTCCATGCCAACCATAATCCCAAACTAGATTAGTCCCACCTGACTGCTCCTGGCCCATATTCCTCCAAATCTTTCTTATTCATGTATCTATCCAAATATCTTTGAAATGTTGTAACACATCCACTACTTTCCCAGGAAGTTCATTCCAAACTCAAACATCTGTGGAAAAAAAATGCCTCTTATAATTATTTAACAATTTGCACCCTCCTAGCTGTGAGTCACTAATGGTGCTGCTGAATTGCAAAATGAATACTATTCCATCGGGGTATGCGATCAGTATTTTCAGAAATGAAAGGATCATTCTAATCTCCTGCATTAGACTTGCCCCCAGCAGGAATACCTAGCTCCCAGCCTATAAGGGACAAATCAGTTAAAAAGGGGTGTTCAACAGGTCAAGTACTTAAACATGAGGTGGCTCTTGAGATTTCTTTCTGGACTTTTTAGAGAAGTGTGACCTCAAAGCTCTTAAAATCAGAAAAATCGGGAATCAGTCTCACTTTGTTTTAGCATTAACAAAATATCATACCTTCATCGCATAAACGTGTTCCAATTGATTGATTGTTAATCTGATACTTCAAGACAATTAAGAAGCTGCCTGAACTATGATTTGAATAAATGTGTTGACTTATCCAATTAAAGCAGACAGCTGTAAGTGATGGAATGTGGAGTTCAGACAACTTTGAGCTCCTGGTTAAAATGCACCCTAAGCACTGTGTCCTATCACCAATAAAAGTGAGGACTACTTCCCTTTGATATTGAGACGTGATTTGTTGCTGGCTGTAGTGTGTTTGCTGTATTAGCTGCTGGCACATGGTGCAGTTGGAAGATTGACGTGGCACATTGCCATGCAGAACGACGTCGCCCTCCTTGACTGTGAACTGCTGACAAGTTGCCTGGTATGTGCTGTCACTAGTAAGCAAGAGAGAAAAAGAACGAGGCTGTTTTATAACGTCAGGGCTCGGAGCCTTTTGTAAAAACTCAGGGCAGCTGAATGTCAAAGATCGTGTATTCAAATCCCTCTCCAGGGACCTGAGCTCATGATCAGTGATAAAACTTCAGGGCAGTACTGAGGAGACATGCCATCTTTCAGATCAGAGAGACTCTAGATACCCTCTTAGTTTTGTAACAAAATGTCTTGCATTGTTAGGACAGGGGAGTTTTCCCATTGTCTTGAGCAATATTCATCCCTCAGCAAGCATCATTCAAAAAATGATCAGAGAGTAATATATGTTAACTTGAAACTTGTTCAGTAAAAAGTAGTTCTAGTTATTAAAGTCCTGGTGAATGTCGGTCTTTTGTGAGTTAGGGAATTGTGCACATCAACAACTTGCAGCATATGACACATCTACATTTATTATTTTAAGATCTGCTCCAGACATTGGATGAGAACGGCGGGGCAGACTTATAATTTTAAGACCTAGCCTATATTCTAGGAAAGAACCTGCTGCTTTTGCTGAAGACAGATTTCTGGGGAATGAGAGTCCGCCAAATCACTTAAACATGGAGGATTGTTCACTTTTATTTAAAATCTATCAGGACCGGTTTCAATATTTTTGATTTACTTTGATGAATTCTGATTTATCTGCTTTTTTTTTTGGTTTAACACAAAGCCATGGCGATTGGAAACTAAATGGACGACAGAACAACCTCAATTATCTGAATGAGACGGTTGTCGAGTACTTTGTTCGTATAATTGAGTGTTCGAAAAACTGTTTGGATAATGGATAACGTCTTTACGGAATCTTAAGATCTTGTTTGAATAATCTGAAATTTGGATAATTGATGTTCGGATAACCGAGGTTGTTCTGTATACTGTGCCATCTTAATATTGGAACATTTTCAATGGAAATCAAACTCTTTTGTAGGTTATTTAGGAAAAAACAACAATTGCTGAAGAAACTCAGTAGGTTGTAGAGTCATAGAGATGTACAGCATGGAAACAGACCCTTTGGTCCAAGCCGTCCATGCCAACCAGATATCCCAACCTAATTTCATCCCATTTGCCAGCACTTGGCCCATATCCCTCCAAACCCTTCCTATTCATATACCCATCCAGATGCTTTTTATATGTAGCAATTGTACCAGCCTCCACCACTTCCTCTGGCAGCTCAGTCCATACATGCACCACCATCTGCATGAAAAAGTTGCCCCTTTGGTCTCTTTAATATCTGTCCCCTCTCAGTCTAAACCTGTGCCCTCTAGTTCTGGACTTCTCCACCCCAGGGAAAATACTTTGTCTATTTATCCTACCCATCCCCCTCATGATTTTATAAATCTCTCTGAAGTCACCCCCTCAGTCTCCGATACTCCAGGGAAAAGAGCCCCAATCTATTCAGCCTCTCCCCATAGGTCAAACCCGCCAACCCTGGCAGCATCCCTGTAAATCTTCTCTGAACCCTTTCAAGTTTCACAATATCCTTCTGGAAGGAAGGAGACCAGAATTGCACGCAATATTCCAAAAGTGGCCTAACCAATGTCCTGTACAGCTGCAACATGATCTCCCAACTCCTGTACTCAATACTCTGACCAATAAAGAAAACATACCAATCACTGCCTTCACTATCCTATCTACCTGTGACTCCACTTTCAAGGAGCTATGAACCTGAACTCCAAGGTCTCTTTGTTCAGCAACACTCCCTAGGACCTTACCATTAAGTGTATAAGTCTTGCTAAGATTTGCTTTCCCAAAATGTAGCACAATCGCATTTATCTAAGCAGTTCTCGCTTGGACGGATGGAGATCTATGGGGCTGTCGTTTCAGGTTGGGCTTGTCTGCTTGAGGTTTGGTTCAATCCAGTGTAACTGGTGATGCCTGTTTGAGTCTGACAGCATCTGTGGGAAGAAGCAAAGCTAGCGTTTTGAGACTGGTCACTCCTCATCACGATAAAGCATTGCGTTCTGGCTAGCATTTTACTTATGGTGATGATTCAAGTCCTAAGCAAGGCTCCCACTAAATTCGGACAGGATTACATTTAATGTTCCAAACACATGGCCCACAAAACCATCAGTACAGCAAGGTTATTTCAACAAGGGACTTCCAAATTAATGTTGTTTGGCAATGGAAATGAGGTGTAAGGAAACTTTGAAGCTTCACATGTACTGGAAGGGCTAATGGACACTGCTCCACCTCAGCTCCCTTATAATCTTTTTGTTCTCCCAGACCCAGGAATTCTCAATGATCCATCACTAAGGAGCAACCACAGCCTGCCTCTACCATTATGAAGCCAGAAAATCCCCTTCCTCCATAGACTGCTGGGGGACCAACCAAATGGTGCCATATCCATAAGATCAGCCAGACCTCAATGCCACTGACCTCACTGGGATTAATTGATAATACCCGGATTCCACAAACCATTTTCTGATCCCAAGTGTAAAGGACAAGGACAATGCTGGAGATCAGAGCTGAAAATGTGTTGCTGGAAAAACACAGCAGGTCAGGCAGCATCCAAGGAGCAGGAGAGTCGACGTTTCGGGCATGAGTCCTTCTTCAGGAATGAGGAGAGTGTGCCAGGCAGGCTAAGATAAAAAGTAGGGAGGAGGGACTTGGGGGACCGGCGTTGGAGATGCGATAGGTGGAAGGAGGTCAAGGGGAGGGTGATAGGCTGGAGTGGGGTGGGGGCGGAGAGGTCAGGAAGAAGATTGCAGGTTAGGAAGGCGGTGCTGAGTTCAAGCGATTTGACTGAGACAAGGTGGGGGGAGGGGAAATGAGGAAACTGGAGAAATTTAAGTTCATCCCTTGTGGTTGGAGGGTTCCCAGGCGAAAGATGAGGTGCTCTTCCTCCAGCCGTCGTGTTGCTATGGTCTGGCGATGGAGGAGTCCAAGGACTTGCATGTCCTTGGTGGAGTGGGAGGGGGAGTTGACGTGTTGAGCCACGGGGTGGTTGGGTTGGTTGGTCTGGGCGTCCCAGAGGTGTTCCCTGAAACGTTCCGCAAGTAGGCGGCCTGTCTCCCCAATATAGAGGAGGCCACATCGGGTGCAGCGTATGCAGTAAATGAAGTGTGTGGAGGTGCAGGTGAATTTGTGGCGGATATGGAAGGATCCCTTGGGGCCTTGGAGGGGAGTAAAGGGGGAGGTGTGGGCACAAGTTTTGCATTTCTTGCGGTTGCAGGGGAAGATGCCGGGAGTGGAGGTTGGGTTGGTGGGGATTGTGGACCTGACGAAGGAGTCACGGAGGGAGTGGTCTTTTCAGAACGCTGATAGGGGAGGGGAGGGAAATATATCCTTGGTAGTGGAGTCCGTTTGGAGGTGGCTGAAATGACGATGGATGATACGATGAATGTGGAGGTTGGTGGGGTGGTAGGTGAGGACCAGTGGGGTTTTGACCTGGTGGCGATTGGAGGGGCAGGGCTCAAAGGCGGAGGAGCGGGAAGTGGAGGGGATGTGGTGGAGGGCATCGTCAATCACGTCTGGGGGGAAATTGCGGCCTTTGAAGAAGGAGGCCATTTTGGTTGTACATATCCTTCGTCTCCGCCGCATCTGCTCCCAGGAGGTCCAGTTCCAATACCGTGCAACCCAAATGTGGACAACCTGATGAAGAAGCAATGCTCCAAAAGCAAGTGCTTCCAAATAAACCTGTTGGACAATAACCTGGTGTTGTGTGATCTTTAACTAAGTCCTTGTCGTCATCATCACCAATCATTTACTAATGAATAAAGTAGTCCACCTAGGAAATTCCGTGTCACAGGTCATGGATTCTGTATGTCCTTGTGCGATGGATGATTCCAATCTTGAGCCACATCTCCGAGCATACATTTGATCCTTGGCTTTGGCATTGTTGGGATTCCTTTCTCTGGTTCCTTACCTGTATTTCCTTTTGTCAGCAGGTGTTCTGGGAGAATTATGTCCCTCCACACAGAAGTTTCCTCCAAGCCAGTTTCTTCTGAATTAGGGTGTCTCATATGCTGCCATCCACGTTGCATTTCTTGATGGAAGCCTTCCGAGAATCATTAAAATACTCCCTTTGTCCTCCTCACATTTGAATGCCTCCCTTGAGCTGGGTGGGAAAGATTCACTTTGGCAGTCGGAACTCAGGCAATCCCAATGGAGTCGGTTTCAGATCTTCATGGTCTCGATACCCCTTTACCTTAACAAGAACAAGCTTCCCAATGGTGTGGGCGTTGCTTGCAGGATGGATAGGAAACCTCTCAACCTCAACTGGTTGAAGAAAATGACACTGCCTCTTACATGGTGTGTGGATGAGAGTGTCATCTCTGCTCTCTCAGAAGAGAATCTTCAAGCCTCACATAATGTCTTCTCAGAAGCATGCTGAAGCATTGTCTCTGCCTCAACTTCAGAAAGAATAAGACCTGTGCCACCTGCATTTGTATATACCCTCTAATACAGTCAGTTCTTCCAGTACACAATAGTTGTGTTCCTGTGTGACCCCACACTATACAAAAATCACCCAATACAAAAAAGTAACTAAAATTCAACTCCCCTCAGGTCTGTCCCCATCAAACACTCCTAGGACCGGGAGTTGAAATAAAAGCTCCCCTGGTCTTCCAGGGAGCTAGGGAAGAACAAAACAGCCCTTTCTGGGGATCAAACATGCTAAGCAAGCCAGACGTCAAGAAATCTTGACATGGGAGTCAGAGCGGGTAACTTACGAGCTCAGCTCTTGCTGGATGTGAGGAGTCTCCAAGTAACTCGGCACCAAACAGCATCTCAGGGCACAATCCATGGGCACCAGTCCATTGTTCATGGACTTTGGCAGGTGATAATTGCCAGTCTGTCAGGAGCCTCATGGCAACTCCCCAATATACTCTGAGGATGCTTTGATAACACACAATTGGGTTACCAGGCCGAGAAGCAGTTACCATTGAAAGGCTATTTCAGGGATATTTTGGCACCCAGCAAGATCAGGCAGGATCCCAGGGATGTCTATTTGCAAAGCTCAATCACTTTGCCAATTAGTGTAGACATAGTCCTCAGTCAAGGGGATGGACGTTTCACTGGAAAGCAGTATGCTATGTCCACCTCACATCTGCAGCTTACACACTGCAGCATGCAGGCATCTCTGTCTCAAAGACTGATGGAAGCAGTCCACATCAAAGTCTGGCATCTTTCATTCAGGGGGCCTTGGCATAGCAAGTCAAGGAGGAACCTGAGAAATCAATCCAGGGAGTTGGCTTTAGTGGGAGGTGGGTGCAGGACCAGAAACAGAGTGAGTGGGAGTTAGCAGACTAAAGAGTGTGGCACTTACACTGACAGAACACTGACCTTCTCCAGAACTGGCTAGTATCACATCTGGAGCTTAGGGATCACAATGACTTGGGTGGCGAGCTCAGAGAAGGATGGTGTGGCATGGTGGTGTGACCTCCTCAGCTGGTCCCTCTTGGAAGAGGACCCCGCTCCTGTGCGCCAGACTGTCCAACAAAACCCAGTGGGGGAGTCATAGCACCATTATTTCCCTTGTCTCACAACATCACACTGGATGTCCATCACCAAGCAGGGCCCCTTTGGAATGTCTGTTCTCTTCCAGGAACACAGAGAAAACACAGACACCAGGGACACTCGTCTATCAACAGAGTGGCGGGTATTTCCAAGAACAATGATAAGGTGGGGCCTAGAATCTGAAGAGAAGGGTGCCTTAGGGCAGGGTAGGTCATTAATAAGGCCTTTTTTGGTGAGAAATCTCGCCAGACCTCACAACAAATAAAAAATGCACCACGAAACTCGACAAAACTGATACATTGCCAGAAAAAGTAAGCATCAGCCCAACTGGTTTCCAGGCAAGCAAATCATGAAGGTGAGAAATAGCAAGAGGACAATATAAAACCGAGCAAGAAGAGAAACCATCACAAATGAACCTTTATTCACCATCCCATAAACAAGAATGAAACCTGACACAGGCTATCCCATACATGCTGAATACATGGTAGTACATTAGATTACATTCAACTTGTCCCATTGTAAAGATGCTCACCATTTGCTTGTTAAGTCACCTCTTGTGCTGGCACTTGATATTTCATTTAACACACATTAAATCTCATGTGACCTACACTCAGAGAGATTTCATTAAAATTCAGAAACCTGAATAGGAGCGATTCAACCTCCTCGAATAATTTAGTAAAGTCAGTCGTTTATTCACCCAAATGGAAGAATGCTTGAATGAATGTGAATAAACATCGAAGGCACTTTAATGTCATTCACGCAGAAGTGTAATTTATTCTTTCATTTCATTGACGTTTGATTGAACTTTAAGCTGTATACAATATGTTTGTATATCTTCTTATATCATTACATACTGCATTTAGGTATTTAGGAAGTCAGTATTTATTGTTTATAATCTAACCTCAGTGTACAATTATGATCTGCCTCTTCTCTGATGCTGTTTTGCATAAATAAAAGTGAGGGCTATTTACATTAGGTTCTAGAACATCTTCCTAACCAGGGACATACTGAACGCATCAATGCTCCCTTCTCATGTCAAGCACGATTGCATGGTGAGTGAACGTCACTGTTGTAAGGGTTTTGGTTTTAAGTCGGTTAGAGTTCTGACTTATAAATGATTCGAATCACTCCCAACCCCTGGTTTTGGACACAGGATATAATGAAAAGGCAGTAGACAGATGTTTGAAGGCAAAAGAATCTCTGTATTTGTTTCTGTACAAAAAAGGGAGCACAATAGTACAAGACAAGGTAACACAACTATTCACTGTAATAAAGGGTGTACTGTTATTTATGAATTAGAATTACTGTATTAGAATCACCGAACACTGATACCACCCACTTCCCATTACTAACCAACTTGGAACTCTGCAGTCTTAGGATTATACTTACCATTTTGAACACAGTTTTGAAGTTGCCTGATGTGGTTGGTCTGGGTTGCCATACCCTGAGCATGGTAAAGACTTCAAGCTGTGCAACCATTCAGTTTGGGTTGAGCCCATTGTTTGCGGTTAGGTGCGTATTGGATCTATCAGGCGAGTACTTGGTTTTGTCAGTTCGATCTAGCTTAGTCTTTGTTATTCCAGGCCTTGCAGTATTGGTCAGGTTAGTCAGTGCCTCGAATTATTGTCAGTCTTGGTTCTGGTTAGCACGGTCAGTTGTGATATTCATCGAGGTTTGCATTCGGGATTTCTATCATGTAGTTCCGAAGATCTCAATTCGGATACCTGTTGGCTTCATACCCTTGGATGTGGTTCTGCTAATTGCAAAGCCCCCAAATCTCCACACCCATTGTCTTGTTGATATTCTCTTCCAGTACTTGATTGTTTTAATTGGATTTCTGATATTTAGACAAGGTACTAACTCATTAGATACCGGTGATTGTCACAGTAATCCTCGTGGCTCCACACTGCCTGCATCTCCTAGGAGCTGCAGAAACAGAAATGGCTGGAAAAGCTCAGCAGGTCTGCCTGAAATCAGAGTTAACATTTTTGGGTCCAACGGCCTTTCCTTGGGTTGATAATCTTGGATGCAGGTGTAAATTGTAAATGCAATTGAGACAATGGTCCCCACCGACAGTCATTCCTTTCGAGAGATCTCCAAGTCCCGTTCTGCTGATGGTTTGTTCTCCCTCTGCAGACCCAGCACAGTTTTTTGAGACAAGTTTTAAAAAGTCCAGAACTCTGCCCATGTATTTCCAATACTGGGGATGTTTGCAAAATATTACCCTGTTACAGATATTTAGACTCAGCAATGTACAAGTCCCAATCCTAAAGCAACATTTCCTTATTAATGTTTTTCATAAATTATAGCAGAGTAAGAAAGTCATTTGCAAGAAAAAAGAACAATTTAAGAGATTAAACTGAACATATTAATTCATCAAACCTCCTTAGAATCATTTGTTCTGCCGATGTTCAATTTGATTTTTCAGATTATTTCGGCGAATGTGTTGAATGATCAATGTGCAGGGCAGAATATTGCCATTAAAAGTTAATGTGGCCACATTTCATTAGAAACCTGTGATTTAACACAGTGTTAAATTCAAATTAATAGACTTACTGACTGGGCTTATGATTTCACAAAACAAGTGCTGCCAACAGTATTTTTTGCTTGTAACCTCGAGACAGATACAAAATGCAGGGTCCAAATTCAGAAAAAATAGTCTCTTCTAGTTCCAATTTCAAACGAATTCCCATTTATTATTCATCAGCATCCTTCCATCTGCCAAAGCTGATTGGAATGCAGCTTTCGAACTTAGTGAGATCAGATGCCATCATACTCTGTTTTGACTGATAGCTGAATAAGCCAGTTCTGGAAAGATATGAGTGACACACATGAAGTTGACCCTGATCCTTTATTCACAGATGTTCACAGATCTGGTGTCTGATTTGGAACTTCTGAAACCAATGATTATGTAGTCAACTTTAGACTCGTTTATAATTCCAGATTTTGTCGAGTTCAAATTGCATCATCGGGCATAATGGTATTCAAAATCCATGTATCTAGGGCTTTCAATGTGGGGTTCTGGATTACTCTTCCAATAACATTGCCACCATTAAGTCACAATGAAATTGTGATGTCCATCTGAATAATATTACAAGATGGAGTTGTTGAAGGTTGTTCATATCTAATCTGAAAGAATCCCTGAAACCTGATGGAATGAAGGAACAGGTATTGGGTAGATTAATGAAGAGTTAATTTGGTTTAAAGGTGTATATATATCAGGAGTTAACAATCAATGGGTGTGGTTAGTGTTAGGGTAAGGGTTAGGTTTAGGGTTAGGGCTAGGGTTAGGATTTGGGTTAGAGTCAGGGTTAGGATTAGGTTTAGCGTAAGTGTTAGAGTTAGCATTAGGGTTAAGATTAAGGTTAGTTTTTGGGTAAGGATTATTGTTGAGGTTGGGGTTGCGGTTAGGATTTAGGTTACTGTTAGGATAAGGGTTAGGGTTAGGGTAAGGATTAGAGTTAGGGTAAGGATTAGGGTAAGGGTTAGAGTTAGGGTAAGGGTTGAGTAAGGATGAGGGTTAAGGATAAAGGTTAGTGTTGGTGTTGGGGTTCAGGTTGTGGTTGGGTTTAGGATAAGGTTTTGGGTTTGAACTGGGATTAGGATTAAGTTCAGCATAAGAGTTAGGATTAGGATTGGGGTTGGGGTTGGGGTTAGGGTAACGTTTAGGGTTAGGGTTAGGTTTAGGGTTAGGGTTAGTGTAGTGAGGTCAACTGAAATAAAGCTCTTGCTTGAAAGTATGGACTCGACCTGTTAAAGTACAATTTTCTATTTGGGTATAACAAAGGAATGTTTCACTAGCTGAGATTAAATTGGAAGACATATAACAAAGTATTCTGCACAGCCTGACATTTCCAATGGAGACTGTTCTTTCCTCCCCACATTGACCCCACATTGTCTCCAAGCAAGATCCAGAACAGAATCCATGATCCTCACATACCATGGAGACTTTGCTGATGAAAGTGTTTGAGGACTGTGTCTCCTCTGCCTCACATTTGCAATCAAACTAGCCTGAGAGAATAATCAGACGTTTTTGGATGTGACTGGGAAACAGATGGATTATCAGTTCATAACATTTTTGGTGAAGAGTGTGTTGAATTTTGATCGCTCTTCATCATTAGTGATTCCACTTGGTGAAGTCAATGACAGGGTAATAGCTTCATGGCACATGCAGAAAGGAGCTGGTGTAAATATATAAAAGGTGCCAAGTAAAAAATAAGTGCATTTTTTAGACTGCATTTTCTGCCCCCAGGACATCTTGAAGGTGTTTTATTCAATCTAGTATATTTGAAATGCAATTGCTATTCATTGTAGGACATGGACTAGCCACTATGAGCACAGCAAGATCCCACAAATAACAGTGAAATAAGTGTCCAGAACATCAGATGGTGTAAACGTTTGAGGACTAACTATTGACCAAGATGAGAAGAGACATTCTGTGCTCCTCTTTGAATACTGCCACGGGGTCCTTTCTATCTACCAAGTGACTAAATAGGGACTTGACTTAACATACCACCAGGAAGGTGTCTCCTAGCAACAGTAAAATGTTCCAAAGTAGCAGTAAGTGAGCTAGTCGAGAGTTTGGACAACAGTCTCTGAATTGGTATTGTGAATCTAGCAGATTCCTAATTCATGGATGAGTATATTATCATTGAATCCTATTGTGCCTTCCAGGAAAGTGAAAGTTATGCCCCCCACAGTGGCTTCCTATAGTAATATCTACACCAACAAGTGTGGAATAAATGATGTCTTCAGAGTTTGATAATCACTTGTTCTAGGTATTACAATTCTCACAAGCATGGCCATGCATTGGCTAATAGAGTCACAAGTGTCATAGCCATACAGCTGAGAAACAGGCTCATCAGTCTACCAAGTCTCTACTGACCACAAACATCAAACTACACTCATCCTATTTACCTACACTTGATCAATAGCCTGGCATTTTAAATGCTCATCCAGATGCTTCTTAATGTCGTAAAAGTACCTGCTCCCACTACTTTTTCAGGTGGCATGTTCCATATTTCAACCACCCTCTGAGTGAAAAAAATGATTTTAGATCTCCTCCAAACCATTTATTCCTCATCTTAAGCATATGCTTTCTGGTCTTAGACATGCCATAGAATCATACAGCACACAAGCAGAACCTTCAGTCCAACTTGTCCATACTGAATAAGGTTCCTAAACTGAACTAGTCCCATCTCCCTGTGTTTGGCTCATATCCTTTTAAATCTTTCCTATCCATCTACCTGTTCAAATGTCTTTTCAGTGTTGTAATTGTACTCTCCTCCACCACTTCCACTGGCAGCTTTCTGCACATATGCATCACCCTCTGTGTGAAAAGTTGCTCCTCAGGTCTCTTTTAAATCTTTTCCCTCTCACTTTAAACCTATACACTCTACTTTTGGACTCTCCTACTCTGGGGAAAAGACCTTAGATATTCACCTTATCTATGTTCCTCGTGATTTTGTAAACTTTTATAAGGTCACCCCTCAGCCTCCTACACTCCAGGTAAAATAGTCTAAGTCTATCCAAATCCTTTTTGTAATCCAAACCCTTCAGCCTCTATAATGCTTTTATAAATCTTTTTTGCATACCTTCCAGTTTAATAGCACCCTTCCTATAGCAGGGCAAACAGAATTGTACACAGTACTCCAAATGTGGCCTTACCAATGTCTTATACAGCCATAATATGACATCCCAAATCCTATACTCAATGCTCTGGCTGATGTAGGCAGGTGCGCCAAATGCCTTCTTCACCATCCTGTCTACCTCTGATGCCACTTTCAAGGAACTACGTACCTGAACCCCTATGTCACTCTGTTCGACAACACTCCCCAAGGCCCTACTGTTAACTGTGTAAATCTTGTACTGTTTGTCTTACCAAAATGCAACACTCCACAATTATCTAAATTAAACTCCATCTGCCCATTCCTCAGTCCACTGGCCCAGTTGATCAAAATCCTTTTGTACTCTTAAATAACCTTCTTCACTATCGATTAGACCACCAATTTTGGTGTCATCTGCAACTTACTAACCATGTTCCCATATTCTAATCCAAAGCATTTATATAAGAGACAAATAGAGGATCCAGCAGTGATCACTGCAGCATGCTGCTGGTCACATATTGATAAAGAAAATTTTATTGAACACATTTAACTAATTCCTCACCATCTAAGCCCTTAACACTATGGCAGGCCCAGTCAATGTTTGAAAATTAAAATCCCCTACTGTTACAATCCAATTTTTCCTACATATATTTGAGATTGCCCTACATGTTTGCTCTTCAATTTCCCACTGACTGTAGAAGGAGTGTGTTATGTAAAATCCCATCAAAGTGATCACCCCCTTCTTTTCTCCAGTTCCACCAATATCACTTCACTGGACAATCCCCCAGGAATATCTTCTCTAAGTGCGGCCATGATGTTTTCCCTCATTAAAAACCCCACTCCCCCTTCTCGTTTGCCTCCTCTTCGATCCTTCCTACAGCATCTACACCCTAAAACATTAAACCGCTGGGCCTGTCTCTCCCTCAGCTACATTTCTGTAATAGCTATGATATCCCAGACCCAAATTCCCAACCATACCTTGAGTTCATCCTCCTTACCTGTCAGGCCTCCTGCATTCAAACAAATGCAGTTTGATTCATTAGTCTTCCCTCATTCTCTACCATGCTCTTGTCAATTTAACTTGCTCTCTTTAACTTCCGTACCAGCCCCAATCTTCTCTTGTGTCTCATTATAGCTTAGATTCCATCCACTGCCAGACTAGTTTAAACTTTCCTGAGTAACAATAGCAAATCTCCCAGCCATGATGTTGGTCGCCTTCCAGTTCAGGAGAAATGTGTCCTTATTGTACAGGTCACTTCTGCCCTAGAAGAGATCCCAATGATCCAAAAGTCTGAATTCCTGCTCCCTGCACCAGCTCCTTTGCCATTCATTCATCTATCCTAACCTTCTCTTCCTATTCTCACTAACATCTGCCATGAGGAAGAAATTCTCTCAATCTGCTCTATCTAAACCTCTCATAATTTTGTATATTTCAGTCTGATCCTTCATAATTTGTTGTAATTCCAAGGGACTATTGGAATAGGAGTGATGAGAATGAAGTTCACTGGCAATGGAGTGCAGAAACATTCTGACTGAGAGTCTATCTTGATGCCGGAAGCAATAGTTGTACTGTGAGGAATGTCACAAAGCAGTAATGTGGGGCAGCCATGTCAAAATACTCTGTGCAACCGACAAAACATTCCACTGCTCTTTATTAATTACAGTCACCCAGTTGACACATTGACAGATAAAATAATTCCCTGCTGCTGCACTTAATGCCAATGTGATATTGGAATTAAACAGAGAATAAAGGTACAGAAGGTGTAGGCGTTTATTGCCACTGACAGTGCTATATCACTGTTGAAGATTGATTGGCAATTTGCCCATACAACTAACTAGCTAACTAACTTGTTGCTAAGCTGGAAATAAACAGGCAGCAGTCACTGACCATAACTCTCCAAACTGATAGCACAGAACCTAATATAAATAGATTGGATTTGCAAGTAAAATTAAGCACTGGTTAATTATTTCCCTTAATTAGGTTTTACTGAATGATTACAGTTGGCAATCCAATTGAAGGGGTCATGTTGCCAGATAGTAGTTGTCTTAACCCTTTTATTGGATTGCTGCCTTGTAATCACCACAAGGAATACATTATTCACAATCTATCATTTATTTTCTCTATCTTATTTAAGTTGCCTCTGAAGTATGCTCACTATCTTTCAACTGTTCATACTTTTCTGAGCTTGGTATTGTCAAAAACCGTGTGGTGGTGAAACAAAGCGCATATTAAGTACAGAAAAATCTTTCTCAGGGTCAATTGTCATCTCAGATGACATTTCCCTTTCACAGCAGTAAGTCCCTTCCTCTTCCAGATATTTTACAAATCAAAGTGTGCAGTGATATTATTATACTTTTCTGGTGTAAGTAGGATTTCCCAGTTCAGAGGCAGGGACACAGTCACTGCTTCATAAAAACTTCATTCTTAATCTGCAATCTATGATTGGGGTATTGTAAAGTGAGCTGAAAATGTGTTGCTGGAAAAGCGCAGCAGGTCAGGCAGGATCCAAGGAGCAGGAGAATCGATGTTTCGGGCATGAGCCCTTCTTCAGGAATGTTGTAAAGTGAGAAAGGATGGGTAAATGTACCCTGGCTAACCTTGATCAGCAACTCTTTTAATTTTGGTCCATTATATGGTAAGAGTCAAGGGAAAGGTCCAAAACAATATTTTTGAATTTTTTTATCAAAAAAAAGCAACAATATTTATCACACTCGACTATTGTACTTTAATTATCTTCTATTGAAAATCTATCAAGCTCTTCACAGGACTCTGCAATAAACAAACAGTCTTAAATCTCCATGTAAGTAATCTCAATCTACTTCTGACATGTACTTCCCAGGATTTGTTGCACCCTACCCACAGGTCTCCAATATTTGTTTGAATTATTTATCTGAAAGGACTGGATATACTTGTTCAATAAAGCTGGAACAAATACTAATGTTCAGTATTTGAAGATTAGCTGGTGTTTCAGGATCCCAGTTGTTGATTTGGTTCTTATCCTTGGGTTGTCTCACAGACGTGGTCTTCTGGGTCTGGTCAGTCTAATGATGCTCGCTATGAGGAGCTGGAGATGCTGTGCAGCTCAGCTGCCTATTGAAGGCATTCTCCCGAGACACTGTTGAAGGAGGTGAGAAAGCAGAGAGAGCTGGGGCTCCAGGTTGCTTCTTTTATCTCCCTTTTTGCGCCCTTTTCGAAGGTTCTGTGACCTGTGTCCAATACTGGTATTGGGAAGGAACAGGAAGATCCAGTGAGGTGGCTACTTTCCATATTTGGAGGTGGTAGAATGTGGTTTGAACCTGCAGTTGTCAAGTGCTGTCTTTGTCATGCTCTCAAAAGGTTCAAATACATTCAAAGTTGGCAGTTTCCAACTGTGCATCATCTCACCTGAACAGCCATTGTTCATGAGACAATATAGTGAGGCACAATACACTGTTTAATTATCGAGGTATTATAGCCCAAATTAGTTCTGCCTTTGATTGGTGTGTGAATTTCCTGGTAGCTATTACTGAATAATAATCAAAACTTATTAACCTTGAATTGATGATGCCAGCTCTCAATTAATGGTCCCACTGTTTAGCTGAATCAGAGAGCTACTGTAGCTCAGAGGTAGTGTCCCTACCTCTGAGATAGGACACCCACGATCAAGTCCCAACTGCTCCCAAGGTGTGTGATAAGTTCTCTGAACAGCTTGACTTTTTTTCAAAATCTCCATGGTAAAGAGATATGATTGAGGGCAGACTCAGGTGGCGATGCAGGGTTCAGGGAATGTGCTTGCAGTTGGAGGATGACACCTTAGATTTAGAATCACAGAATCCCTTTGGTGTGGGAGCAGGACTTTCAGCTCATCCCTGTAATCCTGCATTTCCCATGGCCAATCCACCTAACCTGCACATCTTTGGACTGTGGGAGGAAACCAGAGCATCTGGAGGAAACCGATGCAGACACAGGGTGATAGTCACCAAACGGTGGAATTGAACCTGGGTCCCTGGTGCTGTCAGGCAACAGTGCTAACCACTCAGCCACCTCATATACCATGGGAGCTGATGAGAAGAACACCTTTTCACCCCTCCAGTTGTTCTGTTGTTCCTCTGTGCCCAGGACCCATACTGAGCCTGGCACTGGGCACTGTACATGGTTAATCACTGTTGGAATATTGTCAAGTACCAAAGTACTTCATCAGGCTCAGAAACCTCCTGCCTGCTAAAGTTTATACGGTCTCCTCAAAATGTGCCTGATTAAATGGTGACTGGTAGTAAACAGAGATTAAGCAAAATCATTATCGTCCACTAAGGACGGACAACTGTGCTGAGTTTAATCTGAGCATCACCACACCTCATCTGCACAGTAAATTCAGTCCTTGAACCCACACTGCCAGCATCACTCTACATCACAGTCCAGTCATTCAGCCAACTGAGCTAACCAACTTTGCGCACATGCACCACTTGAATTTTTACCTCATGTTCATTGCATTACCATCAGGAATGGGTAATCTAAATCAGGACTGAAGCATTCATTTTAAAAAAAATATCCTTTGTCAAGCTCTTGCATTGACCTATGGATAGAAACAGTTGGTATCTCACTCAGTCATGGGGGGCAGAGGTGGTCTTGCCTGTTCTGTGTTGATTCAGTAGGTCATAGGGCATAGTGCTACAACTAGGTGTAGGTGTGGAGAGGCATATGGGGTATATATAAACTGGCATTATGAGTAGAGTTTAGTGTTTCAATAATGTAAAAGAAAGATTAAAGCTTGATTTACATCTGGACACAAGGTATTGTAATATTTAGAATCATAGAATCCTTACAGTGTGGAAACAGGCCATTTGGCCCAAGTAGTCCACACTGAACCTCCAAAGAGTATCCCACCTAGACTCATTCACCTACCCTATTAATCTACCTTTACTCCTGACTAATACACCTAACCTACACATCCCTGAACACTATGGGCAATTTAGCATGGCCAATTCACCTTACCTGCACATCTTTGGATTTTGGGAGGAAACTGCAGCACATCCAGGCAGACACAGGGAGAATGTGCAAACTGCACACGGACAGTCGCCCAAGGCTGGAATTGAATCGGGGTCCCTAGCGCTGTGAGGCAACGGTGCCACTTATTGAGTCAGCGTGTCACCCATTTAGTCTTTAACATGCACTAAGCAGTGCTATAAAGAAGCCCAGGCCTGAAGATAGATCCTGAATTTGCCTTCCTTTGACCAGAATATCTTAAAGCCATAGTCAAGGCTGTGGGCAGAAATCATGTAATAAAGGAAAGACTTGCTCACATTCTATTGGATACTGCCTCAGAGACCAACCTCTGCTGATATTTCTCTCTAAGCTGCATCTTCTCACACACAAGAAACATTTATAAAAACTGTGATAAAAACTATCAAATGCTAAAGATGAAAAGAATTGAATGAAAGTTTAGATTGGTAAATAATGGTTCCGACCTGAAATATTGACTCCCCCTCTCGTTTGATGCGGTGTTACCTCCTTTCCTTTTTTTGACTCCACACTTTATCAACGCCATATATTAAGCAGAATGGGTTTTTTTGTTATTTTTTTAAAAACTAATTGTCTTCTTTATTGTGCATGTACGTGCAGAATGAAAAGGATTGAAGTTGAAGATATCCAGTCAGTAATTATCAGTTGTTTATTGCTATGAGCAAGCATTTTGCCTTCCCAATGTGTCACCTAGCTGGTTGATAATGTCACTCAGGTTGAAGCACCTGTTTCTCGCTTCATTTTCTTAACTACTCTTCTCCCACTGTGCTATTTATGCCCAGTGAGGAGCAGCTCCAAGGCATCATCAAAAGGTTGCTCCAGTATCTCAAAGCCTTTACTTAACAGGCTGAGTAACAACTGATCTCACACAGCATGTTCAAATTCCCATCTCACGGTGACTTGGGAAGGGTACCAGATAGCTATTGATTGTTCTGGGACCAAATCCCAGAAACACCTACGATCTCCAGGAGTGAAGGGCAAACAGAAAACAAACAGAGAAAGCTAGCATACCACCCTCAGCAGTTCCAAGTAACTTGAATTGATGTAACTGTACAGTTCTGGACCCTGATTATTGCGTGAAATTTAGAATGTCAATGAACTGTTATCCCAGGTGATATTGAGCCACCTCTGGCAAATCAGAGCACATGACTTGATGCTTGTTTATGTACCCATATCCTTTTCATGTGGCTCTGTGGGAATTATTGAGTGGTGTCACATGGTCTCCTGGGAGCAATAACACTTACTCAAAGTAAATCTCTAAGCTTCTGATAACAGCAAGTTCCAGTCACTGAATACAAAGAACGTTTCAAATCTTATCACAAATGTTCAGTAGAAGCTTGCTTGAAGAGCACTCTGATTGTTGTATCTTATGTCAACCTGCAAGGAGGGCCAGCAGGTGACTGAATCAATCAATGTTGACCCTATATAAGAATATAAGGAAGTGAAGACTGCAGATGCTGGAGATCAGAGTCAAAAAGTGTGGCACTGGAAATAGCACAGCAGGTCAGGTAGCATTGGAGGAGCAGGAGAGTCAACCTTTCAGCCATAAGCCCTTCATTAGGAATGTGATGAAGTGCTTATGCCCAAAACATTGACTCTCCTGCTCCTCGGATACTGCCTGACTGGCTGTGCTTTTCCAGTGCCACACTTTTTGGCCCCTATGTTCACTGAAGCTATTCCTCTCAATTCCCTGCTCTTCATTATTGCCTCCAGTTTAATCACAAGCACCAACAATAGACCTACCTCTCCTCTGCCTGACAAGCTGCTGCTGACAAGTTCTTCCTGTCATTGTGAACATTACAGATGGAGAACATTCAGGCTATCACGCATTGTGTCAGTTCAGTAAAGGATTTTTCAGTTTGACCTATTCCACTGTCAGTTCCTTAACTCCTTTCAGAATTATTATTTATCCACTCTTGATATTAACTATTCTGGATTCTGCTTCAGAACTACTTGTTCCTATCTTTAAAGTCATGTTTCAGTTCGGTTGATCATCTTATCTATGTCGTTTCACACACCACAAACTCCACTGATGTTTACTTGCATTTGTCCCATGCCTAGGCTCTAGAATATCGGCTTATCCAATCACTCACTATAAGCCATGCCTTGTTATGCTCAAGAGTCCAAAAGTCACAGAGTCATACAGCATGGAAACAGACCCTTCAATCCAACCAGTCCATGCCAATCATAATCTCATGCTAAACTATTCCCACCTGTCTGCATTTGGCTCATATCCCTCCAAACCTTCCCTAATTAGGTACTTATTCAAATGACTCAAGAATTCTAATTGTACCTGCATCTACTACTTCCTCTGACAGTTCATTCCATACACAAACCACTGTCTGTGTAGAGAGGGTTGCTGTTAATGTCTTTTTTTTAGATCTTTCTCCTCTCACCTTAAAAATATGCCTCCTAATCTTGAAATCCCCAACTCTAGGGAAAAAAAAACTGCCTTTCACCTTAACTATGCCTCTCATGATTTTCTAAACCTCTATAACCACAACCTCTTATGCTCCAGTTAAAACAAGCCCCAACTTATCCAGTTTCTACTGAAAACTAAAACTCTCGATTCCCAGCTACATAGGGTCAGAGAGTCATGGAGATCTACAGCATGGGAACGGATCTTTTAATCCAACTCGTCCATGACAAGCAGATGTCCCAACCTAATCTGATCTCACTTGCCAGCACCCGGTCTGTATCTCTCTAAATCCTTCCTATTCATTTACCCATCCAGATGCCTTTTAAATGTTGCAATTGTACCACCCTCCACTACTTCCTCTGGCAGCTCATTCCACACACGGACCACCCTCTGCATGAAAAAGCTGCCCCCTAGGTACCCTTTATATCTTTCACCTCTCATCCTAAACCTGTGCCCTCTAGCTCTGGACTCCTCACCCCAGAGAAAATACCTTGTCTGTTTACCCTATCCATGCCCCTTGTGATTTTATAAACTTCTATAAGGTCACCCCTCAGTCTCCGACACTCCAGGGAAAACAGCCCCAGCCTGTTCAGCCTCTCCCTGTACCTCAGATCCTCCAACGATGGCAACATCCTTGTAAATTACTGCTGAATCCTCTCAAGTTTCACAACATTTTTCCGATCCTTGTAAATCTTTTTTGAATCCTCTCCATCTTAATAATATCCTTCCTATAACAGGGTGGCCAGAACTGCACACAGTATTCCAGAAGAGGCCCAATGTTCTATACATCCTCACCACGACTTCCCAACTTCCACACTCAAAGGTCTTAGCAATGAAGGAAAGCAGGCTAAATGCGTTCTTAACAACGCTGTCTATATTATGCCATAGATATTTGCTTATCAACCTGTTCTTATGTAATACAACACACCTCTGGAGCAGGATGGGACTTGAACCCTGGCCTGTAGCCCAACTACCACTGCTCCACAAAAACCCTTGGATCCTCCCCACACTGATTTTTTAAATATATTTTTCTAAACCTATTTTCTAATGAACCAGCTCAGAGACTTATTACACACCTTTGGAACAGCTGGAGCTTGAACTGGACCTCCTGCCTCAAAGGTAGGGACAGTACCACTGCTCCACAACAGCCCTTGGCTCCTCCCTTTTATCACCCCTTCACTAACCCAAGGCAGATGTGCTTTTTTAAAAAAAGTATTTGAGTCCCTTCAGAGCTGCAACTCTCTAAACAGTAGAAGGGTTAGTTTGTTGTCAAAAGGAAGAACGAATACATATTACATAACACCCAATCATTCACTCACGCTGGTACAGGCACAGAAATGGCGATTATAAAGAAAAATGGTTGGATGCAGTTTGGTTAAAAAAAATCACAAATTCACCGTCATATTTACTTCTTTGGAGATGAAGATTTAAGATGTTGCAGGCTTGTGTTTCCCCTTATAATCCACTTCAGAAAAAAAGGTTGGAGATTTTGGAAGGGATGTACACAACTCAAAATTGGTTTAGCTTGGATTCTGTTTGGTGCCAGAGATTCAACAGACAGGCGGTTGACCTTTCTGATTGTCCGGGCCGAGTTCACCACTCTCTGTAACCGTCTCCAATCTTGCATGGTACAGTTACCATACCAGGTAGTGATATATCTAGACAGAATGCTCTCAAATGGCGCACCTATAAATGTTCGAGTTAGCCATTCTATGCTGCCATCAATCCATCTTATTTTAGTCTATGGAGCCTTTCTAGTACTGAACGATAAATGATTAACCACAGACAATTCTTTAGCAGTCGAGTAGCATGAATGCAGTTTATTACATAATAGTAAGATAACCTGTTACGTTAGCTTAAGACTGGTAAACAATACTTGATAAAAGGTTATGGTTAGGATAGTCACAGGGTTTATGTTACAGGGTTGTAGATTGTAAAATTGACTACCTTCGAGCCAACTAGTTCCTCCCAGAGACAGACGTTTATAAATTGAGCAATTATAAATCCAAGTTAACAGTTTCAGCGTCAAGTGTTGACTTATTAGATTTGATTTGTTATTGTCACATGTGATGAGATACAGTGGAAAGTATTGTTTTGCATGCTAACCAGACAAATCATAACTTACAGCAGTACATCAGGGTAATAAAACAGAATGCAGAATATAGTTCTGATAACAGCAGGGAAGAAGCTGTTCTTGAATCTGTTGATACATGTTTTTGAACTTTTGTATCTTCTGCCAATAGGAGACGTTGAAAGAAAGTATAATTGGGGTGGGAGACATCTTTGATTATATTGGCTGCTTTCCCAAGGCAGCAGGGAGTGGATGGAGTCAATGGAAGGTAGGCTGGTTTCCAGTAATGTCTTGAAGACAGATTCACATTGCCTTACGCTTTGTAGTTGTAAGTTGATCTGATTTCACTTTATTTGAGGTATTGTCAAATTTCTTGGCCAAAATCCCACTTTGGTTCCTTAAGTAGCAAAGTGAAAGCCAACCTGAATCCATCAACTCCACGAGGATTTTAACAGAATCTTGTTCCTAATTTGATCTGGATCTCCTCCTGTTTATCCCCAAACATGTCTAATTAAATGCTCTTGGTTAGCCATCTGGTTTCAGTCAAATCACTATAGTATCAACTTCTCTCTCAAATGGTCTCTGACATCATTGCCATGGATACCCAATGGCATTTTAGTTTCATTTTTGACTGTTCTTGGGATAGCATAAGATTCCTCTTACACTTATCCTTCAGTATTTCACTCTGAGATTGAGACATCTGCATTGTCTTATGATTCCAGGCCAGATCATCAACTGTAGGTTATGGCCCTGGATGAGGCACCAAATTATAGGGACCAGTAATCTTTTAATTTTTAAAAAATGATAAAAGGTGAGATCCAGTGGACTTAGTAGGAGAATCATGCCTCATATTTAAACAGACAGCAATGTTTCACTGTGCAAGTTAGAACAGTAATACAATCTATAGTTCAGGTACAACTTATTTCAAGAACCCAGAATTAGCATGTGGCAAAAATGGGCAACAAATTGTAATTCAACACCTTTCAGTTCACATCAAATAACAAATGTAAATTAAGACAGGTCCCATAGATCTCCCAACAACTCTACCAACCCCATCACTCAGTCTTTACTGATATAATAGATCATCAAATCTCATTAAATTTCACAAGAGATTACAATTATTAAACTTTGTCTCAAGAGTCACTCTGTCAGGGACTGTTTTAATGGATGTTCTTGTTCTGGACAATTGCCCTCCCGTCCTGGACCCACGTTACCTTGCAGTCTGAAAACTGCACTCCACTATTTATTCACAGGAACAATTCCAGTTTTTTTTTGAACATCAGTTAGCTTCACCGAGCCACTCCTGCCTCAGGGTTACTCCCCTCCCCCAAACTCCAGTGTAGTTTAGTTACATCAAGCAAGTTCTACCAATGTCCTTTCCGACTCCTATTCTGAACTATTAATGCTCGCAGGCTTGACCAGCCTCCATGCTTTCCTCCAATGCAGTGTCAGTGAACAACCCACTTTCTCAGCACCCCAGGACTTCTGCATCCTGACTCCAACACTTAGCTGTCTCTTAACATTTAGAAAGTCTTCATGAATTTGACCTAGCAACAAAGAGACAGGTAACTGCTCTTAACATTTCACTAAGTCCCTCTACACTGAATCTGTGTCATTCAGCTGTCTTCCCAGTAGTATCTTTAACATCTGCAATCTTAAAAATGGTGTCTACATCCATCACGTTCTTCACCTGCATCCTTTGAACTGCTTTCCAGTGACCCCCGAACTGTTCTCAGTGACTGATCAAAAACCTTATGGTAAGGTCTTCCATCATTACAGGGCAGAATTGAATATTGTCACCGAGCCGGAGTTGAAACTGAGTGTGCCATAAATGTCATCAGTCATAGATTGCTAGCTAGGTCAAAATATATATGTATATATTGAATAAGAGTGTAAGGTACAAGAGGATTCTACACAGTTATGAATTGGTTTCTGTAACAATTCAGATAATGACAGTCAGTAATCCACAGGAAAGATTTGTTAGGTTTTAATGAAAATTCCCCATGAAGGGTCCTGTAAGTTTATTTCCATCTTAATATGTTGTACAGACATGTCAGCTAGCTTTCAAGGCCATGTTCAGTTCAGTGTCTATTCTGTTATGCTCCACCTGCTCTTACTACTGTATAACCTGGATCACACACTAAAACTTGGCTTGATGGATCAGATTTTTCCTTTTCTTAATTTAAAAGGTGGTCTTTCACTGAAGCACAACTTTTAACAACAGAACCGTGGCATATTCTGTAAAAGATATGAAGATAAAATGGAATAAGCCAAGCAATTGCATATAAACTCAAATTCATAAGATATAGAAACAGAATTAGGCCATTCGGCCCATCAAGTCTGCCCTGCCATTCGATCATGACTGATATGCTCCTCACCCCCATTTTCCTGCCTTCTCTCCATACCTCTTCAACCCATTACCAATTAAAAATCTGTCTCACTCAAACTTTTATAGGTGCGCCATTGAGAGCATTCTGTCTGGATATATCACTACCTGGTATGGTAACTGTACCATGCAAGATCAGAGACTGTTACAGAGAGTGGTGAACTCGGCCTGGACAATCAGAAAGGCCAACCTCCCATCTGTAGAATCCACCCACCAGGCTCACTGAGGCATTCTCAAAGATCCATCCCACCCTGACAATATTTTTCTACAACTCTACCATTGGACAGAAGCCTGAACACATGCACCAGCCAGTTTTGTAACAGTTTCTACCCTATTGTTGTTAAAATACTGAATGGACTCACAAACTCTTAAAATTCACCTGAAGTTGTGTTTTTGTTTTGGCAGCTGTTTACCTATTATTTACTATTTACGCTACTTAACTCTGTGATCTGCCTGTATTGCTCGCAAAACAAAGCTTTTCACTGTGCCTCGGTACATGTGACAATAAATTCAATTCAAGTCAAAGTTACTTACTGTCCCAGCATCCACCACACTTTGGAATGGCAAATTCCACAGATTCACAACCCAAGGAAGAAGTAGTTTCTAGTCAAATCTGTTTTAAATTTGCTACCCCTTCTCCTGAGACTGTGATCTCTCATCCTGGAATGCCTCACAAAATGAAGCATCCACTCCACGTCAATTTTATCCACACCTTTTTCACTCAATTTGACCTATGTTTTTCTAAATTCCAGAGAGTATAGGTCTAAACTGTTCTATCTCTCTTCATGTGACAAATCCCTCATCTCTGGGGTCAATTTAGTCATGATTCCCATTTAATTTCCAGCAATTGGCTTTGGTACATCCAGTCTTATTACAGTGAAAGCATATTCATTTCTTGATATCACTTTTCAGTTCTAGATCTGTCTCTTTGGGATCCTTTTGTCTGTTGTCTAAAACTAGTACTGTTTCCATTATGGATTTTCCATTCCTTCAGTTTCCATGTGGACCTCCATATGACCAATTCCTCACCTGTAATCAGCTGGGACTGTTTTCCCTGGAGTTTTGGAGGCAGAGGGGTGACCTCTTGAGGTTTATAAAATCATAAGGGTCATGGATAGGGTAAATAAACAGGGACTTCTCCCTGGGATGGGGGAGTCCAGAACTAGAGGGCATAGATTTAGAATGAGAGGGAAAAGATTTAAAAGGGACCTAAGGGGCAACTTTTTTACTCAAAGGGTAGTCCGTGTCTAGAATGGGCTGCCAGAGGAAGGGGTGCAGGTTGGTACAATTGCAGCACTCAAAAGGCATCCGAAAGACTATATGAATAAGAAGGGTTTTGAGGGAGATGGGCCAAGCACTAGCAAATGTGACTAATTTGGGATATCTAGTTGGCATGGACAAGTTGGACCGAAAGGTCTGTTTCATGCTGTACATCTCTCTGACTCTATAGTTGTTTGTGTGAAGTTTCATGGATAGCTACTAAGTTATTGATACTGATTCTCAACACTTGACTCTCATCTATATACATTTGTAAGTTTGCAAGACTGATATTTTTGAATTCTTCCATGACCATAATTTCCCTTACATTCTCATGTTTCTCTACTTCACTTTGAATGATCCAAACCACTGATCCCAAAGCATTTCATTCTCTGTTGCAAATTTGATAATTCTTGTTGTCCTATGTTTAATTGATAAATTCCTAAGCTCATAAGCATCAAGTATTGCCAGTTTGACAGTTTCAATTTCTGCAGATTGTTCTTCTGAGAAACTGAGTTTACACTGCCTTAACTATCCCTGTCAGAACTCTGCACCACAGGCTGAAGACTGACTTCAGTGATGGAGATCCTTAGGATGTGGCCAAGGTGGGATGTTTCAACTTGGCATTTTTGGCTGAAGTTCAGGGTGGCCGATATCATCCTGGGAGCAATGATCACCAACAATCTGACCTGATGAAGGGCTTATGCCTGAAACGTCGATTCTTCTGCTCCTCGGATGCTGCCTGACCTGCTGTGCTTTTCTAGCATCACACTCTTGACTCTGATCTCCAACATCTGCAGTCCTCACTTTTTACTATCCATCTGACTGGTCCACCCTTGTTGGTGCAATGGTCAAGAAGGTATAACGATGTCTCTTCTTCGTCAGGTGGCTTAGGATATTCAACATGTCCACAGGGACTCTCACTAACCTTTACAGGTGAATCATACAAAGCATCTGGATGCATCACGGAGTGGTTTGGTAACTGCTCTTCCCAAGACTGCAGGAACCTGCAGAGAGTTGTAAACACAGTCCAGTCCATCGCAAAACCAGCCTTATAATAAGAAAGTAACATCGGAGAGATAGACTTTGTTATTATAATTGATATGTAAACATATATAAATAGTTACCTTTCATGCTTCAGTTAAAAAAGTGGCAAAACAATATCCAGTAGGCCATTACACAATTAAACTAAACTACTGGGACAGCGGCTGAACTACAGCCTCATATCGACAGGTTTACCACCTGTTGAAAGAGTACATATTTACATAGAAAACACTGAATCATATAAAACTGTTTTAATGAGTGACTTTGAAATGCAGTTTACCAAATGGAACAAAGCCACAATTTTGCATGACATTCAAACAAAACCATCAATCTTAGGATAATATGAGTCAGGACATCGCGAGAAATCTGCATTGTCGACTGAGTATTGACATAGATCTTTGATTTAGTTGTAAACATTAACCTGACTTCCTTAATACCCTAAAATAGTCATTTGCTGTTACTGCATTAGCCTTCTGTTGAATAATCATTGGCTTTCTTGTTTCTTTTCAGTGACTCAAGTATATGGGCTCACTTTAATTCAGCAAGGCTGATAAGTTCCAATTAATGGTAATTTAAGCTAACTAAAAAACATCACTCTCCTCTATCTTCATCAAATTCTAATTGCTGCTCAGTCCTCACCTCCTCCTGTACTCATCTTCCTCACAGGATGCGGCACCTGTTCCTTTGCAGGCATCCCCTGATTTTAAGATCACAATATCCATAAAAATTCTTCTTTCTGGGATTTATTGCCTAAGCCACTACAAAGCGTCAATAAGATCTACCAGTGTTGGTGAGGAACAAAAAGAGTTTAGATGCCTAGTTCGGGTAGCACTGCAATAGCCCCTTTCAGTAAAGGATATTAATAAACCAGTTAGTTTTCTAAGATAATCCAATAAGTCATTTCAGTGAAAGCAGCTGCATTGTCTCTAATTCCCTTTTCCTCAGTGCAGACTACAGCCTCAATATCTTTTATTTTATCCATTGGCCTCTAATCTTACCTACCATACCTCTCACTCTAGCATCAACATAATGCCTCAGAACTTCTGTTATCACATTTTTTAAAACCTCCCACTTGTCAGTCATCTCCTTATCCATGATAAGTCTACTCCAATTAACTTTCAAATGTTCTTGTCTCGTACCATTAAAATTTGCCTTTTTTCCCATTAAGAGCTTCAATTCTATTGAAAAACCTTATCCACAACATTTTAAAACTAATCGAACAATGATCACTAGTCCCAAAGTTATTTGCACTGGTTTATTTTCCAAGAGACGGTCATGTTTTGCTCTTTCTCCAGCAGGAACATTTATATTTGATGAAGAAAATTTTCTTGAACACATCTAGCAAATTCCTTACCATCCAAACCATCCAAACTGAAGCAAGACATTCCAATTGGAACTCTATCAAAAAACACATTGACTTGGACCCCATTAACCACCCACCAAAAAAAAACAGGAAATGACATCACCATAAGAACTGACATCACTACAGGAAATGACATTATCAACCCAAAGAAACCCAAACATGTAAATAGAAATCAGGAAACATTAGTAGTGCTTCATCCGGAGGCTCACTGAAGATGTTACCTAGTATGGTGACGAAACGCCTGAAAATGAACCTTCCAGCTCAGCGAGCAAACCTATATCCAGAACTTCAACCTGAGCTACATATCTTCTCACTAAAGTTAGAAATTGCTAGAAAACCTCAGCAAGCCTGGCAACACCTGTGGAGAGAAAGCAGAGTTAACGTTTCAGGTGCAGTGACCCTTCTTCAGAACATTTTGCACTATTTTGTTCAATTCTTCTCATCATGAAGGATGGCATTCCCATTAACCTACTTAATTAGTCGCTGTAATTGCATGCTAACTGTTTGTGATTTATGCAGCTTTCTGTTAAATGTTGTTTGATGTCACACCTCACAGCATTTGAATATATTGAGGTTGCTAACCAAATGCAAGTTGCATTGGAGAAGCAGCATAAAGCAAGCAGATATGGCAGCAAGAGTCAAAGATGCTCCCAGGGAGCATTCAGAACACTGTCACTGAAATGCATGGATTCGCACTCGTATCTCTGTGAGATTTCTGAAGCTTTGCCTACACCCACTCATTTTAAAAAGCATCTCTTGAACGCATTTGCTCAGAGGAACTTGCCTAATTAGGACACAGAGTGCAGAGGTGCATGATATTAAGCATAACAAATATGACTAGATTATAAGAATGAGAACAAATGCTCAATGCTGTCACAACTTTTTAAATTTGAAATAAACATAGTTTTCGCCTATTAAAAGACTAAAGGTATTTAATATAGTATAAAAGCCTTGAGAGACTAAAATTTTATTCAGCTTTATACATGCTGGGATTGTGTGTAGATAGACTCAAATGGAAATAGCTGTTCACCGATCAGTGCTATGTGTAGTTGTATCAGACACATGGCAGGCTGAGTTGAAAGTCATTTACTTTCCTTGCTTGAACCCCACCTTCTATTAGGAGAAAGTGAGGACTGCAGATGCTGGCGATCAGAGCTGAGAAATGTGTTGCTGGAAAAGCGCAGCAGGTCAGGCAGCATCAAAGGAGCAGGAGAGTCGAGATTTCGGGCATAAGCCCTTCTTCAGGAATGAGGAAGGTGTGCTGAGCAGGCTAAGATAAAAAGGTAGGGAGGAGGAACTTGGGGGAGGGGCGTTGGGAATGCGATAGGTGGAAGGAGGTTAAGGTGAGGGTGATAGGCCAGAGAGGGGGTGGGGGCGGAGAGGTCAGTAAGAAGATTTCAGGTCAAGAAGGCGGTGCTGAGTCTGAAGGTTGGGACTGAAATAAGGTGGGGATAGGGGAAATGAAGAAGCTGGAGAAATCTGCATTCATCCCTTGTGGTTGGAGGGTTCCTAGGCAGAAGATGAGGCGCTCTTCCCTCCAGGCGTCGTGTTGCCATGGTCTAGCGATGGAGGAGTCCAAGGACCTGCATGTCCTTGGCGGAGTGGGAGGGGGAGTTAAAGTGTTCAACCACGGGGCAGTTGGGTTGGTTGGTGCGGGTGTCCCAGAGGTGTTCTCTGAAACGTTCCGCAAGTAGGCGGCCTGTCTCCCCAATATAGAGGAGGCCAAATCGGGTGCAGCAGATGTAGTAAATTATGTGTGTGGAGATGCAGGTGAATTTGTGATGGATATGGAAGGATCCCTTGGGGCCTTGGAGGGTAGTGAGGGAGAAAGTGTGGGCGCAAGTTTTGCATTTCCCCTGGTTGCAGGGGAAGGTGCTGGGAGTGGAGGTTGGGTTGGTGGGGGGTGTGGACCTGACGAGGGAGTCGCGGAGGGAGTGGTCTTTCCGGAACGCTGATAGGGGAGGGGAGGGAAATATATCCCTGGTGGTGAGGTCTGTTTGGAGGTGGCGGAAATGACGAAGGTCGATGCGATGTATCTGGAGGTTGGTGGGGTGGTAGGTGAGGATCAGTGGAGTTCTGTCCTGGCGGCGATTGGAGGGGCCCGCCATCTTCTATTATCATCCTTTGAGACCTATTTTCCTGCTATACATCTTTGCACAGATTTTTAAAGATTTTGATAATGTGGAGCATGCCACATCCAATAATTATTCTGCTAACTTGTTATGGATCATTTCCTAGGAAATGGCCCATCCGAAATTGTTCAAAGGAGCAGAAGCTTGCCTTAGCAGGAGATTTTTGTGAGACTGGAGATTTTCAAAAGATGCCCACAGTATATATGTTTGGTTAATCCATGTCTCCCAGGGTCTAACCTTGTATTCCTATTCCCACCCAAGCCATTGGGGTGCCTTTGATTGGATTGTGGTGTTACCATACCTTATTACCTCAACATAACATGCCAAGATAAGTGAGAACTTTGCCAGGGACTGTGCAAATGGTGATATGTACAGGGTCTTCAGCTCAGTGTATCCAGATTAGTTTATAACTGGGAGAATTTAGTCCTGCACTTCCAGCAGGGGCTACACTTCAGGAACGAGATACTAGGTAAAAACAATGATTGCAGATGCTGGAAACCAGAGTCTAGATTAGAGTGGTGCTGGAAAAGCACAGCAATTCAGGCAGCATCCGAGGAGCAGTAAAATCGATGTTTCGGGCAAAAGCCCTTCATCAGGAATACAGGCAGAGTGCCTGAAGGGTGGAAAGATAAAAATGAGATACTGACTTACCTCACACTGGCCGGAGATTCTAGTAGGATGGACCTGCACGTGGGGGTGAAAAGGGTAATCAACATTTTCACCTCCAGTCAATGTCATCCAGAGATTGCTGATGAGATCCAGAGGAAACTTGCCACGCAGTGGTACTGTCCCTCCCAGTGACCCAACGAGGAATGGGTTCAATTCCCATCTGCTCCAAATGGGATGCTAATATCTTTCTTATGGAATGGGGCTGAGAAACTTATCAGGAGAGAGTGAGGACTGCAGATGCTGGAGATCAGAGTTGAGAGTGTGGTGCTGGAAAAGCACAGCAGGTCAGGCAGCATCCAAGGAGCAGGAGAATCAACATTTAGGGCACAAGCCCTTCATCATTCCTGATGCTACCTGACCTGCTATGCTTTTATAGCACCACACTCTTGGCTGAGAAACGTACCAGCCATGATTGAATGGCAAAGCAGACTCGATGGGCTGAACAGCCTAATTTCCGTTCCTATATCTCTCGGTCTGATAATTTCAGGTGTTTGACTCTAATTTCAGCAGAGCCAATTCAAGATGGCAAATCATCTGCTGCACTGGAGCTCATCCCTCCATCTGTTTCTTTCCCTATTTGTTTCTCTTTTTCTTTTCTTTCTTTGTGTTTCTTTTCTTCTTTCTTCCTCCTGCCTCAGTGTGGACCTGGCGAGGTATCAGGCAGACCTTGGACAGCCGTGAGAGTGGGGCCTAGCACCAGCGATCAGAGGCTGTGAGCAGATCCTACCTGGGCATGTTCCAATGGCAGCAAGAGGAGATTGAAAACAGCAAGTTCAGTAGCAGCAGCAGTGATGACATTGTGGCCTAAGGCAGGAAGAGCGAGCAGTGTGGGAGCTCGCCTGGTATCTGAGGCGATACTAGGCAACTGAGATGTCCCGGAGCGTGAGCTAAAGGGACAGGCCCAGCAAACACTCTTCAAATACTGTTGCACTTTTAACTTTATTCCTTTAATATTCTGGTTAATATTAAGAATTATTGCTATATTATTATATATTATTAATTTAAGCTATTATCTTATTTCTTTATTTTTCTATTTATTCTATGATCGTCAGCAATGATTAACATTTTAATTTTGCACATTTCACTACTTTGTCCCTGAGTGGTTTGTACCGTGGTATTTTTTTTACCTAAGATGGCGCCATGTGTGGTGACATTGTACTTCTGGATTTCTGTACTTGAGGACATGTGACAACAAAATCTAAATTTAAATCTAAGTGCAGTCTCTTCATGCATTGTGTCCTGAAGTACGTTAGGGATATATGCATGGCAATACTAGTATTTTGAAAGTCCACTTTTGTTTACTTTGACTGAGGTGGGACTTGGGCTTTTGGTCATGTTTCCCACTACTGAATGGTCTGGCATTTACCTTAGCGTTATCCCCATTCAACTGAGTTAATTTCAACACTTTTTAAACTCCCTGTCAACATTGAACTGTTCCTGGCTCCCTCGGATGCTTTGCGTAGGCAAACCAAGTGACATGGCAATCAGATTGACCAGCTGTGTGATAAAATTAATAGCTAGATTTGTTGACAGTTGAAAGAACTATGAAGAATGCAGCTACATTTATGTAGCACCTTTTGAACTTTCAGCACATCAGAAAGGGCCTTGCAACCATTGAGGCATTTTCAAGGCATGGTCACTGCCACAGTAGTGGTAAACCAATGTAGCTCCAGTCATTTTAATAAAGATAGCAATGTCACATGGGTCTCTGAATTAATTCCAATTCCTGACACTGATAATGCATGACAAAAATAATGACTTGAATTTACATAGAGCCGTTCACAAACACAGGACATCTCAAAGTGTTTCCCAATCAACACTTTTGAAATGCTGTCACTGGTATAATGTAAGAAAAATGGCAGATAATCTGTGCACCAGAAAGATCCCACCAACAGCAATCACACTGACTAGGCCCCTCACTATACCCACCACTCTAACTCTCTGCAGACATTACTATGACTCACTGGTCCCCACATTCTCCACTGGCACAAGCCAACTTGTTTATTCTTATTAACTTGAATTAACTACCATCTGACCCAACTGACTATTCCAAACTACCCAAATACTCTCTCCCTGTACCAACACCACTCTTGCGCTCCCAACACTACCTAACTAACCCTCACCACTGGAGAATGCCTCCAAACCTGATCTGTCAATGACCTGCACCAACAACCTAGACACCTGGCCTGACCTGACTCTCCCCCAGTCAGCTCTGACCAATCTCTAACCCACACATTCACCCAGCTCCCTCAGCTACTGACTTTAATAACCTATCACGTTACCCAATAATATCCATTACCTTACTAACCTACATACCTACCACCCTACCCACTTGCCACCTCACCAACCTGTCAAGCCATCTACTTACCCACTTAGCTCACCCACCCTACCGTCTTACACACATGCACATTCACTCACTCAACTATTGATTTCCTCAGTTACTCATTCTGTAACACACCAAGAAGCTTTGAAACCTGTTATGTTTCCATAATGATATCACTACTGGATGTGTCAACTCCCAGACTGAAATCTGTCTTGATGGATCATATTTTGTGTTTATTTTCTGTTATTTATTGGAGTGGCCTTTCACTCAGTGATGTAGCTTTGATTTTAACAATGAAACAAGACTATAATGCAGAAATAAAAGAAGATTGAATCAAGTAAAGCAAACTATTGACACAAAATACAACATGAAAAATTTTGAAATACAGTGAAAATACAATCCCATTTATCGTAATGCCATCTCTTGGCAAACATCAACGACTTTGCTTCTGTATTATATTTATAGGTTTCAATCAATTGTTTCTTTCAGTTACCAGTATTAAGAGTCTAATAGTTTCTGCCTTGATTATACATTTGAGCTTAGACTTTCTCACCTTTTAAATAGCCCCTTCAGGGTTTAACCAAACATTTCTGGTTTGGAGCTTTCAAACTAAAATCCTTACGTTGTGATAAATGCTATAAATCCCACTGCAATTTAGTGTTTGAGTTGTGAGTGTGTTTCTTGAATAAAATGCTGTTATAACCAAGTCAGAGGAGGTGAACCAGCTTCCAACTTTTTAGCCTCCTTTGTGGATCATTAAAAAAGTTTACTTTTTATTTAGAATTAGGATATACTTCTCTCCAATTAAAATCCAGCTCAATATTTTCTCTATAGGCTACAAAGGGTCAATCACAAGGTTTTCTCAAATTCAAGGAAAAAAGTTTACCTGCTAAGCCATGTAAAATTAAAAAAACACATGATCTTCATGCATATACACACACGAGCACACACACACACACACACACACACACACACACTTAAAAGGGGTTAGTGTCCTGAGCTGAGGAAAATTAAATAATCAATATAGTTTAGTGTCTTTTGGGTGTTGTTGAGATGCAAGATTTTAATCTGAGATTCAGATTGGTTACAAACGTATAAGTCGCTGGGAAAACTGAACAGGTCTAGTAAACCTAACCAGGATTGGTTCGTTAGTTGGTTTGTTGGATACAGTTGGCAGTCACAAATGTTGCAGTTTTGTTTTAAAGTTCTCAGTTCTCTGATGCACCGTCTAGTTATTCCTGTCATCTAGGTGTTTTTTGTCTTGAGAGAGAAAGAGAGAGCTTCCCCAGTCTGTGTTCAGTTCTCCACTCTTAATTCCATCTCCTTTGATCTGATGAAGACTCACTAACATGGAAGCTGTTTGTATAATACCATGTCTGCTGAGTTACTGTTTCCAGGACAGTAAGTGTTCAATCTCCAACCTTTGAAGATTTGTGTAATGGTGTACATCAAATAGGAGATTAGAACATTTGCCCCCTTCCCAGAGGATATTGACTGACTGATTTCATTGCTCATGGGGAAAATGTTAATTTCACTTCAGACTGTCTTTGGTTTAATCCATGTCAGTTACATAAAAGGTAACTAAGCTGTGTAGTTTAGATGAAGCCTGTTCCCATTGAAATTCAACATTTTGCTTTCTGCGATATAACCATTCATGAAATTTCCAGATATTAATTCACACAGTAGATCAATTGTCTGTAATTCAGTAAAAGTATCATAGTCCCAAAGGACTATCATGAGAGAGAGAGTGAGAGAGAGAGAGCGAGAGAGAGAGTGAGAGAGAGAGGGTGAGAGAGACAATGAGAGAGACAATGAGAGAGACAATGAGAGAGAGAGAGAGAGAGCGAGAGAGAGCGCGAGAGAGAGAGAGAGAAAGAACTTGTGGTGGTTTCACCTGCATGTCACTATGCCCCAAACGAGAAGTGACCTCATAGTAACTTACATTTTATTGTATAGTGATAGCTTGTGCCACGGTGGCTCAGTGGTTAGCACTTCTGCCTCACAGCACCAAAGAACCAGGTTCAATCCCAGCCTCAGGTGACTGTCTGTGTGGAGTTTGCACTTTCTCTCAGTGTCTGCGTGGCTCCCCTCTGGGTGCTCTGGTTTCCTCCCACAGTCCAAAGATGTGCATTGGCCATGCTAAATTGCCCACAGTGTTAGCTGCATTAGTCATAGGGAAATAGGTCATGGTGGGTTACTCTTCGGAGGGTCGGTGTGGACTTGTTGGGCCGAAGGGCCTATTTCCACACTGTAGAGAATCTATTCTAAGCTAGATGAGGACCGAGTTTTGAGAGGACTATTCCTCTCTTTGTAGGATTTCTGTGTGGGGATGAAAATTCCCTCAGTTTGTCAAAAATAGATGAAAGAAAGGCCAATAGCGACTGAAATCTATAAATAAAATAACCAGATTAAAATTGCAACTGTATCCTCTGGAACCATATATTTAGAATGAAAGGTCTATGTGGAACAAAAATGCCATAGAATGATTAAAATCAATTATGGAGGAACAGCTTTAATAACTGCACAGATTTCAAATTAATCTTAACAAGAAAGAAAATGAAAAAGCAATCTGTATTGCTATTTCTTTGCCAAAATTAGAAGGAAAATCTGCCCTGACAAGACGCTGGATAATGTTTGCTTTGGGATTCTCTGAAGCTGAAAATTTACAAGGTTTTTTCATATCCGATAAAGACTGGTTATTCTTGGAAAACATTTCCAAAACTGTTTGAAATAAGGGACTCGACTTCAAATGTCCAAAGTGTTGAGGTTAGTAACTGAAATTTCAACTTGTCCCTGGGATTGTCTCCTCAGCTTATTTGGGGAAATAATAATTCCATCTCCCCTACTCGGATAAAGAGTCATTGAAATGGAAGTAGTTTGTATACTCCATGGCTGTTGAGTTATTGTTTCCAGGGCAACACTTGCTTCATCTCCAACCTGTTTAGATTTGCGTAATGGTGTAAATCAAATAAGAGATGTGAACATTTACCCCCTTCCCAGAGAGGTCTGACTGACTGTTAATTTCGTTTCAGGATCCTGCAAATTGTCAAGCTCCTGGATGAAGAAGCTCCTCCCCTTTAATTTTCCCACCCCCACAGTGGGTCAGAACATGGTTCATTTAGAAAGTATCCCTTCACTTGTGGGTGCCCTTCCCTCTCACCAAATGAATTGGCATTTTCTAAGTAGTCGATTTAACCAGGCTGCTTTGGGTTCATGGAAGAGTGAGTTGATTAGTTACAAAATGGGAGAAGAAATAATAACAAAGCAGGTTAGGAATACAAGGTGAATCTGAAAAAGAATGGGTTAAAAAACATACAGATCAGTCTCTGAGTTCCAGGAAGACTAGACCTTGATGTGTTATGGACATTATGTTGGGTGATACAATTAGCACTGACGTTAGTAGTGGTTGAACAGTTGACTTTGGCTTTGGAAAGTAGCCAAAAAGCTTTTCTTTTCCCTCTATCCTTTTAACTGTGGTTTCATGTGCTCTTGTGGCTTTCAGCAAAAGGAGAGAAAGAGAGAAAGAGAGAAAGAGAGAGAGAGAGAGAGAGAGTTCTCTTTTTATGTGTAGAGTAAGGATAATTAAGTTTTTTTTTCCCCAACTGTGACCCTCACAACACAGATCTTTGTCCACTGGTACACATAAACCAGCACTGAAGTTGACTTTTACCGATTGTTCCAGTATATTCTTCAAAACAGAAACATACACAGGTCTCTTGTTCAGCTTGTTCTGTTTTCTTCCACCATGTTTACAGTCTGAGATAATGCTTAGAAGGTTACGGTTTGATGTGCAGAGCATTTCTCCCTTTGAAATCCTTTCTTTGAAATCTTCTTTGACACCCATCAGATCTGACATTCCAGCCTCTCCAGGCTTGAGGCAGAGGATAACACACACAAACCATTCAGATCGTCACTGAATTACATTGCTCAGAATTTCTCTCCCAGTCATTTTGTGGCTTTTTTGTTCTTTTCTTTAACAGAACACATACAGTAATTAAAAATTCAATAAGCCCATGGGATCAGAAATCTAGGACTATGACCCATTATTGCAACTTCTCCACTTCTATGACTGATGTCAAGCAAATTTGTCAGAAGCTGAATATCAAAGATAGCTCTTTCTTGGTCTTTGTGTTGTGTCATGCCACACAGCTAATATGCGATACTCAAAAGCGATACCTGCTTATCATATCATCACTATAAAACAGCTCGTGGCCAGATGATATAAATGTCTCAGTTTCCATCTTACTGGGACACTTGCAACATTACATGCTGAGGGAAGTATGCAACAGTTTGTAGTAGAATGTCCATACCAGGAGCTGTAAGAAACATCAATCAAATCCTACAGGTACTACATTACCCAAATCTGGTTCTTATATACAGCAACTGATATAATTGTCACCTTATTGGATACAAATACCCAGTTGATGGTAAAGAGCCAACCACCGATTCGGTATGAGATCATGAAGGCATAATCAGATCACTGTGTATCACTGGTATCCTAGAGAGAGAGAGAGAGAGAGAGAGAGAGAGAGATTCATCCACAGTCTTTACAAACTGAGAGAACTATTACCTCTGTCAGAAGTGATCGCAAAACCATTCAATTGAAAGGAGTTAGCAGCTTTGTGCTAACATCAAAATCAATTATTTATATGTGCTGACAATTTTCAAAGCCGAACTGTTATTTTCTTATCCTGTGTACTTAATAAGTAATACAGAAAAGCAGAGGAGGTGTGGGGAATAAGTCACTTGGTACTGGGGGCTGACACAGTTAAAAGCTCAGATCCATTGCTGTCATGAGTTATGGGTTATGTCTCTTCTACTTCTTAAGCTGGACTGGACTATCTTCCATCTATATTAAAAGCTTCATGAAAAGCCAAATTAAACTAAGGGTTTATATTGCTAAAATATACATGATGCAAGGGGTGAGATATTCCGACTCTTCATTGTTATGAGTTTTTGACAGCATTATTCATAAATGCCATTAGTTGAGGAATCATCAGAAGGCACAACGACCAAAGGCATGCTTCTTGAGGCAATCTGATGTCTTCATTCTTCATCCCAAATGAATGTCATCAAGTTGTAATCATATTGAAGATTCCTTAATAGAGTCCATTACCCTGAAGATTTATACCAGTGCTTTGAAGATGTTGTTTGACTGGGATGAAAGATTCCTTTCCCTGCTGTCTGTAAGGATTTCACATGAAATGAACTTGGTCAGATTTAATAGAGTACCTAGTGGGCACAGATTCGACCACCCCCCCCCACCTCCCCATCGCCCGGTAAAAATTATTAATGTGGCACCAATTGTCATTCCCACTCCCAGAGGTCATAGGGTGCTGTTTAAAACAATACACTGATTCAGTAAAGGAAAGAAATAGCTGATTGTAACAGTGTCTTTTGCAATCACAAGGTATCCCAAAATGTGTTATAGCCAGTGAAGTATTTCTAGAATGCAATCATTCCATGCGCTGTGCTGTCAATTCTCCATCTCTAAATGCCAGACTGACTCAGTTCCTATGTCTATTTTGTCAACTACGATGTAAAGAAGTGGTCAATATCATCAATATGCCACAAGAGGGACAATCTTGTGTTCCTCTTGCCTGGGACTTCAATTGTCCAGTACAGGTGTCTCAAGTAAAGAGTGCTTCTCTTTTAATTCCCATCTTGGAAAACACGTGGAATCAGTTCAGCACCTCTGAATGTGCTGCACTCCTTCAATATGATATTGGAATATCAAACTAGAATATATCCCCAAAACCTAAAGACCATCCTAAACTCATGAATTTCTGACTCAGAGGTGAGACTGATATAATTGAGTCTAACTGACATTGATCTTAATTATTGCCTCTCTGAACAACCTTCATAAGCTCCAAATATACCATCTTACATAATGTCCTTTCTTCCTAACAAACTCTACACTCAGTATGTCATTTATACTATAATCTCTTTTCTTTTGGACTTTAAAATGCGGCAGCTCTTTCTTCTTCATAAGTGTCCATTCCTCTGAAAATAAACAGGCAATTAAATCCAGGGTTATGATAAACCTTCTTTTTGATTTATCTTGCTACATTTCCTCTCTCCTACTCTTTGTCATCTTACAGTTTTGAAGCTTGAACTGAGAAAGTGAACACTAAAAACGAATTATTCTTTAATTGTTATAAACTGAGTCAATTTTCAGTAGACTTATGTTGAATAATTTCAAGGCTGAGATGAATCTGACTTTCCATTTGTTAAGTCATTGCCTATAGATAAAATGCTTGATGTATTCTATAAAACCACTTAATTCAGAAATAAGGATTTGGAGGCCGAGGCTGATATCATACAGTTGGATTCTACATGCCTCTGCTTTGTGTGATTCTCATTGTGAGTTGTGCAAAACAGACCCAATAGCTGATCCATGCCTTCTCTCTATCTTACACTTGGTGGGTAGTTGTAATGTCACTGGGACACCACCATACAATGAGTTATAATAAATATCTGTTGGATTCTTCAATACTATATTATCCACTTCCCAGTTACTCATGTTAGAAGAGATAACATAAAAATTGCCATATCAGATAAATATCCAACAGCATGGATTTGTGAATACAAAATTGTATTTGGTGAACGGATTGGGACTTTTTTTAAAAAGTCTATCACAATCAAAACATTTAAAGATGATTCAATGGATATAATGCACTTGGATTTTGTTGAATAAATTTTGCTGTTTAAGTCATCATAGTCTGGCATCAATTTAACAACAGATTATATATATTGAAGAAAAAGAAAAAAATTAAGACCAAGTCCATCTTAGTTCAATACATGGCTGAGGTCGAGGAAACCTGACACTGAAGCCACCCTAAGGAATGTTGGGTCATTGGAATCCCAGACCGAGACCCACTTTATTGCCTCAGCCGCTGCCAAAGAAGCCCATCATGTTATAGGACTCACCTCGACACAGGTACAATGCCCACCAGGAACAGCTGGATCCACACCACATTCTCTGCTGCAGCAATCTCTCAAAACCTCCTTCTGCCTTCCAAATCACCTCAAGAGCATGTCAATCCCAGCACCCCAACATCCCCCCCAACTTGTAGAGAGCCCACTTCTCCAAGAACTGGATCCAGTGCCTCAGAAACCTGATGCCTTCCCTCCTACATCATTGACCAGCCACATGTTCAATTGATTAATCCTCCAGTTTTCATGCCCACTAGATTCCCTGCCCTGCAATTGCTGCTCTTGATGTCCTGCTTTTTTAAAATTTGCTTCCCACCTCCCTCGGCATTTTATCTCTCTTCCAACCAATGTAGTTTACACCAATCTGGACCCTAACTTCTGGTCATCTTCACTCCTTCATTGAAGGATGTCGTAGAGTCACAGAACCAAACAGCTCAGAAACAAACCCCTCAGTCCAACCAGTCCATGCTGACCATATTCCAAACTAAACCAGTCGCACCTGCCTGCTCTTGACCATACCCCTCCAAACATTTCTTCTGCATATACTTATCCAAATGTCTTTTAAATGTAACTGTACCCACATGTACCATTTCCTCTGGCAGTTCATTCCATTCTGTGTAAAAAACTTGCCCCTCATGTCCTTTTTAAATCTATCTCCTGTCACCTGAAAAAATATGCCTCCTAATCTTGAAATCCCCCACCCTAGGGAAAAGACACCTGATATTCATTTAATCTATATCCCTCATGATTTTATAAGGTCACCCTCAATCTTCTACACTCCAGTGAGAAAAGTCCTAGCCTAACTAGCCTCTCCTTATAACTCAAACTCTCCATTCTTAGCAACATCCTGATAAGTCTCTTCTGGACCTTCTTCAGTTTAATAACATGCTTCTTATAAAAGGCGAGCAGAACTGCACACAATATGCCAAAACTCCTGTAGTAATTCAATGATATTTTTGACCCTGATGCTAGAAGGCAAGGCATTCTCCTGGAGTTACAAACAGACCATTGACAAATGGCTTCAAGACATGTGTACTAAGTGGGGAGTAACCCATATCACATCACTAACCCACTATCCATGCTCATACAGTTTAGCAGAATACAAGGTATGTACTATGAACCCAGTGAACATTAAATGTTAGGCAACAAAGATTGCATGCTCAGAAGGCAAATGCAAGATACCTCACCATTCTGAAACACATTGTCAGAACTGCATAGTTCGGGATTTTTTTTATCTTTTTGGAAAAAGGGTAAACTAAATCTGATGACTAGTATACATCATTGTATCTTTAAGAGACACAATATGTCAGTACATCTTTAAGAGATATGCTCGTGGTATCATCATTTATAAAAATCTGTGTCATAAAGGTAATACATATTCCATGGCAGGCTGCTCTGTGTACTTGATATTACCTCAGACACTTATGTGCCTGTGAATGTAATGTTAGTGTATATTACTGTGCTGTAATAAATATCTCACGGATTCCTAACTGCCACATCATGCAGCACCAAGGTTCTTATATTACACAGGATACCATAAACCTTGCCATATTCGGTAAAACACCTTACTTGAGACAAAAAACATATAACTACGGAGGAGTGGCGTAATTGAGAACGGTGGATATCTGCAGGAAGAGGGAGAAGGGTGCGCAGTCCAAATCAGAAACAAAGTTACTTTGTCGGAGGTAAACACCACCTGATTTGAAAATAGTATTCAAATGTTGCTGCCACTGGGAGAGCAGCTAGCTCAGAGCTTGTTCACTTAGTATGAGTATGAAGTCACTAAAATATTGAGCGTTTACAAACACAGAGGACTTTTGAGATACTTAACCATGACACACAATATGGATTTGGTGAATGAATTCTGGCAGAATGTAATAAACAATTATATTACAGCATAATCTGCAAGTACAGTGCGTGTAATAATGAGCTAGCTGTAATACACAGTGAACTCAATGATATGGATGAAACATTAATCAGTAGATGTTAAATGTTTCTAGTTAATTGTTTGACTCTGTCAGAAACAGGTTGTCTACAAAGTAACTCTGCTTGTCTCAGTGATGGTACTCTTGCCGATAATTTTGAAAGTGCTATGTTCGAACTCGGCTCCAGGTATTAATTACATAATCTAAACTGACAGCTCACTGTAATACTGAGGGTGGGCTGTATTGGAAGTGTTACCATTGAGCTGAGCTTAAACTCTGGCCCAAATGGCTGGTAAAGACAGATGCAAAAGAACCAGATGGCACCATTCAAAGGAGCACAGGGAGTTTCCCTAGTGCCCTGGCCATCATTCTCTCAAACAACCCGACCAAAAATAAAGCTCGCTAGTAGCTTACTTAATTTGCTGTTCATGGGATCTTGTTGTGTACATGTTAGCTGCCATGTTTGCTCCCATTTCAAAGTGATTCTAATTAACCATGAAGCATATCACCAAACATACTAACAAAAGTAGGCCATTCTGCCCTTTGTACCTGCTCCACCATTCACCAATCTCATTTCAACTTCAACTTGACATTCCTGGACAGGGTGACCCCTCTATCCATGGGCCCGGTTTCCATGGTTTCAGTTACCTGTGGTTTACCTCAACCCGAATATATCACAGGAAACATTTCAGAAACCAGGGACCAGGAGGCTGCTGGGAAGGTGTACTGTCCGTTTAAAAGAATAGGTTCGCTCCTGTCCGTGTTTTCGGGTTTCCACACTAGGTCTGAGAATGACTCCCCTACATGTATATCCCCAATCAGCTTTCATTACCTTGGTAAGCAGGAATCTATCTATCTATATATTTAAATTTAAGAAATATTTAACCATATTTTTTCAGGAAAGGAATTCCCAAAACACTTGTGACAATACAGTCGTTACTTTGTATTGGAACAGTTAATTACCAATTAATACATCTAATATTTTATTAAGTGTTTCGATAGAGTTACAGTTAAGCTAATTCTTTTCTTTTTCTTTTTTCCCTTGCTGTTGCCTGTAATTCGTGCGAATTCATTTGCAATGGAACTTTAACAATCTCCAATGACTCTGATTGCATTCCTGGCATTATAAATGTAGTTAGAAATCAAAACAAACTGCAGATGCTGGAATCCAAGGTAGACAAGCAGGAGGGTGGAAACACACAGCAAAACAGGCAGCACCAGGAGGTGGAGAATTTGACATTTCAGGTGTAACCCTTTTTCAGGGCTGGGGGTGGGTGTGGGGGGAGCTGCAGATAAAGGGGGTGGGGGACAGGGTGGTAAAGTGGGGAAAGGTGAAGACAGGTAGAGGGTATGACCTGGTTGGTAAATAAGAGGAATGAATCTGGTTGGTGGCTGGAGAGGGAAGGGTCAATGAGATGAATGGAAGGGAGGGCGAGGGGCTGGGAAGGGAGTCAGTGATTAGAAAGGGAGGTTATTTGAAATTAGAGAATTCAGTGTTGAGTCCTGCAGGCTGTAAGTTGTCCCAGGCAGAAGATGAGGTGTCGTTCCTCCAATTTGTGGTTTGGTTCATTGAGGCAAAGGAGGAGGCCGAGGATGGTCATGTCGGAAAGGGAGCGGTTAAGGGAATTGAAATGGGCGGTGACTGGGAGGTCTGGTCAGCCCCTGCAGGCTTGGCTGAGATGCTAGGCAAACCATTCCCTAAGTTTACATTTGGTCTCCCCGATGTAGAGAAGACCATATTTGGAGCACCTGATGCAGTAAACGAGGTTGGAGGAGAGGTAGGCGAACCTCTGTTTCACCTGGAAAAACTGTTTGAGGCAATGGATGGAGGGAGGGGCGTGGTGTACTTGCAAGTTCTGCATCTTTTCTTCTTGAAGGGGAAGGTATCTGGGGGTGGTTGGTGGGGAGAGTGGTGCAAACTAAGGCCCGTTGAAGGGAACAGTTCTTGCAGAAGGCAGAGAGGGTCGGGAGGGAAAGATGTTCTTGGTAGTGGGGTCAAGTAGGAGTTGGCAAAACTGTTTAAGGATGATACTTTGGATGAGGAGACTGGTGGGGTGGTAGGGGAGGACCGGGGGATTCTGTCTTTACTGTGTTTGGTGGGGTGGGATTAGAGTAGTAGAATGGGAAATGGAGATGGTGCGGTGGAGCGTTGTCTGGATGTCTGGGGGAAAAGCACGTTGTTCAAAATAAGTGAATTTCTGGGATTCTTGGGAATGGAATGTCTCCTTGTCCGAGCTGATGCGGCGGAGGTGGAGGATTTGGGAGAATTATAAATGTAGAGCCAGTGCTGCAATTACCTCCTTTTCATCACAGGCACAGGCAATTCCAACTTCAACATGTTTGCCAATTTCAAAAGTTTTGCATTGCTAACTTTCTGTAAAACCTCTGAAGTGACTTCTTGTAGTATTTTGTGTTAAAGAATTATAAAAATGTTATCAAGTGAAAAATTTAAAGTGATTATCATTATCTTAGTGATCCTGTGTTCTAGTCTTCCTAACCATGTGAAACAATTTTTCAGCATTGACTCTGTCAAAACCTCTCGGAATATTATTCTGCTTAACAAGATGGCTCATTCTTCTAAAAACCAAAGAAGGTTGAGGTGGCACAGTGGTTCAGTGGTCAGCACTGCTACCACACAGCATAGGGACCCGGGTTTGATTCCATCCTCAGTGTGGAGTGTCGAGTGTGGAGATGGCACCTTCTCCCGATGTTTGTGTGGGTTATTCTCTGGGTGCTCTGGTTCCCTTCCACGGTCCAAAAATGTGCAGGTTAGATGAATTAGCCACGCTTAAATTAACCATAGGGCCCAAAGATGTACAGGTTAGGTGGATTAGTCATGGGAAATGTAAAGTTACAGAGATGGGATTGGTCTGGGTGGGATGCTCTTCAGAGGGTTGGTGTGGACTTGGTGGGCTGAATGACCTGCTTTCACACTGCAGAGATTCTATTCATGATTGACCCATCCTATTCAATCTCTACTTGTACAACAACTCTCTAATCTCAGAAACCAGTCTAGTATATCTTCATTATACATCTATAAGGCGAGTACAGGTAAAGAGACCAAAAGTATTCTGGGTGTGATCTCATCAATGTTACAGCATGACTTTCTTAACTTATACTCTAATCCCATGTAATAAATGTCATTCATGTTTCTAGTTGTTTTCTGTAACTGCATCTTAATGCAATGTTATTCATGTTTAAGAGCCCCTTAAATACTTCTGATTACCAACATTTAGTAGAATCTCACCTTCTCAGAAATGCTTTCACTTCTACACTCTTCCTACCAAAGTGACACATTTCACACTTCCCCATGTCATTTCGCTGAATCACTCTATATCACTTAGTTTCCTTTTTATTATCCCCTCACAGCTTTCCTTGACACTTTGCTTTGTACCTCTAGCAAAACTAATTGCGAAGTGCCTCTAAATCCAGGGTGTAAGCAACTGAGACCCACGTGATGGTCATTATGACACTCCACCAGATTCACCTTGTCAACCTGAAATTTGATCGAGGAGAAAGTGAGGACTGCAGACACTGGAGATCAGAGTAAAAAAGGTATGGTGCTAGAAAAGCACAGCCAGAATTCATCTGGATGAAGAGCTGATGCTCGAAATGTTGAGTCTCCTGCTCCTTGGATGCTACCTGACTGGCTGTGCTTTTCCAGTGCAACACGTTTTGACTGAAATTTTAATCAATTCTAATTTTGTAACTTATCATTTTACCATTACTTCTGTCATTATAGGTGCCATGTTAGGGTGACTTTGAACACTTTTAATTGTATTTTTCTTGTAAAAATGCATGTAACAATAAATTCTAAAATTCTTAAAAGGTGGTGAAAAATCCTCATAGAACATAGAACAATACAGCGCAGTACAGGCCCTTCGGCCCTCAATGTTGCACCGGCCAAAGCCTACCTAACCTACACTAGCCCAATAACCTCCATATGTTTATCCAATGCCCGCTTAAATGACCATAAAGAGGGAGAGTCCACCACTGCTACTGGCAGGGCATTCCATGAACTCACAACCCGCTGAGTAAAGAATCTACCCCTAACATCTGTCCTATACCAACCTTCCCTTAATTTAAAGCTGTGTCCCCTAGTAACAGCTGACTCCATAAGCGGAAAAAGGTTCTCACTGTCAACCCTGTCTAAACCCCTAATCATCTTGTACACCTCTATCAAATCTCCCCTAAACCTTCTTTTCTCCAATGAGAACAGCCCCAAGTGCCTCAGCCTTTCCTCATACGATCTTCCTACCATTCCAGGCAACATCCTGGTAAACCTCCTCTGCACCCGTTCCAATGCCTCCACATCCTTCCTATAGTATGGCGACCAAAACTGCACACAATACTCCAGATGAGGCCGCACCAGAGTCTTATACAACTGCAACATGACCTCAGGACTCCGGAACTCAATTCCTCTACCAATAAAGCCCAGTACGCCATATGCCTTCTTCACAGCACTATTTACCTGGGTGGCAATTTTCAGAGATCTGTGTACATGGACACCAAGATCCCTCTGCTCATCCACACTACCAAGTAGCCTACCATTAGCCCAGTAATCCATCTTCTTGTTACTCCTACTAAAGTGAATGACTTCACATTTAGCTACATTGAACTCCATTTGCCACCTTTCTGCCTAGCTCTACAACTTATATATATCCCGCTGTAACCTGCCACATCCTTCTTCGCTGTCCACAACTCCACCGACTTTCGTATCATCTGTAAACTTGCTCACCCAGTCTTCAAGCCCCTCCTCCAGGTCATTTATAAAAATGACAAACAGCAATGGTCCCAAAACAGATCCTTGTGGAACACCGCTAGTAACTGCACTCCAAGATGAACCTATACCATCAACTACTACCCTCTGTCTCCTTCCAGCCAGCCAATTCCTAATCCAAACCTCTAATGCACCCTCAATGCCATACCTCCGTAATTTTTGCAGTAGCCTACCATGGGGTACCTTATCGAACGCCTTGCTAAAATCCATATACACTACATCTACTGCTTTACCCTCGTCCACTTCCTTGGTCACCTTCTCAAAGAACTCAATAAGGTTTGTGAGGCATGACCTGCCCTTTACAAAACCATGCTGACTATCCTTGATCACATTATTCCTATCCAGATGTTCATAAATCCTACCCCTTACAATTCTCTCTAAGACTTTACCCACAATAGAAGTGAGAGTCATTGGCCTACAGTTATTAGGGCTATCCCTACTCCCTTTCTTGAACAAGGGGACCACATTCGCTATCCTCCAGTCTTCTGGCACTATTCCTGTAGACAACGACAACATAAAAATCAAGGCCAATGGCTCCGCTATCTCCTCCCTAGCTTCCCAGAGGATCCTAGGATAAATGCCATCAGGCCCAGTGGACTTATCTATTTTCACCGTTTCCAGTATTCCCCGGACCTCTTCCCTACATACCTCAAAGCCATCCATTCTAATCACTTGTGACTCAATATTCACATCAGCAACAATGTCCTGTTCCTGAGTGAATACTGACGAAAAGTATTGATTTAGTGTCTCTCCAATCTCCTCCGCCTCCACACACAACTTCCCTCTACTATCCTTGACTGGACCGATACCTACCCTAGTCATCCTTTTATTCCTGACATACCTATAGAAAGCCTTTGGGTTTTCCCTAATCCTACCAACTAAGGACTTTTCATGTCCCCTTCTCGCTGCTCTTAGCTCTCTCTTTAGATCCTTCCTGGCTACCTTATAACTCTCAAACGCCCCAACTGAACCTTCACGCCTCATCTTTACATAGGCCGCCCTCTTCCTTTTCACAAGGGATTCCAATTCCTTACTAAACCATGGCTCCCTCACAAGACCCTTTCCTCCCTGCCTGACTGGTACGTACTTATCAAGGACACCCAATAGCTGCTCCTTGAACAAGCTCCACATATCATTTGTGTCCTTCCCTTGAAGCCTATTTTTCCAATCCACGCATCCTAAGTCATGCCTCACCGCATCATAATTTCCCTGCCCCCAGCTATAACTCCTGCCCTGCAGTGCACACTTATCCCTCTCCATCACTAGAGTAAAAGTCACCGAGTTGTGGTCACTGTCCCCGAAGTGCTCACCTACCTCCAAGTCTAACACCTGGCCTGGTTCATTACCTAGAACCAAATCCAGTATAGCCTCACCTCTTGTTGGCCTGTCTACGTATTGTGTCAGGAAACCCTCCTGTACACATTGGACAAACATGACCCATCTAACAAACTCGAGCTATAGCTTTCCCAGTCAATATCTGGGAAGTTAATACATTACCCTGACTTCTCAAAACTCTAATCCTGAGTAATAAACTCATCTGTGTCTTTTAATCAAATATCTCTGAAAATCCAAGCAACTCCTGAATATATAATCTCCCTGGCTCATTCTTCTCAAACTTCAAAAAATGAAGCAGATTTGTCATTTCATGAACAGATCTCCTTTTCATGAACACATTTTTAAAATTTGCCTCATCAAATTATGGTTCTTCAAGTGGCCTGTTCTTAATGGCAGATTTTAGACTTATTCTTGCTACCGATAGCAGACTATCTGTGTTTTCTCTCTCCATTCTTTCTTGAGCAAGTGATTAGATCCCCTACAGTCTGGAAACAGGCCCTTCGGCCCAACAAGTCCACACTGACCCTCCAAAGAGCAACCCACCCAGACCCATTCCCCTACACCTGACGCTACAGGCTATTTAGTATGGTCAATTCACCTAACCTGCACATTTTTGGACTGTGGGAGGAAACCGGAGGAAACCCACGCAGACAGTTACCTGAGGCGGGAATTGAACCCAGGCCTCTGGCGCTGTGAGGCAGCAGTGCTAACCACTGTGCCACCGTGCCGCCCCAGGGATTGCATTTAAACCAGAGGACCTTTCTGGAGCCTAGAATATTCGAGAACATCTAACCTAATCTAATTATTGTTTGTGCAGCTGCCTTGCTGAATTACTCTTTTATTTTGAGGGCGCAGTAGGGCAAGAGGTTTTTTGACACTATTTTGTCTCAAGAATTATTCAAGTAGTCTTTCTTAATGAATATTAATAACTTTAAGTTCTTCACTCTCTGGAGATCCTTCCAGTCCTTTGTGTCATTGTGATTGGTCAACCACTGTTATCTATGTCTGTGCCAGCACAGTGGAAAAGATTGAACACCATACTTGATCCAAGTTATATTAACAGTGATCCCAGCTGCAGAGATTAAAAAAGAAGCTTGGAGCTGTGATAGGAGAGATGTCTTTGAACTGAATGCACTTCTGACATAATAACCATTAATTTCCCTACCTATTCTTCATAATCAGGAAATTAAATCTCGAAAATAAAAGGCAGTTTCAGTGATGGTGACCATGACAACTATCATCCATTGTTATAAAAATTCATTTGGTTCATGCATGCCCTTGGGGGAAGGAAATCTGCCATCCTTACCTTGTCTGGCCTACACGCAAGTCCAGACCCGCAGCAACATGGTTGACAGCTGAGCAAGTCACTCAGTGTCAAAGGGATGATCAAAAAATGTTGGTATCACCACTGACACTGAGATCCAATGAAAATATATGAACAAAAAGGAAGTTAAAAAAGTCTGGGTACAGATATTTTAGCATTAATTTTCCCTTTTAGAACTTCAGACCTGTTATGAATGGAAAAAGTGAACTGTTGGCCTTGTTTGTGACATCATTGCAGGAGACTGTCATAAGATTGTAGAGGGTGGACACAAGATGGCTGCTTCCAGGATACTTGTATCAGTATTGATTCTGATTGATTTGCTCTTTGAAAGCACCAGCATAGGCTCAGTAAACTGAATGGCCTGCTTCAGTTCTTCATGATGATATTCATAAAGTCATGCAGCATGGAAACAGACCCTTCTATCAAACCAGCCAATGGCAATCATAATCCCAAACTAACCCAGTCCTATCTATCTGCGCTTGGCCCTTATCCCTCCAAATATTTCTTATTCATGTACTTATCCAAATATAAAGGTAATAACTATGAGAAATCTAGAAATAATCCTGAATCTCAGGAGCAGCTACAAGATCCATGCTTATCTCAGTTCACCATTTTAGAGTTTAGATTTTGTGATAAAATGGGGTATTATGAAAATCTCCAAGTGCTTTTTCGAGGGGGGAATGTGGTCTAATGAGATTCATGTATATTAGAATGCTGTAACCGATTATAGACTCTGGTGGTAGGAAGAGAAAAGGCACCAGATGAGAATAAGCACGTGAAAGCAAAACACTAGAGAGCTGGATTTGAGAGGTGAAAGTGGGGACTGCAGATGCTGGAGATTAGAGTCAAGAGTATGGTGCTGGACAAGCACAGCAGGTCAGGCAGCAGCTGAGGAGCAGAATAATCGACATTTCGGGCAAAAAACTTCATCAGGGCTTTTGTGATGAAGGGCCTTTACCTGAAACATCGATTTTCCTGCTCCTCGGATGCTGCCTGATCTGCTGCGCTTTTCCAGCACCATACTCTCGAGCTGTATTTGAGAACCTACTTGGTAAAGATATAAATAAAGGAGGGTGACAGTACATCAGGAGTTGATGAGCCTTACTTAGTGATAAGGAGAAAGCAACCTTGGGACAATGTTTGTGCAGACACTGACAACTCAAGATACCCCAAACCGAATTCTCAATCTGAAGATATTACAAATCTTCGACCACAAGAGTCAATCCAATTGCTGCAGCATCTGAATCAGGTTGGAGTTACACTACACCATTACACCCCTGATCATAGATTCTGTGTGTTCTGAATTTTGTCAAAACCAGGATGATACTTGTTCCCCTGATACTTGCAATGTCTCACAAAGCTGCTGATGTTGTCTGTTAATCTGACTCTCTGCAATATTCAAAATATTTGATTTGGGTGTGTGCTGGAATAATACATTATGACAGCTGTAGCTTGATAGAGTCATTCTTGGCATGTAAAAATGTTGGGATTTAGAGAGATGTAGTTAGCTCTTATTTAACTGCAAGTCCCTCTCATCTCTTTCCATTTTACATAACGTGTTTCTTTCAGTTTCTCCACACTGCATGTGTTGCGTTTTGGGTAAAAGGCCAATTACAAATCATTAGTTTTAGCTACATGCTAAAAATCTGAAATCAGAATCTCACTGAGAGTCAAAAGAATTGGGAAAGGGAACAATACCACTCTAGTAGAGTAGGAGGCGCTCTTTTCAGAATGTAGCTAAAAGGACAAGAAAAAAGACAATCCAAATGGAGATTTGCTAACTGTATTGTATCAACACTGGGTGCCTGAGTATTGCACTTTCAACATTCAATCACCTTTCACATTCACCCAACAGAAAACTCCATGAAAATATTTAAAAGGCCCAGGGCAGTAAGAGGCAGAGGGCACTAATGAAGAGCCTCTGGAAATGGTGCTACTAAAAAATGAATGAGAGATCAGGTACTTTGGTAGGAGGTACAGTATTGTTAGGAAGGTGTGAGTCCAGATGGGGTAGAGGAACAAAGGATTATCTGAGTTTAAATACAAAAATCACTAACAGCAAATCAAAAAGAAACATACATTGTTTTATTTCTAGAGGGACAGAACTGAAAACTTAGAAAGTTAAGCTGAGCCTGTATCGAACTGTGGTTAGATCACATTCAGTTCCGGTCACCATATTGTAAAAATGATACAGAGAGCACTGTAGAGGTTACAGAGAGATTACAAAGATGATACAAGGAATGTATGGGCACTTATGTCAGAAAAGAACTAACTGACTTGGTCATTAAAGGTCACTTGGCCACTAAGAGGGTGAAAGGTGACCAAATTGAGGTCTTTAAAATGATGAAAGGTGTTAACAGAATGAATACTGAGAAAATGCTTCCATCTGAGACTGCACAGAAATCCAACATAAAGTTCAAAGCAACTTCCTAAGAACCTAGGAACAGGAGTTGGCCATTTGCAGCTTCAAACCTGTTCTGCCATTTAATACAAACATGGCTCTTCAAGGACTTCATGCCTTTTACTCACGCTGTCACCATAACCATTTATGTCATTGATAATTAAAAACATATCAATCTTTACTTTAGGTATGCTCAAATACTGAGTATCCACAGCCAGGATAGAGAATTCCAAAGATTCACAACTCTCTGAATAATAAAAGGAATTTCCTCATCTTTGCCCTAAATCACATCCCCCTCTTAATTTTAAAATTGTGTCCCCCAATTCAAGACTCCTCAACCAAGGGAAACATCTTACCTGCATCTAGCCTGTGTTTCCCTTTACGCATTTTGTAAGTTTCAATTGGAACTCTCTAGAATATAGGCTCAGTTTGCCATATCTCTCTTCATAGGACAATCCTTCCATCCTGTAAACAAGTCAGGCAAACATTTACTGTACTCCCTCAATGGCAATGATATCTTCCCTTAGATAAGGAGACCAAAATTGCACACATTTCTCCAGGTATGGTCTAATCAAGCTCCGAGACAATTGAAGCAAAGAGTGATGGAGTTTAAGGATCTGAACAGGGAGTGATTGAAGTTAATCATATTTAAAGGGAGGTTGGACAAGATTACAAGAGAGATGGGAATAGAGGCTCATGATGATAGATTTAAATGAGAAATGAATGGAAGGTTGATTAAATGAAGCATAAACAACAACATGAACTGGGAGAAAGTGAGGACTGCAGACACTGGAGATCAGAGTCGAGAGTGTGGTGGTGAAAAAGCACAGCAGGTCAGGCAGCATCCAGGGAGCATGAGAGTCGATATTTCAACATGAACTAGTTGAACTGAGTAACTTATACCATCCTATGTATGAGCCCTTAGCAAAATATCGGAAATATCAATGTGCTGACTGACACTGTTTCACAGATCTCTTTATTGTCCCTTTATCTTATATGAACAACCCAATAAAAGGGTCTGTATAGTGGGAGACAGTCTATTAACCTGATAAGAAAGAAACAGATATAACAGAATGGAGCTCCTTCAATGAAGGTCAGGCCTGACTGGGCTGTGCTTATTATAATTATGCTGAACCAATATTCTTAAAAATGTTTCACTAGGAAGTCATTAATTTATATTTTCAGAGCTTGCCACGATAGCTCTCCAGATAATTTGTCATGTGGTTGGGCTAAACCTAATGAAACAGTTTGTTACAAAAGAAATAGCATTTGCCTGCAATTGAGCCAATGAATATTAATGAGAAATTTAAAATTTAGTTTCTCTCCTCCCTAAATGCACTGATTTGTTGCTGGCTGCCATTTAACCTCAAATGCATTCTGCAACTAGTCAGACTTTGCATGTGAGTTGAGCCAGTGAGTACTGGTGAGTGTCTGGACAGCTCTGAAGCTAAACAGATACTCAACTAGGAAATTAACACCAACGAGAGTCATGAACTCTGGCTATTGCTATTTCCCATCATAGTCCCAAACACCGCAACCAATTGTCACTCATCGCCCCAGTTGGGATATAATTAAATCAGCACGGTCAAGAATTCACAAATATTTCAACTGAGCTGTATTTCAGCTGCTTTACCTTTAAAGGACCTGTATCTCTAAAACTGGCTTTAATGAATATAAATATATAAGGATATACAATTATGAATATTTAATAAACAAAATTTAACTTTCTCTCTGCCACATAGTGAGATATTTGTCTCCGAGAATGTTCGACAGTTTTCCTATGGAGGCATTCCTCATTGTGAAACAATCTGACAATCAACAAGTGGTAACTTCTTACCTGAGCATACAGATTTCTTTCCTCTCTAGCATCTGTTTTAAACTGGTGATATCTTTTCTTAATATTTTCTCACTTGCACTTTCTTGTAGAATGCACATTATCCCATAAAGTTCCTTATCCAGGGAACATATAGGTTAAAAAAGATAAAGTTGCCATAGTCCCATAAGGCTGCTCTGTTGTTAGAGATGGATGACTGGTCTTGAGATTAACCTAAGGATCACCACACCTCTGGTTACCTTTCTATTAGAAGGATGTTGTTAAACTTGAAAAGATTTACAAGGATGTTGCCAGTACTGGATGGTTTGAATTACACAGAGAGGCTGAATAGGCTGGGGTATTTTCGCTGGAGCATCGGAGGCTAAGGGGTGACATTATTTAGGTCCATAAAATTATGAGGGGCATTGATAGGGTGAATAGTCAAGGTCTTTTCCCAAACTGCAGGGCCTAGGTTTAAGGTGAGAGGGGAAAGATGTAAAAAGTACCTGAAGGGTAATTTTTCATGCAGAGGGTGGTGCATGTATGGAATGAGGAAGTGGTGGGGAGAGTCACAATTACAACATGTGAATGGTGTTTGGATGGGTTTCTGAAGGAAGGGTTTAGAGGCGTATTGGCCAAATGCTGGCAAATGTGACTAGGTCAGAGTGGGATGTCTGGTCGGCGTGGATGAGATGGACTAAAGGGTTTGTGTCCATGCTTATAACTCTATTACTCCTATGACTCTATGACCACAGGCAAAGGGTGAGGTTGCAAAAGCAGGATTTTAATGGTAACCTCGGCTGGTGCAGGAATTGAACATAGTATTGTTGGCATCACTCCAAATCACAAACCAGCCATCCAACCAACTGAGTAGACAGAATCCCTACAGTGTGGAATCAGGCCCTTCAGCCCAACAAGTCAACACTGAGCCTCCAAAGAGTAACCTACCCAGACCCATTCCCCTACCCTATTGCTCTACATTTACCCCTGACTAATGCAGCTTACCTACACTGTCCTGAATGCTATGGGCAATTTAGCACGGCCAATTCCCAACCTATCCAGCCTTTCTTTGCAACTCAAACTTTCCATATCCAGCAACATTCTGGTAAATCTCTTCTGAACCCTCTCCAGCTTAATAATATCCTTAATATAACAGGGCAACCACAACAGGACACTGTACTCCAGAAGAGACCTCACCAATGTCCTGTACAACCTCAACATGACTTCCCAACTCCTGTACTCAAAGCACTGAGCATTGAAGGCAAGTGTGCCAAATGCCTTTTTAACCATCATGTTTATATGTGATGCAAATTTCAAATAATTATGTAGCTGCACCCCAGGTCCTTCTGTTCGACACTACCCAACATCCTACCCTTATTTGTTGAATCAAAATACAATACCTCGCATTTATCCAGATTGAATTCCACCTACTATGTTTCAGCCCGTTGACCCATTTGATCAAGATGCCTCTGTAATCTTAGAAAACTTTGTTCACTGTCTACTATGCCACCAATTTTCATGTTCCCTGCAAACTTACTAACCATGCCTGCTATATTCTCATCCAAATCATTTACATAAGCTGATAATAACCAGAACCAATCCCTGTGGAACACCACTGGTGACAGGCTGCTAGTCTGAAAAGCAACCCCTCCCCACCCACCCTCACCCTCCCGTTGCCATTAAACCAATTATGTATCCAATTGGCAAGCTCACCATGTGCCCTAACTTTACTAATTGGTCTACCATGTGGAATCTTGTTGAAGCCTTTACTAAAGTTCAAGTAAACAGTGTCTACTGTTCTGCCTCATCAATCTTTTTGGTAACTTCCTCAAAAAACACAATTAAGTTTGTGAGACATGATTTTCCTTGCACAAAACTATGCTGACTATCTCTAATCAATTTTTTGCCTCTCTAAATGTCCATAAATCCTATCTTTTATAATCACCTTCAACAATTTATGCACAACCATCATCAGACTCGCAGGTCTATAGTTCCCTGTTTTCTCCTCACAACCAAAAGGTACAACATTAGTCACCCACCAGTCATCAGGCACCTCACTCGTGGTTATAGATGATGCAAATGTTTCTGCAAGGGTCACACAATTTCCTCCCTTACTTCCCAGAATGTTTTGCAATACATTAGATCAGGTCCAGGAGATTTAACCACCTTTATATTTTCTAAGACCTCACAAACTTCCTCTTCTGTTATACAAAGTGTTTTTAAAACGTCAACATTTATTTATCTGTATCCATCTTGGAGACTGAGTGAGTTTTTAAACATCTCCGCCTACCCTGCCCTGCACATCTGACTAACTCTCTTTCCAGTATCTGACTTGGACATCTGATGAATCACTTGTAATCTTACTTTGGGAAAACGATCACGGATGAGGTTACTTTCTCATGTTTATCACAGTCTGTACATATACAGATAGGTATTTCCTGAGCTCTTTAGTCATGCCCTTCTGGTTCCAATTTGTAGAACTCTGAAGTACATGGTGTTTCATCATCAAGTTCTCCCATGTTCTCAAGGGTTCAAAAATTCAAAACCCCATCCCCACTACTCATGAAGAATGTGCCTTTATCGTCTGATCCCTGTGTGGTATTAGGAAAGTGGTCCTATTATGTGCAATAACTTTTCCTGAGCCTTTCCATTCCCTCAATCCTTCTCTCTATAGTAAGGTTTGTCACCAAACCTGAAATCTCTCCTAATGGTCCCTCAGCTTTAATGAATACTTTTTTACTGACATGTAGTCCATTTAGATAGGTCAGAAAAATCAAGCTGATTGTAGTCCTTCTAGTCCTGGAGGCTGCTTGTGCAATGATAATTATTATTTCTGTTCATTAGGATTATTCATAGAATCATAGAAATGGAAACAGAAACAGACCCTTCAGTCCAACTCGTTCATGCTGACCAGATATCCTAAATTAATCTATTGCCATTTGCCAGCACCCAGCCCACATCCCTCCAAACCCTTCCTATTCATGTACCCATCCAGATGCCTTTTAAATGTTGCAATTGTACCAGCCTCCACCACATCCTCTGGCAGCTCATTCCATACACACACCACCCTCTGTGTGAAATAGTTGCCTGTTAGGTCCCTTTTAAAGTTTTCCCCTCTCTCCTTAAGCCTCTAGTATTGGACTCCCCCACTCCAGGGAAAAGGCCTTGTCTGTTTACCCTATCCATGCCCCTCATGATTTCATAAACCTCTATACACTTACCCCTCAAACTCCGACGCTCTAGGGAAAACAGCCCCAGCCTGTTCAACCTCTCCCTACAGCTCAGATCTTCCAACCCTGGCAATATCCTTCTAAATCTTTTCTGAACCCTTTCATGTGCCAAAACATCCTTCCATTAGGAGGGGGACCAGAATTTCACACAATATTCCAAAAATGGTCTAACCAATGTCCTGTACAGCTGCAATATGACGTCCTAACTCCTATACTTAATGCTCTGTCCAATAGAGGAAAGCATACCAAATGCCTTCTTCATTATCCTATCTACCTGTGACTCAAGGTATTCAAGGAATAGTGTGGTCAGATTTTTGTTAACTAGCACAGGCATTGAATGGCCTCTTTCTGTGATGTAAATGCCTATGAGTCTATGAGTATTGAAGGCAATTTTGCTGTCTAACTGTACAATAACTGCACTGGACTATTTCCCCAAACCATCTGCAGGGAATCATTTTGCCTGTATTGCTCATGCCAGTCCCTTTTGTAACGTACAATTTGGCTCATCTGCCATCATTTTGTGTAACATCTCTTCAATTATTGCATGGCTTCTTTGGCACAACTCATTGCTGGACAAAACTTTTGCAGCACTATGTGTCATTATTATATTTACATTTTCACATGTGCTGAAATTCATCATTCGCAAATTTATCTCCAATTTCCATCAAGAAATGTGCAGCCCATCAAGAAACCTGGGCTGACCCAATTTCTTCTATGATTTTTTATCTGTTATAGCCCATCTGTCCTTGTTGTGTACCTCGGTGGATATGCTAAACCAAGTCCCTTATCTACAAAGTGTAATAGATAGATATTCCAACCCTTGTCCCATATTTCCAGAACAATGGCTACCAGTGCAGTAAATTCCTGGACTTAAAGAACACTTAAATCTGGGTATATTAGTGTGTTTCTATATTTAATATAGATCTCACATTACAATGAGATTTGCTCTCCCAGGATGCATACTATTTACCCACAATTCCTTGAATACTTGCTTTAATTTCTGTGAGAAGGAATAATCAAATTGCTTCTGCAGTTACCAAACAATCCTCTGCTGATCAGCTAGAAGACTATCTGTAGGGATCAATAACACACCTTGGATCTCTTGATGGGAAACTCCCACTTTCCTTAATGTAATACAATAAAGTTTAAATCTTGTGAAATGAGAGTTTACCTCTTCACCAAGTATTATTGCTTTATCATTCCCTGTTCAAAGGTATTTTCATTAAAGACTTGCAGGTTATTAATGGTATGTCACCATGGATGATACCAGTGCTTCAGAAATGAAGTAACTCTCCAATTTCATAAGAAAAAAACACTCTCCTTAGAGCTGCACACAAATTATCATCCCATAGGACCATAAGAAATGAAAACAGGAATAGACCATTTGGCAACTCTAACCTACCCTGCCGTTCAAAAAGATCATGACTGATCTGACATTTCTTATGGCCACTTTCCTGCCCTTTCCTCATTACCCTTCATTCCCCAATTGACCAAGAATACGAGTTAGCGTTCAATATACACAAAAAAACTCTGTTCCCACAGCCCTCTGAGGCAAGGAGTTCCAAAGACTCAGGACCCTCAGAAGAAATTTCACCACATCTCAGTCTGAAATTGGTGTACCCCCACCCTCTACATCACCCCCCCCTCGGCAAACAAAAAAAAAATTAAAGGTACAGCTTTCATAGTGTCTGGTCCTATTTTTGTTTGATTTGGCATGGCATTCCGAATACCAGACTGTTAAATAACAGCCACTATCTAACACAGGGAGAAAGTGTGGACTGCAAAGGCTGGAGATCAAAGTCGAGAGTGTAATGCTGGAAAAGCACAGCAGGTCAGGCAACATCCAAGGAGCAGGAGAATTGACATTTCAGGATTCCTGATGAAGGGCTCTTGCCCGAAACATCGATTCTCCTGTTCCCCAGATGCTGCCTGAGCTATTATTTAGTACAGCACAACTGAATGAATCAGCATCTAAGATAAGTTATCTCAGATATGTAAGATATTCATGGATGGCTCAAGTCTTCAGTCATTAAGTCAATTATTTTTACTGCTCATCCTAATCTTGTTCACTCTCAGCATGATCTGTTTTATAAATTTCTTCAATTAGTTAAGTCCTCATTCTTGAACAATTCCTGTCATGGTGATATTTAGAGTCTAGAAACTTCTATTAATTATTCCCCTGAGATTTCAGAGATTTACTTGTCCTTGGCTTTCTCACTATCTGCATTTTCTCCTACAATGGAAATCTATTAAAGTTACGTTCCATCTCAATATGTTTTTCAGCAACTCCATCCTTCTACAGTGCGTGTACTCATGGTGCCTTTGACTTTGAGGCTCAGTAATAAGTGTCTTCCATCTCTGCAACACTCCAGAACTCCCACCACGTCCTGTAAACAGCTGTCTCAAGCAACATTTGTTTAGAGAGGTTGCCATTTGTTCAAAAAGACAGGGTGTACGGGTAAAGTGTGTTTTGTTTCAAGCCTAGTAGTTTAACCAAGCAAATTGCGTCCAGAATACAAAGCATTACTCTTAACTTTCAAATAAGTAGTAGTTTGGGTCTATGCTATCTTTGTATTGGTCTAGTCCATAATAACAATCATTTCTCTGATTTGATGAACTGGCTTAATCCATCACCTAAAGAAATTTGCTTTTTTTAAAACCAATTAGCGAGAGTCAAATGAGTTGCTGGATGAGGCTGGCATTTTCTGGTGTTATGGTCTCCCCTGCTGGTCCTCGGAGGGGGAGGTGGGCATCCCATATCAGCACCATCTCATCCAGCAGGACTCTCAGGTCCCTGCCTGCAAAGCACAGGCACTGGTTTTCCCTTCCACTCTGTGTCCATGCCAAATATCAGGTTCCCTGCAAAGTGGGTCTGTACTGAGAATGCTCAGTGGATGCACAGTGGTCTTTTAATGATAGTACCCAGTGCCAGGGATGCTGGTGAATTCCAGGATATCAAAGTTGCACATGGGATGGTGTGTGGTAAAATCAAACAAGAGGGATACCATAGAGATGGGATTTGTTTGGTAAGATACAGTGAGATGTCTCATTAGGCTTTGTGGTGAGATGCCCTTCACAAATATTATGTTTCCAAACCTCCTCCAATCTCATCTGTCTCTTTCTCTCCCTTAAAAGGGTTTTATTATCACTTGTACAATAGCAACACCTGTATTTTTCTTTTAACGTGAAACGTGGGAAAAAAAGGAAGTTGAAGGAGCTGAAGAATATCTCAGTTACTCCTTTGGAGATGGTGGAGATCGATGCAAGAGTATGTGCTCATGAATATTATCAGATTCAGCTCTGGCAGTACACTAAGAAATGTTCTTTAATTTCGTCCTTTGGCATAAGATAGTTTTATTTTCTCTCTTTTACCTGGAGTTGAATTTCGTAATGGGGCATGACATCACTCAAGCAGCCTGTTATCCACATGACAGGTCTGTTCAGAATGGTACCAACAGTGATGACTTTACTGTAAACTTAGGTTCGAGCATCACTTCCAGCTCGGTATCCATACAATGAGGTGGTGGCAAGCTGGTAATGCTACTGACTCACAATCTATGACTCCTGTTTAATACTATGTAGGCATGGGTTCAAATCCCAGCATAGGCCAACAATAAAATTTCAATTCAAACAATCTGAAATTAAAAGCTACTACTGTTGTCGTGACATCCCAGCTGGTTCACAAATGCCCTTCAAGGAAGGAAATCTGCCATCTTTATCTGGCCTGACCAGACCCAGAGCAATATGGTTGAATCTAGGTCAACTAGGGATAGGTAATCAATATTTGACAAGCCAAAAATGCCCTCATCCTACTAATAATTTTTTAATAATTGGAAACCAGAGCACATAGTACAAAGAACCCAGAGCTTCTCTCAAAGCCATAAACCTGAACATTGTTTATCATTAATAGATGAATTCTCACACCTCTTCCTATGGGTGATCAAAACATAAGGCAGAAGAGGAACTATCTGCTGTCAGATGAGTACATTACCACCTTCAGCACATTTTGGAGACTAACAGCTTCACTCTAACTTGAGAGACAGAAAATAGTCTGGGGTTTGAGGTGTTCCAATAAAAAAAAACTCACCATTGGTTACAACACTTTGTCTTTTTTATTTTGGTTGTGATCTCTTAAATTTTAGGGTTGTCGTGTGCTCTGTTTTGAGTGGGGTGTGCTGAATTCAATGTTGTTTTAGATACAATAACTTTGGTTAATCTTCCTTTGAATTTTCATAAATGACAAATATCAGAATTCAGCCACAACACAAGGCTCACCAGTACACGGTGTCAGGAGCAGGGACTGTCTACAACTGCAGCAACTTGTTGTGTAAGGCAGTTATCACCTGAAAGAGTTAACTGGCTTCATGCGATGAGCTCCACCCATCAAGACAAGTTTCTGGAATGAGCTAACCAGTGGTTAAGTTGTTAATTAGTTGTCTCTAAGTTGCATCCCAGATTGTTTGTGCACCAGGAATGTGAACTTATTTTTAAGTCCAGCCTGTTGTCTCACAAGAGACTATGAAATATTTCAGATGTAATGTAATTAGCCGTTAAATGCTAATCGATCAAACCCACTCTGTTTATCAAGGTTGAGTCATCGTCTGTCGAAGACTTTGTAAGAGCATCCTTTGCAGCTTGGTATCAGTAGTTTAGACTAATACCAACAATGTGGATTGGTGTCAGCAACTCTACTCAGAGCACCTCAGATTGTTCCATTGGATACAGCCACAAGAGAGAAAAAAAATCACAATTCACTATGGGTCCTTCCCAGGGTACCTTAAAAACCTGCAACTTCTACCACCTGATGGGCAAGGGCAGTAGATGCATGGGAGAACTACCATATGCAATTTCCCTTTCAAGCCCCATACCATCCTGACATGGAAACACTGGTCCTGCAGTGTCACTGGGCCAACTCCCTCCTTAACAACATTGTGCATGTCCCTATAACTCAGCTGGACTGCAGTGGCTCAAGAAGGCAGCGGGGGGTGGATAATATATGCTTGCGACAGGCAGCAATGCCCAAATCCCCTAAGGTCAGGGTATTAGGAGTCAAAGGTCAATCAGCACATGGGAGTGAAAAATAGCCATGAACCAGGGAGCAGAATGTAAAAGAAATAGCAAGTTTCTTGAACTGATAAAAAGTGAGCTGGGAGCATTTGCGCAAGTATAGAAATCATTTGGACTCAAACATTATAGAAATTTGGTGAAGCTAAATGGCAGGAGAATATAACTAATACTGCAGTGGATTGTGCCAAATTACAGCAAGAGTCAACTGTTAAAATAGCAAATCCAACTCAAACAGCAATGTGTGAAATAGCTAATTTTGATTAGACAAATATGATTCCTTGGAACAAGCTAACTGGGTTTGAGGAACAGAGATCTGGAAACATTAAGATATAAAGGACTCAAAGTAGCTTAATGTCTCTTAAGGGATTGATGAAGATAGAATGGTACTGAAACAAGAATAAAATACAGAAACAGAGAAGTACTATTCAATTTATGCAGAAACATTCTTGGACTGCACTTGGATTACAATGCACCGCTTTGGATTCCACACATGCGTTTGTTACCTCTGGACTCACTATTCCAATAGATTCCTTGCCAGGTTTCCACCTTCTACCCTGATAGACCAGAGCTGAGTTAAAACTTATCCTAACAGCTATCTAGTTCCACTTAAGTATTAACCTTCTGCTTGTTGAGCTGCATTGGCTTCCAGTTTGCCAATGATATAAATTAAAACTTCCCAAATCTTGAATAGTGTTCCAGTGCACCCTTCCATGTCGTCTGATTTCTACAGCCTTCTGAAAACCTTGTGTCTCTCAGTTCTGGTCTTTTGCAGATCCACAGCTTCTTTTCCCTTATGCAGTGAGTGGTAAGGGTGTGGAATGCCCTACCTGCTAATGTAGTCAACTCAGCCACATTAGGGAGATTTAAACAATCCTTAGATAAGCACATGGATGACTTTGGGATAGGGAAGGGGGACGAGCTGAGAATAGTTCACAGGTTGGTGCAACTTCGAGGGCCAAAGTGCCTGTTCTGCGCTGTATTGTTCTATGTTCTATCACTGAGGGTCATCGTCCCCAGAGACTGCTGTTCACTCCCAGCAACACTCTTTCCTCCTTTCATAGATCATGACCCACAGTACATCAAATGTACCCCTTTGATCACTGCAGCATGCCTTCTAATTCCTTTCACAATGCTCAGCAATTTGTTTGAGGGGGCAGCCTCTTAAAAGGCTCTGTGGGCACAGTAATTTAAAGAAGTCAACCTGTGTGTGGTCCCTGTGGGAGCGACAAGTTTAAAGAAAGGTCAAAGCAAGAAGAAATGGTGAGAAAGTTTGCAGATGACGCCAAAATTGGAGGTGTAGTGGGCAGTGAAAACGTTACCTCAGAGTACAATGGAACCTTGATTAGGTGGGCTGATGGACGGAGGAGTGGCAGATGGAGTTTAGTTTAAATAAATGTGAGATGCTGCATTTTGGAAAGGCATATCAGGGCAGGACTGATACACTTTATGGTAGGGTCCTGGAGAGTGTTGCTGAACAAAGAGACCTGAGTGTGCAGGTTCATAGCTTCTTGAAGGTGGAGTCATAGGTAACAGGGTATTGAAGAAGGAATTTGGTAGTGCATTGAGTATTGGAGTTGGGCTGTATGTTGTGATTGTGCAGGATATTGGTTAGGCCACTTTTGGAATACTGCTTTCAATTCTGGTCTCCCTGCTATAGGAAAAATGTTGGAAAACTTAAAAGGGTGCACAAAAAATTTACAAGAATTTTCCTGGAGTTGGAAAGTTTGAACTAGAATGAGAGGCTGATTAGGCTGGGGCTGTTTTATCATGAGGGGCATGGAAAGGGTGAATAACTAAGACTTTTTTCCTCAGGGTAGGGGCATTCATAACAAGAGTTCAAGGTGAGAAGGGAAAGACAACTAAGAGGCAACTTTTTCACACAGAGGGTGGTGCGTGCATGGAATGAATTACCAGAGGAGACTGGTACAAATACAATATTTAAAAGACATCTGTATAGGTATATGAATTGGAAGAGGCTGGAGGGATATGGGCCAGATGCTGGCAAATGAGAGTAGGTCAGATTAGGATGTCTGGTCAGCATTGTTGAGTTGTACCAAAGGGGTCTGTTTATGTGCTTTACGGCTCTATGACTCAAACACTGGTCACCTATCCTCTTAGGTGGCTGGGTGCTATGTCTTAATAACCTTCTTTGGGACTTGCAGCTAAACTAATAACAATTATTTTCAAACAAAATTCCTGGTTATTCTGCTTGTTGCTGATTGTAGGATGGCCATGGAGTGGTAAAAACAGAGAGCATCTCGAGGAGATTTGATGGATGGATGAGGGTGAAGCAAATAGAGGGATATGAATGAGAAGAGATCGTTAGAGTGGGACGAGGTTTATGGTGGATCAGAAAGACCGGCAAATACATCAGTTTTGCCAAAGACCCGGTTTCTCTCCTGCCGCTCCTTTGTAATTCTGTCGAAGAATTTCTCAAACGTGGTAGTGCAATTCAAAGTCTACAGCAGACGGGTTCTGATAATCTAGCTTTAATGCTCATGTGTATTTTCATTGCACGTAATTGCATTGTCCCTGAAGACAGGAGCTATCATTGACACCCGAAAAATACACAGTATACAAGCACCACAAGAGAGACCTTAATTACACCTTCCTGACACCTCAATTAATGGTATTTTCACACTGATTAAAGCCTAATCACACCCAATGCTAAATATAAAGCAATCCTGTTGCCATTCACAGTTGTGAAGCCAGATGCTTGAATACTTCAGGATAGGATTATACCTCTGTGAAAGGATCAGGTTTTGAAGTACTGCAGGATTACAGTGCAAAAAAAAAGATTTAGGAGTAGGTCTAACAATCTGCTTTCAATCAATGTCCTACTTAGAATTGAAGTGGACTCTGGAGATATGATATAAAAAAACATCATTAGAAGGAATTGTATAGGTCTATACTTGGTAATGCTGGGGGAACAGATACCTTGCAAGTGCTGGCTTCAGAATCACACTGCAAATTGCTTTGTATGTCGGCCCAAAGATGCATGCAGCCTGGGGGCAACTTAATCTGTTGCTGAAAAATCATGGAAATTTGAACAAGATTCTTCGGGGACTTTACAGGGTAGATTCAGAAAGATTGTTTCTCCTCATAGGAGAGTCTAGATTCAGAGGGCATAACCTCAGAGTAAGGGAATGCATATTTAATGGAGAGATGGGGAATTTCTTCTCTCATGCTGAGTTGTTGCATTTTTCTGTGGGATTTGTTCCAACAGAGGGCTGCTGAGGCTAGATTGTTGAGTATATTAAAGACTGACATGGGTTTTTAAACATGAACAAAATCAAAGGCTAGGGGGAAAAGGCAGGAAAGCGGAGTAGACCATTATTAGATCAGCCATGATCTTATTGAATGGAGAACTGAAATAACTGCACAGAGGCCAATATCCCATCACCAAGATACCCTTTATTTACTTGTGCCCAATACACTGGCTTTGGCCAGCCAGGGCAGCATCAATCGCCTGAATGGAGGAGGTTCTCAATCCCCTGTTTACATTGATCAGCCAAGGCTTCCTCATTGGCCCAGTCAAGGATCTCACAGCCAATGAGATCCATCTGATTCCAATCACTACAGGAGCAGACCCGATCGGCTGAATGGCTGATTTGAAAAGTACTTTGCAAAGTGCACTTGGATGTCTTCAGGATTTGAAAGGCTTCATACATATAGGCAAGTTATTTTCTTTTTTCAACCTAATTAGGATTTGCAAGTTGCATGCAAGAAAATGCCAAATTTCGCATCATTTTACAAGCTAAAGTTTTACCTCATTTGACCAGCATTCATGCACATTAAACATACGTTTAATAACCATCATCTGGGAGACTATATTTTAAAATTTGATTTATCTGCTCCTAAAACTTATGGTCTTATGTTCTTAAATGAGCTAAAGGCAAATCTTTTTGTTTATTTATGGCTATTTAATGATCTGAAGATGTTTCCACTCACGAAACCAACCCTGCCCCCTGCGTTCCAGAATCACCTACCCAAGATTCCTGTCATTGGGTTTTTCTCAAAGATTCTCTTCAAAATGCAGTCTTTATCTCTGTTTTTTTAATTGAAATATTTCATATTTCCCTTTTTAATTTATCTTTAGAGTCATAGAGTTATAGAGATGTACAGCACAGAAACAGATCCTTCGATCCAACTTGTCCATGCTGACCAGGTATTCCAACCCAATCCAGTCCCGTTAGCCAGCACCCGGCCTATATCCCTCCAAACCCTTCCTATTCATAAACCCATCCAGATGCCTCTTAAATGTTGCAATTGTACCAGCCTCCACCACGTCCTCTGGCAGCTCATTCCACACATGTACCACGCTCTGAGTCAAATAGTTGCCCCTTAGGTCTCTTTTATATTTTTCCCCTCTCACCCTAAACCTATGCCCTCTAGTTCTGTACGCCCCCATCCCGGGAAAAGACATGATCTATTTCTCTTACCCATGTCCCTCATGGTTTTATAAACTTCTATAGGGCCATCCTTTAGCCTCTGACGCTCCAGGGAAAACAGCCCAAGCCTGTTCAGCCTCTCCCTATAGTTCAAATCCTCCAACCCTGGCAACGTCCTTCTAAATCTTTTCTGAACCCTTTCAAGTTTCACGACATCCTTCCAGTAGGAAGAAGACCAGAATTGCTTGCAGTATTCCAAAACTGGCCTGAACAATATCCTGGACAGTTGCAACATGACCTCCCAACTCCTATACTCAATACTCTGACCAATAAAGGAAAGCATACCAAATACCGTCTTCACTATTCTATCTACCTGCAACTCCACTTTCAAGGAGCTATGAACCTGCACTCCAAGGTCTCTTTGTTCAGCAACACTCTCCAGGACCTTACCATTAAGTGTATAAGTCCTGTTCTGATTTGCTTTTCAAAATGCAGCACCTCACATTTACCTAAATTAAACTCCATCTGCCACTCCTCAGCCCATTGGCCTATCTGATTAAGATCCCATAGAGGTAACCTTCTTCACTGTCCACTACATCTCCAATTTTGGTGTCATCTACAAACTTACTAACTATACCTCCTACTTTCACATTCAAACAATTTATATAAATGACAAAAAGTAGAGGACCCAGCACTGACCTTTGGAGCAATCCACTGATCACAGGCCTCCAGTCTGTAAAGCAATCCTCAACCACCATCCTCTGTCTTCTATCTTTGAGCCAGTTCTGTTTCCAAATGGCTAGTTCTCCCTGTATTCCATGAGATCTAGCCTTATTAACCAGCTTCCCACAGGGAACCTTGTCAAATGCCTTACTGAAGTCCATGTAGAGCATGTCTACTGCTCTGTCCTCATCAATCCTCTTTGTTACTTCTTCAAAAAAACTCAATCAAGTTCGTGAAACATGATTTCCCATGCACAAAGCCATGCTGCTTATCCCTAATCAGTCCTTGCCTTTTCAAATGCATGTACATCCTGTCCCTCAGGACTCCCCCTAACAACTTGCACACTACCAAAACGTTTCTTGTAAACATTTAGCAAATTCCTCTCCATCTAAACCCTTAACACTGTGGCAATCCCAGTCTATGTTTGGAAAGTTAAAATCCCCTATCATAATCATGCCATTATAACTGAAATCTCCTTCCAAATTTGTTTCTCAGTTTCCTGAAGACTGTTAGGGAATCTATAACACAATCTCAATAAGGTGATTATCCCTTTCTTGTTTCTCAGTTCCACTCAAATAACTTCCCAAGATATATTCCCCGGGGTATCCTCTCTCAGTTCAGCTGTAATGCTATCCCTAATCAAAAACGCCACTCCCCCTTCTCTCTTGCCTCCCTTTCTATCCTTTAGGGCCAGCGACCATAATTCTATTAGATTTAGATTTAAAATAGTGATAGAAAAGGATAGACCAGATCTAAAAGTTGAAGTTCTAAATCAGAGAAAGGCCAATTTCAGGTAGGACCGATAAATTAAATTGCATTTACTTCAAGACAAGAGGCCTAACAGGGAAGGCAGATGAACTCAGAGCATGGTTAGGAACATGGGACTGGGTTATCATAGCAATTACAGAAACATGGCTCAGGGATGGGCAGGACTGGCAGTTTAATATTCCAGGATACAAATGCTACAGGAACATGCCTCTCCATTCACTTATTCAGGATAGAATTAGTAGTCATGTGGAGAAAGGTGGGCTGATTAGCAGCGGGCAGCATGAATTTCTATAGAAGAAGTCACATTTAACTAACTTGCTGGCGTTTTCTTTTGAAAGGCTGAACGAGGGTAACACTATCAATGTGGTATACATAGATTTCCAGAAGACGTTTGATACAGTGTCCAACAAAAGACTCGTCAGGAAAGTTATGGTTCATGGTGTAAAAGGGACAGTAGTAACATGGATATAAAATTGAGCATGCAAAAGGAAATGGAGTAATTGTCAATGGATATTTTTTGGGCTGGAGAAAAATTTGTTATAGATTTCCCCATGGTTCAATATTGGGACTCCTGCTTCTCCTGATACATAAATGATCTGGATCTTGATGTGCAGGAACAGTTTTGCAGTTTGCAGATGATACAAAACTTGGAAGAACTGTAAACTCTGAGGAGGACAGTGTGGAACTCAGAAAGGACATTGACAAGTTGAAGGATAGAAAGGGAGGCAAGACAGGAGGGGGAGTGGCATTTTTGATAAGGGATAGCATGACTGCTGTACAGAGGGAGGATATCACAGGGAATATATCCTGGGAAGTTATTTGAGTTTCAAGACTCTAGCAACAACTGCTAAAGGCTAAAACTAAAAAAACCTCCTGATTCTGTGGGAGCTTGATCCCAGCCATTCAGGCTGCTTCTATTGTTCCAACTTAAAAAAAAATCCACAGCCTCAAAATCTGTTTACTTTATTGGCTTTGAAGAAATCTGTTCAGTGTCTCTGACTCACCCTATCTTCATTAAATAAAAGACAAAAATACACATCCTAAAGCCACAGTATCATCACAGTATGCACCAAGATAGGTGCAGCTGTTGATCAATTTTGCAAGGCTTGTGATAGGTAAAGGCAATGACAAATGCAGTGTGCGAGAGCAAAGGCAGATGCAGCTACAAAGAGTCATACGCCAACCCGAACAGATCACAGACATAGACTATCTTCCCTTTCCAATAAAAGATATCCAGCAACCCACCAGATATAAAGTAATCAACAATAAAAGTATGACAATGAGACAGAAAGTGACAAACTCATGTTCCATACCGTTAATCTTGTGGAAAATAAGAATGTCATCACACTGTCTGAAACATTTGCAAAATTTCCAAATTATCTGTCCTCTGAAAACTGTATTAGTGCCCAGGATTGACACACAGGCAAGTACCTCTGTGGAATGTAAAACAAAAATGTGCCCACAAAGGGGGAAGCTGTCAAAATGTATGAATATTAAACTTTTGGCATGCAATTATTCATTAAATTCAAGTGTAGATCAATACTGCTGGATGCTGCAGATGTTTCATATTGTAGATCAGCAACTGCAGGTTTTCCAGCCTGTTTTGACCTCACCCAAGACACCATTCCTGGACTCTGTCAATCATCAGAAACACAAGGGAAACTGCAACAGGCTACTCAAGAAGCATTTGCAGAACTATGAGGTGATATAAAGTCATAGAGGTTTATAGCATGGAAATAGACCCTTCGGTCCAACACGTCCATGCTGACTAGATATCCCAACCCAATCTAGTCCCACCTGCCAGTACTCAGCCTATATCCCTCCAAACCCTTCCTATTCATCTACCCATCCAAATGCCTCTTAAATGTTGCAATTGTACCAGCCTCCACCACTTCCTCTGGCAGCTCATTCTATACACGTCCCACCCTCTGCATGAAAAAGTTGCCCCTTATATCTTTCCCCTCTCACCCTGAACCTGTGCCGACTTGTTTTGGACTCCCCGACCCCAAGGAAAAGACTTTGCCTATTTACCCTATCCGTTGCTCTCACAATTTTATAAACCTCTATAACGTCACCCCTCAGCCTCCGGCGCTCCAGGGAAAATCTGGTGGTATTAACACTTCCCTATTCAAACGGAGAACCCAAGTAATTTTCTAGGGATCTAGGTTCATGGCAAATGGTGGAATTTTAACTCAATTTAAAACAATGTCTGGAATTAAGAATCTAATGAAGACTATGAAATCATTGTCAGAAAGCTTTATCTGATTCATTAACGCTCTTTTAGGCTGGAAACTGATCTTACTTGTTGTGGCCTCAATATAACTCCAAACCCACAAGGTTCGATTGATTCCGACCTGCCCTTTGGGGAATTAGGAATGTGCAATAAATGCTTGACCAGCCAGCGATGTCCGCATCCTGTAAATGAACTTTAAAAAAAGTGACTGAGAAATGGAACACTTCCTTTTAAGTTAATGGAATGAAATTTCCACCTCTCTGCTATGGTGAGAAAAATGACATTTCCAGAGGACAAGACTGGACAAGTAGTTTCATAGAATACCACCTCCGAGAGAGTGACGTCTTTCGATTGTCTCCGCCCAATTCAAAGAGGTCAATGAAGAGCTGAAAATGCAAGAATGGAAGCAGTATGGATTAATAATCCAGAGCTTTTAGTCCAATGACAATATTTCCAGATTACAAAAGGAAGATCATGCTCTGAAGAAGCAGCTACAGAAATATTGGCATGAGCTCAGATCAATGCTGGAAAAACTGACAGTGCAACAAAAACAGATGGAGATGTACAATGTAGTCTAAAAGGAATACAAATCAGTTATCAGTCAGTCATACAGTATGGAAATAGATCCTTTGATCCAATCAGTCCACACCAACTGTATTCCCAAACTAAACTTGACCTACCAGCCTGCACTTGGACCACATCTCTCCAAACCTTTCCCATTCATTTACTTATCTAAACATCTTTAAATGTTGTAACTGCACCTGCATCTAGCACTTTCTCTGGCCGATTGTTCCACACATGAACCACGCTCTGTGTAAAAATATTCACCCTCATGTCCTTTTTAAATCTTTCTCCTCTCACCTTTACAAAAACCACCTAGTTTTGAACATCCCCACCCATTCTCATTCAGCTTATCTATGCCTCTCATAAACCTCAAAAAGGCCACCCCTCAACTTCCTACTAGTCAATTTTTATATCTGAAACCCTCCATTCCTGGTGATATCCTGGTAAATTCTTTTTAAACCCTCTCCATTTTAATATTGCATTCCTACACCAAGGTGACCAGAACTGCATATTGTACCCCAGAAGAGGTCTCACCAACGTCCTGTACAACCTCAACATGACATCTGAACTCCTACATGCAAAGGTATGAGAAAGAAGGCAAGCATGCCAAATGCCTTCCTAACTACCTGAACTTTGATGCAAATAATTATGTATCTGAACCCCTCGTTCTTTCCGTTCTAACACACTGCCTACCCTCCTTTCAGAAATAAATGCCGATGATACCCAATTAAAGAACTTAAGCGGGGCATCAAGGTAACCAACAAACACTAAAACAGCAAATGGGAAAGTCCAGTCTTCAAAACAAAAAGCTATAAAGGTTGTACAGTTATCACGACAGATTATGAAAGAGAAAAATGTATTGGACCAAGCACAGGCAAAAACCTTTATAAAATTTGAAGAATCCCCGGTGTGAAACCTAAACTATCAAAACGAACTGGAATTTCTTGACGAATAAGACATAAGCATTAAGAGGAGTTAAACCACACGAAACAGTTGGAGTAATCAGCTCAGTCCGGGGCTAACCTGGAACAAACTTTGCTGTCGTGATCAGGATAATGAAATGCTGAAATAGCAACAAAATTCTGTGAGACAAAAACTTGACAATACAAATAGGAACAATGTCATTGATGACTGTGGAAAACAATAGGCACCTCCAGGCAAAGTCACCATCATGAGATCTGGATGTATCATTAAATTAATTATAGGTTATAGAGATACATAGGCTCACTTGTCTGTGCAAATAGTTAACCCTTTGTTTAGAAAGAATGGGGATGCTGGATTGAATACATTGCCTTTGAGAGAATTCATCTTTAAGGACTCCATATGCTGTCTGTATGCAATGCTGCGACTCTGTCAGTCAGTTTTGAATTTGCAAGTTTAACGCACAAAAATCAATTGGTTACAGTAATATCTGCTTTATAACAACTGATGTGTTTTATGTTTTAAAGTAAATAACCAATGGAACAGTTAACTTGCTTATCAACATCAAAATCAGAGCTAATTAAAATAAATGTGTGGTTAAATGGTCACTCGGGTTCTTCTGGGGAGGTTGGTACTGGCACAGCTGTATAAGTGATTGCAGAATCAGTCTTTAGCAAAATTCGCGCTGGTTCCAACCCTTCAGTTTGCACAAGACCTAAGCCAGACTGAGAATCTATACCAGGGAATTGTTACAGATTGAGGGTATGACTTGGTTCCAGTCTCCTGTGAGAAGCAGTTGGTGCAGTTACCACTGAGTGTAGTAAAAAGCTCAGGCCCAAGCTTAATGGGGTGAAACTGGTTGAGAAAGAATAAAGAACAAAGACTAATCCAGCACAGAAACAAGCCCTTTGGCATCCAAGCCTGCACCGACACATTTTGAGCTTCCATATTAAAACTGTCTTCACTTACAGGATTTATATCCCTCTTTTGTTTGCCAATATCACAAGTTTAAAATTTTCATTTTACAGTTTTGTTATACCACTAATGGGAGTGAAGCATAACAGAATTAAAGTAGTGCTCAGCAGATACCAGGAAAGGGAGGTTTCATCTGGGAAACTTATGGTTCCTCACGTTGGAAGCCGTATAATAGACTGTGCTGTTGACAGGCTAAATTATGTGTTAGTCACTGCAGAGATATGGTTATATAGTGACCAGGGCAAACAGCTTTATTGAAGGTTATTTAACAATTTAGAAAGATAGACAGAAAGTAAAAGGAGCTAGGGAGTTCTTAAAGCAGAGACGATAGACAGTAAGCTTGATAGAGATTTTCAAAACCGTGGCTGAATTGACTGGGGTTATTTTCCCTGAAGTTCGAGGCTAAGGGGAGACCTTATAGAGTTTATAAAACCATGAGGGGCATGGATAGGGTAATTAAATAACGTCTTTTCTCCAGGGTGGGTGAGTCCAAAATTGGAGGGCTGAAAATGTGTTGCTGGTCAAAGCACAGCAGGCCAGGCAGCATCTCAGGAATAGAGAATTCGACGTTTCGAGCATAAGCCCTTCATCAGGAATGAGGAGAGTAGCCAAGCAGGCTAAGATAAAAGGTAGGGAGGAGGGACTTGGGGGAGGGGCGATGGAGGTGGGATAGGTGGAAGGAGGTCAAGGTGAGGGTGATAGGCCGGAGTGGGGTGGGGGCGGAGAGGTCAGGAAGAAGATTGCAGGTTAGGAGGGCGGTGCTGAGTTGAGGGACAACCAGGACAACCTGTACCTACAACAAATCCGAAGCCTCCAGCAACAGACCTCCCTCCGGATCCTCCGCTCCACCCTTGCAGCCATGCGTCGCCACTTACACTCCCTGCAATCAGCCCTACCCCAGCTCAGGACAACACTCTCACAGACCTGCAAAGGACCCCTGCTGTTAACAACACGACAGCTGGAGGAGGAGCACCTCATCTTCCGCCTGGGAACCCTCCAACCACAAGGTATGAATTCAGATTTCTCCAGTTTCCTCATTTCCCCTCCCCCCACCTTGTCTCAGTTGGTTCCCTCAACTCAGCACCGCCCTCCTAACCTGCAATCCTCTTCCTGACCTCTCCGCCCCCACCCCACTCCGGCCTATCACCCTCACCTTGACCTCCTTCCACCTATCCCACCTCCATCGCCCCTCCCCCAAGTCCCTCCTCCCTACCTTTTATCTTAGCCTGCTTGGCTACTCTCTCTCATTCCTGATGAAGGGCTTATGCTCGAAACGTCGAATTCTCTATTCCTGAGATGTTGCCTGGCCTGCTGTGCTTTGACCAGCAACACATTTTCAGCTGTGATCTCCAGCATCTGCAGACCTCATTTTTTACCCCAAAATTGGAGGGAACAGGATTAAAGTGAGAGGGGAAAGATTTAAAAGGGATCCAAGGGGCAACGTTTTCACACAGAGAGTAGTGCAAGTATGGAATGAGCTGCCAAAGGAAGTGGTGGAGGCTGACACAGTTACAACATTTAAAAAGCATCTGGCTGGGTATACAAATAGGAAGGGTTCAGACGAATATGGGCAAATGCTGGCAAATGGAACTAAATTTATTTAGGATATCTGGTCGGCATGGACGTGCTGGACTGAAGGGTGTGCTTGCATGCTGTATGCCTATAACTCTATGACTCTATTCCCTTCCTATTCTTGCATTCGTCCAAGTGCTTCTTGACTGCTGTTATTGTGAGTGTGTTCCAGGCACTCACCACCCTTTGTGTGAAAAACCTGTCTCGCACATCTTTTTTAAACTTACCCTCTACCTCTTGGAGCTGTGTCCCCTGGTAATTAACCCCTCCACCCAGGAGTTTCCACTCTATCCATGCTATTCACAATCTTGTAAACTTCTACCAGCTTACCTCTCAACTTCTTGCATTCCGATGAAAACAAATCCAATCTATCTAGCCTTCTTTCATAGCTAAAATCCCCCATACCGGGCAACACCCTGGTAAACCTTTTCTGTACCCTCTCCAAAGTAGCCACATCCTCTGGTAGTATGGTGACCAGAACTGTATACAATATTCCAAGTGTGGCCGAACTGAAGTGCTATAGAGCTACAGCATAATCTGTCTATCCTTATACTAAATGCCCCTTCCAATGAAGGCAAGCATTCCAAAGGCCTTTTTTACTCCCTTATCTACCTGCGCTGCCACCTTCAGTGATCTGTGGACCCCTACACCCAGATCCCTCGCACCTCTTAGGCAGAGTCAGCAATCTCTCTTTGTGGAACTGAAGAGAGGAGCTGTACATCACAATTGACAGCAAAGTAATTCTTCTTAGAATAAAGTTTAAAAATATCTGCTGATCAACGTTGCTTTAAACAAAGGATGATCTATCATTATGGACTGTAGGTGAATCACTCAGTTACTAATGACTGTTCATTCACTGAGACTGAACTGTTAAAGAGATTCAGGTGGAGTCTGTGGTTAATCCAACTGACTACAGAATGGTCTCTCACTCCTGTTGTATATTCACTGACTTGTTCTAGGATTTATAGATTTGATTTGCAATGCAGGGATGACACTGGTTTCTTGTTAAAATGCTTTAAATTATATCTACAAATAGAAATAGTCTTTAAATATGTTTATCCCAATGCATCTTTCAGGAATTTTTATTGGAGAAAGTGAGGACTGCAGATGCTGGAGATCAGAGCTGAAAATGTGGTGCTGGAAAAGCGCAGCAGGTTAGGCAGCATCCAAGAAGCAGGAGAATTGACGTTTCGGGCATGGGCCCTTCTTCAGGAATGGTTCCAAGATTCCTGAAGAAGGGCTCATGCCCGAAATGTCAATTCTCCTGCTCCTTGGATGCTACCTGACCTGCTGCACTTTTCCAGCAACACATTTTCAGGTCTTTTGAGCAGATCCATTTACTGTCGGGTTAGGATGAGGGTTAGGATTTTACTTCTTTTCCAATGTTATTTCCAAGCTACTGAGCACGCCCCTGATTTTACTGTTTGGTATCAAGGTACCAGAGAGAGTGTGAAATAAGGTGCATGGCCAAAGGGCAAATGGATTATCATCATGTCTTTGACTGTTGGCATCTGCGATTCATTGAACTGAAGTGAACATGGTCCTTTTGGAGGCAGCATAAAGAATGCAATTCCTTGTAGGACAAGATCAAACTAATGCCTCTTTGTATTTTCTTTGAAAGTTTCTAAACATCTTCAACCATCAATCTTTTTCTTTCCATCATAGTTTCTTCTGATCAAAGTCAGAAAGTCATAGAGGTGTACAGCTTGGAAACAGACCCTTCGGTCCAACCCATCCGTGCCGACCAGATATCCCAACCCAATCTAATCCCACCTGCCAGCACCCAGCCCATATCCCTCCAAACCCTTCCTATTCATATACCCATCCAAATGCCTTTTAAATGTTGCAAGTGTACCAGCTTCCACTACTTCCTCTGGCAGCTCGTTCCATACACGTACCACCCTCTGTGTGAAAAACTTGTCCCTTAGGTCTCTCTTATATATTTCCCCTCTCACCCTAAACCTCTGCCCTCTAGTTCTGGATTCTCCCACCCCAGGGAAAAGACTTTGTATATTTATCCTATCCATGCCCCTCATAATTTAGTAAACCTCGATAAGGTCACCCCTCAGCCTCCGATGCTCCAAGGAAAACAGCCCCAGTCTGTTCAGCCTCTCCCTGTTGCTCAAATCCACCAACCCTGGCAACATCCTTGCAAATCTTTTCTGAACCCTTTCAAGTTTCACAACATCTTTCCGATAGGAAGGAGACTAGAATTGCATGCAATGTTCGAACAGTGGCCTAACCAATGTCCTGTACAGTCGCAGCATGTACTCCCAACTCCTGTACTCAATACTCTGACCAATAAAGGAAAGCATACCAAATGCCTTCTTCACTATCCTATCTACCTGCGACTCCACTTTCAAGGAGCTATGAACCTGCACTCCAAGGTCTCTTTGTTCAGCAACATTCTCTAGGACCTTACCATTAAGTATGTAAGTTCTGCTAAGATTTGCTTTCCCAAAATGCAGCACCTCACATTTATCTGAATTAAACTCCATCTGCCACTTCTCAGCCCATTGGCCCATCTGGTCAAGATCCTGTTGTAATCTGAGGTAATTCTCTTCGCTGTCCACTGCACCTCCAATTTTGGTGATATCTGCAAACTTACTAACTGTACCTCTTATGCTCGCATTCAAATCATTTATGTAAATGACAAAACGTAGAGGGCCCAGCACCGATCCTTGTAGCACTCGACTGGTCACAGGCCTGCAGTCTGAAAAACAACCCTCCACTACCACCCTCTGTCTTCCACCTTTGAGCCAGTTCTGTATCCAAATGGCTAGTTCTCCCTCTATTCCATGAGATCTAACTTTGCTGACCAGTCTCCCATGGGGAACCTTGTCGAACGCCTTACCGAAGTCCAAATAGATCACATCTACTGCTCTGCCCTCATCAATCCTCTTTGTTACTTCCTCAAAAAATTCAATCAAGTTTGTGAGACATGATTTCCCACGTACAAAGCCATGTTGACTATCCCTAATCAGTCCTTGCCTTTCCAAATACATGTACATCCTGTCCCTCAGGATTTCCTCCAACAACTTGCCCACCACCGAAATCAGGCTCACTGATCTATAGGTCACTGCTTTTTCCTTACCATCTTCTTGAACAGTGGCACCATGTTTGCCAACCTCCAGTCTTCGGCATCTCACCTGTGACTATCGATGATACAAATATCTCAGCAAAAGGCCCAGGAATCACTTCTCTAACTTCTCACAGAGTTCTAGGGTACACCTGACCAGATCCTGGGATTTATCCACCTTTACCCATTTCAACACATCCAGCACTTCCTCCTCTGTAATATGGACATTTTGCAAGATGTCACCATCTATTACCCTACAATCTATATCTTCCATATCCTTTTCCATAGTAAATACTGATGCAAAAAAGTCATTTAGTATCTCCCCCATTTTCTGCGGCTCCACACAAAGGCCGCCTTGTTGATCTTTGAGGGGCCCGACTCTCTCCCTTGTTCCCTTTTTGTCCTTAATGTATTTGTTAAAACTCTTTGGATTCTCCTTAATTCTATTTGCCAAAGCTATCTCATGTCCCATTTTTGCCCTCCTGATTTCCCTCTTAAGTATACTCCTACTTCCTTTATATTCTGCTAAGGATTCACTCGATCTATCCTGTCTATATCTTTCATATGCTTCCTTCTTTTTCAAACCCTCAATTTCTTTAGTCATCCAGCATTCCCTGTACCTACCAGCCTTCCCTTTCACCCTGACAGGAATATACTTTCTCTGGATTCTTGTTATCTCATTTCTGAAGGCTTCCCATTTTCCAGCTGTCCCTTTACCTGCGAACATCTGCCTCCAGTCAGCTTTTGAAAGTTCTTGCCTAATACCGTCAAAATTAGCCTTTCTCCAATTTAGTAATTCAACTTTGGATCTGGTCTATCCTTTTTCATCACCATTTTAAAACGAATGGAATTATGGTCGCTGGTCCCTTAGTGCTCCCCCACTGACACCTCAGTCACCTGCCCTGCCTTATTTCCCAAGAGTAGGTCAAGTTTTGCACCTTCTCTAGTAGGTACATCCACATACTGAATCAGAAAATTGACTTGCACACACTTAACAAATTCCTCTCCAACTAAACCCTTAACACTATGGCAATCCCAGTCTATGTTTGGAAAGTTAAAATCCCCTACCATAACCACCCTATTATTCTTACAGATAGCTGAGATCTCCTCACAAGTTTGTTTCTCAATTTCCCTCTGATTATTAGAGAGTCTATAATACAATTCCAATAATGTGATCATCCCTTTCTTATTTCTCAGTTCCACCCAAATAACTTCCCTGGATGTATTTCCAGGAATATCCTCCCTCAGTACAGCTGTAATGCTATCCCTTATCAAAAATGCCACTCCCCCTCCTCTCTTGCCTCCCTTTCTATCCTTCCTATAGTATTTGTATCCTGGAACATTCAGCTGCCAGTCCTGCCCATCCCTGAGCCATGTTTCTGTAATTGCTATGATATCCCAGCCCCAAGTTCCTAACCATGCCCTGAGTTCATCTGCCTTCCCCGTTCAGCCCCTTGCATTGAAATAAATACAGTTTAATTTATCAGTCCTACCTTGTCCCTGCCTGCCCTGACTGTTTGACTCAGTTCTGTTCTCAGCTGTACCAGTCTCAGATTGATCTCTTTCCTCACTCTCTCCCTGGGTCCCCACCCTCCCCACCACCACCACCTTAATTGTTTAAATCCTCCCAAGCAGACCTAGCAAATTTCCCTGTCAGTATATTATTCCCCTTCCAATTTAGGTGCAATCCGTCCTTCTTGTACAGGTGACTTCTACCCCAAAAGAGATTCCAATGGTCCAAAAATGTCAATCCTTCTCCCATACACCAGCTCCTCAGCCATGCATTCATCTGCTCTATCCTCTTATTCATGCCCTCACTAGCTCGTAGCACCAGGAGTAATCCAGATGTTACTACTCTCGAGGACCTCCTTTTTAAATTTCTGCCTAACTCCTTGTAATCTCCCTTCAGAATCTCAACCTTTTCCCTTCCTATGTTGTTGGTTCCAATGTGGACAATGACCTCCTGCTGGCCCTTCTCCCCCGTGAGAACATTCTGCACTGTCTCAGAAATCCTTGATCCTGGTACAAGGGAAGCAACACACCATTCTGCTTTTTTGCTGTTGGTCACAGAAACATCTGTTTGTACCTCAGACTAGAGAATCCCCTAACACAATTGATCTCTTGGAACCCGACGTACCCCTCATTGCATTAGAGCCACTCTCAATACCAGAAACTTGGCTGTATGTGCTATGTTCCCTGAGAGTCCATCATCTCCTACATTTTCCAAAATAGTATACCTGTTTGAAATGCGTATATCCACAAAAGACTCCTGCCCTGGGTGCCAACCTCTCCTATCCTTCCTGGAGTTAACCCAAATATGTGACTGTATCTGAGACATTCCCCCTTTCCTATAATTGTCATCCATCACATACTATTGCTGTTTCAAATTCTTCATTGCTTTGAACTGTCTCTCCAACCGATCCACTCGATCTGATAAGATTCGCAGCCAACAACATTTATGGCAGATATAATCCACAGTAACCCTTAAACTCTCTTTAAATTCCCACATCTGACAGGAAGTACATATCACTGCAAAGGCCATTTTTGCTACTTCACAATCTACAGACCCAGAAATTAACACAGTTTTATTCCTCTACAAACACTGCCTCAGGTTAAATTAATAGTTATGCTTATATTCTAAGTTTAATCAAGAGATATATCTCCAAAAACATATAATCAAGAAAGAACCCACTCTACTCATTACTGCTGATTATCTGTATGCCACACTTAAAACAATGATTAACTTATCTGATTCTTGCTGTGAACTTCACCCAACAGTCCCTCCAAGATCAGTTGAGAATTTCACTGTTTGTTAATTTTCCCAGATGCACTCCGATGTCCAGCGCTGCATGAATTCAAACAGCAAAGGCAGTAATTGTGCAGGTTCGTTCATTCATTCATTCATTCATTCATTTTTGTTCACTCACTGTCTCTCTCTCTCTCTCTCTCACTCTCCTACACTGTCCTCACCATGTGCTTCCTTTGTCTGTTCTTCTCCCTTTTAAAACTGCTGTTGTTTTGACTTTTTTTTCCAAAGTTCCAAAACAATGCAACAGCATATAAAACAGTAATTGCTGCTCCTGGAATTCAAGGAAATCACCTCCAACACCTAAAATACCTCCAAAAAAAGCAGCAGCTGTTACAGCCTGTAATCTTTCCCATCCTCCATCTTGGATTACCCAGAATCCTCTCATTCAAGAAAGAGGTAGGAAGTAGGAATAATATCTGAGAAAATTCAGAACTTCAACTAAAGATAAAAGTCTGGCAAAAGAAGTTCAGCATGCCAGTGTAAACAATATTTAAGATTGCTATTTTGATTAACAGTTGTAATTTAATGTTTCTGTATTTTAGCAAGATTTTTTTTGCTTGGAAAGTGCAATGTTTATCTAGTTATTACTTCATAGTTTTTATAGTTTTGTAAATCATGATAAAATTGGAAACTTGTAGCAGAATTTCGGCAAATTGACAGACAATAAATGCTGGCCAACCAATGACACACATATCCCACAAATGATTAAAAACGAATTTCACTAACTGGCAGTACATAGACATTTGAGAATATTTTTTCCTTCAGTTATTACTGGTATTTACATGAATGGAATCTTCATTTGCATGACACTGTGCTGCATTGTCTCCCAAAGAACAACATGAAAAATTGGCATCATTTATATCTCAGTTATAAGAGATGCCATTTTCACAAATGCGATTTATGATTTCCAACTGAAGAAACACATCAGTAACAGAAAGAGATGGACTACGTAGCATCAAAGCAACAGTTGTATCTTACTTGTTTTAGACAGTTCCACCATTCTCCCCTGAACCTGGTGGTTCATCGTGTCCAGCTGCTACATGGACTGGGGAGCTATTTATCAAATCTTCCCTTTAATACTTTCATTTCCATTGATATTTTATGCCCTCCTTTTGTTAAGGCAGACTTCTGCTTATTTCTGCCAGAGAAAAAATATTTTTTATGACATTGTCTGTCTTTGGTTGGAAATCTTGTGAACCATTCTCAACACAAGTCAACCGGAAGATATTTACACTGGCTGCCAACCCCAGGTGCTTTCTTGGGTCTTGCCAAATTTATGCAAGAGGCAAAATTACCATTGCTGTAATCCTTGATATTGATGCCCACAATCTTGGGCACTCTTAGCCTTAGGATGCTCCCTACCTACATGATCTCTTCATGAGCGTCTATAGGCAATGTAGTGGCACAGTGATGAGCAGTAGAGTCTGCATGGGTTTCTATTAGGTGCTCTGTTTTTTTCCCACAATCCAATGATGGTTGATTAGCCATGAGAAAAGTGTGGTTAAGGGTATAGTGTGGGGGTCTTTGGAGGGTTGACACAGACTCAGACTGAATGGCCTCTTTCTGCATTGTAGGGATTCTAAGAACAATTTTGCAAAGTAATAGCATTACAGTGTACATATTAGATGTATCTGTCTCGTATTTCAGGGGCAATACGTTAGGTAAACAAAAATAAATCCTGTTCAAGTTAAAATGCTGAGAGCAGAGTATTCCCTCAACACAATATTAAGATCTTTACAAGAAGAGGAGGAGAGGGGAGAGAACTGGAAAAGAATCAATTTCCCAACTCGGTGGATGTACTTGAACTGAGTAAGGTCTTTAACCTTGTTTATGCTTCAGGAAGTAATAGGCCCAATACCAGCCTCTCCCTAACTCGAAATCAGGCAGAATTCATCAATCATGTTTGATCAATCACTCTATCAATGAATCATAGGCTTTGCTCCCATTTGTGGCCTCCCCCACTGAACACAGTGTATTTATTCTTGCTTGACAGGCTTAAAAATAAGCAGGCAAGAAGTCATCACCCTCAGGACGATAGGGGAAAGAATTGGAATGAATAGGGCAAGGTAAAGAGGGGGACAAGGGAAAATTTAAGAGCAAATGTAGAATTTGAATCCTAGCCATAAATGTGCAGTAACTGACAATGAGCAGGCAGAAAAAGAATCACAGGCAGTGGGGAGACCAGCCCCATGCTGGTGAGGACCTTTACTATCAGGCTAGTATCTGCAACTTTTAACCTTAGGGAGAATTCCTCTGCCCTCCTGCCTCAACAATAGAAACCCTACAGTGTGCAAGCAGGCCATTCAGCCCATTGAGTACACAGCAACTCTCTGAAGAGTATCCCATCCTGATCCATACCCTGACTCTATCCCTGCATTTCACGTGGCTATTCCATCTAGCTTGCATATCCCTGGACACTAAGACATCCATTCAACCTACATATCTTTGGTCACAATGGGGAAATTTACCATAGCCAATCCACCTAACCTGCACATCTTTGAATTGTGGGAGGAAATCAGAGCACCCAGAGAAAACCCACATAGACACAGGGTGAATGTGCAAACTCCACACAGACAGTCGTCTGAGGGTGGAATCAAACCCGAATCCCTGCACAGTGAGGGAGCAGTGCTAACCAGTGAGCCACCATGCTGTCCGACAGTGATCAGGCTCACAAAGTGTTGGTGACTCTTACCACATGCTGGGCACTGGCTGCTTCAAGCTCCAGAAAGGCATAGCAATGAAACCCAAACATTAAATTGGCCACCACTTCTGTTGATTATTCATTCAACATTCATGGTGTATAGGTCTCAATCTATTTCTGGGATTACTTTAACTTTGAAAGGAAAAAGAGCTCTGAATTAATTTTAAGATCACTAATTCTGACTGAGGCATCACAAAGATCATTAAATACCTCTTTCTCCATTGGATATAAGAGTTCCTTCCCATCTACACCACTAAATCAAGTGAAGTTCCACAAGTTGTTTCTTCACACATGCAGTAAATGTTATCCATCTCCATAAGATTTAATTTCCTCAAAGTTGCTTTGATGAGGCTCGAAGAAATTGTGTTTAATTTAAGAGACAGGTGGTTTACTCCTTAACAGAATCTGTCTTCTGCTACTCAGTGAAGCATGAACTGAACTCTTTCTAATGACCCATTTGTATTGTAGAACAATTTCTGCTTGATGTGGTTCTGCAGTATGTTTCAGATCCCGATGCTCCAGTTTAGCACCATTACTGTTTACAGTTCATGGAGACAGCTTCATTGATTCAGTAAATTCTGACTTGTCACTTGTGCCAGGCAGAGTGGTGTTTTCAGATCAAGCCTGACATCACCTTGACCATATTTAAGAAATGACAAAGGTTATTTGTTTGGCACCAGTTTTGTTGCCTCCTCAATTTCCCTGGCAACCAATTCTGGGTTCATACATGATATGGAGTGCCAGTGTTGGACTTGGGCAGGAAAAAGTCACCAGGTTATAGTCCAACAGGTTTCATAGAATCCCTACAATGTGGAAACAGGCCATTTGGCCCAACAAATCCATACCAACCCTCTGAACCGTAACCCATCCAGACCCATTCCCCTACTCTGTTGCTCTACATTTAGCCCTGACTGATGACTTTACCTACACATCCCTGAACACAATGGGCAATTTCCCATGGCCAATTCACCTAACCTGCACATCTTTGGATAGTGAGGGGAAACCAGAGCAAACTCGCACAGATATGTGGAGAATGTGCAAACTCCCCACAGTCGCCCAAGGATGGAATTGAATCCAGGTGCTGCAAGGCAGCAATGCTAACCACTGAGTCACCATGCTACCCAACCACTTATTTGAAATTGCAAGCTTTCTCGAATGTCTAAAGTCCTAATCTGTTTAGCCTTTTTCAGTGAGGCAATGCTCAGTTTCAGAAATGACCCTAGTGAATCTGTTTTGAACTACCTAACGTCATTACATCCTTTCTTCAATGCTGGATCTAAACTCTTTATAACACTCCAGCTGCAGTCTTACGAACACCCTGTCCTGTTATAATACAATGTCCTTATTTTTAAGCTCTAACCCCTGGCAATAAAGGTCAAAATTGCATTTGTTTATTTAATTATTAGCTGCACCCTCACCACTAATCTTTGGTCCTTCATAAAGACGGCATGAAAATTATAGAGATTTCCCGAGTTCATTTTTCTTGATATTCAAAGAAATCCAGCTTCAAACAACTATATAAGGAACTGATATCTTCTCAAAAGGGACTCTTGGCTCAGAGGTAAGGACAGTACTCTTCGTACTTCTGAAACTGGTATAGCTGGACCTCCTGGCTGAGCGGAGTGGATACTACCAATGCATCACAAGTTCCCTGATAGGGACGATATTATATACACTTCTCATTCCTAGCATTACAGTTTATAAATGGAATTCCAATCATGGGACTATTACTTCATACTCTATGAGGTGGTAATGATTGACAACAATTCGGGAGATGTCTTCCTCAAGGTATACACATCATATCATAACAGGGATCCACTGGAAGTTGTAAGTTTAATGTAACTCATTACAACAATGAATTACAGGTTCTTGAGTTGCAGTGTTCATGCCCCTTGCCTGGGCAGAAGTCCTAGTTTAAGTCCTACTGCTCCAGAGCTGTGTAAGAACATATCTGAACAAATTGATTTTTAAAAATCTACAATAAAACACTCGGTCCTTTTTTGAGACTCAGTGGTTAAGATCCTTTCTCTGGATCACAACGTCCAGGTTCATGTCAAACTTTTCCACCAGTGTGTAACCTCATCTGTGAACATCGTAGATCAGAAAGTATCTACAGCACTGAGCTCCTCGCTGCACAGAAACAGACCAAAGTGTCAACAAGTATTTCCAGGAATGAAAACCATCCAGTCTGCACTTACTGCTATTGGCTACAGAGTAATATTAATAAGATCTTGACAGAAATTAAGTTGCCACCAGCTCATGAGAGCAAAAACGAGACAGTACATATTGCTTTGTCCCCCTTTTTGAATCGTATTGCATTAACTTCATTGTTGCATGAACTCACATGATCACAGTGAAAAGTTTACAAGTTGCCACTTATGGCACTACCTTGGTACAAAGATACCTAGGAACAGATTCTTGTACCTAAAATGTAAAGAATTATCTAAAATCAATGAAGAGAGCAGACAGCAGAGAACACTGACTGGATGTAACTATCATCGCTGAGAAATTGCTGTTAAAGTGGACACCACATCATTATAAACTCTTTCTGGATGTTTCTGCTGAAGGCTGGGTGCTGCTACTCATGGAAGAACTGAGAGGCATTGTATCACTGATTGCCTCTGCAGTTTGTTAACCAGATATTAACCCTGACCAGTGAGCACCTTCCTGAACCCATTAAAGCCCTTTTACTGAGTGTATCAGGCCCTCCATGCGTACATGAAGAAGGGCTTATGCCTGAAACGTCGAATCTCCTGTTCCTTGGATGCTGCCTGACCTGCTGCACTTTTCCAGCAATACATTTTCGCCTCCATGAGTACAGTCCTAACTTGGCACAAGGGCCATTGTAATGCACATCAGTGCATTTCCCTTATCCGGGAATGTGCTCCAGTACAAGTCAAGAGCAAAATTCATTGCACCAGTCGGCATTCAGAGACATTAATGAGCCTTTAATTGGTGTCATTAATCAATAGATATTAAAATAAAGGCAGAGCTGTAATGCTAATGAAAGCTTATTTCAGATGATGCATCATTTGGAACAGCAACTGAAGGGACCTGCTGATCGTCCTCACACTTCAATATTACCATTTCCCACCAATTTCAGCTCTGAACCAATCTCTTTGGACTCCAGTAGCAGCAAGCAACCTAATTACTAGAGCTAATGAACTCTAATCAATTTATGTATATTTTACAATGTTGTGATTCTCGACCTGGCTGGTAGCTTATAATTCCCGTCCTACACTATTTCTAAAACTGAAGTGTACACAGAATTGTGCAGCCAAAACAGAATGATTATACTCGATTAGGAGAAAGTGAGGACTGCAGATGCTGAAGATCGGAGTCAAATAGTGTGGTGCTGGAAAAGCACAGCAGGTCAGGCAGAATGCAAGGAGCAGGAGAGTTGGTGTTTCGAGCATAAGCTCTTCATCAGGAATGATGAACAGCTTATTCTCGGAACGTCGTCTCTCCTGTTCCTCAGATGCTGCCTGACCGGCTGTGCTTTTCCAGCACCACAGTTTTTGACTGAGAATGATTATACAGGGAGCAAATCTGCATCAGTTCCAAAGTAAGTCATTTAATCACATCAAGTCAGAAAGTCTATCTTATGGGGAATGGAGAAAAGATGAGAACCTCAAAAGGGTGTGGAACTGAGTGGATCGCTAAAAGGTTTGATTAGATTAGATTACTTACAGTGTGGAAACAGGCCCTTCGGCCCAACAAGTCCACACCGACCCACCGAAGCGCAACCCACCCAGACCCATTCCCCTACATATACCACTAACACTACAGGCAATTTAGCATGGCCACTTCACCTAACCTGCACATTTTTGGATTGTGGGAGGAAACTGGAGCACCCGGAGGAAACCCACGCAGACACGGGGAGAACGTGCAAACTCCACACAGTCAGTCGCCTGAGGCGGGAATTGAACCCGCGTCTCTGGCACTGTGAGGCAACAGTGCTAACCACTGTTTGCACTAAGTCAGGATGATGAGTGGTTTGACAGGGAATGGATCAGGTGCCCCCTCTAAAATGGTTCAGAATGTATTCTTACCATCGGACATTCAATTCAATTAGGGCCTCTTAATCACATGAGTATCTGTGGTCCAATTCTGTGTACTCTTCAGAAGCAGAAGATCAGTTTGATGAAAAAAGTGACATTATTGTGAGCAGAATTCCAATGTCAGATCATCTTTACCCATCAAGGGATTTTAAGTGCATGATGACCTTGAAGCATGATCTTCTTGCCTCTAACATCATAGCCAGGAAAAAAATAAATGTGAATGGACAGAGGCTACATGAGATTTGCTGTTCCCTTGAGCATTATGTAACTAATATCTTTCAGAACAAATTCCACCACAAGGTGATGTGATAAAAATCCTTCATTTCTGTTGTATCCAAATGTATTCTGTAAACAAGCATTCACAAAGATTATAGCATTTAAATGGAGAATGTTCCCCTACTTAGTTACACTTCATTTCTTTCCCAATTGTCTGTGGCACATGGGTGTCACTGGCTGGGCCAGCATTCATTACCTGTCCCTAATTGCCTTTGAGAAGGTGGTAGTCAGCTGCCTTCTTGAGCTGCTGCAGGGCATATTCTCTAGGTAAACCCACAATGCCATTAGGGAGAGAGTTCCAGTATTTTGACCCAGCGACAGGGAAGTAAAGGCAATATATTTCTAAGTCAGGATGATGAGTGGTTTGGAGAGGATCTCGCAGGGGATGGTGTTCTTATGTATCAGATGCCCTTGTTCTTCAAATGGAAGTAATCGAGGGTTTGGATGGTGCTGTCTGAGGATCTTTAGTGAATCTTGTAGATAGTACACACTTGCTGCTACTGAGTGACAGTGGTGGAGGGAGTGCATGTTTGTGGACGAAGTGCCAATCAAGTGGTCTGTTTTGTCCTGGATGGTGTCAAACTTTTTGAGCTTTGTTGGAGCTGCACCCATTCAGGCAAGTGGGGAATATTCCATCACGTTCCAGGCTTGGTGTACAGGATTTGGGGAGTTGAGTTACTCACTGCAGTATTTCTGGTTCCTGACCTGTTCTTTTTGGGACTGTATTTATATCGTGAGTCCAATGAGTTTCTGGTCAATTATAACAACAAGGATGTTGACCGTGTGGGATTTAGTGATGGTAAGACCATTGAATGTCAAGAGACGGTGGTTAGATTGTTTCTTATTGGATTTGGTCACTGTCTAGCATTTGTGAGGCATGAATGTTAGATGCCCTTTGTAGGTCCAAACCTGGATATTATCTATGGAGAAAGTGAGGACTGCAGATGCTGAAGATCAGAGCTAAAAATGTGATGCTGGAAAAGCGCAGCAGGTCAGGCAGCATCCAAGGAGCAGGAGAATCGACGTTTCGGGCATGAGCCCTTCTTCTTCCTGAAGAAGGGCTCATGCCCGAAACGTCAATTCGTCTGCTCCTTGGATGCTGTCTGACCTGCTGCGCTTTTCCAGCAACACATTTTCAGCTGGAT